>NC_132996.1:13750000-15000000 GCF_048564905.1 Vicugna pacos
AAAGTTGCATTGGTTGTTTTATGGGGGTTCCCTTGTAGGTTACCAGCTTTTTTTTTTTCTCTTAACTGCTTTTAAGATTTTCCTTGTATTTTTTTTTTACAGTTTTATTATGTCTTGGAAAGGATATCTTTAAATTGATTTTGTTTGGTGATCTATGGGCTTCATGAAATTTAATATCTAAATTCCTCCCCAGATTCCGGAAGTTTTAAGTCATTATTTCCTTAAGTAAGTTTTCTGCTCCCTTATCTCCTTCTTCTCTTCTTCTCCTTCTGAAACACCAATAATTTACAAATTGGTTCTTTTGATGGTATATCACGGATTATGTAAGCTTTCTTCACTCCTTTTTATTCTTTTTTCTTTATCCACTCCAAGGAGAGTAATTTCAAATTCTTGTCTTCAATCTCACAGATTTTGTCTTCTGCTTGATCAATTCTGCTGTTGATGCTCTCTGTTGCAGTTTTCATTTTATTCATTGTCTCTTCAGCTCCAGAATATTCATGTGATTTTTTAAATGGTTTCTATACTTTTGTTAAACTTCCCATTTTGATCATGTATAGCTTTTCTGATCTCATATAATATATATATATATGTATATATATACACACACATATATATATATGATAGCTCATTGAGTTTCCTTCATATATCTGTTCTGAATTCTTTACCAGGTAAATTGCAGATCTCTAAGTGTTTGAGGTTAGTTACTGGTAAATTTTGATCTTTTGATGTTATATTTCCTCGATTTTCTTTCATTTTTGTTTAGGTATTGCATTGCTGTCTTTATATTTGAAATACCACCTACCTCGTCCAGTCTAGAATGATGGACCTCAGGAGAGAAATACTTTCTGTAGCACTGGTAGAGATTTTGAGGCCTTCTCAGATCTTCTATGCATACACTTACCCTCAAGTCATGTAGCTCATGACTTGATAATTGGGATTGTTGTGAGAGAGATGAGCCCTTTTGGAAATTCTATGTAGTTTAAAGAAATAAGAAAGAAAAAATGTTCACTAGATATTTAACATTTTTGATTCTCCTCATTTCCAACCTGAAGAACTTTCTTCAGAATTTCCTATAGTGCTGGTTCAATGGAAATGAACTCTCCATTGCTTTTTATATAAAAATTAATCTTTTCCATTTATAGTGTCAATGGATATATTTACTCTTTATGAAACTATGGTTTGAAAATTAATTCCTCTCAAGACTGTAATAATGTTTTCCAATGCCTTCTAAACTTTGTTTTTGATAAAGTCAACATTCATTTGAAAATTATTCCCCTATATGGAAATATGTCACCCTTATACAGCCTCTTTCAAGGTTTTCCTTTTATCATTGTTTTTCACCAGCTTCACTATGACATATCCAGGAGTGGATTTATTTGCTTTTAATAAAAGTAAGTGGACATATTACCTCATGGGCTGCTTTTAGGTCTAGCGCAGGGGTCAAAGACTCAAAAAGTTTTTACAGAGAATTTGGTGATATCTTCTCTGAAAATTTCCTTTCTAGGATTCTCCTCTACTCTTTTGCAGCATTAGTTGCCCTGAACTTTTACCATTGAAGTTTCAGGACCAGAGCATCATTTACCACAGGCTGCCCTCAGGCTAAAAGACATAGGCATTGATACTTCACCCTTCATATTCCCGTTTTTGGGAACTCCCTCATTGATCAGCTTGCCTTTGTCCATACTTCAAAGCATTTAGGTGGCGGTCTATTCTCTTCCCAGATTTTATAGTTTTTATCTGGTGGAGCGACAGGCCTGGTAGGAACTTCTCAGCCATACCAAAAGCAGAACTCCAAGGGTATGAATTTTTAATAAATAAATAAGCCATCAACATCTTTAAGTTGGATGAGTAAAATTCAAACCAACTGATTTCTGTTGTACTGCTCCTGGGCTCACTGATCTGGAAATACAACCAATTTCACACTCAACATAAAAGAATGATAATATGAAGAAACCATCTAGTGATTTCCTCTGAGAGGTTTTACTTTTCATAAAGGCAATTTGGGAGCCATCCTATATAATAGTATCATTTTATTTAATGACAGAATTTCACCACTTTTCCCTCCTAAACTTTCATAAGACTTAGACAATATCTCTCATTTTTTCAAAGGAGAAACTAAGGCAAAGAGAAGAATGATTTCTCTATAATAATATAATTATGGTAGATCTTATACAAATCCTGGTCTAACTAGGTCAAATCAATTCAACAAACATTTACTGAGCATTTTGCAAAGAGCAGTATATAAAGTTAAAAATTGTATGGTCTCTTTCCTTGAGAGATTGACATTTTAGTAGTTGAAGAGTGACAGACATAAACAGAAATATTTTTAATTTACCAACTAAGTGCTATGAGAATTATAAACAGAATACTAGGGAAACACACAGATGGGAAACCAAACCCAAGGTTGTCATGAAAGGAATAAACTGTGTGTCATTCATTTATGTCTTACTCTAGTCAAAGATGAAAGAGCTGATTCGTAAAGGATCATTTTGAGTTAGTCACCTGAAGAATTGAAGCTCTCACTTCATCCAGGTCACTGTTCCATTGTTTCAAAGAGGCCTTTCTCTACCATGGTAAACTTGCACCTCCTTTTCTATTACTTCTTCTGTCTTTTCTTTGTTTTATTTTTTCCTGAATTACTTGCTATCTTCTAACATATTATATTTTTTCCTCCCCTTTTCCCCCCTCCTCCCCAACTAATACGTAAGTTGTATGAGCATTGAGTTTTTTGTCTGTTTTATTCACTGCTCTGTATAGACTGTTAGGACAGTTTCTGGGATACAGCAGGTTCTCAAATATTTGCTATGTAAATGCATTTGATAAATGTTGTAAGTGATAAGTTATCAGGCAATAAGACTTGAATATTTTTCCAAGGCTATATAAGGCAGCACCAAAATATCATACTAAGATGTTTGGAACTCATTTTGTGTGTGATAGGAAATTATCAGAAAGAGAAAAATAACATGTTGACATGAATCACTGTGATAAATGTGGAGATAATAGACCTGAGGGGCAAAAATGGAGTTATTACATTGATTGACTGACAAAACCTTTAAACTCATAAGACAAATAATTGTGAAATCAGTTTTCAACAGAGAATCTAGAGTTTTGTGAAATAGGAAAGAAAATCCAAAGAATTAATCCTTGAAGATTCACTTTTTGTGAATGATGACAATTCTACCTTAAGTAAATTCTGACATTTTAGTCAAGAAGCTGTGCTCTGAATATCTAAATTACATAATCCTCACAAAAAAATACGAAGGAAATAAAAGTTGTGTGAGCTTGAGATGGCAGAGACCATTATACCAGAATAGAAAATACCATTCTAAGTACAGGTGTGAAAGAAAATGACATGACCTGCTTAGTGAGCCAGATTTGTTACGAATAAAGAAAGGATATATATGGGGGAAAATACAGATGAGAACAGATAATTAAGCAGTCACCCACTTACTCACCTCTTTACTCAACAAATATATATTAACCATCAATTAGGTATTATGCTCTATTCCTGAGATACAATATGAGTAAATATCTGGACACAGACTCTGCCTTTAGGAGGTTTTATTACCGACTCCAAACTTGTACTGGTCACCACACAACAGACCGATAAATTAGGAGACAAGGTGTTGGGGCAAGGGATAACGACTTTATTTGGAAAAACAGCAGACCGAGAAGATGGCAGACTAACGTCCTGGAGAACCTCGTTCCCCAAGTCAAAATTCAGGCTCTTCTTATACTAAAAAGGGGAGGGGTGTGATTGGTTGTTGCAAACTTCTTGGTGTCAGAAGCCTTTGTTCTTGCAGCTGTCCGCATGGGTCAGGTGATGGTGCCCCTGTAGGCTTCCAACAAAACAAATTTTCTGTTCTGCAACTTTTCATCTTTATATGAATGGAAAAGTGTTATACTCTTAAAGGTCAGAGCCTTGAGAATGGGCTGTCCTGTATATTCCAGGCTATCAGCAGCATTCTTTTACAAAAGGTGCAGAACCAGCATGACTAAGCACAGGAAACAGAGCACAGGAGCAGATCTAATAGGGAGTCAGATTTGTTTTTCCCTACTCCAGTTTATGTTCTAGACATTACTTCAGTATCAATTCAAACATATATTTCCCAGTTACAATGTGTGTTGATGAACTAACAGTATATCAGGGAAACAAAACCTAAGGGCAATCAATAAAATCACTTTTAATGTCTTTCTTAATTATCAGAATACTAACTTTTCATCAGTGTTTCAATTAAAATGTTGGCCAGGGAGGAACTCTTGAAAAGTTTATATCTATTAAGGACTCTGCAATAGATTATAAGAATGGCTAAAATTCTCTAAACTATTGCACTGAATCTTTTGCAGTGTGACTTTAAAGCTCCTTCCAATAAGAACTGGAGTATATTGCTCCACCCCATTACCCAACTATCCTTGAGACTTGGTTAGGCCAATAGAATGTGGTGGAAGTGATAATTGTGTCTGTTCTGACTCCAGACTTCAGAAAGCTTTTCACAACTCTCTTGAAACCCTACCCATAAAAAAGCCTATGCTAGTCTGCTTAAGGATGATCAATAACATGGATCAAGTCAGACTCCTTGTACCATCTGAGGCCCCCAAAATGTGAGCATGTCTGTTTATTTTGTTTAAGATAAGAAAATGTCCCTGCCCAATCCAGAGCAGGAGGAAACCCAGCTGATACCAGAAGAACCAGCCAAATGCCCCATGTCTATACATTCAGATCCACTGTATTGTGAGTCCAATAATTCATTGTTCTTTTATGTCACTAAGTTTTGGGGTACTTCATTACACAGCAATATCTAACTGACGTAGACTCAGACTCAGAATGGGGCACAGCCTCATACTTGCATTTCTCAGTATTACCATTGACTTTGGGCAAAATCATATCATTGCTCTTGAGGCAACAATAGGCCAGATTATGATTAAAAAACAATGTAATTTTGGAACGCTCAATAGATACTAATGACAGAGGCACATTAATCTATAGCCAGATTTTAGCAACATTTAAAACACTAGCTAATCCTAATGTATATTTAGCTCACTTCCATTTTGTCATAACTACAAGCATTCTCTTTAACATAAAATGTATATTGCCTATAAGAGACGCTCACATTTTGAGTTATATGGGCTTAAGGTTAGTTCCCATTTTCTACCGTGTACCCAGTAACGGGTGCTCAAAACTAATCTACAGGTTAAAATGGAAAAAACAGAGGAAAAATTCTATGGGATGACCAAAAGTGAAACGGAGTAAGTAGCTGATAACTCACTCTTCCATCTGGCTTACATTTAATTGTTGCTGCTGTCTCTGAGATAAGCTTCTAGATTTTCACTAACTAAATTTTTATTTAAAAACAGTGATTCTGTCCCTATTACTTGTGTCAGAATGTTATTTAACAAGCATTACATATTACTTTCTGTGGAATAGTATTTGAAAATACTAGTGCATCCCTACCTCAAATGATCTCTGGTTAGTCATCGTGATTCACTAAGTGGTGGTGCCTACCTGTTTGGGTTGGCTTCTGAAGGAGTTTGTCACTCATTTCCAGCTAATCTAGGCTCATATTGGCTGACAAGAACCAATTAGAGTTTCTCAAGAATTGTGCTTGCTGATTGTTAAACATAGTCATTAAAAAATTACAGTGTAAGAAATTATAATTAATGCTAAAACTGAATGTTTTCAGTTTAATGAATATAATTCATACAAGTGTGCAGAAAAGTTTATCAGTAGATCACAAGGCACTTACTGGAAAAGAGTAGACTGTGACACTTGATTTGTCAAATCATGCTTGAAATTTAAACATACAATAGCTAGAGGTATGTGATTTGGGTAAAAATCAATGAGAGCATTCTGTAAGAATAAACTGTCTATAAGGGATTTAGAATAAAGAATATTGTATATTTTCTTATAACACTTTTATAATCAATGTGTAATAAACTTACACATGCACACTTGTTTTGGAGATTCAGTTACTAAATATTAGCAAACAAACACTGCAAACCACATTGTATAGGTAACTGTATCTTGGCTTCATTGAATTGGAAGTCATATGTTTTCAATGCTGAAAGTATAGAAATCCTACAGAAGAGTGGTTGCTTCTGCTTTAGGTTGAGGAAATGGGCAAAGGAGAGTTGAGACAAAAAGCTTCCATGTAGTAGCTGACCCTTGATTGGATCTTTAGTAAGTTAATGCTTGCTTATAAACAGCTCCTTTCTACAAACATGTAAAGAAGGCTACCCTACCTGTTTACCATCCATTAAACAAAAGCAATAGTTACATAGTTCCCTTGGCTATTTCAACAGCTTCCTTGGTACACTAAATAATTTTCAAAAAACTTTAAAATAATCTTTAAATAAAAGCAGGAAGGTTTTTAGTTTCTGACTTTTTGAGGGGGGTTGTATAACATAATGTCCACTTTTTTCCTTTGGTGAAAATCATGATTTCTTTGAGTTTTTCAAATAATTAGTGATTTTCACATCATTTGTGTTCTCCCTCTTTTTCTCATTAGAACTTGCAGCCCAATTCTAGCAAAAGAAAATTGTAACATGCTTACAAACATCAGCAGAGTTAAGCAGAGTTTAACTTCCTTTTAAAAATACAGTTACCCTACCCCTTATTCTATTGTCTCTTCATTTAAACATTCTCCTAAGTAGCAAACATTTGCCCAAAATTTTTCTGAAACTCAAACTTTAGGCTCCCATGGACAGCTGCATTCTTGAGCTCTGACGTCTGTCAAAAAATTCCATTTATTTCTTCATCTTTAGATTGGAGTACTGTGTTCACTGACTCCTAAAATAGTTTTGTAAAAAAAAATAAGACCCTACCATCCTTATTTTCTCAATCAACAACATCATAATCTGCCCACTGTGGTTTCTTTAAAGTCACCCAAGGAAAGAAAACTGCTGAAAAGACCTTCAATCTAGTTCGACCTTCTCTTACATTTCTCATCATTTTGATTCTACTAACATTAGCATCTCACATTTACTCCTTGATTTTTTCAGTATTCCTGCTCAAATTTCATCACCTTCAGCAAAATGTTTATCCCTTAATTACTTTTACAGAAATTGGTACCTTTTTCTATTTTTTGAGAATGTTATATTATACTTACCTGGAAGACTCTTGAAAACAGAATATTCTTATCCTTGATAATTTCTTTCATATTGTGAATGTCTTTCTAGTCCAATGAGAATTTATTATATTTATAACCTATCAGATTCTGCAGCTTTTCAAATATTGATGGTTGCTAATATCATTTCATAAACCAAAATAGAGATAATTCTCACATATTTCATTCTTTCTTGCACTTAATGCAATAAATCCTATCTCCCGAGTATTCACATTTGAGCAGTCCAGTTCTCCTATGAGAAATTTTCCTATGCATCTGACTTAAGTGTCTCTTGCTTAATTGGCCCTCATTTACTCTCTTTGAATCCTTGGAGACATAAGCAATAACCCACTGGTAACTGACCTCATCATTCTTTGTAAATGTTTTTTGAAATATCGCAAGCCCTTCTCTAGGGCAGCACTTTTCAGTGCATATTATTCCATGGGACAATGGTTTTGTAAATGCTGGGTAGGGAAAAAACAAAGGTCTGCGGTCAGATAAATTCAGCTGCTGCCACAAAACATGCTTCTTTGTTGGGTGCACATTAATTAACCTATTGGAGACTCTGTGAAGATTTAGAACAAGGAAGCACATTTAACTTTGTTTTACTCAGCACTTCTCAATCTTATTTCACTATGAACTTCATTTTTCATGTAGTATCTATGAATATTATGAAAAATGCTTTAGGAAGTAGATCAGTGATCCTTTTCTGATTTAGCTATTTTCCATGATTTGTTCATTTTATTAGTTTTAACATGTCAGTATTCTTATTTTGAAGAGTTATATTATAAATTGCACACTGTATTCTAATAAGGATCAGATGAATATAAAACAGAATGGAAAATATTTTCAGGCCCTTGCAGAGCATGGTAATTTTAATATATTTTGACATTATCTTCACTTCTCTTCTTATATTGAAGAAAACTGCCACTTCATGGATGTCAAAATCAAATGACAATGACACTGACCACTAAGTTTTCCCTTTGTTCTTTAGCCACCCAGTTAAAAGTGCATACTTTCCTTCTTTGAGAGTCTCATGGCTGCGTAACAAAAAAAATGACATTAAATCCAATTATACTGGAATATCCCTCTTCCTATCACTGCATATTTGTCAGAGTATTGAATATTCCTATAAGGTTACAAAGGTTAGTACTTCTGTTTTTATTTTTAAGATTAAGACAAAGCAACAAAGAGTTAAGTCAGTTGAGCCAAAGCAAATCTTTGAATCCCTGAGATATCGGCTGGTGCTTACTCCATGAATTGTGCCACCTCCCAGCAGGCAACTGGTAGTTATTCCAATGCAGGTCAAAAATGAGAGCTGTAAATTAAAGGAAAGAAAAAAGAATCAGTGCAGTATCTGACAGTTTGATATGATCTATTCCCTGAGTACAAAATTTCAGTAAAGATCAGAGCAAAACAGTTGTTGGTTTCATTTTAATAATGTTATCATCCCATATGAAACAAAAAAGAGATCCAAAGTGAACTAAATCACACACAAAGAAGTGTTTTAAGAGATCAGAATGGTTCCATGTACCACCTTAACATTTCACTTAACTAGGACCTGAAGAGGTTTATACCACCGAGTAACTCAGCTCAAAAAACATGGATTGGCTCTAGAAAATTCTTAATGGTACTTCCCATGTGCCCCTTACAATTATTTGTTTGGTTTGATGTGTACTGTCATATAAAATTATAGCTTGGACCTTTACTCTTAGAACCTTCCAGTATAGCCGTCCTACTTTCATTTGTGTTCACTTCCTAGATTTAGATCTGTTAATGACACTGCTTTCCCAAAAACTAACTTGTAGGGCCTTACTGAGTATAAGATAGACCCACGTTTTTTATAATGACACACAGTGCCCTTCTCAGCCTTGCACACACCTTCTTCATCAATCTGTTCACCACAGCATCCTCCGTGCCCCACTAGTGGGCCACACACGCATCACAGTTCTTTGGGCTGTGAGGGGCATGGATAGTCACTCAGGCTACAGGCGGACACGCCCCTGCAGTTCAGGAGTGTGTTCCTCCTCTCTACTCACCATTTCCTTCCTCCTCTTGCTCTGACACTAAATTTTCCGTCTTTTGAAGCTATGATATTCTTTTATATCACTGTCAATTTTCATATGCTCTTCCCTTTGCTGATAAGACTTTCCTGTTGTTTTTAATTTACAAACTCAGGCATTCTTCAGAACCCAGATAATACATTATCTATTCTCAGAAAAACTAAACTGTTGCAACTCAACATTTGTAACTGCTTATTATAAATTCCCAGTATTTTAATTTATTGCACTATGTAGTATTTTTAACATGTCTCTTTTCTTATGTGTTGATTTACTTGCTTTTAACCACTACTACTGTGTTAGTTTGCTACTATTGCTGTAAAAAATGATCACTCATGTGGTGGCTTAAATCTATACAAGTTCATTCTATTAGAGCCCTAGAGGTTAGAAGTCTGAAATGGGTGCTACTGGGCTAAAACCAAGGGGTCAGCAGGGCTATGTTCCTTCTGGAGAAGGAACTGGAGAAGAGACATCATTTCCTTGCTTCTTCCAGCTTTTAGAGGCTACTTGCATTCTTTGGTTCATGACCACTTCCATCTTCAAAATCAGCAGTAAAGCATCTTCAGATCTCTGACTCTGGCCTTCTTTTACTGTTAGGATCCTTCTGTGATCACATTCATCCCACCTAGGTAATCCACGACAATCTGCCTAACTCAATACCCTTAATTTAAACACACCGAAGTCCCTTTTGCTGAATAAGGTTTTGTGGATTATGACATAGACATCTTTGAAGGACCATTTTTCTGCTCACCACACCTGCCTGTCATTGCATCAATAACATCTTGCACAGTTCCTAGCATATATTTACCACCCTCTCCCCCAATATTTATTAGTTTAAAGAACTAATGAGTGTTTATTAGTTGTCAAGTCAATCTTTTACTAGATTATGAAATTCCTGAGGCTAGGGACCATGTTTTAATTATTTCTAAATCTCCATGTTTTTGTGTAATAATTAGTAGATGGTAAATTCAAAATAAAATGTTGTTGAATTAAAAAATTCCATAAGAGACACAACAGAATACAGCCTTTAATAAAATTATCTAATGAAATACATTTATACACACACACACACACACACACACACACACACATATATTAACTCCACTTTCCAGAGGTGTGATTTGGGTCTGTTAAATCATACTGTGGATTAATTTGCATCAAGTGGATCAGAAGGGAAGGTGGTTATCACCACAAAGTGCTGGTAGCCTCTTTCCTTTGGAATGGCTGAGTCCTCTTTAATCCCCTTCCTTCCTTTACTGTGCTGTTTATCAGTTACCTTCTCACATCCATTAGCAATATTGATGATGCTGGTTGCACTTTATCATTTTATATCATTCAGACCTGCGTGGACTTGATGAAGCAATAAATAGAAAAATGTGAAGCTGAACAATAAAAATCAGAAGACGTAGTACATTCTCTGAAAATATCAATGACCTTAGGAATTTTTGAGTGGTTGTTCTATTTTACACTTCAATTTTCCTATGCAGATGCACTACATGAGTCATAATCATTGAACTCTGATTCAAGAGATGCGTCTAGGAGATTTGCGGGAACAACATTATTAAATTACAGGAAATCTTTACATCCTCATACTCACACCTCACAATTACGGTAATTATCACCAAAAAACATTTTTTGTTATTTCACTTTCAAATGAAGGAGCACATAAATGCTACAACATAACAAAACCTACTCCTTTTTCTGACATACTGTGCAGGGCACAAAGTACTCAATAAATAATTGTCTATTCAATTAAATTAAAGCCATTAATTACATGTCCCATATCTCTTTCTGTTTCTAATCTCTTTCCCTATTCCTCTCATCTTGTATAACCACCTGGGTAAATTTCTTTATTCTGGCTGAGCAAACACTGTACATAGTTTCCTTCGTACACACCAAGTCTTATAGACACTTGAAAATGATATGTCATTTTTTCAACAGTATTTAGCTTCCTCTTAAAACCACATAGATTTGATTCCATGTTACTTATGCTTCTACATTACCAAGCTTGAGTCCGTCTAGTAACTCCAGCTTCCCTTTAGAAGGTCCAGATAGTGTTCTATAAGATGTCATTAGCACTTTATGTGTGTATGTTCATTTGCTTGTCTTTTAAAATTTAAACTGCTAGTGAAAGAGGCTATGTCTATTTATTATCATCACGCTTTAAATGTTTTAAAAAGGCAACACTGTCTCTCACTGGTTCCTGAATTTGCCATAATCATTCCTGAGCCCAAGACTCTTGAAATGCATTTCCTCCTTTTTACATCTTTTCAACTTTTGCATATTTCTCCAAATTCACCTGAAGGTATTTCTATTACACAAAGACTTTGCCAAATAGTACTGTCCCCCTTGGTCTGCTTCATTGAAAGAATTGAATACTTACCGTTTTTGTACCATTTTCCTCAAAGTGTCCTGGTCTCCTTCTGAATGTTAGAATCCCTTGGGCATGCATTAAATTCAAAGATTATCAGAAATTTCTCCCATAAATTCTAGTTCAATGATACTGAGCTGGGGCACAGGAGTACGTGTTGCAGTGTTCACAGATAATTTCTTTCTCTGAGGAATTTAAGCGAACTGCTGACTTTCACTGACAATTCATGACATTAACAGCATTAACAGCAGGATGAGCCCTTCTATTCACATAGCCCAACCATTCTTCTAGGGCTGAAATCTCCTATAAACATTTCTAATACACACCAGTCATTTAATGCTTTTGAAGAAGTCTTCCACTTTTTATGGTTTGAGAGCAAATTATTTTTCATATGAAGCTGAATCCAGTTTCTTATAGTCTCCACTTATTTTCTTACTTGGAACTTTAGAGTTACAGAGACCAAGTTAGATCTTTCTTTTAAAGGACAGCCACTCAATTATGAGAAAGTGGCTACTGTTCCCATCTGACTTCATTATTTTTTTAAATTCAAATCTTTTGTTCCACTGACCTTCTCCAAAAGCCAAGATTTCACTGTCATAACTACCAACCCCTTGACCTGAACATCCAGTGTGATAGCCATCACCCACATGCACCCATTGAGGAACTCAAATATGACTAGTGTGGCTGTAGAATTAAGTTTATTAACTTTCTTTAATATAAATTTACATCTGTATAGCCACATATAGCTAAACATAAAGTGTAAGTTCAGTTAGAGAGAGACGCCTCTACAAAATTTTTCCCTAGATTCATGAAAGAGTGAGTAAAACTGAAGCTTCAAAAATATGTAAGATTTAATTACACATGAAAAATAAAAATGTGTGGTTGCAATGGGGAGAAAGGTAATAATTACATTTGCAAAAGGTCACATGTATGTTTACAGGATTTTTTCTTAGATAATATGCATGATTCTTTGGAAAGTAGTGTGGGGTAACCTACATAGTTAGTGATAATGTTTGGTTTGTCTTGGTTAGATGTTGACACCATTGAAAGGAAGTTCAACTTCATTTTAGGCAACAGAGGATCTTTGGGACTTTTGATGCAAAGAAGATAAATGTCCAAGGGGATAGACTGGTGCATCGTGGAGACTGTCTTCTGTTTAGAACCATTATTAATAAATTTGTTTCTAAAAAGAATCATACTAAGGCACTAGAATCTTTGAAGACAAAGATGAATATTCTTTCTTCATTTAAGTGACACCTATTAAATTTAACTCGGTGGGTTTTGAGTGTGGGAGGATTTTAATATTTAATATGTCCATAATTAAATTATGGTCCTACACGATTCAGGTGGTGCAGGTATTCTGATATTGCAGCAGCTTATCATTTTTATTACCTATTCAGAAGGAAATAACTTTTAAACTAAAATTTAGAGAATTGCCATTTGGATGCTCAAGGAAATACATGGGTGGGGGGAGGGGTAGGTTATAGCTCAAATGGTAGAGTGCATGCTTAGCACACACAAAGTCCTGGGTTCAATCCCCAGGACCTCTGCCCCCCTCCAAAATCATAATAATAAATAAATAGACCTAATGACCCACCCCCAAAAAGAAGAAAAAAGAAAGAAAGAAAATACATGGATGTATCTGACTCCTTACAGTATCTAGGTAGTTTAATCTAGTAGGCATCACAGCCAGATAAAGCTTCCTATAATTCCAGTTATGCAACCTTCAGCCTCAAATCTCTTCTCGTGTTTCCTTCAGATTTCAATTCAAAAGTCACTTACATAGTGAGATTTCCTGGGTGCCTCATATGAAATGGCATCCACTTCCTAGTATTTCATATTATCTACTTGATATACATTGATACGTATTGATACGACACCATCTTTTTACTAATTTATAGTAATAAATCATCTCACACGATCTTCAAGGTCATTTTATTATAAGCTGCATATTAAAGGAAAGGAAACTGAGGCTAAGAAAATTTTAGTTGACTAGCAGAGTTCAGAGTCTGTAAGTGCCTAGCCAGATCGGACCTCAGATAGGAATTCAGATGTGATCAGTATTTTTTTTTCACTCCACCATGTTATTTTTCTATAAGGACAGGCGTTTCATCCTAAAAAATATTAATGACATCCTTTAAATGTGCTTCACTTATTTAGCTTTTGTATTTTCAATCTGAAACAAGGATGCAAGGCTAATAGTTTAAAATACTGACATGTTTCTCCACTCCAACTTCCATGCGTAGCAAGTCTTTCCCATTGTGCCTCAAGTATCTCTTTCCTCCCCTAGACTGAACAGCTTGAGTACCCACTCTAGGATAATAAAGCTATGGCTAAAAATTACCTATTAGGGAAAAATAAAATTGTGATCTAAGAACGAGAAGGAAACTTTCATCCATGCAAAGTGAGTTATTTCTTTAGCCAAATGAGTTATCTCCATAGCACAGACTAATTAAAAGACCCAAGGGACATGGGAGGAGAAGTAAAGTGAGGGAGAAATATGCCACACAAAGGAGCGGATGGGGCTGAGGGATCAGGGTCATTAGTACCAGGAAGCTGCAGCAGATGAGAGTGAGTCTAAAGCTGTCCTTTCCCAATGCTGTGTCTGAGGGGCACCTATTTCAAGCAGATTTATAGCCACCCGTCAGTCCCCCAGTCTGGAATGAGTTGTTTTTTTTTTTTTTCTCTAAGTCCATTGTTTATTTTTATATTTTTACTTTCCTAATTACTGGGCTATCTTGCTATAACGCTTTTTCTCTCTACCTAGAATTGTTTGTAAAACTTTATTTCAGCAATGTGTTTGTGTCTGAGCTAGGCTCTTTACAGTGAGGTAGTAAGTAGCAGAAAAAGGGCCCTATTACCAGGGGAGGTTTAACAATGGCCTTTCAAAGTTGTCCATGTCTTAATTCCTGAAATCTATGAAAATGCCACTTTACATGACAAATGGAACTTTGCAGACGTGGTTAAAGGGTCTTGAAATAAAGAGATTATCTGGATGAGTCTAATGTCATCACAAGTGTCCTTATAAGATGAAGGCAAAAAGTCAGTAGTAGGACATATGATGATAGAAACAAGAGGTTGGAGTAACAAGAGTGACAGTTCACAAGGAAAGGAATGTAGAAGCTAAAAAAGGACAAGGAAATGGATTCTCCTCTCAGAGCCTCCAGAAAAAGCCAACCCTGCTGACATCTTGATTTTAGGCGGTGAAATTGATTTTGGACTTCTGATCTCCAAAACAATTCAATAGTTGTTTTAAGCTACTAAATCAATGTTATTTGTTACAGCAGCAACATCAAACTAATACACACCCTAACAGATTACAAACTAGATGACACAAATGAGGAGTCCTGCAATTCTTTTTTAACCACACTGTTATCATCCTCACATACTTTTTGTGTCCTCAGATGTAAAGTATTATGTTTAGCTCATAAGCCATGATAACTTGGTGATGTCACAAGAAGATTTCGTAGTTTCCTCTGGTTACTTTTCTTTTTCCACTGACTACTTGATTTGGCATTTGAGACAGAGACAGACTATAATCTTTACTACTCTTTTTTTCAATTGCTGCCAGAGGTTTTACTGCAGCTGTAAGGTAGGAATGTGAATCTTTTAAAGTGTTGAAACCTCAGTTTCTGTAAAGAGGAAAAATAATCTTTCAGAATATGATTGTGTGTATTTGCCATTATATTGTTATTATCTATTTTATGCAGAAAGCAGTAATTACTGAAATGATGCTTTCCTGGAGACTTATCAATATCCAAGGAAACAGATCTCAAGAAGGAAAACATCAGAATATCTGAATAATTTCAAAGAACTCCAGGTAATTGGTGATCAGATGTATATTCACGTGGAAAGCAGAGAGCCAGCCATTGCTGAGAAGATTGTAAGGCAGTTTTAGTTTCTCTTAAGGATCCTTTTTGAAGCTTTTTGTAAGGACTTTTTCTTCTGTATTCCTATGTCTTTTGTGACATTTCTAGCCAATTAGACCCTCAATTACAGAATACTAAATATCAGGCCTATTTCTCATGATTGATTCACTATTGTTAACCACATCTTCTATGATCTATGCTTATAATTTTAAAAAATTACCAAAACCCATAGGCCTATATTCTAACTCAATGGATTAAATCTTGCCTACATTTTTCTAATTATTGTGTGAAATTTTCATGTCATTTAACTTTTTGAATTTCAATTGACTCAAAAGTAAAATAAAAAGCTTGGATTAAGTTATCTTTAAGGGCTTGCTTCCTTAAATTTTCTAACAGTCCTGTGGTTCTTATCATTGACCAATTCCAGTTATGTAAAGTAATAATATCCCTTTTCTTACCTCTCTTGTCTACTCTGCTGGCTGCCCTGACTCTGTTTACAACCTGAATATAAATACTAGAGATTTACTAGAGGACCCGGAAAATTACTTAAATCTCTACTCTAAATGAAAGTAATGAAATTCTACCAAGATAGCTGAAATGCAAGGTAAGAGACAAAAGGGAGTTATAAAGGTCCTTATGAGACATCAGAACGAGAAGGAGAGCTTGTTCTATAGCATGCTAACGTAGCTAAGACCCAATTAATTTAGCTTCAGAAAACCTACATTTTAGTCCAGATGTTGGTGCATAGTGGCTAGGCAATCCTGAGTACATAAATATAGGGCTCTGAATCTCAGTCTATTTATATAGGTCAGAAGAAATCAATAATTTGTCCTTCACCATATCCACTTTCCAGAAACTGGACAGGGTGGGGTGCAGGAGGGAAATAAAATAAATACAGAAAAATAACTAAAACACAAGATAGAACAAGAACATCTCAGATAAGGTGCTGTGGAGGCTCAGAAGAAGAATTCTTTCCTGTGGAGTGGGTGAGCCCATTGGCAGCGTATCATTCTGAATATGTGTAAATGGATGGTGACCATTTCTAACTGGATTACTTAAATATAAGGTAGTAATTTATCTTTCAAAAGAGTGTTTATATTGTTTGTTCATCTTATAAAATTAATACATGATCATTATGGAAATAATAATGTCTATTCTGTATTCACCATTAATTAAGCATCAGCAACAAAGTGCTTGGTGCT
The DNA here is from genome assembly GCF_048564905.1 of Vicugna pacos. Taxonomy (NCBI): domain Eukaryota; kingdom Metazoa; phylum Chordata; class Mammalia; order Artiodactyla; family Camelidae; genus Vicugna; species Vicugna pacos. Next base: position 13,766,606 of record NC_132996.1, read on the forward strand.
TCCTCAACGTTGCCTCATTTGATTTGCACTGTCTTTCCACTACATAGAAATGGTTACTAACCCCATTTCGGAGATGAGAAATTGAGTATCAGATTAACAGTGGGCCCAAGATCATGGAGTTAAGGAGTGAGCAAAGCATTTCAAATCCAGATACATCTAATTCCTAATTTTCTACTTCTAAATATCAGGCTTTACAGAAAATACAGATGAAACTATGCGAAACTATATGCAACTCTATATAGTGCCACTCACCCAGAACCTACCACTGCTAACATTTGTTAGTTTATATCCACTACACATGCACACACACACATTTATGCAGTATTCAAGGTGAAAACTTCAAATAAAGTCAAAGTTCTAAGATGAAAAGTAAAATTTCTCAACTTGACACTGTCTTTGTCATTTTCTCTCATGTAATAACTGCTATGAACAGAATCTTCTACAGACCTTCATAAATCTGAATAGATATATATCTGCAACTCATTTTAAATTGACTCCCCAGAGTTTAACAATCTGTCATTATTTTATATTTAGCTTAACTACTACATAAAAATAGAAAAATCCTATGGCATGCTACATAAAGCAATATCTTGACAGAATTTTCAATTCAGTTTTTGAAGGGTGCATTTGATTAATCGACAAATTTACATATGAATGCATGGCATTATAATAGCAATGTTAAAACAAGCTCTCATTGATTGAATACCAGCTATTTTAGACATGTACATGGAATTTTAATATTCATGATATCTGTACATGTTTATTTTATTTCCCTTGTCCATTTGAGAAGGCTGAAACTTAGGAAAATTGAGTAACTCACTATATACTACATAATCAGTCATAAGGGGGAACTCATCTAGAATCTGTGTCTGAAAACGTCAGTTCTCTTTTCACTATAATGACTTTCTGTGGTTTGAGACCTTTCCTTCACAGCACAGAGTTTAACTTTGTATAAACATTCTCATATTGGTCAAATTTGCTAAGTAATTATCAAATTTTACTTTTCTTTGTACTATGTAGCTCTAAAATCTGATTTTCTAAAGTTGTTGCCAAAACTCAGTGAATGGAACGGTCCAAAGAACCATACAGATTTTTTGTTTCAGATAAACTCACCAAGGCAAAATTATCTACCACAAAAGGAGCCTGCAAGTTGCACTTTCGTTCTGTCTCTCTCCAATTCATTGATTAGGGCATTAGTCTCAGTTCAATATATCTCTGTAGTCTTCCTGTTATTTCAATCATATCCATGAAGTGGAACATTTAAAAGTTTTCCGCAAAAGCTTAGGCCAGTGAGGCAAAGCAGAGAAATACGTACTTGAATTTGCTTTAAGCTTCTTTTTCTTATTGGACTACAGGGAGAATTAGTTGGGATGATTTGTATCAGAATTTGCTACTTCTTAGGTTTAAATCTAACAGTAAAGATGGGATTGTGAATGCATAATAAATAATATGGTATTCCTAGCAATCGTGTCAAAACCGTTAAACTGAATATATGTCATGATATTAATCGATTTATAATATATCTTACCCCTGTTTTCTCTTTTCTCTTCTCCCTTCTCCCCCGGCTTCTCTCTCTCTCTTTTCTTTCTTCTCTATCATAACAAAATATCTCTTGGGGTACAGGGTATAATTCAGAGAAGACATCAAATAAAGACAGGAAAAATCTGAAATAATGGTAGGAAGAGGTCCATTCTTGCCTTGAGAATACTGGGTTAGACGTTTTGTCCAATGGCCCACCTCTTACAGCACTGGCTTCACAGCTCTTTCATCGGTGAATCCATTCCCTTCCACCCCGCCCACTGTCCCTTGCTGCCTTTTCTCTTTCTCTCTCAATTTGGTGCTCAGATCCCTCTTTATCTACCTTCCACTCTTTCACTCTCTGGGCTCTAGGCTACTGATGGTTGGTAGGGAGACTTGAATAAAAAATACGCAGATATTAAATAATTTGCCTGTGGTTCAGACAAAGGTAACGTGCAGCATATTTATGCATACTTCCTAAAGTCAGCTTAAGGTAGTAGTTAAGTGTATATACTTTGGGACCAGAAAGAACTTTACCGAACCCAGGTCTGGCTGCTCACCACTTGAAAGCCGATACTTGAGAGGCAAGGGTCAGCAGGAAGGAAAGGTTGCTTTATTTTAGGGGTCAGCAAACCTGGGACGAAAGCAGACTCACATCCAAAGGCCAACTCCCCACTGCCAATCAGTGGGCAAGAGATTTTAAAGGGGAGTTTCAGGGGTGTTTGGGCAGAGGTGGGGGTGGTGCGTGTAGAACAGCACAGTCAGCTCTGATATCTTGAAGTTAGTCATGCAGTGGTCTGGTCAGCATCATCTTTATTGTTTTAAGAACAATTAATCTTCAGTTCCAGGGTCTATTTGTTCCCATTTCCTTAAGGCCAGTTCTTGGAATTGTGGCAGCTTATGTCATGGCTACAGTCTGATCATGATGCAGTTCATGGTTTCTACCTGGTGGGGGCTTCAGTATCCACAAAACAGCTCAAAGGATGTGGCTCAGAATATTATCTGTAGCCCTTGAGGTGGAACTTAAGGTCCTTGACTTTGTTTAATGACTAAATTATTATTATTTTGTTTTGCTTGACTATGTCCCTTTGTTTTCTTGTTTCTCTGATTAAATTTATTCCTTGACTAAAGCTTTCCTACAAGCAAGAGGGAGGTTGAGGACACGGCGGAGGTTGGGGGGGGGGGGATCTGCTTCAGAGAGACTCCACAGGGTCCTGTTCCATTTCAAGCAGATCTGTAATCTTACTGTGGCTATGAGTTAACTGTATCAACTTGTTTTTAAACCTTTGGACCTCAAAATGGAAATCGTATAATACCTTACAGAGCTGGTATCATAAGTAGTGCTTAAATGGGAAGATATACATAGTGTTCAGTATTCTGACTTTTACATAGTAAGTTCTCCATAAAAGAAATCTACATTAAGATGAGTGACATTTCTCCAGAGAGGCCTTGTCTGCTATTAGGGAAAAATTTTATGGTCAATAAAAGCCTGGGCACCTCTTTCTTTTAAGCAATTTTTGGGGGGGAAAGTAGAGATCCTGGAAGATCTGCTACCTGTAGTTCAGATCCTGGCACATTCTTTTACTTAATTGAAATTCTAGATCACAAAGCATGTCACTGATCACAAGATCCTATAGTTCAGAGGCACTTGAGGGTTGTCTGGGGCCTGCAGATAATAAGGCTTTCTTATTCCAGTTCACTATCTGCATCACACTCATAAATAAAAATGTAAAGTGATTTTCTCCCTCGCTTTACTCACATGATCAATGGGCGAGAGAGGGAACACAGCTTTGCACAGAGCTCTTATTTGCTTCTAACTTCTGTTAGCCCTTGTATTCTCCAACTCAATGACAAGCACAAGAAAAACTCTTCTTTTCTTTGACTCCCAACCAGCTCTGGCAGATGCTTTAAGATGTCCTTCTGAAGTGCTCACTGACATTCCTACCTGCAACATCCCACCCTCAACCCCCCAAGATGTATAGTCTACATCTTCATACATAACAGCCCCGAACTCTGAAGACTTTTGTGAGTTTTTGTCACCTTCTTGCTCTACCTGAGTTACTGACATTGACGTGCACAGGACGCTGTCCAGCGGTTTTTCTTCCCTGACTGGGGTTTCTCAGTCTGTACTTAAGAATCTTCTATTTTCCTCCAGGATCTACTCCTTATTCGGCCCCTCCCACTCAGCTGACAGAAGTAGGCTCCATGGTTGAAATCTTTATCCTTTTCCTTCTCCTTAGGTCAGTCCTCCAGTTGAGGATACAAATTCATGGGTCAGAGTCCCACTCTTCTTCCGGAGGGCAACCTGCCTGCAGCAGGAAGATGCCTGCTTTTCCCAGGGTCTCACAACTCCACTTCAACTGTATATAACTTGTTCCCATTAAAAAAAAAAAATCAATACTGGAGAAGTTTTGCTTTTTTCCAGGTACATTATCACATATAGAAAGGATGTTATTTCATTTGTGTATACATGGGACCCATGATAGGTTTTAAGTTCTCATGGGGTCCAAATGGTATATTATTCATGTTTTTAAACCTATAATATTGAATACATTTCTTGAAGAGTAAGAAGTAAACATTTTCTTTTGTTTTAAGAAAATACATGCAGTTTGTGAGAAGATAACAACGTATCTAAACTAGAGAATTCAGTGGAGGCTTCCATCATTGACTACATCCACCATTCCTCCCAGATTAAATAAGTGATCTTGACTGAAATATTTAAAATTTCACTCAATTTTTATATTGCCAAAATGAGTTATATTATGCTTCTTGAGCTGTTTTAAGATTAGATATATTCAACTTCTGTATTCTAGACAGCCTTTGTTATTTTATCATAGTCCTGTGACTATCTGAAGGGTGAAAGAAGTTTGAAAACTGTAATTATAGAACAACAAATAGCTCTTTCTTCTCTTCATTGAACAGTGCAACTACTCTCATTTTCTTCATCAGAGTTTTAGTCATTGAAAATCTTCCCTTTTTATATAATAGGCTCCAAAATCAGATGGATTTCAAATCCCAAAATAGAGCTCAGTATGGCCATAGGCTGCGTGGCATTGAGTGATCTGAAGCCCCTCTGAGTTTGTTTCAGCAGATGTAAAATGGTGGTGATAATATTAGTCCCTTACACACACACAGACACACACACACTCACAGAGGATGTCATGAAGATAAAAAATAGATATGAAAGTATTTTCTAAACTATGAAACTCCTTTTAAGTCTAAGACATTATTATAATTTTTGGCTTATAAAGTACACAGCACCCAATCTTGTGAAACTCAATTGAAATGCAATGAAAAAGCTGTAATTACCCACCTCGTGGTTGCTTAGTCTGTTGAAAGTGATATAAAACCAGAAGTTTTATACCCTTTGAAAAAAATTCCTAAATGCAATCTGTGTGTTCTAATGGGACCTTTGCTCTAGGATTATTAGCTCACAGTATGAATTTCTTGTAACTTTTGACCTATTTTAGAATCTGTGGCTATCAGAGTTTGAAAAAGTTAAATTAGCATTGCAAATTAAGCATTAGAACTCAATTGGATCTCAAGAATCATGGTGGTCTGAGCAAATTAATGCTTTTGAACCTGCAGAAAATTGAAGCTGTAAGCTGGGAGTCTTTTCCAGAATTAAGAAATGTGATCCCTGGTTCTTCAGTTAGTCAATCTGACAAATTTATAGAGCATAATTTTATGCTTAGCAAGGATTTTATTCATTTATCATAAGGAATAGGAGGGAGAACTATTTTGTGTAGTAGAAAAGGGAGTGAATTTTTCATTAGAGAACTCAAATTTGAGTCTTAGCTCAACCACACTTCAGTAGTAAAATCCACCTCGAGGCAAATTACTTTCACCCTGTGAGTTTCTATTTCCTCAATTATTGAATTGTTTTTGAGAATCAAATGAAATGATATTCATTCACTATGTCCATATGTGTATTTTTATATACATATATATATGTATGTATAATTTAGCTTGAAAGATAAAAGCAGGGTAATGTTTCCCATTGAAGAAGAGGATGCAGAATCTGTGGAATATAGGTATATATGAGAAAAACATACTGTATCAAAAGAATCACAACCAGATCCACATTTGAGGAATGTTACAGAAGAGAAAAGGAACGACTGGAGAAGAAACTAGGTAAGAAGACAAACGTCTAGTTATGGGGGGCTTTGTAAACAATGCTAAAGGGATTGGACTTTGTTATTTACAGGATGGTGATGACTGGCAAGGTTTTACGTATAAAATCAGAATGGTGTAGCTCATCTACGGCATATCGTGATTTATAAGGAGATACTGCTGATCTGGCCTCTACCTATCATTCACATCTAAATTGCTCCACTCTTCCACTTTGTTCAACATTTTGCTCATTTTTATGGTCTCTGAATATGACTAAGCCCTTTCCTAATGGCTAGCACATGCCATTGCTGTTCCCTCTGCTAGTAATCTTCCGATTTTGCCAGGCTCACCAAAATGATGTCACTGTCTCAGAGACACCTCCTCTGGCACACTTTCAAACATGCCAGGTCTTAGCACCCTATCATATTATGGGTAAATTTGTGGAGGACAAGACTGAAGACAGGGAAGAAACTTAGAAAGATGACTTTGTAGTCCTTATGAGAAATAGCGAGTCTTGAGTTAGGAGTTAACCTCTTTCTTGGTCATCTCCTGAAATGTCTGTGTGACTTTCTATCAGTGTCCTATCTCATGATAAAATGAGCCCAATTCAACTCAGGAGTATTTATTAAGTACACAAACATATATTTGGCACAATGATAAATGCTGCTCTTAACACTGCTCTTTACCTGTAACAAAGTCATGGCAAGCAACCCTTTCATTTGGTCTTGGGCATGGCGTCATACGGCTGTGCTATGTGCTGGCCTCCAGACTCTCAGAAGGACTATTGGCCTAAGTGGACTTGATGCATCACACAAAGAAAGTGGACAATGTGCTGTATAACCTAAATGATATCAGCTAAGCATAAAATGGATTAATCTTAAGTAACAGCCTTCTATAACTGTTACTAGGAGTAGACTCATGACTGGCATTCATGGATCTTTGTGCAATAATGTAAATGGAGGGAACATAACCTGTGTTCAAATGTTTAAAAGTTATAAATCAAGCTAACAAGTTATTAAATAAAATATGTTCTATTCTGTACCTTGAAATGGATGCCTTAACGATGTAAATTTTTTTAAAAGTATTGCTATGATTTTTATATATTATATCTCGTCAAATGGCAAATATGATTGAAATTAATAGTTTCAGCATATGTCTGGTGTTCTATTGATGGACAGTGATGTTCTGCTGTGTAATAAAACATATATAATTCAAAAGATATGTCTAGTTCCAAAATCGTTTTCTTGCTCTCAACACAATTTCACACAAGAGTTGTGTAAATTTGTGAGAATCTACTGCATTATTGCTCTCCAAAAATCTTTATCAAATTACTTTTTCTTCCCTTTTATCTAAGAAATTCCGTTACTTATATACTCCCTTCACTTGGCAGATTTTCTTCATATCAGTGTAGCATTACCCACACACTTTCAAACTGTGTGGTCACAGTTGCTTTCCTTTAAAGGATATAGGGTAAGGGTTGGGTAGAATTGTTCCCCTGAGGTCTAGATGCTGCTAAGCATGAGAGTAGATATTTCTGCTTATGAGATGTGTTGTGCCAGAACTGAGCACATGATCCTGAGTTTCTGAGACACACATGTGTTTTTTAGTAGCATTATTTTTGTGTTTGCGAAGTCTAGGTCCATCTGAAATGTGGAGCCCGAAGCCAAAGATGCTCTTACCTGGGTCTAAGGTAGTATTGGACAAGGGAGATGTTTAATGACATTGCTCAGGGAATGTGACAGGGGATCATTCTGTAAATAATGCTTACCTAAGACTCAAGGAATAAAATGCTAAGGCAAATTATTTTAAGCTATGTGAGACTTTAAATTGAGTACAGCTGGGCCATGCATAATCTGTTTTCAAAGGGACGTTCCAACCACATTCTACTGCTTCCAATTTGGCAAATTATTCCCATTACATTGGGGCAATGGTGATTCTTGGTCGAAATATCTCTGCAGCAAATGAATGATATTTGCATCATAAAATGGTTCTAGATCCATTAAGAAATGTTGAGATGACTATGGGCATGATTCTTAATCCTCAAAAAAGCATATGATGGGATATAAATGATTGAATGCCCAGAATTATCATTTTTGTAAGAAAATTACTTTAATAATGAGCACATTATAAAGAATCACTTTCTTCAGAGTTGGTACCATGCTCCTCCATGAGGTCACTACAGACCAACATCAGGGAGAAAAACTGAATGTCTATTTTAATGACTTTCTACAAAATCAGGGCAAAAAATAAAGAAGACAAACAAAACACACCAAATAATATGTAGTTGGGATTCTAAAAATTGCATATTAGGAGTGTTTCATGCAATGGAAAGACAAAAGAGCAGATCTTTTCTTTAGAAATAGTAAAGGGCATTATCACTAGAAAAAGCCTACCTGTTGTTCTCCATCTTCAAAAAAAAGTATGAGCTAAGCAAGAAATGGAATTCAAATCCACCTTTTGGAAGGCAGGGAGACAGATGTAAAGACCTCTTAGAATGACTTCCAGCTTTAAGAATATAGTAAACAAAATGCTTTGTTTTAAGAGAGTTGAACTGTGTACAGACTGTCAGATGGGTTGAAACAATCTATTCATGGAATAATTTCAAAATACTTTAATGATTTAATTGGTGCATATAAATGAAGGCATTAACCTTCCATGAGGGAAGCGTGTACTTTTGGGTTTTTGTCCTCTAGTGTTCATTTATTTGCATTCTTAGTCAGTGTACACTGTCTGGAACTCTAGCGGCAAGTAAACTTAACTGACTCACATGGGGTTTGAGCCTGCAATTCTTTACTCTTTAGCACAAGCAAAATGGGCTAACGGGAAACAAACCACGCCACAGCTTAGGGAAGAAAAAGTTAATCTGGGATTCAATACTCATTTTGTGGGAAGCAAAGAAAGTAGACATAATTATTGAGCTCTCTTGCTTCGCCAGGATCCTAGGAGTCTAGAAAAGAGTCTCATAGGAGAGAGCTGTGGATAGATTCTTCCATGCTTGACAATTTAATCTTTCAGAATGATGCAAAGGTTTGAGATAGGACCCAAACTAAAATGACCAAAATTTACAGAAAAGAAAGGTTATTTTCTTTCTGACCTGATTTACTGATCTGAAATGCAACCCACTGATTCTTTTTCATGATGCCACTAGCCACCATGGTAACCACTTTATATTATTACTCAACCTGCTCAGAAGTTAAGCCAGTACTCAGGGGGTGAGGGGTTTAAAATAGCATTAACACAAAGAATTCTCCTCCAATAAAAGATAAGCAGTTTCCAGAATAAAAGATTTGGTTTGAAGTTTTCCTGCTTAGCGTATAAAGCAAAAGATAAATCAGGTGTATTCCCACTGTGGAGCAAGTAAAAGATGATAATGTATTTTTGTAGGCACAGAGATGGAAATAAAATAACCCGTATATCTTCTGCCTGCAAAGTGAAGAAACCTTGGCGAGCAGATGCATTTACTTTCTGCAGGGCTTGAAGGGCTGACTTCAGTTCAGAGAAGAAAATCCGGAGCAAAGGGAAGACTTTGGAGTATAGCAACAACTCGCAGCGGTGGAATCTCAATCTCATTTAAATGAAGCCAGTGCTGTACTTGAAGGAGTTGAGGTGTTAAAAAATAACGGGGCTGAAATTTTTTTTTTCCACCAAGAGAACAACTAGATAATACAATAATTTATTTCTACCTGAAATTTCTAGCATTCTCTGAGACATGATGGGGGAGGACATTCTTGCCATGCTATAAATGCTTCCCAGAGGAAAGAGCATGGTATAGCACAGACGTCTTTTATAAACGTCAAGTAGATACATTACTGGATTATAGAATATATAGAAGCTGGGCAAGTTTGCTAATAGAGTATGAATATGGAATGGCCTTTGGGGAATAACTATTTTCCCTTTAAGAAGAGGATTTTTTTCTCCTCTTCAGAGCTGTAACAAAGTTCACTCAAGCCCCAAGAATCCTTGATTATGGGCTCAAATGAATCATCTAAAGGACAAGAGGACTGGGAAAGACAGAGACGAACGTCTGGCCAAGTTACCCCCAGCCTTTGATCTCATGAGGGGCCAGTGAGCCTATCAGGGCAGCTCTCGTTTTCTCTGAGCCCTGGACTGTGAACCTCCAGTCTGAAACAGGCCTCTGACTTTCATACTTAACCGTCCAGTACTCTGGAATCCTTATGAGTTCCACCAATCAGCTTCATTAACCTGGAGTGGATTCAGAAAATGTCTGTAGTTTGACTCGTTTTTTTTAATACAGAAGAGAAAGTAGAATGCTTTTTTTTCCCTATGTCTCTAAAATGGGGAGACTGTGATCTTTAATCTAATTCAATTTGCCTGTTTCTCAACTTTGATGCCACAAAGATGAAAATTATTCATTGTTCTATTTTTAAAAAATTACACACACACACACACACACACACACACACACACACATATGGGTAGGCCTGGGGAACACAGAGAGGAAAAAGTCATAATCCCTAAACTAAAAGACCTCAGTCTAGTGAAGAAGAGAGAGATATTGTACTTCATATGTTTAAGTAAAGAATTTGAAGTAGAAGTGAGATTGGGGAGAGATAATATCTTCATTTTCTTTCTTAAGACCTTGGTAATGCCCTAAATCATGCCTTCATTTTATAAGACTTTGTTGATTATCTGGTATGATTTTAAGGGCAATGTTTGTCATATCCATCTTGCTGCGTGATCATCGAAGCATGGTTGTTATCAATTAGTCTTTAAAATGTTAAAACCACAAATTACACACCTTCAACTGGCCCAATCATTTAACATTGACTTTGTCCTAAGTGGGAAAGCAGGACGACTTCAACAGAAGGGGTGTTAGTCTCTGAGCTCCCCTAGCAATGATGAAACAGCATTGCTGTGATTGCCAAGTAACAGTAAATTTAGAAACAGCCAATTCTGATTTTGAAGTGGCTACTGTGGCATTTGAAATTAAATCGTGGTTTGAATGCTAATATGACTAGTTTCATTAATAATTACTTAATAATAAATTCATTATACAGTTTTGAGCTTACATAGTACTGAATTATGTGATATTTAATAGAAATGTACTAAACATTGCTTGCCCAGTGTCCAGTCTCTCTGATTATGCTTCTTCTTGTGATCCAAGACACCCTAAAAATTCTCTGTATTTGACCATGAAATAGCAGAGACAATGTTCCAAATCCCACCTTCCATTCCCTGTTTGGATGCTTTCTCCAGTTGACCTTCCACCCGCAACCCACCCGCTTTGCACATAGGGCCACCTGTCCATCTACCTCCCTTTCACAGGGTGACTTAGGTAGCTCCTTGGGCTTCTCTACTGTGACTCAGCACTCCTCTAGGCGGTTGTGTCATTTATTAGGTTTCTGCGCCAAGATCAGAGCCTGTAATTATGTGATGCCAGTCTCCAAATTCTTGAAAAGTATAGTCCTGGGACTGCGATGGCCTTAAGTTCAACACATATTTCCTGTTCACCTTCTATGAGTACATGGCAGGATGGCCCTTCCTTGCTCCCTTTAAAGTTAGACATGATCATGCAGTGTGCTTTGGCCATTTAAATGTGATCCGTAGGGACATGTGTCCTATGTTTCTGGGAGTCTGAAGAGCCGTTGCAAAATACATATCCCCAGCTTCATGCTCTAGTCATCAGTCTGGGACCCCCATCACTCTGGGTCCTTGAGTGACTGTGAAGGCAAAGCCTGTTTGTAGACCTTCATTGGACAGTTAGTGTGTATGAAAAATTAATGTCTGTTGTTTTTAAGCCACTGAAATTTTGTGTCTTTGCCATATTTGTTATAATGTCAGAATTATACAGCCTATTCTGTCTGATAAAGGCTCAAATGAGTTAAATGGTTTAGCACTTTTTGTTTGGCATAACAAACCACAATAGTATCATTCCCTAATGCTTGGTTACTAGTACAGATATATGTTCTAAAATGAGAGCTTAAGTCTTTCAATCTGTATTTATTTTCCTTTTTTCAAATTCTCACATCATTAAAAGAGAGAAAACGCCTTCAAAGTGGAACTCAGCCCCGAGTGGAACAAAATTCCTAAAAAGGTAATTTTAAACATGTTTAGATAAGTATCTTGTTCAAGATTCTTCCAAGGAATTATCTGCAGAACTTCAGTGCCAGATGATTGTATCTCTAAGAAATACTTTGGCATTTACAAGCCCAACATAAACGTGGTATGGGATTTGCTCGTTCTTAGAGCGTAAGATTAAAAGAAAGAGCTTTTAAACGTTTTCAGCTGGTATATATCAGCATGTCCCTTTAAATAACAGAAGGGTGAAAGGCTGAAGGCTTACAACATGGGTATTTTATATAAAAGAATGTTGTTTATCCCCACATCACTGATTTTTATCTGTCTTAAGTCAATTTGCTAAGGCTTTTGATAGCTTTTATGAAAAAGTAGGAGCTCTGAACTTACTATCAAATAAGCAGATGTATAGGTCAAAAAAGCAAGGTTTTAAAGAGTGAGTCTATTGTGGCTAAAAAATGAAGGAGCCAAAGGCTAAAGGAAAGTGACTGTATAAGTCATGCCACTGGCCAGTTAATGAGCAGTAGGTGGAAAATGGTCTGAAGCATTTTCTTAGATCATTCTCCTTTTGTCATATTTATCACATGTATATAAAAATTTTCAAAGCTAGAATTTCCCTTCAAAGCTATGTAAGTCATGATTATCCACCGTCAGCTTGTTGCTTGTTAAGTGTGGGAGTGTCCATGTGTTTGTTTTTATATTTTGGTGAAGTGGTAGAGAGAATGATAAAACATTCAAATACCCCGGCTCCATCTTTGGGATCTTCTTATTCAGTGGATCTCTGGTGAACACCAGGAATCTTATTTTAAATGGTATTCTGCTGTAAAAGGCTTTGATTCTAACCTAATTAAGAATAAAACCCAGGTTAATGGGGTATCTTGCAAAGAGCAGGTGTTCTGAGCACGTTTGTAAGAGTGGGCAGGTAAGGAAGCGCCTGAGCATTTGGATACCGCTCTGTCTTCTTGACGTATTAGCTTCTTTTGTATTGTTTCTAGTCAAGTCACTGGAAGCAACATCTGAAGGCTTACTATGCATGAATAGATGTAAAAGACACCCTTTTTCATTGAAAAACCTGTAAATTCTGAGACCTTGGACACATTTCTTGACTCCTCTAGGTCTTGGGGGTTTTTGGGGTTTGTTTTTGTTTTTTTTTTTTTTTGCATCATTAAGATGTGACTTAATATTTACCTGAGACAGTTTTGGTTCTAGGAGGAGGAAAGAACCATTCTCCTGTGCCCATAGATTTAACTGCCCTATTCTCCTCTCAATATCTAAGTGCTTTCTCCGGATGGTGTAACTTCCTTCAAAAACCATCTTCTCCCTTGTTCTATTTTTTTTGAGACTTCATCCCCTTTCTCTGAACTTTTAATTGCTGTAACTTCAGTTGGATAAACAATAATATCAAGTGTACTGTATAGTCAGGATACCACAGATAAAAATCATTTAAATGTAATTACTTCACTAACACATAAACAGAAGTAGTATTATAGCATTTAACTGGTAGAAGTCCAAAGCACATGTAAATATAATCTAATGGAGCCTAATAAATAAAACAGTGGGGTTTCCAAATGGGAAAAAAAGGCTGTAAATAAAATAACCTCTACAAACACCTAGCTCTGAAACCAAGCTTAGACAAAGATTATTTACAAATAATATTTCTGTTATAAACATTACCACTAATTTTAAAAATATGCCAGTTCATTGCAATTTGAGTCAGGAGGATGACCAACTATTTAAGGGAAGAATTCTCCTGTATAACTCCCAGAAGAATATCTAAATGTCCAAGTATACAAAAAATAGAGTGTTAAAAAAATGGGGGTGATTTTTTTTTCAAGCCCATGATTCTATGCTAATCAATTTCTTCATCTGTTTTTCTTTATGGTTGATTATGATATTTTTCACTGCTTACTTTGGACCTGTTGAAGGTGGACGTTGCTAGAAGCAGAAATGAACGTGGGGGTGGTGACAGTGCCAGTGTATATCAGAGCGGTGTCAAAGTGAAAGGAATGATCCGCATCTGTCCCCCTACAGCGTCCCCAGTGTAAATCCTGTGAAACTCTATGAAGGAAAGGCTTATTATACTCAAGCCTATATCACTGATGAATTTTAGCTAAATTCCTGAAATTATAAGACAATAATATTCAGATATGAACAAACAAACTTTGGTCTACTTGCCAGTAAGACCCTCCCCCTTTCATTCCTAAGGTGCCTTTAAGGATGCTATTCAACATCAGTATCAGCGTCACCATCATCAACGTCAGTATCCTGGCCAAGTTCATTCATGAAGCTTCAATATGTTTGTTGTACATTTAGAGCAAGTAGAACAGTTATGTGCCTTAACTTTTACAAGATCACTTTTTGTACATCCAGTTTTATTTAGATGTAATTTACATATAATAAAATGTACTCATTTTTTTAGATGTACAGTTTTGTGGATTTTGATACAGCTTTGTTACAAACCCCAAATTCTCTCTTTTCTCCTTTGTAGTCAGTCTATGACTCAACCTTCTAGCACCTAACACCTACTGACACATTTTTGTCTCTATAGTTTTACATTTTCTAGAACGTCAAATAAACAGGATCATACAATATGAAGTCTTTTGTATCTGTTGTGTTTCATTTAGCGTAAGGCTTAAGACATTCATTCATGGTGTTTCATGTTTCAGTAGCTTATTCATTTTTATTACTGAGTAATTTTCCATTGTATTGTTACACCATAACCTGGTTATCTATGCAGCAATTAATTTGGGTTGTTTTCAGGTGTGCAGAATTATAAATAAAGCTGAGACTAACTTTTGCACGCAAGTATTTGTGTCGAACTAAAAGCATTTAAATTGTGACTTTAATGCAATGCCACATGAACATGCCACAAATTATAGTAGGGCCCTAAAATTTTTTTAACATTTTTTATTGATTTATAATCATTTTACAATGTTGTGTCAAATTCCAGTGTAGAGCACAATTTTTCAGTTATACATGAACATATATATATTCATAGTCACATGTTTTCTCTGTGAGCTACCATAAGATCTTGTGTATATTTCCCTGTGCTTTACAGTATAATCTTGTTTATCTATTCTACAATTTTAAAATCCCATCTATCCCTTCCCACCTTCCACCCACTTGGCAACCTTAAATTTTTGATTGAAGGAAAGCTTAATAATTACTTCAATAGCGACATTTTATATAATATATACAGAGCAGCAGTATGTTACTACAGAGGTTGCACTTTTAATTATTACACATATATGAATTATAGTCTCGTAACATTTATTCTGTTAATCACAACAGTCATTAAAAGTAGAGGAATGGAGAAAGACTACAAAATAACTATCCGTAGTTGTTGTCATTATTATTAGCATTATTAGCATTATTTACATTGTATTGGCAACGTTAAGACTCTCTCCTAATTTCTATTTTCTCCTATTTTTAACTTGGTTCTATGCTTTAGACTATAGGAAATTCTAATTGAATAGGGGACATTATATACATAGTGTCAAGAAATTAAAGGGTTTTGCTGATATGATCAGCTCAGCAAACATGTTTTGAAAAATGAGAAGACTCAACATTTCCATTCTCCCTACAAATGGTGATGGGATCCACATTTCCCTGCAGCCTCTCCCCCTTCTACTGCTGATCAGCAGGGAAAGAAAAGGACTTCTGTACACAGGAATGGTCTTCTACCATTAAGCAGTTTCCTTTAAAAAGACAAAATTATGCAATAAATTCATAGTACGATCTGTTTTCCCAGGCATCACTAACTTAAAATTTTGGGAGCTTAACTGGGCTGGCCTTACAAGTGGTTTTAGACAGATATATGGTCTGACGGCATAAAGTTAGGGTTGTGGAAAAATGTTCCTTCTTCTACCAATTCACCCCATAATCTTAAGGTATATTCCCCTTTAAGACGACAAGACATTAATTATATGCAGTGTTTTGATTAAAGATATGTTCTGTAACATTTAAGAAACCCATACCTCTGAAATTTACAGCAAGACTTTTCATAAAAATGTATAATAATGTCATTGTAAGTCTCTTAGGGATGCTGTACTTGTTTCGACTGTGGTCCATGAGGTATTATGAATTTATCATTTGAATTATGCTGTTAACTATGGAAAGAGCTTAACATATGTCATATGTGACATAATCTTATTTTACATACTGTGTGATAGCGTGCTCATGTCAAGTTGTGTTCTATGTATAATATTTCTTTAGTAGTTTTTTCATTAATATTAAGGCTTATGCTACAAATGTAATTTGCTTTCCCAAATCGCACTCTCTAGAGAGTATCTAAGTCTTCTTCACAGGTTTTGAGGCTACTCGCTGCAGCAGATTTTGGTTTGCTCATTATTCCAACTTTGAAAAGTTGGAGTGAGTATAAATGGCCTCTATAGAGCCAAGGATATTTCTCTTCTTGATCCAGGGTTATTAACTAGACTTCTAGGGCATATGAAGTTGTCCACATTAACCAGGGCAGCCTGCAATCCGTGTCGTCTTGAGCTACCCTTAGGTCTACTAAAGTTCCTTCCATCCCAACATCAAAGCCTTGATAGGCAGTGTGTAACTAACTGCCAGAGCAGGCACCAGTCTAAAATTTTCTTCTTCAGTGAGCTGCTGTTCCCCTGTCCCTATTTCACAGAAATACCAAAATAGTATACAAACCACTTTTCCAAAAAAACACGTTCATAACAAGAGCTTGGTATTGCTTTCAGCAAAAGCAAGTATTAAATCTTGGCATTCTTTGGAAGTACTTAAGATAGCGCTGAGACCCGCTAGTATTAGAGATCTTACCAGTTTCAGCTCGCAGAAGTCTTTTATACCACCTACAATTAAAAGGTAGAGAGGGAAAGTTCTGTAAATCTGTTTCCTTCTAATACACCTTTCTTCCTTTGTCTATAAGCATGTATATGTTTTAATGCAGTTAACAAATGATACTTCATGTTTTGTTTAATCTGCATTAAATTACAGAGACCATTGTCATTGTCCATTTAAAGTCATTATTTACAGGCCTTGAGACATATAAAAACTGTAATATGAGAGAGTATTTATAGAACTAGTACTTCCAACAATGATGGTTACTCCAAGCAAGCACAAAGAATCCAGGAGCTCTTCTTAAAGTGTTAACTAAATTTTGAAATAAAGACTTTCAGCACGGTCTTAGTTAGTGCTGGCAGCTTTAGAATGAGCATGTTTGACTTATGCCTAGGAACATCTTAAGTTAAACAATTTTTTCTGTGATTTTTCGAGAGCTCTTGGTTTCCAGGCATAGTTTGGGAGCTGTGGAAACTTCTCTGTTAAAACAATAACTATCGTTCTTACTAGCGGAGACTTTGAATTATCCCCTTGTTAAGTAACAAGAAACTGAGGTTCTTCTGCTCTGTCTGGGAATCAGATTCTGCACAACTTGACAAATGAAAGTTCTGAGTAGGAAGAGGACAAAATGAGCTCTGGATGTTTATCAATAAAATAGGGTTTTTACATAACAATAAAGGGTTTATCACAATTTATCGTAATTACTTGCTTGGTTTCTCTCTGCCAAAATAGTCTTCCTGTTTCCATTCTATTTATCTCCTCCAAGACCTGGCACCTCGTACCTTTCGAACAAATAAGTGAAGCAAAGCATAAAATTTCAGTCCCACCTAGAAGGTATTCAATTTTTCTGAGCTCTTTTTCTACAAGCTTATTTTTTTGTCTTTTTAAAAAATACAACATGGTTAACTATAACCACGAATCCGTGCACTAGCTCTCTGTAGCGTTTTTGTCTTCTAACTGCAAATTTGTACCCTTTGACCAACCTCTCCCCAATTTCTGCAAGCTTGTTTTTTCACTTTGCATTTCCAAGCTATGTGAACCAAGTCACCATCCACTTAACCAGACTGTCCACAGAAACCAGAATTGGAGTTATCAAAAGTATCTCCCTTTTTCCCCCATTTCCAATTTATAATCCTCAATGTATTATCTATTTGATCTCTTCCTATGTTTGTCACCTAACCCAACACTCCCACTATCTACATTATCCCTTGGAACTTGAAATTTGGCTGTAGTCTCCTAATTTGTTTCTCCGTCAGAACCATATTCTGCCTCCAACACGGCCTCATTTGCAACCTGACATGAACATTTATTTTGTTATAATCTCTATTCTTCTTTCAAGTTTCAGTTTATTCTTATAGCTCTAAGAGCTCTCCTTTACTCCTAACCCTTGCACAGGAATCACTTTTCCTATCTTTTCTGATTGTAAAACCTATTTAACCTATTTAACAAATTTAAACTCTTTTTTCATCCCTATGCTGTAACCAAGTGACGTTCAGAATTATCAAGCACATAAAATCCCTTTGATTTAAAATATCCACATCACTGGGAAGGAGTTAATCAACAATATAGCCTTGGATTACTAAGATACTGCTTTTCATTCACTAATTGACTTTGCCCATATTGTATGTATGTGTAATTCTTTTTAGAAATGCACATGGATACTGTAGACACTTCCTTTGATTTTCATGTTCTATAGTTGAAGAGTCACAATAACTAAGTGAGCCTCTGAAAAGTTATGTGGCAAATCTTTTAAAAGGAAAAGGAATATTAGCTTTATAAATAAGCTGATTATTTTAAGAAATTTTAAGTCAAATTTCAAACTCTGGTAGTGTGGATTAATTATTAAGACATATGTTTTCAAAATTTGAATGTTAGTGTTTTCATTTTGCTTACAAAATGGTAGCCCAGTATTTAACATCAAGGCAACAATTATATACTATATAACGCAGGTTACTTTAGATGTTTGTGTGCATTAATTTCTCATATTTTGAGGATTAAGCCCCACAGGAGAGGTGATTTGCTTTGTAGAATGCTATGAATAGGAAGGTAATGATTACATTTTGATCATGATGGATAATGGTTCTAATTATTTAATTATGATTCTCATTCCACTATTTTATGTAACTCTATAAATTCACAGTGACCTATACCAATAAAGGTTGTGACTCAGTAAATACAGAATTAAAGTTTCTAATCTGAGACCATGTATTAAACACACAAACCTAAAATAATATATTTTTAAAATTATTTAGAAATGTTCATTATTGAATGAACATGTTCAACAACAGAATTTCTTTGAAAAGGTCTCTGCCAATTTGTAGCTGAACCTGGTATCTGACACTGAAGATTAAATAGGAATGAGCTATAGGTTGTTTTCCCCCCTGGCAAAACAAAGAAAATCTTTATAATGAATATTGAGGATGAAAAAAGTGAATTAGGACTCATGCAGAAGGAAAAGAGGGCCAAGATTCCATTTGGAAAATATGTCAAGTGTTTGAAAGGAGGAGATTATGTGCGAGAGGAGAGACTGGGAAATGAACTGAGGGTCTCTTTCAAGACTGAGCTCATCTGTCACTTGGCACCTTGGGATCTACCAAATGCCTCTTCCGGGTGATAACTTAGCCCCAAGTACCTGCATCTTTCCAAAGTTGGATCAGTATTTTGGGGAATTGGGTGATTTAGTCTGGATACTTCAGGAGCAGATCATGACAGTCGGATACTAGTCCTAGTAATTTATTTGGTAGATGAAGGAGATTTTGGTATCAGATTAATGAAGTGAGGTAAGCAAGGAAAAGAAGTTGAAAATGATGCAGGAAAAACGGTTGTGGGGTATGAGGAGGGCTGTGTCCCAGGCCCCGGTTGAGCCCCTGGAACGTGCCCTGCCAAGTGTGGGTCCTCGGCTTCACGCAGGAAAGAATTCAAGAGCGAGCCACAGTTGCATGAAGTTAGATTTATTTAGAGAGATACAACGAAAGGCAAGAGAACGGCTACGAGGTGTGGGGGTTGGGTACTCAGATTAGAGTAAAAGTAGGTACACACTCCGTAGACAGAGCGCAGGCTGTCTCCGAACAGAGAGAGAGAGAGAGAGGCCATGAGGGGCAGTGTTGCCCGTTTCTATGGGCTCAGTAGCTTCATATGCTAATAAGTGGAAGGACCATTCTAACTAGCCTGAGGAAGGGGCTGGGATTCCCAGGAAGTTGGCCATTTCCCACTTTTTTTGTGGCTAGCCTTGGGATAGCCATGGCGCCTGTGGGCGTGTTATTCACCATGTTAATCTATTACAATGGGCGTATAGTGAAGCTCAAGGTCTGCTAGAAGTTAAATCTCTCATCATCTTGAGCCTCCAGGCCTACTGGTGGTTGAATCTTTCACCATTTTGATGTTAATCGCTGTAGCATTCCTTGAATGGCTGTGCCCTGCCCCCTTCCTGTCTCAGTAACACATGGTGCATTATAGAGGCAACTAGCACTGTGTGACTGGAGCTTAATCCTGTGGGGAAACCATTAGCAAATTTACCCCTCGGAGTTACAGCACAAGCGGGGCGTCAGTCCGTGACACATGCCCTCACTCCTCTCAGTCTTCGGCTGCGGGCTTTTCACAGGTGTAAGCATTTCTGATTTCTACCTACTTTGGAGAAAACCCTCAAATACAGAAAAGTCTATTATTATGAAAAGTGAATAGGCTAGAGCCCACTGAAATAAGAAGGCCTAGGGATGTGTTCTGGACACAGGAAAAACCTAACGCACATCTGCAGGTTTAATTTTTCATTCATTTGAGTGGATATCCATTTACGCATTTACTCATTTTACTCATACATTCAAAAAGATTTTGACAAAAGACTAATATAGGCCAATAAAATGTCTTGGTTCTGGCAACAAAGATGTGAACAAAAAGAAAAATAAGTAAAATTCTGACTATTCTTAAGTGGGTATAAACAAGTGGACCTTCACTGCCTAGAGTGCCCCCTATCACTCGGTGAGCCACACGAGTGTTAAATGACTGGATAAATGAAAAAGCAAGCACCAAACCCATGAACAAAACGTTAACCCACAAACACAAAATCTACCTTATCTGACTGTAATAAAAGATGGAAAGCAAAAACAATTATGTGACATAAAAATGGAGACTAAATGTGTAGGCAATTCTGGATCCAGAGTAAGAGAAGGCCATTCTAAAGGATGATATTTGAATACAGACCTTGTTGAAATCTGACTCAAGTTAACATGGTTATAAACATTTAGTTGTTTTGGGCACATATTGGCACTGCCAAGATAGGCAAAGTCTAGCTATTCTCTCTCAAATTTTCTACCTGATCAAAATAAAAGCTAGTCTTGACTATATTCCACTGCATGTATTTGAATATCTGCAGCACAATGTGTTAATAGGAGATAGCTTAATTTATTTCTCACCCCATAAGGGAGAACACTACTTCAACATAACTTTGGTAGTATCACTAATGGAGACGGGCAAAGGTAGATTTTACCAAGAATTTGAAGTTTGGTTTAAGGTGGGTCTTTCCATACAAGGACTTGGTTAAGACTTTGCATTGAATATGATATATTGGTTCAGTATTCGTGGAAATAACAAACCAAGTGTTTTGAGCTGAAGGATTCAGTGAGTCTTAAGGCATAAACTCTCCATTGATGCTTTCTACTGATAAATCATTGGGTTGTTTTAGAAATTCCTATAATGAGCAATAAAATTACTTGTCTGGACAATAATAAAAATTAAAAAATAAAACAAAACAGGATGCTAGACCAAAAACAGTTTTGTTTTCACTCAGCATGTACATGTGAGCCCCCATCATGTTCCGGATCTGTTAAGCACTGATCATACATAATGTGTAAAGCAGAAATGATTATTGCCCTCCTGTATCCGGCAGCTATTGCAGTGAGATTTTCCAAGATAAATGGCAGAAAATTGAAGTAGCATTTTCCAGCTCATCATTATATTGCAATTGTCTCTAGTATTTTAAGAGAGAAAAAAATCTACCCCCAGCCACTTTTCTCAACGTATATTCCCCGATGAGCTAGAACTTTAAAGGTGGCCACTGAGTAACTGTCATAAATAAGCATACATAAGTCATTCCGATAGCTGGCTACTTACACAGGGAGCCAAAAGCTTTGAAAAGTGGTCAATGTGAAATTTCTAGTGTTTTCTTGTTATTACACCAACTAAACCACTTTCAGAAAAAGTCTATTTCTTTATCCATCAGCCCTCCCCCCCTCCATACAAACACATGCATTCAAACACACTCACATAGTCACACCACTAGAGAAATAATTTTAAAAGAGGTTAGGTTTCTCAGTTAAGGTAACATGGAACCATGAAAAGAGAAGAGCCATGCGATGCGAGATGGAAGTTAGATCAAGAGCTCTGTAGCTACAAGAACCTGACAATGTAGGACACCTGGGGTTTGCAGACACATTCTGAAAGGAATAGCAATGTCTGAGGCATGTTTCTATACACCTATATGGAGAGTCTGAACTTCTTTTAACTCTCAGAGGCAACTGGGACTTCAGTGGGGGTCTAGAGAATCACTGATTTTTAGATCTTATATCCAGTTTGCTTTTACCATCGGCTTCCCATGCCCAGAATGTCTCTATAGTCACTCCATCATTCTTTGGTTGAGTCATGACAAACTATTAGGACTAAGACTATGTGCTCTGCACACACTGGGAGGGTTAGTAGACTGTGAAGGAAGATAGAACCCCTTTTCCATGGATGTGACTTCAAATTAACATAGCACAAGTCACATTTGAATCCCATCCAAAGATAATTATCTGTCAGTGGAATCTCTACAACCACTGATAATTAGTACTCTTTGTTAAGAAATTTCCTATCTCATTGCCCTTAAAAAGTACATATATATATAGTTATTTATATATGTGTATATATATAATTATATATAATTTTTATAATTTTATATATAAAAGATCTATAGCATCCTATAGATTAAATGGAAGCTTATTGTCTTTATTTACATGATACAAAAACTATTCATCACTGAGGGGAGTAGAGATCAAAAAATGTCTGTCTAGCATCCTGAACCTTCACCTGCTGCACTGATTAAATCCATATTTTCTCTGTATGGCTAAACTAACTTTATGTTCATAAATGCAAAGGGAGGAATGACATGGGGTGAGGGTTGGAATCTTTCTTACAAAGGGACTCAAGCTCATGAGTCATTGTCAACCTGTCTCCCACTGGACCCTTCAGGGGCAGTGACAGATGAATAATTCCACAAGTCTTGACTGAGAAACTGAGAAAACAAGTAGCTGGCATAATGCAAAGAACTCTTGGGAGCTAGAGCAGGGTTTGAGGCTCTACCTTTTACTAATTTTCCAACCATGTGTAACCATGATTTTGCCTCCATTTCCTCATCTCTAAAATGGGTGTGCCAGCACTTCCTTTAAAGGATAACTCTATAGATTACCAGTGGTAATGAGTGTAGATCTATAGAATGCTCTTCTGCAAGTAGTAAGTATTCTTTCTTCCCTTCTGCATACTGAGCCCATACACACAATACAATAGAGAATCCAAATCTAATGAGACCAAAATAGTCGGGTTTTGGCTCTCGGCTAGATGTAGGAAGTACATATGGATTCTGTTTCTCATCCATCAGCAGTCATTACTTCTGGTAAAGGAGGTCAACTGAATTTTGGCCATGCCTGCCGGAGGTTGTATGCATTTAGGGCAGCAACAGCAAGTTCAAGACAGCAAATATGAGAAGAACCAAATTTAGAGGAAGCCCAGAGGGAAAACAAACAGGACATTTATTTGGTTCCCACAGCCACCTGTGTGTGGGTGCGTGTGTACACATGGCATGTGTGGGTGTATGTACATATCATATATGCATGATACACATATATACAGCTGTCTCTAGAACAACACGAGTTTGAAATGCATGAGTCCACTTATACATGGATTTTTTTCAATAAATACATACTACAGTACAGCATGACCCACAGTTAGCTGGATCTACAGATTTGGAATACAGGAATGGGGAGGGTCAACTGTAAAGTTATATGCAGATTTTCAACTGTGAAGAGAAATGGCACCTCAACCCCTGCATTAGTAAAGGGTCAAGTGTACTAATATAAGTAACATATTCATAGGCATCCATGGTATTTTATATATATATATACACCAATATGATATGTATACAATGTGTGTACAATAGATCTATATATGTATATATAACATGTATATATTATATATCTGTGTATATGTGCATGTATGTACAAAATATGTATAACAATAGATCTATATATACATGTTACACATAACACAATATTATATATGATATCATCTATACTATATATTATTTCATATTACTTTATTCATGTCTGCTTATTTGGCATTGTTCTTTAACTTACTGAAATATTTGCCCATTCATATATGGTGTTCTTTAATTTAAGCAGATAAGTTCTGCCAAACCATAGACAGCTATTTGGAATCAGAGAGGTACACCTTTCCTTTGGAACAGTAAAATCATGTCCTGTACATGTGTTTTTTGGAAAATGCTTCTCTTAACTATGAAAGATATGCTGTAAAGAGAACAAAACCAAGGCTATCTATTTCAAGCTCTCAAAAATTTAAAAAACACCAGCAGCAAATGTTCTGAGGCCAGTTATGTACACTTGCCCTGAAAGAGGCTGATGAATCAGCTTTAATACCTATAAATCTACTAAAGAGATCATTCAGCTTTGAAAATTAGTGCTCCAAGGGATTTCACGGTGAAACACGAACACGCGATCATGATCTAGCTATCTAATTGTAACACTCGAAAATTCTAAATTGTGTAAATGTCTAAATTTTGCTCATGAGTCTTGAGGACTTGCTTTATTCTTGTCTATGGAAAGATAAAAATTGATACATGACAAAAATACAATGTGTACATTTCAGCCACAAAATAAAAAAGGATTTAATTACCATGTCTCCCATCAAAAACACACCACAGATGTTCATCTAAAAAGGCATACCTTTAAATTAGAATTTTCTACAAATAAAGGTGATTCATCTAGTACTCCAGGTCTTAGACAAATTGTGTCACTTCTTACATGATAATCAGCTACCATTTTAATTAGAAGTTGTCATTCACCTCAGCACACTAATCTCTAGAAGAGATCAAGTAACAGTTTGTACAGCTGCTCCCATGCTTTGCCTGTCATCTTTGGCCTGACTTTGAATTCCTCTCCCCCATTTTTCCTCTCCTTTAGATAACCCCCCCCTCCTTTTCCTCACTCCCACTGAGCTGTCAAGAGTTGAAATACTGTGATGTGAAATCACTGCTGCTATGACTCTAAAAAAAGGAGAGCTTGCACTAGATTTTGATCAAAGAGAATCATTTATAAGATAGATGCAGCAGAAAACCTCAGGGAGTTTTTTTCTTTTTTTTTTCACCCCAAAGCATAGGATTATGAGAAATAGCAAAGACAAAGAAACATACTTTTAAACAGTTTTGTGCTCTTAACTGCATGATTAAGGTTTGTACTATACGATGTTTACCACTTTTTTGCCTTGCTATTCAGCACCACCTCAGAAAGATGTCACCTGTGAACATATAATTCCAGTAAAAAATGGGAAGCATGAGGGATATGAGGGTTACAATCGTCATTTCTGTGAGCAACAATACATACAGAATGAAAAGAAAGCTGTGACTATTTTACAGAGGCAGGAAGACCCTGGGAAGACCCATAGGTTGCCATGAAATGATAACGAAAATTGGGAAGACTTGGTTGTTTTCAATTCTCCTTGCTATCATTTTTATAAAGATGTATGAATGCTCCGCCACACCTCATTATAATCTTTGTCCCTACAGTAAAGCTTGCAGTTGCTAGTGTTTAAGTGAGAGAAACAGTCCACTGTGCCTCGTCCTCCAAGAGAGGCTGTTTGGTTACTTACTCCCGTGTATTTAGCCTTTCCTCCAACCACTTAATTTAGCGCTTACACAATAATGTTGCAGCCCTATCGGGAAGCTTTCCCATCATTCTCCATGCTGAGTATCAAACATTAAAATGCTGATGCCTTATTCACAATCAGAGAAAATGGCAGCAAGAATCCAGTTCCCAGAAGTGATAATATTGAAAGTGGGAAAAGGAAGCACTGGCTGTTTTCCTCTCTCGTTTTTCCTCTCTCAACATTCCTGTTGTCTTTGTTGGATGTGGAAAATGACATTGTTAAATGTGAAAAGAGGTAAAGAATATAGTTTCATAATGTACCCAGATTTTGAAATGCTTATTTATTTATGTTCTGGTTTTGAAAGTGTAGTCATTTCCTCCGTCTCTGAATACAAATACAGGAAATGACACATCCCTTTATAATTTATTCATTTAATTTTTAGTTTTATAAAACTACACCCATTGCCACAGTCTCTGGGAGAATATAAAACATGAAACAGAGAATAACAAAAACAAAATCTAACAATAAAAGCAAATTACAGGAATGGTATGGTTTTAAGATTATGAAGGTCAAAGAGTCAAGGTTATCTTCTCCTTATCAAAAAGCTAGTGTTTAAAATAAAATAAGGAAATGGCATTTGTTGACCAAAAATTAGGGAAACTGGCAGTTGTTGACCATGTCCTGACCTGAGCTGCTTGCTGTAGAGCGTGTGGGTCAGAGCTCTATAATTATACATAATCTGACAACTGTATATTCTGCAGTGTATGTGTATATATATATATATACATATATATATATATACACATATATATATATGTATATATATATGTAAAATATATATATTTTACATCATATACCTATATTACATATAGAGAAATATATATTTTTCTGAAGTTACTAAAATTATCAATGTTAGGAGAAAACATATATATCTATGATAAAAAGAGAGTTGGATACTCGTGTAAGGATTGACAGACATCTATGAAAGAATAAAACATCTCCAAAGGACCAACACCATATGTTCAATTGCTTTTTGGAAAAGAAATCAAGCTGTCTCAATAGGGAAATGATATTTTCAAAAAATATTGCTGGCAAAATTGAACATCCTAATGTAAAATATGAACCCTGACTCTTACTTGTGCCATATACAAATATTAACTAAAAATGATCATAGACTTAAATATTGAAAGCTAATATTATATAATTTTTGTAAGAAAGTTTAAGAGAGTATCTTTGATCTTCAGATGGGATAATAAAAATATAAACCATAAAAAGTCTATAATTTTTGATATGTTTCATGATGAAACAATCACCACAATCAAGAGAATGAACATAGCAATCACTCCTAAGTTTTCTCATGTACTTTGTAACCCCCACCTCCCACATCTTCTCACCATCTCCAGGCAGCACTGATCTGCTTTCTGGGTCTGTAAATAAGTTTGCATTTTCCATAATTTCATATAAATGAAATTGTCCATGTATTTTGTGTGTACATTATGTACATTTTATTTTGGTGTAGCTTTTTTCACTCATCATTGTAAGTTTGAGATTCATCCATGTTGTTTTCATTCTCTTAATGATGTCTTTCAAAAAGTATGCAAAATACTTCATTTTTTTATTGCTGAGTAGTATAAATATACCATAGTGTGTTCATCCATTCACCTGTTGATGGACATTGAAGTTTTTTTAGTTTTTAGTTATTACAAATCAAACTGCTGTGAATATTCATGTATATGTTTTTTTAAGAATAAATAAGTTTTTATTTCTCTTGGTTAAATACCAAGGGTCTGAATGACCACGTTATGTTTATGTTTAAATTTCTTTTAAACTGCCAAACTATTTTTCAAATTGGTTATACCATTTTAAATTTCCACTAGAAATGTATGCAGATTTTAGTTCCCCCACATCATTGTTAGCACTTGGTATAACCAATTCTTTGCATTTTAGCTGTTTTTATAGATAAATAATGGTGACATCTCATTATGGTTTTAACTCGAGTTTTCTTTATTAACAATACTGAGCAGGTGCTTACTTCAAGAGCTTATATTTCATGCACATAGTTTCTGTGGTGAGGTGTCAATTCAAAGTATTTGCCCATTTTAAGAATTAGCTTATTATTGAATTACTTATTTATTATTTTTAAATTTTTTAATTGAAGTACAGTCAGTTTACAATGTTGTGTCAATTTCTGGTGTACAGCAAATACTTCAGTCACATAGGGACTTACATATATTCGTTTTCATATTCTTTTTCAACACAGGTTACTATCAGATATTGAATATAGTTCCCCATGTTATACAGTATGAACTTGTTGTTTACCTATTTTATGTATATTATTGAATTTTGAAAATTTGTTTATAGTCTGTATGAGTCCTTTTTCAGACATAACATTTGCAAATTTATAAGATTTCCATTATTATGTTCACATCACATGGTTTCTCCTAAAACAACACTGCAACTAAAAAGAATACATTATTGAGTGAAAATTAATAAATACAAGTGACCCTTGAACACCATGGGGGTTAGGGGGAGGACCCTGTGCAGGGTGGAAAATCTGAATATAGTTGCCTTTCCATGTATGTGGTTCCTCTGTATTCGAGTATTCTCCACATTTGAAGTTCCCCATCCACAGATTCAACCAACCACGAATTGTGTAGCACTGTAGAATACACTACTGAAAAAATCCACATGTAAGTGGACCTGCACCATTCAAACCCATGTTGTTTAAGGTTTAACTGTGTATGATTTCAAAAAAAATATTTCAAAAGTCACATATAAAATGAAATGGAGTAAATGCCTATTTCTGAAATAGTTGCTTGGAAGAAGTTGAGTGAAAACATTATCCCCAAACACAGAAAGGCAGAAATATAAAGAGATAAAAATCTGAATATAAAAAATACAAATTTGAATGACAGATTTAGAGGGTATCACATGAAAACAATAAGAGTTTAGTAAAAAATAAAAAACAATAGAAGAGGTAGTTGTGCAAAAAAAGAGAGAAATTTCCCTAAACTTATACCAAACCTATGTGAGATATTAGTCTGATAAAACAAAGCCCTCATTTTGGTCTAGACGTGACTTATTTTGAAAAGACCCTCACATAGATATATCCTAGACAATTTTTAAAATTCTAGGACAACAACAACAAAAAACACTTCTCTTTAAAGCTTCAGATCTGAATAAAAAGTTGCTTAAAAAAAGATAAAAATCAAATCTTTCCTGAAGCACTGAGACTGGAAGACTTCGCAATATAAACTACATACTGGGAGTTGCAAGGATTTCATAATCAAACAAATTTTTACTTACTTCTCAGGTTAAAAGAATTATATATGCAGTTGTAAAAGGAATAAAAAAGATGTGACACAGATATCCCACCTAATTCAAATAACAAATATTAAATAGCCAATGAAACAATGATTTTAAAATAGGGTAAGATGAGAAAAGAGGAAAGGAGAGAGTTGTGTGGCTTTTCTGTTCTTCAGTTTAATGATGTGATCAATTATAGAGGTAGATTTTCTGATACGGAATTATTAATACACTCCTAGAATCATCAGTTTTTTGGATACACTTCAGGGAACTATTTTCTAATGTTTTATTTATAATTTTCACATTCATTATTTCCCCATGGATTTTTCTTTTTCTGTTTCCTTTCTTCCTATGTATGTTTTGATAGTAAGATTCTGCTGGCTTCCTAAAGTGAAAACCTTTTATGTTTTCTGATAGCCTGAAATAGTTTAATTACTTGAGCAATATTTGTTTATTAGACATCAGGTAGAATTTCTCTGTGAAACTATCTGGTCCTGGTGCCTTTTTTAATAACAAAAAAAAGCACACACACAAAATCACCTTTCCTATCTCTCCTTACATCATTTGCATATTCTAGTTTTCTCTTTCTTTTTCGATCAATTGTGGTAGTTCATATCTTGCTAGGAAACCATCTATTGCATTACAACTTCTGCTAGAATCCCTAAATATTTTGAATTATAGTAGATTTTTAAAATTTGTGGTGAAATAGTGTAGATTTGTGTCTCACATGGTTAATTTAATTCAATTTGTAATTGTTAATGTCAATTGTGAATAACCCTTAGTTACAATAGTTAATTTTTTAAAGACAGAGTCATCTCAATAATCTTGGAAGTCTGTGATTTGTGAAGACTTAAGACATTTAATTAAAAAATTGCTCATTGGTCTTATATTCTCAAAAATGATAATATTCTTGAACAGCAAACAATTAGAAATGTCTGACTGAAAACATAAAAAGTTTCTTTAGAACAAGCATAAAAGTGATTTTGACACTTCTGTTCGAAAGATGAAAGGAAAAACTGTCAGAGAAACAAGTAGAAAAAAATTTATATTTCCTATGTGAAGAATTTTTAACATGGATTTCAGCCAATAGGCTAAAGTAACACTTTAAATTGAAATAGTGTTTAAAAAGCAGTTGTTATCACCATGCTGTTTCCAGCCTTGGCCAAAATCAAAGTGATTCTTGGTTTCAAGTTTTTTTAACTTTGTTTTTAAAAAAGAGTGAGATACAAGTTTCGGAGACTATTAAAAAAGAGAGCAAGGGTTTTGCTACTGTTTTTTATGTTATATAAAGCAATGTTTTAAAACATTCAGATACCGCCCATAAGAGTTTAGCCCTCATTATGTCAGGATTTTTTTTTTTAAATCCTGGGTGCACTGACAGTACAGGACCAACTCAAGCTGGGTGCGTGGTGGCAGGAGAGAATCTTTCTGAAGGTCAGTGATAAGCAGCCAACTTTTTAGAGTAGACTATTACCAGACAAATCTTTCAAAAGCAGTGGATGGAGAGGGGGTGATCTGCATTTTAAAAATAATTTCTCTATGGCAAAATAATGGGCTGACATGTTAGTGTGAGCAATAACTGATTTGACTCTCCTCCTTTCTTTGAGCTCTAAGCCAAGTGAGAAAGAGGACACACAAGTAGGAGAGTCAGAGATCAAAATACATCTTGATATTAAAGCCGAATTGAGAAATGTAGCTTAACCTAAAATCAGAGTTGATCTCCCTAAAATTTCTTGTGTTTTGAAACGAACTAATCCACCTCAAACCTCAGACACTGCTCCTTTAAAGCCTTCTATAGTAGACAAAGCATGGAAGAGGAGAAAATGTACTGAAGTTGACCTGGTCCAACAATCAGATGAATTACTTCTTGCAAAGGAAAAAGAAAATGAGCAGACATCCAACTCTTTCAAGACTCTCCTTTCTGCAAAATAGAAGCTTTTTCTGTCTATGAAGATGTGAGGAGTTGGGGTGCTCCCTGACAGGGAGCACATCTAACTGTAATTCTATTGCCTCACCTGAGAGGAGGTACATTCCCGTCCCCTTTTTTGTTAGTAGCCACATTATCTGGTAAGAAAGAATGATGTTGGATAAAGAGATTTTCTACAGGATCTTTGTAACTCTGTTTCAACATATGTAAAATCTTCAATGCTTCTTAAGATTCTAGACTTCTTATTTGATAGAGGATATTAACTTCATCTTGTCTTTTTCAATATGAGGGAACAAATACATTAATTATATGTCAAGAGAGTATTTAGTTATGGTCATAAAACAAAATTTGATCACAAATCATTCAGAACACTCTGCTCCTGGCCCTTTCCCAGTGGATCCACAGAAACTTTTAATAGCTGTATTACTCATTTCTCACACTTCCTTCTCACTCATGGTACCCAGAATGGAGTGACCTACTCTGTTTTCTCTCTGTGCAGTAATTCTTGTTATCATTCAAGAATCCTTCCTGGAACCCAATAGGAAGAATTTTATCACTCTTTCTCTTGGGCTTTCTTAGTATTTTCTTTTTTTACTGTTTTTAAAAATATTATTAATTATGCTTGTAAAACAAAGTCACAGTTTTGTAAAATCTATAGTATATACAGAAAATGTAGAGGAAATATTTTAAAATATCACTACTTAATTTACATTTAGCTATATGCTAGATACTGTGCTAGAGAAAAACAATGAATATGACTGAAAAGGTCATTAGCTTATATTCACCAAAAATTTACCATTTCTGCATATTATTTGAAATAATCATTCATTGTAATTAAAACAATGATTATAAGATTTTTGGTAATATTTTTACTTGAATTATTTGTGAATGTACCTGTCCCTTCAACTAGATCAAGAATTTCATTGAAAATGACTATAAATTTTTGTTTTTATAAATAACTCAGCTGATTTAAATCTAGAACCCTCTTGTTACCATTTAGTTTTTGTATGCAGACTCGATTGACTGTATTACTAGATGGTGTCACCTTCCTCGAATTATCTGCAGCAATATCCTAATATACATTCTCACCTTCTTCTCATTATTGGAATCTAATCTTATGGTGGCAATAATGCCCCCAGACAAAAATATTTATTTCCAAGACTCTTGCATCCAGGTGTAGCTACGTATCATAGTTCTGCCCAATAATATTTAGGAGAATTCCCCTGAGAATTTATGTAAAAGCCTTGGATTTTCTCATACTGTTTCTACCCCCTTACCTTTCTCCCTTCATTTCTCTTTCAGCCTCATTGTGGATGGGAGGCTGGAAATTATTTAGCTCTCATGAGATCCAGAGGCATCACACATAAAGACAAAGCCCTACAAACTAACAGCAAAACTAAAACATCGGAAACATCACTTACACTATTCTTGAGTTCCTTTGACCTGGGCTTTTTATTTCATGAAATGACATCATTTAATTGGTTTTTTGGGGGGGTTATTTACTAGCAGTTGCACCTTTTTTCCCCAAACACATCTAATTGGTTTACTACCATACATCTTTGTGCAATTCAGAGTCTTTATTCAGAAACAAGCAATCTTCATTTGGTACTGATATTGTAGATTCTTAAAAAATTAACTGGAACAGTATGACTTAAATTTGATAACATAGTAAGTTATAGGTTGAGATTTATTTGTTGAATAAGCTAAATCAAGAAGAGTTATCATTCTGGGGGCCTGGGCACGAGTGGAATTCTCCGTATGCATGTTGCATGTCTTTGGAATCCAAAGGCAGAGATGAGTTTGTCCTTTTATTGCCTTTATAGTCTCTAATTTATTTCCATTCTGCGCTTTTTAACTTTCTTCCTTCTACTAAATTTGGGCTTCATTTGTTCTTCTTATTCTGGTTCCTTGAGGTGTGCTGTTAGGTTGTTTATTTGAGATTTTTCTTGTTTCTTGAGGTAGGCACTTACTGCTCTGAACTTCCTTCTTAGAGCTGCTTTTCCTGCATCCCACAAAATTTGGTCTATTTTATTTTGATTTTCACTTGTCTCGAGGTACTTTTCAAATTCTTCTTTTACTGCTTCATTGACCCACTATTTGTTCAGTAGCATTTTTTTTTAATCTCCATATACACTTGAATTTTCCAGTCTTCTTTTTGAAGTTGATTTCTAGTTTCATGGAGTTGTGGTCAGAAAAGATATTTAATATGATTTCAGTCTTCTTAAATTTATAAAGACTTGTTTTGTTGCTTAATAAGTGCTCCATCCTGGAGAATGCTCCATGGGCACTTGAGGAGAACATGTATTTTGTTGCCTTCGGATGTAATATTGTGTATATACCTGTTAAGTCCATCGGTCCAATGTGTCACTAAGACCACTGTATTCTCATTGGTTTCCTGTCTGAATAATCTATCCATTGATGTAAGTGGGATATTAAAACCCCTACTATTATGGTGTTGCTGTCTAGACCTATTAATATTTGTTTTATATATTTAGGTACTCCTAAAAATGACTTTTTAAAAAGTTTCTTTCACATAAAGAAAGGAAGAGTTAAGCAGTTCAGCATTCAGAGACTCAGTCTCCTTGAGGTTCATCTCTCTGAATCCCAAGATGTAGTTTCCTCCTCATGGGCTAAAAATGGGGCTAGAGTTGCCATGATCAAATCTGTATTTCAAGACATGAATAGAGAAGGGCCAAAGGAAAAAAAGTAGTAATAAACCATTTCCTGAATCTGTTACAGAACACTTCTATCTTAAGCCGTTGGTTAGGGCATTTCTACCTGGAGACATCTGCTTGAAAAGAAACTATGAAACGCAATCTTTATTCCTGATGATCATGTACCCAGCTGAAATCTATATATTTCATTATTAAGGGCAAAGGGAAGAATCATATTGGGGGACAATGTCCAAGATAGGCCACAAATAATAACTGTCAGTTATGCAATTTGCTTTTCAGTCATTTTATAATTTAATCGTTCACTATCATTAAAACATTTATCTCTTTAGTAATTTTTATTGAGCACCTACATGTGGCAGACATTGTGCTTGGCTCCAGGGACACAAAGTTGTATGATTCCCCATTACTGCCCTTGAGGATCTTATATTCTAGTGTTAATTACTTTATTATGTACTGCAGAATTACATAGATCAGTCTGCATGGATTATTTAAATTTAAATTTTTACTTAAACAAATTAGAAATTTAAGTACCCACACTATTGAAACACCTGTTTGCTTTGATTTTTCTCTTTTCCTTTGCATTCTGTATCCTTGGTACAAATTTCAAAAGAAAAATAAATGCTTCATTCTCATGTTTAGAGAAGAAGGAATGTTGATCCTCTGCATCTTCCCCTGCTGGATGCAGACAATAATTCTGCCAAGAGGCCTCTGGGGTTTAAATTCATTATCTTGATGAATTTATTAAGCTTCAGATATGGCCCTTTGTTTTGCTGGCTCAGCACATTGTTTTTATCAGCACACCAAGAAGACATTAATGTCTCAGAGGTAGACTCACATTAAGCAAGCTCTTAAGACACTTATAAATTCAAAGTGACAAGTGATTAATTCATTATGAGAAATATAACTGTCATATGAACAACAACATTTGCACCCCTCATGATAAGCCCATTTTGCCTCTCTAGGTAGACCTACATTAGCTGTCAAGTCATATTCTGAATGTCAGCTTGTCTTTCATAAAATATAATTATCATAGGTACCATATAAACTTCAGGTTTATATGACCAGGAATTATATTTCATCTCACACACCTAAGTGGATAATGAGTGCTGCCAATGACAAGCCAGTTTCAGGGGCTGGAAAAATTTCACATTTTATTTAATGTATAAAAGAAAAAGGAATGCAAAACAAAATAGAAAAACATGGCACCTATACTAGTCAGCATTATTCACTATATATAACCAGTAGTGTGTGTGTGCTTGTGTGTGTGTGAGATGTATGTAGTTGCATCACCAAAATGATGACACAGGGGACCTTTGCCTCCATCTCACCCACAAAGATCAACAATTAGACAGCTACCCATGAACAGAAACAGCTCCAAGAAAGCTCTAGATTCTACTTAAGAAAATTTGTAACACGGTGCAACAAAACCCTGAGAACGGCCACACAAGAGGAGAAGGAAGACAGCTTCATTTTGCTTATAATCATCCCATCCCCCACGCTGGCATCGCCCAGGGCCAAGAGGAAACTTCCCAGCTAGAAAGAGTTCTCCTCTCCAGGAAGGATCAAGTAGGGTGAGCAACCAGCTTCCGCAGCCTTCCCAAAAGAAGGTCCTGCTCTTATTTCACACACCCCACCCCTGAGACTGGCAAAGCTGAGACCTATAGAGATGACTATGAATAAGGAAAAAGAGGAGGGCTACCAATAGCAACCACAGTGACTGACTCTGCAGCCAATACAGCAGATTTTGCCACTGAGGAATCTGATGGCCAGCACATCTGCCAGGGACCCACTGCAGGTTTTACCCCCAAGGTATTTGCATTTGCTGATGCCAGTGATCCGAGTCCCTCTCTACTTTCTCCTTCTTTGCCTCCTTCTTTGTGCAGTTACAGTTTAAGGGCAGCAAGCTCAAGACCAGCAAGAGCAAGCACTTCAGTTTGAAACCAAAGGCAGAAGAAAGGCAATGCCCCAGCTTGAAAGCATGGAAAGGAAGAGGAATTTTCTTTCACTCAGAGTCCGCCTTTTGTTCCAAGTTGGCTTTCAACTGATTGCTGAGGGCCACTCACGTTAGAGGGGCAATCTTCTTTACTCAGTCTACCAATTTGAATGTGAGTCTCATTTAAGAATATGAACATAGACACATCTGGAACAATTTATGACCAAATATCTGGGCACCCAGTGGCCCCACTGAGTTAACAATAAAATTTACCACCACAGTCCCTACGAGAAAAATGCTATTAAAAAAAAATAAAGGGCAATCAACCTGCCTGGACTGAGTGCCCTTTCATTGCTTACTGTCAATTTCTTGAGAGCAAGGGTTAAGGCTTGTTCACCCTTCTATCACTAGCACTTTAGGTGGGCTCAAAACCTTTATAATTCAAAAGTTATATCAAAAAGATATTATAAGATGACTTGGCATTTGATTTAGGACGTAAAAGTATATGGCCTCTCTGAAATAAATTCATACAATCATTGAGTGAATAGATTTAGATAACAGCAAAAGCTATGAAGACAATAGCCAAAGATGAAAAGAGATCTAGGTGTCTATCTATTGAAAAATTTTGGGAACCCTGCTTAGATAATTAGAGAGCTCAAGCATATATTAGCTATTAAACTTTCTTTACAAATAACAATATATTTGAAGTATTAAAATATTGAAATACTTAAAATATATGCTTAATGATTTCTTTCCTAGTTAACAGGAAAAAGTACACAAAATTATAGTAGTAATTCTGTAGTATTAACAGCATAACACATGGTTAATTGTGGATAATTGTTATTGATACAGTTTATGGATCTAATTAAACTGTCAAGAATTATAAGATATATAATGTGAGAATAATTTGTTCATAATGAGTGTGCATAATTTCAAATGTTTTAAATTAAGATTCAAGAGTAGGTGGAGAAGTAAAAGGGCTCCAAATTCTTCATTATTGCTAGAAGAGTCCATTTAGCTTTGGACCATTCTGGCTGCTGTAACAGAATAACATGGACAGTGTGGCAGATAAATAACCAAGATTTATTTCTCATGGTTCTGGAGGCCAAGAAGTCCAAGATCAAGATGCTGGTAGATTTACTGTCTGGTGAGATCTCACTTTCTGATTCATAAACAGCCATCTTCTTTCTGTGTCCTCACATGGCAGGAAGGTTGAGAAAATTCCCTGGGGTCTCTTTTAAAAATGCACTAATCTTGTTCATGAGGTTTTCACCCTATGACCTGCTCACCACAGAAAGATCCCACCTCCTATTACCATCACATTGGGGACTGAGATTTCAACATATGAAACTTGGGGGGACATTTACAGTCCACAAAAAAGAAAAAAAATCAAGAGTATGATTCAGTTATTGGCTTTGATAAACTTAGGATAAAATTCAGTCTTCATCTCACACTGGGATGCCATTATCCTGAGAGAAATTCCAATGTGATTTATAAGACGTCTCATGAAAAGATGATGTGACGTTCTGAGATAATTTGATTCATTACCTGTTAAGTGAAGGGTGTCATCTTCTGAACTCCTGAATGTTTGAGATCTAGATTAGGAAGGAGAGTTTGTTTTGAAGATTGGAAATATGAAATTTTTATCTGAAAGAGAAGAATCGCATTGTAATCCTTTTCGCTACACTGCCTTAAGCAACTTACTCAACCTCTCTAATCTTCAGTTTTCTCATCTGTAGAATGAAAAACAAAAACCCAAATTATCTCATGGAACCGCACTGAAGAGCAAAGTTGACAGTGTTTCAAAGTGCTTGGCATTAAACCTAGAACATCAAAATATTAGCCATGATGAAGAGGATGGTGCAGATGCTGAAAGATGAGCACTGTTGCCATGAAGACCTCGGTCCTTTTCCCTCTAGGCATTTTCCAGCTGTACCTAAGGGACATTTTTCTATCCATTTTCATTTTCGTTTAATATTGGTAGTAGCTAGTGGCCTGGCTGCACGATGTCTATGTTTTGTGCTCTACATCTGCTTTCAAAGGTGGAAATGGGTAGTGATTTTTCCCACTGGACAGTGCCATCATTTTTTTCCCCCTTTTCCGGAAGTCTGTCTTTCTCCCTTGCTTTCTTACTTGTCTTCTAGCTTTTCAGTTTCCTGATTTCATGTTTTCTTGTTTTTCTTTCTTTCTTTCTTTTATTTATTTTTACCAGCTGACCGGATAAATTCTTATTGTTTCAACTCAGAGCACACTCTACTTTTGTATCTCTCTACGCAATTGACAGATTTTTCTCCTTACGGCAGCTGCCTCGGTGTATAGTCAGTCGTGACAGTTATTTTTCTGTTGTTTTGTTTTCTTCTTATTTCTTTGCTTTTTTGTTTATACTTAATTGTGGTACATTTGAAAACTTGATTTCATAAATGATGTTTGTGTGGATGCAGGAAAAAGCGGGAAACGCAGTGGAGGGTTAGGACAACTCACAGACTACAAAGTAGGTACCGAGACCACAGCACGACACTAATTCCGTTGTCATCCTGTGACAACAGCGCTCAGATGATAACAAACTGCCTGCAGACATCTCCAAGATGCAGTTTTCTCTCCGAATAAGTGAGGCTAACATTTTCTCAGGTTACCTCAGAGAGTTGATGTGCGCATCTAATAAGGAAATAAAAAGAAAATCCTTTGAAAAGAATAAAGCACTTTTGCTGTGAGTTTGGGGAATTGTTAATTATTGATGTTATTAAGCCTAATTAGGAACAAATCTTAAATAATTTATCTAATTCTATAGATTATGTTCCTTGAAATGCTTTTTTTGTTTTATAGAGAATTTTTCCAGAGTATTATTTAAAATTCTTGCTATGAATAACATTTTCTTTGAATAAAATAGGCCTTGAAATTGACTCAACATGAGTCATCTCTGCATAGAAATAGGTATTGTTTTGAATATTCATTTGAAAATCATATGTAGCATTTAAACATGTCCACAGTTTTTCACTCTGTAATCAATAATCTTAGATGAAAATCTAATTTATTATACCTAGGAGTGCATGAACTTATAAAGATACATATTGTTCTTTTCATGTACAATTTTACGAATCCTATAATAAACATAACACTTAGGGCATTCCAAAATTGGTAGGGTCTGTTTCTCTCATGACTGATGATGAGATATGATTTAGCTGTATTTAGAATGTAATTAAGTCTATTTTTATAGAATGTCTCTTTCAAGGTCAAGGGATATATATATATATATATATATTAGATATTGATAAATATTAATATATATATCAATAATAGTAGATTATATTATGTAGTACTTATAAAGTTCAAGAATCATTCTAGTGTTTTATATGCTTTAAATCATGTAATTAAAAAAAACTACGAGTTATGTACTATGATAAATGCATTTGGGGATGAGTAAACTAGCAGTGAGGTCTCTTAGTGGGAACTCTGAGCTCTACGATGGAGGCTTTGTCTATCTGGTACTGGTGTGGGTGAGCACCGTGCTGAAGCTGCATCTGGCCATGTTTAAAGAATCTAGGGACTAGAGCCAATGGCTGCTACCATTTCTGGAGAAATGCTGACAGGAGCAGCAAGCAAAAAATATAATAATAAAAGAAGGGCTATCCTTCCGTACCTCTACCTCACAATCACCCACCCAGGGCCAAACCTGATGGGAAGTTATGTAATGAAGATACGTCACTTGAAGCATCCCAGAGCTCACATCAGAGAACAGAGTACAGTTGGATGACTTTGGAACTAAGGGACAACAGCTAAATAACTGGCACATTAGGGTAATGAATATAAGAATATTAAACAATGCATAACTTGCAATAAAGTGAAAAATATAATAAAAGTATTTGCTTAATACAAAAGAAGGCATGAAAGGAAGAGAAAAAAGGAAGGAAAAGAGGTTATACAATGCAGAAGAAGCAGATAGAAAACAAACAGTAAGAAGAAAAGTTAAAACCTGACATATCAATAGTTACATTTTGATATCATTTAATTGGATTATATTCAGTTAACAGAGTAAGACAACCAGGCTGGATTACAAAAAGCCTAAACTATATATTGCATATAAAAGGCATACACTGGACAAAAATTGAAAGCAAAAGAATGAAAAAAAATGCCACACTAATGTTATACCCCCAAAATGCCCTTATGACAATATTCATACAAGTCAAAATATATTTTAACTTAATGAATATTCCTAGAGACAAAGGAGGGGTGCATTTCATAATGATCATATTGTCAATACAGTGGGCACATGAAAAACGTCTAAATTATATGTACCTGTATGTAACTGATTTTAAATAAAAATTAATAATAAATATATAATATAATAATAGAATTAACAAAAGGAGAATTAGAAAAATTCACAAAGTGGAAGATTTTAATATGTCTGTTTCAATTATGGATAGCTCAAGCAGATCAAAAAAAAATTTTTTAAATCATATAGGAGATTTAAAGATAATTAACTTGTTGATTACATTTGTCAATGAAAACAATTGATAAACAGTCTATAATAGGAATAGAAAAGAATATTATTTGATCCAAACTGAGGGCTATAGCCCAGAAGACAGCCTCCCACTGCTCTGGAGAAGCATGGTTTTCAGCACAGTTTTATATGTTTTCAGAACAAAGAACATTAAAGAAGTCAGGGATACTTTCCTTCAACATTTCAGAAAAACAGATCAGAACATACACAATGAGTCAGCAGGGCCCTGGGACCTAGGAAGGGAGTCTTATCATCAAAGGAGGACGAGCATTGGTGTCCCAGGAAGGGAAGCATTTAATCTTTACTTTTAGCGTGAACATTCTTTACTTCTGGTCAATGCACCTTTTTCCTTAATAATTAAAGCAGATGTGCAATATATGTTGGGGTTTTTTAGCATAAAATTCAATATATAACTCATGTGTAAGCCAGAATGGCTTCCTCATATCTCAATATATAAACTTTTCTTTTATCAACTTTATATTGCACAGTGATAGTTTTACCCATTGTCGGGATAAATATATGTCAAGTCTGAGTCACTCTAACTAGTCAGGATTCAAATTCCAAATGTGGTCTTTCCTTAGATCAGTTGAGTTTGTCTTCACTTCAGGATTTGATAGGGTGAGTCTACAGTAGCCCGTAATCCTGAGAACATCCTTATTCCTAAAGATAAGTCAAGTCTTTCCTGTGTCTCAGCTGCTCCTAGTGTTAGGGAATTCCCTCCATCCTAAGGCAGATCTCTACTGTTCCAAGTTGGCCCTATAATATCTCTGCTGCATTTTAGCAGGATAACAGTCGCTTTCTCGTGAACCTTGTATGGTCTCATTCTGTGCATGCAGACCTAGCCATCAGCCAAGGAGTCAGACGGAACGCTCACTTTCCAGTTCTACGCGCCACGAAGTCCAGCCCCTTCAGTGTCTGCGACTCTGATCTCTGATTCTTCACTCAGCAGGACTACCGGGCTCTGCTTGGACTCCAGCTTTCTACAGCCATTTGGAAATACTCTGCTGAAAGGAAGCAAAGATGATCATGAGGTTTATTTTACGAGTTCTCCTTCTCTCAGGGATTGCATTCTTAGACTGAGTTTTGTACAATTTTTGGGATGCTTCCTTTATCTTATGTTTTACTCAGATTATGATGTCAGAAAAATTTCAGGGCCCCAATTCAGTAGTTAAGCAAACTAAAAATATATATATTCCTAGAAGCTGAGTTATCTTTCAACATCCCAAACATGTCTTCTTCAATTTTGTGTCCTTTTCCGATTTCTCATATACGAATGCTAATTATATTTCAGTGGCTTGTACAGTTCATTGAGACGCGATATAATATTACAATACATACATAATTCCAAAATTCCAAAATTTGAAAAAATAATTCTTTAAAAAGTAAGTTAATTCAATTCTCCAAAACTAGTTCCTAAATGCCCAAATTCTAGTGTGGTAAAATGTGATGAAATTGCTGACAGTCAGCTCCAGCAAAAGGAAAATAGTTAAATTAAACAAGATGGAGTGTAAATTCATTTCACATGCTTTTACTTAAGCAGTAACACCCACTATTATATCCTTGTTGTCATGATTTGGAGATGGAAACTGTTTTTGCATTTCTATGTCATAGGTAGTGGGTGCATTTTTCTGAGAATGCAAATCACTTTGTCCATGTGTGTGAAAAAGTACTAATGCAACTTTTGACAGCATTGAAAACCTAATTTACACTTCAAAAATATTGCACCTTAGGCAATCATTTTAGGGGTTAGCAGCTGCAAAATCTAGAGTTTATAAAACTTCTGGTCACAAATATAACTTTATTTTTTAAAATAAATGATAAAAAGACATCATTTCTATACCCAGTACCATATTCCTTGCACTCTCTGTCAAGCAAGTAATCTTCCAAGAGGTGAGTCAGCAAGAAATTTATTTCAGTGAGCTATACCTAGTACATTAATTTTCACTAAGTCCTAAAACCTAATTCAGATATTTATACAAGTTGTATATATAATATCCAGTTACATGGTGGTATAAATTTTCTAAAATGTTATTATATCTCTGAGCTTGCTTTGGTGGATCAGTGTAAAATCTTTTGTTGTATCTTTTCATCATCATTCCTTACATGAAGTAAATTGTTCTCAAGGGTTCGCAAAATTTACATTAGCCAAATAATCGTTTTCCTGTTCCCTCAAAATACACAGAACATAGCATATCCTGCAGCCATAAGTATACCCAAACTTCCCCTTTGGGGGTCAGGGGATGCAAGTCAGTTTGGAAGAATTAACTGTGAGTTGAGAGAGCACCATGGGTAATGACCAGAAAGAATATCAAAAGCAAGAGCAATGTCTGTTGCCAAGACTGGAAACCCTTTCACCCATGGGCATTGACTTGCAAAGTCAACTTGAACCTCTGGGGATTTGAGATAAAGTTTTGTTTTTTTCCTCTTGAGAAAATTGGTTTCTCATTTACAAGAAAATGGGTACCAAAAGGATTATAAAACAGGCCAGTGTACTTTGGGAATTCAGAATTGCTTTACCAGAGCAATTTTGGGGACTTGAATATAGCCACTGACAGAGACTCAAATACATGTTCCTATCTAAAGAAACACTGTCTACAAAAATGTTAAGGACAGGTTTCCCCCTTTACATACTTCTTACCATTCTTGTTGTAAGGCCTTGTTTCTGCAATAAACAAAATTAGGAATAGGTTTTATTCCAAGTATATTCATTTTGCCCAAGAGCAACCAAATTAAGAGGAAATCAAGGGGAAAACAGTAATATTCAGGGAAATTTTTTTCCTCAAGATTTTAATTATTTGTTCATCGTACTTTCTCATTCAGCTTTCCTCCACTGCACTCAGATTTATATTACGCTCCCCAAATCTCCTCTCCTTTATATACTCGGTTGTTTTCTCACATAGCATTGATCACCTTTAACCTACTAAAACCCTCTTTTATTTATTATATTTAATGTTTTTGTCTTAGACCATGAAGCTTCATAAGAAGAAAATTTTGGGTGGATATTCACTGATTATTGAGACACTTCTCCCTGAGACATTTTCATTTCTGCACTTCTTGTAAGTAGAGATAATACAGCCTTTTGATTGGATTATCTTTTCAAGGATTTTTGTATAGCAAACACTGTTGTAATAAATCATTGATATTATCTCCCTTCAAAACAGAGGGCAGCTTTTTTTTTTTTTTTTTTTGCTTCCCAGTGTAATAAATATAATATCTCCCTCCAGGGCAAAAGTTGGGCATGTTTGCTTGAATCTCATTATAAAAGATTGAGGTTTACTAAGGCTTGGGCTTCCTCAGAAGTGATGCAAACCCACTATGTACGTAGAATCCTCTGAAGCCACTCTCTGTCACTGTGTGGATTAAGGAGCCAGGGGAACTGGCATTGACACAAAGTTCATATTCCCTGCTGTGCTTTGACTCATCAGTCCCTTTGTCACTGATCTAGGAGTCCTGTTTCTTATTGTCAGCTTCTGAGAAATCATGGCAGGCTGACTTGTTAGCTTACAAGGACAGAAGCATCTTAGATTCTTTACATTTGTCGACACGGATGTAACTCAAATGCCCATGAAAACGTAGAGCTCATTGAAAGTATGAAATAAATAAATTTTGAGTTAATGAATATGTAAATGAATATGAGAAAGAAACTCTAGCACATATGTAAATATTTAATAGTATTTGTGAATTGACAGATCTGGAACTTCATATGTTCCTTGGACTAAAAAGAAGTGTAGTGTCAACAGGACCGTAGAAGAGAATGGATAAGAGTTGGGGCATTTATAGCGAAAGAGCATGAACTGCAGTCCCAGGAGTACCTATTATTCTCTGTGTGACCTTGCGCCACCATTTCTCAATCTGAATTTTCCATTTGTAAATTAAGAGAAAGAATAGTATGTATCTGTACTATGGTTGAGTTATGATGTAACACAGTAAATATTTGATGAAGTTATTATTTTTGCTGAGGCTGTTTTTTGAGTCTTCCTTATTTTATGAGCAGTAGTTTGATGTACAGTTTATTAGTAACTTGTGTAATAAGACTCCCAGGTGTCAATGCGCTCTATTTAACACGTCAGATTCATAGAACTTCCTGAATTTGTAGTTTGGTATCTTTTATCTTTCTGAAAA
Organism: Vicugna pacos; assembly: GCF_048564905.1. Lineage (NCBI taxonomy): Eukaryota > Metazoa > Chordata > Mammalia > Artiodactyla > Camelidae > Vicugna > Vicugna pacos. The sequence continues at coordinate 13,810,450 of NC_132996.1, forward strand.
AAATTTTACCCTTTATCACTTCAGATATTGCTTCTGCTTTATTCTCTTCCATTTCTTCCCCTTTCTTCCCTTTCCTTTCATCCTCTTCTCTTCTCTCCTGCCCTCTCCTCTCTTCTCCATTCTCTCTCTCTCCCTCTCTCTTTTATATTCCAGGTCATATTCTAGAATGCCAATTAGATGTATGGCAGCCTTTTAAAAATAAATATCACCTATGTCTCTTATGTTCTTTAATGTATTTTTGTACCATTTTGTCTATGTGCTTCATTTCCAGTATTTTCTTATGACTTACCTTCCAATGCCTTCTTCATCTGTGTCCAACAATTATTAAACCCTCTGAATTCTTTTTACTATACTTTTCTGTGCTGTAATATAAAATTTTTTGTTTCCCTTTCTCTGACAAAGCTTTTGATACTTCATTTATTTTTGTTAACATATTCAACATAGTTTTTTTTTTAAATGAAGTATTTAATTTTAATTATAATCCTTTAGACTAATGGACTTTGCATAGCCTGCATCCTTCAAAAATGCAGACATTTGTCTCAGCATAGTTATTTGCAAGTCTCTGTGTGATAATCCTTTATCTCAAGATCCTGATAATTTGTTTGTGTTTTCTGGGATTTTGATCTCATCTCATATCCTTATGTGCCCTAAGATTTTTTGTTGAAGTGATGAACATTGTATTTTTACAATGCAGGGTCGGGGGAAAGCCTGGAGGCTAACTATACTGTTGTCTTCCTCTGCCTCTGGCAGATGGTTAGCGACACTAGTCATCTGGATCACATACATCGAATCTTAGGGGATAAGGTAATGTAAGGTCTTGCTTCTGTCCTTGAGAGTAGTTCTATTTTGTCTCCTCCTTAATTCTAAATTGTATCCATTCCTAGTCCTTGCCCTGAATGCTTGGGAATTCCCACAATACTTTCTCTATGAACACCCTTCCTCTCTAATTTTTGTCCTGTCAGACATATAAGACATTAACATTCTTCTCCTTCTCGGCTTTGCAGATGTTTTTCTGCAAAACACAGATATCTTAGAGACAGCGCGGTCTCAAGTGCTGAGCAACATTTCCACATGTCCTTCTTTTGTATCTCTTCTTTTCACTGCCTTGTTAGCTTTCCAGTGTCTTCAGACACGCACATATATGTATGCAGTCTCAGCTTTTACAGACAGTTTCAGTAGATGAGTTGCCATTTTGTCATTTTGGAAGCCCAGTGCACTCTAAGTTTTTTCCATTAGAACCTGTTATTTAATATGAAGCAGATCAGAGACTCATTAAAATAGGGGATCTTTCTTAAAAAATAAATTACTTACACTAGGTTATATACTTATGAGTTACTTACTGTAATACCTGGAATTGTATTTATAATCTATCCCATTGTATAAAAGGAATAAAAATATAAATAATACAACCTTTGAAAAAAATCTAGAATTTTTTAGATTCACATCTGCAACCAATCTTGAGACAGAGAAACCCTTGGGAATAGAAAAATGGTTAAGCAAGAAAGGAAAGAAGGATCAATTTCCAGCGTTTTTAGGAATGAATGAAATGGTGCACTGAAGCCAGTTCTAAAACTTCAGGTAACCCTGAATTATCCAGATAAAACAAATGTGTGATAGTCTTACAAAAATTTCATTTTTTTAGCAGAACAGAGAGACGATTGAGTAAGGAAGACAGCGGGGGTGGGAAGGGTGAAAAGAGACATGAAATGTGAAGGCACTGATGAATGAGGGGATGCTGAACAAGATGGTGAGGAACAAGGAAGATGTGTGTTCTGCCGAAGGCCAGCCGCCCCGCTCACAGCTGAATTATTATGCTCAGAAGAGATAATGAACTCTGCTGCCACTACATTTGCCTGTGGATACAACCTGACAGAACAGTGTAACAGATAAAACCTCTTCTCATCTAAAGTCTTACTGTCACACCAGAGAACTGTCTTCCTGTTTCAGGAATATTTTCTTCCATTTTATTAGATCTAAAAGTAACTTAACACTCCTTAAATCATAATCTGCTTTTCAGGCCACTGACCATGACTTTCTGCCCTAATTACAAGCAAACCCAAAAATTCAGCTCAGCTCACTGTCTGAATTATTTAACAACCAAAAGAAGACGCTTTTTTTCTGTAGGTGATATCAGCATCGCTGTCCCAATTCTGGACTGATGTTTCAAATATTATTGAAGAATAGTTTTTTTTTCCAGTGAATTAAGAGGGAAATTATAATTTAAATTTTCAGTCGTGTTTTTACAATGTATTCCTTGACAAAACCTTTTTTTTAAAACTTGGTCAAATTTAGATCAAAGATGCTGTTTGTATTATATTTTCTTATATATGTGAAAAGTGATTCCCTTCCCTTCAACTTTTTGATATATTAAGTGTATTGCTTTTTTTTTCCCCTTCAGCTTTACTGAGGTATAACTGACATAAAACATTGTGTAAGTTAAGGTGTGTGACCTGCTGATGTGAAAGACTTACATATTGCAAAATGATTACCATAATAAGATGAGTTAACACTTCCATAGTCTTATATAATGACCCTTGTATGCGGCAAAAGCATTTAAGATCAACTCTCTTAGCAACTTTGAAGTATATAATACAGTGTTGTAGAGTTGTTCGTAGTAGCCTCTTACCTTTGACTTCTTTGGAATCAGTTGTAATAATGTCTCCTCTTCCATTTCTGATTTTGTTTATTTGAGTCTTCACTTTTTTCCTTAGCTTAACTAAAATATGGTAATTTTGTTGACCTTTTGGAAAAAAAAAACTTCTAGTTTCATTAACCTTTTCTGTTTTCTCTTTTGTCTCTTTCATTTATTTCTGCTCCCGTCTTTGGGGGTTTTGTTTGTTGTTTGTTTGTTTGTTTTCCTTCCTTCTGCTAGCACTGGGCTTAGTTTGTTCTTTTTCTAGCTCCTTGAAGTGTTTTATTTCAGATCCTTATTTTTGCTTCATCGAGGCTTTCATTGCTATAAACCTCCTTTTAGAGCTGCTTTTGAAGAATCCCAGTTTCTGATAGGCTGTTTCCAGACTTGGCTGCTGACAGCCTCCCTTATCCTTTCCCAAGGGTAGGGCCAAAGTTTAGGTTTGTGGCTCTCCTCGGCCGGTGGATTCTGGCAGCTTTCTGCGCATGTTCACTAGCTGTCTGCCAAAGCTTACTCTTGGAGTGTGAGCAACGAGTCAGCCGTGGAGTGGAAGTGTGTGCGGGCAGAGGCGTCTGGAGCACTGGAGGTACCTGGGGCTCAGTTAGGGGAATCGGCAGGTGAGGCACCCCCATGGCTTTCATGTGGATCTCTGGGTCCCCTGATGGAATCTGTGTTGTAGTGAGTAATGTCTGCATCCCTTTAGTACATTCCTGAGCCCTGGTTGCTGTTCTCCCAGCCGCTCACACCCCCAACCCCTCAACCCCCACCATGTTCATGCAGCTCACAAATCAGTACTCTAAATGGGGGAAAGAGAAAGGGTCCTCTCCGCCAGCATCTCATACAGCTGGGAAGACGAGTCCACACACACACACACACACACACACACACACACACACACACACACACACCCCTCTTACTCCTTTGGCGTCCAGCTCCACACTACCTTGAAAGAAGTATGATGTAGCTGAAGTCAAACCATTCCTCTTACCATTTAAATGTGTCCACTCTTGGACTTTTCTGCTCCAAAGGTATGCTTAAAATTGACTGGATCTTGGAATTCCACAGAGGTTCACTTGTATGTGAGCAATTATCTAAGGTGTTGTTCAACACAGTCTCCCAGACTGGGGCCAATCGGGGCTGGAGTTGGTTCACAGGCCATTTCAACTTTTACAACTGGAACCGAGGTCTGTCTGCCCATTATTCAACACACAAGTTAGTGAGATTCCTGCCGGGTCCCTTGGCATATGGTGTTGGATCTCACAGATCCCACAAAGGTACTTTTGTTCAGGGAAGGATACCAAATTTAATTTTATTTTTTCTCGGGGAGGGGATATGTTGAGGAACATCTTATTCAGCCATTTTGCTTAGTATATTGCTTTTAAAATTTTGTATTCACTTTTTCATTTTGTGAATTACGAAATTCAATAAATTTTCTTTTAAAAATGTTCAAAAATCAGAACACTTTTTAATCAAGAAAAATATCTTATACATGCACACTTGATACATGCTGTTCAACATCTCAAGGTCAGCATCTGGAGCACCTCCCAGTCAGAACACCTTCTGTTTAAGTCCTACGGTGTAAATGCACATTTGCTGAACTGCTTAAGGCAAGTAGCTAATTAAGCTCAAGGCACAGATTTAATTTCCGTTCAAAAAGAGTGCGGTCTTCTTTGTCTCTTTCTTCTTCTTCGCTTTGATTTTTGTTCTTTTTAAATTTGTACTTGTTTCCTTTTTCTTGCTCTTCTCTACACTTCCTTGATTCCTTTCTGTCTCCTGAATAGATTTCTTAAGTGTCTTATAGTATATAAAACATATTAATAATTCCCCCAGATCTCACATACATGTGACAAAAATATTGCAATTAATGCACTTTGATTTTTTTTCCTTCTATTCTCACTACTTTTGCTTCATTACATTCCATCCTCCTCATGGTGGACTATATATATAACAAATACATATATATTCTCGAATATGTATTATATGTAGGCATGCATTTTGCACATCTTTTTTTACAGTTAAGTAATTACACATTTGTATGACATTAAGGCTAGATTATAAGAAGCCTATACATATAGACAAATGTGTTTAAAGTCATTTAGAATAGTTTAATTACTACAGAGAAATATGAATAAGTTTCCAGAACTGTTCTACTGAGTCCTAAATCAAAAAACATCAAATATTCCTCTATCTTACAACTCTTTATAAATGTATTGCTAAGATATATATATACACACACACATATATATATGTAATAACTTTATATATCCAATAGCAATTGAACTTTATTGACAAGAGTACAATGGGAGCATTAGGGAAGGCCTTGAAAAATATAATCCATACCATTGTTATTTCAGGGAAAGATTTAAATGTTTGCTTAGGCCATAAACTCATGGGCTCTATAAGTAGCCACGGAGTATGACTGCTCAGTGAAGTACAATGTCTTCTGGAATCCATTTTTAAGTTTCCTATCCATAGGTAAGCCTTTAAAAGAGGGAAAGTCTCAAGATATCTTTCTTAGGCTGTATTTGCTATTGGACAAATTCAGCATGTTTCAAAAGACGTGCACATTTGGCATGGGCTATACTGTGAGTATACTGGTGGATGGTGACATAGACCATGTTCAAGGACAGCTTCATTTCCAGTTTAGTGAAATGCAGACAATTTTGAAATAGCCTAATAACATACACTTCTATTGCTTTTATCCTTCTGAGGGCATGACCTTTGTCTATTTGATCTAGAATACCTCTCCCTGGAGGATGGATTAAAATTTATTACAGAAGTAATGAAAAGAGAGAGAAGTAGTACGTAGCTGTTGACGTTCAAAAATAAAATTTGGAATAAGATAATGTCCAAGCTGTTGATTTGAGAAAGTACATTTCAGTGAGTCTGGAGTTTTCAAATTGTATGGTATTTTACTGTCTATTTAAAGGCACTTATTTTTTCATTAAGGCTTAGCCAGAAAGTTTAGAGTCCAGGGAAGGAAAAATGCAGGTAAGGGGAAAGAGAATTTGAAGCCAAAGGAGCTCCTCCTTTCTGACTCTGAAGAACTGTGAAAGGTATAGAAAGTCATCGGTAGCGATCCTGAGTCCTTTGAGGACAGAATTGCCTGGTGCCAACCCAGGATATGCTCACAGAAGTGAGCCTTTAGTATATTAATCTCCCTTCCTTTCAGAAAGCTTGGTGAAAGGGAGGAGGGGGACAGGTAATTCAGGGAAAAATATGAAAATTCTCCTCTCAATTAACTATGCCCAGGGGAACTCTGATGTATTACACTGAGAAGCTGTAACTTTGTGGCAGCATACACCTCTTTTTCTCACAGCTTCCTAAAAGAAATAATCAGGTTTTTCCCCCCAAATTAATCCGTCATGAGCTTACCGAGTGGGTCTCTTGAATGATATTTGAGAAACTCTGTGATGAAATGAGGAGAAGGGAGGGTTGGAGGCAATTCAAATATGTCGAGGAAAGCACATCTTATGAGGAACCTACAACCAAGGCCAAAACATAGGAGATTACAATTGAAAAGGAAGAAAAATTAAAATGTGAGGCCAAAAGCCTAGGTGAAAAGAATACAAATACGGGTATCTAGTCCAGCGTCACTATTTAGCATCTAGCTTATAAAAGCAGAGCTCATAAAACAATCAATATCCCAAAGCCACTAGCATTGATTTATGCCTTAATCAACAACTCTCCCTTCTCTCATCCAATCTGATTAAAGTTCTATGACTGCATCGACTGTTTTAGAATTAGAGATCGTATGCCTCACACTTAAAATGCACTGATTTAAAGACAGCCTAGCTATATAGCTTAGCTGCTTAAACCAAGAGCAATCTCCAGACATCAACTGAACTCAGTACTCATAGAATTAGTGACAAATTATTACAAAGCCTTTCCTTCAAAAGAACCATTTACACATAATATAGTGCCACAAAATTAATATCACAAAAATATTCAAACATTGAAAATAACTTTCCGAGAATCTGAGTCAGATTCTGGCAGGATTCCTGGGTCTCACTAGGAGTGATTGTTATGAGACTCCAGTGGCTGAAAAATACCCAACAGAATTTCTGGAAATATCATTTCAGAACTAAGCACTGTCTATTCTGAATTCAAAATATATAAAAATAAGTGTAGCATAACCATATCACACTGAATTTCATGCACATTTTTAGTCGTGACAACAACATATGTTTCAATTGGAGTTTTCTGATTTCAATGGCCTCATTCAGATGCAAGGCAAAAACAGAATGTCTGTATTACAGTAACACATCCCTAAGGCTGGAGGTATGCAAAGGTGAACAACACATTCCCTGCCCATGCGGAATTCACAGGTTAGAGATTTACTTTATACTACTTAAGAAGGAGGTAATGAACAAATGTAAGCCCTTAGTCTGTTTTCTCATCTGTGATGGACTCTCAACTCTCTTTCAAATGTGCTATTTCTGTAAGACCAGCGTTGACATTACGAAGGTGAAAGAAAGTATCGCTATCAGTGTGGTGTCGCTGCACTGTCCTCTGGTTGTTCTAGCTGCTGTGGATCTGAAGTAAGTGAAGCTCCGCTCCCCATCCGTCTCACACACATGGTGATAGAGCTTGTAAAAGACAAGACTTCACCAGCCTGCCGAGAATTTCTGAGGACCTACACAATTATGAAGCTTTGACTTCCTCAGCTGTGCTTTAGCAATTGTGGATATGAACACTGGATATAAAATATATCTCCTTTTAAAATTTCCATATATATACTTATAGCACAGTTTACCAGGAAAAAAAGTCTGCAAAGTAGTATGCACTACTGCAGATTTTAGAGAAATACATATAGCAAACAACATTAATGGCATTAATGGGACAGATGCTTATTATCCTACTTGGTCATTTAGCATCAGTGATTTTTAATGATCCTTCATTTTATTCTTCAACTTGTCTCAGTTTTGTTAGCTTCTCCATTTCCTTCTTCCCATCTTTTAGCTTTTTGTCAATTATCTCACTGAGGAAACTAGGGAGACCTTACCAACATCATTTGAGTCTGTAGGTTTTGTGTATGCCTATCAGGCATTTCAAATGTGTTGAAATTGGCTTCATTTCCAGGAAAGAATCAATTGTTTAAAATGTACTATGCATGCTTTAAGAGAATGTGTAGTTTAGAATTTTTAAAGTGATGCGTAATTTTTTTCTTAACATGCTTCTTCTTTTGTAAAGGAAAATGGTGGTTATGTTCCGAATCATGAAGCAAGACACTGTTCCTGATACATACTAAGCTGGAAGAGGAAATGCGTGCTTTATCTATTTCCTTAAGTATATTACAGCAGTTAGACACCCTGAAAGCTTTTTATTATGGGAAGGAATCTGCTCAATGTGTTTTAATTTCCTCAGGGGACAAGACCTCTTCTGTAAGGAATTTTCCTTCTTTTCCATTATTGTTTATTACAAGATATTGAATATAGTTCCCTGTGCTGTCCAGTATATCCTTGTTGTTTATATATAGTAGTTTGTATCTGCTAATGCCAAACGCCTAATTTATCCCTCCCCACCCTTTCCCCTTTGGTAACCGTAAGTTTGTTTTCTATGTCTGGGAGTCTGATTCAGTTTTGTAAATAAGTTCATTTGTATCATATTTTAGATTCCACATATAAGTGATATCATAGGATATTTGTCTTTCTCTGTCTGACTTACTTCACTTAGTATGATAATCTCTAGGTCCATCCATGTTGCTGCAAATGATATTATTTTATTCTTTTTTGTGGCTGAGTAGTATTCTGTTGGATATATACCACAACTTCTTTGTCCGTTCATCCATCAATGGACGTTTAGGTTGCTTCTATGCCTTGGTTATTGTAAATAGTGCTGCTGTGAACATCAGGGTGCACATACCTTTTCGAATTAGAGTTTTCTCTGGATATATACCCAGGGGTGGGATTGCTGGATCATGGGATAACGCTATTTTTAGTTTCTTAAGAAACCTGAATACTGTTCTCCATTGTGGCTGCACAATTAAATTCCCACCAACAATGTAGGAGGGTTCCCTTTTCTCCACACCCTCTCCAGCATTTCTTACTTGTAGACTTTTTAATGATGGCCATTCTGACCAGTGTGAGGTGATCAGTTACTGTAGTTTTGATTTGCATTTCTCTAATGATTAGTGATGTTGAGCATATTTTCATATGCTTATTGGCCATATGTATGTCTTCATTGAAGAAATATCTATTTAGGACTTCTGCCCATTTTTTGATTGAGTTCTTTGGTTTTTTGTTATTGAGTTATATGAACTTTTTGTATAGCTTAGAATTTTTTAGGTAGATATTCTATAACTGTCCATCAACTGATGATTGCTAATTGTGCTATTGATATCTAGTCTATTTCCTTACAGATTTTTGTCTGCTTTTTCTTTTTCACTTTTTAATTGATATATAACATTGTGTATGTTTAAGGTGTACAATGTATTGATATGATACATTTACATATAGCAATATGATTACCAAGGTAGCATTAGCTAACACCTCTATCATGTCATATAATTTTTTGTGTGGTGAGAACAATTAAGATCTAGTGTCTTAGCAACTTTGAAATTTATAATACAGTATTGCTTATTATTATCTCAATGCTGTGCCTTTGAACAGGACTTATTTATCTATTAGTTGCAAACAATATCTCCCTCAATAATGAGAAAAGTGTTTTAAAATCTCCAAATATGTTAAAGATTTGTCTATATTTCTCTATAGTTTTCCATTTTTTGCTTTATATATATATTTATATGCTGTGATGTTAGATAAATATTTTAATTATTATACCATTTGCTGTGTTTCAATTTTTAAAATTATGAAAAAACCCTTTCTATAGCTAATAATGTAATTTTCCTTAAAATTAATTTTATGATATAACCATAAATTCCTTTTGATAATTATTGGTATGTATGTGTATTCTTTTACTTTCAATATTTCTGTATTCTTTCTATGTGATCTAGAACTTAGAAAAAATAGATTTATTTTAAAAACCCAATTAAAAATCTTTGTACACTGCTTTTACTTTTCAATTTTTTGCTGGGGAAAATGTTAACTATATTATTATAACTGAAGAAACATGTAACCATATAGTGAAAAAGTACAAATATAGATGATACTATGTTTAGTTAAGCAAACTACATTTAACATTTAGGTTTAGGCAGAAATTAATGTAAAAGTAAATACTTCACTGAGACTTTTATTTAATTAGCATGACACTAGTTTTGCCCTATAAATACTTACATTGCCAAGAAACAGAGCTAAGAGCCAATGACTAATTGTTCCTACACTTATGAAAAATAATGCTCACATTTTCATAGTTATTTATAACTCTTAAAATATTGAATTACTAGGATTTCCAGAAATCACCACACCCGCATTTTATAATTTATACCAACAACACTGTCATTCCTGGCTCCATGTTCTCTTAAAATAAGAAAACCAGGATTACTCAAGAAGTTCCAGAAAACTTAAAGTTTTTATTAACCAAAAAACAGTCCAAGTGGCCCGATACATAAGGTTACTGAGAAAGTGTGATGATTTTTAAGAGGTATCGTCTGTAGTTATGATCATAAATAACATCTGTGGCCCCGAGCGTTAGCAGAAACTCACCAAATTTGAACGTAAATTGATTATCCACAAGGCCATGGAGGACTACTGTGCCAGTGAGAAACACTGTGCAGCCATGATGCTCCAGCACATTTTTCTCCCAGTAATTTCAGTTCTCTTCAGTGGTTGACAGAAACATAGGCCCCAGCTTATAATAGCTAATAACAAATAACATAATGCATTATGACAACCACTGGCATAGGACTGGACAAGAGAGTGCATCTAATTTATCCAATGAATGTACACCAGAAAAAATTCCCCCACACTTTTGTCCAGCCCTCCTGAAGTTCTACTAATTAGACTCTGTAGAGGCAGGCTGCATCCTCAGAATCAGATCTTTTATGTTCCCTTTATCCTTTTAGCTGAGAAGTCAGAACCTTCATTTGCATGATAGTTGTGCTGATGCAAAGCTGTGTCACTGTCTGCTTTTAGCATTTTCTATATAAACCTAACAATATAGCAGATAAAACTCTGCAAGCACATTCAGTGTCTGGACCAGAAGAGACAGATTTTAGAGTCTGAGTTAGTTCATAAGAGCTTACCGAAGTTATAAAAGTCCACAATTGAAAGCCAGCTTTGCATTTCAAGTCGTTACTTTCATTTCTTAGCAAATACAGAATGCAGACCATGAGGGGTGAGAGGTGTTGAATTGGTAATGCTCAGAAAATGCATTTGTCTTAATGCATTTTCCATCCACGTGGCACAAATTGTGCTGCTCTCAGTGTTTCTGAATTTTATTATTTCATTGAGCCACATTAGTGATACTGTGTAAGACACCTAAAGGTCCAGTGATTTAACCCAGACGTGAGTGTTCAAGATGCGAGAGTTTAGCCAATTGAATTTCCTACCCATATATTGCATTTAAAAATTAAATAAAATTGAATTTGGTTTATAAATACTTTGTTTTTAAATTTTGCTCTCACCATAAACTTTGCTTACATAACATACTATATGTTATTCACCTATTTTTCTCTATTCATTATTTTCCTTTATCCTGATGCAAATAACATTACCTTCTTTAAAATGTGGTTTAAAAATTATTCTTTAAGGGGAGATCAAGATGGCAGAGCAGGAGGTCAAGGAGCTCACTTCCCCCCCTGAACACATCAAAAATACATCTACAAGTGGAACAATTATCACTGGAAACAAACTGGAGGCTGGCAGAAAGACTTGAACAACCAAGGCTGTGAGAAAGATCCAGATGGAATCGCACTGGAAGGGAAGAGAAGTGATCAGATTGGGACCTGTGCCCCTAGGAGGGGACACAGAAGAAGAAGGTGATTACATGGGCTTGGAGACCCTTACTGGGAAGTGAGCAGTTTGAGCCCTCTGACTCCATGGCACAGCTCCACACTAGGGCACAGCCTGCAGCGGCCCAGAGGAGTGTACAGTTGTTGGGCACAGAGCTGACTCAGACCTGGAACAGCATCCGGATGGGGAGAGGGCAGCCTTTGCTGGCCCTCGTGCAGGCGGCGCATCTGGAGCAATCTGGAACTCTGCCTGGGGCTGGTACCACCACAGCCCACGCCCTGACCCAACCAGGCCCCTGCTCAAGCTCCTCTTGCTCCAGCACTGCTCCCCTCTGGGGTGTGGGTGTGAGTGCTGAGTTGGGGAAGAGCACACACTTACAGGGAATGGAATGAGCTAGGGCCTGACCCTGGCTCCGGCCGCAGCTCCTCCATCTCCAGCCCCATTTTTCACTAAGGTGGTAACAGCCAACACACCCTGGGGGAAGATGTGACTCTTGCTGACTTCAGATCTAACCCTCCCACCAAAGCTCTGGTGGAGATTGTATAGAGCCGCTCCCATACAAGGACACCCCCTCAAGACCAGAAAAATGAACTCTTTCACCTCATTTCAGAGACAGAAAAATAAGCAAAATTACAAGACAGAGGAATTTGTCTCAATTGAAAAAGCAAGAGAAACCCCCTAAAAAAGCAGCTAAAGAAGTAGAAATACTTTACCAGATAAAGAATTCAAAGCATTAGCAGTAAGAATGCTAACTGGATCAGGGAAAAAGAACAGGTGAACACAGTGAGAATTAACATGAGGAACTAGAAAACCTCTTGAAAAGAACCAGCTGGAACTGAAGAATAAAATAACCGAAATGAAAAACACACTAGAAGGAATTAACAATAGGGCAGGTGATACAGAAGAATGCACGAGTGACCTGGAAGACAGAATAATGGAAATCGCATGATCAAAGAGCAAAACGAAGAACACATTTTAAAAAACAGACCCGTTTAAGGGACCTCTAGGACATCAGGCATACCAACATTTGTATAATGCAAGGTACAAAAAAGGGCAAAAATGATCATCTTTTTAGAATTATCCTGTGGCGGTGTTATTACCCCCCACCCTTTACAGTGGTCTGAAATGTTATTGTCTCTTTATAATAATACTTAAAAGAAGGAAAAAGACCCTCTATATCCCCTTTATTTCCAAGTTAGCTAACACAGATAACTTTTTTAAAAAGCTCTTTCTTTAAAAAAAAAAAAAAAGCATCCCTTTAGCCTTCCTTTGTACTTTGCCCCAGCTCTTCTGTGATTCTTCCAGACAGTCTCAAGGGCAGCTGGAGCCAGACTGGTTTCTAGACGGTACAATGAGTTCAATTGAGCCTGGCACATTCAGTGGGTCTTTTTTTTTTTCTTTTTCCTTAACACCTGGATGCCAATTTTGCACTCACTTCCCTGATGCGCCTTACATAATAGCTGGACTAAGGGAAAGAAACCCCACTGCTGCCACCTGACTGTGTGCTCTGGCAGCACGCAGTGGCTCGTGGGCCTCATAATCAGAAGGCACGCTGAGCTGCCACCTGAGTGGGGGGCCAAGGAGGTTGGGAGGTCTGAGGCTTCCAGTTGCAACATATAGTTTGGCTCCAAAAGGAAGGATAATGATGCTTTAAGATGAGGCCTATGTGTGCAACACACAATAGAGAATGAACCAACTATGGGGCACTTCAGTTCATGATAATTGAACTGAGTCTGGTTTATAACCCAAATTACTTTGATAATTATACCTCCTTTCTTTACTTCACTAGCTCCCCTGTCTTGGCTCCACTAAAATGCCATCCTAGCTCCGTAATGGCACAAATCCCACTGTATTCTAGTTACTGGTTCTTTGCCAACCAACGCCTTCCCCCAGACTTGCCTCCAGAAACACCTTGAGAACAGAGACTTTTTTCAATACATATTTTTAGCTCTCAAAAAACTAAAATGATCTGCTGCATGATACAACCTCAATAAATATGTATATATTGATTAAAATAATTCAAATGTGATTTTCCTGGAGTGTTTTTTTTATTTTATTGGGGTCAGAAAGGGGTGATAGCCTAAATAAGGTTATAAAAAGACATAGCTGAGTGCAAATAATCACTCTACCTTAAAGCTAGCTACCCCATAGAAATTAAGCTGCACAACATTGAAAAGATTAGCAATCTCCCCCAATTTTCACAGGTTGTAAAAGCCCCTTTAAAAGGACTTATTTTCTAATATTTTCTTTAACTTGTTAAAATACCTTCCTGAAAATAAACTCCCCATTGAAAATTGTCAACTATAGGGGAAGAAACAAAAACAATATTCAGGGGACAAAGAATTCCCAATTTCCACAATTGAAATTCTTCCTTTCTGCTAGGGTTTACTAAATTTTGTAATGATCAACACATATTGATAGCTTTGTTTTTCAACTTTAATATACTCTTTTCCTTTCCCAAACTCTCTTAGCAAATATATATAATGTAAATATATTATGCAAAAAAATACATATATATATACATACATAGGCATGGTAAATTTTTTTGGATTGCTAATACTACAATTAGGTATATTTCCTTTATCACATATGCTTGCCAAGTAAGGTAGTACACAGTGTTCTGCCAAGGAAAAATCTTTCCCCACCATAACATTTTCTCTAAGGGCCAAAGTATTCATGGATAAAGTAATTTAGTAGAAATCTTTAAAAATTATTAACTCACAAAAATCCATTCTTAGTAGAGTAAACAAAGTGGCTTCATGCTATGCAGTTTTCCTATAAGAATATTTTCAACGGTGTCTTTCGTTTCTACATTTAAGAACATGTTGAGCAGTATGCATTGGTGAATAATTAGATATTAGAGATAAAAGACACATTCCCTCCTCTCAAGGAATTCACAGTCCAATAAGCGAGACAGACTAAGGCATGCAAGATCAGATGCTAAGCATTGTAATGCCAGTCAAGGATTTAACATGTTGTTGGAGAACACATCTTGGAAGTCTTCCACAACTAAGGGAGAGGTGAGCTAAATCTTGAAAGTGCTCTGAGATTTAACTAAGTGTAAATGAGGAATGGAATATGTTAATGAGAGGAAGCAGAATGGGCAGTTGGGACGGCCTTTGAGAACAGAACACATTTGAAGAGTATCCAGCGAGGTAGGCAAGAAGCAGATCTAGAAGGATCTTGTGTTCAAGTTTGAGCTTTAACCTGTAGGCATGAGGATTTATCAACAGTTTAAGTAAGGATGGGACATGATAGAATGCATTTTTATTGTGATTACAATAAGATAAAGCAAGAATTAATGAGGATATAATGACAATGTCTAAGACAGCAGAAAAGCTAATACTATGCCTGGCACACAGTTGTGGAATATATAATCACACTGTGAGTGAATGGTTGAAAAGTAGGGTTAGAAAGAGTGAAATATTAAAAAGAAATATAGAAACTAGAAATACAGTTTGGTAGACTTAAGGAGCCTTTGGATATGGGGATTGATTTCCAAGTTTCTTAATTGTATTACTATGTTTATAGAGGTGCACTTGATTTAATTTTAATTCAGCAAGTTAGTGGAAGGAAAATACATATAGTGGTAGATGATTTCAGTGTCATGCCTGTTGAATTTGAGGTGTATTTGTTACAATAAGAAGCTTGCTCTGTGGATCTCAAAATAAGGACTGGATTGAAATTGCAGAGTTGGGAGACATCTGCATTTAGGAGACAAATATTTGAAATCCTGGGCATGGATAACATTACCTAGGGTGAGATGCTAATGTAACCAAAAAAAGAACTGAATATAGAACCCTTGGTTAAAACACTATTTAAATGGATGGAGAATGGCATATCTATGAACATTTACCATTTCTCATTAGAAAGAGCAATGACAGAACTACGAGCAAAAGCAAGAGAGAACAGCGTTGAGAAAACAAGAAAAGAAGAGAATCCCAGAAGGAAGAAAATTATTTAAAATGTCACATGCTCAGGAATGTTCCATTGAGATTAATTCAACAAACCCCTATCATGAGTAGGGATCCCTTACTCACAGGACTAGAGGGAAGAAAGCAAGAATGGATGTGCACACAGAGAAACTTGGAAATGAAAGCATTGGTAAAAGGCAGAGAATTTAGTTGTTCCACTTTCTGTTTGAGGTAGGAGATAAAATCTATGTGTTGAGACGGACAGAGACAGAAGTTAGGTCAGGGCATTAGATAGGCAGGCTATGGAGAAGTATAAGATCATTCTCTGTTATTAAAGTCCTTTCAATTTATTTAGTCATTTAGCAAAAGTCCCTGGAGTGACTACTATGTCGTGAGGACTGATCATGCTAAATAACAAAGATACTGAACTAAAGAGAATGAATGATTCACAATATCATAAACTCAGCAATACCATATTAAATCTTAAAAGAGACTTCAAATATCATTTTCTGTGTGATTGCATTTCTTATACTTGAGATAGTTCTGTTTTATAAGCAAGCTTCACAACTGCTACTCCTTTGACTGAGAAACATTAAAATGTCAGTTTTCAGGGTCTTGCTGTGAGAGATTTTGGGGGTATGATAATGTTTGTTGATTAAGCTCCTTGAATGATTCTGATGAATAAACAGGTTTAGGAACCAGGGTTTCTTATCATATATGAATATTAGGATACTTTTGCCTAGAAGCCCAGGAAAATTGTATTTCCTAACTCTAGTAAGCAGTAGAATATTTTCTGTGGCCACTTCCCAGGTGTATTTTGCAAAGTACTTCCATCTTGGAGCTAAAAGACTTTGGTATCCTGGCTCTGCTGTTTTACCAAGTTAGGTGCCACAGTAATGCATTAGAACTGTTCTAGAAACTTGTAACAACACACAGAAAAATTATTAGACAATCATCTACAAAGGAAAGGACAGAATGACCCAGCATGCCTAAGGACAGTGATCTTACCCCTTGTATATCTCGCAAGTATGAAGCAATATATACATTTTGGATGAATGAAAGATGAGCTTTTACTTCATAAGTATCTATGTTGAACTTACTATACTGGGTACGTACTAAGCTGGGTGATGGTGAGAATAAGAAGATGAAAGTAACAGCTCTTGTCTTCAAAGAGGTTTTATTCTAGTAGTAAAATTCTTATGCTGCCGTACGAGGAAAGAAACATGTCTGCTAATCTGCTACCCTCTTTTCCTGTACAGTGGTCATCTCCTTAGAGTCACGCCATTTAATTCAGTGGAGGACACGTCTTCCTACACATGTATGAAAGGCTAATTTCTGAACAACTAACTGGTCAGAGATTAGGATTATATTATGCTTTTATTATATAAGGTTGAGAGAAGGAAAAGTGGGCTAAAAAAGTGAGGCAAGAAGGGGGCAGGGCACAACCACTCAAGGAATGCTACAGCAGTTAACATCAAAATGGTGGAAGATTCAACCCCCAGTAGGCCTTGAGGCTCAAGATGGTGAGAGATTTAACTTCTAGCAGATCTTGAGCTTCATTATACGCCCACTGTAATATATTAACATGTTGAATAACACACCCACAGGCGCCATGTTAGTCCCAAGGCTAGCCACAAAAGGTCAAAGAGTGGAAAATGGCCAATTTCCAGGGAATCCCAGCCTCTTCCCCAGGCTAATTAGATTAGTCCTTCCACTTAGTAGCATATGAAGCCACTGAGCCCATAAAAACTGGCAACACGGTGCCTGTAGTCGATGTTCTTTCTCTCTCTCTCTCCCTCTTCAGAGATGCCCCGAGCTCTGTCTATGGAGAGTGTACCTACTTTTATTCTAATCTCAGCACCTAATCCCCACACCTCGTGGCCTTTATCTTGCCTTTCAATGTATCTCTAAATAAATCTACCTTTACTCAACAGTGGCTCACCCTTAAATTCTTTCCTGCACAAAGCCAAGGACCCACACTTGGCGGTGCACGTCCCAGGGGCTCAACCGAGACCTGGGACACAGCCCTCCTCACACCCCACATTCCTTTTTCCTGCATCAAAAGCACATTCATCATTAAGAGATATTTTTGGTTTTGGTTTTGTTTTCACTATTTTAATTTACACAGAGTAATAAAATTTCTTTCTTACCTTTCTATTTCGCTGCTGGAATCAAAATCTTAAAATAACAGTTACATTTAAGGTGAATATCTTTGCTAGAAATCTGATGTTTCACAAACAAACTACACTATGAGGGTGACAACTGTTTGTTTCTCTGAATTCACTCTTTCTGTTTCTTAAGGAATCATATTATAGGTAACATATGAGTTTCCTGTAACTCTCTTTCTTTCAGAAAAACTTCAAGAGTGCTGGTCTGAACTCAGAACGTAGACCCAATTGACAGAAGACTAGTAAGCCTCGGTTACGGTCTTGCTGGTGAAGGCTCCAAATGATGAAAACATCAAGTTTCTCCCTAAAGAAATGAAACACAGAGACAGCTAGGAATTTAGAGTGTTTTAGTGATTACGTGTGACGGTCACGCTGAACTGCATTTTAAATTTTTAATGCTAGTATTATTTCCAACAAATTCTAACACTCTAATTTTTAATACACAAATAAGAATGTGATAATGTTTTCATGATAAGCTAATACAAATATCTGAACAACAATTTATATTATTTCTTTTGCAAGTACAATTGACTTTTCTTAACAAGAAGTAAGACTGATTCTCTAAAAGGAACTTGAAAGCAAGAGCTGTCTGTCTACCCATATCTTTTAGAAAAAGAATTATGTTAAAATTAACAATTAATTATTTCTAAATAAATAAAGTTATTCAAAGTCTCAAGTTAAACAAATATTAAAGTTAAATGAAGAAATACTAAATTTACTAAGGAAATGTCCAAGATTAAACAGGAAAATATATGTATCCCAGTATTTGCTGTAATATTTGGCTTTATAATGGGCCATCATATTAGACAAAACTCAAAATTATTGCCAGTTAAGATAGATAATATAATGTGAAGAGAAAATGTTCATTTTTGCTGTTATCACTGCCATCTGTGAGAGGATGTTAGGATGCAAAGCATTGACGTGGCATTTATTTATTATTCCAAACATTGCCTACTTAATGGATAAATACCTAATGAAATTCAATTGGCATAGAAGATTAGGAGATATCTAGTCTAACTCTTTAAGCTATTTTAGTGATGTTATTTCCTCCCTAGAAAATTTGTGAAACAGAAAGTCAACAAAGGCATATTGTTCAGATGAATAGTTGAAATTCTTTCAGGTAGTTCTTCGTTCTGATTTAACGCAGTTGAACTAAAAGAGGGCTTTATTTGAGCTTAGACTCTTCCATCACCTCATTTTTTTTTTTAATAAGGGGGGTAAGTTTATCTGGATGACAAAGAAAATTCCAGTTCAGGCTCAAATCATTTAGCATTATGAGACAAGTCTGATCAGATATTTTTGAAAATTTTTAGTTTCATCCAATCTAGCTTCCCTCCTAAGGACCTGATTGTGTTTCATGTAATTAGTCAGGATGTGTTGAATAAATGAGAGAAAAATCCTGTCAATTCTTCCTTTAAAATAAATCTCAGATCTGTCTGTCTTCTTCCTGTCTACTACTACCGCTGCTTTCCTGGTCCACTGACATACTTCCCTGTGTGGGCTCTTTTCGGCACTTTTGACTCAATATGAAATATCCAGAACTTCCTCTGAAACTGCGTATCGGATCCCTTCCCTCTCTCTCCATCACTTCCCTTTTCACCAAGAATTAAATTGAAAATCCTTACTGTGACTGTAAGTCCCTTAGGATTCTCCCTACTTCATCACATGCCACAGTTTAGCTCCAATCACGTGGATTCTTTCTCTCTCTCTTTTTTTTTTTTCCCTCAAAAAAACACTGTTCTTTCCAACACATGGCCTCGGTTTTTGTTCCGTCCTCAGCCTGGAAAATTCTTTCCCTGGTGTAGTGTGGCTGCTCCTTTTTCTCCTCTGTTTATCCTGAATGTTAACTTCCCATGTGTACAATACACTTCTGCTTTTATATTTTTCCTTTACCCGCTATCCCTCATCACACTGTTATTCTCTATCATACTATGAGGGACGGCTCATTGCCAACCCCAGAGATTCTGGATCCTCTGGGGATACTGACTGCCTTGGGTTCTAAGTGAATGACACCTTTGGACCAGAGTATATGTGTGTAATGAAAGGGGCATGAATTTCCCTTGGAGGCGTGCAACTCATGCTGTCCTTGCTCAGTATCCTGTTACCTTTGCACACATAATTGGTTACACTTTAAATAAACATTTATTTCTGCATCTACTTGTTTACTCTGGCTCTTTTATCAGACTGGAAAGAACAAGAGTCATATCTGTTTACTTTTGTATAAACAAGGTTTGCACGTAGAAAGCCCTCATTAAATATTTGGTAAATAAATGAATGAATGAAGTAATAATTTGATGGATGAGATACAGTAAAGAACAAAACAGAAAATTTCTAAATCATTCCTGACAAGTGACAGCTTTTCTTTCTAAGGAAATAAATGCAAAGATATTCCAGAGCATGATATTAGAAACCTTACGAAACCACTGTTTGAGAATTTGGGCCTAGGCAGTCTTTTCCCAGAATCACATCTTCTAAACACTATTTTTTAAAAGCCTGCAAAGATTTTTTTTTCAGTTTTATTGAGTTATAATTGATGTATAACATTATAAAATTTTAAGATGTACAATATAACAATTTGATATTTGTACATGTTGTGAAGTGATTCCACAATAAATTTAGTTAACATCCATGACCTAACATAGTTACAAGTTCTTTTTTCCTTGTGGTGATAACTTTTAAGATTTATTCTCTTAACTTCCAGATATACAGTACAGTATTGTTAACTATAGTCACCGTGCTGTACATTATACCCTCAAGACTTCTTAATCTAGCAACCAGAAATTTGTAAATTTTGACCCCCTTCACCTAGTTCCCCAATCCTCCATCCCCTACCTCTGGCAATCACCAATCTGACGATCTCTTTTTCTGTGATTTTAGGTTTTTTTGAGATTCCATATATAAATGAAATCATACAATATTTTTCTTTGTCTTGCTTATTTCACTTAGCCTAATTCTCTCAAGTTTCATCAATATTGCCACAAATGACAGGATCTCCTTTTTTATGGCTGATTTTAAATTTCTTAAATTGGTATGAACCTGAGATACTTTTGGGCAGAAGTCCTAAAGTAAAAGTCATCCAAAAGGGGAATGTTAAACAGGTATTCAATTCAGTAGAAGTACATTTTTCAGGCTCTTATTTTAATTTTGGTGACAATAACTTAAGCTGCCATATGGAAAATTTTGACAAAGGTTAAAAGACTTGGGGAGCCATTGTGTTGAGAAACACACACACAGACACACACCTCCGACACACGCAATTATTTCTTGACCAGGCCAAGAACAGATAATGGTAACACTAGTGGCTAGCTAAATATCCTTCCAATATTGTATTTTCATCAGCTCTGTATTTTTGATGTTTTCATTTCTTTAATTATGTGGAACATTAATGCTTTTTAAATTAGCTCTCACTGTTTGGAAAAGTGCACTTTGGTTGTACAATTTAACTGCTGTAAAACATTTTAAATAGAAAACAAATAGGGTTAAGGTAAAGCACAGCAGGTCCCCTTATTGCAATAAATACCAGCTCCCTCCCAGTTTTAAGCTTTATCATTCATCATTTCTGAGTACAGGATTTTGACAAGGCTTAACAATTTTTACATAGATACTTTACAGAGTAAACATAATACTATATATTGCGAACTATCTCATAGGAGTTCAAGTTGATTTAATTTGGTGGGCAAACTGGTAGTTTACATTGGAAATTCCTCGGCAGACCGTGCAGAAGGAAAAAAATGCTAAAACACATTTAAGTTCAAATTAATTCACTGAGCCATTGAGAGCTGTCAGTGGAATAGTTCAGAGTTAGCAAACTATGGCCTATGGGCCAAATACAGCCTATTGCTTGTTTTTGTAAATAAAGTTTTATTGGAAACCAGCCACATTCATTTGTTTATGCCTTGCCTAAGGCTGCTTTTGCATGACAATGAATAGCTTTGACAAAGACTATCTGGCCCCAAACTCTAAAATATTGCTATCTAGTCTTTTAAGGAAAAGGTGCCCAATCCCTGTAATAATTCAGTGTTCTCACTTGATGTCAGATGGCACTGGATGGTTAGATAATGTCTTCTGGTAAGAACTTCCCATGGGCTCTGCATATGGTTACAGGGCTCAAAAGGGAAACAACTTCTTTGTATTACTAAGACTAAAAGGTACCTAAATAAACAGAAAGAGTGAATCATCTTTCTAAAGGCCTATTTTAATCACCCTAAACGTGTGACTGCACTGAGTCTAGAGCAGTGATCAAGAATAAAGCATTAGATCAAGAATCATTGATGGTATTTGAAATGAAAGTCTGTGCTGGGGGAGAACTGCGCAAATCCGTGGACGGTTGGCCTTCACCCATCCCTCCTACTGAAAAATATAGCTGGGAGGGAGCAATGCATCAGGAACAGGTAGATACAGGAAGCCGGCATAAAAAGCACGTCAGGAATTGCACATCCAGAGGGGAATAAAATGTACTGAAGAAGGTAATGCAGGAGTTTAAACATTCAGACAGGAAGGCAAGACGTAAGAGCTCATGGAAACAAAGTGCAAGAGAGAATGGAAAAAAGAGACAGATGAGGGCACCAGAGTAGAGTACTCTTGTAACTCAGATTTTCTTTATACATTAAAAAAAAAAAAAAAGCCATATCAGGAGCTTAGCAGGGCTAGCCTCTGTGCTCATCAGGAAATTTCTCAACATTCTTACCTTTCCTTGCCCTCACCACAGATTGCACCCTTTCGCCCACTTGGTTAGCAGCTCATTCAGCCCCCTCTTGTTTTAATCCTTGACCTCTTCTTTCCCCATTCTTTGAGCTAATGTCCTTTGAATGAATGTCACAGTCACTTGAAACCACTTTTGTGACCTGACTTCGGCTGAGTCAGGATGACATTTGGTCTCTTTGCTCCAGTTTGTTTTGGATCTTCTTCTATTCAGTTTTTGGACTTGAATTTAGTCCGAGGTCATGGGAACAATTCTTGTTTTTAACCCTTTATTTTTTCATATTCATTTCATATATTAGAGAACTATAATTATTCATTCTAACAGGCCAGGTGTCCTTCAATAACTTGTAAGCTATAAAGTTCCCTTTGGTACCCTGATGGAATTCACAAAGACTATTAAACAGTTATTCATATTACTTAAAAATCAATGTAATGTCATAATAGTAATTGACAAAAGTAATAAAAATTATGATTATAATTGTCATTCAATATGTAAATGGTTTGGCACAGCTACTTTAGAAAATGTAACAAAATGGGCACATGCTTGTTCCTATAGATAGAATGAATGCTAATGAATAGGCCGTAAATTCAAATTGAGAGTTGTATTGGTGACTCAGATCCCAAACCGACATTGCTCCTCATGCTGTGATTTTTCTAAAGGTGAACAACCCATGTTAAAATTCCAAACAAAATAAAATATAATATTTCATCTAGTTATATGGCACTAGAACCCTAGAAAATTTAATGAATATTAAAATTAAGAAAACCTACTGTGGGATTTAAAGGTTACATAGAGATATGTTTTAAGATTATATTTCTATGAGCTGTTTTGTGCATTAATAAATATGTGCAAATATATTTCAAAGTGCTGTGGAGTGCAGGCTGATGCTTTGGTAAGTAGGATAGTCTAAGAATATTGTAAGGATACTAGCATCCTTGCCCATTACCTCCTTGCCCTGGCAGTGGTGCCTTCCTCCCAGTGACCACAAAAAATACCCTAAGGACGTTGTATCCCATTAAGATAGAATGAAGGAGCAAAGAACGTGGATTCTCTGCTCAGCCTTCCTGTTGCCTGTTCCTACTTCCATGCTATAGTTTTGAAGTGCTAATTAAAAGAGTTTTACACCATGGAGAATAGGAATACTGGGAATTTCCAGAAGTAGACTGATATTTCTGACATAATTTTTTATTTCTAAGGATTAGATTTATTACAGATTGAAGGCAGAAACAGGAGAGGGGTTAATTATGACTGAGGGAAATACATCAGTGAAAAATAGGACAGGTGTGGGACATGGAGTGGCATGGCCATATGGATGTGCAGATAATTAGTTCATGTGCATAATATTGAGTTCATGTGCATAATAACAATAGGATTGGAGTCAGTGCTCAGTAAGTATTCATTGATAATCACCTCGATGATTTTACTTTATATTATTTTTAATTTTTAAAATTTTTTTGAAGTATAGTCAATTGCAATGCATCAATTTCTGGTGTTTAGCACAATGTTCCAGTCATGCATATATTTTCATATTCTTTTTCATTAAAGATATTACAAGATATTGAACATAGTTCCCTGTGCTATACAGAAGAAACTTTTAAAAAATCTATTTTTATATTACCTCAATGACTTTAGATAAAAGAAGCAGAATAACTGTTGACGTCATTAATTTGTATTTGCAGTTTCTGCTCAAAACATTGATAATGATACTAACAGCCTAAGAACAACTAATGCATATTCCAAGGGAGGATAATAATCATATTCATAAATTTGCCTTCTGTTTAAATTTCAATTAGAAAGCAAATGTAAGTTTACTTCTTCGTGCCTGAAGCGTGGGTGTTATAGGTAGAAACTGAGTTTCTGGAAGTGAAAAACAAAACAGAGAAATCCCAAATACTTGTAAAGTTCAAAAGGATTCTGTTTATTAATCTACTTCTGAAACCTGAAATAGAAGCTGTGGACAAAAAAATGTTGCCTGCCTTTTCAGTAAACAATGAATGTTGCCTACCATCAAGCCATCAGCCACTGGTAGCCACACCCAGAGGTTCACACTGAGTAGAATTCAGGATGGAGAAAACAGGATACTGGCCCTACATGGTTAAGATGCATAGGAAAGAAATTATTTCAAAGAGCCCAGACTCTTGCATCC
This sequence comes from Vicugna pacos, assembly GCF_048564905.1. Taxonomy (NCBI): domain Eukaryota; kingdom Metazoa; phylum Chordata; class Mammalia; order Artiodactyla; family Camelidae; genus Vicugna; species Vicugna pacos. The sequence continues at coordinate 13,834,864 of NC_132996.1, forward strand.
TCCCATAAACAGAAAATCATTAACTTAAGATGTCTGGAGTTTTTTTGTGTGTGTGACTAGCAGTAATCTTTTGATGTTTCACTACATTTTTTTTCCAGTAAAAACTCCAGTGTATCCTGGCTCCTCCCTTACTTCTTTGAAACAGTACCACAGAGCTCTCTGAGAGGATGGTTCCCACACTACAGTCCTCGGTAGTCTCCCAAATAAAACGTAATTCTTGACTTTTAGGTTGTGACTTTTTTTTTCAGCTGATAAAGCATAACATAGACATAATAGAAAAAAAGCAAATGGTATGTGAATTAAAAGCTGGAACACAGGATAATTCATGTATTTGCAATATCTTTACCTACAGATTTATCTGCAGGAGAACTGATCAATCTTTACAATTCTTCTTCTAGTCTTCTGCTTTTATCCTCCTTATCACACATGCTAGATCCTAAATATTCTCCCCCTTTTTTGTTTCTTTGTGGGAAACTTTTTAAAAAATTCTGCCAGCCTTACTGTCAGTTTCAGTATTTCTAATTTCTCTCATAGTATGAAGTAATGTCAAAATACCTTGTTTTAAAATTTCAGAGGAATGTCATACTGGAATCTTGAGGATTATGAAAGGTTGTGAGATTTAGTTTTCAGCATTACACCACTACTCTTCCTAAAGGGCCACAGAGATAATACTCACGAGAATGTGGCAGTTTAATCAGTGAAAGGGCCACGCATCATGAGAGCCCATGTGGTGGCCACCAGGCCACACCTCTTCTGTCTATGCTGCGGAGTACCACCTGGGGATTGGGCAAGAAACAGATGTAAGCAAAAATACAAGCTAGCCCGAAGCCTTGCAGCCCGCCCTGGGATAAATCACTTAACATATACATCCATTTCCTTGTTTTTAAAAATGACAAAATGCCTTTTTTTCCCCCTAGAAAATGAAGCAACTAGAACTCTTTAAATAAGATTTTGACTTGTATTTTATTAATAAAGTATTATTTTTCTTCTAAGAATAATAATTCCTCCAAGCCAATATCCATCAGGAAAGGAGAAAGTGTTCATAATGGTTGCCTTTATTTCAAATGATTTATTGTTAATGCTGAATATATTCTTAATGACTCCAAGCTTGAGCAAAGCTGTGAAACCACAAAACTTGATGTTTGAGATTAATTTGTTTCATTCAGATAAAATTTCAAGTATGCTACAAGCAATTAAAGTGTGAGGAATGCCTTTGTTCCCACTTAGAACTTTTATAAACTTTAAAGCATATATCACTGTCTCTCTTACATGAAATAGTCTCCAGCTGGGAAATTATATTAGGATAAAACAGTGAGGATTGAGTCAGGTTGAAAAGCTTGCCTGCAGAAATCACCGAGGAACTTTATAAGGCAAAGCACAGGAAAGACATTTACACTTAAGATTCTGGCCTGTGGATGGAACTGACTGAATGTGACTGGGCACAATGACATCAGACTTGGATATGAGAGAGACAGGAGCCATTATTCTCATTAAAATTGTCTGCAAAGAAAATAAGTAATAAAAAAATTAAAAAAAAAACAGAAGGGGTGTAAACATTTGTTGGTTTGAACACACAATTTGCTAGCTCTTGGGCATTACTTTCTTATAAAACACTTGACGGTGGTCCATGGATGTCAGGAGCAGGGCAGGATTCTCAGGGCGGGCCTGCTGCCTTTGTACCTCCTCCAGTGCACGGGCTTAGCTCTCTGTCCCCAGCTCACCAAACTCACATGATCTATTTTCTAATGTTTCACTAAGCAGATAAATTAACTTGAATTTGCACAAAGATTTCTCAAGCAGCTGTTCCATCCGATAGCTAACTCAACGGCTTTTACATTTTCCTCCCCCTTATACACACATATACATATTGCTTTTTACATTGGGTCTCACTTTGAATCAACGTTAAAAGCTAAAATAAAAGATCCAAATTTGGAAGCACTGAAAGGAGAATACACCTTTAAGAAACGTTAAAGAGAGAAATCGGATCGTAATTTCTCCATGTGATTTTTGACACAATGTAAGAGAGAGTGAAATATTTTTCTAATGTGAATCTCTGTGTCAGGTATTATAAAGGACCTCAAAATCACTGTTAGGAAGACCAGTGTTGCTGGCTTTGAGGATTAGTGATATGTGTTTGTGTTTAAGTTTTATGTCATCAACAGGAGACTGAACTGGGAGTTACATAATATGTACTAGTGAATATTCAACAGCAATATTTTCTACTATGAAGATCCATGTATGGAACTGTGCTGAGCTGGAAGACAGCATATGTGGGCTCTGTCCCGTGTTCAGCCAAAAAAAACAGAGCAACACTGAACAAGTCACTTTCCTCAATTAGCTGATTTCAATATTCCCTTCAGCTCTTACCTTCCTCATTACTGATTATAGCTTGTTACATGTGTATGAACACATTTCTGATTAATAGACATGATCTCTATTATATTTGAAGATCTAAGATCTAGAATCATGTGTTCTCTACTCAACAGCACAGAATTAGTCACATTAAGAGACACAGTATAGGTGCTGTCAGTGAGAATGGCACAGTGAGAAACTCTGGGGGTCTGTTCCTCCCCAGAAACATGGAAAGATCTAGTGAAAATTGTCAGAATCATCTTACCAGAACTCAGAGAGTCAAAAGTTTAGCACAAACAAGCAAACACATAAAGACAATTTAAACATGGTAGGAATTCATTGTGGCATTTAATTGACCCTGGCCCCATCCATCACCCTAGCAGTGCCAAGGTCTTGAGGATGGCAGCCCACCTTTCAGATGTGGGTATCTGATTTTTAAATGAATAGAGCAGAACTTGTTCCCAAGAAATATTGTCTGTTTGGGCCTGACAGATTTTCAGGAGCGCTAATGCAAGGAGCTTCCCTTTGCTTTGCATACCTGGGGATTCTATCAGACAGAAGACGCTATGAAAACATCAAGGAACACATGAAAAGTCCTTGCCACGAAGGGCAAAACATGACACCTGGAGTACCTAGTGGACATGCAGCTTGAGAAGAAAACCTTGGTAGTGAGAATTTGGGGGGACTAAGGGCTTTGAAAGGCTTCAGCATATATCGGGGCAGGGCACATGCTCAGAAAAGACCTGAAGAGACCATGGCATCTAATCTTGGCCAATCTTTAAGCTCAGCACAAGGAGAAGGTAAAGGCAAATGTGGAGTTGAAAATGGGCTGACTCCAGCCAAGAATATTCTACCCAGCAAAGCTGTCCATCAGATTTGAAGGAGACATAGTTTTCTAAACAAAAACCCAAAGCTGAAGGAGTTTATCACCACTAGACTGGCCTGAAAGAAGTGTTAAGGGGAGTGATTCCAGCTGAAACCAAAGAACGCTGATTAGTAACAGGAAAATATATAAAAATATAAAACTCTTTGGTAAAATAAATGTATAGTTAAATTCAGAAAAAATTATCATAATGGTGTTGCATAAATCAATTACAAGTCTAGTATGAAGGTTAAAAAACAAAAGTATTTTAAAAACTACAATACACAGTGTTAAAAATGCAAATTGTGACAGTAAAAACATAAAATGTTAGGGGAAGAGCTTTTGTATTCATTTGAAATAAAGTTATTATTAGCCTAAAATAGGCTATTGTAATATACTTCACATAAGACTTATGGTAACCAAAAAGCAAAACCCTACGATATATACACAAAAGATGAAGAGAAAGGAATAAAAAATACCACTACAGAAAATCATCAAATCACAAAGAAAGAGAGCAAGAGAGGAAAAAAAGGGAAAAGATGCTACAGGACAGTTAATAATCTCAATCACAAATATTTCTGCACATTTTCTCTTCCTGAAATGTTATCTTTCCTCTTCCCTTGCCTATGACATCTGTAAGTATCTTCTATTCTGGGAAATTACCAGGCTCTTCATGGAGATTTAGTTGCTCCATTTCAGAACGTCAGTACCTTCACTTTGGAACTTCCCACTTCTTTCTCCATCTCCTTGAAGACAAAGAACTTAACTTATACATATTGCTACTTCCAGTGGCTTGGTCAGTACATTTTTTTCGGTTGAAAAATCAAGTCTTAAGAGTACATTTTTACCCCTATTTACTATCAGATCACAAAATATTATTCATACTCATTAGTAAGATGGTATTACACTGGGAAGCATTTACTGGGAAAGGGGGCTATTGTATAAAGATTTCTTGCCTTCATCCTGAATCTCTTAAGTGGGTTCCTTGAAGCTTAACAAAGAAAACTTATTTTTACAACGGTATCTCTGGATGTAAACTTTCTCTGATAAGGCCATCTTCGTATTCTTTATTAAGCATCTATACTACACACTGGTGTGTCGTTAGGAGACATTCAAATGCAGACGGAGTATTATAACGTGTGTTTGAACATGTGTAAAGAATATTTGGGAGACCGTATCTGTGACAATTTAGTTTGCAAAGTGATATACTTCTTCTGAGACTGGTTATATTTCAAAGCAGAACGAAAAACTAAGACAGCTAATAACTGAAAAAGCCGTTTTGTGCTTTTTGGATTCAATACAGTGAATGTAATTTCCATTAAACATATTTTTTCCCCTTTACAATAAACAGCAACAATTAAAATCCTGTTCACTACTTGGTGCTTTGTAAAGTCTCAGCTGCTTTTTTCTGGTGTAGTTCACTGCTGTTAAACAATGACTTAATTATTGAAGCAGCTCCCTTGTTGAACAAAACTTTTGATACATAATTAATACAAACAGGCCCAAGTTGACATGACACGCTTCCTCATATCAGCTTAACTCTTCTTGTCCAGCAAGGTAAAAGAGGCAGAAAGGCAGGTATTCTTTAAAAAATAATAATCCCCCTGGGACTTGGAGATGATTTCTGAGTTCTTTAGCTGAGACTTGAGGATATCTGAATAGACATGGAAAATCCAGTTACACTCCACATTTGTTCATAGAGGCCACCAAAAAAAAGCTTTTGGTCTAAGTGACTGTTACTTTTTTTATTTTTTCCTAATTCTGGATTCATTAAAAAAATTTAGATGTGAAGATTCATTAGATATTTTAGAGCAATAGTCTCAGTTACTTGCCTTTGTATGTCCTCCCTGGAATAATGCAAGTTCCTGAAAAGAAGATGTCTTATGGATCTTTGAACTCCTGGAAATCTTTCCAATAATATCGCTTTCTGTTTAAGAAAAGCATGAAGGTCTTGGAGACCTCTTTCTTGTACTGCCAAGTGGACAGCCCATGACAAAACTCTGGACCAAACAGTAACAAATGGAAAAGAAATGTTTGTGCTGCCCAGCCTAGTCAAAAATATTGAGCCGCAGCTAAACAAAATGTCTCAGTGTTAATAGCAAAAGATCGATCCAATGTTCTTGAAGTTCTTAATAGTTATACATAAATATTAAAACATTTCATGCATCACTTCATATATTTCCTTGACAACATGTTTAATAAACTCATTTGTTTCACATTTTAGCAAGAGTTCAACAGTAATACTTTTTGAAGCAATATGTTCATGATTAAACTGAGGTTTAAGAAGAAACTGAACAAACTCTTTCAGAATTGTGTCCTTGTGACTTGTTGGAGGATAACTGAAGTTCTCCTGGAAACTGTCTTCTTTAAGTTTGAATAATGTATTTGTATTTGATGGACTGAAATGCAAACCCATCTCAAAACATTTTCCAAGCTCATTATAGTACTCAGCTTTCCGCATGTTTTCTATGTCAAATTCTTCCACTTTAATTGAACTTAGTTGGAGATTTTAATTCGTATTTATTTGATTAATTCTATAGTGTTTTTCTTAAGTTCAATATTCTTTTTTTCTTGTTTAATATTCTTTTTTTTTACATTTTTTATTGATTCATAATCATTTTACAGTGTTGTGTCAAATTCCAGTGTTCAGCACAATTTTTCAGTCATTCATGGACATATACACACTCATTGTCACATTTTTTTCTCTGTGATTTATCATAACACTTTGTGTATATTTCCCTGTGCTATACAGTGTAATCTTGTTTATCTATTCTACAGTTTTGAAATCCCAGTCTATCCCTTCCCACCCTCTACCCCCCCCCATTCTTAGTCTTCATTTCTTCAGTTTTTGGACTTTAAGTCTATTTGTTCTCTCCATGTATTAATTAAGACTCAATCAGTACTAATATGAGTATTATGAAATTTGTCATAGAAATTAGAAATTAAATAAATATAGGAGGAACTCGGGAAGTAAATACATAAGGGGAATCATTGAAAGAGCAGAGAAAAATCATTAACCAGCTCTGGCACAGACAAAAGAGTCTGAACTTACAAGGAAACGTGGAAGAATAACACATCTGGCTATTGGACTGGGACTATGAAGGGAGGCAGATGTTCATGGCAGGCTCTGTGTGGTTGGCTCTATGTGGTTACCACGTATGAGCTTCCAGCAAAGTGTGTGGTGGTGGGCTTTATATCAGTGTTAATAGGCAGGGCTGGAACGCACAGAAGAGAGCTGGATGGACAGAGGGCAGGAGCAAGGGAAAACGGAAATCCTCTGGAAACTGCATTCGACTCGCAATGCCTCTAACCAACATCCTTCAGAACTGAAAGGTGCTGCTTTGCTCAAACCTGCCAAACCTCACACAGCTACATCCTGTGTCAACTCTAACTTGAAATCATGGAGTAAAGGAGATCCTGGAAAATGTAATTCCTAATTAAATAAAGTTGATAATAGAACAGTCTGACTCAGCTCATTCCGTGTCAACTTGACATCCAGATATCCCTGACATTCTGTTGTTGCTTAAGTACTGAGACATAAGGCTGATGATTTTTAACACATTTTGTATTAGTAGGGAAATGGGAGAGGGAAAACCGAAACAAAAATAATCTTCAATAGATAGATAGAGATAGAGGTGTGTGTGTGTGTGTAAAGATACTGTATACAACTTCTTCTGGCCATAGGTGCTTTTTACTTCCTTTTTCCACTACTACTGAATATAGTAAAAGTACACACACACACACACACAAAGACATTTATTATGAAGAATTTTTTCACAAGATTATGGAGGCTGGCAGGCCGCAAGATCTTCAGGGCATGTCAGCAAGCTGGACAAAAACTGTTGATGCAGCTCCAGCCCAAGTCCAAAGGGCTGAGAACCAGCAGAGGGAACAGCGCAGTTTCAGTCCTTCAGTTAAAAGGTCAGCTGAGTTGAAACCAGGAAGAGCCAATGTTTCAGGTTGAGCCTCAAGGCAGGAAAACAGCTGATGTCCCAGACTTAGAGCTGTCAAGCGGAGGAATTTTCTTCTAGTCAGAAAAAAGTCAGCCTTTTTGTTCTTCTCAGTCCTTTAAGGGGCTGGATGAGGCCTGCCCACATTAGGAAGGGCAATGAACTTTACTCCATCTACTGATTTAAATGTGAGTATCATCCAGAAACATCCTTGCGGCAACAGCCAGGATCATGTTTCACCAAATACCTGGACGCTCTGTGGCTCAGTCAAATTGGCCTCTGAAATTAACCATCACTCCTCCCAAACCTAACTCCAGTCGAGAAGAACCTTACCTACGTCTGTTATACTCTGCTACATGTTAACAGAAGGCGTCTCTAATGAAAGAAATCCATAAAGAGGTCATCAGGACTGAGACTCAAACTTCCTCTGCAAGTTTTAAAAGAGAAAAGTGGTCTTCCAGTTGTTGGACAACGTGGCACTATTTTGAGCAGAAATTCCCTGATGTACTACAGCCACCGCCGCACATTAGAATCTCCTGGTGGAACTTCTACATTGTCAGTACGTGTACTGGAAAGCGACATAAGTGTGGATATAACTTGAAAGCAACTCAGGTAATTGTGACACACAATCCAAGCTGAGAACCAGCCACTGCCCTAGACCCAGCCTAAGCTGTCAAAACTTGTTCCACACTCTCAGAGAAAGGAAGCTGAGCAAAGTAGATTAATTATTCCAGTTTTAATTAAAATATTTTGGCAGTTGAAAAGCAAAACTGCCATTGCCTTTACTATTTTTGATTCACTTCACGGTACTGCTGGCCAGTTATTCAGATGCAGGGCTACTGTTACTTTCTGCCTTTTCCCTGTAAACCAGAAAACGTAATTCCTTGTCACAACTGCCATTTTCTCATATTTGGTTGAGTGAATCACTGAAGAACTGTTGTTCAACATAGGCATGGAGACATGGGCAAAACCCAAATATCTTGCCAGTAGGCAATTCCTTATTTTTATCTTCAAACTACCTTCGAAACACAACATCATCCCGTTGATTCTGACACACTTGATTCAAACCCATTATAGTGAGGACATAGATTTGGGGTGGTCAAATGTAATTTTTTCAGTTAGGGGAAAAAAAAAGCCTCTTTGAATTTTTCTTAATTAGAAGTCTCATCCGAAGTCTGCCTCCTGGATCAGTACTGAGTGTAAACAATTGATTAAAAGGCAGATGTTCGATACTTCCAAGTGAATCTTCCACTGGCTGGAGTCTTTTCTTTCCATCTAACAGTAAGAAGACAGAGAATTTTTTGTTTTGTTATTTGCTCTGCATTATTTTGCTTTCAATCCAAAATAGGTAGGCAGGTATGTAAGTAGACAGACAGACACAGACACCACCACCAAGTGATTCCTGAAAAAAAAAGTCAGTGATTTATCACTTTTAAATTCAATAACTCCTTCAAAATCTCCACCTCCATGCTCCCTTACTTTCTAAGCAAGGGTATTTTCAGTGAGTTATGAGTACTGGCTCTAACTTGAAAACCCTTCCTTTACAATAAATATCTTCATCAGAAGATATTCACCTCCAAAATGTGGCCAATAAGCCTGCAAAAAGCAGTGACCATAATATAATTACACTCCTCCTTATTAAAATGTTCAACCATTTGCTACAGATGCACAGTTCATGGTTATGGAAAAGGGTAATTTGTTTAATAATATATTCACCCAGCTACGCATAATGTGATTTAATCAGTACATTATATGCAGGCTTCAAATGTAAAGTAGCTCAAATGATCAAACTGAATGGGGGAGGGGGAAAGATTGAGATTCATCTTCTCCTTTTATAAATCTTTTACCTTTCAGCCACATCTAAAGACATATTCTGAAAACCACCTGCTGTATCAAACAACAGAATAACAGCTCTACCTGGGGTAGACAAAACCAAAGCTATTCCTGAGATTTGACATTGGTTTGTTCATAACTTCCTGCCATTTGAGAATAATATACCAGTAAGTCCTTATTCAGACCTAAAACCTCTTTCCTCACATCCCATATTGAGTCTATTGCACATCCTTCATCCATACCTGCAAAATATAACGATATTCTGATCATTTTTCACTGCCGCTACCCTAGTCCAAGCCACCATCATTTCTCACTTGGATTATTGTTACAGACTCCAGTTTCATTTTCCTGTTTCTGGTCTTGCCTCTCTTGAGTATATTCCCAGTTCAGAAGCCAAAATGAGGCTATTTAAATGGAAGCCACTTCCTCTGGTTAAAAATTCTCCAGTAGCTCTTCATTCACCAGAGTAAAGACTTACAATAACCTAAAAAGTTGCTTATCATTTTTTCTCAAGTATTTTTCTGATTTGATCCCATTTTACTCTCCCCATCAATCCAGCCTCACTAGCCTTCCCCCAGTTGCACCAACACACCAGACGTCTTTTCCACCTGAGATCTTGTGCAGACCTGGCATCTACACGCGATGTTTCCCTCAGCTAACCGAACGCTTTACTCCCTCATATCTTGGGGGCGTTGATCAAACATCACCTCTTTCATGAGGCCCTCCCTAATGGCCCTATCCAAAACTGCAACCCTCGGTCCTTCCTTACTCCACTTGGCTCTAGTTTTCTTCTTAGCACTTGTCCAAAGTAGATAATCTTATCGAATACTTCAATGTTGTATCTCTAGTGTGGAGCCCACTGTCGCTCTCTGAAGCCACTCTGAAGTTCATAAGAACCCCCATCCCAGGGCTCTCAGTGTGCCTGGGAGGTACCACAGTTTATTTATCCACTTACCTACCGTTGGAAATCTTGGTTGCATCCAAGTTTCGGCAATTATGAATAAAGCTGCAATAAACATTCTTGTACAGGTTTTTGTATAGCCATTACCCCAACTCCCCACTGCAGGACCACTCCGACCTGCATTTCTACAGGATTAAAACAAAATGAAACAAAACCTCTTGATGTGTGTTTACTTTAACAAAACCCATCGCTCCAGGAAATAGCCTGGCTCACAAAGTCTTAGGCAGACAAGTCTCACCTCCCACCCTTATCAACATCCTAAATCCTATTATTCAGAGAAGTCCTTGACAGAGCTTACAACCAATCAGGTACCTGTGCATGAATTGATCAAGCAGCCCCCGCTCCTTGTGTGCAGAGCACCTCCCCAATAAAAGACCCTGCACAGCCACCTTCAGGCATCTCTCGTCTGTGTCACCCGCTATAACAAAGTAACTATTCCCTTATTCTTAAACTTGTCCTTGCCTTTTGTACACTTTCGCCCCGGTGTATACACAGGCACCTCTCGTCTGGGTCGCCCAATGTTGTCTATAGCAGTGTATCTGTAAAACTTTACTGAACTATTCTCGGTCTCTGGTAAATTCTTTTACCAGCCCGCATCACTGGCCAGCTGCGTTGTATCACATAACATCTAGCACTTGGCGAAGAGGAACACTTACTGAATTAGTGAGTATGCCAGAGATAGTGAACGCCAGTACCATCAGTGTGCACTGGAATACAGCTGTTCTCTTGTGCATGATGGCAGTAATGAGAGAAAAATTGTCCCCAACTTTGAATTATAAATCAAGCATTCTTTTATGTGATATTAATTACCATTGCTCCATAAAAAAAAAATCACTCCTCATCTGGAATCAATGGTTAAAACATTTATTTAGCTTTAGTTCACAGGACTGTAAGTCAGTTGGATATTTCTATTGGTCTGTTTCAGGTTCACCTTGACTAGTCTTGCTCATGGGTCTACGGTCAGCTGGTTGGTTGACTGGGAACTCACTGATGTAAGACAGCTTCAACTGGGATAATGTGGTTCTGTACCACATGATTTCTCATCCTCTAGCAGGCTGACCTAGACTTACCAGTCACATGGGTCCAAGCAAGAAAGTGAAGCACATACAGCCTCTTGAGGTCTAGGCTAAGGAGTAGCACATCTTCCTTTCCGCCCCCTTCTATTATTCCCCACAATCACCAAGAAGGCTAGATTCAAGGTGAGAAAAACATTCTATCCTTGATGGAGGAGATGCAAAGTCACATTGCAAAGAGCATTTACTTAAGCATTTCAACAATATACTCATGGCCATGAGTCATTAAATCCAATATGGAAAGTCCAGGAGATGATCTCTTTGCATACCACCTAATCATGGTATAGTCATTCTTTATTAGTTATTAATTGCATATCTATTTTGTGTACAAGGCTGTACTGTGACCAAGATTAGATCATAACAGTATACACTCAGAATTTTCTTGTATATTTCATACTCTCTATAGCATCTGTAAGTTTAACCCCTTCTTAAAGGGGCATAATTAACATAAAGCCAACTGTCACAATGTAGAAGGATATTTTGAATGAAACTGGTTATAAACAACTTTAGCAGGAACTCTGCAGAATCTGAGATGAAGCACATGTTAAAATCATACGAGAGAAACAATGAGATAGCACTTCACAACTGTCAGAATGACCAAAATCTAGAACACTGGCAACATCAAATGCTGGCAGGAATATGGAGCAATAGGAATGCTCATCCTTTGTTGGTGGAAGTGCAAAACTTTGGATGACAGTTTAGCAATTTTTCACAAAACCAAACATATTCTTACCATATGATCTAGCAATTGTACTCCTTGGTATTTATGCAAAGGTGTTAAAACTGTAATGCCCACACAAAAACCTGTACAAGATTGCTTATTACAGCTTTATTCATAATTGCCAAAACTTGGATGCAACCAAGATTTCCATTGGTAGGTGAATGGATAAATAAACCATGGTACATCCACAGTTATTATCCAATAACAATATTACTCAGCACTAAAAAGAAATGAGCTGTCAATCCATGAATAGACACGGAGGAATTTAAATGTGTATTACAAAGTGAAAGAAGCCAATCTGAAAAGGCTGCATGCTATGTGATTCCAACTACATGACATTCAGGAAAAAGAAAATCAATGGAGATAGTAAAAAGGTCAGTGGTTGCCAGGGGTAGGCAGGAAGAGTTAAACAGGCAGAGCACAGAGGATTTTTAAGGCAGCTGAAAGACTCTGTTTGATACTATACTAATGGAAAAATATCATTATACATTTGTCTAAATCCATAGGCTATACAACATCCAAGTGTGAATCCAGGGTAAACTATGGACTTCGAGGGATTATGATGTGTCAGTGTTGGTTCATCCTTGATAAAAAATGTACCAATCTGGTGAGTGATGTGGGGGAGGCTATGCATCTCTGTGCTTCCCCCTCAATTTTGTTGAGAACTAAAACTACCCTGAAAAAACTAAGTCCTAAAATATTACTTTAGAGAAACAAGTACTTTTTGATGATTTTACACCAGTGTTTTAATGAGAACAGTGATCTTGGAAAACAGATGTAATCTCTGTTACTCTTTCCAGAGGAAACAGATGTAAACAAAAATATGCAAACATATGCATTCATTCAGTCTTTGTATGCATTTAAGCATATGTACTTTTTATTGTTTTTTCCTGCTAGTTTCTGTCTTTCAGTTACCTATATTTTTCTTTTTTGTTTTTTCTTTTCTCTGAGGTAACCCACAATTCTTTTTGTCTTTTAGTTTTTCCTACCTTGACATCACACTGCTCTTTGCATTCTGTCAGATTCCCTAACTGGCTTGGAAGTTTGAGTTTAAGGAAAATGCAGAATTTTCTCATATTTTACAGATATTTAAAGTCTCCTGTGCTCAAAATACAAACCCAAATGATGAAACCCCACAAGTTGGGTGGAATTTTGAGTTCTGTGGCATAAATGTTAACAGAAAATCCTCTAGCACGTAAGGGGAGAAAAATAGACTCAACACGATTTCTGAAATATCTTTCCCTGAACTCTAAGGTGTTCATTTGCGTTGATTTAGTCACGGATATGGAAGAGGATAAAGATTCTGATCTTAAGGTTACCCCTTTGAGAAAAAATCTATTTTCACCCCAAATAATGCATAAGTAGCATTTTGAGTATGAACAGTTCTAGAATTTGATTTGAATGCAAATTAAAACGTGGCTATAGTATAAACAATGCGTGCTGACATAACACACATAAATTCTGCCCAAATGTAATGGGCAAAAATTCATATGTGGCAATACGGTAGCACTTGCAGAAACCAGGAGTACTGGCCTTAGGAACAGAGGGTCCCGGATGTAAACAGTTGTCCTGCGAATTACTTAACCTCATGTTCAGAGAAAGACTTGGCTGAATTTGCCCTTATGGACCTGAAACGTTCTGAATATACACATACATTTAATGCTATTTCCTTCTCTTGGGGAACTGGTGACTATGTTATTTCTCTGGTAAGTTCCCCTAAGATCTGCGGTACACTTTCTCAGAAAAATGAAATCCATATCACTATAATGACTATAACATGAAGAGCTTGAAAAACATTTGTTTAAATCATTGCTCAAAAATTGTGGAGCAGCTTGCCACCTATTGTTGCCACTGAAAAACAGAGAGGGCTGGCCCATTTTAGCCCCTCACAAGAGGTAATGGACTTTGTGTGGACATCATAATTGCAATAATGGCTGCCCTCAGAGGGATGAGGAAATGGATCAGAATACCGCCACCCTTTGAAGTAGCTTCTCATGCGTGATTAAAAGCCCCTGGGCAGATCTCTGAAAAACATTTGCTTGAATGCATAAAAATTAAATAAATCTCAAAAGCAAAAAACTAAAGAAAAATTGTTGTTATATTCCAACGTTGTTTAATAGTGTTTTTAAATATATGTATGTACATGCATGACTGGGACATTGTGCTGTGCACCAGAAATGGACACGTGGTAACTGTACTTCAATTTTAAAAAATAGTGTTTTTAGTAATGAATAAAGGGGCTGGTCTCCCAGTCTTTTACATTTCTTACATTTTCTCACCGCTTATGAGAATTACATTAAGTGTTTCCTATGACTGCATCACATAATATTCTAAAAACAGTAGCAATTAGTTATAACTGGGCACCATTCCCTATCACCCTGGAACAGTTCAATTTGATGTCTTTTGGTCACAATACCAAAAGTCAGGGGCCAGAGCCACTTCGAAGTTTCACCTCAGACCCATTCCAGCTCAATACTACCTCGGGTCTAGCTCGATGCATAAGTTATACCAGAAAGAGCCATCTCAGGAATCCCAACCTCACTGGAAAGTAGGAGAGGGGAATTATTAGCTGTATTTCCTCATGCTAAATTAAATTCTGGCTATCCCATTTCTAGGCCCTAGCTCTTTTATTAGTGCTTCATTGGGCAATTATTACTAATAGGTGAAGCCCTTATGCCTAAGAAGCAGAAACCCATCTTCTGTTCTTATTAATGTATATTGTATTCTGCTTTATGCATATGAATAAATATACCAGGCCTGTGCTCTCTTTTTGGACTCAGGGGGCCTCTCACCCTTCCTGGTCCCTTGTGCCTGAGAGTATGAAATATTCCAGAGCCTGTTTATCCCAATTTCCCCACCACGACCCATGTGGTTTTCCACTTTCTTTTCCACGCTCCTGGCCAGAGCATACAATTTCCAAGATTTAGACACAAGACGAATTAGCAGGCTCTACTGAGGCTTCACTTTCATCTCATTACTTCAACTCAACCTGCTTTGCATCAGAATACTAACTCAGATATTAATAAAAGACTACTTAACTCATCCTCATGCTGTTGTTTCATGAGTACTTAGTATGGGATAATTCCTGTGGGGAGAGATGGTGGGTTATGTTTTGTGTATTCCTATATCTTTGCCCATGACATCATTAAATACAATCAAAACTTCAGGAAGCCAAATTAAAAACAACAGGAAGGGAGTGGCTGGATATCTGAATGCCCAGGCAGATCACAAAGGAGCAGCTCTTATGTTCCTATTTGAAACTTTCTCTAGCCTCCCAAAGTTCTGTCTGCTGGATGACACTATTTCCAGAATTAGGATAGACTCTTCCACACCTCTCCAGAAGTCTATTGTGTATGAAACCAATGTCTGGGAAAGTAGAATTTTTCTTATTCTAGCCAAGAAAATAAAAAAAATCTAGCAAAGTAAAAGAGAATGAGGGGAAATAAATGCATATTCACCAGTAATAAGTCTATTAGATGCATCTGGTTTAACATACAAGTAATTCACAAACACAAAGGGAACTGGCTGGCAATTTGGGGATTATTGCCCTTGAAAACCTACCCCTTGTTTTTCCTCCCATTAATCTACTTTCTCAGTTAAAGAGAAAAGTCATTTGATCAAGATTTCAGAGTGATGATTCAAGGCAGTCTGAAAATAGAATTCTCCACTTACAACCCTCAACCAACTGAACTGTATCTGCTTCACTGGCCTTGCCTTCTTCTTCCTCGTGGTTTTCCTTTTCTTCTACTGCTTACCTTTTTCTTCTTCTTCTTTCCTTTCTCCCTCCTCCTTTCCCTTCTGCCTCTCTTCCTTTTCTAAATTCTTTTCTTTCCTTTTCTTCTTTATTCACTCACTCTTCCCTGTCTTCTTCCATCTTCTTTATTTTCCTTCACTTATGTCCTGCCCTCTTTGTTTCTTTCTTTTCTTTTTCCTATTTCTCCTCCTTCTGCTTTATTTCTCTAGAAAAATCACTCATTTTTCTCTTGCTGATCTGATACTTTAGTCCTGTCTGAAAAGTAATGTAAACATCTGTCTTAAAAAAAATGCATGCATGTAAATCAGGAAACTGTCAACAAAATGAAAAGACCACCTACTGAATTGGAGAAGGTATTTGCAAATGATATTTAAAAATCTGATAAGGGGTTATTATTCAAAATATACAAAGAACTCACACAACAAAACATTAAAATAAATAAATAAATAAATAAATAAATAAATAAATAATGGGCAGAGGATCTGAACAGACATTTTTCCAAAGAAGACATACAGATGGCCAACAGGCACATGAAAAGATGTTCAACATTGCAAATCAGCAGAGAAATGCAAATCAAAACCACAATGAGACATCATCTCACCCCGTCAGAATGGCTATCATCAAAAATACCACAAATAACAAATGTTGGTGAGGATGTGGAGGAAAGGGCACACTTGTACACTGCTTGTAGGAATACAAATTAGTTCAGCCACTATGGAAAACAGTATGCAGATTCCTTAAAGAACAAAAAAATATATATTATTTTAGCAATCCCCCCCAGGATATATATCCCAAGAAAATCAAAACACTAATTCGAAAAGATACATGCATCCCAATGTTCATAGCAGCATTATTTACAATCGCCAATATGTGGAAGCAACCTAAGTGTCTGTTAACAGATGAATGGATAAAGAAATCATGGTATGTGTGTGTGTGTGTGTGTATATACACAGTGTAATAATATTCAGCCATAAAAAAGAATGGAATTGTATCATTTGCAACAACATGGATGGACCTGGAGGTTATCGTGCTTAATGAAATAAATCAGACAGAGAAAGACAATACTGTATATCACTTATGTATGGACTCTAAAAAATAAAACAAATGAATGAATATAACAAAATGGAAACAGACTCACAGATACAGAGAACAAATTAGTGGTTAACCAGTAGGGAGAGAGAAGAGGGGAAGAGCATGATAGGGGTAGGGGATTAAGAGTTACAAACTACTATGGATGAAATAAATAAGCTACAAGGATCTATTGTACAGTGCAGGGAATATAGCCAATATTTTACAATATTTTAAAGTGGAGTATAATCTATAAAAATTTTAAATCACTTTGTTGTACACCTGAAACTAATATAATATTGTAAGTCAACTATACCTCCATTAAAAAGCAAAAGATAAAACATAATATTTCAGTGTAAAATCTGAGATAATTTCCTAAAGATCCAAACCTATGTATATTTTTAAAGAAGAAGAAAAACTGGAAAAACAAGTTACCAAATAGTCAATAATATGATGCCCCGTGTGCTAAGAACTCAACCTTTGTTTTTCATTTTCTATGTAACAATAACAGCCAGGATTGGTTTAAGTATTGCCAGTTATGAGTGCAAGTTCAGGTAATTTGTTTAGGCATAGATTCCACTGATGAAAGTGTTGCCTCCAAATTTAACTAAATATGTATTATTTATTTTCATAAAAATTTCAAAAAAATTAACTGAAGCTAAAAGAAACTCATGACAGCTTCAGAACCTCAAATTTACCATGTGAGTTGGTGACTCGAAATGGTTCTGACAATTTTATGTTATGGACTTCATCACCTGGTAACCAGTCCCTATACAACTAACAATAACCCAAGTTCTACCAGAACACTTCACAGTCATCACTGTTTTTCTGTGAGGTGTCTGGCCCTTTTGTTTGGATTATATTATCAAACACTTACACTTAACAAAAATATAATAAGAAAAGAACAAGGAAGAAGTAAAGGAAGAATTTGTAGGCAAACAGCTCTTAACTACTTCTCTGTCTCTGCCACATTTTAAGTGCAGGGAAGTGTTTCTGGGATGAGTGTATGTAAGTCCCAAAGAGGAAAGACCTATTTGTGAATTCCAGACATAGCTATATTTGCCATTTATGCCAGAATAAACTGCTACTTAACTTTACCTAGCAGCTGAGACAAGTGACAAGACATAGATGTTCCAGTTGTAAATATAGCTGTGAAAGCACATCATAATCTTACGAGTCACAAACAGCTACAACTGACAATGTAAATCAGTTGAATGACATCTTAATGATCATTTTTCTTATATGCTTCCTTTTCACTCTTTCCTTCTGTCTCTGTACATCTTTGCCTTTCCTTCCCATCAGTTTCATCTCTTTTTTGTTTTTTCTCCTATTCTTTATCATTTCAATACTCTCTCCTCTCTTTAAAGTGCCTACCTTTAAGCTGAAAGTTAAGCTAAATTAACAAAGTAGATTCTTTTATTTTCTAAACTTGAAAGCTAAAAGACTGCAAAAATCTAGAAATTATTCTCTATCACTAGTCTCCCTTTACTTACCCATGTGAGGAGCTAGAAGTACAGAACCTGCCAAACATTATATTAACATGCAAAGTATTAGTATATTTCCCTATGGGTATGTTCCTTAGCTGATTTTTTCCCTTCCAATGGATCTGTTGCCTTCAATGGATCTTTTTTTTTTCTTTTCTCCTCAGAGGTATATATGCAGGTATATAAAGTACAACTAAAAGGCACTGTCTTGTTCTATCTCTAGGATTTGAAGAGCGCCCCTGTGCAATACACTGTCATTGATTTTTAGCTGAAAAACTTTATGAAGCTAGTTTCTTATGTTATCAGCCCCAGTTCATGAGACTATAACAAATTTCTGTTCACAATTTCCTGAATCTCATATTTTTAGAAACAAAAGTCTTTAAACAGCCCTATCCTGATATGGTTGTATTAGCATTATATTTAATTACATTAATTTATTACAAATTCAATATTAATTGTAAAATCTAGTTAATTATTGGAATTTTAAATGAATGGTAGTAAGAATACAATGATTAAAATTTAATATGAATGGTAATTTTAATATGAAATTTAATGAATAAAATTGAGATTTCAATAAATTTGTATCTTGATGCAGTATTTATATTTTCCCATCAAATTTTTAAAAAGTATTTCTTACTTGAATTCCCATCCTTTGACCATGTTTTCATCATGACAGCTGTCAGTATTAAACAATAGAACACATACTATATTTAGGTAACCTGTTAAGAAACTTACATTCATTTTATCTAATACCCATAGCAATTTTCTGACATTGATAGTATTAATTCCATTTTCAGCTGAAAAATCTGAGCCTCTATAATAGTATGCAACTTGATAAATTCACAGACTCTTAATTAGAATCTGATTCTGTCTGACTCAAAACTGTTTTCTTCTTTGCCCTCCTGATTTTGCATCTTGTAGCAACTTGATTATGACTGTGTTTTACTATTCTTAAATCAATCGCTGAAAAGTAAAATCAAATTGCTGCAATTATTTTAAACTTGTGGTTTTCACCCAGGGGCAATGTTGTTTCTAAGAGTACATTTGGCAAATTTGTTTAGGACAGTTGGTTGTCACAGTTAGCTGGGGCTGGGAAAGAGGCTGCTAGCATCTAGTGGGCGGAGTACACGGATGTTGCTAAAGATCCTACAATGCATAGAACAGCATCCACCCCCACCAAAAATTGCCTGGTCTACATTGGTAATAGAACCACTGTTGAAAAGTCTTGTGTTTGGGTTTTGATAAATATCGTCATACCTCCTTCTTCCTAATTAAGAACTCCCTGACTTCCCCTCGATACCATAATATATTCAAAATACAGATTATACTAGAGAGAAAGTTTTAAGAAACAGGAGTCAAAAGGACTGAAAAAACAAGCTTGGACTATTGATTCTTCCAAGGATATATATTAATAAATCAGTAATCTTATTTTTCACCTTGGCTTCTCAGAGACACCTCTAGTATGATAATCTATGTTATCTTTCATAGATTGTATTAACTAACTTCATGGAATTTTTGTGGGTGAAATATATTCCCCTTTCCTAGTATTCCTTATACTGTCTGATATATAAAATAGGATTTCTTGTCATAAAGCTTTATAAATGTCTTTAGTCATTGACAATTCCAGAATGAACTCAGTATAAAAAGTCATTCAAATGGCCCATAAATGTTGAATAGTTTCCTGAGGGGAAGAAAAACACAAAAAAATTAAGAACTTTGGGTTCAATTTCTTCAATATTCAGCCTACTGGAATTTCCTGAACGTAGCCAGGAATTCCCTTTCAGCTCTACCTCAGTTAAATTGAGAGTTTTCCTTTCCATTGGTGCAATTTCTTAAGCATTGTTGCATTTGATCTGTGACTCCTTTATATCCTGTCATCCAAAAGGCAATGTCCAGGAAGTAGCATGTGACTTTCTAGCCTAATGCACAAGAGGCCCTTAAATCACAAGAAAGCAGAGGTGGTGTGATCTTCTCTGGGAACAGAAGGCAAAGAAGGGCAGAATCACAATCCTCCTGTTGGTCATTGCGACTTTATTTTTCTCCTCTTTTTCACTTTTTCTGTCTTGACCATTCACTGTGTTTAGTTTTCCAATATTCTTATATGTACATCACATCTCTGTACTATAGTCTTGATACACTACAGTAACAAAGGTTTACATCATGGATCTAATGAATGAAATCCTTTGTCTGGGGATTACCACCAAGATCATTTTCACAGGGAAGCCATAAAGAAAAATATTCACATGCACAGTTTATTACCAAAAGGAAGATCACAGAACTTTATCCCTGAAATTCATGCAAAATTAGTATATTAAAAGACCATTCATAGCAGCACTATTTACAATAGCCAAGACATGGAAACAGCCTAAATGTCCATCAACAGATGACTGGATAAAGAGGATGTGGTACATTTATACAATGGAATACTATTCAGCCATAGAAACTGACAACATAATGCCATTTGCAGAAGTATGGATGTTTCTGGAGAATGTCATTCTAAGTGAAGTAAGTCAGAAAGAGAAAGAAAAATACCATATGAGATTACTCATAAGTGGAATCTAAAAAAAAAAGAACATAAATACAAAACAGAAACAGACTCATAGACATAGAATACAAACTTGTGGTTGCCAAGGGGGAAGGTGTGGGATGGGACAGACTGGGATTTCGATATTTGTAGATACTGACAGGCATATGTAGAATAGATACACAAGTTATACAGTATAGCACAGGGAAATATACACAAGATCATGTGGTAGCTCACCGTGAAAAAGAATGTGACAATGAATATATGTATGTCCACGTATAACTGAAAAATTGTGCTCTGCACTGGAAATTGACACAACACTGTAAACTGACTATAACTCAATTAAAAAATGTTAAAAAAGAAAAAGACTGTTTGACCTGTAATCACAGCATAACACAATCAAAAATGAGTTGTGTTGATATTCCTGAATGAGTTTGCAGAGCTATACAAATAGGATTTCAGGACCTGATTTCCTAGCATTTTATATCAACGCTTCAACACAGATGCCAAGTATAGAACTAATAGCATAAGTGCTTCTGATTATTCCAGTAGAAAATTAATGCAGTATTTAACCAACTACATTTATTTGTTGGATCATTAAAATCATGAAGTATAGTGCAATTTTAAACTGGTTTTATTTCCAAGAAATGTAATAAAAAAGGATTTTAAGAAAATAACTTTGATTAAAACAATTTCAAACCTTACTTGACTAATGCAGTTTTTATCTTTTAAATAAGTTAATATTTACTATCAATCAGTAAAGAAATATAGATTAAAGTCATACAACTTACAAGGCAATTAATTTTAACATTTGAAAAAATCCCCTCTGCAAATAGCACTGCCCCTGCTCACACTGTGTCTTTTTCCCACATTCCCAAATTTAAATTTGTATCTGAAATTCTTAACTGTTCTCTTTGTCTCCTCTACTCACTTGGCTTGAAAGGCCTATACAGGAATACTTCATTATATTGTGCTTTGCAGACATTTTGTTTTTTCACAGATTGAAGGTTTGTGGCAACTCTGCACCAAGCACGACTATAGGCACCATTTTTCTGACAGCATTGGCTTACTTGTGTCTCTGTGTCACATTCTGGTAACTCTCCCAATCTTTAAAATTTTTTCATCATTATTATATTTGTTACATTGATCTATGATCAGTGATCTTTGCTGTTACTATTGTAAAAAGAATATGACTCGGTGAGGGTTCAGATGATGGTTGGCATTTTTAGCAATAAAGTCTTTTCAAATTAAGGTGTGTACTTTTTTATACACAATGCTATTGCACACTTAATAGACTACAGCATAGTGTAAACATAACTTTTATGTGCACTGGGAAATCAAATAATTCATATGACTCACTTTATTGCCATATTCAGTTTATTGTGAAGGTCTGGAACCATAGGCAGTATCTCTGAGTTATACCTGCATAGATTAGCTTTTCTGAGCTAGTGTCTTCCATACAAAAGGAGGGCATTATCCAAAACAATAAACAATCACAATGGGTTTTTATCAAAATCCTTTGGTAATTTAAGTTGGAAGACTGAGATTTGAATTGATGAGATTTGTGTTACTTAGATGTATTATTATTTGGGAAAATCACTACCCTGAATTTCCAAGGACCTTAGTTTTCTAATTGGTAGATAACGAATATTTACAAAATTGCTCCTTTTCCTTTAGTTCAAATTTATGGAGAGAAAAAAATTATCTGACATAAATTTTTTTCTTCATTGAATTCATGAAAATGTTTTCTTGTTGGTTAATATTTAGTTTATTTAGCCTCGTTTAGTGGCAAATAAAATTGCCAACAGTTTATTCCAGCAACAGTTAAGAGTCAAAATACTTGTTTTTTTCACTTTTTAATTAAATTTTAAAATGTCTCTGTTATACTTCCCTTTTTCAATTCCTCTTTACTTATTGAGACCAACAGCATATGCATATCTAATGACTAACCTGTACCAGTCAGGGGCTGTTTTTAGAAACGTTTTTGAAGAGATTACCTCAGTACTTATAAACATGGAAATAAACAATAATATAAAAACAATATCAACATTTCTTGGTAGCCAGATCATATGAAAAAAACCAAAACACTCCTTCACTGGGATGTGAATCAATTTTAATGAAAATATTTAGCTGTGATCTATTCAACCCAGCATTCATGACTGAATACTACATACCAGGCAATAATTAAACTAGATACTGAAAATACAGAAATGTGGACAATACATTCTCAATCTTCCAAAGTTTTATAAAACAAGAGAAGTGAAAACTAATAATTACCAATATTCATTGAGTCTTTACTAAGTAGCTCGTATTCTTATAGACAGAGAACTTTCCTAATAAAAAGAATGGGGTACATTTGGCTAACTGTAAATATTTGGCTGCCACTAAAATAAATGAAATTATCAACTTAATTTAAACAGTCATGAGTCAACACCACTTTAGTAAATAGATGCTGGCACAATGTACTAACACATACTATTCTATATGTCAAAACAGACAAAAATGACAATTGAGTGCACACATTTCCAGTCACTATTTTTAGTACAGATTCTGTTGACATCTCGAGATTGGTCTGTTCTATCAATCGAGGATAAGCTCTTCCTCTTAAGAGCCACAGGTTCTTGGAATCAGGAGACATTTCAGGAATCAGCATTCAACTCACTACTCTCTGTATAGCAAAATGCACCCCCACTGCACTCCGCAATCCCTAACGTACCTATGCGTCCACGACCACTAATCTGTTCTCTTAAAATGTTATCATTTTATTAATGTCAAATAATGGATTCACACAGTATGTTGTCTTTTAAGATTGAGTTTTCTTCAGTATAGTGCCCTTCAGGTATAAATCATGCGTGCATCAATGCTTGGTTTTGTTTTTGTATTGACAGGTAGCATCCCATGGCATGAATAAACCACAGTCCGTTTCTCCATTAACCTATTGCAGAACATTTTGGTTGTTTCCAGATCTGGGCTATTATGATTAAAGTTGCTATGAACAATAATGTGCAGGTCTTTGAGTGACCACATGTTTTCATTTATCTGTGGTAAATGTTCAGGAGTGTGATTCCTGGGTCTCAGTGTATGTTTAGTATTTATGAAATTATCCAACTATTTCCAGAGTGGCTGTAACATTTTACATCCCCACCAGAAATGTATAAATAATCCAGTTTCCACATATCCTTGCCAGCATCAGGAATTGTCACAATTTTTAATTTTAGCTATTCTGATAGATAAGCAGTGATACAGTTTCTCTAATGGCTCCTGATGATAAACATCTTTTATGTGTTTATTTTCTATTGGGATAGTTCCTTGGATGAAATGTCTCTTCATGTCTTTTGCCCATTTTTTTAATTGGAGTGGTTTTTTTCCTACTGAATTTTTAGAGTTCTTTATATATTCTTGAGGTATTTTTAGATATGTGGTTTTAAAATATTGTCTCCTGGCATACAGCTTGCCTTTTTATCCTCTTATAGGACCTTTCATGAAGCAAAAGTTCTAAATTTTGGTAAAGCCCAATTTATCATCATTTTTTTTAATGAATCATGCCTTTAAAATCATTTCAAACCCTGGGTTCCAAATTTTTCCTCCTGTATTTTTTTCTAAAAGTTTTATAGTATAATGTTCTTTATATTTAATTCTATGATCCATTTTGAGTTAATTTTTGTATAAAGTGTGCAGTTTGGGTCAAGGTTCCTTTTATTTTGCCTATGTATGCCCAACTGTATCAACATCTTTTGTTAAAACATGATCAAAGTCCCTTGAGAGAAATCTGGAAGCTAGTTGAGAGGCTCCTGTTTTCTAGGAAAGTATAAAATCAGCCACACAGAGGCCAGCAGGGAAATTCAAACTACTATCTCACTATAATTCCTGCCCTCGGCACAACATCATATATGATCAGCAGGAAATCCTCCAGATCCCAGCTTCTCCCCAGGGAAACAAAAAGTTGGACTACACATTAAATGCTCCCACTTTCCCAGGGGCTGCCCAGAAACCTGGTTTCTGTCTTGCCTGTCTCAGGGCATGGATAGGACCTGGCATACACTAGCTGCCTAGAAACTAGTGAGAACAAAGATGGCAGTTTGGGTTGGCCACAGCCATGGACTATCTCCCTGGCTCACTACAGATCAAGCAGATGAAAAACTCCCAGTTGCTTTCTTCTCCTTGGGGAGGGAAGAAACTGACTCTGCATATGATGCAGCCTGGCCAAAGGACTGACTTCTGTCTTGCCTGTTTTAGAGAACTTCCTGAATCAAGCATAGTCTGGCTACCTTGGTGGCCAGCGAGAAGAAAGATGGTTGTTTGAACAGCCAGTTGTCATAGTCCCTCTATCTGGATCAGCACAGAGCAAACTGATGAAAATTCTCAGCTCGCAGCTGTTCCCTGGGAAGGGTAAGAGTGGGACAAGGTGTTCAGTGACCCAACTTTTCCAGAAGAACTGGCTTCAGTCTCACTCATCTTAGAGTGATGGTGGGAAGTAGCATACATTTGATGCCTGAGGGACACTAAGAACCAAAAGAATGGTTGGACTAGCACAGAGGTTTGAAAGTCCCCCCAGATCCTTAGCCTGATTAGTGAAGGTCTTCTCCCAGATGAA
This sequence comes from Vicugna pacos, assembly GCF_048564905.1. Taxonomy (NCBI): domain Eukaryota; kingdom Metazoa; phylum Chordata; class Mammalia; order Artiodactyla; family Camelidae; genus Vicugna; species Vicugna pacos. Next base: position 13,860,040 of record NC_132996.1, read on the forward strand.
GCCAGTCTGTGAAGACGGGAGGGAGAGATACTTATCTAATGTGCAGATACCAACATGAACAGTCAAGGGAAATGAAAACTAGGGAAATACGTCCCAAACAAATGACCCAAATAAATGTGAAACTGACCTTAGTGATAAGGACTTAAATAATAAACCTGACAGAGAATTCAAAATAACTGCCATAAAAATACTCAATGAGGTAAGGGGAAAAATCCATAAACAAAGTGAAAATTTCAACAAATTACACACACATACATCCCAAACAGACATCTTGGAGCTGAAGAAAACAACAACTGAGCAGAAAAATTCAAGTGTCAAAAAGACAAAAGGTAACAAGTGTCGGCAAGGATGAGAAGAAAAGGGAATGACAGTGCACTACTGGTGGAAATGTAAAGTGGTGCAGCCACTATGGAAAACAATATGGAAGTTCCTCAAAAAGTTAAAAACCTATGTTATCCCACACCTGGGTATTTATCCAAAAGAACTGAAATCACTTGAAGAGCTATTTTCACTTCCACATTCACTGCAGCATTATTCACAATGGCCAAGATGTACAATTTAAACGTCCTTTGGTGGATGAATGGATAAAAAAAAGTGGTATATACATACATTGAAATTTTATTCAGCTTTAAAAAAAAAAAAAGAAAGAAATCTGCAGTATGTGACGGTATGAACAAACCTGGAACACATTACGCTAAGTGAAATAACAGTCACCAGAAGGAGAAATACTACAAGATCTCACTTATATGAGGGATCTAAAATAGGCAAACTCATAGAGGTAGAGCAGAAGACTGATTGCCAGGGAATGGAGGAAGGGGGACTAGGGGGTTGCTATTTAATGAGTATAAGGTTTCAGTTATGAAAGATGAATAAGTACTAGATCCTCTGTATACCCTCATGCCTATATTTAACAATACCACATTGTATACTAAAAGATTTGTTACAAGGGTAGATTTCATATTAAATGCTATTTCTACCAAAAAAAAAAACCCAAAAAAGGTTCACAGCAGCTTTTTCATAATAGTCAAAAACTTCAAACAACCAAACTGGCCTACAGAGGGTTTATGATTAAACAAATTGTGGTATACCATACCATGAAATGCTACTTAACAAAAGCAAGAGGAACAAATTATTCATACATAACAACTTGGATGGATCCCAAGGGCATTAGGCTGAAGGACAAACGTCAATCTCAAAAGGCCAAATATTATATGATGCAATTTATATAATATTTATGAAATGACAAAATTATAGAAATGGAAAACAGATTAGTGGTTCCCGGAGTTAGGGAGAGGGCTGGGAGAGGAAAGTGGATTTGGATGTAAAAGAAAATAAGGAGAATCTTTGTGGTGATAAAACTGCATGTTTTCCTCAATCAATGTCAATTTCCTGGTGGTGATAATATACTACAGTTTTACAAGATTTCACCATCAGGGCAAACTACATATAAATATTATACTGAACTCCCTGTTCTATTTCTTACAAGTGTAATTGAACCTACAATTTTCTCCAAAAAGAAGTTCAGTTTGACCATGTGAATTGGGGATTATTCTCCCCTCATGTATTCTTTAGAAGAGGTTGTGTTAATTTTTCTTTATGTATTTGTTGCAATTCTCCAGTGAGATCATCTACGCCTGCAGATTATCACCTGCAAACTCACCCTGAAAGAGCAGCTACAATGAATTCTCTAAGCAGAAAAGAAATAATAAAATTTCTATCAGTTTTTGTTCTATCTATTCAACAAGCTCTGCTGTTTGGTCCTCCTCCAACATCCAGTCTGGGGTACAAGAGGCAAAATGAAAAAACAAATAACTCACTGCTGTGTCTTTTCTGGAGTTCCAAGATCCTTAGCATGTCTGCTTTAACCTCTCCACCTTTCAGTATCTTCTTATGTTTTTGTTGTATATAGTGTCAAAAATTTTGACTCTACTTATGGAGAAGAATAGAGAAAGATATGTATACTTCATCTTTCTGGTAATGGAAGTCCCAATCTCCATTTTTTATCAAAGGCAAGAATGAGCACAATTTATTGCCCACCTACCATAAACTAGTGCTTCAATCACGTTATCTATTTTATGTTAAATTTATAGAGGTAAAGTCACCCCAGGACACAGAATATCTGATAGTCTTCCTGTAATTATTGATTTAACTTACACTCTAGAATGTCTGATAAATAGAATCATATATATAGAATCATAAATAGAATCGTAACATATACTTTTTATGTCTGGATTATTTCAATAGCATAATGTTTTTAAGATTCATCCACTGTATTTCTGGGTAGGATTCCCATTGTGTGAGTAAACCATAATTTGTTTATCCACTCATCTGTTGACAGTCATTTGGGATGTGTCCAGATTTTCTTGGCTACTAGGAACAAAAGTATGTGGGTATATATTTTTATTTCACTACTACCTGGTAGGAGTATAGCTGGAGCATTGTATGTTAAATGTGTGCTTAACTTTGTGAGACTTTGCCAAAGTGTTTTCCAAAGTGGTTGTATCACGTTACTTCAACACCAGCAATGTATATGAGTTCCTAAAGGTAAACTATCTTCTTATTTTAAAAGACGTTTCTTCTTCTGTTCTGCTTAGGAACTTCTGACCCTTGTTAAGCACTTTCGATGTGTTATCTGCTTATTTCTTAGTGTATTTGTCGTCTGTATTCTGCCTGTCTCCTGGCCATCTCAGTCACTCATTAGGAACTGCCTTCTCAAATGTCAATTAACAAAATCGACCGATGCCCTCCTTCTCTTTGCTATTTCTGCTGCAGATGGCTCTTTACCTGATGGCTTCTCTTCCCGTTGTCTTTCATAACAAGATTTATGGATCAACATTTGCTTACATGATATCATGGTGAAGAGAAGTTTCTGTCAAAAGTGTTCTTTGCATTGAACTTAGAGAATCATTTTTGAATCTAAAACCCTTTCACGTTTCAGTGACTCCATCATAGAATGAAGATACTTTGGGGAAAAATAACTGAGATGAATCTGAAGACATTTTAAGGAGGCAGATTTTGATTCAAAGTAATTGTGTTAGGATGGATTTTAATATTACCTCTATTCCTGTTCTTTGCTTTTGCCAGACACTTATTTCTGGGACTTACCATCAACCAAGAGATTTTAAAGGGAGAGCCATTTAAAATATCATTTCTAGCAAGGAAAAGGTACACAAACCTTTGTCACATAACAACATCCAGGAGTTGTTTGCTTAGACCCAGATGCGAAACAGTCAGGGTTATTTTTCCTCATATCATTATACTTTCTCTCTCCATCAGAAATCTGAGGTTCTCTTTAGTTTCAATCAGGAAAAGAAACAGAACTGAATGTCTGGAACCTGGCCAGAGGGTCAAGGTGAGTTGCAATCCTGCTACTTTGGGGGAGCCAGGACATTAAAGAGGGAAAGAGGTTCACGGGGGAATAATGAAGAATCAGCATCCCATAGGAGAATGCTCCCCTGCTCTAGAAAAGGTGAACGTCTCCAGGAAGTACAAGTGGGATGCAAGTGGAAAACGCTGTGTAAAGTAGAAGGTCCTCTCCTCACCCTTCTCCGAATGTTAGCATTGTACAAACCAGAGCTTGCAACTTGAGTCTGAAACGAGTATCTATACTTTCCCTTCTGAATTGTCTTTATGTGCTGGTTTGGCTAACGGCCTGTTCATTTGCTGATGTAAGACTATATTAACAACTTAGCCTCTACATATTAAGAGCATAGTCAAGTTAAAAAAAGTTAATGTTTACTGCTCTTGGTGAGGAGGTGAGTCCTTGCTAGCAGAGGTGTTTGTTTTCAGGGAATGGGAGTTAATGTGGGTAAGCTGGGAGTCGAGGAGCGGGTGGGAATGTACATTTGTGCAACTGTAAACAATCCAGAGAAATAAACTTCAGAGTAATTTGAACAGGAAAAGTTTAATGTAAATAAATATTAACTGTCACAAAAGAGTAGCTACAAAGATGTTTTAAAAAAAGCTCTCAAAAATACCCCGGGACTGAGGGGGAGTAATGAAGGAAGGGACAACATGGGAGGGGGGCCCTTCTACAAGGCTGCAAATCATCTCATTGGAGAAGTTGCAGTTACAGCCCAATTGATGGTGGATATGTTCAGTGGGTGCCCATGCCAAAACCAATCCACAGTCACTAGGCAAGGAGGGAATACTCACCTGGGCTGTAGGGAGACCAAGGCTGGCAAGCCGGCATGCAGAGGGAGTGGGCACGTTAGGAGCATAGGTTCCAGTAGTGTCCAGCCTGGGATGTACAGCGTCCACATTGTGAGAGCCACAGGAAATAACCTCTGGGTTGCAGGCAGGTGGAGCCTATGACATAGGGACACAGAAGGGATCAGTGTGTCAGAAGCTTACTGACTGGCAGCATGGCACTAGGTCTGGAGTACACAGTGTCCACCTTGAGAAGATTTCAGTAAAGTGGTTAGTGGCATGTGGCCAGGGGTCCAAGCGTGGCTGGAGCAGGGTGCCTCTGGTTGTGGGACAACAAGGTTAAGAAAAAAACAGCAGAAAGATCCTTTTTCTTACAATATCTGTTTAGCACCTCAACTGACACTGTGCTTGCTGCAAAAGTAAAGTGCTTAAAGGTCCCAGTCTAATATTAGAAAGCAGATAATGAAAAGATCGGGAGTTGAGAGGCAATATATTGATAGTTGGCCCAAAATTAAAATGCAGTTTGCCTTTTACTAGACATGGGATTTCTTGGCTGCATAAAGGTTGTTGCAAAAAAAAACAAAAAGAAAAAAGAAATGAGATAGATTATGAAAAGTGATTCTCACAGGGTAAAATGTGTAACATATTTTTCTTGAACCAAATATTGGACACTATATTCATCAACGACAGTTCTCTAATAGCAAAATCAGATCAAGAATTTTTAAGAAAAGGAAACCACAAATCAATACCATTCACAAATATACCTGCAAAATCCTAAAAAAAAAAAAAGCAAATCAAATTTAGTGATGCATAAAAATCACAATACATTATGGTCAAGTGAGGTCTATCCCAGGAAGGTTGATTTAACACTGGGAAAAAAAGTAAACAATAAAAAAAATTACTGTAAAACCAAACAGGAAAGAAAATAAACATCATCCCCTTAATAAACACAGAAAAGTAGCATTTAATAAAATGCATGATTGTTGCTGTATAAAAACTCTCAGCAAACTAGAATAGAAGGGAATTTCCTCACCATGATAACAGGCAAATACAAAAAAGCTCCATCTCGTTCCACATTTTGTGCCAAGAGAGTAAATATTACTAGGATTGGAAATAAAGAAAATCTGTCCCAATACCTTTATTCAACATTGTGCTAGATTTCTAGCCAGTGCAGTCAGGCAAGGGGAAGAAATGAAGGACATACAGATTATAAAGGAAGTAAATTTTGTCCTCATTCACAGATGTCATGATCTCCTATATAGAAAATTCAATAAATCTCCAAAAGGACTTTCTAGAACAAAAAAGTGAATTTAGCAAGGTGGTAGGTTTCAAGAACAATGCAAATAATTCAATTTTATTTCAAAATATCAGCAACAATTAGAAATGAAAATATGTACCTATGGATGCTCACAGCAGCTTTTTTGTAAGAGCAAAACTAGAAATAACCCAAATGTCTATTAACAAGGAAATGGGTAGACAAAAAGTGGTATATCCAAACAATGCCAGATTATACAGCAAAGAAAAAACTGACGTACGGATATAGGCTACTACGTTAAAAAATGAAAATATGCTGAGTTAAAGAAGCAGATAAAATAGAGCACATGTGGTATGATTCCATTTATAAATATTGCAGAAAACGAAAATTAGTACTTAGTACCAGAAAGCAGATAAATGGTTGCTTGGGAATAGGGGTAGTGGAAGGATGTGATTATAAAGGGCCACAAGGCAACTTTTGGGAGGAGATACATGGTTATTATCTTGCTTGTGGCCAGAATTTCATAGGTGTAAGCATATATCACAGTTATCAAATTATGTACATTAAACATGTGTGTCTTAATATATCAGCTGTATATTAATAAAACTGTTAAAGAAGGTACACCTCACAAGGAAGATACACAGAGGAAACAAACAAACTAGTCCACACCTAACAGAATGGTCAAAATCCAGGTTACTGACAACACCAGCTGCTGCTGAGAATATAGAGCAATGTTTTCTTATATGTTATGCTATGTTTTCTTATAACACAGAGTGATAAAATCAATTACATCACTCCTCTGCTTCAAAACTGTCAGTGATTTTCCTTAGCTGTTGACTCAGAATAAAATCACATCTCATCATTGTCTACAATATCTACACAATAAAGTCCTATCTACTGTCTGAGCTCACCTCCTATATTTTTGTGTTTATTACGATCCAACTTTTCTTTGGTTCTTCAAATGCTCCAAGTTTACAGAGCATATATTGTCTTTAACGAATAACTCTCAGAAGCACTGGAAATGAATGGATTAGATTAAATAGAAATTCTCTAATTTTATGGTGATTATTTGCATGTATCTCTTCTGTGACCTTAACTTTCTAAAAATACTTTTTGCCTTTATGTTTGTAGTCTTAGCAGTATACCTACAAAAATATTGTTGATGTATGCTTGAAAGAATATATATCATCATTAATGTTTAATATGTCATCTATTATCCTTTAATTCTTTAGCATCTTAAGAATTACCTTCTTGCTGTAACGATAGCAGGAATTTCCAGAAACAAACCCACTTTCTCCTTTATTTCTTGGTAACCTATGATTCAACATCACAATTTCTTCAAATTTGAGTCCTTCCTTCTGAGTTGATAATTTTACTGGCTGTAAATTTAATAATTTAATAATAATAATTTATATAATTATTTAATAATTCACAATATAATTTATATATAAATATATAGTAATATTATTCTAAGTAATAATTTTATAATAATAATACTTTAATAGCTACCATCATTTCCTCATCATCCTAATTCTGTATCTCTAATATCTTCATTTTTATGTTTTTAGGAACACATTTTAATACATCTTTAGAACTGCATATGTTATCTCTTCTACATGTAGTAATCTCTCATCTATATCTAGAAATATAAGCCAGCATTAAGTGTTTTATTTTCCATTAAGACATCTGTAACAATGAAATAAAAAATAAAGCCCTTCTATTATTTCAAATTTTTGGCTAACATGAACTCAATTCTATTTTCTTCTTTCTCTCCAAATTTTAGCAGCTTTTTCTGGCTTCATTGTACTTTTCCTCTTGCCAACAAAAGAGCTGTCTGTGATTCTTAATGGTGTTCTTAAATCAGCTGAAGAATTCCTTTTCTGTGATGCAGTAGGCACACAAATTGCACGGCTAGAAAAGCTGCCACCTCTCCTGCGCCAAGTTGATCTGCTTGCTGACTCTCCAAATCCAGGGGTAGGCAAGGTGGCAAATTTCTCAACTAGTATGCACATCAACTGTGGCTCCCTTTATTTTGAGAACTGATTGCAATCCGTAACTCTATCTCCGACCCAGCTCAGCCTATAACTACATTTTCACAGTAGCTATTTATGTCTGATCAGTAATTATTGTTCACCAAGCTCATTGGTCTGCAATTATAACATTCCAAATGTCTTTCTTCTGACTTTTCTGCCTACTAAGGTTGATGTTTATCAATCTGGTTTGGTCAATGATTAACAATTCTATTTAATTGTATTTATTTATAGCAAATATTTTATAAAATGTTTAATTATATAGAAATTTAAAAGAATGGTTTAATTAACATTCATATACTTATCATCAAGGTCTTAAACTTATTAATATTTCTAATATTTTTAGTCTAATCTATTTTTCTGAAATATTTTAAATATACTATCAGACCTCATATTACCTCGATATTTCATTATATTTTTCTACAATATAACGAAAACAGAATTTAAATTTTCCTACATAAACACATTTCATTATCATGCAAGATAAAATTAATAATAGTTCTTATTGTAATTTAATAAAAATCCCCTCATATTCCCTCCAATTCCCCTGAATTATCACAAATGATTTGCTTTTTATTGTGCTTCTAAAATTACAACTAATCTAAAACAGACCTGCAGTTTTCATGACAATGATTTGTTGAAAACTAGGTCAGTATTTTCCTATAGAATATTCTAACTTCTGAATCATGCTGATTGCTTTCTCATGGTGTCATTTCATTTGTTCTTCTATCTACTGTACCTCCTGTAAATTGGAATGAAATCAGAAGACTTCATTAGTTTCAGGTTAAACATTTTGGCCAAGAATAATTAAAAGGTGCTTCATATAGTTTATGCTGTACTGTTAGATACACATAATGGTTGGCCGTTCTACATTGCTTATACTGATGAGTAGGTTTAAGTGGTAGCTGTTTTATTAATAAATATATACATTTATATTATATAAAATATAAACTTTTATAACTTTTTTTTTTATGCATTTTCAAACTTCAGGCAAGTTGCAAGAACACAGCAAATAACACATAAAAGGCTTTAGATTTAGGTAAAAGGTATACCCAGCTTTGCCACTGATTATATTCCATCCCTTTTTGTTTTAGTTTTCTATTTTTTAATAAATGTGCACACACACATATGCACACATGTATGTATTTAAAACTTTTATCTGAGCAATTTAAGAGTAAGCTGGAAGATCATACCACTTCACCCCTAAGTAATTTACTGTGTATTTATTAAGAACAGAACAGTCTCCCATTGACAGATGACAGGTTAAAGAAGATGTGGCATATATATATATATATAATGGAATACTACTCAGCCATAAAGAAGAATCAAATAATGCCATTTGCATGGATGGACCTGGAGATCATCATTCTAAGTGAAGTAAGGCAGAAGAGAAAGAAAAATACCATATGTTATTGCTTATATATAGAATCTTAAAAAAAATGAACTTATTTACAAAACAGAAACAGACTCACAGACATAGAAAACAAACTTATGGTTATCAGTGGTTGGGGAAGAATGAATTGGAAGTTTCAGATCTGTAGATACTATTGTATATAAAATAGATAAACAACAATTTATACTGTATATAGCACAGGAAACTATTTTAAATATCTTTTAGTAACCTACAATGAAAAAGAATATGAAAATGAATATATGTATGTACATATATGACTGAAACATTATGCTATACACCAGAAATTGACATGACATTGTAAACTGACTATACTTCAATTAAAAAAAAGAATGCAAATAAGAAAAACGACAAAAAAGAACAGGATATTCTCTTTCATATTACATAATTATTAAAATTAGTAAATCTAAAATTGAAACAATATTATTAGTATTTATTCCAGATACTATATTCAACATTTGTCAATTGTTTCTAAGATGCCTTTGGAAATATATTTTTACTGGTCCAGAATCTAATCAGGTATCATACATTGCATTTAGTTGTGATGCTTTTTATTCTCTTTTAGTCTAGAACAGTTTTCTAGTCTTTCTTTATGATCTTGGTATTTCTGAAAAGTCCTAGACAGTGATTCTGTAAGTCCCTTAAGCTGAATTTGTCTGTTTTCTCATGACTGTGTAAATATAAGGAAGTCAAATTTACTCCTGAGAATTATAGACTGTTTACTAAGGCTACACTGAAATCCATATTAGAAATTACTTGACACACTTTATTTCCTCTTGTCTATTTCATGAAAGATACTGTTAATAAACAGATTAATCCAGATTTAAACTCAGAGTCCTTCTCAAGATGGCACTTCCTACAACTAGAAGAACTCAAAAGAAATGCCTATTTGACATTTCTCTTCTTAGACTCTTTCTTGTCTTCAACGTATAAGATTACTTTTATATGGTTTGCCTATTTCAGCTTATTCTAAAGACACTGAATACACAAGATGCCAAACCCACAAGATAAATAATATTGCAGTAGGCATTACTTAGATGGCATAATTAACAGAGAATATGTTTCACAGGGTATGAAGAAGCTCTGGAGTCTAATTGAACTGGATTTTTATCCTGGTTGGGATTGTCACTGTGGTAAAACTACTACTTCATTTTGAATTTCAATATTCTCATTTAAAAGAAATGGCACTGTCTATCTTATAAGGTTCATGCAAGAAATACGGATGTTGGATGCGTACCTACACTACTGCAGGCATTGGGCAATTAGGAACTATTAATATTACTTTTCTTACCTGCTGGACTATGCTCCAGGAGTTTCTATTTTGAATCCTATACCAACATTTGCTACCATGATTGAGAAAATATGTTAAAAAAAAAAACCATATTAGAAAGCACGTAGAAAACATCCATGCACAAAGAGCTATGGAGATAATGTTGTAGGTAATCAGAATGGTGTAGTATGGAAAACATACTGCTGACCGTACATCTATCCCCAATTCCCTCACTCTCCACAGTCTCTCTGCTAAGCAATCAAGCTGCATGGAGTGCTCAGTGCTGCTTCTAAGTATCTCAAAGCAACAGTCCTATTTCTTCTTTTATTTTCAACAACTCTGTATTGTTTGTCCCTGTCAAATGAACCCCTCATGATCTGCACCCTCTCAGACCATGCTCATTTCTTAATCTTGAACTGTGCATAGAAAAAAAAAAACTAGTGATTTGTTAATATTTAACTTTGTATCTCCTAATGCTCATTTGCTTTACACCAAGATTACCAAACTTTACTGATCCTAAAATCAATCATGAAATCTCGTATCTGTGAAGGACTGCAATTCACAAAAGTCTTTCATGTTGATCCCTCAAAAATGGTTCTCTGAGATGCCCAAGGCAAAAATTACTCTACACATTTTAATGATAACCTCAGCCCAGGAAATTTCAATGGCTAGTCTACAGTAACACAGCTAATGAGCTGACCAGGATGCAAACGGGTTTCCTCGAACTCCATACCCTTTGCTATTTCTACTATATAAGCTTGTTTGGGCTTTTATCATTGCTGTTGGTGTCCCTAAAGTCCTAAAAAGATTTTAGTGTCTGTGATGAAACGAAACCTCTTAGTGAGGGCAGGTTCAAGTCAGCCACAACATTGGTGGAAATATAAAGAACACTTGGAATTCCTTTCTCCTAACTCTTCTACCTCTAGCAAGATTACATATTAGATAAATGTTGTAGTTTATCTGAATCAGCTATTTCCTCTATGTCTGAATCTTTGAACTCAGTTCTATGGGTTATCTACCTTCAGCTTAAGATCGTTTGGAGTATAGAAAAGTACTAGTGACAGGAAAGGAACTTATTAGTTAAGACAGAAATTGACTCCAATTTTTTTAAGTCAAGTAGTAAATAACATCTCTTACTTATCTTACCTCATCATCTAAGTTACCGCATTAGGTCCCATGGCTTTAAACACCATTTCTATGATAATAATACACCAAAGTGCATCTTAAGTCCTAAAACTGAACAACTCCAGACTGGTATGGTCAACTGCATACACGACATCTCTAACTGGCTATTTAGACGATGTCTCAAAATTAGCACGCCTTGAAACCAAGCTTCTGGAATATATCCACCTCCAAAATTCTCCTTCGCCCCCAACATCTGCATACATCTAAATAAGTGTCATTCCATGTTTCCATCTACTGAGACCAAAAATCTTGGAGTCATCTTTAACTCCAGGCTCACAGCCTATATTCAATTTACCAACAAATTCTGTTTATCCTAATATCAAAATACTTAGTTCCCAAGTCCGCTTCTCAACACCACCAATACCTCCCAGGTGCAAACCATCATCATTATCTCACACTTGGTTGTAATAATCTTCTAAGATGTCTCCCTACTTCTACCCTTGCCCTACTGTTAGTTCATTTTCAATCCCAAACCAAATTGATACTTTTAAAACAAAAACCTCACCATGTCAATGATATATTCAGAAACCCCCAGGGGTTTGTCCTTTCACTCAGAGTCAAAGCCAGTGTCCTTCAGATGGTCTGGGGGTCCGCGTAACCTGTTCCCATCCCCAGTACTTCTGTGATCGCACCTCCGACAATTTTTATTCTGCTTAATTCTGTTCAGTCCATCAAACATACTAGGCACATTCTTGCTTCAGAACACTTGAACTTGCTGTTGTTTTTTTCACGGACTCTCCATTCCCCAGATGAGCTCAAGATTCACTTTCTAACCTCCACTGAATGTCTGTTCAAATATCATCTTATCTGTGAAGCCTTTTCTAATTACCCTGTTTAAAATGGCTAATCTCACTGCTTCAATTCTCCCTGTTCGTATTTTCTAATTCTATTCATCTCCACAGCACTTTCAGTACCCCATAAACAATTTATTTTCCTTATATGTTGACCTGTGGTCTGTTTCCACCAGCAGAATTTAAGCTCCATGAGGGAAGAATGTTTGTTCACATTGCATTCCCAGCAACTAGAACACTTTCCAGCACATAGCAGGCACTCAATAAATGTGGTTGAATAAGTTAATGCAGTATCATTCCTTTCATTATGCATTTTACCAGTGAGTAAACCAACCAGAGATAGTAGGTAAACTATTCAAGGAGGTACAGGACAGTGACAGTGACAGTGGCAAGGCGTACAAAGAAGAAAGGAAACCCTAGCTTGCAGGGACCACTAGCTGAATCAGGCCGAGTTGTCCCCAAGTCACGGAGAACTGCTTAGGTTTGATTCTAACAGTGAAGGTCAGTGGTTAAATATCTACGCTCATCACTTCTACTGAGTCTTTATGAGCTGTGCTAAATTAACATTGAGTAGTACACTGGCAATAAAAGTGTTATTTGAGTTTAGTATGCTATAGTTGTATATTAAAGCGTATAATAGTTGTTAAATTCCAAATCAGACAGTGCTTACTCAAAGCTGACTACTATTCAGAGAATTTATTAATTTAACATTATTTAACCTTGAGGCCATGCTGCCACAGGAGGAAGGGTATATTTAGGCTAATGATTTAGAATTTTATATGGGAAACCTTTTAAAGCAGAGACCACACATGCTTTCTTTCAATAAATAGAAAAATGCCTAATTTCATAAATTTTATGATTGCTGCTAGGAAAGGAGGGCTGTAACAGCCTGCGTAATGAAGTTATCAGATAGTATGAGTATTTCAGATAATCAGATGTATTCTCCTCCAGCCAGAATTTAATACGCAAAGACACAGTGACAGTCACAGAATTTCTGATCAATCAGCTGAGCATGTCAGTCATTTGTAGATCACGGGTAACTTGTCAGTGACCTTTAGTGTGAAGTATTTATTTAGGAGACTAGAATAAAAAGCAGCTATAGATACAAGTGAGTCAAAGCATTTTATTCAGTAAAAACTCACTAGCCCTGGGTATTAGCAGCTATAAATACGAAAACAGAACTATCATATGATCCAGCAACTCCATTCCTGGGTATATATATCCAAGGAAAATAAAAATACTAATTTGAAAGGATACATGCACCCCAATGCTCATAGCAGCATTATTTACAATAGCCAAGATATGGAAGCAATCTAAGTGTCCATCAACAGAAGACTGGATAAAGACAACGTGAGATAGCTATAGATACAGATATAGATACAATAGATTACATCTATATATGATAGAATATTATTCAGCCATAAAAAAAAGAATGCAATTATGCCATTTGCAACAACATGGATGTTCTTCAACGGTATTATGCTTAGTGACATAAATTAGATAAATAAAAACAAACACTGTATGACATCACTTATGTGTGGAATCTAAAAAATAAAATGAACAAACTAATACAACAAAACAGAACCAGACTGACAGATACAGAGAACTAGTGGTTACCAGTGTGGAGAGGTAAGGGGAGAAGGGACAAAATAGGGATGGGGGTTAAGACATACAAACCACTATGTATAAAATAAATAGGTAACAAGGATCTAGTATGTAACACAGGAAATACAGCCAATATTTGATCATAACTTTAAAATGCAGTATAACCTATAAAAACGTTGAATCACTATGTTGTACACTTGAGCCGAATATAATATTGTAAGTCAACTATACCTCAATAAAAAAATAAAAAATATAAACAAAAACAAAGTAGTGTCTACCATTGTTCGGCAATCCTGGCTTAAAGACGAACTCTCCCTGAAAGAGAAAGGTAGAGGCACCTGTAGAGTTTCTTGTCCAGCAGGGAGTCAAACTCTGGCAACAACAAAAACATAAAGAGATTCTCTTCTTAATTAAATAAACTGATTTGCAAGTTTATAAGGGAAAATAAACAAGACTACCCAGAGGAAAAAAGTATTATGGAGAATTATTTTTATAAGATATTAACAGGTATTACAAAGTTATAAGAAATAAAAGTGTGTTCTTTTAAACAAAAATATATCTTTACTAAGTTTCAATGTTCCTGCATTATACAGGTACCTAGTCCTATAAACTTAGTCTCATGTCCACAATAAACTATAAACGAGGGAACAAAACTGCTGGAAAATCCCTCCCAGCCATGGGTCCTTATTGAAAATGTACACGGGATGATAAAACTGTCATAAATCACTATACTCTTAAAAAAATTGTTAACTGCAACCAAATGTAAACATTTAAAAAGTAATAAAGGACAAAAATGATATGGACTAAAACTCATGAATTGATAGGTCCATGGAACTAAAGAGAAAAATCTAGGACAAGCCCAAGTATTTGAGGAATATTTAGTTTTTTAGAAGATATTTTAAGTTAATGAAAAAAATATGAGTTAATCAACATATGCATTCAAACAACTGGATAGTCATGTAGCAAAAAATTAGGTTGACTCCATTTCTTATCATTTCAACAATATAAATTCCATTTTGAACTAAAAAGTTTAAACAGAAGAAAATCAATTATATAGAAGTACAAGATGACATAAATGCATTTTATGACTCTGAAATTGGGAAGACCTTTCTAAATCGGACACAATATCTGGAGGAAATATTGATAAATTACATAAATCTCGAATACATACTGAGCACAAAACTCAGCATCACTGAAGTAATTCAAACACTCTGGGAAAATATGTATATCTTACATATTTATACTCCTATATCACACTTTACATGATACATGCGCACATATACACGTACCTAAACACATACACACGTGATTTATACAGAGTGGTAAATAAAAATACTCTTTAATGCATTAAAAAGGCCTGAAATGAATATAAAAGAAATCAACACAAAAAGGAGTAAACACAAATGCCGACAGCTCAGTGGAAGAACACTTCGAGGACTTTAATGAAAGGAAGGGATTTGAAAGGAAGAGAATGACTTTGCTTTACAATCGGGCATCAATGGAACACAAGAGGGAGACAGGAACTGTTTCAATCCTTCTGACTAAAGGTCTCCTTCTTTCTGAGATAACAGCTTTGAGCTAACTTCACCCCCGAAGACAGGCAATGCACCTCAACCTACCACAAGCTTTTTTAAGCAAAAAGAAGAATGTAGGGCTATTGATTGGATTAGGAACACTACAAATTAAAGAGTATTTTATTTGTATGTTTTCATTAATTATATACACACATCTTATTATATTTGCACTATTGCACATTTGTACATTTGAGTGTATTTTTAATACTATACATATGTTTAATTTCCCCCAATAACAGAATAAAAATCTGCCAAATAAATTATCCTTAGAGCTTTTTTGACTTCACTCTTATTTCACCCTTTTCAGCTATGCTTCAACATCTGTCTCTGGAACAAATAAGTGGTTAAAAAAAAGTCACTTTATTTTAATTAAAAATAAAATATTGCTCATTTAAAAAAGCAATAAGTGATTTTTGAAACGCATGTGTTTTCAGCATGTTAGCCATTAATTACACTTCAACATGCACTTCTATGTTTCCAATACTGAGGCTGATGTCTGGTGGTACATTAAATGATTTCATGTCCTGTGTTTATGCTATTCTTCTGCTTGCTTTCACAGATGTAACACCTATTTATGGTCAAGTGGAGGGGTCTGTGAAATGTTGCTATTACTGGTGTAAGAGACTGTGGGAGAGACCATTTCACACTGTTCATGGCAGCAGCCTAGCAAGGGTCCGCTCACATGTTACTCTGAAGACACTGGTAAACCTTCAGAAGCGGATGTGCTAGACTCAAGCTAGCAGTTCTTCCCTTGCTGATACCCAGCTTTGGAGATGCTGATTAATTTGACTCTTCTAGAGTATAGAGATTAAGGAAGTAGTATGTGAAACTAGACTGGCTCCAAAAAAGCTACTACTATTTGACCTTGAGCATATTACTAACCTCCCTGTACCTCAGTTTCACCATTTTCAAAACAGTGTTAATAAGTTTCTTTTGGTGATGGTTAATTATGTTCATGACTGTAAAATGCCTACAACTGTGCCTATTAACAAGGTTAGATCAATAAATATTAACTATTTTCATAAGAAAGAATGACAAGGCACTTAGCACCGGAAGATCAAGTCTGAATACATAGATTAGAGTAAATGGAAAAGTCTCTAGACTTCGGGCTCTAGAGCTTGAGTTTAGATGGAAGAATTGTCTTCTAAGAGTTAGCAGACTATTAAAAAAATGAATGATTTTTGGAATCAGATTGGTCTGATTTTCAGTTATAATTCTGACATTTACTAACTGGTCGTCTTTAGATAAGCAGTTTTTAACCAACAGTCTGAACTTACTGGTGATTACATTGCTAGTACAATAAAGGTGCTGGAGATGAAAAGATGAACAAAAGAGATAAAAACTCTTTCTCTCCTGGAGTGTAAGTTCTAAACGGGGCCTTTGTGAAGTACCTGACATGTTTTTAAGGCGCTTTTTGATTGACATTTGTAATCCTAAAGTCACAACCCTGGCAGATCTAGAGATCACTGAAATGATATCCCACTTACAGGAATCTGAATGAGAGCGATTGTGGGAGGGACTACAAATCTCCCTTAACTTAGGATGGGATGATACCCCCATAAACCATCATAAATTGAAAATATCCTAAGTAGAAAATGCATTTAATTACACCTAACCTATCGAGTACCATAGGTAAGCCTAGCCCATCTTAAACGTGCGCAGAATACTTACATTAGCCTGCAGTTGGGCAAAATCACCTATGACAAAGTCTATCTTATAATAAAGGGTTGAATGTCTCATGTAATTTATTGAATACTTCACTAAAAGTGAAAAATGAGATTTGCAAATGTTAGCCACTATATATAAAAATAAGAGAAAAAAAAACAAATTTCTTCTGTATAGCACAGGGAACTATATTCAATGTCTTCTAATAACCTTTGATGGAAAAGAATATGGAAATGAATATATGTATGTATATGCATGACTGGGATGTTGTGATGTACACAAGAAATTGACATGGTGTAACTGATTAAATGTCAGTTAAAAAATGATCTCTCAGAGAAAAAATTATGAATTAGAAGAGGAAAAAATTTTTAAAATAAAACAAAATGAAGAAGGAAAATGGAATGTCGTATGAGTGCAGAAAGGTGGTCGGTAGCTCAGCTGTTTCCCCCTGTGACTTTGTGGCTGACGGGGAGGTGCCCACCATCATGAGAGAGAATTGGATAGCACATGGCGAGCCCAGGAAAGGATCAAAATTCAAAAAAGTATGGTTTCTACTGAATGCATATAGTTTTTGCACCATCATAAAATAAAAAAAGCATAAGTGGAACCATCCTAGGTTGAGGACCATCTGTACTTGCCTGTCACTCTGAGGTTCAGTCAAATATAAATGAAGGACAGCAAAAAGAGAACTAGAACTAGGAAGGGGATATATTCCCATAATGATAATCCAGAAAAGAGAAAGACCCTTCACCAATATTCTATTTAATACACGTTAGGCAACTGATATACACAGAGATGGTCAAGACAAGATCTCTGTCTTCAAGGAGCTCAGAAGCTAGTGAAGTTATAACTAAGCATGCTCACCCTGGCAGACATATGGACAAAGCAAAGTGTTATAGTAGCACACAGAATGGAACTTCTCTTTTTAAACTGGGTAGGCAGACGGGAATAACATAGAAAGTTACGCCTAAGGAGAGTTGGAACAAAAGTCTAGGGATTTTAAGGCAAAGACAAAAAGAAACCTTTCTATCTGAAAGAAAACTTACTGTCTGTAACAACGTGTGCAAAGCATTATATACAAAATGGCTAGTGAGTTTAAAAATGAGAATTGTTAGTGACCTTTACCCCTCCGTTTACTAAACATCTGACCCCAGACAACTTCACCGGTTAACAGTCTAACCAAAGCGGAATTAGTTAGATTTGGTCGAAGCATAAGAGTGAGGGACAGAATAAACAGATAAATCTAGAAACTAAAGTTAGTCCAGACTGTGAAGGGTTGAATGTCACTCTTGAGAATGTAGACCTTGTCTTTTATGTAACAGACCATCATAGAAGGTACATAAACTGAGAAGTAAAGATCTCAGAACTGATTCGGGAGCTATAATCCTAGTCGCAATCTGTATAATAGACAATGAGCTAAAGACTGAAGGAAGCGTAACCATTGCAGACACTGATGCGATTGTTTAAAGGAGAGAGACGGATTTTCAAGAAAAAAAGAAAGGCTGGATTTAAGATAAAGAATAGATAGTATGTCCTATTCTATGGATTCAACCAATAGCCATTGAGTACCTATTTAGTATGAGACATTTTTTGGTTTCACCAAGCAATACAAACACAATCTATGCCCTCATGTAACTTAGACTTTAGTGAAAGCTGGAAGCACATGACAGGTGCTCCATAAATATTGCTGAATGACTAGATGGCTTGAACTAATTCAAAGAGATAGGGAATGACCTTAAGTTAGAACACTGACTGAACACCTAAAATAATTAACTCAGATCAGATACATATTTGGTACATTTGTTACCACTGGAAGATAAATAAAGCTAGATAAGCCCCTCTACCTTCACTCAGGACATGACCTTTTAACTAAAATGCCAAGGGGGGTGTGTGTGTGAGAGAGAGTTAATAATTTAAGGAAACACACTGAAATATTAATGCCAAAGAAAGGATCTTGAATGCTCTCTAGTGCTTCAAGATAAGGAGGAGGGCCATTGTGTAACAAGGGAAGTTTCACAAAAGAAATAGGATTTTAATGGTGGTTGAGATTAAATAATTAGAGAAGATACAGATGGGAAAAGTGTGTACCAGATGGGAAAACTGTGTCCTAATACATGTGGGAAATGTGGGAATAGCCAAGTACATTCTTGGGGCAGAAAAAGGAAACTAGTCTAGGGGGAAGATGAGACCAGAGGAGACTGAGAGACGCAGCTGAAGATGAAAGCAGGAGGCGAATTGTAAAGGTGGTGCTGATGAAGACTTTTTTCCATCATAAACCTTGCTGAAATCCTTTGCTTTGTTAATTCTTAGTGAAGTTGATATATGGCAGAACGTGTTCTGAAGCGGAGGGAGAAAAGTTTCCTTAACATTTTTAGGGCCCCTGACTGGGTCTGAAAATTAAACTATTAAAGACAGATTAACAGGAGAAAAGCATACAAATTTGTTTAATATAAATTTTACAGGACAAGTGAGCCCTCAGAAGGAAACAAAGACCTGACGAAACAGTTCAACCTGAGGGCTATCATGTTAGGTTTGATGCAGAGGGGACAGCCATGGAAAGATGCAATAGGACCGAGTATGAGCTGAGCGCTGTAAACTGGGGGAACTTAGCAAGGCCTGTAGTAAGGATGTTCCTCCCCTCCTGATTGTTACCAAACTCAGGTTTGGCTGCTCGCCACCCAAAAGCTAATACTCAAGAGGCAAGTGTTGGTAGAAAAGAAAGGTCGCTCTATTCAGGGTACTGGCAGGCTGGGGAGAAGGCGGGCTGATGTCCCAAACCAGCTCCAAAGATTCTGCTCAGACATGACAACTCTTAACGGGAAAAAAGGAGAAAGAATCTCAGTGATACTTGGAAGCAAGAGGCTGGGGTTCTGTGTCGTTTTCCACTGCCTGCAGACTACCTAACCCCTCATAATCTTCCTGCAAGCACTATCTTTTTTTTTTTTTGATAGAATCAATAATTATTTTTTTAATTGAATTATAGTCAGTTACAATGTGTCAATTTCTGGTGTACAGCTCAATATCCCAGTAATGCATATACATACATATATTCATTTTCATATTTTTTATTAAAGGTTGTTACAAGATATTGAACATAGTTCCCTGTGTTACACAGAAGAAACTTTTTAAAAAATCTGTTTATATATATAGTGGCTCACGTTTGTAAATCTCAAACTCCCTCCGTCAGATGCTATCTTCTTGTCCATGTGGTCGACCTGCAGGAATGCAATAGAGGGAACTGGGGGAAGAGAGCTAGTCCTTCTTTAATTACTTATTTTTTCATTTTTACCTCTTTTAATCTAGGAAAGAATCAACAGGTTCAGTGCAAGTCAAGAATTAGGTTAAATTGCCTGGTGATCGCATTCTTACAATCAGGTTCCTTTAGGATTAGGGGTGAACGTGAGTGGGCAAGCAGGAAAGGGCCAGAAGGGCTGCTTTCATCCTATAGGTGGAGGGAGGTCTCCTCTCAGACGAGGATCTGGTGACCTGCTTCAGAAAGGAAGGACAGGGGAAGGTCCAGGACCCTCCTGCTTCTGCCACTTTCCCCAACTCTTTCAGCCTCAAATAGTCAACGTGCCAAGGTGCTGTATTTGCCCTACTGAACACAGTCAGTCCTAAATTATGTTGTGTCTCAGCAGCTGCCTTCCTCTGGTGTTTGGCAACCACTACACCATCAATAGCCGAAATGTTAGGCCCTCTCATTATTCTTTTGCCAGACAAAGTGCTAGACGGCAGAATGTCCAATTACATTCGATTTATAAATAGAGAACTTTTTCGTATAGTATGGCTCATGAAATATTTAGTACATACTAACACTAAAAAAAAATCATTCGTTGTTTATCAGAAATTCAAATTTAACTGGATATCCTATGTTTCTATTTGATAAATTTCTGAATTCCTAGACCTATGAAAGCAATTCAACTCTGAACAGTTCCTTTCCACTAGTTCTAAGGATTTCAAGTGAGAAGTTGAGTATCATGCTATTCCTAATTAAATTAAACTCATCTAATGTTTGTATGTCCTTTATGATTTTCTCCACAGCAGTGATCACTTTTAGCAATTTTTCCATGGTTTTGTTCAGTTGCAAAGGCAAGGGAAAAAATAAAACAAACAGGAAAAAAGCAGTTCAGCCATTTCAGAGAGAAGCAATTTAAAAAGGGCAGGTACCATTTGTGATTACCAGTCCCTCTCCTCAGTGAGGGCAAAGTATGTGAAGGGTTAAGTCTCAACCTCCCCTCAGCCTTTAGCCCTAGGACTCCTATTTACTTTAATGGAAATCACTTTTCCAAGGCACCATGCAGGGTTCGGAAACACAGGGTTAAAGGTCACTGTGCAACTCCAAGAATAATAAATTTGCAATTTGTACTTTCCTGACCTCCAGAAATATTTTGAGGTGTTCGAGGCCAAAGAAAACAAAGCAGTGCTTTGAAAGGACTGGGGAGCTATCAACTGATCAATTTAAGTGGGATTATCTGATAATTGGGTAAATACATTGTTATTGATGTGCAGGATGAGGAAGATGTGCCAAGAAAACCCTAATGCCTGGTCCTAGATTTATCTGCTAATCCTTGAAGGAGGCAGTTTACTGAGCACATGAGTAATTGCTCTGCTAACAGATTTATTCTTCGCTTAAGCCCCCTTTGGGGCTTAAATCCTCCTCTCTCCTTCCAGCAGTTCAAAATGTGGCCTGAATCCCACTGCCCAGAGTGTTACACTTTGCAGCCCCTCCCAGGTCTGTTCGGACTCCAGTTTCTTTGATTTAACAGACACTGCTCTAGCAAGATGCTGGGGCTCTTGCCAGATGTGCTTAATGTGAATGAACTTTTAGGAATTTTACATTTGTTTGAGCTACCTGGAGAAACTTGCCTCTTCTCTGTTGCCATATTTTCCACCAGATTATTTTAAAATAGAGCCCTAAGGGAGATACAGTTTAGTGGGAAGAGCCGAAGACTGGAAACCAGGAAACTCATGTTCTAATCTTGACTCTGTCCTCAATTCACTTTGTAATTTTGATTAATCTTGTTACTTTGTCTACCTCTTTTGGCCTCTAATTTTTCCTTTGTGAGTTAAGGAAACAGAGCTGAGATTGCTTCCAGCTCAAACTATCAATGAAGGAATGAAGTAATTGATCTGCATTTTATGTTGAGCATGCAGACCCAACCACAAGGATTTTCTATGATTTTCATGTCTATCCTTCCTGGTGTAGACACGTTCCCCCTACAACATGAGTGCAACTTGTGCTTTCTCAGAATTTCCACTGGGAGAAGTAAGACAATTGCAGAGAGCAGGATGATTTTTTTTAACATTTTTTATTGATTCATAATCATTTTACAATGTTGTGTCAAATTCCAGTGTTCAGCACAATTTTTCAGTCATTCATGGACATATACACACTCATTGTCACATTTTTTTCTCTGATTTATCATAACATTTTGTGTATATTTCCCTGTGCTATACAGTGTAATCTTGTTTATTTATTCTACAATTTTGAAACCCCAGTCTATCCCTTCCCACCCTCTACCCCGCCCCCCACCCTGGTAACCACAAGTCTGTATTCTCTGTCCATGAGTCTATTTCTGTCCTGTATTTATGCTTTGTTTTTGTTTGTTTGTTTGTTTTTGTTTTTTAGATTCCACATATGAGCGATTTCATATGGTATTTTTCTTTCTCTTTCTGGCTTACTTCACTTAGAATGACATTCTCTAGGAGCATCCATGTTGCTGCAAATGGCATTATGTTGTCGGTTTTTATGGCTGAGTAGTATTCCATTGTATAAATATACCACATCTTCTTTATCCAGTCACCTGTTGATGGACATTTAGGCTGTTTCCATGTTTTGGCTATTGTAAATAGTGCTGCTATGAACATTGGGGTGCAGGTGTCGTCCTGAAGTAGATTTCCTTCTGGGTACAAGCCCAGGAGTGGGATTCCTGGGTCATATGGTAAGTCTATTCCTAGTCTTTTGAGGAATCTCCACACTGTTAGGATGATTTTTATTTACCAAAAAAAATCTAGGTAGGATTTTCCTGTGGATTTCAGATTATTTGGAAACCACACTATCTTCAGCTCATTTTAGAAACAGGATCTTTTTAATAAAATGAGTTCCAAATTCAAATACCTAAACCTGTATGGGTGTGCTTAGAAAGTCAAAACAAAATATATGTAAAATCTCCCTTTCACTTTCTCAGGCAAAGAGGAACCACTTAAAAATTACAAAATAGATTACTCTCTAAGCAATGATCCTTTCTTTTCATGGATTTCTTGATCTGCTCACACAGGTTTCAATGCCTCCACTCCATAGCTAACCTTTCTAGAGACATCTGTGGTTAAAGTAGGCAGTACTAAATCGAAAACCTATCTCTACTTATTTGTTTATTTATCTGTTTCACTATAAGTCAGATTTATTAAATTCGGAATCTTTACAGCCATCTTTAAATCTGTCCATAAGGACAGATTTAGTTCCATGATACTGCGAGAATTTTTTTTTCAGCATTTATCTTATTTGTGGGCAAAGGACCTTGAAAAGATTCACATTTATTCTAAGAAAAATCAACCACCACCAATCAGACAGTCTGTAAAAGAAAGAAGACTAATCACCCTGGCCTCATTTAAAATACATTGGAGAACGTATTCATTGTGGTATAGGCTACGCTTCCTAAGAAATATAAGTCAACAGACACTGCGGGTCAAACAAGACGGAAATTTCTCTCTCAAAATACTAGTGAGCGAGAAGCCTGAGCTAAAGGCACGAATGTGGTGAAGCAGCAGGGCACATGCAGGGAGCAGGTCAGGGAAGCCCGTCAGAAGCTGTCAGCTGAGGGTCTGCATTCCTTTTGTCTTGTTGCTCTGCATTCAGTGGCGTGTTCCTCTTACCTGTAGAGTCAACGCTGGCTTCCATTCAAGCCCACATTTCTCCCGATGAAAAATGCAGAGTAAGCAGCTTCCTGATATAAAAGAGACTCGAGAGTTTTTATACATCATTTCTGCTCACATCTTATTGGCAAAAGCCTAGTCACGTGGTCATTTCTAACTGCAAAGGAGGCTGGAAAATTTAATCTGATTGTACGGCGTACTTTTAGCAAAAGTTCTGTCACCACAAGTAGAGAATGGACGTGGGGAACGAATAACTGTCTCTATTACAGAGAGATGTCATGGTCTAATATTTCTGCAGATTCCTCCATTGATAGGCAAAACATTTTATAATAATGCCGTATGAGCGATTCAGTCATCACAAAACCTTAGTGATAATGATAATGTTTCAAACACTAATTTTACACCTTCCAAGAATAAAAAGGTCAGCTAAGAACAAATACTTAACTTGAGAACATCCCTACCAATATGAAACACTTCAAATTAAAAGAGGCTAACTTTTAGGACAGTATCCCAAATCTTCTCAGTGCTGTCAAACCTCTAGTTTTTTCTGAGTGCCTTTCCAAACTCAGGCATACATGCTGGCATATTTGTGAATCGAGATGGACACAATCCACCTTAACTGGGCAGATGTTAGACATAGCTTAAAGATGAGAGACTTCTTGGTTTTTAGAACAGGAAAGAACCTAGCTCTAGGGATAAATCACTTGCGTAGTCATTCTTCCTTATAGCATCCACGCTCCTCTCTATGTATCTGCTCCATTGCCCTTTTCCCTCTAAGCAATCTTTATTGATAGTCTAAAATCCAAATTATAGAAGGATCTAGTCAAGTTTATATGAACAGTTAGCATTCAGCAAACCAATTTTTTGGTCATCTTAAGATAACTGGCTAAGTTATGGAGTCAGTGGCCGTGGGTCAGGTGTAACCTCCAGAATGATCCAGGATTGCTTCTGGATAAATACCAGTCAACAGGAGAACCCCTGATCAGGAGCCAGTTTCACCTGGAAGGGAAGCTGAACATTGCAAGTACTGTGGTGAATAAAGCTAATACTATATTTTATCCAGTACATCATTGATTTTTAAGACACATCATTAATTTTCAAGAGAGAAAACAAATGCTGCTGTTTAAGACACAATCCAACTTGACGGAGGATATGATGTGAAAAAGTAGAGCAGCATAAGATAATAAGACACAGTAAACACATTATTAATGACTGTAAACATGATAACTAGCAGTTGTTAAGCACTTACTATGTGGCGGAGATTATTCTATGGGATTTGCATGAATTAAATGATTCAGTACTATTATAATCATATAGAAACAAGGTATTTAATATAACAACTTCTGAAATCTCTGTTACTTCATCTCTCTAGCAGGTAATCATTCATATTTTTAAAAAAAATTGGGAAGTCCAAGCCCACTACCTCACATAGTAGACCATTAATTTTTGTTTAACACTGAAGCTATTTCTTTCTTTCTTTTTTTTCTAGTTTTATTGAGATATAGTTGGCATTTAGCATTGTAGTAGTTTAAGGCATAAAACATAATTATGTGGTGTGTGTGTATATATATATATATTATATATATATATATATATATACCCACACATACATATATACATATGCAAGTGAATATCAAAATAAATTTAGTTAACACCCATCACCCCATATAGTTAGTTTTTTTTTCTTATAATGATAACTTTTAAGATCTATGCTCTTGGCAACTTTCGAATACACAATAGAATATTGTTAACTTTAGTCACCATGCTGTACATTGTATCCCCAGAATTTTTTTCTCTTAAAACTGGAGGATTGATAGCACAGGGAACTATATTCAATATCTTGTAGTAACTTAAATAATTAAAAAGAATATGAAAACAAATATATGTATGTTTATGAAAAATCTAGTTTCTCCTGAAGCTCTAGCTCTTGACTGTGTGCCGCAAGTGCACAAGCGGTATGCCTCATGCCACCGGGGAATTCATCTTTCAGTAACTCAAGTTGCTTGAATTGTAGAGGCTACAACGCTGTTTACACTACATCAACCAAATCAACCACCTTTATAAATATGTACATATACTTCTAATCTACATAAATTAGAGGAGGAAGAATAAAGCAGCTATTACCTGTGGTTGTCCATCCACACGGCAGCAAAAGACAAAAAACTACAACATAACTTTGAAACTAGAGAACTGTAAGATAAGATGACTTTTGAAATGACTAGAAGAAGCATATATATATATATAATATAATGTATTATATATGTGTATTATATACATATATGTATATATGTATTGTATATATATATATGCAGATCCAAAGGTACCAGGAAGCTTGAAAGTGTTTTTTCTCAAATCACTCTTATAAGAGGTATCTCATGATAAAGGGGAAATAATTTACCTATATTTCAGAGCATCTGAAAGTGAGAAACTTGAACACCCAGCATTAGAACATATGTATTCATTTGTCTTAACAAATGTGACCCAAATTATTACATCTTTTTCTTAGCCTCAATATCCTCTCTTATGATCAACAAAATAACTTTGCTCTGTGCCTGACAATTACAGCTAGTTAATGTCTCATTAATATTTTATCATTTTGGTGATGTGTTATTGAACCTGGCCTCCTCAGGAGGCTGGTCCAGTGATTACAAGAGTAACTAGCAAATGCTTAATCACCCACTTTATTATCTTCCTATTAATAATAAATACCAGGAGGCAATGTATATAATTACCTTGCTAGTTTGAGTGGCATAGAACTTAAAGTTTGTAATTTTGGAATACTAATTTAATTTGAACAGCATCACATTGGTACTTGGGAAACCAGCTGTGTAAAAGCATAAGAGAATATGAATTCTCTCTATTGAAAACCAGGGAAACTCATTGAAAGATCCTCTTCATGGACTCTGGAACCCTTCTAAAATAGTTGCATCTCCTTAAATAAACTGTATAATATTTTCTCTCACATGATTCATGACCCTCAGTATTTGAGAAGTTATTGATAAATGTCTAGCTCACTTATGCCAGACGTATGGGGATTCCAAACAAGGATTATTCCTCCAGAAATATCAACGTGCCTGCTTAGTTATGTTAATAATCAGTCTCCTGATTATTAAATGTAGATAGTAATAAGACTGAATTTTGAATAACATTCATTTTTTCTACTGTTTTTGACAAAATAAGGCAGTATTGTGTTTACTTCTTTTCTTCCAACAACAACAAAAAAAGTGTTACCGGTAATAATCTGGTTAAGCATGAAGGATTTCTGTAATCGAGGATTCTCCCTGCCTAGTGGTCAGGTATCCCCTTGGTCAAACAGTAAGCACTTTCTTGAGTACCTACTATGTGTCAGGCACTGGTCTTCACACAGAGATTCTCAACTTTCACACTGCTATGGCACGTACAAGAGAGGACACACCTCCAGTGCACAGGAACATGAAATGCCAGTTCCTCCATTTTCCCTGGCATTCAAGGAAGAATAGTAAGATGTAGCTAAGTAGTTATTAAACAAATGATATTGAATACTGACCTTACTCTAATTTACATGACACGAATATTGGGTACTTAAAATTGTGTTAGTGACGAATTGCATGTAACACACCAAGACTTAACAGCACATAGAACACTGTTGCTCAGAGCTATTTTTCCAAGTCCTACAAGTCCAAATGAACTTCATGTGGTCACTGTTGTGTCCTGTTTCTGTGCTACACATCACTGCTTCTGCACTTTTCCATTCTAAAATCTCCTTCTTCCTCATGTGAATCTAATGTCTATTTAACCTTCCAATCCCAATTCAAATCTTTTATTTTTCCTTATCCTACCCAATTACTTCTGCAAGTAACAATCTGCTCATTCACTGAGTTCCTATTTTAAGCATTTATTACACATCTATAATGTAGATCGTATGCTCTAATTGCCCATTTGTTTTGTATCAGTCAGCACCATTTAAATTGGTTTAATAGGGCTTCCACTATTCCTCTATTGAAAAGCTAACCTTACTTTTCAACTACCATGATGGGAATTACATTTCTTTTTTTCATAGTACATAGCACAACTTAAAAACTTAGAGTGCTCAGATTAGCACTGATAGGTTGATTTATGCTGATGATTATGTCCTCTATCCATCTATGTTTATATGTCTAAAAACCAAATTAAAGGTGGGAATCTCAGCATCACCTGGGAGCTTATTAAAAATGCAGAATTTTGGAAATCAGCCCAGACCTAAATGAATCAGTTTTTGTATTTTTAAAAGACCCCCCCCAAAGTGATTCACATTATATTAAGTTTATAGAGCCCTGATAAAAGTAAGTGCTGAATTTTTGAATTTTCAGTATTCATAATATAAAGAATATTTGAGATACAGAGTATTTATAATATTTGATTAAGTGTATTATTTAAGAATAATTCTACCAAAAACTAGAAATCAAAACCAAAAAGGATTATTTCCTATTATTAATCCCATATTTTAAACATTACTGAGCAGTTAATATCAACATTGTCTGTGCACTATACAACATATACAGTTCAACTTTTTTTCTGATACGGAGAGCAATGTTTAAAAATGGCAAATGACTTGTCAAAAGGCACAAAGCCAATGACTTACACAATGGAATTTAGCTAGTTATTCTCTCTCATTTCATTTAATACACATGGGAAGCCTATAAGGTAAATATTACTACTAACTTCATTTTAATGATGAGGAAACTAAAGCTTAAAAGTGATAAGAAATTTCCTTTAAATCATAGAGCAAATAAAAATATCAGAGACTCACATATGCATCTCTGTTTTTTGACACCAGGCTGTTACTCGTGCTGTTCTATGATCATAATCACCCATGGTAGAGATTTCCAAAGATGTGAAGCAGAGAAGAAACATGGCAGATTTAAGAAAGTCAAAGAAGGTTACTTTAGAGAAAGAAAGTAAGGTGGAATGTAGTCCATGTTGATGCCAAAAAGTAGGCAGGCTTCCTTTCACAGGCTAAGTTATAGACTTTAACTTTTCTTAAAATAGTACTAAATACTTTTAAACCAGGGGTGTGATATAAACAATTTTCCATTTGAATAGAATACTCTAGTGGCATTATGGAAAGCATATTGGAAAGAAAAGTAGAATAGATGCAAGAAGACTAGCCAATATTTTCTTGCTGAATTCTGGGTTAATGGCAACTTGGACTTGGAGATTTGGCAGTAAAAAGACAGAGATTAGCAACTGAGTTTGAAAGCTAGAAATAAATCAATAGGAGTTGGTGATAGATTTAGTGTAGTAAGTAAAGGTAAAAAGAAGTCTCAAAGAAGAGTTTTAGGTCTCTGGTTTGCTATTTAAGTAGATGAAGGTGTCTTTCCCTGAAATAAGAAGGCCTAAAAGAATAATAGGCAATAAACTCTGAGATGACAGTACTGAGTTTGAGGTACATGTGAATCATTAAAGTTCAGAAGATTCTTGACATATAGGTTAGGGACTCATCGGAAGCTTTGAGCTTAAGCCACTATAGCTTGTGACTTATTTATGTACAGGATGAAAACTACTGTGGTCCTAAGCTTGAGGGTTGACTAATGCCAACACTGTTATTAGCGCAGCAGAGATGGGCAAGTAACAGACATAGAGGGAGGGAAGTCAGGAGAACTTGTTACCTTAGAGGCCAACAGAAGAGTAGCTCTCATTGGTAAAGGTAAACACACAATGAAGGTAGTAAATAAACCATGTATAAATCTAGTAGGAAGGTTAAAAGACAGAAGTAGTGAAATCACCTATATCCACAATAAGTAGTTAAGGATACACAAAACAAAAAGATGTAACATATGATGTCACAAAATTGATATAAAAATATTATTATTTTTTCTATTTCTTTAATTTTGTACCTATATGAGATGATAGATGTTCAATAAACTTACTTTGTTAATCACTCATGATGCATGTAAATCAAATCATTGCACTGCACACCTTGAACTTACGCTGTGTGTCAATTTATCTCAATAAAACTTGCAAGAAAAAAAAAGCTTTATCTAACTAAAAGGCCTGAGATTCCAACTCCTTCCTATATTAGTGTTTTGCAAATGTCAGTGTATAGACTGGTGTTGGTTTTTGATGATGTTTTCATAAAAATAAATTTATTCCATTAAAGGACTGGTCTTTATTCTGAAATTTATTTTTATTTTCCCCTTTAGTGTATACACACACACACACACACACACAAATGAGACCACTGAGTATTTCTTAGACATTATTGAACTGATAAAATAGTTCATTGACAATACTGTGCTGGACCCTTACTTTCTTCACTGTTCTGAAATTTTCCATAAATTTGGACATGATTTGCTATAATTTATCTTCTGATCTAGCATGATTTCAGAGTATATAATGACTCTAAAATGTGGCTGTAGAGTGTGACTGCTTATTTCTGTGTGAGCATGTGTTTGTGGAGAGATAACATGTTATGTAAAATATACGTTCATGATGTTCCAGAGGACTTAAGGATGACTTCAACTTACTGACACTCCTAAAACTATGGGCTATGAAAACCAGAACTGTACTTTTACACAATAAAAACTCGGCAGACATTCATTTAATAGATGAATAAATGCATAATTTTCAGGGGTTTTATGTACTGGAATAGAGACTGGCATCAGGGGATTAAAGAAGTCTTCTCTTTTAATGAGATCAGGAAAGTTTGTCCAAATTACCTCTCTGGCACGATCACTCATAATACTCTCCAAGTAGAAATAGGGATGGAGGACATTCATCTGTTAACATATGGTATAATACATTAAAATTTTTTTGCATATGGGATTCTGCTGCAGGTGACAGGAGTATAGTACACTTTCAAAATAAAGAGGTAAGTTTCCCAATAATGACACATTCTGCAGTGTGAAAAAACACACTTGTGAATTTTCCTTATTCTATCAAATGAAACAGCGTTACAAAGTTAATCTTGCAGCATTTAAGAGAGGAAAACTAAAATACTCTACCTGATTTAAAAATTTTGGTACTTTTTTTGGAAGGTCTCAGAAATATGTTATTTTTTCTACCCTATCAAACTGATACTGCTTTTCTTATCTCTGAAGCTCCGCCAATAGACTGAAAAGAGGATAGTTTATTACAGTGAGAGCTGATTGTTCAGTTTATTACATCTAGGGCCTTTGGAAAACTAAGTTATCAATTTCCTCTTCTTTTTATATCACATATGATCATCAGACTCCCCTTTATAATGCGCTTTCATTTTCCTTTAAACTTTCTCATAATCTATGATTACAAGGTTATTTACGTACACACGAGGAGCCTTTTGTTCCACAGTCGTCTTTTCCCTCCAGCCTTATTTAGTTAGTGTTTGCAATATCACAGTTTATCACCATGGAGATAACTGTAATGTGACAAATACTGGAACAAATCAAATGGGAAGAGAATGATTAGAAAGCAGAAGTAAATGTGTTGTTGGAATAAACAGCCTCACAGTAACCAATAATACTTAAAGACCTTCCTTTGTAACTGTAATCAAAAACAGGAAGTTGACATGTAAGTGTATACTTGAAAGTCTTAACCTTCCAAGGCAATGTGATGTATCAGAAAGAGACTATAAGAGAAGAGAGAAAACTTGGGTTTTATTGTTTGCTCCCCATTTACTAGATTCCCTCTAACTTTCATAAAACACTTTTGTATATGAAAATGACATTAATCTACCTGATTTATATATATTTATTATATTATTATGTATGTATTAAATATATATTATATTACTATATTTACTATAAATATACATATATCACAAAGACTATAGTTCTCATAAATGCTGCTTTCTGTGTGTTTTACTTCTGGGATAAGGGACTGAAAAAAAAATTACTTATAGTTTGTTAGCCTCTCTCTGTTTTCTGCCACAGAGATGATAAACTCCTATCAGCCTGAGACCTTCAGTGACTATGTGGATCAGACCATCACTGGACACAGAGGGTGAGTACTTGTCAAACCATCACAGGACACACAGGGTGAGTAACAAATCTTTGCTACATGAGGTCATGGAAATTTTAGATTAAATTTGTTATTTTTGAATTTATCCTTAGTTTTCTAACCTAAGAAGATGAGGTGGACTTGACTAGAGAAATTGGCAAAACAGATTAGGTTCTATAGGACAAAAAAAAAAAATCCAAAATATTCTATCTGGGATAGTGGTAGGATTGGCTCATGCTAAGTCTGTTAAAAGGACCTGAGAGTTCTGCATGCCAAATCAAGAAGGGAAGGAGGAAGGTGACACACAGGAAATGGGTACAGTATGTTGCTAGTCTAGCAGACTATACATGGAGCATAGGAGGTATACCCTTGTTCTGTATAATTTTGGGAAAATCAGTTCCTGAAATTTATGGCTTAGAACCTACAGTTGTGCTTAAACGGCAAGTGTCAGTGGAGATGGTGAAGCATATGTGGGAGGGGTGAGATGTGGGCTGGATTATGGGGTTTTTAAATCTTGGATTCTAGAATCAGACAGACCTTTTAGGTAAGGGAAGTGGTTATCAGCTACATTGATTTAGGACAAGTTATTTAATCTCTTTAGACTCTGTTTCCTCATTTAAAAATAAATATTTAATAATAATCCTTATGTGACATTTAAATTAAGGAAAATATTTACAACATGCTAGGCACTCTCTTGCACATACCAACCATTTACTAAATGGTATGGTTACTATTATAGAGAAGAGAGTAACATGAGATGGAGCAATATATAAAACCAGTCATTTTCATGAAATATTGGCCTACCTGTGGCCTGATAAGATCTCATCAAATTCACCTTTATGAGAGTAATAACTTTGAATTAGAAAATATTTGAAAGAGGAGGCATAGTGATTCTGGTAATTAATGGCATAAATTCAAACAGAATTCAGCAGTAATTGTATTCGGTATTAAAATGTAGATCATCTTTCAATTACTTTGCCTTCTCACTAATTGCCCTCTGAATGTGTAAAGTATTGTAAATCTCAAGAGTTCCAGTGACTTATGGGAAGAAACTTAGGATCTGATTTGGATTTAAATGGTTTCTAAACTATGTATCTGAGCAGACACATAAATCAAATTCCTGTTTATCTAGAGTGGTCAGGGAATACAATGATCTGGTTGATTGAATATTTAGGTCAATAGGTCGTTAGAATACATACACACCATGAGCTAACTGCATATTTCAACACTTCGCACTAAAACTCAAGTGAAACAACTAATTTTTGAATGTTTATAGGCCATTTGAAGTTCTTATTCTGCCTTACACTTTCCATATGAATGTCATTCATTCCTTACCTTATTCAGACCTTTTTGAACCTGAGCTAACAGCCTCAATTGATTTGCTATCTGTAACTTCCATCTCTTTGCTTGTTCTGAAATTCTCCACCACTACATCAATATAATAAAACACAGTCTCTGCATTAAACTGGAGTTATCCAGCACTGTTGCAGGAAAAAAGGTACCAGGAAGAATAGCTTTCAGCATACATTTATGGTATCCAATCTTGGATGTACCCTCAATTTTACTAATTATTTTTATTTAATTATTATATAATAATAATAACAATTATTATTATTATTTTACAAGGGACTGTTTCTTCTCCATTCTTCTCAATGGCTATTCCAAATATTCAGTATTTCCTCAAGTCCTCTGCAGCTTCCTGCCACCATCTTTCTCAAATAGTCAAATGGTATGGCTTAATTTTTTATTAAGGAAGCAGAGATTGTGTGACATACACACATACCACGTCCTAAACCCACCTACACATTTACCTGCAACTGCCCAGTTCTTAAACCCTTCACAGCCATCATAAGTGGAGAGCTTACCCTCCTATTTACTCGCATAATTCATTTCCAGGTAGTGTCATTTTCCATGCTTGTCTATAGCCTCAACCAGGCAAGTTAGCAACTTACAGGTTCAGCACCTGTAAAATACCTTAGGCACGTTTACTACATTTTGTTCAAATAGACTCACATCTCAATTCTTTATGTTGTTCTAGGTTTCTAACTTCATTTCCCTGTTCCTACATCATATTTAGAAAAAGTTTTAAAAAAAACACACATCTTTTCTGTTGTCCTGGTGAACCTAAAGTTTTATGATTACTTAATCCAATAAGGTCCAGTTTATCATAAATGGATAAATTATTAGTGCACTCAAACTAGTTAATTAATGCAAACCATTGGAGCTATGTATATTTGTATTATACATGTAACCATAAACATATATTAACATGTATGTGTATTTATAGTAGGAGCTATTCTCTGTCCTGGAAAGATGATTGAATATAAAGTGTGTTTATGGAGGAAAGAAAAAAAGAAAGAAGGAAGAAAGGAAGAAGGAAGGGAGGAGGGGAGGATGGAGAGAGAGAGAAGAAAAGAAGGAAGGAAGGAAAGGAGGGGGGAAGAACATTTTCTTAGTTACATTATTTTCAGTCCTATGCCTATCCTTCATTCCTGTCATTCATGTCATTTTCTCATTAGAAAATTAACTCTCTAATCTACAGACTGAACTTCTGTTAAAAGTGAATTTTCTTTAGACACACATCTTTCTAAATAATTTCATCATATTTTGATTATTTAGAACATACTTTTTATAAAACTAGGCAGTGTTTTCACTACATAAATATTTCTCACTCACATACAAAATTACACAATAAGAAATACATCAATGATGCTTTTGCTACTCATGTATCAAATAGCAACAATTACTCTTTTTCGGTTAATCCTAGCCATAAGTAAATGGCAAAACAGAAAATGGTATTAGATTTGGGGAGAGAAATGCTTACAAATTTCTAAGGAGTTATTCATCTCAATAAAATTGGTAAATCTGATTTTAGTATTTTGAAGATCAAAAAATTGGCAAGCTTCTTTTTAATGGACTTTGCCTCACGATTTGCGAAAAATGTTGATATAGGAAATAAATTCTGCTTCAGAGATATATAACCATAAAATTATAGCCAAAAGATTATCTTAATTGCTTTAAAACTTTATTCACATTTCTGATTTCCATGGCTAACCTGACCTATTTCTGTAGGGGAAGTATATTGGCCATCATGAGCTAAGAATTCCATTTCTCCTTATAGTTAATACATACTGAATATTTCATTCTAAACTATGTGGTGCTATTGTATTTACGTTAAGCATCTTCTGGCATTTTTTTCACTTTACTCAAAAGATCAGACATTTTGTAAGATCCCCATTGCTTAGACCTTGGCGGTACCACCAAGATTCCTGTGACCTTCATTTTGTTTATCTTTTCAAACTAATGAAGTGAGGATCTTTTGAATTCTAAAAAGGAAATGTTTTAAAACCTCATCAGTCTGAAGTCCCAAAACCCTTCTTATAAATAAATATGAAAGGAACAGTGTTATGAAAAAACATTCTTAATGTCCTTTTGATTACTTGTTTTCTGGTGGATGTTGAGGAGAACCACCTGAATGCTACTTCAGGCTGGAGGAACTCAGTGTTTCAGCTGCCAAGGGTGTCGACTGCTGAGCTCTTTACTGGGACAGTCATCCTCATTCATTAATGGATCGATGCGGTAATGCAAAGGCCCGGGCCCTCGCTTGATGGAGGGCAGTTCTGCAGGACAATCCCTGTTTCAGAGCCGCCCATGGGATGAACTGGGGTCACTGCTACAAACGCATGCACGTAGATCAACATCTCCCTCTCCCAAATCCTGCTTTCCTCACTCCCTCACATGGCTACTCTAGTCGTAACTCCTTCATAACTCCCCAGGACACCTGCTGCATGCAAATCTGAGAATTCCAATCTTTGTTTTCCTTGGATATCAACCAATTGGTGCCCATTGTGGTTTTTAAAAGGCCAACTTCTAAAGTGACATCATGAAACTGGATGGTGATTAGGAAAACGAACTGTTAAAACTTGTAATGATGGTGAACTTGGATGGGACAGTGATGAAAGGAAATTCACAAGCAGGCATAATATCTCAGGAAATTGAGAAATACTAGATAAAAGGAATTATAGGGACCACATAGCTATTGCCAGGGCCACTGATACATTAGAGGAAGACAGTGAAAGGTCTAGCAGGATTTGTTGTCAGTTTACAACCCGTGGTCCTCCTTGGCAACAGATAAAGATATTTTTATCCCCTTTAGCCAAAGGACAGAAAAGCTTTAGAACAGGCCTAGGACTTATTTATAGTAGTAGAAGAGATACAGGACAGGTTGTCTTCTCAATCTCCAAAATGTGGCTACACCAAGGTCAGAGACCTGACTGGGAAGTAATGAGACTCTGAAACACTGGGTGGGGACACACATTAAAAAATACTAAATTCTCAGATTCTCTTCAATCTTCTGGGACTGTCCAAGTCACTCTCTTCTTGCTGCCTAAAAATGACTAATCCCAGTGGTATTCTGGTAAATGTTTAACAACCAAAGTCAAACAAACAAATA
Source organism: Vicugna pacos (assembly GCF_048564905.1). Taxonomy (NCBI): domain Eukaryota; kingdom Metazoa; phylum Chordata; class Mammalia; order Artiodactyla; family Camelidae; genus Vicugna; species Vicugna pacos. The sequence continues at coordinate 13,896,236 of NC_132996.1, forward strand.
AGCAAAGCCCTGATTTGCAGCATTTGCTGATTTGCACAATGTAAATACTCACACTACGATTGATTTCGAGCTACCAACAGTTTAACAACTGGCTTACAAAAATTCCTGGAATGTATAACAATTGTTTCTCAGTAGCTGGAGCAAGCCAGCTCCAGTACATCACAGAACTAGGTCACATGTGCCCCACTGTGATTTCCTGGCTATCAGAAAACAAAACAAAAAATTAAAACAAATAAACAAAACCCCCACAAAACTAGAACACAACACCAAGCGAAGTCATAGTAGAACCTGACTGTGGAAGGGCCTGATTAAGAGAGGAAAGGCGTGTTAGCCTGAAGGAGCCACGTGGTTTGGGCAGGATGTACAGTCAAGCACAGAGACTGACCAGATGGGACGGACTGACTAGGCGATAACTAAGGGACTGGATCTTAGGGCGTCAGGACACAGGGAGATGGACCAGAACACAGAGTTGGATGAAGGAGAGTGTACTGATGTGGGAGCACTCTCCAGTGACATGTAAGTTCACATTCTGGAAAGGACCTTGAAAGATGGCACTAACATATTGCTGGCATGGCCTTAGAGGTTCATTTGCTTTCCCTTAGAGGGAAAGCAAAGATCTACACAAAGTGAAATAAGAATTCCAGGGCTGCCATGGCAGACAGGGGAAGAAATGACCAAAAGACTCAGAGAGGTGGGCATGCCATGTATATCAAACTGCATTCGGCACATGATTGTGTTCCACGGAAAGATCCAGAGGGCAGTGTCTTTGCCAAGGTGTTAGGAGTGCACTGGTGGGAGGGACATGAGTACTCTTGAGAAACTGATTGGTGACTCTTCTCTGGAGGCCGAGGAGAATGACAGGAGATGATGTTATAGAAGCGGGTTCCCGAATAGCAGTGGGGATCATGGGATTTCAAACTAATAGCGGCCAGGTGGTGGGGCTTAACTGACAGAAGCAAAGTTAGTGCAATTATCAACATAAATGGCAAGGACAGAGTGGCAGCCAGGGTATCAGACCCACAGAAAACCGGATATGCTTTACAAAAAATGTGGCAAGGATCACGCAAGCCTTGATAAGACGTACATTTTTGGTCCAGGGCTTGTGTTGATAAATATTCGAAAGATTCAGAGGCCTGTCAAATCAGGAAATGTTTTCGGGGTCCCAAGATCTGGGACTTGACAGAGCATCCTCTTTAAAATAAAGAACAATGCTTAGTAGACCTCTTCACATTCTCAAGGTACCAGATTCTACCCCTGGAATTTTGCCAAAATCCGTTTACTGAGTGATATAAAAGGCTGCCTGGTTTCAGTGTGAATAGGGCTCTGAAGCATACTCAGACTGTGATGCAGGACAGTCTGCCTTGTAGACCACATGGCCTGTATCCTGTATAGTATTAAAGCTATTTGTTATGGGGAAAACACCATGTCGAATTTATGACAGGCACCAAGAGAAGAATCACAACATACACTTGTAGGATTCTGGGGCAGGACAATGCAATCTGCAACAGATCATTTTACACCAAACAGAAAAGACCTTTTAGCAATAACTGGGCTGTGATGGAGAAGGAGTGCCTGGCCATTAGTCATCAAGAGGCCATGCAGCCAGAATGCCCATCATTAAATGATTCTTTCAGACCCACTAAGTCATAAATTTGAGCAAGCCCTTCATAAGATGAAAGTAATACACCTGGGATTATGAGCAAACATAACCAGAGAACACAAACAAGTTGCATGACTACGTGGCTCGAACTCCATGTTATCCACCACAGTCATACCTGTGTCTCTTCTGCTATTCACACATATGGCCATTTTGGAGGTGGGTTCCTTGGTGAGCAGCTTACAGAAGAGGCAGAAGGCTAGGTGTGGACCATGGAAGCTCAGCTCAATATATGAATGGGAGCTCAACAGAAGACAGTGGCTGCACTTCAGCCCTACTCCTGAGTTGTTTTGAAAGAAGGCGTTAGGAGATATCTTCGCAACAGGCAGAGTGTTGATCAGTAAACCTGATCATCCAATTTTTATGGAAAAAGAAAAACTCTGAGGTAAGACTGTATGAAGACTCACGGATGGTGCTCAATGACGAGTCTAATTACTCAAGGGCTTGGAGGGAGAAAAAAATGGGATTTGGAGGGCAAAGAGTTTGGGGGAAGATACATGTTGATGGGACTAGGGGAGTGGGCATGAAGCATGAGGGCATCTACCATGGAAAAGACATTTCATACCCAAGTAAGCTAAACGTCTCAACCAGTTGACATCAGTCAGCCTTTGACATCTGCCACTCCAGTGCCGGCACACTAGATTTGTGAACAGAGTAGCTGTCATGTCAAGAATGGAGGGTATGCCTAAATCCACTGGAATGTGCTTCCACTCCCCAGCATTTCTCTAGCTACTCTGCTGCTGAATGTCTGAACTGCCGTGAAAAGGGACCATGCTAAATCCTTGAAATGGCCCCATCCCTTCAGGAAACCAACCAGCTATGCTGTGGCAAGATGATTAAATTAAATGATTGCACCATGGAGTGAGAGCAATTGAGCTTGACTGTATTCAGCACAGATTTATGTCTGCCTTTTCTGCCCACTAGACGTCTGTCAGCCCCACTCTCAGACAACTTAAAATGTGCTTGGTCCACAAGTATGTGGTATCACATATATCAGATCAAGAGATGCATATTACAACAAAGAGGCAGGCCATGGGCACATGACCAGGGTATCCTTTGGTTCTCTCTGCATACACTGCATCACTCAAAGGCTGCTGCATGGTAAGACAATGGAATGAGCATTTATAGGTTCAAACGAGGTGCATCTTGGAGATGATGCCTGAGACAATGGGGAGGCATCTCCTAAGATGGGCAATAGATCCTAAATCAACAGTTTATCATATGGTGTTATGTCTCCAGTGTGTAGAGTCTATGATCACAGATAGGAGCAGGAACAGTCTCAATTAGCATCACTCCCAGTGACCGCTTAAGAAATCTGTGCTCCATTCCCCCACATCTCTAGACTTGTACCCAGAACGGGAACACTCTAATCAGCAAACAGAGCAAGAATCCCATTAAATGGGAAACTATGAGCCCTTATGCAGAGAGACCTATGGGGAAGGGAAGGATCCATCCTGGCACAGGAAAATAACTCCATCACAAAGAGATAGAACTGGTATTGTGAGTGGACGTTGTCATTTGTCACTATATCGGGTAGGGTTCAATCAAAGGAATATGACTAGTAAGAGATATATATTAAGAGATTTATTGAAAAGAAGTAGCTTCCATGATTGCAGGTGCCGGCTAGGAAAGACTCAAATCTGTAAGGTGTGCTGTTGGGGAGGGTAGGCTGGAAATCTTGGACATAGACTGAAGCTGCTATCCATAGGTAGAATTTCTTCTTTAAGGAAAACGTTATTAAAGTCTTTCAGGAAATTGAATCAGGCTCATCCAGAACATTGAAGATAATCTCCCTTACTTAAAGTCAATTGATCATGAAAATTAATCACATATGCAAAATAGCTTCATGTTAACATCTTTAGTAATATTTGATTAAATAGCTCAGGACTTCAGACTAGCCATACTTACACCTCGAAAAGAGCATCACAGTCACCCTTATTCCATCCAGGACTGAGGAGTGGACACTGGCTGTGAGGATTCAAAGCTATATCCAGGAATTGCCCTCAGCTAAACGAATCTGCTTTGCCCAAGGCTGTGCTCCCTTCCTTGGGGTAGCTTTCATCAAATGACTAGTCCTTGCGATTCTACAACCCTTGTGTGCAAGAATTTTGAGGAAATCCTCTGAGAAACGATACCACTGAGAGACACAGGAAGCAGGATTACAGGGAAGGAGATGTTGAGGGTCCTAGAGTGACAACAGTGCCCTTAGTCACTAATTCAGGCTAAATTGTAGCACATATGGTGTATGCTGACTATGAGGAGTTGTTGAAAAAAAAGTCTTTTTTTTTTCATTAGGAAAAGGTCTGATTTTGATGAGAATAGAAAATCTGTCCAAGAACAAATTTGCTCATCTTTCTTAGAATCTGGGTCAGTAAGTTCTCATAAATAAATAACTGGATCAACACTGGGTAAGGACTGTGATGCTATAAATAGAATCAGATAAAACTTACTTTCTAAAAACTGTTTTAAGACTCTTGTCATAATTCCCAGTTTGAACTTGAGAGCAAGCCATAGGGTTGTTATTCGTGGATTACACATAAAGTAAGGCAGAGAGGCCATGGAGGAAGTGTCCAACTGAATGATTTCCTCAGCAACAATCTTATCAATAAAAGTAATGTTTCCCCTCCCCTCCTATTTTTCTTTGACCAAAAAAAAAACAAGAGTAAACTCTAACATTTATCTAATCAAGTGGACTCATTATGGCAAAGCATGGGTGGTATAAACAAAAGGAGAAATGCTATATTCATGCAAAGTGACAAGTCCTAAGCTTTGCCTCTAAATTCAGGTGCCTCTCAACTGGCTAGCATATGCCTATCCTGAGATTTGAATCATGTGTATCCCTCTCTGGTAAGTTCAGGAGAAAAGCTGTCCTATCATTCATAAATAAAGATGAGTACTTCCATTTCACATGGTTTATGTCCTCCAGTGCATTTTGTTAGCCTATTCTAAACACAGTAGACACCTATTACATTCTTAGAAAACTATTTACCTTTCCCATGAATCATATATGCACTTATCCTCTGTATGGCCATGTCCTTTGGTTTTCATAATGCAATGCCGTATTTCTCTAACTCAAATAAATACATCATGAAAAGGAAGAGAGGAAATTTTAATTTAAAAATCATTATTAGGAACCATTCAATCCATCTGATAGTTTGAATGGCAGAGGAATTTTTCTCTTGCTGAGCAATAAATCTTAGACATTTTCAAAAAGAACAGTATCTTTATGCTACAGTTGTACCATTTTGAGGTTACTATTCTGTAACAGTGCCGTCAGGACAAGTGAGTGGGTGCTTTACTGGCAGAATACATGAAGAAGTTATCAGTCACTATCATTTAGAACAGTTGATAAACCCTCAAGAAAGAAGGTACTCTTTTATTTATTTTTGAATGTTGTTCAGGCGATTTTCAAGAAACCAATATTGACTTCCACGAAATACTCATAATACTTGTCAGAGAAACAGTACTCTTAAAATTGCTTTAACAGTAAGGAGCTCTTAGGAATGGAAAAGGGAAGCATAAGCCAATAATTGATATTACATAGGGAAGTTTCAAGGAACTATAAAGTACACATCATAGAGCTTAGGAATAAGTTTCCACCATGACAACTGCCAATAAGAATTTTATGAAAATATGGAACCAAGTTGTAAACTCCTCAAAGAGCAGAGACCTTGATAGTCTCCTAAGTGCTTCTTAAACTGCCCACTCAGGGCTGGGTACCTCACTGTTTTCAGAGCAGTCACCACAAAGGTACATCTACTTATTCCCAGGTGGTACACCTCCCTATGGTTCTGGTTACTTCTAACGCCAGGAGGATTTAACCAAAGACTGGCATTCCTCCACCTGTAAGCAAATGCCCTGTAAATAGAGAATCTCCTCGGGAAATTTCAGCCACGTCCTTTTTGACCTCAGCTCAAAGGCACAGCTTTCCTCTGTCAAAATCTCCTTTCACATATAAAGCATAATAAGTGTGCAAACCCTTTCCCTCTAATTTACAACCAGAGACAATTCTATCCACCTCCTCCAATGAAACCTGTGATTCCTGCATAGCGTCTGTGTCAAATAGCGTTTTGTTTTGTTTTTTGGATGCTATCTTGACTCAGTTTAGAGGCTGGTCAGTATTTCTCTTGAGCAGCTGATTAAGTCTATACCCAACCACTTCCCTCTCACACTCTAGGCTACTACGTATCAGCCTTCACATTTCCAGAGTCAGGTATCAGACAATGAGGGAGAATCCTAGGATCAGGAGCCAGAGAAAGTATTCAAATCTACCAGTCCCCAGGGAGCCTGAAAAACCCAGCTAACCTCACCCTGCTTGCCGTGTACAACCTGCCCCATTACAGCTCCAGCTTGCTGTTAGCCTGTCCTTGGTTGGGTCCTCTTATTGTCTGGCCCAAGTTGGTAGCCCTCTCTCCTTTGGAGCTGTCTAAGTAACAAAGAGTTCTGCCTTTCATCTGAGAGTCATTGGTTATGTCCTGCCATCAAAGGAATCTTTAAGTCTTATAAAACAACCTGCCACCAGCATCACCACCCAAAATCCAAAGGCAGCCCTTCCCCTGCCTATAACCCACAGGTAGTACCACTCAGTCCTCTACTTCTAAGATAAAAGGCCGTTACTGTAAAGTAAATACATTTACATTACTTACATCACATTTTCTCATATGAAATTGCTTACTTGCAATACATTGCTGGTATCTATTGGTCCTACTGAGTCTTTTCTAATTAATTTAATATTATTGTATTACTTTATTTTTGGCAGTGGGGAGGTAATTAGGTTTTATTACTTATTTTTTTAGAGAAGATACTGGGGATTGAACCCGGGACCTCGTGCATGCTAGGCATGTGCTCTACCACTTGAGCTACAACCTACCTCAGATCCTACTCATTGTCATCATCTTCCTGTGGAAACTATACAGCTTTATGCATAACCAAAGACAGCCTTCTAGACAAATAAAAAGATCTTAACTTTGTTCTCTTTCTGGGAGCCTTAGCACTGTATTCGACTTCTCTTTTACTAAAATTATCACATGGCACTGCTTTATTCTAATTGTCTTTTTCTCCAATTTGTGTTCCTTCATTATATTTTTTCTGTTGATTCTTCTTAGTTCTAATTGGTGGATATCTGAGAAGACTCCCATAAATTATTTGAGTACCATTCTTATTCAGCAAATATTTACTAAACTTTTACTGTATGTCAGACATGTAACGACACAGAAGATGTAACACTGGAAAAGAGAGACATAGTTTCTGCTACAGAACAGTTTCCAGTCTGATGAAGGAATCAGGGATTTACTATCAATACTCATTTGCGCTGGAGATATTATCTCTCTCGCCTCTTAACTTGCTTCTTCATAATTCCTAAATGTCCTTTTATTTTGTCCCAAGTTATATTTTTGTTTTTTTATTCATTCATTTTCTTTATTAAAGAGTTTCTTACAATCATCATTTTTTCATAGTGACTAACAAAGCAGCACTGCTTTTTCTAAACCTCTGTGCACTTACTGCCCTGCCTATGCCTCTTGTGATTTCCTTCTTTCCTACTGTTATTCATTCTTTACTATTTTTCCTTCAGCCTGAACTTACTTTCCCCTCTATCTTGTATATCCTATGTTCAAATTCTGCAAAATCTCAAAGGTGTCATGTAAAATACTATTCCTTGTAACCTCTCACACTTGCCTAAGTGCCACACATCCATTAGGGATCTTTTCTTCCTCTTCCAAAAGCCAATATTATGATCTAGGTCATACACAGTGTACTAGTTACTTCATTTTTGATTAGAGTTTCCGTGTGTGAGTGTAGTGTGCACATGCCTTTTTCGTGTATGTAGCTGCTGTATGGGCAAGATTTGTCTGATCTACTTTATTTTCCCTCTGTGGGAAATGTTCTCAGTGATAGTTCAGTATTTTATTTTAAATTTGGTTGGTACTGTCAGTACAATTTATTGAGCAAATAGATACATGGCCCTCTTTTTTTTTTCATTTAATAAAGTGAAATTCGAATCAAATTGAGTTCACAAATCAGAATTGGCTCCCATTGATCCGGATAGCTATATTTCACACAAGGAGAATTTGTCATGTGACCAATGTTGATCACTTTTACGTGTCTCACCTTATTTTGCTGTAACCTTTTATGTTGCAGAACCAGATGAAATAAATGTTCCCACTTGTTTCATGACTTTTGTGCTCCTCTTCCCACGTCCCACAAAACATTTTTCTCTATTTGAAAATATAAAATTAAATTTTAAAATTAGGATGTATCTACTCAGTGGAATGTTATGTATCTATTAAAACTGATGGTGAGTAAGCCTGTGTATTAAACACATACCATGCGTTTATGATATTATAACCAAAGGAATGTGTGTACTGATATCATAATGTGCTGTGTTACAACTATAGAAAGAAAATGTCTGAGAGAAATATTTGGGAGAAAACACTGAAACGATATCAATAAATGTAATGGTGGACTTATGTGCAGTATTTTACGTCCTTTCCTTACGCTAGAGTATTTATGATGGGCTATTACTTTTGTATTTAGGAAACTAAAGTTAAAGTAATAATGATGAATTCTCCTTTTGAAAAACAGACCAATTTTACTATTCAAAATGCCAAACCTTTTCATAAGAAAACATAATATAATAGGTAAAGAATTCAGAAAGTAAAACAGTAGTTTCCCTAAGTTGCTCTTAAATACAGGCCAATTTATAGATGTCCTGCAGAATTTAAATTTATAAGTTCTCTCCTTATTCCAATGCCTGGCATCTACCCTGGCTTCTTGTATTGAATGAATTCCTCAAATCCATTCCAACTAAAATTTCTGTTGATGTTACAGAGAGCCCCAAGGAATCAGAGTACATATGTGGTATGATATAAATATATGTAACAAGTCTCAGCAGAATCCAGTCTCAGTCATCACACTATGATGCTCATTTTGGTAACTAGTAGTCATTTTTTTCTTGACCTATGGATGAATTTTGGATTGCCTCTAGCTATGGCCAAATGACCACATATGAATGCCAAAGGTTTCAGTAATGTATACTCAAAGAAAGGGGAAAAAATGACCATTAATGATATTGCTAACATAAATAAAAGTAACATGCCCCATTAATAAGCTCAAATTAAATCACAACTTTGAGATATATAAGCATATGCTACCTGGCATTCAACGACTCCAAATTTAGTTCACAAATGCACCATACTTAGAGAATGACATATGTTTTGATTAAAACAAATGGATTAGTGTTAAGTATTTAACAAGTTATTTATTACAGCTTTCTATTGATGACCATCTTCAGTTCTTATTAACAACCTCAGATGATATCTTCTTTATCCTTTATCTAAGGAACAGTCAGAAATACATACAAACCTAGGAGAACACAATAAAAATAACTCAGCCAGTCCAGTCCCATAACTTAACCTTCGTTCTTGTTCTCTATAAACAAGTACATAATAAGTTACAGACTCAGGAGACCAAATGGTGTAAGTTTCAAAGTCTGAGGATCTAAGAACCATGGAAGCTGTGGTGTAAATTCCAATCTGAGAGCAAGAAAAGACTGCTGTCCCAGCTCAAGTCAGCAAAGCTCCTCTAACTCAGCCTTTTTTGTTCCATTCAGGCCTTCAGTTGATTGGAACAGAGCCACCTGTATTAGAGAGGGCAATTGGTCTACCAGTTTCAGTGTTGATCTCATCCCAAAACACTCTTACAAAGACATTCAGAAGAATGCTTGACCAAATGTCTGGGCACTCTGTGGCCCAGTAAGGTTAACTTGTAAAACTACCTGTTCACAATAGAAATCTTCCTGGTTTCTAAACCTTTGACTGTGACCATTATTTAACTATCATCTTTGGAGACCATTGACTTTGACCATTATTTGAGCATTGTTAATGAAATTACTGGTTTTGACCAAAAGTTAGTAACTGTACTTAGAAACAAAACTGTACTTCCCTGGCGTGTGACTACAGGGCTACCAAGTTCACACTCAGCTTCTAATCGCACTCCAGCTCTTTCTGCTTCTGGCTGCTGAGAGTAACTACTTCAGTGTGAACTGCTGAACGGCGGCTCCAAAAGAGCTGATGCAGAGATTTCTGTGCACCAATGAAATGACCTTGTCAACAGTTTGACAGCTTAAGTAGCACTGAATAGTATGATATTAATCCAACAGTCACCATTTTCACTTCCTGTTATAATTTGCAATTTGGCAAGGTGGAGGCTGGAAAAAACCAACCCAAGGATTGAGTCTGTTGCCTGAAAAAAGATAAGGCCATGTCCAATGTTAAGAGGATACGGGGAATTCACATTGTGTTTGAACAGACAGAAACCTTCACAAAGCCGGGTATGGTAGGCAGATCACCATACACTGGACCCTTGAACAACACTTAACCTTTGAACTGCACGGATCCGCTTACACATGGATTGTTTTCAATAAACATGTGCTGCAGTACTACTCAATCCTCGGTTGGATTTGTGAATGTAGAACTGCAGATATAGAAGGCCAACTGTAAAACTTATATATGGATTTTCAACGGCACAACGGGTAGGTGCCTCTAACCCCCACACTGTTCAAGAGTCAACTGCATTATCAACTCAGAGTGTGGGATTAACAGCATTATCATGGTTGGTCCAGTCACTCCAAGATCATAAACAAGGTCTAACCATCTCCACTAACAGTGGACTGGAGTCCCAGGAAATAACTAATTTTAGTGATAAATAATTTTAATTTAAAATTAATATTTAAAAACTAAGATGAATTATGAAATGTCCATGCTATGATTCTGAAAATTTTAATAAATTTGTTCTAGAGTTATAGAAAATACATAAAGAGTTATTTTTCATAAGTGGAGGTTCAATGACTCATTGGCCCTTAATCCTGTTTCTTGGTGCAATGAGCACAGTTGGCCCTCCAATATCTATGGATTCTGCATCCATGGATTCAACCAACTGTAGATCAAAAACATTAAAAAAAAAAAGTCCAGAAAGTTCCAAAAAGAAAAAACTTGAATTCTCCACACTCCGACAACTATTTACATAGCATTTATATTGTGTTAGATATTGTAAGTAATCTAGAGATGATTTAAAGCAGATGGGAAGATATGCATAGGTTATGGTATCCATGGTGGCAGTGGGGTGGGGAGGTATCCAGTAACCAATCCCCTGCAGATAGCTATGGTATAAAAATAATGACTTAAATTGAAATCTTAATGGAGCATTTACTTTTATATTAACTCCGGCCTAAATCTAAGCATGAAACATGATTTGCTTTAATTGACTTAATATCTTCCATTTTTGCATTTTATCACTTCATTGGAAACATTTTTCTTTAATTCTGAAACATTAGTTAACACTTCTAAAACAATTTTGAAAAGTAACAGCAGTGCATCTTGTAAAATCATTATTGCGTTTGGTGGTTGGAAGAACAGTAATTATAAGAAAATAAAGAATTGAAGAGTAAAAATGTAAGTTAACTATGCATCTTAGTCAACTGACAGCAAACCACCTCATTTTCTGGATTAGAGAATTCTTTCGCTGCTTTGTCCTCTGTAACCACACCTGATAGAGTCCTCCATCTGACTCCAGAGTGGAAACTTAGGTTTCAGATGAAATTAAGCAGTGAGCAGAAGTACTGGGACAGAGAGGGTTTGTTAGAACCTTGGAAATGTGTAGAAATTTAATATTTTCTAAGTTCCTTCCCTTTTTGGATTTTTTTCAACAACCTTCCCAGGTAAACAAGACAAGTATTTATAAGACTTCTAAATACACAAATAAGATAGTAGAGTAGTCTGGACAGACCTCTCAGTTACAGTTAAGAGAGATACAATCTTGTCTTGATTTTTCCACAGACAAGTTATTTGAGTTTTTGACATCAAACTAATATTACTTGTTCTGGAGTCTCATTTTATTTTCTCATTTGTAAAATGGAGGACAATGGTTCTTAAAGTATGGTATGTGGATCCTTGGGGACACCCAAGATCCCTTTAAGGGACATGTGGGGCCCAAAGTATTTTCATAATAATACTGAAATATTACTAAAATGTTTACCATTTTACTGTGCTGATATTTGCACTGATGGTACAAAAACAATGATGAGTAAAACTGCTGGTGCCTTATCACAAATCAAGGTGAAGACACCCAGCTGTACTAGTGTTTATCACCATGGTTTTGAACGAAGCAATAAAAATTATTAAAGTTTTAAGTTTCTATCCTTAAGTACTTTTTAAAAAATATTCTGTGTGATGAAATGGTTAGGTACAATTAAAGACTTTTTTGGGATATGAAGTTTGAAGGTTGTCTTGAAGAACAGCAATTAAGCAACTGTAAATGTGCAAACTGAATTAACTGCTTTATTCACGGAATATTTTTACTTGAAAGAAGAACTGACTTACAACCTATGGCTATTTAAACTTAGGCTTTTGGCCAATATCATCTTGAAAATAAACAAAGTAAGACTGTCACTTCAAGGAAAACCATGGGCAGTATTTATTGTCAGTGAGAAAATTAAGAGTTTTCAAGAAAAAAATTAGAATATTAGAAAACCTGTACCTGTTACTGTGAGCTTGGTAGCTTCTCAATAGTTACAGATTTTTTCTGATGAGATAAATGGTGAGATCCATAAATGTGATTTTTCAAATATTGTATAATATTGTGTCAATATTTGACAGCTCTGCATCACTACATCATTTATTTTTAAAATAACCAATGCATGATGTTACTAAATCACTTTATATGAAAGAAAAACAAATGGTCTTAATGTGAAAATATTAAATGCTTATTGATGTTGTATCAGATTCCACATGGCAACTATTTGAAAACCACCACCAGGTGAGTGTTGATGTATTATCAAAGAAGAGTATTCACAATTACCTCCAGGTTATTAAAATACTATTCACATTTCTAAATATACACTCAGATAATGCTGAATATTCTTCATACATTTCAACACAAAAAATTGTAATAAAATTAATGCAGAAGAAGATATAAGAACCTTACTAGAGCAGACAGAGATTAACAAAAATGACAAACAGTGCTTCTTTTCTCACAATACTGAAAAATATTCATCATAAAAACTTGCCAATTATATTAACTGGTTTAGTATGTTAACGGTTTATGTTAGTGGCTTTATCAGGACTTGGCAAACTATAGCTCATGGACTAAATACTGAAGCCTAAAGACTACATCCAGACTGCCTCCTATTTCTGTAAAGTTGTCTTTGGAATAGGATCATGCTTATGGGCTTACACGTTGTCTGTGGTGGCTTTGCCACGACAACAGCAGAGCTGAGTAGTTACAAGACGTTACACTCCACAAAGCCAAAAGCATTCACTGTCTAGCACTTTACATAGAAGTGTATTGATTCCTGAGTTTATTACTGTTATCTTCAAATAAATTGACACAGTTTTTTTTTGGTAGAAAAACATGTTAATTTCCAAGATCATAAATATCAAGAGAATTTTGAAAACATAAAAGTTCTTTGGAGTTCTCAATAATTTCTAAGAGCATGAAAGAATCATGGGACCTCAAAACTTAAGAACCACTGATCTAAGTGGCCAGAATAAATCTTCCTGGAACACAACAGGTCCTCCCTCGATAACCATCAGTTTCCTTTCCAAAACTGTTTCATAGTCCATAGGCTGACTGTCCCCGGACAGAAGGCCACTGCCCCCTCTAGTGAGCATCACTCTCCTTCGAGGTTCCAGAGGTCCCTTCCTCTTCTTGTCTCTTTGAACCTTAGGGTGGTGACAGCAGGGCTGCTCTTTGCTCAGAGCCCTGCTCTACGCCTTGTGGTTTCTCCAAATTCCACTGCATCTTTGTTGTTAATCCTCTTGATAATAATCTCTTCTTCAATTATCTTAATTTGAATGTACCTTACATATGTCCTTTGGGACTCCAACTAACTAACCAACTAATGAATGGATGAATGGACTAACTCTATTCTCTATGTCTCATTTCATAAACACAACACGACACAGTATGTATCTTCTGGGTCTCATTTTACAGAAATGGAAAATAAGACACATCAAGGTTAAATAACGGTCGGTAGGGCATGGAGTTAGCACATGAACATAGGATTACAGAGCAGACAGTCTCACTGCAGAGTTTCAGAAATCTGCCTCCAAATAACTGTCATTCTATTAAGTAGAAATTTTACTTATTTATAGATCAATCACATGATTATCCTTAGAAATAAATAACTGGATTCTTATGACTGTGGTATTAGCGAACATCAGCAACTCAGAATTGTATTTCTCAGGATAGTGCCTGCTGGGTGTCATGGCTTTGCATTTCCATGTATCACGAACAGTTTAATATAGCAGGAAAAAAGAGCTGTAGAACAGAAGTTACTTCAACATGAACTACAGCATCTGCAGTAAAAAAAAGATCTGTCGCGGTCGTCTGCTATGGCACTTATGGTTTATTACCAGGCCTGAATGTGAACTTTCCTACTTCCTGTGTTATTTCAGCTTACAGCTACAGTATTTGCATGCTGCATCAAAGCATGTTTTATCCCATCACTGTTTTGCTTTTGTAAGTATATCTAGCCTTACTCCATAGGGTGCCAGGAAAGATGAACAATGTATTGATTCGCAAAACGCAAAGGATAGCATCCCTTACTACATTGGCAAATGAGAACTCTTCAGCTGATAAATGCTTCGCCATAAACCAAAAGACCCATTTATCATTTCAACTGGTGAGTTTTGCACTATACTAGAAATATGTTTGCTTCTGGCAGCTAAGGTGGAAGCAGTGTATTCATGGGGAAATCTCTGTGCTTTCTCCTGACAGCATCATGACTTTCTTCTTTTCCATTACATTTTTAGTCACAATCATTTTAAAGTATAAATTCCAAGTGAACACCCGAGATCCTACAAAAAATGTTATATTCATATAATCACTCTTCACAGCCTCAATTTAACTCAGAACAGTTTTAAACACAGGGCTAGAAGGTTGCCTTTCCTCTGCTGTGATTTCAGGGGTCCTAAAATAGCTCCTTATTCAATCCTCCCACATTCCTCACCTGCTAGTTTTCTGAATATTTCATCTTTTAACCATAAGGCAAAACCTTTCCTCCCACATCCTGAGCTAAAGCTAAAGATGCAGACTTCCCAGGAGAGGAAACACTATAAATTAAATTCATACTCAGGTGTCAATGACTGATATAAAACTATTTCTCAGGCAGTAGATTTTGACATGACAAGAGTCCTAAGGGACTACTCCAAAAAGGGGTGGCGAGTAGGGAGCCACAGAGCAAATAAAAGACTCATAGAAAGGGATGTCCGAGGTCACTTCCACATCATGATTTGATGTAGTAGTTCCAAAACTTGTCTGGTGATAAAAATTTTTAAAAATTAAAAAAATATATAAACAAAAAAACCCCACTAGGATGAATATGTCAAAATCTCAGCTTCCCAGCCTGACTTCAGAAATATCAAATCAGAATTTCTGAAGAAGAGGCCTAAGAATTTTAAATTGTACCCAAGACGATGTTTTTAATCAGGAAAATTTTGGAAACCTTGGTGTAGTGACGATGGGAAATGTGAATCTGCTTGCACCTTGCAATGTAGTCCTGATGGGGTTATTTAACGTCTCTTTGCCTAAACTGTAGTACTAAAAAATATTGATGATAATACTTAATTCACATAGTTGTTATGAGAATTAAATGAAGTCATACGTATAAAGGTGCCTGGAAATCAGTAAGCACTTAGTAACAGTCCCTTTCCTTTACCTCTGTCATAGCTTTGTCACAAGTTATCATGATCACCAGTGCTGAGTCTGCTTCTACAAACTCTGTGGAAGGACAGACACCCACAAGAGGTTCTCTAAGGGCTTCAAATACAAAAAAATGCTCATTACTAACTTGCTATTTGAGATGGATAGGGTATCTGAGTGCCATCATCCACGTGGTCATAACACAGTTCCACTGACTTCAGTTGGTCATTGTACAATTTTTTTCCAACTTATTTTAGAATATGAAGTAGCACAAATCAAAAGCATGTGGAATTCCAGTTACAGCTGATTGGCTCTTCGAGGGTAGGTTTAATCTATTAAACTGAAATACCTTCGGTATTTTCTTTTGAAAAATTAAATGAGAGTTTCAGAGAGCAACATACAGACACACACACACACACACACACACACACACACACACACACAGAATCTAAATAGACACAAGTGACAGTCCCACCTTGTGCAACTTGAGAATTAAGTCCAACACAGCAAAAGGAAGCAGTTCATCTCTATGTCCAGAAGCAGACCTAAGCCTGGCCCTGATGATAAAGGAGGCAACGTCCTGGTACCATTGCTTGCACAAAGCAGGCATTTGGTAAATTCCACTGACAAATTGAACAGATGGGGATACTAACCAGTCTGCCACAGTGGCCCATTTTCAGGAGCATCCCCATTTGACCATGCAATACATTTAGCCATGTGCAGTCCTTCTGTTTCTTAGCAGCTTTTAAGCTCCTAGAAGGTAAAAATGTTAAACTCATCTTTGTATCATCTATCACAGCATCATATTCATAGTATATGCTCAATGGACTTTGTTGAATTGGCTCAATAGCCTACATAAAGTTGTTTTGTTTATTGTTTACTGATTTTTGTGAACTCTGTATTGCATCATTTTTATTTAACAAATTCAGTTTAATTCAATAAATATTATCTTGTCCTAACTATTTTTGTCTCCCAAGTACAAACAGAAGCTTTTGGGGATGTTCTGTATATAATACAACTTTCCAAATGAAAAGCACTTTACCCCCTGTTGGAAACTGGTGAAGCTGAACTGACCTCTCCAGCGTGCTGATATAAATCCCAGTGAGATATTTATTTCATGGTGACATGTAAGGTGTTGAGAGAGAAAACTGGGGAGACTGCAGATGCCCCCTCCTTAGATGGAGAATGGAGGAAGTAAATAAGGATGGCTGCCTACCACAGTCCAGATTCTTCTATAGGTATTTACACATCTATTATGAAGTCACAGCTTCACCTCAATTCTCACAGGTAAAAATCATTTTGCACAAGAGAAAATAGGGGCTCAGAGAAGTAACTTGAATCAAATTACACAGTTAACAGCTGGGACTGGACACTAGACCTGCCTTATTCCAAAAACAAATCTCTTTCCCCTCAGGACATCATTTTAAGTACAGATTTGAATCACAATGGAGGCAAAACATGATCTTCCCTTACTCCTCCAAGGCTCTCCATCTCCAATTCTCATTATTTTCGTAAGTAACCCATGTTAAGTCGTCCGACGGTTTAGCTCTTCTCCTTTTATAACTTCCCTTTTATTTGCTCTTTGCCTTTAGAAAAGTGCTACTGCCAAGCCTTTAATATAGACCTTTTCCTTTCGTGTCTCTATTTCTCTAGTCTTTTGATGCCCACATAGAGTCTGTAATTCTGAGTGTTCTCTATTTTCAAATATTTTAAATCCAATATATTTAGTTTGCTTTAGGCAACATAGCATTGTTAAGAAACATGTCCCCATCAACTGTAAATGAAAACATATTACGTAGAACTGCTTTGGGTTCATTCTTCCCCCATCTCAATTTAGTATATTTGTCTTCGAGGATGGTACTGCAACTATGTGATTTCATCAGTTCTTTGAAATTGAGTCTGCTTGTGATCCGAATGTGAATTGCTTGACTAATTGCCCATTTGGCCAATGATATGATCAACTCTGTCATGGAAATGGATTTCAAATATCAGAAATATATATTTTCACAGCTGAAGAACTAAACAGCATGGCACACTTTCTTGCTAATAATAAAGTTTAACATATATTTGCAGGACCACCTGGATATAAAGCAGGGAGCTAGTGCCAATATTTGCCAGTTAACACAGGGTAAAGTATACATATTTTCATGCAAACAAATAAAGTAGAATCGCAGTGTATAACACAGAATGACACCTGTGGTATGTTCGTTAGGACAGTAAGTAGGGGTAGTGTTCGGATGAGGGCGGTTGCTTTTTAAATTTTTCTAACTGTTAAAAAAAAGTCTTGATACTAATGAGTGATTAGATCTGGCTCTTACCAATAGTTTCTACAACAAAGCCCTGATGACTTTTTCTTATCCTAACATTTTATAAAGATAACAAAGATGAACTGAGAACAAGAAGATGATTCTGTGTACCATAGTATCTTTATATGCCTTCTAGCACAGTCATTTTATGCAATAAAATGAAGCATATTCACTCAGCTTCAAAGTTTTCAGTTCTTTGGTGATGACACAAGAACCAGGGATTGAGGAGAACAGCTTTAGGAAGGCTATAAACTGGTCTTCTCCTGGGAGATGGTTGGGGGGAGCAATGTTGCTTTTATCCCATAAAATCTTCCCTGCATTCAAATTATTTTCTTTGTTTATATGGTGCAGCTTTCTGCCTTTCTAATCAAAGGGTTTCATTACTATAGTTCCCCAACCAGCTAGATTCTGTTTTCGGAACCTGTATTTTTAAGTGCCCAACACCTGCTAGACTCAATTTCTTTGTTGGGATCATCATTTTTTGGAGTATAAAAAGAGTTTTAAAAATTTTTTTGAGGAGCGAAGCAAGCTCTTGTTGTGAACCAGATTTGAAAATAGGTCTTTCATATTATTAGTACTATAATATTTCCCCATCTCATCACTAAGGATCACTTAGGGACACAATCTGTTGCAATTCCTTATTTATTACTTAATATGGTAGCTGACTCAGGTTTTTCTGTGAATATGACACTGAGGAGAGAGTGACTTCACCCAACTGGGTCTTCTGGCTTCAGGAATATGATTTTTAAATGGCACTGTATTTCACATGGCAGAAACATTTTCAGAGATTTATTTTTGAACTCTATGCACAGGGGGAAAAAAGACCATAAAGAAGGTGCCATTAATATCTTTTTGTCTAAACCTATTGAGAAACATGCTTCCTCCAAAATGCACCCCCATATTCCATGCTACTCAACTTAGATAAAAATACTGGTGAAAAATGAAATAGGGGGGAATTAACTAACAGGAAGATCTTTAATTTTGATTTAAGCGCGTGAGCAGATGTACAGGGAGGGGTCTAGATGGGAATAAGTTCCAGATGGGGTGCCAGTGTCAATAAAACCCTTTGAAGAGTTAGTGGCAAGTGAAATCCCAGCTCTTAGAGACTGAACACTTTTAATTACTCTACTAATAAAACATAGCTGACAAGTTCTAAGTTCTGAATGTCATCATTTCTTACCAGGGTTCTGCCGACACACTCCTGGATGGTTTTCCTGCTTCTGGCTTACCAAATATGATCTACTGTCTACATCACTGTCCCCTTGAATAAATGGGTGCCCTCAAGACTAACTCCCAACATGATCCATGAACGTAGGAAAGAAAATTTATAAAGTCGCTTGACTTAATTTTTTACAAACACACTACTCTCTGATGTCCACACCGACAGTGGTCCTCTCACTTGGTTTCTCAGGCTGTCCCATGTCACCTGCATTAAGCAGGTGTCCTGCAGAGAGGACAGACATTCAACAACTCAGACGGGTTCCTGGAAACACCGTGCCTTTATTCTCACTTCCCTTACATTGTGTCACAACTAACACACTGTATATGTGTTCCATTAGATGATTTCAAGGATCATACTGCCTAGCTTTAGGTGAAAATGTCACACAAGATGGACAGATGGCTTAAAGTGTCTTTCCCCAGAGCCGGTGTTGCCCTAATGAGGTGAGAAGAAGCAACTGCAGGGAAAAACAGTATGAATACTTTTCTGACTCTTTGCGAGCTTTTTATCAGCTATATTACAAAATGGCATTTAAAAATGACAATTTAATCATCTCTGACAACAGAGGGCTCCAAAAACCAACATCAAAAATATTTTAAATACAAATGAATTTCCAAGTTCATTAATAAGGAAAACAGTGCAAGTATATACTTTGCCTTGAAATGCTGGCTACTACAAAGAAGCCAAATGAATCAACAAGACATTAAAAGTTATTATTTAGTTGAACTTTATTCCATTCTTTGGTAATGCACATTTATATATTTTATAATGTCTGTATCTGTAGAATGTTAATAATGTATTTTAAATGTTTAAATGTCTTATAATGTATGTATCTGTAGAATGGTATGTGTGTATTCATACACTGGCATGCACACACATGCTATTTATTGAAGGGGAATGGTCAAAATAATTTATTAATGGGGTATATGGAATTTGGCAAAACATTGTAAAGTAACTATAACTCAATTTAAAAAATGTTAAAACAAAACAAAACATTGCAGCCAAAACCAGAGTGATGTTTCTAAAATAACTTTATGAGTATATCACTCTTTTGTTTAAAACCTCACACACCTATCCAGTGTTTTCAGGATGAAATGCAGACTCCTCACCGCAGCATTCAAACCGCATGCTATGCCATGGTCCCTGCTTATTTCTCCATCCACCTCTGTCTTCCACTTCACATACTAAATACTGCATATTTTCTTATCCCTGCCCATCACCTCTCACCGCCAAGCACACACATTTTCTGCCCTTCGGAGGTAGCAAATTATTCTAGATTTTATATTTGACTCCTGTAAAATATGTATTTGTTCAGTTAATTAAGGCAGTGGGAGCAAATGCCTTGGAATAGCAAAGAATAGTTCGCTTGCTGTGAGGTTTCAGCATAAAATTGGTGGAACATTAGCAGTAATATTCAGTGATGGGAGTCAGAGGAGTTTCTGTTGAACTTTCAATTCCTTTCACACTTCATGCTGTCTTGCTCCGAGGACAGTACTCCCTCTCCTTCTTTTCAACAAGTTAATTCCTATCTCATTTTCAGATCTGAACTAGCACGCCACTTGTTCTAGGAAGCCCTCCCTGATTTCCCCAAGGCCTTTCCTATGGGTTCCTCTGCTGCCGCCTTCTTACTTCCATCAAAACAGTTATCTCCCAATAAGGCTGAGGCCCTGGTCAGACGGTTTATGTATTTATTTATATGTTTATACCCCTAGAACCTAGCGCAGCGCCTTGAACATAGTAGAGTATTATTGATTTTTATTATTATTAATATTGAATCAATGAATGAATACAAATGTAGCTTCAAGAGTAAACAATGGCAAAAAGGAGAATCCAGGAATATACATTTTTCCTTTATCCTCCTCTCCTTCAAAAGCCTTTTCCTTGTCCAAGCACCCCCTTTTTCTGCCTTGCAACTTCCTGTCTGCACCAGATAGATATCCAAATCCAACTCCAAGTCCAAAGTTAACCAGTCACCTGGTGGAAAGTATTCTTTGAGTTTCCATTTTGTATGTGTTTGGACTAAATAAACAATAAACTACTGATGTCTGTAGCATTTTAAAAAAAAGTTATTTACAGATACCCAAAGGAGTACTTCTTTCAGCTAGTATATGATTCAAAAAAAAATATCTACACAGCATTTTTGGTTTGCATAGCACTTCATTGCTTTAAATATCAGGAGAAACACGTGTCTGTGATAGGGGAACATCAGGTTATGGAACAGACGTTTCTGGACATGTGGCCCTTCCTGAGATTCCTGTAGTGAGACCTTCACAGCGATTATTCACCAACCCAACCCTTGTGAGTCATCTGTTCCTTCTGAGAATGAGTTGATCAGAAGTAGGGCAATGATACTAAAGTAACCTTTCCCGCTTGTAAGTCACATGACAGTACTGAGTGTCAGGAAGGACCACACGTCCAGAAACATCAGTCCTATAACCTGTCGTTCCACTGTCACGAATACACATCCCTCTTGACATCTAAGGCACTAGTTTCGCTTAGTAACTGTCTCGTTGAATACATTTACAATTCTTTCAAATAGATGGGGAAAATTCTCTCCCCTTCTCTTCCTCCTCACCCATACACACACGCACACACGCACACACATGCACACACAATTTAAAGTCAAGAGAAATGAAGGTTAGAACTTAAGCCACTTGATTGTGTCCACAAAAATGGTAAGAGTTAACACCATGAGCTCCCCGAACCCTAGTCCAGGGTTCATGTCCATGCATCAGGGGAGCCCTTTTCTCGTCCGATCCCACAACTTTTGTGACTAGTACCTCTTCTCATCCCCACCACATTGGTGTGAGAGGATGGGGGCCATGTACACAACAGCTGACGGATCACTGCTCTGTAACTGCAGAGAAACGCTGTGCTGAGCAGTGGGAGGCAGCAGCTTGTCCACACGGCTGTGTCCACACTTAGATGTTACACCACACTGAAACGGGAAGCCCTGATCTAGAGAATAGCTGCCGAATTCTAATTTGTGACAGTCCAAACAAGAACAAGCTACGTCGTGCTCATTCATTAGAAGCTCTTGTTTCATCTTAATCAGGCAGGAAACTGCACACAAGTTGTGAACACATTAGTATAGTTATCAATTTGTAATTTCAGAGAGGATGTAAACAGAGTGGCAAAACCTACAATTTAGCATCTTCCACAGAAAGAAAATATCTGCAGGCCTTTTTCATCAGCTGAATCATATTAGCTCTATTGACTAAAACTCACCATTATACTAATAACATTTTAAAATAAAATTTACCGTACGTAAATGTATCAGTTCAGGCACTGACCTATCACTTTTGCATACATTTGATTAATTCTCTAAATAGTTCTGTGTATCTCCATTTCACAAATGAGAAAATTGAGACATAGGTTGTCTACTGATACGCAGCTGGGAAGTAGTGAAGGCACAAACCTAAATCTCTGTGACATCCAAGTTCATCCTCTTAAGCACATTTATATGTGATGTTTCATATGCAATAGGACCATGGACTTGACTGCAACAGTGAACACTGTTTGGGCCAGTTGAGAATTGTAGTTAATGGATTTGTTCACCTCACCAAAAGATAATAGTGGAGAGATCTCTTTCCTCAAAATTAAGTATCCTAACCTGTGAGTAGGCGTCAGTGTGCACCATGAAGGGTCAGCGGCTTTCCTTTGGTCCTGCCAGTAGGATTTCTACAGTGGCACTGGTGGCCCTGTCTGTCTGAGGCTATTCTCCCTGCCAATGGCCCTCAGGTCATTAAATCCCAGCTCTTTGTCCAGAGAAATTCATCTGCCAGGTTTTCTCCAGCCCTAGGCTACAATTAGTAGAAGTGGCACATGCTTTCAAAGGTCCCACCTCAACTTTCCAAGGAAAACAGACTCTCCCCTCCTAATTCTTTCTTCCTCTATCATCCTCAGCACCTGAGCACTTTGGGATCTCTGGTCCATTTTCCGATGGTGCTTTCTTCACTCTAGTTCAAGACTCTTGTGTTAAGACTCCTGGCCCTTTGCGATGTTGATCACTAACTAGTGTATCTCAGGCAATTTCTAGAGTTTCTTTTCCCCTTACCTCCTGCTTTGCTTAAGCATTCTTCCTGATGCAACAAAGTCAGGAAGGAAAAGGCAGAGAAAAGAGAAAGACAGTTTGAAGGCAAACATAGTATAAAGAAAATAATACAGTGACAGTTGTTCAATATTAGCAAAAGAAAATTTGTTATTTGTTATGTTTTCTCATCTTTGTCTAGTAGACATTTTATCCTGAAAGTGTTAATGGAACTAAAATGCCTTCTAAGAAAAATCTGCATTTGTTTACAGAATAGATATGGGAGTGAGACACAGAATCAGTAAAATACATTTTGTCTCCAGGTTTTAAAAATACCTCAGCCCCTCTAATTGATAGAAGTCTCTTTGTTTTATCATTTTTTTGGAAACTAGACACTTGATACTAGATACCAAAATAAGAGATTTATTCAATGTTCAGAAAAATCGTTTTTTCAGAAATATACCTCTTTCAGTTTATTAATCAATCAATACATTATTATTGAATAAACTATATATTTTACTTAATTATTTTTCATATTGTCTCACAATACACTCAATAATGTTAGGAAACTTTTTTAGTGAGTTATCTAGTCTTCTGTCCCTAGAGCAAAGAATAGTGCTGGGCACATAATAAAATAGCCACTGAGTTAATATTGTTTTGATAGAAGAATTAATGATACTTATTGAGCCCTGACATGTTATTCTAATTGATAAGGCATAAGCAGTATTATAGGTAATTTATATTCATGCAGAGAAAGCACCTAATAAATATTACTTACAATCAATATTTACTGAGCTCCTAGCACTTTGTATTTGATACATTGAAAATTAATTCTAGACACAATAAAATGCAATTTTTATTTTATAATGTTAAGTAGCCTTTATAATTATTACTGAGTCTGGTCTGTTGTACCACTGGATACACTCACATGCTGGAAAAACTGGGAATCGTAATTTGTTGTTACTGTAGCTGTGGTTGAAACCAAGCTCACTGATGCCCTCCACAAAGTTCCACAAAAGTAGGATGCTGTCTGTGAGGCAGCAGGGGAGAAGGGATATCCAAAACTGCTCAAGCCCTGCCTGCTCTAGAAGGAATACCTTACTACTCCAGCCCATAGTGACAATTCCATCCCCGGGTTCCATCCTGCCTCTGTGTGGATCACACAGATTATTATTTGATTTTACACTGTCTTATAAACAGTGTGTTTACACGGTTTCTTGCGTTTACACAGTTTTGTGTTTTGCGACAGTCTACTTCCTGAAATAGACGCTATCTGAAGCATTTGCAAAATGGATGGTAGTTGAGTTCAGCATTAATTGCAAAGAAGAATGCTCATGAAAACAGTGAAATGACATGACTGTCTTGTGTCAGAATTTCTACCAAAGGCCCACAGAAAACAACATGAGTCTGTAAGTATTCCCACAAAGCACAGAAAGGTATGACCCCACAGGGAGGCAGCTGACTGCTCCTTTGAGCCTCACCCCGCCCCACCCTGCTTTAGAAACAGATTATAAATTTGAGATAATGAGCTGCTAGCTTAGGGGACCGTGCTTCATACAGTTTCCTTTCCTACACAATAAGAAGGGAAATGAAGAACACCTCCAAGAGAACCAAGCCAAGGTCCCTAGTACTTGAAAGAAGAAAAGTTGGGCAGTGCATTCCCCTTCTGAGAGCTCATTTATTCCAGTTGGTACAGACTCTTCATTCTGTCACCAGAGCAGAACTTCACAAGTTCCTAAATGAGCTTAACACGTGTCTGCTGGAGTCTGAGGTGTATATATGAGCATAAAAGCTGGTACCTGCTTCCTTCTTGAAAGATTTGGCATATTAAACTATGTTATGGTTACTGGGGAAAGGGGGAGGGAAAGGGATAAATCTGAAGGTTTGCAAATGTTAAATTTGCAAATGTTAGCCACTGTATATAAAAATAGATAAAATATTCTTCTGTATAGCACAGGGAAATATATTCAATATCTTATAATAACCTTTAATGAAAAAGAATATGAAAATGAATATATGCATGCATATGCATGACTGAGACATTGTGCTGCATGCACACCAGAAACTGATACATTGTAACTGACTGTACTTCAATTAAAAAAAAAAAAAAGAAAAGAAAGTTTTAGAAGTAAGAATTTGGCCTGACAAAGACACATGAATTTTCACCAATCAAGTGGATACTATAAAAAGTGGCGAGGCTTATACCATCTTAATACAACCTGCACAAATGGTAGTTGATAAGGACACCAGGAGTAAAACCAGGTATGAGTCACCAGGGCAGGTGGTAAGTGGAGGTTGCAACAGGCAACCAGAAAGTGCATCACATATGATGAAAAGGTCCATATGGAGCCCCCCCAAAAACACAGGGATGTGTCTCAATAAAGAGCCAACATTTAGTCTAGGCTCAAGACTAGTCATTATCAGTTAAGAAAGAATTTCAACGGCACCAAGCATGCAAGACTTCTCACATCTCTCCCTCCAGGAAATCCTCCCCACACTGCAATCCTGCAACAGTCAGAACATGAAGAATGGGGAAAGGCAGAAAAAGAGCGGAAGAGTACATCACTTCCATCTTCCCCAGTGCAGGGTGGCAAATAGAAACTTCAGGGAAAGGAGAAGCTTTGAGATGAATATAAAATTGAAGTTTTGTTTTGAGTTGAAGTGATTTTGTAGTAGTACTTGAAAATGAGACTTAGGAAGGGAAACAAAACTGTTGTTCTAACTAAAACTTCTCAGAAAAAGAACAGGAACTGTCTGAGATGTGTCAGCAGGTTTGGAAGTGTTACCCAACAGAATGCACATGATTAATGGTGGGGAAAATGGGAGGGTTCCCTATTTTTACCTCATTGAGTTCCATCTTTTCAAATATATATATGAATAAATCAGCACTACTTGCTCATTATAAAAATGGGTTTTCCGTATAAGCCCAAGAACATGCTTTCTTCTCATGCCTCCTTCTCCATTTGAGGGGCTGTCTCCAATGTCATCACCTCCTGCTTATTTATCTTATTAGGTTCATCTTAAACACAGCTTTATCCCTGACAGAGTCCTTGATTTCCACTACTCCCTATTTCTAAGCTTTCAGTTATGGTATCCATCACTTTCTTCACAAACCCTTAATCAAGCACTCACTTTTATCATCTCCATGACACTTACCATAGCGATAAAAAATGAACTAACCTCTGTCATTAAGGAGCTTACAGTCTTGCAGTGTGAAAGGGTGTGCACACAAGCAGAGAAGTGATCTAAAGAAGTTATTTATTCTTCTGTACCTGGGGCTGGAGGCGTGTGATCTCATGGGAAGCAAGAAGTCAGCATCAAAGAAAGTTTCAGAGAAGAAGGAAGAAGTGGGTTCTGACGGATGTCTTGGGCTAATTAGATACTCTGTTGCTCTAACTGAGATACTGCTTCTTAAATAAGGAAGAATTTTATCTCTACCTCAAGCTGTTGAAACAGAATATGGAAATAGAATATAGTCATATGGATAGTCTTTAATAGTCCAAAGCCATGTAATGCAAATTTTCAGAAGTGTAAAATCCAAAAAGGAAGAAGAGGGAGTTAGTTGGTAGGATGACAGAAGGTAATTAGACGTGAGAGGTAAAGTTAAACTATGTTAATAACAGAACACTGTTGTTGAATTCTAAAAACAACTTTTTCGAAAGGCCTGGAGTGGTGTTAAACGCGGAACTTTTCTCTATGTGGTCCAGCGTTTTCCCCTCACCTACCCTGAGAGCACACTCAAGACGTGTCTAAGGTGTTCAAAAATCAGCCCCCTCTTCTTGAGCTGTTTTAGGTGGGAATCTGTTTCTTGTGAATAGAATAGAATGACAGAATGTAAACAACTGAAGTGAATTAAAAGTTTCATGTTACATGTTAGTCGAGGCAGAGAAAGCTACTATAGACTAAGTGTCTCGACGATCAACAGTGTCTTTTCCACCTTTATTATTAAGCCTTATATATGCAGAAAAAGGATCTTACAGATTAGTTTCTCTATCAATCTTTACAAGAGTTGAAGTAAAACGAATTACTACTGAACACCTTTGTGACCAGGCACTTTCGAGGAGGTGAGGACATTGTTTTCAAGGGGTTTACGATCTGCCAGGATAGAGAAACACCAAACAGGTCATTTCAGTGTAGGGCAAGTATGGAGATAGTAGTAAAATCTAAGTAATTTAACTTCTGGGGAAAAGAAATGTTTGCTAGAGAAAGGTAAAAATAGGCAAAAATAAGATAAGCTTTTGTTGTTTGTTAAGTGCTGGTTTCTGCTACTTGTGACTCTTAATGAGCTTCCTTACTTACTACACCTTTAAGGAGAAATGTCTCCTCCCCCAGAGAGTAAGTCATGAAGCTTCAGCCAGTGGCTGAATGATCTCATGAACAATACACTGGGTAAGAGGATGTGAATTTCCTTAAGAATCATATCAATAACAATTTGGGTAAGTTACCTTCTGTCTGTGATCAAGCCAGCCTTAGCATCGGACTTCCGTTCTTCCCATGGACTTGCTCTCTGTAGTAAGGACGTCAAACCAAAAAAGTTCAATTTCATAATGGCCATGAAATCTTCTACAGAGCTTTATGAATGTTGAATAGCCACGAGAGAGTAAAACTGACCTCAGTCGGGGTTTTATTATGGGGATGTGACACAAGTATTTATATCGACCCCTGTTTTGCTATCAAGAGTTCAGAATAGCATAACTACTATATATGAGCTGGGTTAGTGTATGTTGTCATCTGGGGGCTTAGCTAAGTAATTTTTAAGTCTCATTCTAACATTAAACAAACCTACAAATCTTAGTTATTATTTCTCAAACTAGATTTTTCAGAATCCCCAGTGGCTCCTGGCTCTTTTTAAGAAAAAAATCTCAGGAATGCTCTTTCTTTCTCAGAGGCCCCAAACTAGTTGATAATAATCTTTCTTGATTTTTCTTCTTTTTATAATGGTGGATATTTCTGTATAAATTTATGAATTTAAACTTACCAGATTGACCTGAAGATTTTATTCATAAACCAGATCACAAAGGATTATTCAAGGAGAAAAATCCTTCTTGAAATTAGCTAGAAACCAAGGTTGTCTTTTGTTTTTTTCTTTAACCGCTTTATTGAGGTATAATGGCTATCCAGAGAACTTAGCGTATTTAATATGTACAATTTGATGAGTTTAGACTTTTGCAAACTCCCATGATACCATCAGCATGATCAGGTAACAGACATGCCTGACACCTCCCAAAGTTTTCTTGTGTTGCTTTCTTTTTTGTTTTGTTTTGTTTGTGGTAAAACCTTTCAACATGTGAATGAACTTAACAACTCTGATGTGCACAATATTGTACTGTTAACTGCAGTCACAGTGCTGTACAGCAGATCTCCAGAACTTACTCATTTTGGGTAACTGAAACGTTGTACCTATTGAACAACCAAGAATACACAGTGAAGAAAGGATTGTTTCTTCAACAAATAGTGTTGAGAAAACTGAATATCTGCTTGCAAAAAAAAAAAAAATTAAAATTGGACTCCTACGTTATAGTACCATATACAAAATCAACTCAAAATGAATTAGACTTAAGCAGAAAACCTGAAATTGAAAAGCTCTTGAAGATTACCTTTGTTTTTAACTTTACTGAAAAACTTTTCATTTAATGTATCAAGAGAGGTTCAACACAGAGGAAAATAGCTATTAGCAGGTTGAAGCTACCATTACTTTAATATAATTTCCCTTTGAACAGTTTTGAGAAGAAATATTTTTGTTTTACTTTTTTATAAAATGTAATTTAAAAATTTTGTTTACTACAAAAGTAGTTACATTCATGGATAGATCCCCAAATGTCTAAACATACATCAGTCCAGGGAAATAAAAAGAAAATGAAGTATATAGAACATTAATTAAAGTTTCAAACCTATAATGGAAAATAATCTGGAAAAACACATATAAATAACTGAATCACTTTGCTGTATATCTGAGACTAACACAACATTGTAAGTCAACTCTACTTTAATTTTAAAAAAGTTTAGATATCTTGCAGGATCTTTTTAACTCAATTTTATTCAGTTTCCATTCCTCCATGCTTTTATGTATTTTGGGGGAAACATTATTTTTTATGCAAGGCAATGAAGCTCAATTTAATACTCATTATAAGCATTACAATCAAAATCAGATAATGAAAGATAATTAAGGCACTTATAAATATATTACATTAACAGCAGGGTCAGTTATTAGAGTTTCTCTCTAATTAGAAATATTTCAGAACTAAAATAATTACCCTTTTTTTTTTTTACCTTCTCTTATGCATGTCTGTACATCTGATTGAAGTATTCTAAATCAGGAAAAATATGTATTTGCTTTGATGTGTTCTTTGAATTTCTCACTGAAGTACAAAAGTTAAACTCTTTAAAACCTACTGTGTGACCTATATAAACTAAAACATTTTGGAACTCAGATAAATCAGATCAAGAATTCTTTGAGACAAAAAATAATTTTATCTCCTCTGGTGAGCCAAAGAAGCTTTGCTTCCTCATCAGAGAAAATATGTACATTTAACAGATAGAATGTATTTCATTTATAGAGGTTCCTTTTCTCAATGTCTTTTACAAAAGATAAGGGTCAGCTTTTCTAAGTTCCACAACATAATTATTTATATCTGCTGAACTGCTGTTGAACTGGAAACACTAGAATTCTTTTTTTTTTTTGATTGTTATAACGCCATTCCCTGTCTCTGCTAAGTATAACTCAGTATATAACTTCAAAAGACATCTCTCGTGGATATTCAGTAAGATATTACATGTGAAATTTTTTAAAAAGAGTTTCTGGTCAAATAATATTAAGGCAAAAACTGTTTCATCATTACAGCATTTCCCAGAGCTTCTGATATCATAATTTAATGTAACTTAGGTGCCAGAGTGGGAGTGGGTGGAGGCTAATATACTGCTTTGCTGCCTTAAACTCTGCTCACCTGGAATCCATATTGACATTTGTCTAAAAATACTTGTCATGGATTTAAGAGCTAAAAACAAAGCTTAATTGCCATATATACTTTCATTTCTAATACTGTCGACAACATGGCCTCTGAAACCCCAAGAAAATGATAAATATTTTTAAAAATACATACACAAACTTTTCGATACATTTCTTCATTGGCAAAAAAAAAAAAAATGTATGGCATCCACAGATATCCCAAATGAAGGGAAAGCAGGACTCCTGAGGTGTACACCAGCACTCCAGGTAGCCTTCAAGATGGAGAACTCGCCCACCCCAGGAACCGGGAGCTTCAGGTTTAATGTCAACCCAGGACATGAATGAAAGGAGGATAAGCCTCCAATGTCGGGGTTAATAGAAAATTCCCACAGAAAGCTGCTGCAGGGAACAGGAGGACACTACGAACAGGAAGGAGGAAGCTCTCACTGGAAGGAATAATACCAAGCTTGTCCTTATTTGAGTTTTCATCCAAAGTCTGAAATACTTGTGAAAGTGAAAAACCCAAAGGGATAAATTATTTTAAGGTGGTATCTGCAGTACCCTGGCAAAAGCAAACAAAAATCAAGAAACAGACACCATCAAAAGAAGGCACAATAATTACATCAAAGTAATATGAGATCACAGTTAAAAGCCACCAAACAAATGAAGAAAAAAATAAAAAAGGTCACCCAAAGTGAAAAACACCAGAAACAACAAACATAAAATATGAATTAAAATATTCTAAATATTGCAATTACCATAGAATAAAAACAGTTATATCTAATGTCTATATAAATAAAAGGTTATTGAAAATATGAACATCATGTAAGACACGGCTAGAAAGACTGAGTAGACTTGAAAATAATTTCCAAGAGAATTTATAGAAAGAAAAAATATGTAGAAATCAAAAATTTAAATAACACAGGCAGTTTTAAAACAAATAGATTTCATTGAAGAGTGAAATATTTATTCCAAAAATTTGGAGCTTCAAAATTACATGGAATTTATTACAGGAAGATGAAGTGCTTTAAAAACTCTGTTTTAATATGAAAGAGCAAGTAAGAGATCTGAGTACAGAGTACGGAGGCCCATTATGTATCTAACTGGAGATTCCAGAAGTAAAGAAAAGAAGTATGGTGATATTATATTTTAAAAGATAAAGGAGGCAACCACTAAAAAAGCAATAATAATAATAATGATAATGATAATGATAATAATAATAATAATAATGTATAACCAGTATAATATGAGAGAAAATGAATTATATAAAATGCTCAGAGCTAAAAAAGGCCAAAAATAATTGTAACTCTGATGATGGATGTTAACTAGAGCGTGGTGGTCACTTTACAATATATACAATATATACATGTCAAATTACGTTGTACTGTTGAAACTATATAATGTTAATAATACCTCAATTAAAAAAAACATACAAAAGGCACATGTCCACTTATAAGTGTTTTTTATTTTCAGTAAAGATGTACTGTAGTACTGCATGAGCCTAAACTACACTTGAGTACTACGTGAGTATAAACTACACTTTAACAGACACCTCACCAAAGAAGATATACAGAAGGTAAATGAGCACATGAAAAGATGCTTCTAACCACGTGTCATCAGAGAAATGCAAATTACAACAACTAGACTATACCACCACACACTTATTAGAAAGGCCAAAATCCGGAACACTGAAAACAAATGCTGACACGGGAGTTGTGCAACAGAAACCCTCAATCATTGCTGGTGGGAACGCAAAATGGTTCAGGCACTTTGGAAGATAGTTTGGTCATTTATTACATAACCAAACATATTCTCACTAGAGACTTACTAGCCTTACCAAAGACTCCTGTAAAAACTCCAGCTTTGTTGACACCTTGATCTTAGCCCCATAAGACCTGTTTCACACTTCTGACCTCCAGAGCTATAAGATAATAGATTTGTGTTGTTTTAAGCCACTAAGTTGTGTTTTTCTTTTTCTTTCTTTATTTTTTAATAGCAGAAATTCTTGTGACGATCTTGATTGTGTTTTGGAAATTTTGGAAGATGTTACCATTGGCAGACACTTGGGTGAAGAGTACAAAACCTCACATATGAACCTACAATTATCTCAAAATAAAGTTTAATAAAAATGCGTATGTTTTACTTTCCTTAAAAATTTGGAATACATTTAATTTTAGAATTTTATTAATGTTTGTCTGAGTCTTAACACCTTATTTCTTCATTTAAAAATCATTTTTGAAGCTGATCATTTTTGAAAATGATCATTTATGATCATTCTGATCATATATCTTTAAAAGATAAATCATGGCATTAAGATCATAGTACTGATTTCAAAACATTTTCCACCAACAATGACTCGGCTTTATAATGAGATCCTGGATTGCTTCAGGACTATATTCTCTATAGAGAGGTACTATAACATAGTGTGTGAATTGTGCTCTGGAATTGGGTATGTTCAAAGCCAGTCCCAGTAACTCACTGTCTAGTCTAATCTTGTGCAAGTTAGTTAACTTCACGAGGCTCAATGTTCTCACCTATAAACGAGGTAATTATAGGATGCCCTATAGTGTCTGCTCGTTGTAAAGTGACAGTACTAATTTTGTTGAGAATATGCCTCATATGTGTTCGTATCAGGGGAAATTTAAGAACATAAAGTGGTCAAAATGTTAAGTATCTGAAAGTGAATGAAAAATCTGTGTGTGCCATTCCCTGCCTACTTAGCGGATAATTCCAACTGTGTGGTCCACGTGAGAAAGCACTTTCCAAATGGCCCCAGAAGATCGTTTCCTAATTTACCTTTTCCGTCATGAGAGGGCCAAAGGATTTAGCACATTTAGAAAGTGACTTTTGACTTAATGACAGGCAACGTGATTGGCATAGGTCTGTACAAGGACTCCGAAGAGAATAAGGTTTTCTGTTTATTTTTCAGACACCTTGGAATGTTTCTGATTTAAAGAGAAGTTTCATTTTTCTAGCAGTGTGTGGCTTCTTCAAAGATCAAGTAAATCCTATTTCCTACGAAAAGAAGGCAAATTGCAGCCTATCTCCAGGGAGACCAAGGACACCGGAGTCTCACACACTTGTCTGAACACTCAATATCATTTCAGGAAATAAAAGCTCTCCATATAACTTTAATTCTAATTTGCACAGCAATAAATTAGATTCTAAGCTTTTTCAAAGACATAAGTGGAAATCTTGGAAGTTTCCTCTGAGAAAGAAAAAAACACAATGAACAGTAATTTGATTTCTAGCCTCTCTTTATGAATTCATAAAGTACCAGTGCATTTTTACTGGATGGCATATAGTTCCATAGGGTGTCATTATCTTGTGTTATCGTGAATTCAAAACAAGACACTGAGCACCTGAAAATTAGTTTCTTGCCTTTTGAGGTAAGGGTGCAGAGAGTTGCATGAGAGAGAATCTAATTGAAATTTAATTATTTTACCCTTTTTGTCGAAGTGATTATGCTAAGGGAAAAACAAAGTTCAGTGAGAAGGATAAAATGAGGAAGTTTCTCAACCTGGTGGCACTGTCTGCTTGAATCTGTGACATTGCAGATGTGCATAATCACCAACAATTTTAGAATTTAGGATCACAAACAAGGTATATTGATGGCTCTGAGTCTTTGATCCTCTTGAGGCCAACCTCTCGGTATTTGCAGTGGACACCACCTACATCAGTATTGATAATTTGTCCAAGCTGGCAAAAGGTTTTGATCATTGTTTAAAACCATCAGCTGCTGTGAATAGGAAAATAGGTCAGTGTAACAAGATAAAAAGGCAGGATATAATTATAGATGTCTTTGATGCAGAGGGAGAGGTGGTCATGACGGTGGGAAACTGATTGAACTTTATATCTTCAACGGTTCTGAAAAATTACATAATTTTATAGTCCATGAATAACATATATGATTGAATTAAGATAACTCTTTGTGTTAAGATAGAAAAATAAAGACCTCACTATCGACGGGCAACAGAAATGGGTGGGTTAAGAGTGGGGCACATGGATATATCAAGGAAGTA
Organism: Vicugna pacos; assembly: GCF_048564905.1. Classification (NCBI taxonomy): domain Eukaryota; kingdom Metazoa; phylum Chordata; class Mammalia; order Artiodactyla; family Camelidae; genus Vicugna; species Vicugna pacos. The sequence goes on from NC_132996.1 coordinate 13,930,114, forward strand.
TAAATTGGATGCAAGATGTATAAAGCATTGCTAGCAATTATTTGTGCTGTATTTTCAGCCTTGCTGGCTTAGACATACCTTCTCTTCCTTTATTCTGTAACAGTTAAAGAAAAAACCATGATAAATACTTTGAACACTAGTAAGCCTATTTTTAAGACAGAAATCCTCTGGCATCCTCAGGCTGGCCTGTAACTCGGAAATCACTACAAGTGGAAAGCTACGTTAACGTTATCGCCTCTTCTCAAACTTTCAAGGTGACACTGACCCTCGGAAAAGATTATTCACAGTAAAATATCTATAATAAATTTACAATAAAATATCCAAAATATTTCATGTCAGAACCTTCTATGTAGTGACTGTAAAGATTTGAGGGGTTGGGAAAACTTGCTGCACCAATGATTTTTGTGTATTTGCTTCCAGTGCACTTTGCAGATACTTTCTCAGCGAAGAATAAGAGCCGTACGAATATAAGGTTTTTTCTTGGTCCTTGTTATATTCAAACAGAAAGCTTAGTCTCATAAAGGATAACTCTGGGACTAGCCTGCAAATAAAGCTGAAGTGTATCCCACTACACTCAACTTCTTTCATTTAACCATCCAGCAAATACTAAGTACTCACCATGTGCCAGGCACTACTAAAGGCACTGAGAGGTAGATATTCAGCGAGCAAAACGAACAGCTCTTATGGACTTACATTCCAAAGAGGGAAGACATCAAAGAAGAAATATATACTATGCTACTTGACAGTAAGTGCTATGAGTAACAACAATAATAGTGGTAAGAAAAATAATAGCAGTAGTAAACACTCACACAATACTTACTAAATGCCAGATATCATCAATGTTGTTTAAAAATATTATTGCTTTTGGTCTATCTATGAGAAAGATACTATTAGTATTTTATAGGTGAGAAAATGAGGTGCAGAAAAACTTGACCAAGTTGATAGTAATTAAATGGCAGAGCTAGGAATTCAAAGAGATTGGCTCCAGATTTTGTGGTAAATAAGAATAAGGCAAACTATATTCAATTTCTTACAACAACATATAATGGAAAAGAATCTTAAAAGAAAAAATATATATGTATATGTGTATATATATGTATGTATAACTGAATTGCTTTGCTATACACCTGAATCTAACATTGTAAATCAACTACATTTCAATAAAAGATAAAATTAAAAAAAATTAAAAAGAATAAGGCAGATTAAAGGGGATTAAGAGGGATGGAGCATGTACTGTTGTATATTCCAGGACCTGGGATGATTTCTCTAAGTGACCAAATATATGATCAGAAGTATGAAATGAATATGACAGCAAGCTATGCAGAAGTGGCTGTCGCACAGAAGTAATGGAGAAAAATGGCAGGAGTTGAAGGCAAAGAGGCTGTGGGTGGAGACTACAAGGATCAGATCACATGCGTGGTAGAAGCCTTAGCAAGGCAGGTTTCCATTCCAATTTGTTTCTATTTCAGTATGATAATACAGTTTGATTCAAAGACCTAGGCAAGAAAAGAGACTGTGCGTCTCAGGAAGATTTGCGGAGATAAACACCGAGAAAAGACTTCACTTTCTAAGAAACTGACAAATAAGTGGCCAGAGCCATTGTAATTTAGAATATGTTTATGTAAATTCGGTAATAACCAAAGCCCAGGTAACCTATAATGTTGTTTTTGCAGTTAACATAGATTTGCTAGTGTTTGATTTCTACAATTCAAAATTTCATTCATAGTAATTTACATTTATTGCTTAATATTTCTTGTATGTAGTTTTTCTAAATCACTGTAGACTGACAATGTAGAAAGATATAGAGATATCATCTAATTTTTTAAGACTTCCTAAATTGGAATGTTATGTATTGACACTGTTGTCCTCATTAAATATTCTCTGTGATCGTCCATTCATTGGTTCACTTTTCAAATAATATAGAGAACTAGTATTAGAATAATTTCTATGTATTTTCTGGGTTTATTCTGTGTCTGGATAATAGCATACAACAGTAGAATGTCTTGTTACTGACAGTCATAAGGTGAACCCAAGCAGGAAAAGTGCCAGCTGTGGACCTCCACTTTCGTATGCCTGCATTGTTGCAATGTGCATTTGTAACGTGCATATTTTGAACTTTAACACTTGCAAAGAAAGTGAAAAAGCTGCAGTTCTCTGGGCAAGTTGATGGCTCTCTATTAAGTGGTCCATTAATCTGTAGCCACCAAAGGTAACCCTGTGTTACATAAAATTCCTTCATTCTAACAGATCTTTAAGTTATTGAATGTCTTTCCGCAGTATTCTCTTTTTTAGAGCCCAGGCAGTGGTACCTATGAAATTAAAATGAAACCTATGAAAGTATTACCTATGAAAGTATTACCTAGTAGTCATAAATTGGGATAATAAAAAGAAAATAAAACAAAAAAAGAATTCAAAATAAGGGAAAATGAAGAAATTAATATAGAAGCAGAGAAAACTGCTTTTGTAGTACCTGCTCTAATGCTAATTGTGTGACCATGAGCAGGTCATGAAATGTTATTAACTTAACATAATAATCTGCCTAATGAGGTGTTATGAGAGAATATATGAAATTGTTTAAGCATAATATAAAAATGCTAAATAAGTTTGCTCGGGGCATAACAAAGTAACACAGGTAAATTACTATCTTAACAATAAAAGCTAAATATTTTTAACCAGCATATTATGTACCTCCTTTAAAATTGCTAAATAACTTGAATATTTACAAATTACCTAGCTTAGTTAATTAGTTACCTAAGCAACCAATTAGTTCCCTAAATACTCAATTAGTTATGAAAGTAATTTGTATTTCAATTGAATGTATGTTAACTTATATCTAGTGGAAGGAAGGGCTCCCACGGAAACGTTACCAGAGGTAAACCTCTCTCAGAGGCACAGTCCCACCTCCATCCAGGCTGTCAACCCCACTAGAAAAGTATCATTCACTTTGTCGGTGGCCATCCTGGATTTCTTTAATTAATGAATAAATCAGTAATCTATGAAGCTTTAATAATAGAAGAGCCTCTTAATTGACAATATCCTGAAAACATCACAGAGCCACTCTAAACTACTCAGAATCCCCATTTTCAATATTCTACTTAGTCTATACATTTCTTCATTTTAACTACATAATAAGCTAACCAAAAGCAAATGAACAGTAAAAACTGATTCCAAATATTATTGACCAAAAATTATACTTTGTGACACTTAGATTATGATAAATATAGACAAAAATAGATTAGGACAAAATATAAATGTCTGTAAGAAAATGGAAACGCTTCCTTAGGTAAATGTGTATTTCTTTAAAAGCCTGTAATTCAGGGGGTGGGAACAGCCCAACAAGAGAACACACTGAGGTTCTAGAAAACATATTATGAGTTAATTAGGCTTATATAGGCCAGCTGGTCACCTAACCAGAATTTATAAAATTGATTTCCTGAGTGAAATATTTTGGGATTTAAGCCTATTATTTTCAGATGAATTCGTGTAGTATTACACATTTTCCTGATGGTGTCTGATGTACTGGCATCACACTGCCACTCCCTTTTATGATGAAGAACATGTTAAATTACAAGTACCAACCAAAGGTAGAAAAACATATAGTGGAAGATTATTATTTTTCATAAATAATGATTTGCTTATCAGATTCTTTATTGGTCACCTGCTAGGCAGCACATATCTGATGGAGTGGAAAAAAGGATAGCTGATTTTTGAAGAATCAGACAGAAAGGGCTGTAGAAAAGAAAGCAATACATTTTGTGCAGGGTGGGTTTTAAATGCATAGAGTTAATGTGGCAAAGTTGTAGCAGAAGTCATCAGGCCAATGAAGAAGAGAGAATAAAGGAGAAGCAATGAATGAAGCCTAGTGGAGAATACTTTCACCTGCTTACAAGTCTTGTCTAGAACTAGTTTGGCTACTTTTGTGTCCAGTCTATGAAGCCTGACATCAAACAGCCAGGATAGCCTTCCTATGATTCTCCCAAGCCACAGAAATATATCAGTCAAAGCATTTTCTGTCTTCAGTGATTTTCCTTGATTTCTCCACTTAAAATATCCCAAATGAATTCCCACACTGATGATTTCTGTTAACTTTTGGGATTACCAAGGAGCTAAATGCACTTTAAAAGCAAATTTCAAAACCGTATGTTCAAAATTTGTTTTTACTTCTTTGTACCAGATGATGAATCTGGTAAAACTAGAGGAAGAAATAAATTCTGTTGGACTATTTAATAGGGTCTCAATCAAAGTGCTTCTGGCTTCATCATTTTAGTCTTTTTAAACTAGACTGCACAAGTCACCAAGGAATCCACTGTGAAGAGCTGCCTCCTGGCTGTGGACTAAATGGCCAACGACATCATGACTTTCTTCTCTGTAATTCAATTACAAGTGACAGCTGTGTTTCTAGTGCAAAAATAAGAACTTAAAACCACCCACAGAGTTCTTCCCCAAAATAACTTATTTCCAGAAGACCTGAATCTGTGCTGGGAGGATTTGGGTTTTTATTTTTTATTTTTTTATTTATTTTTTTTAAATGAACACTGAGATCAGTGTACTTTGACAAGCTTGTGTTTGGGAATATTATAAAATTCACATTTCTATAGACTATAGGATGGAAGTAATCAAATCTCTGGGATTTCTGATAGCATGATATACCCTGTTACGGTTGTCACCTAAGTCCCCTGGCGATTCTAAACTCAGGTGACCAAGGGAAGATATTGCCTTTAAAATGTGTGTGTGTGTGCATGTGTGTGGAGGACGGTGGGGTGGGGAGCTTCTCCTCTACCCCCTCTGCCAGCCTTACTGCAGCTTAATAATCACTGCTGCAGATTATATAACTGCCAATCAGGACTTGCTCTGGTTACTTTTCCTTAAGAATATTTGTTTCCAGTTCTTTTATCTGAACGTAATAGAATATATGATTGCTTCTGATAGACACAATTGTTAGAAAGAGGAGCAGAATTAATGTGACTGGCATTAAATCTTGAAACACACAATAGTTTTAAAAAGCTAACATATTGGAGCATCTCAATGCAATTTACAAACGAATGAGTCAATGCCAGCTCTTCCACTGTTTTTCTGAACAAATTGAGCAGCTGATATAAGCAGTTGGTAAGACTTGTTTTACAGACTTGGGAACTCTGATCTGTCTTCCTCTGATAATAGGAAGTTTTAGAGGTTGTTATAAATCCACAGAGCACCTCCTTAACAGATTGACTGGTGCCAGATGAGCCATTTTTTAAATCGGATGTCTTTTTTAAGGTGGAGTTGCTGGTACACTACTAATTATGACTAGCTCCAATATCTCATTGCTCTATTTCAGTATTTCTATATTTCTTTACCCTGATAATCTGGTTTCAGATCTCTCTGTGTCCATCTGCTAGCTCTTTACATATCTTTCTTTCATTACTCTAGCCCCCTTAACCCTACTCCAGCCTCTCCAGTTTGTTTCTTGACTATCATGACATGGAGTGAGATACTTCAACTCTATAAAATGGGGATGCTGTTAGCACTTGCTTCACTGGGTAGCTGTCAGATAAAAGATAATGATGCATGTTAGGTACTTTTAAAATTAAATACAGACTGGAGACCAGACTCGAAATTCCTTGAGCAGGCAAGACGATCTAAGCCACATAAATGAAACTTAATTTAGCTTATTCTGCAAAACATGTGAAACTGTAAATGCCTCTGATAATCATAAAAGAAACATAAGTCATCTTCCTAAAAATGGTAAGACAATCAACTTTTAACCAATCCTTTGCTGTTTGGTAACCTCTATTGTAATAACCAAACATTGTAAAGGTTAAACAACTTCCCATTTTCACTTTATAAGACGTCCTGTAAAATCAGGCCCGTGAGTTTCAAGGCAGTCTTTGAATTTGAAAACTCCAAGTTCATGAACTGATTATTGTGCGCCCAATAATCAATACGTTTTACTAATTTCTATTTCTGTGATCCAGGGTTTGACGTCTGCTATTTCTAAGATGCTGGCAGTACTTGGCCCAGGACCCTCCCACTGGAATTCCTGCAAACAAATTCTTGCTGTTATTAGTATTAGTATTGTCATAGTAATAGTATTTTCTGTGCATCTCAGCCCTGGTTTTTGTAGCATTCACTTTGGCCTTATCTCTTCCTGTGTTCTTCATACAGAATTAGCTGAGCACAGATCTCACCAAGGTGCCCACGATAGCCCCCTTGAGTTTTCATCATCTAGCTGCCTTCTCTTATCTGATTCTGTCTTGGATTTGGTGGAATTCTATAGATAGTTCCACTGTTAAATCTTGCTTGTTTGTGAGGGAAATGATAGTCAATATCTACATTTTACCTACAGATTTTAGATATTTGATGAAAAATGGTTACCATTAACTGGAGTACCTCTCTGTTTTTGAGTTTGTATTTTTGTCAGGAAACCATTTATTCAATTAAAAAAATCATTCTTTTGAATGTCTTCTTGGAACTTCAGATTTTGTCAGTATGTAATCTTTATATATATATATTTTTTTATTTTAGTCAGTTGGCAATGTTGTGTCAATTTCTGGTGTAGAGAGCAATATTTCAGTCATATAGGAACATACATATATCGTTTTCATATTCTTTTTCACCATAAGTTACTACAAGACACTGAATATAGTTCCCTGCTCTATATAGTATAAACTTGTTGTTTATCTATTTTATGTATGCATTAGTTAGTATGTGCAAATCTCCTCACCACAAAGAATAAACTACTTGTTTAATTGAAATTCTGCTCAAGAGAGGTATTTAAAAAGCTTAGAGCGATGCTGTCCAATATGGAAGTCACACATGGCTATTTGAATTTAAATTTAAATCAACAAAAATTAAATGAAAACAAAAATCAATCCTTCAGTCACACTAGTCACATTCAAGTGTTGAGTCGCCACCTGTGGGTAGTGGCTACCATATTGAACAACACAGAAATAGAACATTCCATCATCACAGAAAGTTCTGCTGGGCACTGGTGATCTAGAGAAAGGCAACCTATATGCTATTCTAATTTATCTAATGTAGAGTTTCAAAGCTCACAGAACAAAACAGAGGGCCAGATGTAAAAAAAACTAGCCTTCAAGTTGCCTATGATCTAGCAGCCAGAAAAGTTATTAAGTACTGTTTCTCTGAGTATCTGTGTGTACTTTGTCCTGGTGGACTCAATTGGGTTCCAACCACTGAAGAATTCCCTGTCAGACTGATGCTTGTTTATTAGGGGCACCCCTAGGTGTCTGTGTCAGTAAGCTTATTTATAGCACAAATTAGAGACTTGGACATCACCTGTATTTGGAAACTTATAATCCGGATCAAAGGAGTTTCTCGTTGGCATTTCTTTGCCAACAGATATTGCTCCAAATATTGGCTGAATCATCAGCTGCAAGAAGAGGTGCAACAAATCCATCAATAAACTGGGAAAAAAAAACTGTCTACTCAACCTAATTATTTAATACCAATTTGAACGGTCTGAAGTATCTAGTGATCATCTTAGTTGACCCAGAGAACTTCGGTGATGCACCCCAGGATAAAGGTTGTTATTCAACCCTTACAGAATTATGGTGTATGTCTTCTCCTAATAGTGTTCCTGCCATACTGGTCATTAAATGCCATTATTTGCGTGTCACTCTTGCTCAAGAGTCGGTCTGTAGAACCCTAAGTTAACTTCTAGGTTTACCAGATACCTGGATGTTAGAACGTTGATTGGCCTGTTTTGTTTCAGAAGTCTGGTTTTTAAATTTGACACTTAGAAGAAATGAAAATATTCAGTGAGGTTTAAACATCTTAAACTTTTCCAAAATGAGATTAAGAAACAATTACTCTTTTTTAGTAAAATAGGAAAACAATGCTATCAAAACATCAAATGGAGTTGGAAAAAAAAAACACATCATACAAGGTTTAAAAACTCTAAACCATGTAGGTGATTAGTCTTCCCTTTGAAAACCTCTTTTTTAAAAATTACATTCTTTGTTTACACACTTCTAGTTATAGTAACTCAGAAAGAAGTGCATGTCATTAAAAAATGTATTTCCTAATTAAGAAAATAATACATGTACAAATGTACAAATTTCAGAAAACACAGAAACATATATGGCAGGATTATGTATTAAAATGTTAATTTGTACTTTGCTCTTAAAATGTTTTTCCACCCCTTATTCCAAGAGAGCGGTTAGAGCCCTTTGTTCTTCCTTACTCAGGAAAGATTTCTATTGCTAAGCTGAAAGCAGTTGTTTGCAGATAATGTCCTTTCTCGTATTTAGTTTTCAGAAAGCCTGAGCTCCTGGGGGCAAAAAGTTACTTTTAGGAAACAAGACATATGAGTGCTTTTAGGAAGAAGAAGTGGCCTTAATGGTCCTAAGAGTATGAAAACTGGTAAAACAAATGTGAGCTCTTAGGTTTGAAAGGGTTTGGGACACATGACTCAATTATTTGCAGTAACTGAAGAAAGGGTGGCGGGTCTAGGGGGGTTGTGGATGTAAATGAGATGTACCATGGTTTAAAAGTATTCTGAAACCACAGGGAATGAAAATAGAGCTCAAGATTTCAAAAGACTATAGAGACATTCAATGGACATCTTACCAAAACCTGATACCAGAAAATCTTCTCAGATATTTTACACCAAATCTTTTACTCCCATCCTTGTATTCCAAACTCCACAGGGTCTTCACATGGCTTGTGGAAGGAGAATGGTGGTTAATAATAATAACTGAAATAAAATTTCTCGGCAACCAAGAATTGGGCTTGTAATTAGGTTCCACTTAATTAAAATAAATAATAATTCTTACATACTTGCATTTGTGGAGTAAAATTCACATGTTCTATATATGTATAGAACAAAATTTAAATCTTTTAAAAAATATTTTATCTATGTATTATTGTATTACTTTTTTTTTTTGGTGGGGTGAGGGAGGTAATTAGAGTTACTTATTTTTAACAGCGGTACTAGGGGTTGAACCCGGGACCTCGTGCATGCTAAGCATGTGCTCTACCACTTGACCTATACACTCCCTCCAAAATCTAAATCTTAAGATGCATGAGTCTAGTTCTGTTCTAGGATAAAAATATATTGAAAACAATTGAAAATGATAGAGTTGTATTGCAAAGATGAGTATAACTGAAAAGTTTAAGTACAGAGTCCCTTTCATAAAGATGTTTCTCTTATAGGCATGTAATGAAGGAAAAAATATATACACGGCAGGACTAATACACTATGTAACTAAGAATCTCTGTCCATTTGACATGTCCATTGTTGTCCATTAGTAAATGAAAGCAAGTTTGGATTTCAAAGTATGCTCTCAAAACTCAGCTTACATTTCCGTAATTCAATATGCATAATAAGGAGCTACTTAAATCTTACTTACATAGTTAAGCTCATTTTTGTGGATTTATTATTACTTGGATAATTCCTAATTTGGTTCATCTTAATGTATTTAGAGGGAAAAAAAAGCATATAATTCATGCTTTGGTCTTCTTCCTTTTCTGGAAGACATAGCAGTTCTTAGCTTCTGGCAAACTCCCAGTACTTCTAATTGCTGTTCCAATTTTGGCAATATTAAAAAGTTTGGTACTTGTTTCAGATACATCATATAAAAATCCATCATGAGATAAATGTATATGAAATAAATGCATATGTATGTATATGTCCACATTAGAGTTTAAATTGAATAAACAGAAGAGGTCTCTCATATACATCAATTTATATCAGTATTTTAAAGCTCAAAGTCTGTATTCTAACTTATTCCACAGTGATGAATATGAAACCTCTCCTCACCTCCCAACAGGAAAAAAAATACAATTTACCCATGCATTAGTAACCTGCAATAAAAAATGTGTGCTCTTTAAAGTTGAGATTTTCCCTTTCACTACTTAAATAATTAATTTTAAAATGAAAAGAGGACTCTGAGCATAATCAGAACTCCCTCTAGTGTTCAGAGTTGTTTGGTTCCACTATGAAACAAAAAAAAAAAAAAAAGAAAGAAAGAAAGAGAAAAAAATAGAAGAAACAGCTTAGGAATGTTCCTTTTCCTTCTGACCAGACAGCTAGCGTGGTTTCCCTGTTTGGCTCTATAACACAAGCATGTGGGGAGACCCTGGCAGTTACTGACTGACTAGGAGGCTCCCAGGCAGGCTGTCCCTGTGACCTTGAGCCAAGAGCACCAAAATGCCAATCTTGGCTCTTAGAAACAATTGCCCTTCTCTGTGCATCTTGATGCAAAGGGGAAAGGGCATACTGGTTCCATTCCAAAGAGCAAGCATTAATGCTATGCAACTGGCAGGAATCGCCTTCCTTCTTGAGACTTTGAGTTCCCTGGTAGCATATGTTATTCATCTAAACACAGCTGATTTCACATGTTCAGTTATACCATGAGCATATACGCTTATAACGCCCCCTGTAACTCCTGAGTCAGGTGAACAAACCCCCATCTTCCCTTTGTCTCTTTTCTGCTGTGTTCTGAGCCTATTCTTAAGGTGCTGCCACTTTTTTTCTTTTTTAAAGGAAACTCCCATTTAGACTTGCCGGCTTGTCAAAGCCACGGTGGTGTTCTGACTTGTCAGTGCTCACTATGAAAGGAGACGAAGAAGAAATTCATAAAATCACCCACAAGGAAATCTATGCAGATGTATTCACCTTGAGCCAAACGCTGCTGTTGGCTTCCCTGGGAGTCGAGTGTGAATTGCATGAGGGGTGGGCAAAGTGGGAGCTTTTTGAAGGTAAAATGATTATTGATGGACTGGCCCCCCTGAGGCTTTTGGCTGTGGTTTTTCTTGGTTCATTATCAGGGGCATCTCTCTGATTTCCCCCCCACAGTTGTTCCTTTGTTTCCCTGCACGTCTCTAGGTTCCTAACATCAGCATGACATATGGTACTAGATATTGACACTTTAGTTGGATTTGCAATGACGCTTCCTTTCTGAACCATATGTTTTAGGAGATTGGATACTTGTATACTGGTGAAAATGTTGTGATGCCTGATTTTTATTTAAAATCATTTAAAAAACTTTAGTCAGACAGTTCTAAAGTTTCTCCAGTGTATAAGAATACAGATTTGTGTTACTACTTACTTAGGAACAATGCTGTAGCAGGCACTAGGCAGAATATCAAGTCGCACGAAAAAAACTGGGCTCACAGACAGTAGGGCAAGAATGGCTTTTGGAGTATGTGTGGTCTGACAAAGTATCATTCTGAATAATTAAAACTGGCAAGTGATTTCACTTCCAGCAAACATTAATCTTTTCCCAGCAAAGTTAACAGGATGCTAAACATGAATTAACATTCCTGATGACCATCTAAGTATTTCTAGGGAGTCTAAACTTTGCTCTGAAGGGTCCTGAGTAATCTGCCTTCCTAAACCTTTCCATGCCTAGGAAGTAGAATTTAATTGGTGTGATAAGTTTCTCCAAATGAAGCAGGGTCATATGAATAAGTATTCTTGATAGAGAAAAGGAGCTAAAGAAACATAAATTGAAGACTGAAGTGGAATTGTTTAAAAAGAAAGAAGAAATTCTCCCCGTTTTGCCTCCAGTGTGTAAGCATCGGTTGTTGAGATGATTCACTGGAATAAAGAGCTTGGCGTGATGACTGGCCCATGACAAATGTGCGATACATATTAGCTGGAATATTAGGATGTCAGTACAAATTCCTATTCCCTTTTGTACGTTCTTAATTTGGAACCAGTTACACAAAATAAGTGGCAGCTTTATCTCTAACAAGCTAAAAGGTGAATGTAGCACTGACCTGAAGGCAAAAGGGCTTTCTACCATTATTTCTAGGTCCCCTATAAGACTGCACTGTGGAAGCACATTCAAGGAAAGCCTGAGTGCAGAGGTCAGACCTCTTTACCAGGAATGCTGTCTCACACTGGTCTGGGGCAGAGAAAAGAAATAAAAAGAATGCCTCCCCAATAACTGCCACAGTTTAATAAAATAACTCATGAACATGGACCAATGAATTTCACTCACCAATTTACTGGAGTGTAACTCCAGTCAAAATTTCTCCATGTAGAAGTATCAGACTAAAGGGAAATAAGGGCTACTCCCCAACATTAGTTGTTACTATTTATTATGAGTATGACTACTACTAACACACATTTACAGTGGCCTTTACTTGCTTGTTCAGCTCAAGAAGTAAAGAAAGCAAAACACATGACCTCAAGGAGTTTAGCAGTTTGGAAGCAAGAAGGACCTAACACTACTGTTGCACAGGTTATTTCATTAAAGTCATTTTTCACACTATTTGCAAACAAACCCTTTCCTGCTTATGGACTTTCTAATATACTCCCCAGATGCCTGCGGCCAAGATTCATGGTCCAGCAGGGACTTGGTCTCCACCAGTGTAAGTGAGTTCCCAGAGCAAAACAGAGCAAAACATGGTGAACTTTGCTGAACACTGAGGAGAGTTTATAAAGTTGATGTGTAGGAAAATGGTCATGTGCTTTCATTTCAGGGATAAAAATTCCTATGATTGAAAACTTCTTGTGTGTGGATATTAAATTCTATCACAGCAGAAGGTTGTGGGGGCTGTGGGTAGGAGCAGGAAAAAACATACTGTTCTTGTCAGTCATTAACACACACACAGAGTTCGTTTCTAATGAAAGAGTAGAAATTCAAAGAAACAAAAGTATTTAGAGTAACTTGGGTTAGATGAGGAAAAGAAACATGTGGAGTGGAGGATACTCTAAGAAAGTAAGAATTTATAGTGAGGAGGCAGTCAGCTAACTCTGGGGTTTGTGGTGGGAAGAAAGTGATAGGACAGAGAATACGAAAATGGATAGAGTGCCGAAAATGGAAAGCAAGTATGTTTAGAGTGTAATCAAAAAAAAAAAAAAGAATAAATTTACCTAGCTTTCCTTCTTCCTTCCTTCCTTCCTTCATTATTGTGGCAAAATACACACACATAAAATGTACCATTTTAATCATTTTGTAGTACACAATTCAGTGGCATTTAGTGGCATTCAGAATGTTGTGTGATCATGGCAACTATCTAGATCCAAAACAGGTTTATCACATCAGAAGAAAACCTCATATTCATTAAACAGTCGCTCTCCATTCCCTCCTCCCCTAAGCCCCTGGCAACCACTAATCCATTTTCAGCGTCTATGGATTTGCCTCTTCTGCAGATTTCATATAAATGGGTATGATGGCTTGAACTGTTTTCTCCAAAACTCTATGTTGAAGTCCTAACCCCCAGTATCTCAAAATGTAAACTTCTTTGGAAATAAGTTTGTTGCTGATATGATTAGTTAAGATGAGGTCATACTATAGTAGAGTGGACTCTTAACTGAACGTGACTGCTGTTCTTAAGAGAAGAGACAGATACACAAGGAGAGATGTGCTATCCAGAGGCAGAGGCTGAAGGGCTGCAGCTTCAAGTCAGGGAATGCCAAGAATTGCCAGCAAATCAACAGAAGCTGGAAGATGGATTCTTCCCTACAGATTTCAGAGGGAGCATGGTCCTGTCAATACTTGGATCTCAGACTTTCAGATTCCAAAACCGTGAAAGAAAACATTTCTGTTGTTTTAAGCCACCTAATTAGTGGTACGTTGTTACCGCAGCCCTAGGAAACTCATACAATGTGATCGTACAATATGGGGTCTTTTGTGTCTGGTGTCTTTCAGTTAGCATGTTTTCAAGTTTCATTCATGATATTGAGTGTATTAGTATATCATTATTTTATATGGCTTATTAGTATTTTGTTATATGGATATACCATATTTTGTTTAGCTAATCACTAGTTGATGGACTGACTTTTTCAAAGCACTCTCTAAACTGCAAATATGTAATAACTTTAATTAATATAAAAGACATGATAAGACGTAAAAAAAATCTGGTATTTAAAAATCAGTGCACATAAAACTAAATTCTTGCCCCACTAACCCCACTAACTAGAAGTTATTTGAAGTAATTTTGTTATTTTAATACTCTATATATTTCATATCACAATAGAAAAAAGATCCAATGGAAACTTTAAAAATATATATATAATGCTTCCAGAATTGATTTTAAGTGAGTCATCTTCACACTTGTCCTTAAGGCTAATGCTCCTTAACAACAGACCCATCCTACGTGCCTGAGCTGGGACCCACTCCTGGCTGTTCACTTTATGTGGAGCTGTCTCGGCACTCATCACACTGTATTATAATTGCTTGTTTATTCTTTTCTCTTTCCTTTAGACTTTGGGAGTAAGTACTATGTTTCATTCATTTTTGTATCCTTTTGTATACTTGGCACTTAGTGAGTTCTCAATAATTATTTCCTGGCTGAGGAAATAATTGAGTGAATAAATAAATTAGCCCAGTCTGCTCTCCCCCATTGGGAAGAACATCATTCTACCATTTTGCTGGGCATAGAATCACTTGGCAACAGTATCAAATCTTTGACTGACACCAGCTAGCGTAGGAAGGATTAATGGTCAACCTCAGTATTTAAGAGGCTGAGCCCTGCTCACTTATTAGTATTTATATTTAGAGGAGAAAATGCTTAATTAGCTTCAATTCTGAGTTTTCCCTTTATCCATTCATATCTCTGCTTCAGTTTGTTTATTTTTGTATGAAGGTCAAATATGTATAGTTTCAAATACACACTTGCTTTTGAAAATTCTTACTTTTCCTCAAATTGCACATTTTAAATAAATAGTGAATCAATCATCAAGAGAATACATGACTTCCTTAGGAAAGCCAATGATTGCCCAGAAATTCAATATCAAATTTTTGAAAATACAGTAATAAAGGCTGTTAAATCCATGGGATTATGATGAGTTCAATACAACATACTCAGTATCCATTAAAAACCGATTCTGTCCAAGGTGCAGGGATAGACCCTGTGTGTGGTAAAAAGACAGCCATGACATGGCCTAGCACTGCATGGAATTCTAGACAGAATAGACGTCTAGAGAATCAATCACAGGCTCACACAAAGTAGGCAGAATACAATATACGTTCGGTTAGCACAGAGGTATAAACAGTCTATTCTGAAAGTCTCAGAGGAAAGAAGGTTTCATTCTTACTAAAGGAAAACTAGAAAGTAAATTTTCACAGAATAATACTTATTTGAACTGAATTGCTTTGAAAAATAACTGACAAAACATAACTTTGATTAAATGCTTGACATGTTCCTGGCTTACCGTGTATCTCCAGTAAACAAAACACTGTGTATCAAAATAAATCTTTATTGAATTGACTACTGAATTAAAGCAGGGATGGAATATTATGGTGAAACAAAATCTTCATATATTGATCATCAACAGGTATTGACCCAAACCCTAACTCAGACTTACCAGATTTGTACCGTCCTGTGCAGGATTGTCTGTGGTCAGATCAACACAAGGCCACAACACGTGACGGTCTTCTCAGAGCACACAGGAGAAGCTCAGACCTATTTCTCCTGGAAGCCCCTTCCTTTACAGGCCATGTTATAGTTTGCTAGTGAGAGAATCTCACACAAGTGTGCAA
The DNA here is from genome assembly GCF_048564905.1 of Vicugna pacos. NCBI lineage: Eukaryota > Metazoa > Chordata > Mammalia > Artiodactyla > Camelidae > Vicugna > Vicugna pacos. Next base: position 13,945,554 of record NC_132996.1, read on the forward strand.
GCAGAATAAGAGAAATGACTATCAATCTCCCAGAATGGCTACAGTCAAATCTATGAGAACGTGTGAAGTCCCTACAATAAATGATCTAGTGAGGGGCATACGTACAGTAATTCTAGCTTCCTGCTTGGACACAGGCTGATACCCTTTATCTCCTCAGTGGTGGTGCTGTTCTCCTTCTGTTTGTGAGGGATGTGTCAGCTGTGTCCCAAGAACTCACTTGTAATTCTTTTTGGATTAATTTTTAAAGAAGGAAGTCAAGTGCTTCCCCATGTTAAGGTGGCACATATCTCAGCTGTATTTAAGATTAAAATATGAAAAACCCCTCTACCCCAGAGACTTACCAATCACCATCATCCCCACCTCTTCCCCTAGTGTCCTGCGTGCACACACACACTCACACATTCACACTCACACACACATACACACTCACACACACACACACTCCCACATACAGACACTTCCACACACTCCCACTCCCATACTCACACATACACACACTCTCACAAACATACACACTCCCACAGGTGTTTTCCTTGTTGTTTTGATGTTTGTTGTTGTTCTGTTTTATTTTAGAGAGAAGAGCTCCCCTGTGCCCACTTTTTAATCCTATTAACAGGTGTTTAGGTTGCTCATACCTGCTTCCGGTAATCGGTTAGGTTATGTTATCTCATAAGTGAAAACTTACTTTGGGGAACCACTTTGATAGTTTCCCCCCTCATCCTTGATTTTGGGCTTAAATTTTTAAAAGGACAGAGATTCTAACCCACAATTAATAAATACAGAGTCTACTTCCAGAAGTCAGTTTAATTGGGAGACTCAAATTTTGCATCAGCATTTGCTCCACTGTATGTGATTCCTGGCATTGTACCCGAGGTGCCAAGTGCCTTTTCACAATGTGAGACTGAACTGTGTGGAAGCTAACTATGTCACTTTGAGCTACACATTTACCTTAGCAATTTAGTGGAAAGACAGTACTCATTTATATCTATACTGCCCTTCCAAAGCTGGAGGTCAAAGAAAGTCAGAGATGCCATTCAAAAAGTTTTTTAAAAGAAAGAAATAAAATAAAAGCACAGGAAAGCAAATGCCTTTTTATCTATAGTGGTACTGAAAGAAAAGTCTGCACTAGCATTTCAGCTCTGGGTACAAAATACCTAAGGTATTTGAGAAAAGTGTTAAATAGCTAAGGTTATGGATGGTTTTGACAATGAAGGAATTATTCTATGTTTTATTATATCCAATAATCTCTCATAGTCTTTTCCTCAGTGAGGTAGATACTTATGTGAAAACTCATAATAATAAAAAAAAATTTTCCACAATACCAATGACACTTGACTTTTTCTGGTAGTTAGTAAAATATACTTTGATACTGTGAATGCATAAAGTATGTATAGGTTTTAATTGCTTTATTCTGAAGACAAAAAGTCAACATATAGATTGTGGGTTTTGGTTCTAACTTGTAAAACCTTTAAGTCATCATATTCATTCTTATAAGAGAAGGCACAACAAACTGAAAATCACTGACTTTTCCTGGAACCAACAGAAAACTGAGTTTACAGGGCAAACCGCCACCCCAAAATCTGGAGAAACAGGGAAACCCCGAGAGTCATAGCTAAGATCTGCCTAACTGGAGAAGACTACAGTCATCAACCAGTGGGAACACTTAACCAGTAATTTTGGTAAGCTGGTGGAGGCTGAGTGTGGACTACCTTGCAGGAGAAAAACTCCTGAGGGCCACAATCTTGGGAGTCTCCTACAGGTTCTCTGATCGTATCTCCATGATCTCTACCAGGTGGTTATGGTGAAGCGTCCAAAAGAAGCCTTCATGACCGTGGCGGGAGAGGGAGAGAGAAAACACTGTAAAATAACTCCCATAGCTTTCACCACAACAAAGAGCCGTTCTCGAGGGTGGTATCTGACCTAGGCCAAGGGCATTTCTCCTCCTGTAGCTCCATCTACCTGTCCTGTCTAACCTAAGGGTGGAAAAATAAAGCTGAGAAACACTGGTGAAGATTATAACCCTGAGACACAGACCTACTAAACGACTGAGAGTTAATCATAAGGTTGTAGAGTGCTTCCCCTCCTCCACACCTAAGCACCACACTTCCAGGAGTCTAGCATAATAACAGCCTGTTGTGGCCAAAAGAGCTGTATAATGCAGACACCACTTAGTTCTTAAGGAGTTTTCAAGACAACAGGAGGGATAAAAAAAAAAAAAAGATAATTTAAAGACTTCTGAAGAATTTGAAGGCTCTAACACAGCGATAGGAAATCTTAGACACAGACAAGCTCCTAACCAGATTAACTTTAACACTATTTATCTCATTTCTTTAACATAATACAGTATGCCCAGATCTCAATCGAAAATTACAAAGCATGCTAAAAGAAAAAAGAAAGACAATTTTAAGGGACAAAGTAGGCATCAGAACCTTACTCAAGTATGACACAGATTTGGAGTTAACAGACAGGGAATTTAACTGATGACTGTGGTAAGGGTTCTGGTGGAAAAAGCAGACAACATGCAACAACAGATGGGTGATGTAAGCAGAGAAATGAAGATTCTTGTAAAGAATCAAAAGGAAATTCTGTAAATCAATACCATTACAACACTTTAAATACAAAAACAGGTTAAAAATAAAGGTGAGGAAAAAAATATAACCTGTTAACATTTGTCAAAAAGAAAACCATCTTCAAAATGTCTGGGATGTGGCGAAAGCAGTCATTAGAGGGAAATACTCAGTATTAAATGTAAACATTAGAAGAGAAGGTAGGTTGTAAACTAAAAAGCTAAACTCCCACTTAGGGACTCTGGGAAAGGGGAGCTAACGCATGCAGAAATAAAAACAAGAAGAAAAATTAGAGTACAAGTCAAAGAAATCGAAAATAGGAAAATAATTTTAAAAAGCAATGAAACCAAGCACTGGTTCTTTGAAAGATCAATCAAACTGGTATGATAGATTTTTCGGGCCAGGATAACCAAGACAAAAAGGCAAAAGATACAAATCACCAATATCAGAAATGAAAAAGGGTTATTACTACTGATGCTGGACATTACAATAATAATGAAAGATTACTCTGGACAACTCTACGCCCACAAATTTGAAAAGTTAGGTGAAATGCACCAATGTCTGGGAAGATTGAAACTACCAACTAAGCAACTCCAGATTCCAATCTCGGTCTCCTCCGCACCGCAGACCTTGGACTGTGTTTGGGAGCAACTTCCCTGTGCCAATGACAAGAAACTGCCTCCAGGCAGAGAGCTGGGTTGATGATAGGACACATGTCATTTATTTCTCTTTCTCCAGGAATGAGATTTGTGTTCTACTGTCTGATTTATAAAACAATTCATTTTTCATTTTTTGTCTATTTTTACAATTATTTATGACAAGAAGCTATTTCTATCCTTTTTGCTATCATGGTTAATTTTGGAAGACTTTTGACTTTATCTCTTACAAAATCTTGAATTTACATTACCTTTTTACCAAACTCAAGATTTTCTGTATTTATCTACACGCAAATCACTCTCCTAATCAAATGCAAGGACATATAGATCTCTTTTTCTCTCTTTTATTTTTATTTATGTCATATTCTTAGTATTATATGATACTTTTTTACCCATAATTCAAATCCTTCTACCTCTTGATGAGAAAATACATTCAGAGAAATAAATTGAGTTTTACACATTCAGTAAACAACTGAAACATAAGACACCTGGGATGTAAACCAAAGTCTCTAATTCCTTTCTCTTCTCACCTCATGGTCCATTAAAAAAAATAAGACAGATGAGAAGTAGAATTGAACAAAGAGAAACAGCATTCCTTGGAAAAGGAACATAAACATACTTGTAAATTCAACATCAATAGAGAATTTCAGTTAAAAAGCATTTTTTGTAACTATCCATTCCTCTACCATCTTCTGGATTGTCTTATTCCAGAATGACCACCATTTACAAGACATTGCAAATAAATTAGGTTACTTATTTGACAACAAGTTTGCATACCAAGGTTAAAGAGGAAAGGGGAGGGGATGAGGCACCTGGGAAGGCTAGCAGATATATTGTAATTTCTCAAGTCGTGAACACCAACAGCCAGTTCTCTTCTTTATTGTGTTTCTCTGATCAGCATCTGAGAATCATAAATTACAAAGACCAGTGTCTGCTTCCTTCTAAGGGCCTCCGTTTCCTAGCTGCTGGTGTGTCTCCCATCTTGCTGACTCTCCCACATCCCGTCCTGTCCTTCTTAACACAACCACTAAATGCGGTTCCCAAGATGTTTACAATTTAGTAAATGAAGCTACAATATACTAGAGCAGCTAGAAAATGTCTATTTATTTGACCCAACTAGCCAAAATTTCTCTAAAAGATAAGTCTTTTCCTTTGAAAAGCATCTCAGGCTTTTAATAATATCAGAAACACAGTTCATTCTCATGTTCAATAACCGCTCGCTTCTGAGTTAGCCTGTCCTCAAGGAATAGGAAGCTTTGGCAGCAGCCTTAGTCCTCTGTGATGGCGAGGAGCCGCATCACGCTGCATGCAGCTGTCTGAAGTGCTCTCCCTTAATTATGAGTATTGATTGTACTCGGCCGGCTCCATCCAGAATTCCATTTCCATATATAGTGCTAACTGGCCTTCCTTCTTTGCTGATTTAAAGAACAGGCAGATGTCAGCTCTTGTGCTTGATACAACTGCCCAACGAATATTTCCCTAGGCTTTTCCTTGCATACCCCAAATATCTACAGCATTTGACAGGGTTTGCATACATAGTCTTTCTACAGGCAGCACCACATTCACACAATATGTGCTCACTGGTTTTTACTCCCAGTCCCACACGCAAGGATAAATCTGAGATTGATTCAGGAGTATTTTCACTCTTGCCTTCTTTTATTTCACTATTATCACAAGATCTAGCAATAAAAATTGGTAAGGCTTTAAGATTTTTTTCTTTAATAATTGTATTTTATTATACAAATAATATCCAATAATATGTGAGGTTGGCTATTCATATTTTCTTGAATGATTAGTGCCATCAATACCTGTTTATAGAAATACTGTGTAGGTGCCAGGAAGCATTAGACACTGAATTTTCAATGTTTAAAAGGCACTCTGAGGACTAGGCAGGACAACACTATTCCTCCAGGTGTGATCTAAACCACTGAGAAGTGTGCTTCTTCAAATAACCTAATATTGCCATAGCCAAATATCAATAAACTTTGTCAAAGTTAAATTCTGTAAAGAGGATGCTTACCTGGTTCAGCCCACTCTAGGCAACAGAACATTAACTCTTACTGTCAAGTAGCATCCACTAAGGATGTAAATATGGTGACAAAAATCCCTTGAGGAAATTTTTTTAATGTTGGAGAAAATAAAAGAACTAGTTGAGACTTACGAAAGCTTCACCGTGTGATGAGATATGTATTCACTTTAATGCGTTAGGATAAAAGTGTAAGTGTTAATGTGTGTTGGTGGAGACCTGTGACACTGGCCTTCATCTGTGGGAAACTAACCTCTGACTCCCTCAATACATCTGCATAATATGGGCGCTAGCATGATCTTCATTTATCCTAGCCACTAGCACAGCCCAACCGAGGATGAGCAACTGACCCACGTGGGAGAGAATCCTTCTCCAGAATGTTTGAAACTGAACTTGGGAATAAGCATGTATCTCCATGTGGTGGCACAAGCTCTATAAATTGAGACTTGGCAACTCTTGGGAGCCATGATCCCTGTCACGTGCAGCAGCTGACCTATCACAGGAAACTATGGAACTAACACATAAAGAGAAACAAATGAGAGCAAGGGAGGCTGGGAGGGAGGTGGGAAGACCGAGAGAGAGTGGTGGGCATATCATTACCGAGTCTCTGGCTGCAGTCACCATCCAAACGCAGGTCTTCCCCTTACTTAATTAACCTTCTTTCAATTATCCTCTTTCCATAAATTTCTCCTCTTCTGTCCATGTTTATTTTCTGCTCAGCATATTTTCCTCTCTAACGTTCTACTAAACACTTTGTTCAATAGTGTATACTCAGTGCCTACAATAGTGTCTGGCATAATGGGCACTGAATAAATATTTGTTGGAGAAATGAAAGAAGGAAAATGATAAGAGATGTCCTGATATTCTTCTTAAAACTCTTCCACAAGCTCATTCAAATTGGCTTTATTTCCTTTGCACGCAAGAGTTTTAATTAACGTATATAGAAAACTTAAGGGCATACATTCATTTCCTCTTCTCTAAAAAAAGACCTTGAAACGCCATTTACTGAGGTAAAGTCAGGGATCCTAAATTTGTGGGGAAATGGAAGTAGAGACATCATTCAGGAGAGACTAGATTATATTACAAAAGAAAAGCAAACCCATAGAAGCAAACTCACAATCCCGGCAGATTACGAAAATAAAACTTCAGTTTTCATTAACACTATGTGCCCAAAGCAGGGCATCAGGAGGCTTAGACCAAGAGTCTCCGAACAGGCTTCTAAGGTCACTGGGGCGGTGATAACGCACTGGTCTCTAATGTGTCTACTCAGAACAGACACACGGCACATTTACTCACAGTGAACTACGACCTACCACAGGTCTAAAAGAAATAGAATAATTTGTGGACAGCAAAAATGAATGCCACACTGAGATTCTATGGAGGCATTTCCAGCAACTTGGAACCTCATATGTACACGAAGCGTCACTGTCTACGGGAGGGGCCGGCACACCAGAGTCCATGGGCAAAATCTAACCGGTTATCAGAACATAACCACACCCATTCATGTATGTGCTGTCAAGGCCAGCTTTCACACTACAATGACAGCTGAATAGTTTAAACAGAGACCAATATGGCCTGCAAACCTTAAAATATTCATTCTAAGCACATTAAGTCTGCCTCACATACATTTTCTACTATTTTAATATTCTATTTGACTAACAAGTTATAAATATATTTATTAAATTCTTAGTAATTTTGCCATATTTCTAGTAAGTCAGTATGATAAATTTTTCTCATAAAAGAGTGCTTCATTTCTTAAAAAGGAGTAGAATTCATAACTCACAGGATATTGCAGAATAAAGTCTGTTCTGTTCTGATGTGGATTCTGCTTCTTCTTGAGTCCTATAATTATCTCTAAGTGACCCCTAAGTGATTTAAAAAGTGATAGAAAGAACCTCAAATTGCCTCAATTGCTTCTCCTAATAGCAGCAACTCTGCCTAGAGTCTTATCTAAAATATAACTGTTAATACTGAGAATTAAAATTTCCTGAACACATCACTTTTGAGACAGTCTTTCGAGCATGAGACTTTCACTATCTCTTGGAGTTCTCCAGAGGCTCTGCCTCTCCCGCCACAGAAATGGGCTGGCACGTGACCCAAGGAAGGCCTGTGGGAGCCCCTCTGCAGGGACTAACATGAGCCCTGGGACAGGGTCTCTTTCCTGCTGAGAGAGTAAAATTTAGGGGCCAGGTAACACTGGACCTACGGTAGGGGATTGTCTTAGTCCAAGCTGGTATGACAATACAGTAGACTGGATGGCTTAAACAACTAATATTTATTTCTCCTAGCACTGGAGGGTGAGAAGACCAAGATCAAAGTGCCAGTGAATCTGGTTCCCAGTTGAAAACTCCCTCACAGACAGCTGCGGTCTTCCTGTATCCTCTCAAGATGGCGATAGAGAACACAGGTTCTCTGGTCTCTTCTATAAGAACACTAATCTGATCATGAGAGCCCCACCTTCACGACCTCCTCTAACCCTAATTACCTCCCAGAGGCCCCTCCTCCTCATATCACATTAAGGTTTCATTACATGAATTGGGACTGGAAGGCACAAACATGCAGTCCATAGCAGGGATCTTCCCCGTCAAACTCTGAGAAAGGAAGAAACCAACACGAAGGAAACAGAGCCTACAAACCAAGAGAGACAGAGACGGTCCTGAATACCTGCTTTTGGCACTTGCTTCCGCACATCTGAGCTTCCATATCTTAATTTGTACAACGGGAAACTGAGTCCTTTAGTTCCAAGCTTTTTTATGTCCTTGAAAATAAAATATTTCCAGGAAAAGTAAAATGTTTATCCCTTTTTTAAACAGGAGTTTGGGATTAACAGACACATGCTACTACATATAAAATGGATAAACAACAAGGACTTCCTGAGTAGCACAGGGAACTATATTCAATAGCTTGTAATAAGCTCTAATGGAAAAGAATCTGAAAATATATATATATGAATGTATGTATATGTGTAACTGAATCGCTTTGCTGCGATTGGAAATCAACTACACTTCAACAGAAAATAAAGTTAAAAAAAAAAAGTAAAATGTTAAGGCTTAAAGGAAAAGGAATTTCTTATAACTTGTTCCTGATGGAAGATTTGAACATTGAGAAGGAAAAAAATATTAAAAGTCATCAGGCAAGAAGAATGTATAGAAGAAAGTGAAACTTGGAAGATTCATTTCATAGTTTTTCCTCGGTCCTAAAAACTAACACTGAACTAATAACTGGTGCTTATAAATGGGATCAGCTGCACACGTGGGGCACACGTAGGACATCTACGTGGTGAATTTAAAAAGCGACAGAAAGCATCCTGGCCTCTCCTTACTACCAGCACCTCTGCCCTGTGCTGCAGTCTGAAGCCAAACCTCTCGGTTCTCCACTCACACTTCAATATGGGCCCGAATTCTATTTGATCTTTCTATCTCCCGATGCTTCCTTCCTTACAGTAAATTCCTAGATGCTGAACTCTTTGAGGGAGACGACCCCCTCTTGCTTTGCATCCTTTTATCCACAGCATCTAGTGCTTTGCAATCCATCTATGAAATGCTTTAAAAAATTATTTTATTTAGGTCATTAAATGCATATCTTAACAAGATTAAATTTTGAAAGCAACTCTGAATTGCTTTAACCAGAAAGATAATTCCATTGCGATCATTCAGATTTGGCGCGATGCTGACAAAAGAGATGTTTGGAGATATGGGACCAGTCCTGCAGGGTTTACTGAAGAGACTACAGAGTTTAGAACCAGGCGGATCTGCACTCACTAGCTGGGCAAACCGGGAGAGGTATAACTTCTCTGGACCTCAGTTTCTTATGTAACTCATGGGAATACCATCTGTAAATGTGTGTGGATTACTTAATATAATGCTAAGCCTCATTTTTTTTTATCTGTTTAAAGTAGGTGATGCAATGTAAGCACCAGCTTATTCTGAAGTTTAAATGAAATCTTACTTAAGGCACCAAGACAGTAACTTGCACATGGTAGTTAATGAATTTTTATTTTCTTCATCTCTGTTCATCTCAAAAGTCATCACACAATACTCAGTTTTCTCAAATTCCATTCAAATATCCCCAAACTTGAGAAACACCTAGCCTTAATCAGAACTCACCTTCCACGGCCTTCCCACCTCTCTTGGCACCCCCTCATGCTAACCCGTCGCTTGTGGTGGTTAGCAGTCTATAGAGCGAGTCTGCTTGTATCGCCTTAAGTCGTACATTCTGTGATCATCCACATTTTACGGATAAAGGAAATGAGTTCACAGAACTGTTCTCTAACGTGAATATGACCTGATGTTTATATTGACTTTGGGGAGAGTTGGAACAATTACCCTTCTTGTCAGTTGCGTACCTTTTAAGGTTCTTGGTAAATAAATACTTTCTTCAGGTCTAATACTGCTGATACTTTTAAAGACTTGGAACTTGCCTAATTGATTTGGAAAGTAAAAATCCCTCTCTTTGTAAAAATTTTTCACAGTTGCAATGTTCCTAGCATAATCCTCTCCCCCAGCACTGGACATTTCTTCTGTTTTTACTGTGTTTGCAGTACACTGAGACTTCTGGCTCAGATAGCAAGACTTTTCCATTATGCATATGGAAGCAATTAAATTAAAAATATGTCCAAAACCCTCTTTACGTGAGAAACTTGAGATTCACACATTTTTCATAAATTCTAAACCATGTTTTGGTCATTTGTTTTTCACTACTTCTCCATAAGCCATTTCATCCAGTCCATTAATCATGATTTTTAAAAATCTTCTGTGAATTTCCAATGAGTTTGACTTTATCTTTTGATAGTGAGGTGTCCAGAACCCAGTTTATGTTTCAAGAAGAGTTTCAGTTATCCAGTGAAAATGAAATACTTGTCTCTTAACCCATTGTCTTAATCTATGCTATGTTATAGACATTAAGTAATTTTAACTACACCATTTAAAAGAGTTAAGGATTTTCTTGTCTTACTTCTAGAAAATTGAATCAGAGTTTAACAACAAGGTCTATGATAGAGGTTTTGAAAGCTCCTTTTATTCTAAAACAAAACTCGGGAAGTATTTGGATTTACCTTATGGTCATGACACCAACATTCTTGATAATGAGTTTCCTTTTGTTTAACATACCCCAAATTTATTCTCAGCCAACACCTTCTCTCTGAAATGCCTAAGGTTTCTTCTCCTATTGATCTATGCATCCTCTTTAAAGCCCCAAGAAACTCAAAGCCTTTCAGGTTCATTACTTCTTTAACTTCTAAGGCCACTCACCCTTTATTTCTTACCTCTAGGCTCCATCCCAACATTCTCATTCTTATACCTTCAGTGTCTTAGCCCTTTTCCTTTTCTACCTCAACATTGACTTTTGTAACAGTGACATTTACTGAATGTTTAATGTGTACCAAAGAGTGTGTTAAGTTCTTTTCTTGCATTTTTCAATTTAACGATAATCTATGAGTTGGATCATATTATTCTCCCCCATAAACTGAGGAAACTGACACTCAGAAAGACTGAATTGTAACAGTCAGGCTCCAGTGAGAAAACAAATCACAACCATTATTTTAGAAGAGATAATCCACCCCACCCCCAAAAAAAAGAGAAAGAAAGAAAGAAAAAGAAAGAAAGAAAGAAAGAAAGAAAGAAAGAAAGAAAGAAAGAAAGCAAGCAAAGCAAGCAAGCAAGCAAGCAAGCAAAGCAAAGCGAGCTAATCCAGAAGGGTAGGCAGTATAGCTCAGTGGTAGAGCACATGCTTGGTGTGTGTGAGGTCTTGGGTTCAGTCCCCAGTGCCTCCATTAAGGGGGTGAAAAAGAGAGAGAGAATCCAATACAAGGAATGGTTACCTAGGCATAAAAAATTGTTAGGTAGGTAGCTGAGCATTAAAAAGAACACTGAGGTAGGAGGTAGCACTGGCAGGAACTGTTGCTGAAAGTCATTTTTTGGTAAGTGACCACTGCTTGGCAGGTGCTTGTCTGAGAGCTCAGAGAAAAGGTCTGTGAACTGATACTCAAGCCTCTGAAGAGAGGTTCCAGCTAGCTAGTGCTGATGGCTCTGAGTTTTGGAAACACTTCAAACCAAATTCAGCTGCTTCTAAACAAAATGCTGCTGCCACAGTGAAGCAGCAACTTTGCTGGTGAAGCAGATGAAAACAGGAAACCCAACCACAATTAAGCAGGAAACGAACCAGGTGGAAAATACCCCTGTGTCTCCTCCAGCTGGTTGGTTCCAACAGCCACCTGAGATTCCAGCTAACAAGATGCAATGTTTTTTTGTTCACAACCTCTTTTCAAAGTGAGAAGACACAAGTCCAAACAGTCATTGTCATTATCTCTGGAAAACAGTCACACTAGTTATCTTAGGACTCTGTTATTTTACTTGCAGTTCAGCCATCATCCAGTTGCCGCATTTCTTGTGCTGTGAAATTAGTTCCTTGGTCAGAAACAATTTTATAAAGAATATCTTGACAGTGAATATGGTATTCCATAAATCCATGGACAACAGTGCTGGCGGAAGCTTCACGGACAAGTTCATATTCAAAATGCATGTCTACTCCAGTGAGGAGATTAGAAAACAAGTGCCAGACATCCCAGTCTTTGTGGTGACCATAAATACTGCCCCCATCCATTTTCTTTTCACTCCCTTGACAACTTTCCCACAACCAAGTTCTTGTTTGATGCTCAGAACCAACCCCAGGGCAATATTCCCAGCCAATCCCCTTCCATGCTGAGAGTTATCATCGATTTTTAAGTTACTTTTGATTTCATTATATTTTCAAATTTTATGAAAATATTTTATCTTCATAATAATAAAAATATAAGTTCTATTTTTTTAATATTGTAAGTTAATGTTATCACCCCCAATATAAAATACCACATGAAATGACTGTCATCACCACCCACAGCAACTTTGGTTATATGTTGAATGAAAAAGTGCCCCCAAAGTATCAAAGCACAGACCAAATTCAGTATTTTATAATGTGCAATCATCAATTGAAAACCAAATTTATTTATTATTTATTGTATGCCAGTCATGGAGTAAGCGTTTGGGATTCAAAGATACCCATGCTTTCTGGGGGCTAGTCTATGGAGGAAGTCAGGCAAGCAGATTAAAATACATTATTAGATACATTATGAGTACATTCAAGAATATTATAAGATACATTATGAGTGCTTTTAGAGAGACAGTAACAAAGAGATTTCAGGATCCAGAGCATGGATGTATAACAACTTGAAGCTCATGGATGTATAACAACTTCCTGAATACATTACTAAACAAAACAAGTTGAACGGTGGCTTGAAAAGCCAATTCAACACTATTCAGTGCACTTACTGAAAATCCATTCTTAGTTCTCTCATGTAACATTTTTCTTACTTTCTTGTACCATCAAATGACCCCAAAGCCAGTCTCTTTCATAATAGTTCATCTAATTCTAATGACTATACATAAAAATAGATAAGCAACTAGGTCCTACTGTATAGCTCAGAGAACTATATCCAACACCTTGTAATGGCCTATAATGAAAAAGCATAAATGAATCACTATGCTATACACCAGGAATTAACACAGCATTGTAAATTGACTATACTTCAATAAAAAAATAATAATAATACTTCATCTAGGATATGTCCTAGTGAATCTCTATTTTTACCCTATGACTGTGTTATTGACTGTGAAGAATACATAAATGTATGAGATAAAGGTTACATTATCAAAATCTGCATCTGGAGATAAAAGAAAAATGTATTTGCCTGGCTGGGGAAAAAAGAAAAAAAAAGCTAAAGAATCTAAGCTAATGTAGAATTATGCAGAGCAAACTGCAATTTTGCCACAACATTATAAAATTTGATTTAATTCCTCCACTGATATTGAATTCATGTTTTCATTTCCCTATGAAATATAGTAATCTTAATTTTTGATGTTTAATTTGAGTACTGAGTGGAAAATACATACACGATTTTCAGTATTCGAAAACGATTGATGCTTTCAGTTGTTAGGTATTTTATCATAGTTAAAGACTTTAGAGGTTTTCTTTCACTGTTTAAGACCTTTCAAAACAATTTGATGATCTACTAATTAATATTTTTTTATGCTGGTCTCTACAGAACCCTAAGGCTTTGGTATAAATCCCTTAATATTTTAAAACATTATTATTTGGCTTGAAAAATCAATAGCATTTATCAGAGATCTATCACATTTTTAAAATATTCATTTGCATCACGATATTTCCTTATTGAGATTCAAATACTTGAATAAATAGATTAAGATGTTCTGTACTCTTCATTCTTATCCATCTTCTCTTAATTCTTCTGGAGAGAAATGAAATACAACATTGAAACACCCTTTATTCCCTAACACAATGATAGAAAGCCAACATCTAATCTACAATGTGCTGGAGAGAAATGAAATACAACATTGAAACACCCTTTATTCCCTAACACAATGATAGAAAGCCAACATCTAATCTACAATGTGCTAGTATGCAGTTTTTGGAAAGGTGGTTGATTTATCTAACCCTCAGTTTCTTCATCCATAAAATGGTAAGAATTATGGCTATTTTATAAGTTGCTGTATTACATGAGTGCACTTGAAGTGCTTTGCATCCTGTTTGGCAAACAGTAATAACTACCCAGCACATGTCAGCTTTTTAATTTATTATGATGATGATGATAATTATTTTTAGTTGGTTTCTCTATTATGAGTACTTTGTTGGTAGTTTGGAGTAAAACATGTCATGCCATGCTCAAATACCTAGGGTTTAAAATAAAGCAGAAAGAACAAATGATTTATAAAGTATAGTAATAAAGAAGTAGCATGAACATGGAATTACACATCACACTGCCTTTGTTTCTGCTGGATAAGTAGCAATCATGTGCCCTCTGCTAGGGTAGAATTACTGCCAACTAAATTACAGCTGGCAGGGAGCTGCAGCTGCATTCATCCACATCGCAGGGAAGATGCCAAGTGCCAATGAAAGAAAGAGACCTACCGAGGCTAACAATCCCAAGACTTTTCTTTCTACTTTTCTTTAAATCCCATTCCTGCCTATATTTAACTTCTTTTAACGTGGCAATGTTCCTTTATTTTATATACACAACACACACACATATATATAATACATGCCTTTATTTGACATTAATCCCCCAAATTAAAGTTTTTCCTACTTTAGAAATGGTGCCACTGTGAGGAGAGAAAAGTACTTATTTTAACTCATTGAAACAGAGTAGTAATTGGTTAATACACAAGCCTCCCTGAGTACCTTTGGACACTCATACACATATGCTGTGGGAAACATCAAGTAATTATATTGATATCACTAAAAATCAAGTTTTTAGGGTGTTGAAAAGGAGATAAACTGAAAATTGATGACATCAAATAGAAACTGTAAACTTGACTTTGAAATGAAAATATCAGTAGTACTCAAGTTGTATTTTTATCTTATAAAAATTATACATTTTGGGGCTCTGTTCGCTGAAAAGACTTAGAAATGATGAACAATCCAATGGCAATAATATCTCCAGATTATAGGTTGTGCTCTTTGAGTATTATTTCCAATTAAAAGGAATTAGAACTCTGTGGAGAAATGTCTTACTTCCAAATCTCTGATAGGAAGTCTACCTCATAAGTGTGGATTCATTTTGTCATGCCAGAAAAAAATGGAAGTTATCTACATTTTGTGTGAAAATGACTCAAAAGCCAAACTGAAGAAACTGTCATTGGTTCAAGACAGAACAATATGAGCATCAAAAGTGTTTAAAACCCTAAGTTCATAATGATTCAAGTAAACAAATAAACAAACATAAGCCTCACTGATCACCTTTAGAGGACACTTAGAATCAGTAAAAGGAACGATTCAAACATTCAGCTGTACCTCCGCGTAACCAAAAGTTGCTGACAGGAAGGATCTTTTTATAGAAGTATTCTAGCCAAAAATGGAGAAGAAATCTGAATTTTCAGATTAATGGATCTGGTAGATATAATTAATGACTAATAAAATTACAAAAAGAGAGAACAAGATGTTGGTTATCACCTGTTGGTGATAAATCACACCATCTGTGAAATAACCTAGCCCCAAAAGAGCAAAAACTCAATCTGTATACATCAGTTTACAGGATATGTAAAAACGGGCTTCAGTCAAAAAAAGAAAAGGGAAAGAAAAATTAAAAGAGAGAGAGAGAGAGAGCAAAAGAGAAAATTATAAGTTTAGAGCAAGAGACTTAAAAGGCTTACCAATAAATTGCAATGTGTATATTTTCTTGGATCCTTATTCAAAAAAAACTTTAAAAACAAATCATAAATTGTTTAGATAAATGCAAACACTAACCACGTTTTGATGATTTTATCGTTAATTTTGTGGTATTGATGATTTCATGATATTGTAGTTCAAATTTAAGGAGTCCTTATGTTTTAGAGATACATGTTGAAGTATTTACAGACAGATAATGAGATATCTGGAGTTTGCATCAAGGGAGTTCATAGAGTGTGTGTTGAACAAGCTTGGCTGTGTGTTCAAATAACTGAAGTTGGATGATGAGTAAATCAGATCCACTGTTGTGTTTTTCAACATTTGCATGTATGTAGAAGTTCAAAACAGAAACACGAAGCATCAGCTTTATATTTGATATATATTTTCTCCCAAAACACAGATGTAAAATATGAGACAATTCTTGGCCACTTTACTTTCAAAATTATCCCAAATCACTCCACTTCTGCCAATCGCTACCAGTGCTACCAGCCCAAACTTCCATCACCTCCTTCTGGCCTTCCCCTCGCCTCCCTGCTTTCTCTCTTGCCCCTTGACAGTCTGTTCTCAATCCAGGAATCTAAAAATGTAAGGCAGGTCAGGCAGCCTGTTGCTCAAAACTCCTTAAGAGGATTTTTTTTAAATCATACTTGGAATAAACTTTTAAACAGAGCCTTCAGTGATCCTGCCCCAGACTCTCTCTCCCACCTCATTTCTTACCACTCTTTTCACACTGTGCTTCAATCACATTCTGATTCCCAAACATCCGCAGGCTTTGTGTTTGCTCTTGACCCTGGAACTCTTTTCATCTCACTGTTGGGGCGATTTGCCTTGTTGTGTCATTCAGTTCTTAGTTCAAAGGCTACATTCTCAAAGATGACTGCCCGCCTACCCGATCTAAAAAAATACTACCTCACACTCTCCAACCACTTAATACACTTCATTTTGTTGTATCACACATTGTTGTCATCTTTTTGTTTCTGAGCAAGGTCTCTCTTTGTTTACCCCGAGACTGTCACCTGACACACAGGGAATGCTCAACAAATTCCTGGTGAATAAGTGAATAAATGGGGGACTTTTAACTGATGAATAGCCCATTGATAGAATTTGCTTAAGTCCCTGTTGTGTATCACCTAAGCAGAGTGTTTGATATTTCACAAAAACATCTCATTTGATTTACATATAAACTGTGAGCTAGGCACTACAATACTTTTTATAAATAAAAATATTGAGGCCCATGGTGTTGAAAGACACACTCACATAGTTAAAAAAAAAAAACAAAAACAGCACAACACATACTCAAACCTAGGTCTTTTAGTTCCAAAACATTTGCTCTTTTTGCTGTATCTTTTTACCACATAAAAAGCACATCAGGTAGGTGCAGGCTTTCTGAAATAAATATATCAACCCTCTGTTATTACAAATACTAACACCAAGCTTTCTGATCAAAAGGAACAAGTGGGTCTGGCTTTACCCCATTAGACATTTGTCTGTTTATTCACCACCATTGAAGTATTCTTTTAAAGCTGGTCTCTTTGGGGACTGTAAATCTCCGTTTGATATGTCCTTTCTATAAACCCACAAAAGAAACCGGCATTTACCTGATCCAAAATAATGGAAGTGCAGAAAAATCAATAATGGGAAAAGAACAGCTACCCTCAGATTATGTTTTTCAGCAACAACAGCAGTGAAGAGGAAAAAGACATGGCTCACTAAGTTGCTACTACTTTGTACTGACCTGATATTATTAGAATTTGCTCTCTGGCTAAAATTGACCTATTTCATCATTAACTTGCTGTAAGATGTAACCAAGGTTCACATATGCCTGTCTTTGATCTAAGATCTATAGGGGCAAGACACAGAAATTTGGTGTCCTGGGTTCTGGTCCTAGATAGATTTTCTTGTACTTTCTGAGGAATGGTGTTGCAAAGCCTATTTTGCTAAACAATATTACAAGAATACAATTAAATAAAGGGCCAAGGTAAAGTTCAGAGAATGAAAAAGACCTGAGAATGAAAGAGAGCGCAGATTTGGAAAAGAGGAGGAAAGTATAATATTTAATTAGTAATTACTTACCTTGATGATTTTTTTTATAATTTCCTTCCAGATAGTCATATGCTTATCCCCACACTTTATGCAAGGAACAATGAAAAGTGGATAATTTCATCATAGAACTAGAATTTTCATTGTTTCCAAAATCATTTATTCATTACAGATAATCTGTCTATGATTGTGGATGAATCTTTATATTACCCAATTGTAAGGATTAAAAAACGACACCATGGCTTTCGTTTTCATTCTGAAGATGATGTTTTGGTACAGCTTGAGTCCTCCTATAGGCAGATGCTAAGACAGAATGAGTCACACTGCAAGCGACATAGGAGGAGATGCCCTTGAAGGATAAATGGGAGATGGAGCAGGATGAGGTGTGAAAGGAGAGAGAGAGGAAGGAGGACTGACTGGGGAAGAAGAGCCTCCACCTGCAGTGCAGCTCTGGAAAGTCTCAGCCAGGCCCATGAGGAGTCCTCAGGCAAAGCATGCAGGTCAGAGGGGTCCTTGCACCAGCCCCCTCCCCATGTTCAGTTCTTCAGGAGCAGTGGGGAGCTTGGGGGGCAGGGGACCTCACTGTGAACACTGTTACAGGTCCGAAGGCACAGTTACTGGACACTGTTAGCCAACTGTGTTCCTTATAGCAGGTTCTCTTCAAAGGAATCTGAGTGCCGTGACTCCAGAGCCACCAGAAGCCTCAATGAACATGTTAATATCCAAGTTCTAAAAGTGACAATGACACCTAATATAGAGTTTTGTCTTTAGTTTACTATTCTCCACATTCTGCATTATTTTGTTCATAGTGATGATTTGAAATATGGAGAACAGTAAGGAGGTTCCTTAAAAAACTAAAAATAGAAAAAAATAGACTTACTAATATAATCCAGCAATCCCACTCCTGGGCATATATTAGAAGAAAACTATAATTCAAAAGGATACATGCATCCCAATCTTCATAGCAACACTATTTACAACAGCCTAGACACAGAAGAAAATGTCCATTGGCAGATAATTGGATAAAAAAAGTTGTGAAATATATATGCAATGAAATATTAGCCATAAAAAAGAATAAAATAATGCCATTTTCAGCAACAGGAATGGACCTGGAGATTATCATACTAAGAGAAGTAAGCCAGAAAGAGAAGGAAAAATGCCATATGATATCACTTATATGTGCAATCTTAAAAAATGACACAAGTGAACTTATTTACAAAATAGAAACAGACTCATAGTCATAGAAAACAAACTTATGGCTACCCGGGGTGGGGGGTGGTGGGGGGCAGGGAGGAATAAATTGGGAGTTTGGGATTTGCAGATACACACTACTATATATAAGATAGAGAAATAAGTTCTCACTGTACAGCACAGGGAACTATATTCAATACCTTGTAATAGCCTATAATGAAGAAGAATATGAAAAGGATCACTATGCTGTACACCAGAAATTAACACATCGTGAACTGACTATACCTCAATATAAATAAGTAAATAAATACATACATACATACTATATTTTTAGGCTTTATCTGTAAAAATATGTTAAGATTTGATGTACTACATTAATTGTTTTGTTTTAGCTAAGAGTCAGTCCTGTTGGATTCAGATCACAATTCCTGATCTGCACTCTCTGGGCAATTAATCCAATACTATTTTCATCTATAAAGCCTTTGCAGTGCCATTACGATTTTCACTGCTTATGCACCTCCGAGGTGCCATCCTGAAACATAGGCAATGCTTTTCACTGTATGTCAAATCTCAAAGCCTTTGCTGGCCTTCTTCTCATTCACATCAAGCAGGTGCAGCTTTGTGGGATTCCCAGGACTTCATACAGTGATTGAAAGAATTCCTTCTCAGGATGCCTCTTCTCCATGGCCCACTCTTGACTTTCTAGTTTTCAGAGTTCCTCCTTAGTGTCGCCTCTAGAAAGCCAGTGATTTATCCTCCCCACATTGCCTCATAGTAACCATAGCTGTCTTCATCTTGTAGCAAAGCACAAAGCAGGGAGACTGGAGGACCATTCACAACTGCCACGATCTCTGACCAGTGTAGGATAGGGAGAGACAAAAAGACTTTGCCCTGCTGGGGCAGTTTCCCATGTGCAGCAAGGAAGGAATGTTGCCCCATTAAAAAAAAATCAATATGCTGTTTTCACAAGGTAGGTTGAAAGAAGGCATATAACTACGCACATAACAACAGTGCAGTTAGGAGTTAAGCTATAGATTTGTGATAAAGTCCTAAAGGAAACGTTCTACATAGAGGCACTGAAGTGGGGACTTCTTACTGGAGAAAAGAATTTCCTTGCCTAGAATGAGAGAATGAGAGCGTTAAGCCAGGAAGAAGAAAATCAGGCACACAATTTTTCAAAGAACATTTAGTGTTGAACTTATCATCATAACGAGGAACTTTTTAAAATATGTACTTATTTATTTCTTAATGGAGGTACTGGGGATTGAACCCAGGACCTCTGTATGCTAAGCATGCATTCTACCACTGAGCTACACCCTTCCCTCGAAAGAGGAAAATTTTGAATGGAGTGAAAGCTACCTTCAAATTGTGAGAGTGATAAATACATTATTTGTAGACTCAGTGAAATGTTTCAAAGCTTTTATTTCTTAGTAAAAATGAGATCAACACTCGTGAGACACAGTAAAAGAATTCCATTGCCTTTTAAGACAGAGTTTTAGAAAAACTTGAAATTTTGTGAGAGATTAGGCAGCATTGTAAAATGATAATTTAGATTAGGCAACATTGTAAAATGATAATTTCCTTATTTTGAACGTTTCAAGAAGATAGTCCAGCAGAAGCTGGATGACCACCTGACAGGAATTACGTGAAAGGGACCCCCGCTCTGGGAGTAAGACAGACGGTAAAATCCCTTTCAGCCCTGAGAGGCTAGAATGATTAAACTATCAGAACAAAACCATCTGCAAGGAGGTCAAATTCAGAACAAAAGTAGTAACTCAAAAACATGTAAAACATTGAATAAAGAAATCTTAAAGAACAGTATTCCTTGATTTTCAAACTTCAGATTAATAGTATAAGTGAAAATTTCCCCACCTAATCCCTTAAATAAAATACAGGTAGTATTGTCTCTTACAAGCCAATGAAGTTCCATTTGGTTTATGAATAATAAATAATAGAGCACCTAGCAGGCTAAATTTATGTTAAGAAGATAGTTTCCATAATACACAGATAAATGTATTGATGATTAATTAGCTTAAAGACTTCTTTAACATTGCTGATTATGTGATATGTGAATTAATAGACGTTTATGTCACAATTTTTAATATATGACTAATATTTTTAAAAGCATACTCATTAGCCACTTCTTTTTTTACTTGAATGGCAAATAAATAATAATGAGTAATTTGATTTCATTATCTATGCAAACTGTCCTAATTTCTTAAAATTCAAGACTCTTCAATAGATGCCAGTGAATCTACTTAGTCTTCGCATTCCCATTAATTTCTAAGATATCCCCCTAGAATGCACTTACTTGCAGTCTCGCAGTCTTCCTTCTGCCAAGACTTACTGGCCACCTAATATATGCCAGATACTTCAATAAGCATTGGAATATAAAATTAAGCATATAGTCACTCTTCTCAAGAAATCGACAGCCTAGAATAGGTAGGCACACAAGTAAAAGTGCAGTAGTCATAATGATAATTATTTTGGCTTCCTAATGTGTGGATTACACTGTGCTGAAATATTTTAATGTACTTTTTAAATCTGAGGTCGCAACAACACTACAAGGTAGAACTTTCTTATCTAAACCGATTAAAAATTACAGGGGTCCGACAGTAGTACTACAATCCTTATCATCTGCAGTGTGTGCTGTATAAAAATTACTAGTGAGCACAATGAAGGGGTGTGTGGCAAATTCACCGTCCACCATTTTGGGGGCATGCCATTCTTTATGGAAAAGACAGGGAGGTTGGGACACTTAGAAACCTGAGTTTTCTGCTCTACCATAAAACTGGGATACTGTACAAAATTTAGTTTCCACAAACCAAATGTTCTTAAACAAGTCTGAAAAAGAACTGAATCATCTGCGGAGAGAGGGAAGAGGCAGAAAATTTCTACTTGGATGATGTACATCAGCAGAAAACGTGTAGTTCTAACACTAACAGCTTCTCCATAAAGTACTTAGCTTTCTAATCTGGCAGCCACCCAGTTACAGCAGACACGGCTTGTCCTGGAGCCAGCAGCCACGGGGGCAGTTTCCTGGATCTGCAAATCACGGTAGAGGCAGCAGCTCCCTTGACTTTGCTCTGTGCCCTGATTCTGGAAGTTTTCCTACAGCTTAGCTGGGAGTCCTTTTCTTCATCCTTCCTGAAAATACTGTAATCTCTTCCTAACAATAATGTGAGCAGTTCATAAATTCCTTTCTGCTGAAACGAGAGTGTTTCTACTATCCTATAACTAAACGTTCTGGTTAACACTGAGCACTCAACCCAGTCTGACGACAAGGGAATAGATATAAAGAAGGGACCCTGGAAAAGGTGACTTCTGTGGTGAACCTTGGAGAGAGAATCCAAGAAAAGAGGTCATTCCTGTAGTACTAGAGTGTTGAAAACGTGCAGATGCATCAGAAGACACATCCAGGGCACTACACGCAGTGGAATATTCTCTATTGACAAGGTATTGCCTTGAAGTTTTATTTTTGACATGGTATTCCTCCTTAAAATAGATGCAAAATATCTTCACCATTTAATTAAAGCTTTCTCAGTTGTGCTGGCATCAAAAGACTCAACAATAGAATCTGATCAATGTAATTATACTTTGTTTGCTGTATGATTAAGGATATGTCTATTTGACAAAAGCATCTCTGAAGTCACAAAATTTCAGGTCAAAATGTTTTTTTTCTTCTGCTATGAATTCCATTATATACTATGCAGATTATCAATAAAATCAATGATTTGCCCAAATAGATGGCCTTTTATCGGTCAACATGTTTAGACACATGTTCAAATGTATCCAGTTTTGTTCTCTCTCTTTTAACCATGATTCCCTGCCAAGTTTTGCTCTCAGAGTTCAACAGTTTATTTCCCTATTCAATTAACTTCCCTAATCTCTGTGCCTTATAAAGCCAACTAACAGAAGCCCCTAACAGCCCCACTCTTTTCCACACTGTGGAACACGTAGTCCAAAGGGTTAAACAATTTGCCCAATTCATGTAGAGTCAAAACCAGCATGGTCTGCATGCTCCAGAGACCTGACCTTAACTACTAAGTTACATGGTAACATTAACATCCAGGAGAGAAAAACAGGAAGATAACTGAAGATCCCTACAAAGAAGAAGCATTAAGAATGTACGTATTAGTAGCTAATCTGAATCAAACTAGTTATTCTTCTCTGAAAATATGTTCAACCAAGGATATATTGTTCCTAAAACAAGACGTATCTGACCATTAGACCCAGCACTATTAGCAAATACAACATGAATCTTTACATGAATCTTCTTATTAAACATAGTTTTATGATTTAAATGTGAAACAGAATGGAAGGATGTGCCAAAGGAAAGAAAAGCAATTGTTAACGGGGAGGAAAACTGGTTAAGAGCAACAGAATCTTAGACTGATAATAAGTCTTAAAAGCATTTGAAAATATAAAATGGTTGCTTTTTACTCATCACTATTTTTTTTTAATTCCAGAAGCATTTTGTTTCATTTTGGTTTTTTGTAACTTGTTATCACCTCAAATTCAGTGAACACTGATTCATTTTATGATAGCTTAAAAGTGGGGGTAACAATGCATTTTAGTGCAGCTTTTGGAATTATTTTTTAACATCTACTTTTTTATTGTTCTGCAGTGAATGTAATAAGGCAAAACTCTTCTATTTTCAGAAGAAAATAACATGTGAATATCGTAAATCTTTTTAAAGACATCACTAAGAAAATTTAAGTGTTTTGGAGTAATTTGAGAAAAATAGCCTTGTTCTTCCATAAGGTATCCTTGGGAGTTACTATCAAAGTAGAAGTTATCACAAAGGCAAGACTTTGCTATGTTCTCCTCACAGCCAAAAGATGGAAATTCTGCTCTGTCAGATTTCAGGTCGTTATTGGGTTGGATTTACAGGTAGGTGTGGTCCTGTGAGGACCTGCATTGATGCACTACTTGTGGTTTTGATTTCCTGCCTCTCCACAGCAAACTTAAACAGATCTGAAAATTAGACCTCTCTCTCTCTGGCCAGCTCCTTCACTCCACAGAGCAGCATCAAAAGCTGAGACAAAGTCACTAATTTCTGTATCCCTTAAGCAAGTGCCGCAAACACATCAGAATAGTACTTAGCAAAGAAGGAAATTTGTCTTCATATAATATATTTAAAGTATGACTATTAAATCCAATATAAATATAAATTTGCTTGTCTTTGATCTGTATGTTTGTGTTACTAAAAATGAGAATGGCTTAGAAAATGTTTTGAAGGTCTACACCTTAAAATAAGAATTAAAGATAAAAAAACACATTTTTCTATATAGCACAGGGAACTATATTCAATATCTTACAATAACCGTTAGTGAAAAAGAATATGAAAATGAATATATGTATGTGTATGCATGACTGGGACATTGTGCTGTACACCAGAAATTAACACAACATTGTAACTGAATATACTTCAATAAAAAAAGGAAAAAAAAAAAGAATTAAAATGCAAGAGTAATTCTGCTTGTGTTACTCTGAGCGAACAAATTCATGAAAAATAAAATCACACCTGCAAGTTCATGACTGCTTAATCTAGAGGAAAGTTACAACCTTCCCTACTCATGGGCTGTTTGCTGTGAAGCTACTCACGCTCTGAAACTCTAGCCACACATCAAATCACATTACGTTGAACTGTCATTTAGATTATTCCCTGTACCAGATTACCTCACCCACTTGTGAAGATACCATTTCTGTATTATTTTACATAAACGATACATAATGCGTTTTGTGTGGCTGGTCAAAGAAAATTCTGACAGCTCCCACACTGCAGATAAGAAGAACTCACGGCTCTTGATCTCATAGAGAAAACTGTGAGTTATCATTCTCATTTTGTCTTAAATTACAATATTTTTGAACCTTATGTGCAGTGTTACCCTTTGTTCACACGGGCAGCTTTCCAAAGATGTTCATAATTGTTTTCCTGAAATAAATAAATAAATAACTCTACTTTGGTTTAACGGTGCCCTGTGTTGTTTATAAGGCAGTGCTGTGAACTCAAAAGGACTCTTCTCATCTTATACATACATAGTAAGCTGTTTAACAAGACAATGAAATCCAGTGGTTTTAGGGTAAAGGTATGGGCAGTGTTCAAACTCTATTTTGTGCAAACTCTATTTTGTAGGATCAGTTTCTTCTCCTAAATATTGGAAATTGTGCTTTCCTAATGTTTTGGTTTTTTATCCCCTAAGGTGCTAATCACATTATATGCTGTTAAGGAATAGAAATATTATAGGTGGTTTCCAGCTGGAGGGAGTTGGAGGAGCCTTTAGTAAATTGTGTCAGAACAATATATTTAATACCGTATGAAAATCCCCCAGGGGATAGCACAGTGTGGGAGAAAAATATATTCCATTATTTATACACGAAAGTAAATCAAATACATAAAGGAAACATAAACATACAGGGGTATTTTTAAAACAAACAAAAAAATAGATTTAGAGGTAAAAGATAGCAATCATTCTTACCACTTCCAGAGATTCTTACCTAGCAGTGAGTCTGGAATACAGTCAAAACTTAGATTTCCCACCAGCTATCACCCTCACTGTCTTCTGTCATGTTGATAATCAACACCATGAAAAGCGTCAAGAAATCTCCAGCGAAGTTAAATCTCTAGTGCACACTCTGAGACCTATTAAATGATTTTTTACTTAATAGAGATGGTATGTAATGTTTTTCCTTTGGTGCATCATGTACTGGCCAACAAGAATAACCAAGAAAATGCCTCTCTTCTCACAGTCCAAGAAAGTATCCCAGAGTAGAACAACACTGAAACAATAGTGACATCTAGCAGCAAACATAGTCAGTATGATTTATTTCACATAAGCCTCTTTCAAATGCATTACAATATAATTAATTCAAGGCACCTAGCCTTTATTCAAGGTGACAAGTACAATAATTATTTATCAAATGCCCCTTTAAATAAATGTCTTTTATAAAGTAACCAAACACAAATCATATTTGATTTCTGTCTCCCAAACTACACCTCGTTTTCAGTATTCAAATGAGGGCCATGATTGGCTTTGATTTTAAGACGCGTTTTTACAACAGGTGCTGTTGTATTATTGAATCTATAAGCATTGCAGATTAGCTTTCACACGATGCATCTTAAAAAATAAAAGCTATCTCTCTGCTAGCATATTTGACTTGCTGCTTCTAAAGTGTAATTTATTTCACTCACATGGCTTGGAAATAAACAAATTTGATATCTACTTTAGAGAAATAGGATGTAATGGGAAGCACAAAATTAAATTTAAGATAATTTTAAGTAGAAAAATAATTTCTTGACTATTAACTGACAGATATTTAAAGCTAATCTAAGAATTTTATTCTGCAGCGTAAGTGGAGCAAGACTGTCTCATTCTTTTCTTTACATAAAACTAGAGTTTGAGCCATATGAATTGCCTACAGACTGGACAGTTTACTTGGTTTTTATTTTGCTGAACCATAGATGTTCCTTCTGATTAGTGTAAGAATGTGATTCCAAGTTGCTTCAGTGAAGAAGAAGAAAGAAATCTGGAGAGAATCCCTGCACTTGTGCCACTCTCCACTGTTAAGATCCCAATGTCGACAACTTAATGTTGTAGAAAATCAGACCTGGCTGACACTGGAGTTTATGTATTACATTAAAATATTTTCTAATTATCCCTGTTATTTCTGCCCACTGAGAAAAAGAAATAGTTCTTTCCTGTGTGGCAGCAAACATTAAACTTTCTGTTTATCAATACTCCATAAAGATAATAAAATATATTTTATTCTGCAAAAACTCACCAGAATAGGATGGATGAACTGCCAATGCAAAGGAAAGAAAAGGAAGGTATGAGCAAGCCAAACAGTAAAATTACGTCTTGCTCTTTTAAAAAATGCTATTTGAGAAGTCTGGGCAAAATTAAAAGAAAGTCTCTCCCTTGCAGATGATATGATACTACATGTGGAAAATCCTAAAGGCTCCACCAAAAAACTATTAGAAAAAATGAATTCAGTAAAGTTTCAGGATACAAAATGAATATACATAAAGTTGTTGCATTTCTATACACTAATAATGAATCATCAGAAAGAGAAATTAAGAAAACAACCCCATTTGCAATTGCATCAAAAAGAATAAAAATACCTGGGGATAAATTTAACCAAGGAGGTGAAAGACTTGCACTCTGAAACTAAAAGATATCCATGAAAGAAACTGATGATGGCACAAATAAATAGGACCTCTTGTGCATGGACCGGAACAATTACTATTGTTAAAATGCTCGTACTACCCAAAGCAACACACAAATTCAATAAAATCCCTATCAAACTACTCATGGCATTTTTCACCTAACTAGAACAAGTAATTCTAAAATTTGTATGGAAACACAGAAGACCCTGAATAGTCAAAACAATCTTGAGAAAGAACAAACTGGAGGCATCACACTTCCTGATTTCAGACTATAATACAAAGTTACAGTCATCAAAATAATTTGGTGCTGGCACACAAACAGGCACATAGATCAATGGAACAGAATAAACAGAATAGAGAGCCCAGAAATAACCCTACGCACACATGGTCAATTTACCTACAACAAAGGGGCAAGAATATACAATGGGGAAAAGACAAACTCTTCAATGAATGTTGTTGAGAAAACTGGAGAGCTACATAGCAAAAGAATAAAACTGGACCACTATCTTGCATCAGACACAAAAACTCAAAATAAAGACTTGAACATAAGACCTGAAACCATAAAACTCTTACAAGTAAACACAGGCAGTCCACTCTTTTACATTGGTTTTAGCAATATTTTTCTGGATCCGTTTCCTCAGGCAAGGGCAGCAAAAGCAAAAATAAACAATTGGAACTACGTCAAACCAGAAAGCTTTTGCACAATAAAGAAAACTATCAACAAATCAAAAAGCCAACGTACTGAATAGGAGAAGATATTTGCAAATGATGTTCTCAAAAGGGGTTAATATCCAAACTATATAAAGAACTCCTACAATTCAACATCAAAAAAAAAAAATTAAAATATGGGCAGAGGACTTGAATAGACATTTTTCCAAAGAAGACATACAGATGGCCAACAGATACAGGAAAAAGTCTAAAGAGTAAAAAATTTTCAAAAGACTTTAAGACTCAAATAACAAGCACTGGCTAACATGTGGAGAAGGGGAACACTCATGCACTGTTGGTGGGAATATAAATTGATGCAGCCACTATGGAAAACAGTATGAAGGTTCCGCAAAAAGTTGAAAATACAACTACCATATGACCCTGCATTCCAAGTCTAGCTATTTATCTAAAGAAAATGAAAACGCTAACTCGAAAAGGTATCTGTAACCCGACACTCATTATTGCATCACTATTTAAAATAGTTAAGGCATGGAAACTACCGAAGTGTCCATTGATGGGTGAGTAGATAAAGGAAATGTGTGTATACATATATAATATACACCACGTTTATTATAATATATATGTATCATATATAATATGCTTAAATAATTATATATTATAATTACATATTATATTATATATAATTATATATTATACCATATAATATACCATATCATATATTATATAATTATTATAACTTAAATAATTATTATACATTGTAATTATTTACTATATTATATTTATATATTTAATATATTAATATATATTTTATATAGTTAAATTATAATAGTATAATTTACATATTATATATAATACATATATACATTTGAATATCATTCCAGCATATGAAATAATAAAATCATGCCATTTGTGACAACATGGATGGACCTAGGGAGTATTATGGTAAGTGAAATAAGTCAGACAGAGAAAGACAAACATTGGATAATTTCACTTACATGTGGAATCTAAGAAAACAAAACAAACGATCAAACAAAATAAAACAGAAGCCATCAACGCACAGATATGAAGAACAAACTGGTGGTTGCCAGAAAGTTAAGAGGGTGGGGAGATGGGCAAAATTAGGAAAGAAGGTTAAGTACAAACTTCCATTTACAGAATAAATAAGTCACAGGGATGTAATATATAGCATAGGGAATATAATTAATAATATTGTTACAACTTTGTATGGTGACAGATGTAGTTAGACTTACCGTGGCGAACATTTTGTAATGTATAGAAATACCAAACAACTATGTGGTACATCTGAAATTAACATAATATTGTAAGTCAATTATAGTTTAATGAAAAATATGTAAAATAAATAAAAAGCATTTTTTTAAAAAGCAAGTCTACCCCTCTCTCCATTGTTTTATTAACTGAAAAGTAGCAAAACCATGTGAAGTTTCATAGTGGTGTGGTTTTAATTTTCGTGAATTTGGCAAATGCTGAGAAGCTATTTCATTGGAGAGGAAAAGCTTATTTCAAGTCAGCTGAGAAGAAAAGAAGGAAATGAGACCTGAGACAGATTCCAGGCTCCACAAGCAGCTCTTAAAGACATACACCATCTGAAGAGCAAGGCTGAATGTCTTTCCAGCGAGACCAGTTCTTTTCCTTGATCTGTTAGAACAGATCTTCAAAACTAGTCTGCACAGATAAGAAAAATGACTACACCCTCGGGAAAAAAAACCAACAAATCAGCATTTGAAAGGAAATGGAGGGGACCAAAGACAAGCGAGAGAAAACAAGCAGACAAACACATAGTAAATAAGCCCTATGACCAAAAAAAGAAAAAAAAGGTGGAAGAAGTGCATGACACTGAGAAAGAGCAGGATAAAATCCTCTAGACTTAGTAACAGTGATTATTGATTAATAGCTAACATTTTGGTACCTTAATATGGGCTAGAAACTCTTCTGTGAACTTTTACAAACTTTTTTTTTTACAATTTACATTTACAAACTCATTTTCTCTCTATCACAACCCTATTAGCTAGATGCCACTATTAAGTCTATTTCACAGATCAGACAGCTGAGATACAGGGAAGTCAAGAAAGTGACATAAATACATTCAGCTATTAGGTTGTGAAGTTAAGATTCATACCCAAGCAGTGCTACACTATTAACCACTGGACTAGAGTACATCTCAAATCCATCAGTTATTTTTGTGCGCCAGGCACTGATATAAGCAGGTACACCTGTTTACCTTACAATTCTATGAGGGAGGCATACGTCTCTATCTTACAGGTGAGAAACTGAGGCTTAGAGAAGAAAGCCCCAAAGTCTGGTGGCTTAACACAATTGCAGTGTTTTCTTCATACTGCATTCATAAAGTAAAAACAATGTTATTTCATGATTCTTTGCTTCTGATAAAGAACTATCATTAAAGAACTGAAATCCATCTCTGTATTTCTTGTTGCCATCAAACAAAAATATGTATTATTAAAAAGAGATCCTGTAACTAATGGAGGGAAAACAGATTTCAGAGCCTGATCTCAGCTTGCCCATGTCCTGGCTATGTACTCCTGGGAGAGTTTGCTAACACTGTTGAGAATCAGTTTCCTTAAGAAAATGGAAAGGATTGATACCTTTCTCATAGTATTGCAGTAACTATTCAAGATCAATTATACAATATGTTTATCCTATAGAGAGTGCCCAGTAAATGGAAGCCAGTTTGAATTTTTAATTATTTTATTTATCTGTGCTTTTATTCTAAGGATGGCTGTAATTTATAGGAGATCCTTAAAGAAATTTTAAAAGTTTCCAGGAAGAGTATGAAAGCCTGAGACAGACTGGCTGGCTGGTTTTCTAGACAGATATTCATCCAGTAGAAATGTTACCCTTTAATAAGCTATTTTGAAAGGCAAGGGCTCAACATAGGGAAAAAATATATAGAATATCCACCATCAGCATTATATAAATAACAATAAAACTGGACCTTCTGTCATAGCCGAAGAAAAGGTTTTAAGTATTTTTCCATGGTTTCACAACGTTGCTCAGTGCATCAGGGTCTTTCTTCTGTTGAAGTGTCTGGTGGCTGGAACTGTCTGCTCTAAAAATTTCATGAGCTCTACTCTTGAATATGCTATTTGGCAGTTTTTCTTTTGCCCTCCAAGCACAACTGAATTATCTCTTCTGAAAATCACATCTCTGACTCTTAGGCATCAGTGAATGAGATGGAGATTTAGAATACAGTGGAAGCCCACTTGCCCGCAGGAATCACATTAAAGAAAACCCTCCGCTGGCAAGAATCCATTTAAGCTGTTTCTCCCAAAGGAAGGGGTACAAGGCCCATTGCCTAAGAAAATTAAAGTAAAATTGAGGAAAGGGTTGATAGTTATTCTTCAGGGGATCATTCTGTAAAAGCAATGGCCTCCATAGGTATTGGCTTTTATGGGACAGTCTCGTTTTCCTGGAATTTTATATTTTTCAATTAAACCATTCTTTTAAATGCATAACTAAAGTGATTTTACTCCTACAATTTTTTAAGACTTTTAAGACAATTAGTTTATAATTTAAAAAAAATTACCTGGTCACATACTCTGATTTTAGGATCACAATATTGTCAATACATGTAAAAAACTAGCACCATGACAGGATATTTTCCTATAGAGTTAGTCAATTTTCATCCTGATCAGAAAACAAAAAGGAAATTATGCTTATGACTAGTCTTTTCAGATAAGTCCAGTGAGAAAGGAGTTTAAAATACTTATTGTTTATGCTGCTTGGAAACTTAACATTTTCTTGCCTTTTAACATTTTATATTTATGTTTGAGAAAATGACTTACAATTTCTTATTGTTGAATTGTCATAGACTGATAAACTGACTCAGAAAAATAACTTCAAGTCTCAAATGCAGAAACTGAAATTAAGCTACTATGCAGAGGGGTTTTTCTATTTCAATTTCAGTATAGAAATATTCTTAAAAGCTTTAAATCGAGCCCCTTGAATACTATGTACTGCCAGAACCAGCTCGAAACCAGAATTTTCTTTACAAGTTGAGAAAATCTTAACAAGAACTCTTCTTCATTCTCTCTCTTTAGTTTCCAAACCCAACATACTTTGACTTTTTTTTTACAGTCTTGATTAAAGAAAATTCGATAATGAGTTGAGCCATATATTTCTACTGTGGTAAAAACACTTAACATCTAAGATATACCCTCAGAATGAAGTTTTAAGTGCACACTGCAGCATTGCCAACTGCAGATGCTGTGTTCTACAGTCAGTCTCTAAAACATGTTCACTTTCATTACTGGAAACTTCACACGCATAGAACAACTCCTGGGCTCCCCTTCCTCCAGGCTCTGACAAGCACTGTTCTACATTATGAGTTGGACGATTTTAGATGCCTCATGTAAATGGAATCATGTAGCATCTGCTCTTCTGTGACCAGCTCATTTCACTTAGTATAATATTTGCAAGATTCATTCATGTTGTCGCAGATGGTAGACCTTCCTTCTTTCTTTAAGGCTGATATAAAATCTAAAAGAATAAAGCGTTACTATAGTCTACAGGCAATGTGGGTAACCTCACATGGAATAACAATGGGTGTTGTAACTAATCAGTGTCCTTAATTATATGCTGGTCATCTTGGAGTCTATGGGATAGCTACTGCTTCTAAATCATACAGTGAAAAGTGTGATGCTGGATTTTTTTTTTTACATTTTTCTTCCCCCATGGAAAGGCATAATTATCCAGTCATTCTTAGTGGAGCTCATTCTGATTGACAAATGTTACCATAAAACTCACTTTAATGGGCAGGTAGCAGTTACATCAGTAACATTATGTTTCGGTAGGAAAGCCTCATGGAGAAAAAGGGATTCCTCTCTTTCCTCAGCCAAAGAACTTATCCTCCAGCATTCTGGTAAGCTAAAAACACACACAAGGCAAATGCATCATCTTATCTGTAGACACTGTTTATGTATTTTTTCTCCTTAAAAAAAAGTTAAGGTGAACATAGGGCAAATTGAAAAACTGAGGCAAGTCCTCGACCCTTCAGATCATCTAGTACGGAGCTATCCCTCCAAGTTAGAGCAAATCAAACCATCTCAGACAGAGAGGGCTCTGGGAAAAGTCCTCTGCTTCACTTACCAAACTATCTTAATGCTTGCTCTGTTGCTCCACAATCACATGGCATTTTCAACTGTAAAGCATTTATTTCAGTTAAAACGGATCAGCCAGGAGATTTCTTATACCATCTCTTCTTCATTATGAGGGGAAGGTGAGTTACAAGCAGGAAGGAGGGAGATGTGGACTCACCCATCCAGAGGGTCGTGAGGGTTGAACTCATGAGACAAAAAGCAGAACAGTTTTACTCAATTAAAGACTAAAGGCATGAAAGTAAGAGTGAGACAGTGGGAAGAAAATAAACAGGGGATTTGTATGACCGAAGCATTGTGCTGTACACCAGAAACTGACACAGCATTGTAAACTGACTATACCTCAATTAAAAAAAAGAAAAGAAAAGAAAAGAAATAGTGGAATCAACAGATCTGGGTGTATACACGCATTCTGCCACCTACTAGCTGGGTGACCCTGTAAACACATTTTTCAAGTCTTTGCTTCCCCCTCTGAAAAAATGTATCTAATAACACATGAAGGATGTTTTTGAGGACTAAATTTTAGCAGCACAGAATACGAAAATGAATATATGTACATATATGCATGACTGGGGCATTGTGCTGTACACCAGAAACTGACACATTGTAACTGACTGTACTTCAATTAAAAATAAATTAAATTAAATTAAAAATAAAATTTAGCACCACATCACATATTATACAGCACAGACTACACACTTGAAAAAAAGTTTATCTTTGCTTTGTTCAACCTTTTTTGTTACAGAGATTCCAATGGTTTTAAAAGAAATTACAGCTTTTAGAACTATCTGTCTAACTATATTCCTAATTTCCAAACAGCCACTTTTGTTTTGGACAATATGAGTATCTTCTTGCTTCAAGGAACTATTTCTTCTGCCTGGATCTAAACCACCACCATCATCCATTCATCCCGTCCTCCTGGCTAATTATTTTTATTTTTACTTTCTCAATGTAACTGTTACTTCTCAAGGATCATTTCCCTATTGACAGACCTCACTATCTAGATAAATTTAACCCCTCTGTCACAGGTCTCACAATAAACTGAGTTTTATCCTCTCTGTTTATACTTTCTTCATACATTCATCCATATGTGCTGAGCATTTATTTTATAATTATAACTAACTCATGTATGTAATCTCTTGTTTCATGTCACCTCCCAAGCATTGCACGCACCTAGAGAAACAGTTTAGAATACTCTTTTTTATACGTCCACATCTAGAGTGCTGCTTGCTATAGGAGGGTCAATAAATACTTATTGTTTATGGACGTTGAATATTTTATACACACAACACAGAATTTTAAGATGATAAATCTTATTTTACATCATTTAACATCAATATTCTAGCCAATGTTTGATAATTAAAGGATCTATGGAAATAATCAAAAGCACAAAATTAGAATCATAATTTATTCCAAGTCAAGTCCTCAGAGATTAGACACACATTCTCAGGATGTTTATGACTAAGAAAAGCCCCTCTCTCATTCTTCTCCCTCCAATCTCTCTCTCTTTCATATACACATTACACACATATGTACAGAAAAGTATTAAGAGTATATACTTGGGGTAGATAATCATTGCAGCCTTCAGTTCTGTGCAAAATGTGCAGTTACAGACAGGAAAGCATCATCTAGAAGGCAACTAAAAATCGATGAGCTATACTGTAATTCTGAAGAGTTACTTATTAGAAACCCATTAGAAGAACCCATTTATTCTTAGACATTTTCTTAAGCCATTTTTATTACACTCAAGGTATTAAGACAAGCTCAAAATAGCCTTGTAATTAGGATACTGTATCAGTCATTAAAATAGAAGAAAAGATTTACAAATAAGAAATACATAAGTTGAGACAATTAATGGACAACTTGAATGGAGTTGCTTTTTCTTCTTTCAGAAATGCTAAATTTTCTTTACAAAAAAGGATAAATAAAATACAGTGCTCTAAAGATGTGTGACCATGAAAACAAGAAAAGCAGTCTTATAACACTTGTACTATTAGCATAACAGACGCTATTGCTTCTCTTTGACAACCTCTGCCAAGACGTGCCTACTCCCTTCCCTAGCTTTAAGGAACAATTTCCTCTAAGAAATACTAGTGCAGCATAACCCTTAAATAATTTTTTTTTGAAGTACAGTCGATTTACAAAGTTGTGTTAGTCTCTGGTGTACAGCATGGTGATTCAGTTATACACACACATACATATATCTTTTTCACATTCTTTTTCATTATATGTTATAGCTAGAATCTACAGAGAAATTAACACCTTGTCAATCTAGAACAATAATGACAACCATTCCTCATATGCATGTCTCCTAAAAAAAAGAAGAAAAAAAAAGAAATGACAGGATTTAACGTAGCATAAGAGAAATGAAAGGAATCCCATTTAGCATCTTTAAATTCTGCTTCATTTATTCCAGCACTCTTCTCACTTCTAATTAGAGATGATTATAAAACATCTTGGCCTTAGGCAAATAAGGCTAAATCTGATATTATTAAATGGCTTGTCTTCTACTCTGAAGGGAAACCCCAAACCCAAAATTGCTAAACCTGGTGAGAAAATTGGCAGACAGACTCAATAAGCACTTGCTTTGTGGGCAATCCATGGGATGGCTACTCAATGCTAAATTACCTTTATAAAGAACATAGACATTCTAATACTTAAATTCCTAAGATTATTTGACACAAGTGCTATTAATATAAAAATCACTCTAATTTCTAGACAATGAACAGCTTTAGACTGTAGTTCAGTCCACTCAGAAACTGATCTGCTTTAATTTTGTGGGTTTCTAGCATTTGGATTTGTGTTCAGGCTGTAAATACTCACTCATCTCCAACAATTCAACTTTGTTGTTTCACGTTCATTACCAGCTGGTGTTTTGTCCCTAAATCCCAGTGACAACTACAATAAGGTACAAGGTGGCTGACAGTTTTCAGGGTGAGATGGCATAGAAAAAATATTAGAAATTTTTTTTTAATTAAAATAAACCGATATTTCTTGGTAACTCAAGAAGTGTGAGGAGCATTTTGGGGAATATGAAGCATCCTAAAGGTTGCTAGTTATCCATCACAGCAGCTAATATGCTCTAAAGCTCAGCATTCAGGATGGCATTAAATTATTTAGAAGTAAGAATTAGAAGCATGTGCACAGTGGGCCAGAGGCATGAGTTGCTAAAAGCAATGCTAATTATTAAACACTCTCTAGGGTAGCAATTAATATCAGAAGATCAATTTTACTTTAAATACAGAAAAATTCTTAGCAAACTCTACATAAATAAAACGACCATTAAAGTCCTCATTTTGAATGCTGTGGATTGGGTCATCCGATATGGCCTAGCGCACATTTTTCACAAAATATGAGAACACTTCCGTCATACTGCAGAGAAAGGCTCCTCACCTTGTAAGATCCCACCCTTAGTGCATCACGGCTTTAACAGGATCCTTTGAAGCCACAATGGATTTAGGCTAATGAATCATTTAATATCTACACCAGGCTCAGTCACTTTCACACACAATCAGGCTTATAAAAGAAGCATAGCCACCACAAACCGAATCTGTATTCAACAGAAAGCCTACATACAAATTACATGCTAAGATAAGGATATACAGTGTGGAAGGATGGGATAAAGAGTAACTCTATGAGGAGAAACCGGGCAAACACTACCTCAGACAGGTGATCATCACTAACAGTGATGACTCACATTTATAATAATCATCCTTGACATGATGTGATCAAAATGGCACTTTGACATTGTGGTGTTCCCCACCCCCCCAAACATATAACCCTTACATAGTCATAATAACGCATTTATAAACATCCAACAAGTCCCAAGTGGGAGACATTTTAAAAATGTCTGAATCACAATCCTCAAAACTGTCAAGGTCATGAAAACAAGGTAAACCTAAGAAACCAACACATCCAAGAGCAGCCTAAGGAGACATGATGACCAAAGGTAATGTGGGATCCTGGTGGAATCCTGGAACAGAAGGACATTAGGTAAAAACTCAATGTATGGGCTTTAGTTAATATATAAATATTGGTTCATTAATTATGATAAATTTACCATCATAATATATGATGTTGACAATAGGGAAAACTCGGTGCCAGATATATGAAAACTCTCTGTACTATCTTTACAAATTTTTTGTAACTCTAAAACTCTTCTAAACAATAAAGTCAACTTTTAAACATCATACAATGACCAAGAGTACAAACAGCAGGAAGGTGCTGAAGGCAAAATGGCACGTGGGAAAGGTGAATCTGAAAGGCTCCTGGCGTCTGACAGGGAGTGTTTTCTCGTCTTAACAGTGCTTAAGCAGGTTAATTTAGGCCGAGGATTCTTAATACCAGCAGAAAATAATAATTTGAGAATGTCCGGGTCCACATTATAGAAGAAACTACAGCAACTGGGTTCATAGGCTATGTAGGCTTATACATATATGAGTTAAAGAATAAACAGAGCTGACCCAGCTAATATGCAGAGCCATTGCATTACAATAACAATACTTGGGATCTAATACCAAAATCAACTTAATTTTTATCTTCCACTCTCACTTAAGTTTATGTGTTTAGAGTAACTATTTCTTTCATTGACTCTAGATAAAAATTTTGGCGCCTCCATGCTTATCTTGTTCATCCTACGGAAGAAAACACACTATGGTCACTTCAAGCCACAGTTTCAATTATCACTTGTATTATACATATAATAAGCCAACGACACTTGGGCATACCCAAAAGTCTACTCCATTATGCTCTTTTGAATCCTTTTTCTTCAAATCTTCTTAGCATGCCTTTGGATTGGAGCTATAATACTTTGTTTTTCCCTCTCAGAGTGGTTAGTTGGATTCATAAAAAGCTGTCTCCGAAGAAAATTTACAAAAATTGTCACCAGATTTTCAGTACTGGATCGTTTTTTACACTCCATATGACTGAGTATTAAAGAACAGTAAATAGTAAAAAAAAAAAAAAATTTAAATATTTCCTTTGTAATTGCTGCATATAATCTAGTGCTCTTTTGGAAGTAATACTAATTGCCCACTGATGCCTCAACCAAAACTTCCACATTAACATCTTGTTATGTTTGCATGTGTGCATTACTTTATAAATAACTTACAAAAATAAATCCTTGGTGGGTTCCAGAAGAAACTATAAGAACTTATCCACTAAAACAATAGTTCTTGAAGTATCATCCTGAGAGTAGTAGAAACAATATGACATGTAATCAGAGTTGCCAACTAAAATGCACACTACCTTATTAAATTTGAATTCAGATATACAGTGAATATTTTTAGTAAAAATGTGCTTTAAATACTTCATAAAACACAAAGTATTTAATTTTAACTGCATTTTTATTTGCTAAATCTAGTAACACTACTTGAGGACGTGTTAAGGAGGCAGATTCCTTCCTAATTCCCCAAACCTACTGAATCAGATATTCTAGGCCTGGGTTCCAGAACAGCTCTGATGCCCATTAAAGTTTGAGAAACACTGCTCCAGGGTATTATGAATCTCTTAGCCAGCAGTCTTGATGATGCGCCCAGTCTGGTCCTTCTTTCACAAGCTATCAGTAGACTCATTCTTGCCAAGCCTCTGTATTAGTCATAAAAGCTTTACGCTAGTAGAAGGAGTCTAGAATGTAAGGGAGTCTGAAATGACTGATGTGCTAGACATCAGTCCCACTGGGTTTTAGGTTCCCTAGTTGTGAGAGACAAGTCTGCCTCGATGACATTTTACCTGTGTCCCTGATTCCTGGTTTCTAGACTGTTTTCCAGACAGAAAAAGAGTGGTTCATGCCAGATTCCTCCCCCGAGATGTTCTCATGTTTAGAGTCCTTGGAATTCACTGGGATGTATCTTCTTAATCTACAACTAAACTACGTGTTGGTAAGAAAGACTGCCCTCTAGAAACCCTGCTGTTCTGTACTTTTGTCCTTAACTCGGTTCTCTTGAAATGATGTTTTATCTTAGATTCATAATATAGCCCACTGAGAGGGAGGCTCCTCTGCTTTGCTCAGTCCTCTTTCCTACTCTGGCATCCTCTGTCCAGTACAAATACATCTTGCCCTCATTCCTTTTATGGAAAGGTCTGAGTCTTACTGTCTACAACTACATAAAGTTCAAATATTCTGACTTAACTACAGCAGCTCATCAACTGTATTTCTACTGCCTTACCTACTTCTGAGGCAAATTGCTATTGAACAAATCTTTACTAATGCAGGAAATTGAGGAGATATGACCCTCCATGAATACAAATGGATTCCACTGATATGCTCTACAAAATGCTTCCTGTTTAAGGTCATGGAAAGGGAAGAAATTGACATTTATTGAAAGTTGACTGTGTACCAAGAACAATACTAGATGCTTTACATCATTATATCTACATAGGTGGTTTTTTTTCCTGTTCTTATCACTCTCTTCTATTGCTTGAAATTTCTTAATTTGCAGAATTAGGTCTGGAATGATTAGAAAGGAGTGAAAAATCAACCAAGTGGATCTCAGTGAAATGATGAGGGGAAATGAAGAATGGATTTCTGAGAACTGAAGAAAGCAATAAATAATTTTTATTTGAGCTTCACAGGCTCCTATGTAAGAAGAGTAGAAACAAGAGACTTCATGCAATATCTTCTTGTCTTGTATGCGAAGAGAGACAAAGAAAGAGAAAAGGGGGGATTAAAAATGAGAGACAATAAAAGACAGAAACAAAACTGTGATTGTGCAGAGGGTTTCAAGCAAAATTTATTTTGGTTTCAAGGTAAACCAGTAGGTGGGCACTGTGACAACTTGAATGTGTAATGTCTACATTACTGATATAACATGATGATAAAACAGTTTTAGAAACACAGACATCCTACTACCAATTCAAACTAAGATGCAAAGTGCTGCCATAATATGATTATGTAAAGCAGCAAGAGAAACTTGCACAAATTATATGTTTTCACCCTTCAAGAAAAAAGAATAATACAAGGTTAATTATGCAATATGTTATTTTTAGAACCCTGCTATCAGACTAAGAGCATTTGCACTGAAGTGGCAAAACAGGTTTCCATTAGTAAGGTGACTGTGGAGCCCAGGGCCTCCTAGGGCATAGGAGTTCTTCAGTAAGTATCTGCTAAATGGATGGAAATGGGGAAATTATTTTCTATGAAGCACCTTGACTCAACTTGCTTGCATTTGCTTCCATTTTCTTTGGTTGTTCAGGGTAATAGTTGGGTCAGTCACGTGTATTGGAGAATCACTCGGAGGACTTGTTGAAAGCAAGACTGTTGTGCCCATCCCTAACGTTAATAATTCGGTATTCTTGGGGCCTGGCTTGTGGATTTGAATGCATAATAACTTCCTGAGTCAAGCTGATGCTGCTAGTCTGGGACTCCATTTTGAGAGCTATTGGTTTGTGTCTTCAATAAGTCCCCTGTGTTCTTTCCATAAATGGAATCAGGTGAAGGAAGAAAATCAGAGGAATAAGGGAGGAAAAACAAGGGAAAAGGAATCCGATAGTCTTTAAAACTGACAAGCAAACAAATGAGCTTATTTGCGAACAAAAACAGACTCACAGACATAAGTAACAAACTTATGGTTACCAGGAGGGAAAGGGTGGAAGGATAAATTGGAATTTCAGGCCTTGCAGATACTAACTACTATATATAAAATAAATAAAACAGCAAGACCCTACTGTAGAGCACAGGGAACTATATTCAATACCTTGTAATAGCCTATAATGAAGAAAATTATGAAAAGGAATATATATATACACACACATATATATATAACTGAATCACTAAGCTGTACAGCAGAAATTAACACAAAATTGTAAGCTGCCTATATTTCAATAATAAAAAAAACTGACAAGCAATATAAGTTAAAGTATGCTCTTTTGTGATAAAATACAGCTTTCTGATAAAGCCTTTTATGAGCCTTTGTATTAAAATTTCAGTTGCCTTTTGCACACATGGATTCATTTATTTAAAAACTATCTCTGAGGTTCTTGCAAGATGTCATGTGCTACAAGCAATACATACAGACAAACAAGTACAAAAAATAATGTTTCCACTCTTAAGAAAGATAGCCTAGTTTTAGCATACCAGCTAGATTTTTATTTCCTGTCTAAATACCACTTGATTTACAGTAGCTTCCTGGGGTGCTTTGTTGAGATATCAAGTTCCTACTGTCCAAAATTATAGCCATTAGCCACATGTAGCTTTTTAAATATGAACTAATTAAAATCAATTAAAAACTTAAAATTCTGTTCCTCAGTCACACACTTTACAAGTACTCAAAAGCGGCATGTGTTTACTGTCTACTGCACTGGGAAGTGCAGAATACACAGTACAGGACATTTCCAGCACTGCACACGACCTGATTGGAAAGCACTGTCTTAGGTAAAGGAGGAAGAGGGAGTCCGGATTACAGAAATTCTCTCCCCAAAACCCACTGAAAAACAATACTTGAAACTAGGGGGCGGAAATCACAGGCAGACTTTCTCCAAAGAAATGGGCAGAAAATGGCAGCTTCGCCAAAGAAATTTAGAATGCTCAGCGGAACTACCTACTCATCCTCGCAGAAGCGTTACAAAAGAAAGTGTGTAGACACAATCCTAAAAATGTCCAATAAAACTCTTCAAATCGGAAATAAGTTTACCAAGGACATGAGTGAGGGGCTCACAAAAAGCCTCTCAAAAGACCCTCAAACTCAGGGGAACTCTTACTAATATAGAACCTCAGCAGAGGCAGCACTGCCCAGTCCAGGGGACCGCTGGGAGCAAAGGCTGAAATAATATCAGCCCACGCAAGTTATCTTCAAAGTAAATGGGTACTAAGTGAAAAGAAAAAGAAGAAAGAAAGAAACCATCATCTCAGGGTTTCTAAGCAAGGGTGCTCTTAGCATTTTTGATGGAACAGTCCTTTGTTTTGCAAAACTGTCTAGGACATTGTAACTTGTTTTGAACCCTTGGGCTTTGGGTACTAAATGTCAGTAGCATTCCAGTCATTGAGAAAATCAGAAATGCCCTCCGTAAAATTTCCAGAAATCCTCCCAGGAGGCAGTACTATCTCCCCAGCTGACAACACCAATAAGTCTGTGAGGAAAAAATTGGGGTGCTGGGGTCAATGTGTCAGGGAAACTGAGAATTCCCACAGACTACTGACATAAGGCACTTGAGGTTTCCATTTCATTTCATCTAGGGCGACTGGAAATGCTTTCTGAGAAATATCTAAGACAATAAACTACAAATGGAGTAATATCTGAGGCAAGCAATAGAAAATTCTACTATATGCCATTAGAGATAGAGGTGCAGTAAGAGGAGAGAGAGGGAGAAGGACAGGGAGATGGAGAGGGAGGGAAGATACATCCCAGCTAACGAAAGAGCAGAAGAGGAGAAACAGATCACAAATAGACTCTTCAACACAGCCTCTAGTTTGTGTTCACTTTCCTCCTCCATACACAGCTGTGCTCTCAGTCTATGTAAAAATAGTATGTTGTGAATCTGGACTTATAATCTCAAAGGGGAAGGGGAACAGTTCTCATTCAATGTGGAAAGAAAAACATGGAGAAGCTACCTCCCGTGTATCAGAGGAGAAGGAAATTCTGCATAGACTATCCCTTCACATCATACAAAGACAAGATGAAAGAAATGACTGCCCAATAATTAGGCACAGTAAAGTTTTTAAAGTTACCAAAGATAAAGACAAACAATCCTCTTTCTATAAAAAGATAATTTAAGGGGAAAAGTATATTCTCACAGAAAAATTTACTCAAAACATGAATTAAATAAAGCAGAAACACAAATATAAAGTGATAGTGTCACTAAAAAGTAAATATACATTTTCTTTAAAATTAAGCAAAACATGTTATATTTTTGAAATACTGCAGCATTGCCATTTCTTTCTATCTCTGTACTATTGAGCCCCCGGGCTGTGGAAATAACAAAACACCATCATGAGAAATAGTAAATTGACCAGAAATGTTGGTAATTTATTAATTATATTTATCTTCGTCATTTTTTGCAACATTTTTATAGGCTTATGGCAGCATCGAAACTTAATTGCTAAGTTAATTGCTAAACTGGAACTAAATTCCTAGTGACTATACAATTTTTTTAAATTTATTTTAAGAATTTAGGGCATCAGTCAGGATCGCCTTATAATTCATGTTGTCCTCATAAAAGACAAGTTATAGTTTAAATTCCGTAATGGTATCCTATGACTGCATAACAAACTACCAAAAACTTAGTGACTTGGAACAATAAAGATTCATTAAGTTATGGATCTAGAGGTCAGAAATGACTCTCCCTGGGCTAAGATCAAGGTGTCAGCAGGCAGGGCTGCAATCTTCTGGAGGTTCTAGGGGAGAACCCCTTTCCTCGCTTTTTCCAGCTTCTAAAAGTTGCCCACGTTCCTTGGCTTATGGCTACATTGCTCCATCTTCAAGCTGGCAAAGTTGGCAGAGCCCTTCTCATGCTGCCATCTCTCTGGTTCCCTTTTCTGTCCCCCTCATACTTTTATAAGGAAACTTGTGATTCTACTGGGCCTATCCGATAATGCAGGATAATCTTCCCTTTCAAGGCTGGCTGATTAGGACCTAAATTCCCTCTACCTTACAACCCAGCACACTCAGAGGTTCTAGGGATTGGCATTGGACCTATCTGGGGGTCCATTATTCTGTCTACCACAAAAGCAGATTATTATCTATTTACCTAGAAAATTTAGGGCATTGGTCAGGGTTATCTTGCAAATCATTCAGTCTTAAGTGAGAAACAAGATATAGTTTGAACTTTAAAAATTATAAGCATTTTATGAAAATTTTTCATTTGATTCTAATTATGCAGT
Source organism: Vicugna pacos (assembly GCF_048564905.1). Classification (NCBI taxonomy): domain Eukaryota; kingdom Metazoa; phylum Chordata; class Mammalia; order Artiodactyla; family Camelidae; genus Vicugna; species Vicugna pacos. Next base: position 13,989,039 of record NC_132996.1, read on the forward strand.
TTGGATAAAGATATTCTCTCTAGGAAAATTATCATAAAGGAGATCATTCCTGAATGATTTTGGAGAAACAAAAACAAAAATTGCATAACAGGAAGGAAATGGAAGACCCACATCTCAAGACAATCGTGTTTCCAGAGTATTGTACTAAGTAAGTTACCTGGCCCAAATCAAGATTAAGATTTTTATATTTTTGAAAAAGTGAACCTGAACTTATTTTTGCACTTTCAAAAATCTACTAAATGGAGTGTCTAAACATCAACATAGGAGTTAATATTATAAATTATTATAATATTGAATATTCAATTGAATACACATTAGAATATTCAAGATACTGGATTCCTAACTTCTAGTAGCTTAAATTGCCATGGGAAAAAAATTAGTTATGATAAGGATAAAGTCTGCTTGATCTTAGAACACAAATGTTGGCACTGTTGTATTTAATGCCTTCTAAAGCTACATCTAAAGATCTAGACTGGATTCAACTGTAGTGCCAGTAAAATATGTATTTTTAAACACACACTATCTATTTTGATTTCATTTTATTTTTTCTCAAATCCTGTTTCAGATATTTCATTCCTTTTTATACTTGTTACATTTCTTATCATTTCATTATTTTTATTACTAATATTATGCAACAATTTTCTATTAAATAGTTATCTTGAGGTTGAACAATCTTATTTGTTGTAGTAAAAGAAAAGGTTCCCCTTGGTATATATTTCTTTTTGAGTGTCAAGGGGAAGTTAGTTAGCAATATTACAAATATTATGTTTTGAATTTTTTTTTGTCCTTTAGTAAGATCACCATTTCATTTAACCTCTTTAGATGATATCTCTGTTTCATTTACTCTAATTTATGGTTATTGCTGTTGACTAAGTTATTTTTTAAAGCAGTTTAAGATTTCAGATTATTCTTTTCTTCATGGCATAGAAACTCAATGGCCAACAAATTAAAGAAAGTGATCTGTAAACTGTAACTTGCTATTCAAATGTTATGTGCAGTTGTAAAATGTGTGCTCTTTTCGAAATTCTATGCTTGGAAATTGAGAATGACTGCAAATAAACTTTGTGCTTCATTTGCAAAATATTTTGTCAGAAAACCATATTTTATCTGTGTTTCTGTTAAAATTCCTCTTGGGGAAAATGTATACAGCTTAGGATTTTTAGATAGTTAGACATTTTTAATACTTTTTTGAAATAAATATTTTCCAGTAAGGATTAAAGTAGTTTATAATAACTGAGGATCAGGCATCAAGCAGAAAAAATAGCATTGCCCCTTTATAAAAGTTAGTAATAATATGCAACAAATAAGCCCATCTCACAAACGTCGTCATCTAAGCCATGAAAATTTACATAGGGTTTCAATTATCCACATAGGGTTGCATCTTTATTGTGTTTTGTTTTGCTTATGTTTTATTTTTTTAAGTTTAAAGGAAACCCTCTCTTCTTAAGTACATAGCAGCTGAGAAAACTAAGAGAAATATCATGTTTGCTACCAAGTGACTCACGTTAAAGTGTCCTATCTGAATCATTAAATCAAGAAATAACCATCTCCAAATACGGAAGCCTCAGATATCAGGTCCGCAAAAAATGTTGAAGCCAGAAAATCAGAGTTATGGTTCAAGGGTAAGATTTTTGATCATGAGTCAGTGTCAAAAATTAGGATTTATTTTGAAAGAACTACTCCTCAAAATAAAATAATATAATGAAAACGAAAGGAGTAGGGCCGAAATAGAATTTCTGAGACAAGAGAACAAAGTTGAGATTTGGTCACACGAACTGAGAAGATTTACAAAGAATAAAACTGGGGTAAAAGATTAGACTAAAATTAGTTGGTAAATTTTTTCCACTTATATAAGGATAAGTCTGTCTACAGTTGGAAAATAAGAAAAACCATTTGATGATAAAGTGCTGCCACTAAGAACTACATTTGATTAGGAACTCAGTAAGTTAACATTTTGATGGCCATGCTGAATAACCATCAATATATGACCCCTCAGGAAAAGCCTGGAAAAGGCCGTTCCAAATGGTCTAGTCCTTCACCACCACACTGTCATAAGGTCATTCCTAGAAGGAAAGAGGAAAACATGAAATTAATTCATGAAAATGAATTTTTTTAAATGTGCGTGGGAGAGAGGGAAAAAAATGTATTTTGAAAACTCTTTCTACATCATCAAACACTTTAATTTTCTTGTTTCTGAGATGCTCTACAAATATCGACCAGAGCACATTTTATTATCTTTAATTCATGAATGAAGAGTTGGACTGACCTTACGTAACACACAAAGTATCTTGTATTAAGAATTTCTAAATCTCATAATGATCCTTTATTTAAAAAAGTAATACTCAAAATCCTTGTGCTTATTAATAAGATTTTTACCTAATAGTCCAATGTTGGCATAAATTAGCTAATTATTTGTCTCTATCACAAACAAGGAAAAATCATTAGGTGTCAGTGCTTTCCAAGTTTAATCAAAGCAATGCAGACATCAGCAACACTACTATTTTCTCAGTACCAGTTTGGCAAAGAAAAATTTTAAAATGTAATAGATGCTTCATACACTGTGTTAGACACTATGGTTAAAAAGATGAATAAATACAGAGCCTAACCTGGATGAGCATACAGTTAAGTAAACAGGGCAAACATGTAAATAAATCCTCAAATCACATTTCCAAGTGTTACCATAGAGATATGGTAATAAGCAATTGACTGTGCCCGAAGGTAAAGACAGATGGCTTCTTAGAACATATAAATTAGAAAGAAATTGTAAAAAATATTCAAGTAGAGAACTTTCAGTGGTGATTAAAATGTGTAAAGTTCCAAGAGAATATCGCTCCATCACTAATCAAGAGAGTAAGAGGAACAGGAAATGAAATTAGAGAACCCCAGAGTGCTCAAACCATAAAGTAAATCCACACTCACCTACCAATTCTTTTGCACAGGAAAAAAATTTTTCTTTACATGTACTTTACTGAATAAACTGAAGACTGGAGCTACAGTAAGAGCTGATAAAGCTTCCCTCTGAAGTAGGAAAAGCTATCTCCAAGTACCAAGCTGAAACCAGTTAAAAACTAGAGGCAAAACAGAGGACCTCAGAGAATGGTCCTGAAGCATTCTAGGTCTTGAGCGAGTATAAGGCGATGACGCTAGAGGCCTGGGAACTCAGAGAAATCTAGGTGACACACGTGCTTTTCAATGACACTTTGGAACATTCACAAGATAGACTATGTTATTAGATAATAAGTTTCAAAAATGTTCAAATCGTAGAGATAACACAGAGCATGTTTTTCAACCCCAATGGTGTCAGATTGATAATTAACAACTTTTAAGATACCTAGAAAATCCCAAGCATATGGAAAGTAAGCCCCACAAATCTATAAAACATGTAGCTGAAAGAAGAAAGCACGGAGCGAGTAAGAAATATTTTAAAGTACAAGTTTAAGGAAACACAACACACTAAACTTCAGAGTTAGCCACTATGGCAGTGTTAGAGTGACATTTATAGCTTTAAATGCCTATGTTGGTAAAGAAGAACATAAAACCAATGGCCTAAGCTTCCAAGTTTAGAAGATATAAAAGAACAGCAAGTTAAACCTATAACGTGGCACTTTTTTCAAGTGCTGTTAATCCCAATTGATACCTAGAAAAAAATAGTCTTCAGGGGAAATCAAGACATTCCCAGATGAAAGAAAATAAGAGATTTTGTTGCAACATATCTACCCTACGAAAATGACTAAAGGAAATTTACTTAACAGAAAGGATATGACAAGGGGAGGATGTAGCTCAAGCTTAGCATGCACGAGGTCCTGGGTTCAACCCCCGTACCTCCTCCAAATATGAATTAATAAATAAACCCAGTTACCTCCCTCATAAAAAATCATAATAGGTAAAAAGCGTTCAGAAAGGATATGACAAAAGAAGGAATCTTGGAGCATCAAGAAGAAAGAAGTAACAATGAAAAGAGGTTTTTTGTTTGTTTGTTTGTTTTTAAGGTATCGGCAATAGACTTTCCTTCTTAAATGTTTCAGTTATGTTTCATGGTCATCTATGTAACGTCATTTTTCTCTGGCTGCTTTTAAGATTTTCTCTTTACCTGTAGGTTTGAACATTCTGATCATGATATGTATGGGCAATATTTTGTCATATTTCCTTTGATGAGGTTTCATTGAGCTTCTTAGATCTGTTGGTTTATAATTTCCATAGAATTTAGAAAAAAATTTTTCCATAATCTCTAAAAATAATTTAGTGTCCCCACCTTGTCTCTAGCCTCTCCTCTGGGACTCAAGTTTCACTTATTTTAGGCCACTTGAGTTGCCCTACCTCTCACTGAAGCTCCTTTCTGTAATTTTTTAGTTCCATTTTTTTTTCTATTTCATTTTCAGTGATTTCTATTGCTATGTCTTTAAGCTTACTAAAATTTTATGTCTGTAATGTCAATTCCTACCATTATTTCTATTTAGAGTATTTTTCAGTTCACAAATTTTAGTTTTCATCACTGAAATTTGTGTTTTCGTATCTGTGTCTTTGATTAACTTTTGCAGTATCTAATACAATTATAATAACTATTTTAATGTCTTCATCTTCTAACATCTGAGTTCGTTCTGGAATGGTGCTGACTGATCAATTGTTCTCCTCATTGTGGGTTTTGTTTGTTTGTTTGCTGAGTATTTTTTTAATGTTTTAATGAAATATTGTGCTTTATTATGTAGCACTGTAACAAAATTACTGGAATCTCCTTTGAGCAATGTGGAAAGGTGACCACTTTATCGCTTACCAAATGATATGCGTTGATGAGTTTATTTTTTAAAAAGACAAAAAACTACATGTGACATGTTCAGAATTGCCCTACCTCTGATTCATAGGTCCTTGCACCTGTGAATCCCGGTGAATAATTCTAATGTAGGTAGCAGTAGGTTTTAATTTTATTGTAGATTCCAAATCAGGAAGTTTCTAGAACACATTAAAGTGAAGCCATGTCTCGAAGTATTATCAAATGTGTTTAAGCCCTAGAAGGAATCTTAAAGATGACAGTCTTGTCTCTCATGTGTACTTACAAGGGAACTGAGGCTTGTTTTGGTGACGTGACTTGTCACAAGTTGCAGTGCTTCGTGTTAAGATCTCAGTTAGGAACTTTATAGTCTTTACAATCAAGAAATGTCACTGGGAAAATGAGTAAATTCCTTAAAAAATATGTATGATGATTAGGACTATAAATTTCTTATAAAAAAGATTGATAAAACACAAATATGAGCTTTATACAAACAGAAATGTGCATTCTATTTGTTTGAATTAATCCCTATGAGTTTTAAGTAGAATGTCACTTTCAAATTGAGATGAAACAAAATTACATACAATATATATTTCCTCCAAATTAAATACTGTATCATAAAATAATGCATGGGAAATTAGCATAATTTAGTTGCACTGAGTATCTTTAAAGACTAATTTACATCTTGAAAATCCCACTCAAAGAATCCCATTTGAGAAGATCCTCATTAGAATATTATGCATTTATCACATTTATTTTCCTCCAATTTTCATGCACACATGTTTCTCTATTTCTCCAGATACCAAAGTCAGAGAAAGACACCAAAAGAAAAGAGAACTACAGACCAATATCCCTGATGAGTACAAGTACAAAAATCCTCAATGAAATCCTAACAATCTGAATCCAATAGCAATTAAAAGGATCATAACAAGGTCATACCGTGACCAAGTGGGATCTACCCCTGGGATCATATAAAAGTCAATTAATGTCACACAGCACATAAACATTATAAAGTGTAAAATTTACATAAAGTATAAAAATTACATGACTCAATAGATGTGCAAAAATCACTTGACAAAATTCAGCACTCTTTTATGATAAAAACTTACAACAAATTAGGAATAAAAGAAAAGTATCTTATCTGTGAAAAGCCCACAGATAACATCACACACAATGGTGAAAACGTGAAAGCTTTTCCTCTAAGATCAGGAACAAAGCAAAGATGCCCACTTCACCACTTTCATTCACATAGTGCTGAAAGTCTTAGTCAGAGAAATATGGCAAGAAAAAATAATAATAATAATAATAAACATCTAAATTGGGAATGAAGAAGTAAAACTGTTCCTGTTTGCAAATGACATGACTTTATGTGCAGAAAACCCTAAAAATTTTTTAAAAAAGCTGTTAGAGCTAATAAATTAATACAGTAAAGTTTGCTGAGTAATTTTTTATTGGATGCCAGACATTAAGTATTTGCTTTCTTGGGGGACAGATATTTTGTATTGTTATAAATATTCAAGACTTTGGGGGGATTCACTAAAGTCACTGGGAAGGAGTTTGATCCTCATAGGTCTTGCTTTTAATCTTTATATGGCAGGAGCAGTGCAACATTTAATCTAGGGTTGTATTCTCCTCATTCTGAGGCAAGAATCTGCCGTGTCCTCTACTCAATGCCCCAGTGAGTCATGGCGTGCTTCAGTCTGTTTGGAACGGACGCTTGTCACAGACTCGTTCAGGCACTAGACACTGTTACTTCTAATCACAGAGTCTGATACAGTTCTTTCTCAGGCCCTGTACAGTTTCCTCACTTGTGTGAGCTGGTCAGCACTCAGCTGAATACCTGAGGAGAAACTTCTGCAGATCTCCGAAGTTCCCTGTCTGTGCAGTTCTCCTTTCTCTGTCCTGATAACTCTAGCCACCTTTTTCTTTCTGGACACTTAGCCCCATCTACTCAGTTAAGGGGGTCCATGACTTCTGCCTGGATGCTGCCTCCCTGTGTCACTGCCTGCAAACTCATGACATTCAGCTAGGGCAACTGCAGAACTCATTTGTTTCTCATTTTTAAGGGATTACTTTCCTTTATTGCCAAATATCTAGTGTCAATGGATAAGCAAATCATTTCATTTTCGGTTGTTTCAAGTGGTAGCATTAATTTGTCCCTCATTACTCCATCCTGGCCAGAAGTAGAAATCCCCATTCATTTTATAAATGAGTGAAAGAATCTGGAGTCATAGTGATATAAGCCGAAGGAAACTCAGTCTCAGTCTCCATAGCCTAGAATAACAGATTGTAACATTTCTGTTACAGTATCTTAATAGTTTGAACATCCAGGCTGTATTGAAACCATCTATGGGCCCAAGTTCAGAATGTTTATCAGGGAATGTAAACCATCACCATCATCAGCCATGCCCTTTGGGCGCATGGAGAAGAGAGCACTTCTCCCCCGGGACTTCCACTGGGCTTCTAGGTCAAGACAAAATTAAGAACAGAGAAGTATAGGATTTAAGCAGTCTAACATTTCCCACAGTAATCTTTTCTTTGCTTCTTCATAAATGTTTTTCTTCTACCTAGTATTTGTTTGGTTTAGAAGAATGTCTTTATAATTATAGTATCTGCCTAATTTAGTAAGTGGGACTCCTGGGGGTAAATACTTTCTTCTTCATTCTTTAAAAGCTGTGTGCAGTATTACTCAGCCATTAAAAAGAATGAAATTTTTCCATTTGTGACAACACGGATAGACCTGGAGGGTTTTAAAGCTTAGTGAAATAAGTCAGACAAAGAAAGATAAATACAGTTATGTTTTCACTTATAGGTGGAACCTAAAAAAATAAAACAAATGAAGAAAGAACAAAACAGAAACAGACTCACGAACACAGAAAACAAACTTACGGCTACCTGGGGGAAAGAGGGAGGTGGAGGGAGGAGTTGGGAGTTCAGGATTTGCAGATATCAACTACTATATATAAAACAGATAAACAGCAAGGTCCTGCTGTATAGCACAAGGAGCTATATTCAATATCTTATAATAGCCTATAATGAAAAAGAATATGAAAAGGAATATATGTATGTGTATGATTGATCACTATGCTGTACACCAGAAATTAACACAACATTGTAAACCGACTATATTTCTATTAAAAAAAAAAAAAGAAAAAGAAACTATACAGTTTCCGGATACTCCATTGAACAGGTGAAGCAGGGAAAACCACAAAGTCAGTACATGCTGTGTTTTCTGTTCTTCTTCATGATATGGCCCCACATAGAATATCTATAAACTCACTAGGGCAAACTGAGAAACTGTTATGGGCTAGAAATAACCAACAAAGGGATCTAATTTTCCCAGACCCTGTCTGGGTGCACTCCAGCCTGAGGGTTTCAATCTTAAACCTATGTTTAAGTGACATATCTATTGGAAATGTCTGATCTATAAAACAACATTTTTCTTAGGCATTCCTTCCAAAGAGAGCACTGCTGGTTGTTGTTTTACTGTGGAATTACATCATGTGACCCAAAGGCAGCAATCTAGAGGCAGACTGGCAGCTATGAAGTGGTCCCGCCTGAAAACTGACAAAAAGAGCTATCTTCAACTGCACTGTGTCTGGCTAACTAAATCACAATCCCTCTTAAAGGGCTGGAGGGAGGACTTCCAAAGAATACATAAAGTGGATTTTTTAGACCGGGGATAGCCTTTAAAAGTAAAAGCAGTATGATTTACCAGGGAACAGAAAACGTGGGTAAGGAGGAGGCACGAGGGGGAAAAAGAGGAAGAAAATGTCAAAAGCTGAACAGGAAAACAAAGGAGTAGAAAAGAACCAGAAAAGGATAGATGAAGTTAGGGATGGAATGTATTTTCCTGAGGGGAAAATAACCTGTCCTCATTCTAAGGCACCAATGAGTCGAGTCATTGCCCCCGAGTCACGAGAACCGCCATCAGACCACGAGATGAGTGTTGGGCTCTGAGAGGCCGTGAGACCTCATGCTGCTCCCACACGGTCTCAGGGTCCCTTGTCAGAGCCCTCACTCTTCTTCCTCATCTCCCCTTGTATCAGACACGAGTTTATTTCCTTCCCTTGCCACTTGGAAAACATAAATACCACCACCCATGAAGCCAGTTCAGCACAGAAGCTCATTTCTCCACAGCCTTCCTCAGTGCCCGCTGCCACCACAGGAATGTTCCTCAGCTCTAATGAGAGACTGCTTTCTCACGAGTCATCCTCCAGGGTGGATAATAGTCTTTGGAACACTAGTTTACAAATGCCGGTGGGTAACTGTAAAGCAATTTGTCAGTTTCCTATTCTACAAGGAAGTATTTCATTTCTTATTCTTCTTCATAGATATCTTACTTTAGAAACTTTTTCATGACTTTTAGACACATCATCTAACATTTCTGTCCCATCAAACACATATCCCAGGCACAGCAAACTCCACTTCTGAGTACTTCATACTGTTTCCTCAAATTCCATTGTGGTAAATTCTCATTAAAAAAAGGAAAAAATGGCCATAAATTCATCCCACCCATTTATGCATGTCCATACACAATGTGAGTTTGAACTAACTTCCATCAAGAGGTTAAGTCTATTTCTGAACCCTTGAAATTTAATAGAGAGCAAGGCAAAAGAAAACAAATATACACATAACCACGTGCCTTGCTTCAGCGAATGGGCATTGGCAAACAGGACGTGAGGTAAGGCTTGAAATGTTCTTGCACATTTAGGCTCACATTCTCTTGCAAGTCTTTGGAGCCCTCTGATTGCAGTCCGGGGAGTGGGGAGAAAACGTACACACATACTAAAGGAAGAGACCACAGGGAGCCGAGACCAACCCACCCAGCTGCAGTCTTGCCGTGGACAGTCATTCTGTAAACTGCTGAACCCTATGCAGAAGGTTATTTTTGGCCATGTAGCCCTAGATGAGCTGAATCAGACCAGAAGAACCACCCAATCAACCCAAGGAGAATTAATAAATACGTGTTGTTTTAAACCAGGGGGTTGGGAAACTTTTTCTGCAAAGGACCATATAGAAAATATGTTTGATTTTGTGAATCATTTGATCTCTTTCTCAGTTATTTAACTCTATAATTATAGCAGGAGAGCAGTCATAGACAATAAATAGACGGCTATAGCAGTGTACCAATAAAACCTAATTTATAGTTCCAGTAAAAGTATTATTGCCTTAGCTTCATGACCCCTGTTTTAAACCAGTAAGTTTCAGGGTGGTTTGTTACATAGCAAAAGCTAAAAGAGACACTGATTTTATTGTAGTTTCCTCTCCCACCTTCCCAATCTAGTTCACTACTCCAAACTGCCCTTTAGAATTCAGCAGAAGCATTATTTCAGAAAGCCTGAATGTACTGATTTTGGAAACAATCTGAATGAGTCTTGATTCTACCACTTACTACATGTTTGAGACTTGGGAAAGTATTATCTTGTCTTGAGCTTTACTTTATTCCTCTACAAAATAAGCCTGACACAAAATAATTATTTATTTTTTAGGTAATTATAATATAGTAAATCATTGTATCATTGTATCCTTATTGTCTTCATCCCCAGTTCAGAATAGATGCTCTGCATGAACATGGTATCCTGTAACACCATCTACTATGCTATTAATTTTTCAACTCTTGTCATTATTTGACACAAAGGAATTAATTCACCATCAAGGAGAATGTTTCTTCCCTCCTCTGATGATTCCTTCCAGACGACACTCAGTCTCCCCTAGTCTCTCTCTATCATTTTAATGAACTCAAGATACTAAGTTCAGTTCCTACCTTGTTCTTCCTGGAGACGTAAATGCCCTCAGAGCACACACTCTCTTCTGCTCCAGGGAACAGCATCACACGTGGAAAGACCCAATCCTGAGCTCCTCGATCAGGTCCGACGCGTGTCTGGTTCTGAGAGAGAAAGCAAGAAGGCAGGGCACAGCCATGAAAAGAATGGCACGGCAGTCAGCACCAAGATGGCAGAAGAGTCAACTCCCTGTAGACCTTGAGCATACATTAGCATGCGAAATGGCACTCCCAGGGTGCCATGGCAGTTATACGGCTGCCCATAAAAGGTCCAAAAGTGGGTGATGGCCCAGTTACTGGAACTCCCAGCCCCTTCCCCAAAGTAGTTGGAATAATCCTCCTGCTCATTAGCATGTGGAGTTACCGAGCCCACGAAAACTAACCACCCCTACACCTCGTGGCCACTCTCCCTTCTGAGTGAGATGGACCGCACTCTGCCTATGGAGTGTGTACCTACTTTTACCTTAAATTAAACCCCCCCATGCCTCATCACTCTCTGGCCTTCTGAGACAGCCTGCACTCTGTCTACGGAATAAATCTCTCTTTACTCAACTATGGCTCGCTCTTGAATTCTTTCCTGCATGAAGCCAAGGGCCCTCACTTGGTGGGGCACATCCCAGGGACTTGACTGAGACCTGGGACATGGCCACCCTCTCGTGCTTCATTTTCCTGTATCAGTTATAGGGTTCGGTGTTAGGTATAGGACATATTTGGCCTTCACATGAAGACTATCTTCCAACCTTTGTCTGTCATTAAGTTTACTGCATTACATAACATTATATAATTATATAACATTAAAAGTTTAATTTAGACTCATTTTCCTGCTTCTCTGTCATATTTTTCAATTGGTTCACAGCTCATAGGGAACAGAAACAGTTTTTGTTGGGTCTCTTTGAGATCTCAACATACATACAATACACCTAGAACAGCTCCTAGAAAATAGCAAGCAATTCCTGTAGGAGAAAAAAAGTAACATTTCTTCCAAATCCTAGGTAAGCAGAAAGGCTCCCAGAATTAGATCATAAATATTAAAATTTGCAAGGGGCATTTCGGCTTCTGCTGGCTACTTGCTGAGCTGCAGAAATTTGTGTGGTAGCTCCTAAGAGCTTTTGAGTGGCAGAGACCTCACTGGCAGTAGATGGACAAGCCGCACCTCTGCAGGGGTTTGCCTGTGGGCTAAGTGTGACTGTAGCAGGACTTGAAGCTGCTTCAAAGGACTGGCCTCTAGGCATGGGCTTCCCGACAGAAAAAGAGCTAACGGCACTGCTTGACTAAAAGGAATTAACAAGGAACATGAGCAAAGCTGGAGAGTTGTCCATGAAGCTTGCAAGGAAACAAAGCCACGAGATACTCCTTACAGGAGGATTTCCAAACCAAGGATCTAGTGTGATGCCTGCAATGACAGAGGAATTCTACCGCCAAAATCAGCAACTGTTCACCTCCCCCTCCCAAAACCATACCCTGCTTGAAACAAAAAGGGAAGACCTAAGAGGAAGTCGAGAATGCATAATGAAAGAACAAATTGAGGACCCTTCTTCCTCTTACACCAGGAATTAGCTAGGGAGAAGGAAAAACCAAGTTCAAAATTTTGGTTAATTGATTAAATTGGTTAAATGGTTTAAACTTCGGTAGACTTATCTGATGGAGATACTGTTCTTACAATTAAAAGAGACAGAGTGGAATCCAAAAAAAAAAAAAAAAGCTGCTTTCTGATTCTACCCTGTTGTGTACCGTCCACCCAATAATCAATACCTATGTGCATAGAAACATTAATTATTGAATATTCTCTTTAAATTAGACTAAGCTGATGACATTACAGTAGCACAACAAACGCACTGCCAACTCCTTTACCAGCAGAAAGGAAAATCAGAGCTGGTTATGACAGGTTAGTTCAGTGAGGTTACTCAGTCTCAGGTAAACCATCAAAAATAATTTTTAAGCACTGTTCTATAAACACCAAGATTATTTGATCTTGCAACAAAACTAAAGCTCAGTCAGCAAGCCAGCCACCAACTCAACAGTGTTTATGTGTTTCAAGTAAAAAAAGAAAAACGAATGCATACCCTTAGAATATGGATAAGAGAATCAAGATCACTGAGCCTCCTGCACTCTGTAGAAGTAACAGTTAGACCTCTCCCTTCAGCACACTGTATTCTTTAAAAAACACGATAAGGGTTCTCCAGTTAAATAGCTGTTTCTAATCTACTTTTATTGTTAAAATATTCTGCAACCAATTTTGTTTTCTTCTTAATTTGTGTACACTTCTTATAGCACTGCCGGGTTAAACTTTTCACCACAATATTTTATCATTGAATTCTCGTTTAATACAAAGCCATATGACTGCTGAAAAGGTCTACAATAATTTAAGTGTCCCTAAGCACACCATTTCTCTGACTACATGCATTTTTTATACCCTAACTCTTATTGTAATGCTTATGATCAATAAAGATGCTTGCTCAGAAGTAGAATAAATCTGTGAACAATTCATATTTCATGCCCTGGACCTTAAATCATTGTCCACTCTTACCTAAATAAAGTTATTTTTTATTCTTAGTGGTGGCTTATGGAAACTGAGAGAGAAAAATCAACAAAATCATTTCTGTTCATAACAATATTAGAAAAACTACTTTTTTACATATTTATGGATAGAACTTCTATCTTACTTATTGCTGCTGAAAGGTCATTCTGAAGAGACCTATGTAAGATGTGAATAGCTTTCAAGGAATCTTGTACCTGGATTCCCACCCCCAAAAGTGCGAGGGTCTAGCTAATTTAACCAAATAATAATGATGATAATTGAATAGGGGGATATAAGAAAGTACAGAAGACCAATGGATGGAAATACCAGAAATTGAAGCCCAGAGGTTGCTAAAAACAAAAACAACACCTAACATATGACTGGCACACAATAAACATTTGACAGGTGAATTAATGAACAAATGATTTAATAAATTAAGATGTGGTACCAGCCAGATGAACTTGCAGAAGTCTTCGATTTGGAACTGAAGCACGATTATCTGACTGTATTCCATCACCTGGAAATACAAGTGGAGATGTCAAATAGGCAGCTGGTTACACGTAAGGCTTGAGATCAGAGTGTGATCCATGCTAGAATTGTACCTGTGGGAGTTTTCAGTGAGTACACGGCTTTTAAAGTCATGGGACTGGGGGAATTCACTAAGGAAGCGAGTGTCAGTAGTTTTTTTAAAAAGAGGTTGTGAAGCAAGTCTATAGCGCAGCAACGTTAAGAGATCAGAGCTGAGAGACAGGATCAGCCAAGGAGACTAAGAAAAGGCTAGTGGGATGCTGACACACCCAGGAGCGTATGAGGTGATAGAAGCCAAAAGTATTCATTTCCTGGGGTTTTCCGAACAAAGTATCACAAACCAGGTGGCTTAAAACAACAGCAATATATTCTCTCAGGGTTCTGGAGGCTGGAAGTGTGAAATCAAGGCATTGGCAGGGCCGTGTTTGCCCTGGAGGCTCTGGGGGGAAATCCTAGCGTATTACTCCCATTCCTGCCTACATCTCAACGTGGCCATCTTCCTTCTGTGTGTGTCTCTATGTCTGTTTCCTCTTCCTATGAGGACACCAGTTATTATATCAAGGCCCACTCTAATCTGATATGACCTCATTTTAAATAATTACATCCACCAAGATCCAATTTCCAAACAAGATTCCCTCCTTAAAGTTCCAAGCAGACATGAATTTTTGGACGACACTATTCAACCCAGTTCACCAAGAAAAAAAGAGTTTAAGGAGGTGGGAGTGTCAAGCTTTGCCCAATAATACTGAAAGTTCAAAACTGATGAAGACTAAGATTTACATTTGATCACTAAGTAACCACACAGAGGGCACTGGATTGCTTGACAAGGGCAGTTTCATGCTTAGCATGCACTTTTCATGCTTAGCTTGCACGAGGTCCTGGGTTCAATCCCCAGTACCTTCATTTAAAAACACAGACAAAAAAAATCTTTTAAAAATTTAAAAAAGAGTGTATTCTCTGATAATAGTGCACTTATACTATATATCAATAACAAAAATACAAATAAGAAATTCTCAAATATTCAGAGATTAGTAAGTACATTTCTAAATAATCAATGGAGCAAAAACACCAAAAAACAAAAAAGCATAATGGAATTTGGAAAATATTTTAAGTAAATAATAATGAAATACTGTATATCAAGGCTGGGATATAGCTAAGCCAATTCTCAAAGGAAAACTTAACGTAAAAGCATGTAGTAGGATAGCATAAAGGTTAAGAATTAATGAAGCAAGCATCCAGGGTGAGGTATTACAAAATAAAAGCAAAAAAATCTCAAAGAGATTAAAGGAGGTAAGTAATAAAGCTAAGAGCAGAAATTAATAAAACTTAAAAACACATACAGGATCAACAAAGAAAGAATCTGAAAGGATCAACAAGACTTGAATTCCTGAAATGCAAAACTCTACAATTTAACTGACTTTTCTTTATACAAGAAAGGGGTCCCAGATCAGCAGATTTTGCAAGAAAGAACTTGTGTGTATGTGTATGTGTGGGTGTGTTAAGCTACTGAGATTCTAAAATTTGTTATTTAACATCCTAGTCAATCCTGACTAATATATCCAATGGATAGAAAGACAGGAAACACTTCTCAACTATATTTTGATAATTAACATAGCCTCGGTTCTAAATGAAGAATGAATGCATGCCAACATCACCCTTGAATTTATTTATTTATTTGTTTGTTTGTTTGTTTGTTTATATTCCCTCACTGGTCCCCATGTTTCCAAGTTAGCTTTGCTGCAAGAAGAAATCCTGGTCAAAAGGTCTCTTAAGATGGGTCAAGAGTGAAATGGGAGTTTGAGGGACGAATGTATATGATGCAGAGTGTGTGTGCCCAGATGCGTGCCTGTGAGATGTCTCTCTGATTGTGTCCCCAATCATGTCAGAGAGACCAGCACTGGCGAGAACTTGGTCTGAATATATATACATATTCATACATATATATGTATGTACACATGCATAGAAGTATATGTATATAATTTGCACTCAGCACTAACACAATGCAAATAGACTATATAACCATAACCACATTAAGTCTATATCAAGAATACAGAATTGATTTCATATCAGAAAGTCAGTGAGAGCAATCTGACATATTAACAGCAAAGGGAGAAATTAAATTACTATCTCAGTATATGCAG
The DNA here is from genome assembly GCF_048564905.1 of Vicugna pacos. Classification (NCBI taxonomy): domain Eukaryota; kingdom Metazoa; phylum Chordata; class Mammalia; order Artiodactyla; family Camelidae; genus Vicugna; species Vicugna pacos. The sequence continues at coordinate 14,004,776 of NC_132996.1, forward strand.
AAGGTTTGATAAAATCAACAACCATTCATTTTTGAAGCAAAAATAATAGAAAAGAACCTTTTTATTCTGTTTAATGGTATTTACTAAAGACACAAAAGCACACATATACAGGTACATACACATATACATATAATCACACATATACGCAGTTAATTCTCATTAATTATGTTCTAGAAAGTCACTGTGAACGCTGAATTAGCAAATACTGAATCATCACTCCTAGGAAACATACATGGTTTGGTTCCTTCAAGCTTCTGCTCACATTTTCATCAACCTGTTGATACATAACCTTGTTTTTGGATGTGTTTCTTTTTATAGACAACTTTACAAATATATACTGTTGAATCGTTAATACTAAAGTTACAAACACCAGCACTATAATTTACGCCTGAATGAAGGTATCCAATATATTTTCTCCATAATGGGCTTATGGAATGCTAAACTGCACTTTAGCACTACACTTGGGGGCCATATTAAATAGTAAAATTACCAACAAAAATCACAAAAATGAGGAAAACATGACACCAAATTGACGGCAAAGGAGATGCTATTTACAGTTAGAGAGCCGAAAAAACAGGGCAGAGAATCAGCTTGTTCAGTCTCAGCTGGGAACACGCATGTTGAGCGACTCCAGTTTTTCGCAGCTCTGCGCATGTGTGGTCACAAAAACGGTGATCAGTGGAGCCAAGCATCGATTTGGGGGTTAAAAATAAATTCTAGTGATTAGGCAAATTTGAAATACAGAATCTGAAAATAATAAGGATCGACTGCACACGGAAATATACATGTACAGAAATATGCTAAGGGCTGAAATGACAGCTTTCTCTTTGAGATGAGGAGCAAAACGAGGTTGCTTGCTATCCCCACAGCTCTTCGACATTGTCACCATCCTAACCAGTATGTTAAGTAAGAAAAATTTAAATTAAGAACTGCAAATGAATAAAACAGTCAATATTTACAGATGATATGATTATGCATTTTAAAATCCAAACTTCAACTAAATTAGTTTACGAATTTTCCTAGATTGAATATACAAAAATTAGCTAATTTTCACATAAGAGATAAAAGCTAAAATGCAGTTTTAAATAGATGTCATTTATAATATCATAAATGATATCACATTCTGAGCATTAAATCTGACAAAATTTATATAAGATCTTATCTGGAACAATCTATAAAAATTTAATGAGAAAAATTAAAAGGTACACATGCTCATGAATAGGAAGATTCAACATTATAAAATGTCAGTTATCTCTAAATTGATCTATAGATTCAATATAAACTCAATGAAAATCCTAGCAGGGATTTTACAGTGAAAATTAACAATAATTCTTAAATATGTACATAAAGGGCCCAAAACAGTAAAGACTCAAAAGCAAAGGAGTACTTGCTCTATTAACATAATAGTATATTAGAAAGCTGCAGTGAGACACAATAGCACTGGGAAAAAAATAGACAAATATGCTAAAGAAACTGAATAGCAACCCCAAAAATAGAACACACATTTATGGACATATAATTTATGATAAATTTGGCACTACAGAGTGGTGAGAAAATAGTAGTATTTTTAATGAAGGAAGCTAAGACTACTGGAAGCCAACAGGATAAAAATACTATTGGACTCTTACTCTCTACATATAAAAACAAAAACCAGATAGACAAAAGCCTTACATATGCAAAGAAAACAATAAATATTTTAGAAGATAACAGAGGAAAAACTATAATTTTGAAGTAGAACATGATTTATTAAACAAGACACAAAAAGCATTAATTCTAAAGGAAATAAACTGACAAAATGGACTACATTATAATTAAGATCTTTTCCATCAAAATACATCATTTACTTAGTAAAAATGCAAGCTGCAGAACGGGATAGTTATTAGCAACATAACCTATGAAAGACTGATATTCAAAATATATAAATATCTTCTGCTGATCAGTAAGAAGATAATCAGCACTTTACAGAAGAGTAAATAGCCCATATACATATGCAAAGATGGTCAAACACATTTGTAATCAGAGAAATGCAAATTAAAGCTATAAAGAGATAATAAAAGAGGTAATAAAAAATACTACAGTGGCAAAACAAAACCAAAAAATGTCATGATGATAAAGCTAAAAAGTATGACAATTCTATATGTTGGTGGGGATGTTGACCATTGGTAATATTTGTAGAATACTGGTAAGAATACAGATTGCGACAACTACTTCAGGAAAAACATTTGGCAGTATCAAATAAACGTAAACACATTCATACACTGTTCTTTATTGATTCCACTCTCAGGTTGTAGCCTATTGAAAAGTATGATGTTTTGCAGAGGGATATATAATATATAAAATATATATGTGTATATATGAATGTTTATAGCAGCATTGTTTATAATAATCCCAAACTGAAAGAAACCCAAATGCAACTCTGTAAAGAAATAAAATATGTGTGATGTATACATTTAAGGAAACATTATATAGTAATGGAAACAGACTACACTAACAACATGGTTGAATCTTAAAGACTCAAGAAGGAAAAGTCAAACTCAACAGAGTAAATACAGATTTTATCATTCCATTACACTAATCCTAGATGGACTCCTTTTTTTTTCATTTTCCATCTCAATGATTTAGTTCGTAATTCTACTACTCTTTTGAAATGGCTTTCCTATCAAGAAACTGTTAGCAAAATCTTCTTTAAATACATCTGCAGAATAGGTAGCTGATTGGCAAAAGATCTTATTCCTTAGGTTTACGCCAAGCACCATTTAATCCTGGATATTATCAATTGGAGAAAACAAAACCATGGAAGTAGCTTTTTGTAGCTATGAGTTTTATTCTAAATATCATCTGGGAGATGAGGTGCTGTGAAACAATCGTATCAATAGCCTTTGTATTTTAAGCCCAAATGCCTTTCTATTATCTCGTTCTCAGTACAGTCCAGTATTTATTCTATTATATAAATGAAATTTCTGGTTTCAATAATAGAAACTGCTCTGAAATGACATGAAAGCCAAAGTCAATAGCACAAACGGCAAAGCAATAGTGATGAGGATCCTTTCCCTAAACAACACCAAAGTATGGGAAGGCACTGATCACCAGCACTGTGTGAAGGTCCAGTGGAGGAAGCAGCCCATGGACCAGAAGAAGGAGAGGAGTGATGACAAGTGTGACGAGAAGGAAATAGCATGGCGGGAAGAGCATGATCTTGGACTCAAGAGGGTCTGCATTCTGAATGGCAAACTTGTTTTCTGAACTTGAAGAAGTCATTTGACCTCCCTTGGTTTCAGATTCTCATTTGTAAAAGACACAGACTAGAATAAATAATCTTTATTAATTTTTCAATATCTTTCAGGATTTTCCAGTGTCAACACTGAGGTTTTATAAAGACTAAAGATAGGAAGGATATATGCTATGTGTAATAACTAGAAACAACACATTGCGTTAATTTTCTGTATTTTTGGTATTCACAATCTTATTATCCCTTATGTAGTGTAACTTAGCTAAAATTCCATAATTATAAAATATTGATCTAGGATTTAGACTAAAAGATCTATTATTTTAGACTCTAAAATTCTTATATTTTTAATAAGTAAACTGCAAAAGGAGGAAAGGTGAGACTACCACATAGGTAGCCCAGTCTGGGGGTCTTTATCATACCATGTCATAACTTGGAATCATTTCTTTCTTTCCTAAATTTCTGATCCAGATATTCTCTACAACTCTATATTGATTTTTCCCCAATAACCTTCTCAGCCACAGGAACAATTGGACAGTCTATTGAAAGTGAAGGTGAAATGAATGATGTTGGCTAATCTGTAAAGATCATTTGTAGGTCAGGTGCTTTTTAATTAGGGATCATCTAGACTGAGTATTTGTCAAGCTCTCAGCTCTTCATGAGGCTGTGTAAAGAACAAGAATCAGAAGGCACAGGGCTTGCAACTAATTTACAACATGTTTGGGAAGATCATAGGAAGACTGGAACATGGGAAGCCTGGGGACAGTGAAGAGATCATTTAAATGGCTTCAGAGAATCTGATGAGAAATTATGGAAAGGGAAGCCAAAATCCTACTCTAAAGTGAAGTGAGGTCAGAATTTTGGAAATGAAGAGTCATAGGGGTTTTCAGCACAGAAGTGTGATATGATAAAAGTCATGCTTTAGGAAGACCAGTCTGATGTATGGAGGTAATCTGACGTAGTGATGAGGAGCCAGGAGACTGGCAAGGAGACCGCTGGACCAACCTGGCTGTGGGAATGAGAGAGCAGGACAGGACTGAGAAGACATTTGCACTTGAGCATGCTCCCAGATTAACTGAAAATAGAACAAGCAGAGGTTAAGGGAACAGTCCCTTCTTCTTCCTGTGTCATGCAATCAGAGCTGATGCTTAAATCCTCAGACTGATTAACTTTGAGAAAGGAGACTTACTACCCCTTAAAAACATTCTACCAGATCAACTTTTTTTCTGAATATTAACCCAGAGCTTGAAGGGACTTCCAAAGGTTAGTCTCCCTGCCTCTTGCCAGAATTGCTTTCAAGCCATGCCAGACAGATGGCTGTGTATATGACAATTTAAAGATACCCTGAAATTTATACAAACATGTCACTAGAATGAGTAGGAGATGATAATCACAGGAAAACTTAACTATACCCAGGTAGACTGAAACGAAAGAGCTCTGACATTCTTCTAAGGAAAATAAAACTAAAATGTCTGTTTATCATACAGATAGGTGTAAACAGCATATGTCAGACTCTGAAAGTGTGATATCAAGAAAAATTCCCAGTGCACAGAAAATAAGCAAGGGCGCGATCTCATGAATATTATTACTATCTGGCAACTGAAAGAGAAAAATTGACGCTAACTAGGTAAAGCAGCCTAATAAAATTCATAGTACATCCATCCCGGCTCATTTGCTCTTCAGCACATACCAGCTGTGTAACTGACCGTGAGGGTATGGTTTCTTCTGTGTTTTGTTCAAGTGTACCCCACGTGTCTAAACGAGTGACTAGAATGTAACAGCCTTCAATATGTACTTTTTGTGTGATTGAATATCCTCATTATATGTGTTTACATGATATTTTATATATTCATAAAAGATTTTTTAAATTTTCACTTTAAATATTCAGAGGTAATGACAAGGCACCTCCCAGTCTGCACATAATATTCACAAATCCTACACAGCATGATGCAGGATAAAGAGTTTCAGAGCACTGGATTTGGAATCACAAGTTTAACTGCATTTGGGGCTGGGTGTCAGTGTCTATTAGTTATAGAGCTCAGATAATTCATAATATTTCTCTGATCTGCAGTGTCTATATGTATAAAATGACACAAAAAATATCCATGAGATTGGAAATCAGGTTTCTCACTGTTGAAGTGGAATATTATAGATAAGCAAGCAAAAGAAGTCTAGAATGATCCATTTATAATAAATAAGAGTTGGAGAAATTAGTACAAACATTTTAATAAAGATACAGGTGGTTATAAATAGATATGTGTTTATAGGAGTTTCTACACAAACATGTATTTCTTTGCTCTGTCCACTGAAATGACTTAGAATCAATGATACCAGGTAGCAATAAACACATCTAGCACTCATCTCCATTTCCAGCATCATTCTCCAATAAAAGGAACTAAGACTCCTTAGAGAAATAACTAATTATAGGACTAGAGTAAGAAATGCATAATATGAGCCTAGATCATCTTGTAAATGCCAGAAAGTTCTAAAAAAAAAAAAAACCACAATGACAGTTGTATATAAAACGGCACAGGAGCCAACTGAAAGAGTTTCCAATGGCCAGATCTGGAATAATTTTGCAATGAAACAGAGTCATATTGAATTATTACTCTAGTATTACCCTGCTGCGTTATATTGGTATAAATTAAGTATTTAATAAATAATTGGGGAGAATAAGTAAGCTTTGCATGCAAAAATTCCAAGTAATTTACGTAGATACCCAACTGTTAAGGAGGTGAAATACCAGCGGTGGACTGTGCCTAGTGACATTCTTCCCAAGAGTACAATGTGGAAAGGGGAGGGAAAAAGTAACTTCATAACGGAGAAACCTGACAAACATCACCTTAGCTAGGCGATCGAAGTCACCATCAACAGTGATGCCCTGTGTTAGAATGTATCGTTGATATGATGTGATGAACGTATCATTTGACTCCTGTGATCCTCCTCCCCAAAACTTACAACCCCGGTACAGACATGAGAAAAAAGAAATCAGGCCATCAGGAAAATTCCAATTAGGAAACATTCTATCAGAGATCTAACCAGTATTCCCAAAGCTGTCAAGAGTATCAAAAACAAGGAAAGTCTGAGAAGCTGACATCCAAGAGAAGCCTAAGGAGGTATCACAAGTAAATGTAATGGGATGTTCTGGATGGGATCCTAGAAAAGAAAAATGACGTTAGGTAAAAAACTAAGTAAACCTGAATTAAAAATAATAATAATGTATCAGTACTGTTTCATTAATTGGAGCAAATTAATCATACTAGTGTACAGTGTTTCTGTAAGTTTTCTGTAAATCGGAAACTCTCCTCAAATAAAATGTTTATTTTAAAAAAACAACCAAGTAAAATCTATATGGTTCCTATAAATTCAAGTAAGGTTAATATGATAAATATATAAGATGCAATGCAAATTGGCATTATATTTTAATTGTCATGGGGAAATAATGTAGGTGACACTTGAAGAAAATTGGAATTAAATTTCTAGGGCATCTCATTGTAACAATATCTTCTCCTCCTCTTGGACTCAGATAAAGATGTCTTAGTGGTCCCATTAAAGGTAGTGTCAACTCCTACTTCTGTTGAATCTGTACTTTACCTGAAATGGACTAACTTATGCTACAACAACAAATGTCTTTCAAAGCTCAGTTACTTGCATTAGCAAAAGAGTCTTTCTTATTCAGCATACCTTTTCATTGCAGTTTGTTCCACATTATCCTCACTCAGAAACATGAGCATACAGATTCCACCAACTAGCCTCTCACTGTTTTTATAATCTAACACTGTCATAACGGGAAGAAACATAATGAATCTTAAAGGTGCCTATGTCACAGTGGCACATTATTTCAGCTCCATTTCATCGGCCAAAGTAAGTCATATGACCACATCTTCAAGAAGGTGGAGAAAGACAATCCGAAGATATACGTGCAGCGAGTAAAATCATAAATATCAGTTAACAGAAAGGATGACTGTTACGTTCTTTGATAACAATCCCTAATGTATTCATTCATTCATTCAGCCAATAATAAAGAAACAACTACATCTATCCTTAATGAAATTGAAAATTTTGTGAATCAGAAATTTGTTCCCCCATTTCATAAGTTTTAGATTTCTCCTATTGGACAAGTGATTCTCAGAAGCTCAAGATCTCATGATCAAGCTGATGCTCAACACAGAAACCCTTTAGGTTATCTAATCTTTATGTTTATCTACCTGAAAAGCCCTGGGTGAAAAGAACACGCTGTTTTTTAATGTATCACCTGCTTTCAGTGATCAGGTTTGATTTTAGTTGCTTTCATAAGCATACAATGATGTGGCAAAGAGGAGGGAGACAGCAGAGACAATCAGCCCACAATAGTCAACTTACAGGGAAATTTCAAGATAAAAAGCACAGGCTTTGGTTCAAATTTCAGCTCTTCCATTTTTCTTCCCTTTTTCTTTGCGCATGTGCGCACGCACACACACAGTGAACAAACAAACCTGAGTCAATTAGATGTGCTTGCCATTGGGCCAGTTGCAAAAACAAATAGAAAGCAAATATATAACACAGCCTCTGCCTTTCAATAAACCTCACAGTACACTGGCTTATATCTGGTGGGTGTCTCTTGTATCTGCTTTTGATAAATATTTTGGGGAAAGATGGTGCATATTTGTCCCTCAGTGGAAACGTATCTCAGTCCCCTATACAGTTTTTCCTCTGATCTGTAAATCACCAATGTTCACAAATTACATAAATCTGTTTAAAGAGCAAGTCTCACTTCTACAGTGGTATAAGATGATAGTTTCCAGCAGAGCTTTCCAGAGGTTATTGGCATTGCCCATTATAGAGTCTAAAATTTCACTATCACAGAATTGTCTTCACTGCTAGGGGAGGGAAAACTTTAAGAACCGACAATAAATAAGTGTGAAACCTTAGGAAGAGGAGTACCTTAGACTTGCACTAATTAGAACTAATGGAAGTATCACTAGACAGTGCCGAGAGACCAGGACCTTGGAGCAATAGGTAATAATAAAGAGACCAAGAAGACACAAAATGGAAGAAACAGGAACTAAAAAAAGTTGAATATGTATAAATGAAAAGTCCTGCTGAATCCATTATTTTATCTAAAGCTAAACTTGAATAAAAGAAACAGTGATAATAAACATTAGAATAAAAGTTGCCTGCTGTTCAAGTTTTCATTTAATTGACAGATCAACCTTTTCAGCTTAATGTTTTAAAACAGCTTAATAAATCCTAAACGTGCAGTATTAACAAATACATTAACCAGGAAGAGGAGGTCCTAGGGAGAGAAAAATTTCTTCAAGTCATTTTCATGCCATTATTTTCAAGAAACACTGTAGGGTTTAATATAAGATTAGCACCAAAATCAAGACAGGCCATTATAATTTTTTTAAACATCCTTCAGATATGCTTTCCTTGGTAGATTCCTTTGGCCTCCCACTGTCATTCTGCTTGGAGACAGTGTTTGAAATCAGGGCTCCACTCTGCAGGCCATCTTGCAAGGAGAAATTAGCAAGCACATGGCTGGTGACAGGCTAGAAGAATCTATTCAAAGTCTTAACAAGGTAAACAGTGTGATTCCACTGACCAGATAAGTGGGGCAGTGAGGAGACTGAAGTGCCATGAAAATGTTTATTATTAAACCACATTTCAGGAGCTTTCTGCTCTTCAGGGGATTAATGATGAGTGGAAGCACTTATGATTAAAATATGAAGCCTGCCCTTTTTGTCAACAAAGCCTGTTTGATGCAACTTACTAGGGTGCATCTGCCCCCACAATGTGAGATACTTATCATTAATTTGTCCGGGAATGAATATGCAATTTTTCTTACAGGAAGCAATGTCATTACTTCAAGCCAATGGTCATGTTCTCAGGCCACTTGAAAACTAACCATGCATTCTTGTTGGCTCAGGACAGTTCCAGTTAATTCTGCTATCCTGATATCTTTATTAATAGTGCCAGTTTTACTCTCAAAAGCATCCTGATTTAGATGATAAATTATGTGGACATTCAACTAATAAGCAGCCTCTGTGACTGATTTGGGCTCAGTATAAACTGATATCAGCTTCACACCAGTAATGATCAATGAAGAAGTTCATTGATCATGTCATTTGGTTAGAGTGCTGCATTCATGCGGTCAAAATCATACCCCTTACCCGTTTGACGGCAGGGAAGAGTAAGTCCATTCCAACATCAAATAATTTTCTAACTCAGCTCACTTTCAAATACATTCAGGGATGTTGAAAGAGAATGAATGTTGTGACTACACACCCTTCCTTAGAAGGCTTACCAGCCATGCGATTTTGGTCAAGTTATTTTACCTCAGTGAGCCTCAGTTCTCTCATCTGCAGAACTGAGAGAAGAAACAGAACTGGATTTTATCATTTAAATAAGAATCCAAGAATTTAAATCATCATTTAAATAAGCCTCCCTAACGGTAGTCAGGTAAACGAGGATCACTGAATTTGGAATCAGAAGACATCAAATAATGATGCCATCGCTTACTAGTTGTGAGGCCTTGCATTTTAACCTCTCTGTTCTTTAGTTTCTTTATGTGAAAAGAGAGGTGATAAAAGTCTGAAGGTTCTTACTTGTGCAAGGACGGAGCATATACAGATGGTGATGGGACAGAGAAATTGTATAGCTGTATTGAGAGCCCACTGGGGACTACATGTTAGTTACCTCAAAGCTGGAGTCACTGCTAACGCTTTGAGATGAGGACAATTCTGTTCAAGTGGATGTTTGCAAAGCAGTTTCCACTTTTTAGAGGGAAAAATGGCATTTATTTGGGGACAGAGCTTTTCTTCATTCTTAGAAGCATTGAATTGCTGGGCTCCCCTGTTTGTGAAGATGTGAGACAAATACTTAACTCATGGTTGGCAAGAAAAATTTGTAAGTTTGTGCAGCCTCCCAATATTGGTGCTACATCCTCACAGGTAAACATATAGCTTGATAAAGTAATTTGGATATATCAGCAGGATAAGACTTTGGCATAATTAGAAAAATAATTGTTTTTTTTCCTAGAATATGAATTTAAGTTTTCTTATGCCTCAAAATTATTTTCTGGGATATGTATGTGAATTTATGTCCAAACTTTTGCACACAGGAGCAATCAAGAGTCAGAAGTAGACTACAGAAGGAGCAAGAAATGTATAAACCCTAAACTTCTCATCAATTCATACAGGAGAAGAAAATTAATAATAATAATAATAATAATAATAATAATAATAATAATAATAATAAGTAACACAGTTCTTATTATACAACAGCATTTAGACTCCAGTGCTAAATACAATTTAAGTAATTCTCATACATTAATCTTAATTCTTCAGTAATTCTGTAAAATAGGTATTATCATTATCCCCAATTTACAGATGAGAAAACTGAGATGTTAAGTAAGGCTTCCATTATCATACACCTAGCACATAAATCGTAGAGCTCGGATTCAAATCTAAGTGGTCAGACTTCATAGTCCTTTAACTTTATCCAGTGTCACCCCCGAAACCAGCTTCAGTGTTACAAAATTTATACAGTAAGGTCTCATATTTGGCATTATTTACAATTTAAAAAGTTCAAGGTTAATTGAAGTGCTGGCAGACAATTGTTTCTGGAACTTGTGAAGCCAGATTCCACACTTGTGAGAGATGATGTTTCCCTCTCATGGCTCTACCATCATCATTTTGGAAAGCAGTGAATTCTAGATTTATAACAGAGCCGGACCTTAGACTGAGGGGAGGATGCTCCCCTCTTCAGGTCTAAATGGGTCTGGAGTCTGGGGAGTGGAGGTGCTGAAACTTTTTGGTAGTGACTTGATTTCTGCCATGTGGGGACATTTCAGAAGCTGAGCAAGAAGCCAGCCTGGTGCAGAATTCTGAGGTCAGGTTTGAGCTTATGAGTTCTAAGTTCTACTTTGAATAGCAGTTATAGGTAGGTCTTTAGGCTTTATTTCTATTATTTCTAACCCACATGTTAAGTCTTTTCATTGAGGCAAAATGTGGTCTTGTGAGTTCTGTGGGAAGATAAGAGCATCAGTATTCCCTGAAGCCACAGTGGGCTAGGAGCAGAGGTGGCCTGCAGAAGACAGCATTGTCCAAGTGAAAAGCAGTTTCTCTAGACTCTTTGATGGCTGTGGCAGAGGCAACCATGTAGGGGTGAGATGGGTTTCTGGGCAGAAGATGTTTTGAGACTTGATTAGGATTACCTTTAGGCAGTATCTGAAAAACTCAGAAATTACTTGAGGCAGGCACCTTTCGCAGAGGTAGACCGGAGAAGCCGGTGACATTTGGGTTGCACAAGAAAAAGTAAATAAGTTAAATAGCCTAAGAAATTGTTTTAGAGCCTGAGAGTCACTGGATTCAGTTTTTCCAAGACAGAAGATGCCTGGAGAAAGAAAATGAATAAAGTTTTCAGGGTACAACCTGTGTGTGGTAGTGACCCACTCTTCTATGTGTAATTTACAGTCATAACCCCACCCTCATCCCCCACAAAGGGATCTGTTTAGGTAAGCTTATCAATACACAGTATTCTTTCAAACTGAGATACACTGCAAGTGTAAAATACATGTATGATTTAAAAGACTTTGTACAAAAAGTAGAATTAAAAAAGTTAATAATTTTTATATTCCTTACATGTCAAATTGATAGTAGTTTGGATATATTGGGTTAATAAACTATACTATGAAAATATTTTTTAAAAATCCAATATTGTTATCAATATCCACTCCACCTTCTCTTTACTGATTTGGTCATATTAACCAGGTGAGGTAACTGCTAAAGGAATATACATCTGACTAATATTCTCTCTTCCTTCTTCTTGTCTTCTGTGTCACTCCATTGCCAAGGCAAAGAATCAAAAGACATTGAAGACACCAACTTTAACTATTCTCTCCTGCTTCCTCTACCCTTTTTCTGTCAGAACAAAAAAAAAACAAAAACAAAAACAAAATGATAGGAGCACCAGCCTTGTTGAACCTGGAGAAGGACCAATAATTATATACATATATATCTGACCCTAAAACAAGTAAAAATTTTCTATGTGAGACACAGACTATGTCCAGTCAGAAATGAATCTCATCAGAGGAGCCTGCAATATATGAGACTTTATCAAGTTTTGCCCACTTTGAGTACCAGAATCTCTACATGCCAATAGACATACACCATCCATCCAGCACAGATATCTGACTGTAACAGTATCTCAGAAATAAATGAAGACAGACTTAAGGACTAATTGAGACTATCTGATCTCCAAGAAGTGATCATTATGTCTAGTTTTCTGTATAATTAATTTACACAAAATTATATGAAGCAATTATAAACTGTATATAAAGGAATTTTTATATAATTTTCTATTCTTCCTCCGAACGATCAATGAGACTCTTAGAGGAGAATGTTTGACTGCCCACACCTGTTGGCCCTGTTTTCTCTGTTTCATGTGTTTTGTGCTGAAGGTTTGTTCTACAAAATTCTGTGCTATAGATGCCTCTTAGCCTAATGCTGCTCACTACTATTTGTTGAAATTTTACTGATGATTTGCAATTGCTTAAGTTTTTTTTAATTTAGAAACATTATCAAATACATTTGATCCTTCAAATAAGCTCCACAGAATGCCATCACTAGCCACATGTTAAATGTTTCCAGAAGTGGTCTTTCTGCCTACTGAGCTTTGGTCTTTCTGCCCACTGAGTGCTCTGGATAATATCTCCTCTCTTCTGCATCTCTGCTTTAAATTTGCAAATGGGGAAGTGATGCTTCTTTTTCAATGGTCTAAGCTACAAATTAATTCCTCTCCTAATAAATAAAAACACATCGATGTCATAACACTTCTTTGTACTACCATCGAATATTCTGTGAGACAGCATCAACTTATGGACTTTATTCTTTAGCTATTTAACACTAAATAGCACATGCTTCCATGTGTAGTTATCAGAAGGATTGGTAATTACATCCTCATATCTTTCAGACAATGTCACATACATCAAAAGTACTTTTGGTCAGTAAATCCATGAACTGTATTTGCAAAAAAATGAAAATACATTGAAACTCATTGCACTTCTGTATTTATCAATAGCCTAACCACTGCCGTGATGCAGCCAAGAAGGAGACGCTGCTCCCTTCAGAACTTCCTTGAAACATAGAACTAGTGTCCTCATTTCTTTTTAGATTGTCAAGGTCCCATCACCATTATCCCTCCCTGTACAATTTTATCTACCTTCCAGGCCTTATCCCTTAAATCTACCCCTTTTCCAAAGAGAAAAAATAGTTTTCCCATGTTACTTTTCATTTGCTGCAGACTAGTCACTCCAGCCAATGACATGTTTCTTTTTGTTTAATATGACATGTTAACAAACCTCTATTTTTAATAACAATTTGTAATTCAAAATTACCCTATATGCAAAATTTCATCTTTCTTCAAAGTAACAATACAGAAACTTTAAGTTCCATTTTCTATATAATGAACAGAATATACTTCTTTTCTGTGGAAAGTGCCTAATTACTTTTTTTAACTGAAGTATAGTCGATATACAATGTTGTGTATTTCTGGTATGGAGCATTTATACATATATATATATTCCTTTTCATATTCTTTTTCATTACAGGTGTTTCCTTATAATAATAACATGATGTCACTGTTTCCAGATCCTTTATGTTAAGGGTAATTGTCTTCAGCAGAAAGTACTAACAGTGTAATAATGATCAAAAGTAATGGATTCACAACAGTATTTAGGCTGGGCTGGGGGATAATGGGTGGTTTTGTGTCCTTTGGCTCAGTAACATAATTGATTGCTATTTATTCATATATCAAGATTGGGTTACACGATCCAACAACCAAATACTTTTTCCATTTGTTCTTCTTAGATATAGTACTTTTTTCTTATTAAAAGAACAATGGTAGAGAACAATAGAAAACAAGTGCTCAGGAAGTTTGTCTAAATGGCATAGTGAGCACAGGGGCTTATCTTTCTACCCTCTCCCAAACCTAATTGAAATCGCAGGAGAGACATAAAGAAATCGTTAATTTACAAGGACAGAGAGAATACAAAGATGACCACAGGTGAAAAAGAAAGACCTGGGATCTTTTGCTAAGGGAGCCAACAAAGGAGAAGAAAAGTGACTTCCCAGGACAGCAGTTGCACTCTGGAATTAACAGCAATCTTTCCAGGTTCGCTGCAGGCGAGGAAGGGGAGGGGGTGAAAGCTACCAAGAGAATGAAATTTAAAACGCTGACTTCTGCGTTTGGGCATTGGAAAAAAAAATATTATGAGCTATTGAAAGACTGAAGTATATTGGAGGCAATACCAGCTGATGTGCAAAAATTAACCAATAATAATAATAATAATAATAATAATAATAACTGCAGAATAAACCAAAGCAATTCAAGAAAGAAACTATTCTCTGGTTATAAATATATGCATAATTATAATACCCTAAGTGCTAACTATCACTACTACTAAATAAAACTTTATAGAGTATAGTGAGAGAATGAAAAAGACAGAAGTGGGGATGGTCTATGTATGCAAAAAAGAGAGCCTCTCAGCTCCCATAAAAGGAAGATATATATAATAGAATCTACCTAGATAATTTAAGAAGTAGCAGTAACCAGATATTTTGGGAGACAGAAACAGTGGGCAACAGACAGCTGTTTTTCAGAGAAGTCTTTCAGTATTACATGACTTCTTTAAACATGTATATGTATTGTTTAATAAAAAGTAAACTGAAAGACAAAAACGACAAAGCAGATACTTGGTCGATTCCATTTTGATTTGTAGGAAAAGATGTTTCTTGTGGTGACACGTGCCAGCACTCCAGACTTTTTAATCAGTCTTCTAATGATTTTTTTTACACCTCCAATAACTTAGAGTCTCTAATTAGAAGCACAGAATTATGTGAAAATAAGACACTGATGTAGATAAACTGGAGCTAGAGAACAAGCACACAGCATATCAATTTCTTACTCATGACTCAAGATTTTAAAAACTCAGTTTAGAGTAATGTTTTAAATATGAGAAAAATATATAATATTTGTGAAATTTCCTGTTACTTAGTCAAATGCATAGACTATAACTGAACAGTCTGATAATTTTGCAAATAAATTCATTTCAAGATATAGAACATTTAAATCACAAGAGAAGCTTCCCTCATGCCCCTGCCCAGTCAGTCATGCACCCCTCCAAGGACAAGCCCTGTTAAGGTCTCTGTCACCATAAATGAGTTTTATCTGTTCTAGAATTTAAAGGGTAAAATCATAACAGATACACTATTTTACTATGAATTATTTTGCTCATTATTATGACATTCTACATATTGCTGGATGTATCAGTCGTTCATCCCTTTTTTGTTGATAAATATTATTCTTTTGTATAAATACATCTCAATGTTATCCATTTTCTTGTTGACTAACTTTTGGATTATTGCCAGTTCTAACTATTCTGAATAAAATTTTTATGAACTTTGATGTTGAAGTCTTTTCGAGTACATTTACTATTCTAATTTATCAATAAAAACACACATGAATTACTGGATTGTGAGACAGATGTATGTATGACTTTACAAGAAATTACCAGTATTTTCCCAAATCAGTTTAGCACTTCAGCAACCAATGTATAAGAATCTCAGCTGTATCACATCCTTGCCAATAATTGATGATATTAGAGTTTATTTTTATTTTGTTATTTTGTCTTAGCAATAAATGTATGGTACCTCATCAATTTTAATTTGAATCTCCCTTACAACTAATAAACACTTTTCTGTGAGTTTATTATCATTCATATAAGTCACTTTGTGAAATGTCTGGTCAAGCACTTCCCATTTTTTGAATAGTTTTTATTATTAACATTTAGGAGGATTTTACTATATTCACTTAATTCCCAGTCCATTGTCATATTCATGTATTGAGAAAATTTTCCCGTGATTTGTGGTTTTGTCTATCCACTTCTAAACAATGTATTTTACAATAGTTTATTTTGAATGATGTCTAATATATTATTTTTTTATGGTTAGTGCGTTTTTTGTCGTGTTTAAGAAATATCTGACTACTCCAAAATCCAAAAGATAATATCCTATGATTTCTTCTAGGAACATAATTGTAGCCTTCAAAGGTATGCCTGTGATCCACCATATATTAACATTTTATATTATGTGTGATAGGGGCTGAGGTTATTAGATAGCTGATATGCTGGAGCATTTTGAAGAATCATTTGTCGAAGAGACTTAGATTTATATCTAATAATTTTATGTGATTTTCCACTATTTTAATCGTATGATTTTTACTACTTTATTGAAATATAACTAATATAAAAACTACACATATATAAAGTGTAAATTTTATAAGTCTCAGTGCACATTTATACCAGTGACAATGTGATGACAATCGAGTTAACTAATGTATCTATAAGGCTCAAATTCCCACTCTGCTTCCTGGACCTGGATATCTGTTTCCTTCTTCAGGCTCAGGATTTTTTCAGCCATATGTTCACTAAAGACATTTTTGACATTCTTTTCTCCCTCTTCATCCCCTGGAACCCCTATAATGGGAATGCTGGTATGCTTGATACTATCTCAAAGATCCCTCAAACTGTTTTCATTTTTTAAATTTTTCTTTTTGCTGTCCTGATTGGGTGATTTCCATTATTCTATCTTCCATATCACTTTTGTGTTCTTCTGTATCATCTAGTCTACAGTTCGTTCCTTTCAGTGTTTTTCATTTCAGCTACTGTATTCTGAAGTTCCGACTGGTTCTTTTTTATACTTTCTAGTTTCTTGTTAAAATTCTCATTGTGTTCTTCTATTCTTTTCCCTCATTCAGTTAGCATTCTTATTACTAATGCTTTGAATGCTTTATCTAGTTAATTTTTGTTTTATTTTTCTTTAGTTGCTTTTTCAGGGGTCTTCTCTTGCTCTTTCATCAATTGAGACAAATTCTTACTTCTTTTCATTTTGCTTATCTTTATCTCTATGAAATTAGGTGAAACAGTTTCTATGAGGTCTTGAAGAGTGTCCTGATGTGGGAGCATTCATATATAATCTGTTGTGCCCAGCGGCTTTGGTGGGAGAGCTCATTTGCTGTGAACACACGTCATGTCTTTCCTCAGAGTGTGCCAGCAGCCATAACCTTCATAGGCAGCGGGACTAGACAAGGAGGGGCTGGGATCCAGCTGTGGGCAGGGCTTCCCCTCTGCTCCGTGGCCATCTCTGCTCCGTGGCTATCTCTGCTCTATCAGGGTCATGGTCTGCTGCCCAGTTGCTAAAGCAGAAGCCTTGAAGCCCTCTCTATCTCTGGTAATAATCCATGTTTTAAAATATCATTTGGATATTGATACAGGCACTCCAGATTTCTCAGAGTAAGATTTTTTATGGTACATCATTTTTATCTTTTACTTTTGATCTATTCATACCTTTAAAATTAAGATGTGTCTAATTTGAGAAGTAGTTAAATTTTGTTTGTTATTATCCAATCTGAAATCTCTGACTTTTATTTTGTGGCATTAGTTTATTAAATTTATTTCGTGAGATTACTTTGATATGTTTAAGTGTAAACCTATTGTCTTCATTTATTATTTGTTTCATCTCTTCTTGATTCTTTCCTTTTTTTTGTAAACATCTTTTGGGTTATTCATTTTTTAAGACTTTATTTTTTTAGATCAGTTTTAGATACACAGCAAAATTGAAAAGAAGGTACAGATACTCCCTAAATACTTCCTGGTACATCTGTCTTTGAGATCACTGGTCCTTTCTTCTACAGACTCAAATGTTCTATTAACTCAGTCCAGTAATGTTTTTATTTAATATTATAATTTTTCAGTTCTAGTATGTCCAAGTCTTTTTTTTTTAACAATTTCTACACCCCTGCTGAGATTTCCCATCATGTCATATTTTACTCTAAATCTTTAAATATTTATAATAGTTGTTTTAAATTTCTTTCTTGATAACCCTAACATTCTTGTCATTTCTGCAACAAATTCTAGCAACTACTTTTTCCCTCCTATGTATGGGTCATTTTTTTTCTGCTTCTTTGCATATGTAGTAACTTTTACTGCAGTCTGAACTCTGCGAATGCTACGTTGCTGAGTACTCGCATTTTTCAGTCTTCCTTTAAAGAATTTTGATATGTGTTCTGGCAGACAACTTGGTGGTATACCAGCTTGATCCTCCAAGGACTGTTTCTAGGTTTTGTTAAAGCGTATATAATAGAGTAGTCCTATTGCAAAGGCATGGGCTTTTTGAGCTATCAACTCTATTCAATGAAATCTCTTCTCTCTGCTATTGAGAAGGCTAAGGACCCCAAAAACTGTGTGATCTCCGGAATACCTGCTTATCAGAGCAGGCAGCAGTAGCTGTTTTCCTCTGGGCCTCAGAATTTTTCCCAAGTATATGCAGCTTAATATTCTGACAAAATCTCAAGGGAACCCGGTGCAGATTTTGGTGTTACTTCTCTGAGCCTCTCCCTCTTCTCTAAAACCCTGTCCCCACAAATTCTACCTAACTCAGTAGTCCCGAGCTCCCATTTCTCTTCACCCAGACAGGCTACTTACTGGTATCTCTTTGGGTTCATGGTTTTGTGCCATGGGTTTAGAAAGTGTCCCTTAGGCAGAAAGTTAGATTGAATTTGAAACTCACTTTATGTATTTGCCTTCTATTAAAAATTATCGCTCTCTGCTATCTGTTGCCTGGTGAGTGGAAAACACTCATTATTTTTATTTAATATTGTATTTGTTGAAGTCTGGAGAGTAAACCCAATACCTGTTACTCTCCTATGGCTAAAACCACCTTTCTTTTTTAAGAACCTAAAATTTTAAATAAATAACTGGAGAGCTTCTCCTAATAATAACACAATAAATGTGCATTTATTTGAAGGCAATCCTTCATACAAAGCCATTGCCAGGGCCGAAAGGGGTAAGGAAATTGGTGGTAATTCAGAAGCATTCTTTAGTCCACTTGTTACTTTCAGTAGAAAGTGGCTCTAACCTGATACCAACCATGCATAGCCACGGTGAGCCTAAGCCATATTTCTCGTGGCTTTTCTATCTTTACTTTGCGTCAGGATTTTTGCTTTCACAATTTATTTGATTCTATTCACACTTCCTGTATGTTCTTGGCGTATCTTTTTTTTGTAATGCAGGGTAATTTCTCACCTCGAGTAAGTTATATATAAAATATTTCCATAAAAAGCAGCTTCCATCTCTAAGGATGATGCAACTAATAATTTGTACACATATTTGAAACAACCTAGACTAGTCCTGCTAAATTTAAAAAGCTTGTAAAGCAAGAGGAGAGACATGGCATTTTAATTCTCCTTGAATTTTAAATAGGGGCATGTGATAGTTTGATAGTATGAGTGGCCCAAGTCTTAAAGATCTAGAATCTAGAATGTACAGGTATACTTACAAATGATTAATTACTGTCAATGTGCTAATAATGTTGAATTCACATAAGACTGATACACCAAGCAAGATAAATTCATTAACTTAGTATGTAAGATGACAGGTACAGGATTGCCTGTATTCTATGTCTCCCTATCGTGGACACTGGGGCACATACATCAGAAGAAATTGTCTTCTCTGTAACATATTTTCCTAGGCTAGCTACAGTCTTTCATTGATTAATTTGTCCTTTAATTTGGTTAACATCATCAATAAAAACTATTAATTTAAGAAAATATTCCAGGCAATCTAGTAAAAATTTTGTCTCCTCCTACTACAGATTTATTTAAACCAGTTAACTCCAAGAGAAGTTTTTAAAATCTCTCCAGGTTCTTGGAGCTAACCATCTTCTTGGAGCTGACACTCCCAGTATGCCACCAGCTACTCAACTTAAAAATCATCCATATAAGAACTTTGCCACAATGAATACAATTTGGGTCTTTTGCATGAAAAGATATACTAGTGTTCAATAATGTGACATTACAAGAGGGAACTGGAATAAAAACAAAGTAAGACATAGATCAATTACTCTGAAGATTTTTGCAAACATTTCAGGATTCAGAAAATTGGAGCTCCAACTGTCAACGAAGAAAATTCTTCTCCCTTGCACGTTATAGAAATCGTTGAGGTTTGTGTACTAGATTTTCTTAGTCACATTCTAAGGAAGATACCAAAAAGGTATCACTAAAAAATTATCATATTTATATATTAAGAACATTGCTCAGCCACACCTACATAAATGAATTTGTTCTTCAAAATAAGCTATTTTTTGTAGTAAGTATTTAAAAGATGAAAATAAAACACCAAAACCCCAAAGCTAAATTTGAGACAATCCCTGTGCATTAAGAGGGGGACACAACTTCCAAAACATGAAATAATATGTCTATACATTTTCCTATTTAATGAAACATCACAGAAATCCTGACCAGGTTACAGCCAAGTAAGTTTCCTAAAGCAGAAAGAGGGGCACTTTCACTGTTACAAGCTCAGAGATCCATATGAATGAGACTGAAGTGACAAACAGAAACACAAGTCCTAAAAGCAGGATGTCAGATTTTTTTGGCCTAATTTATAGATTCAGAGTAAATCTTCCTGTTTTCATCGCTAAATGTAACTCCAAAAAACAACAAACGTGTTTATTTTCCACCCTAAGTGGAGTATGCTGGATAGTCCGATATAACATACTGGAGTTTAGTAAGGCACAGGAACCAATGGCTCTCTTTCTTCAGGTTTTAGAGCCTTTTTTAACTCTAAAGAATGAAGACAGGAAAAGCTTGTATAATCTATTTCCATTACTTTCAATAAGCTATGCTATAAGAATTCCCTTCTCCCTTTGAAAATGACCCCAAATAGGGTAGATTATTATAATTCAACTTAAATCACATTGTTTGTAAAACATTAATATAGCAAAAAGTTACATTAAATGTTTTTAAAACAAGATATTTCACTGATATTTTCTCTTTGTAATCACCTGATTTAACACACTTCAGACATAGTTCCAGGTTATTAATTTATTCAGGCATTTATTTAACAAACAATTATAAAGCACCAACTAAATCATTTAGAAATAGAATCACCTTTCTAATTTCATTAATTTTATGCAAGTATATGGTAATAGAGGACTTAGGATATAAATGGATGTTCTTGCTCTCTTGGCTGACTGGTAAAGAGGAAATTAAAGAAATCAATTAGAGAAATAAAGCTATTATTTGGAAAATTAGGTACAAAAAAATCACCAAACTATTGTTTTTAAAATATGCACACTATTGTAATGAAGTTCCATTTGTTTGGTACTCACAAACTTACTGCTAATTATTATTATAGACTCAATTAGTACTTATAATGTCAACCATATTATTAAGTATATGCACATACTAGATTGTAAAATATCTTTAATGAAATTCAACAAATATTTATTGAGCACTCATCATATGCCCATTAGTATTCAAAGATAATGATATGGAAAAGAAAATGAATATACACACACACACACACACACATATATACGTATGTATATGTGTAACTGAATTGCTTTGCTATACCCCTGAAACTAACATTGTAAATCACTTACACTTCAATAAAAAATAAGAATTTAAAAAAGATAATGATATAAGATGAAACATGTGAATATGCATGTAGATGTGCTTCAATAAGTAGTAATCTTTAAATAGGAGAGGCCAACCAAAACACGATGATATCATGAAATGGATGCTACAAGAGGCATGAACTCTTTGGGGGAGCATAGTGAAGGGAGTGATTCATTCTAGAGGAAGCACTTGGCTTTACAGCATGGGTACCTTTAGTACCAGATCTTGAGTCATACTTACAGCTTCACTGAATATGGATGATGAGATAGAAGAGTATCCTGGAAATGGGGAATTAACATGTAATTCCTGGGAAGAAGGAAGGTTATTTCTTGTCTGGGAAATTGCAAGTATTCTCATCAGGCTCTTACATTGAGTTTAATGTCTTATGAGAAAGAACCTGGGGCAATAATCAGGGTCCAATTCTGAAGTATCCTGAGTGCCATAGCAAGATATTTTGACTATCTTTTTTTGAGTATTTTCAACACTGGCTGTGATTAAGAATTACTTGTGGAGCTGCCCTGTTTGTCCCCCGCCAAGATCAAATGGGAAAGAATCTCTGTGGGGAGACCCATGAAAATAATATATTGTTAAGCCTCCTAACTTCTATTTAATGCATATTAAACTCTGGTTTGAAAGCCTCTCTGTGAGAGAAAGGGAGCTTTAGGCTTACAAGCGGGAAATTGTATGATCAACCCTTGACTAGGAAAAATAATTCCCGCCACTGGCTGGAATCAGGAGAGACAAATTAGGAAGGGGCTGTACTACCCCTGTGCTGGGCATTTCATTTCAGGGGTAAATAAGACAGAGACATTTCCTGCTCTCATGCAGCTTACATCTTCGTGGAAGAGGCAATAATACACACTATTTTTGTGCACTATATGCAAATTAGAGACCCATACACAATATTTGAATAAATAGATGAATATATGATGGGATTATTTTTCAGTACTTTATTTCGCTTTGCCTATAACCAGCAGTCAGCAAACCTGGTTGTGCATCAATAGCAACAAGGGATCTTATTGAAAATACAGGCATCAGAAGCTACCATGGAGTTTGAGGTCCATGGATCTGTATCGTTAAAAAGCATCCCAGGCAGCTTTTGAAGTGGTCTCAGCATGCATTTGCAGGGTGACTTCGGACATATGGGAACACAGAACTTAAACACCCAGACTTACTAAGTAATCTCAGTTCTGTACTTCAATGCTATGCTTTGTAAAAGTGTCCTGAGAATTAGCTGGGAAATACCATTTAATTCAGTTTCAAGGTAACAAAAACTGTATGCCAGGCACTTAAGGTTAATGGGTGGGTGGACTTGGGTAAGGATGCTTTCAAGGACTCCACACTTTATAAACCCCGAAAATAGATCCATAACTGATTATAATACAAGGCAGAGTTAAATAATAGTAAAGGGAAAGACTAGTTGTGTGCTGTGAGAAGGACAAAGAACTTGTAATTAATTCTGTCTGGTGGAAGTAGACTGGGAGTGGGGGAGGTATGGAAATTAGGGAAGCTTTCACAGTGAGGGCTGTAGCCTAGTAGCAGGATTTTGCAAGATAAGATGAATTTCATAAGGGGATGGGGATGATATTTCAGTATATATTAAAAAAAAGCATAAATTTAGATTCCGAAAAAGTTTTGTTTTAACATGAATAATTTTGCTTAGCATTCTCAAGGGGCAATGTTTTCCAAAATTCTTGTCACATTGAAAGACAAGTGTCTGACTCCTTTGTACTCATGCAATTTGCAGGATAAGAAATGCACATTTCAAAAACCGAAGAACTAATCTTATAAGAATAACCCTGAGCATTTGACTCTGATTCTTTTTCTGTCACAATTTGCCTGGTTCACAGAACTCTCACAGTCCCTTAATGCCTTCCCTGCGTTCTCTTTCTTGGTTTCATTTTCTTCCTTTGAAGAGCATAGCAATCTGCATAATAGGCTACCTGTCTTAAGAAAGGGAGAATGACAGCAAAGTAGACTGTCTCAACTCCCATTGAAACCAAGGGTCTTAATAAAAGTAAAATGGAGAGGAATAAAAAATCAAATTAGAAGAACAGAGAAAAGTATCAGGTAACTCTCATTCGAGAAGAGTTTCACCATCAGCATGACGCTTGAAAATAGTTTCACTTGTGAATTTATGCTCAATGTTTCTTTTGGTCACACAGTTTCAGGATCATATTTTTTTTCCTTTCGTTTCTTCTATCATTATCCCCCTTCTCTCTTAGGGCTGATAAGCAGACTAGTACATAACACAACATATGTTAAAATATGCCAAGGTTATATAATGAAACATAAATCGTGTCTATGTAATATCAGTTATTTTAAAATTTTATGTTAACATATGAAAACCACTGATTCGCCCCTAACGTTTTAGTGTTTGACCATGGTAAATAAAGTTAGCTCTAGCTTTATATGATACAAGCTAGGAGAGCTGGGCTTCCTAACATTAAATGTACAGTGTAAATAAGGTCAGATTATTTCATTATAAAATGTGGTAAATGCTTAATCAAAAAATGCAAAGCAATTATCTAAAGTGCACTCATGGTATGTTTCACACAGAAGAAATGCACAAGGAAGATTTTAATAGGAAAATCAAGCAACTAGCCCAGTTAATAGATAATCTGCTGTTTCTAGCAATGAAATAATGTGAAATAATAAAAAAAAAACTATAGGTTTTAGCATCAAACACATTTAGGTAATGATCCTGTCTACACTACTTTAATAACTCTGTGACCTTGGACAAATTACTCAATCGCTCTAAGTCACATTAACTTACCCACAAAATGGGGAAAATATAACTAAGCCTCAGAATTACTCTTAGGAGTCAGAACAATATAAAATAATATTAACGTATAGCACTCACTAAGTGGGGTAGGCATTCAAATATTGAGAATTGGTAATAAAAGGAACACAGAGGTCCATCGCTTTAACTTTTGTAGTGACAAATATCCAGACAGTAATTCTGTGACTTGCGGGTGTTGAGTTTTCTTTTTGATTCACACTGTAGAATGTTTGACTTGGTTATTTCAAGTTACTGCCATTAAACCACTGGCTCCTAGGATGATGCTTACAATACTTCAGATTCCATGGGTCCCTATTCTGCCCACATGATAGAATGCAGCCGTTGGCCCAGCATTCCTTACTGCAGGACTACACAAAGATCCACTGTGAACTCGTGCTCTTAAAACAGAAAGGGATTCCTCAAAAAAACTAAAAATAGAGCTACCATATGATCCAGCAATCTCACTCCTGGGCATATATCCAGAGTGAACCTTAATTCAAAAAGATACATGCACTCCAATGTTCACAGCAGCACTATTTACAATAGCCAAGACATAGAAACAACCCAAATGTCCATCAACAGATGACTGGGAAAAGAAGTTATGGTATATTTATACAATGGAATACTACTCAGACATAAAAAATAATAAAATAATGCCATTTTCAGCAACATGGATGGACCTGGAGATCATCATACTAAGTGAAGTAAGTTAGAAAGAGAAAGAAAAATACCATCTGATATCATTTACATGTGGAATCTTAAAAAAAAAAAAGACGAACTTATTTTACAAAACAGAAGCAAGTTTACAGACATAGGAAACTTATGGTTACTGGGGAAGAAGAGGGTGGGAAGGGATAAATGGGGAATTCGAGATTTGCAGATACTAACTAATATATATACAACAGATAAACAACAAGTTCTCACTGTATATACAGCACAAGGAACTATATTCAATATCTTGTAGTAACTTAAGGTGAAAAAGAATATGAAAACAAATACATGAATGTTCACGTAAGATGGAAGTATTATGCTGGACACCAAAAACTGACACAACGTTGTAAACTGACTATACTTTAATTGAATAAAAAACAGAAAGGGAAATTATCTGTTTCAAAGAAGGAAGGTGCTGCCCAGATATGCAGCGTGCACACAATTTAACACCTAGTTTCTCACGTCCTGAAGCCTGTGTCGGAGGTAGGGCTCTTTCCTCTGGGTTTCCTCCCAGCAGCATCCACCCCTGCTCAGTTCCACTCATCCCTGCCAAGTACTCTGTGAGCCAGTCAAAGGGACTTAGTAAATTATTGCTATTCTGAGCTCCTCGTCAGCAAAAGCAGACAATGTCAGAGACGCTAAGATCTGGTTAGCATTATAATTTATCAGCTTTGCTGGAGGTTGAAAGATTTTGCATGCAAACACATTCAGTGTGAAAGGACCAGGGCCAAAAGAAAGGATTAAATTGTTGACATAGTCTTGAAGCAAAAGATGGACACATCTTAAATATATTAATTCTATATACAGATATGCATAGCTATAGCAAATGCATCTATTACCCCATTAACATAGAGTGTTCTGAAAAGTGTATGTATATATATATATATCCTGCATATATAATATATCCTACATATGACTGAAAGATAATTCTATATCCTAACCCTACTGTTCGCCAGTACTGACTGCATACAGCAATACATACAGATGCTATTTATAGGCATGGCATATTAACATAATAAAAGGCATATTAACTATATATAAACATATAGATCCTTTACAGAATCCTATAGAAAACCCCTTACACAAGCACATATTTAATCCCTATATAAATATATATAACAGTGATGCCATAAAAGAAAATATGACAAGGTATTCCGAAAGAATGAACATTGGTTTTGTTACCATTTGAAATACTGCATCTCATGAATGGGTGTCTGATGCTTCTTAGTAATTAGGTCTCAGTCTCCTTATATGGAATCTCTGCTTTTATTATCTCTACAGTTTTTAATTCAAAGAAAACAGCTTTCCCTCTGTTACCGATACATAGTCACGCTGCCCTTTCTCAGATTGCTCCTCAAAATCTTCCACTTTCTGGGAGCGTCTTAGGTCTTCCCTCTGTGTGATGACTCAATATGATTTGGGGGTCTTACAGAGACAGCAAAATCACCTGAGCAGGGAATTTATCTATAAAAAATTGTTTTAAAAAAATAAGAGTGCCTTTTAGAGGGACATGAAAAATAACCTGCCCAGCATTTACTGGGAAAGAGCACGATGCAAGGATGAAGAATGCAGGCACTGGGAGAAGATGGTCCTAGGTGCAAACCCTGACTCTGTTGGTAACTGGTCTGCCTAAACTTAGACAAACTGCTAACCACTCTAAATCTATTTCATCCTTTGGAAAGGGGACTGTAAAAATACCTGCCCTGTAGGGTGAATTTGAGGACTGAGATGATGCATTTAAAATGCTTTAAATAGTGCTTGACACAAAGTAAGTTCTCAGTAAACATGAACTATTATTACTGCTTTTTTAAAAAATCATCTGCAAAACCAGGTGATCACTTTAGTGCAATTCTATCTAAGGACGTACCTCTTGTATAAGTAGGTCTACTGACCTGCAAGAAATAGTATGTCAGAATGTGGGGTGCTGATTTTTATCAGTCTGTCTACAGATAAACCTTTACTACATGTAACTCTCTCCTGTGATTGATAGCACTCTGTGTGATAAAATACGATAGACAACCACGATGTTCTATTTCAAGCAATTAAATGCATGAGCCCCATACTAAATGGATTCCTCCAAGATACGCTGACACAAAATAAGAAAAATAATCCACAGCCTCCTTTTTTCCCAGAGCAAAATGTCAGTCTCTTTCAAGTTTCTCAGACATCAGCAAAACACCTGCTTTGTTAAGAGTTACTACTACTTGTCAGCAGAAGCAGCAAGATGCAGGGCTTGCTTTATTCTCCACGCAGACCTTACGCACGTGCAAAGAGGACACCTTAAACGCACACATATGTGCACAAAATAACATATTTTTTAGAATTGTTCATTTGGAGTATTTTTTTTCTCCTAGTTTCCCTGTGCAGTTCTTTGAATAGCGTATACAAAGGACTAGTCAACCTAAATAAAAAGTTTTCTTCCAGGAACAATAATCTTATTTTGGAGGGAGGAGGGGTAGAGGACAAGAGGAAGAAAGAAAAGGTTGTATGTTCTTTACTGCTGTATGGCGTCTGAGTATGTGTGTGTGTGCGTGTGTGCGTGTGTGTATATGTTTGTAAAATGAGGTACCTTACCTACATCTTGATAAATTTTCAAAAATTTCTTTGAACTCTCCTCTCTTCTGTCATCTGACTCCTTTTCTGCATTTCTCATTACTCATAAAAGCTTGCTTATGTCAAATGAATCAATGCATGAGAACTTTAATCTACTTGAGGAAAATAAAAACTACTAGGATTAAAAAAACATCTAATTTGCCTTGGGTGGTGGGAAAGCACTGTCTCAAAACCAGCACTGTTTGTATTTCATTTTTGGATTCTAGACGTACAGACTTTAAATCTAACTCTGTATATACACAATATGGAAATCTTTGTCCATTTAATGTGCTTGTTCACTTGAAAGGATTTTGCTTCCTCCACTCTTGTGTATGCTTTAATACCTTGAAATAGCACCGGAATGGCAGCATCTGGGATTCCTTTTCCACCTATTTGGATAATGTGGGGATATTGGTTATTTTGTTTATTTTCGTAAAGCTCACTTAAATCACTTGACCATAACCATGGGATAGAGACATGAAAATTTCACCTTCTGGCAAATTGGACATTTTTGTTGAATTCATTTTGGTCTCTCTTTATGCACCCAACCACTATTGAGTCCTGGCTTCTAAAGGTCAATGTCTGCTGTGTAAAGGGCTGGGAGAGGGGAGACTCTTCAGTGGCCAAGTCTCTATGTTGGCAGGACAATTGGGAAAAGCTCCCCCAGCTGACTGAATCTGCATTACGCTTGTCCAGCACCATTAATCCTCTGCAACCAGAAACAGTCAATTAACTCATCTTAAAAAATATTAATTAATTTCATTTGAATTATCCATAGGGGTGATAATTTTGTTTTTAAAAGGCAATGTATATGTGCTAGGGGGAAGGGCCCATGAAAGAATGTCTCCAGGGTATTAAATAGCTCTTTCTTTGTAATATGTCAAGCTAATACCTGTATTATTATTCACTACAGCCAAAGTATGGAGTAATCAGGATGTGCGTGTGTTTGTGTGTGCACGTGTGTGATCTACTACCTACATCACATGTAATAATCTCCAGTATACCTGGAAATGCATGTAATATCTGCCTTTGATTCCTAAAGTGAGAACAAACCTCAAGAGAAATAGAAAGGACAGCTTTGATTCATTTTTACCATGAGGCAAAGTGACAAGGAGATGGTCCCCTGAGACCACGGACTCACTACTCACTATTAAGATTCAGCTGTAACAAGATCTGCTAACCACATATATAGAACAGAAATGCAAAGTTCACTTTGCTCACACTCCACCTTCTGCATCTTCATGAGCTTCAATCATCAACTCAACTGTTTACTCATATTAGTACCAAATATTTGTTTATCTTATATAGGAATCATGGCTCCTCTCTAGTTGGGTTGGATATTCAAGATGTTTTTATCTTTCTTTTAGTACTTCCTTTATATTTATAAACTTTCTACAATGACAAATATCTTCTCTAGAAAATGAAATGGATTAGAGATAACATCTCACTTTGTCAGTCACAATCTTCCAGTTATATTTAGACATTTTTAAGTTAGATAATATGTTCATAATTATAAATTGTTTAAAGATGGAATCATAATTTCTCACACTTTATTCTAATGACTGCAGAAAACAGAGTCTTAAAATCACATACTTTTATGCTAAAAAGGAAGTTACAAGGACAAAAACATGCACATTTTTAGGGGAAGGGAGTGTTAATATCAACTGGAAAAAGTCTTATAATTATCAAAATGTTATTTATGTTCTTAGGAAGACTTTTTTTTTTGCCAAGGTTTATACCTTTGCAGGAATTCTAGTTAAAAATATCAAACTGAACATGTGTTTTTATTTTCCCCTTCTACCCTTAAATGAAATATTACTAAGGATGTATAAATGTTAATAATCAGAAACAAAAATAAATCTAAAATAAATAAAACAATAAAAAACAAAAACAGCTTTTATTTGCACATCAGAGAAGTTGATTCTTTAAAGTAATCTCTAATTGGATAGGATTATATTGACTGAGAAACCAAAGCAGAGGGAGTCAAAGCCTAGAATACAACCAACACAAAGCAGGAGCTCATCTGCCTAGAGGGCTTAAAACAGCTCAAACTCAGAATTAGCAGCTACTGAAAGAAGTCAGATGTTGGCCACGATCAGGGTATTTGCGATTATTTACAGAATAGTTTAATCAGGCAACTCTTTTCTCCTCCAGGCATCTCCAAACAGACGAAGAAGTGCCCAGCATTTGTCCTCAAAATAAACCCATAAAACTGCTATCTGTAAAAACTACTACATTGTTTGGCTGGGGGAAAGCTGCTGTGACTTTTTACACCTGAGAGAGAAGCAAAAAAAACCAAAGACCCAAACTTCACGTAGGATGGGGGCAACAGAGGATAAAAGGTAAGGCAGTGCTGCCAATTGCTCTGCTCCTGACACAGTCCTTTTATTTTTGTATTTGAAAGTCCCCAGCTTAAGTGACTAATGTGTCGGGATCTTCCTTAATTCTTTATCTAAATTAATTCATTTCATTCTCACGACAGCCATGTGTATTAAGTACCATTGTTATCATCATCTAAGAGATAAGAAAGCTGGGACACAGAAATATTAAGTAACTTGCTTAAGTTCAATTAAGTCAGTAATATTAGAGCTGAGATTTGAATACAGAGTCTGGATTAGAGCTGCATGTTTTTAGCCACTACCGTAGGTCACCCTGGTGCAAAGCTGGCCATTTGAGGTGCCAAACAAAATCTACAGACAGCTTTCCCACACAGAGAAAAGGCTTTCAGAGAACAGAGCAACAAACCCACTCATACCTATTTTTTTCACTATAGGTCATTACAAGATACTGAATATAGTTCCCTGTGCTGTACAATAAGATCTTGATGTTTATCTATTTAATATGTGGTAGTTTGTAGCTGCTAATCCCAAACTCCTAATTCATCTCTCCCCTCCTTTCCCGTTTGGTAACCATAAGTTTGTTTTCTGTGTCTGTGAGTCTGTTTCTTTTTTGTGGGGTTTTGACACCACTCAATTAAAATTTTAAAAGTTTTTACTATCTAAAATCACACCGTGATGAACAAAAAAATAAAATAGAAAATTTACTAACAATTGCAATTACTGTTCATCTATTCTTTCTTTTTTGTGTTAGCAAATATTTCAGGCATTCAAAAATGTTGAGTGAAACATAAGACCCCTCTGTACCCATCACACATCTTAATAAAACATTAAAATTATGATGAAATGTCTTTATTCTTTCAGTAAACTATGTATCAAAATGTCATTTTTTTGTTAGTTTAAACTGCTTTTCAAATTTTGGAAACATGAACTCTGAATAATTTGCATCTCCTCTTATACATATTCTCTTATACCCAAAATAAGAGAGGCACTGTTTTCTGTATGTTCATGGGGCAAAAATGAGTAAAAGAAAACATTATCTTTCTAGCAGGAGAGGTAAAATACAATTGCAAGAAAAAAAAAAGGAACATCTATAAAAGCAAAGCATAATTTGAAGTTGCAAAACGGAAGCACAATTGAATCAGGGAGAATTTAGAGCAAGGAGCTCCCATATTTAATTTGAAAATGAAGAAAGTACTCAAGGAAGACATGGCTTTTTATGCGGACCTTAAAGAATTAATAATTAGTTGAAAAATGGAAGAGTATGATCCATAAGCCTTGGTTAAAAGCCACATAAACTGACCATGTAACCTTAAGCAAAAAGTAAATATATTGCAAAGTCACTGGGAGCTTAGAGAATCAGCAGAGAGCTGAAAGATCCAGCTGAGAA
Source organism: Vicugna pacos (assembly GCF_048564905.1). Classification (NCBI taxonomy): domain Eukaryota; kingdom Metazoa; phylum Chordata; class Mammalia; order Artiodactyla; family Camelidae; genus Vicugna; species Vicugna pacos. The sequence goes on from NC_132996.1 coordinate 14,036,311, forward strand.
AATAGGAAAGAAAGAGGGCAGGTTTAAAACACTGGCAGGAATCTTGCCAGCCAGAAAGAAAAATCTAGCCAGAAACCCTATTAACCATATGCTACAGCTATTAACTCAGCACTTTATTAACAACAACAACAAAAACGACAACAATGACAACCAGGTAAAGTGTAAATGCCTTTTAATCCAGAGTCAACTTCGTAGCCAGGAATAATATGGAGACATCCATTCAGACAGTCCAGGTCGTGGGCTAGCAGCCTGGACACCGGGACTGGGGAGTGGAGGAGTGAAAGAAAGGAGAACCCCAGTCAGTGACATAATCATATGTGAGAGAATAAATACTGCTTCTAGTAATTTGGATATCATATTTCAGTCATTTGTATTCTGGCATACTGTGCTATTTAAATGTATTAAAATACTGATTTTTTTGGTTTAAACTAACTGTTCAATATTTTTTGAAATATGGACCTTGAATCATTCACATTTTGAGTCATAAGCAGAGAGATATACTTGGTATTGATATTTAGAATCAAAAGAATGCTCATTTAGAAGGCATCCTTCTTTGCCTACATAATTCTCAGTGGAGGCAGAAAATTACTATTGACAATGGACAGTATCTCTAGAAGGAAAAATGCTTAATCCAAGCTCAAAGATTTTCAAACAAATAGAATATAAAAATGCCAATACTGAAAATCACAGATGTTCCTCGCGCTGAAATCTCCATGTTTCCACGATTAAACTGAAGGAGACAAAGATGAACTGTTCTCTTTAATGTGAAACTAGAGCTCACTATCAATAAGAAAATGGTGAATGATGCCCTTAAAGTTATCAAATAGAGATTATTTTCTTGTTGGAGTAAAAATTCACAGTTAGCTAACAACTATCTCTGCATTATTTCCTGACCAGAGTAGAACCAGAAAGTTTGCCTAGCAGCTGAAAATTGTTGTACAAAAGACATGCCACAGACTCACAATAACCTAACGTTGACATACCTTGCTGTTTAAGATTGTACCTTTCATATAATTTCACATTATGTTTTACATTTGTAGCTAAAATCTATTCGATTTATTTATGTACAGTTTTCTATGTATACAGTGTTATTACAAAGATATTGGTTAGCATATATAGGTATTATTAACTTGTACTTTGAATGTTTTATAAAGTGTTACTTTTTTTAATATGTATTAAAATTTTGGTTCATTGATTTAAAATTCTGAGCCCTTTCTAAAATAATGATTCTTTGCAAATAAATACCCAAATACCAGTGGTATCATTTTGCTGCAGCATTGCTATTAATAACCACTTTACAACAATACTTCCCACAGTGGAAGAATTTCTCCAAATAAAAATGGATGTTTGAGGTACAATAGGGGGAAAAATAAAATTTATCCAAAAGATAAAATAAAGGATCAGAAGCAGGGAAATTCAGAACACCTTGGGCAATAAGTGAATTATTTATCAGAAAGTTCAGTTGTAGAAGGTAACCTTATTTTCTGTGTCGTATCTTTATTTTAGGCATAGAAAGTCACATTCTCCTGGCAAAATCTGAAGTGTATTATAGAAAATTTTCAGTGGAGTTCTGATAAAGAGCTTGGCAATGGGAGAGATGCCATTTCTGAATACCATGGCTGACTGATCATACTACACGTTTTCATCGTTATGGAAGATAGATGGACAGACACAACATGGACCATCCAACCAAGCATGTGCACAGATTAATTACATCAGAGAGTTCAGTCAAGTCAACAGTAAATAATAATCATCACAAGATGTTTAATTATGTTGAAGCTTTTCCAGGAAAGTAAAAGTGATCAAAGGGTTTTACAATGGAAAAGCGGATGTTTCAAATACAAAACAAAGCAAGTGATTAGGTGCATTCATTCCTCAGCAAGTTGAAGGAAAAGACTTCTAATGATCACTCAGAAATGAATTAGAAAATCTTTTTTAACATGATTTTATGCTAAGAAAATGCTTAACATTTTATGCTATTGAATTTGCCATAAAAAGGCTTGGTAGTAATCCAATATAATAAAATCTTAATAACAATACTCAAAAGGTTGTTACTCACCAAACTAGTAGTTCTGTCATTGTCTGTGTTTAGCATTAGAGTATGTAGTCTACTAGATTCACAGAGAGGCCCTTGCCAGTAGATGAAACATTATATAATCACAGTTAATATTACCACCTTGTGGAGGAAAACCCCTTTCAAAGAAAGACCCTACCCAATTTTACAAATCTAAAAGTACATATAGAAATTTCTTCATATGGCTCTTCAATGCTTACTGCAACAATATAAAGTCATTTTTTTCAACCAATCATTCAAGTTCAGCTAAATGACACAGAGGGTATTTTTCAAACTAGAATTTGAGCTGGGAAAGGATTACTAACCTTACTTCATGTAAAATTGCCAACTTTTAAGACCATTTATAGCTAAAAGTTTCATCTTAAATTCAATTTAATAAGAGCCATGGATCCTGATACCATGTTACAGCACTTTTAAGTTTTCTGAGTAAGAGGAGGGAAGTTGGTCCAATGACATTTGAAACTATTTGGAGGGTTCCCTGCTCAGTAAGGGAAGAGGCAACAGCTGAAATCTACAAGGATTAAGGATACTAGAATAGCACGGTCAAATGGCACGCCTCTAATTTTGGAGACAGAATTATTCCCTTAGGAGGACAAAACTAGGAAGAAGTGATACTTTGCTGACACATGAGAAACCTCATATTAAAAAAAAAGAAAGCTTCAGTAACTTTGCAACATCTAACCATTACATGCTGCCAACATTTTCCATCAGCAAAATAATACTCATTTACATAATAAAAAAGACATCAAGAAATGGAAGAAACATTACATTAAAAGGCAGGTGACTTGGGATCAAGTTTCCCTTTTTATACCTACAGTTATGTAACCAAACCTCACTATTTTAGGCCTCAAGGGCTTCATTCCCCAAGTAGAAATAATACCTTGTATGCCTAAATACAGCCTGGATTAAGTAGTCTCAGGGGTCTCTCACTGCTGAGATTCATGACTCTACAATTCTGTATGTTCACGTTCCCATAGAAATAAAAGGAAAATAAATTAGTTTTTATCCTCTTACCTACAACATCAATGAATAAAACACCATCATTTTCATTCTAATAACACTACCATTTCGAACATTTCACCATTTGCCAAGCATTCTGCTAGGCATCAGTTACTTTAATCCCCAGTACAAGACTAAGCGAATGCTATTAATTTCTCCATTTCACAGATGAGGAACTGAACATTAAAGAGATTAAGAAATGTGTTGGAGATTACGCATGTTCCGAGTAACGGGCTGCTTGAAGCCCAGGTCTCGCAGGTGCCAAAGGCAGGGACGCTTCCTCTTCTGGCAGTGTCTCACGCTTGTTAGCCCCGGAGGGGCTGCGCTGCTGCGACAAAGCAGTACCCACATTCGCTTCCGCTGACTGTGAGGATTCCATTTTAGCCCTTGTCTTGTAATACATCTTCTGGTTAGAGAAATCACAGCAGGCTACCCGGCACTTTTAATCTTCTAAAAGAATGCCACAAGCCCCATACTTCGTCACCCATGAAATTTCATATACCAGACAGAACAGCTATGCCTGTTCCCCTTTGGCATACCCAAAATAACAAAAAACAAACAAACAAAACAACTGTACCAGAGCCAGGGAACGGTGATGATGTGGCAGAAAGAGCTCTGCACAAGGAGTCAGGCGGAGCTGGCTCTAAAGCCTACGTGCTCCCAGCTCCCCTGGGAATCCTAGCACCACTTTATAAATTTTCCTTTCCTGTTCTCCCGAAGGCTGTGGCCTTGCAGGAGCAGCAGCAGAAAGCCTTGGAGCAGTAGCACACGGGGCAGAGACTCACCAGAAGACATTGGTCAGAGACAGTCATACTGGCCGGTGAAAATCCTTCAAACTCGTGAGAGGTATCTTAAAGACAAGCAAGTGCCGTTCAATATCAAAGAAAAGAAAAGCACTGAAAGGAGCTGGGAGACATTCTTACGTACTGCTCTCATCATTTCACACCTATTTCTAAGCAAGGATCCAAGATACTCTGTCAGGTTGAAGATGAACAGTATCAAAAACAAAAAATAAAAAATATGGGCAAGCAAGCTATTCAAAGCGATGTTGTGTTCAGGAAGACCACGCCCGGGTAAGGATGGTCATCTGGGTCTCAGTGCGGGCGATGCCCTAGGTGCAGAGAGCACAGCTAGCACGTGTATCTCACAGCCACCGAGGCACCGGCAGCAGAGCCTGGAGAGAGGGAATCCACTGCACTCCCTCCTTAGGTGGCTCAGTGTTTAGTCTTCTTCCTGCCACTTGCTCTAAATAACCCATCTAACCGGTAATTATTTCTAGCCTCCTAAATAGGTTAAAATATGGCTGGATGCCCAAGAAGATAGCTTACTCTCATGTATATAAATGTTAAGGCCTCATAAAGTCTAACGAATTATGATCACTAACAAATCTAAGAGTTAATGGCAACTCACATCTCCTGATAGTTACTAGTTGCCAGGGACTATGATGAATATTTTCCGTGATTACTCCATGATAACAGTATTTTGTAGAAAAGGAAAGTGAACTGTAGAGACATGAAGTTTTGTCTGCAGCTGTATAGGTGGTAATCAGAAGAGCCCGGACAGGGCCTGGGAAGTTGGGCTGTAGACTCGGAAGTCTTAACTATTGGACTAAAGAGTAGCTTCTTCTCACAGAACATTCTCTATGTGTTAGGAACTCTGCCAAGCACGTGATTGTGTTTTATCCCTACATTTATTATCATTCTCATTTTCCAGATGAGAAAGCAGAGGCCTTGAGAAATGAATTAAATTATTCATTTACTACACAGCTGGAGAGCGGTGGAATCCAGATAAAAATCTATTTTTGTTTTGCTTTTGTTTCTCGATTCCAGAGTCCGTCCGAGCATGTGTGCACTCGGCCACATGCCTCTGGTTAGACAGCAGCACCACAAAGTCACAAAAGAGAAAAATACCTCAACTTGCCCCTTTCTCGTTCAAAGGAGGAAACCAAGATCCAAAGTGAACACGGTCTTACGCAAGAGAACAGAACTATTTACTGTAAAGCAGTGACAAAACCTTAGACAGTTTATCCAGAGATCGTCCAAGTGGACTAAATTTCCCCTCTTAAAGGATCTCTGCCCTTTTCTCACTAGGTTATGTCTACTATGAAGCATATTCACTTTAAAATTATGCAGTGTTATTTACGGTTATTGTTATTGTTTTGTATTTCAAGAGAAAGTTTCTCTCTAAGGAGCAATTTTTCACCTGCAGTATTTTTTAATCACCTGAAAAAAAATTAAAAGCACATGATAGAGAAGACACAGTTCATTTTCTTCTTATACCTAGGTGCAGCTTCAACGTCTAGTTTTAAAAGATGGACTCTGTCAACTGACTTAATTCACCATCTAATCAAGCCAATAGATTCCCGGCAAATGTTTGGACAGATTTATGTACACTTAAGTTCACACCAAAGATTTAATGCCGCATCAAGGCTTGCTCCCTATGAGAATTTCTAAAGGGAACTTTCCCTGGGCACATTTGTGAGCATCTTTGATTGAAAGCACTGGAAGGTAAAAATCTGTCCCTCAGGTACTCTCTTACTTTCACAGAATGGTTTAGTTTGTAAAGCCACAGAGGAAGTTTTTGGCAGAGTCAAATGATTTGTGTTTTTAATTTTTTTTTTTCTTTAACCAACAGGGAGTTAACCTGCATCAGACGGGATGGTAGTCAGGGGTCCTGGGCACACAGAGAGCTATGGACATGGTTAATATTAAGCACAGTGTTCCTAAGGCAGGATGGAAGGGCAGCCAAAATATATTGCTCAATGTATACAATAAAAAGAAACCAGGGATGGATAATATGGAGGCTGAGGACAGCCACCCCCATAATGACATTTTTTCCAATTTCTTGACGTGAGTCAATTCATAGATTTGGAACCTATTGACTGAAAAAAGAGGCCAACCATTCAAAAGGAAGACCATGTAATTATACCCAGTAGTGTTTCCCCCACACCTTCCCAAAAGGGATATGTGGCCATTCAGTCAGATTATCATACTATGGAAAAGATGAGTCTCCAAACAACACCAGGACTGTTAGACACAGCGAGTCAGGAACTAAAAGCACCATCATCATCTATGTTACAGAAGGGACTATGCAGGGCAGGAAATAATTGCAATCCTGGCTCCAAACCAGCTCATAGTGGGTCAATGAGTCACACAAATCCACTTGCTGGTTATTTTCCCAGTCACTGAATAAATAATTGGAGTTGATATACTCGTAGTCAGCAAAATTCTCATATTGGCTCTTTGACATATAGTGTAAGGGATAATGTAGTGATGAAGGCCAAGTGGAACCTCTGAAAAGTCCCCTTCTCCCCAAGATAGCAGATTATGAACAATACTGCATCCTCGTGGTAATAACAGTGATTGATGTTACCCTAAAATAATGGAAGAATATAGGAGGCCCTCATCATATCACCATATGAGCCACCAGTCTGACCCCTCCTGGATGGATCATGGTGGATAACAAACGGATTATCACAAATGTATCTAAGTAGTAATACCACTGAAATTGCTTTACTGGGTTTGGGTGTACTGCGTGTGAGAAAATTAACACAGCTTCAAGCAAGTGGTTCTGAGCCATTGATTTGGTGAGTGTATTCTTTTCTATCAGGCTGTGCTCTAGGAGATAGAGAGTATGAACCACATCCATGGGTTCCCATATCCAATAATTTATTTTTGGATTTTGCCATCGGGAATTCCTGTGGAAAATCAGAAGGGTGCCTGTAAAGCCACTTGGGCTGGCTGTGTTCCTTCACTGAAGGTTACTGATCCTCTAAGCAATTCTTTGCGTTCAGTTTCCAATATTCTCGACCTGGCTTCATTACTTTATGCCTAAAATGTTAAAAGCTTGACTACCACTAAGCTCCAGGTTGTAGTACTAATCCCAAACCTTTGTAACTAGTTCATTAATAAAGAAACTTTCCTCAATTATCTTGTTTTGAATGTGCCCTCTGTTTCCTTTGGGACTCTGTGACTATTTGATATGGGGCCATCAAATCTGCCTGAGATTTTGAGAGGGAAATGACAAAGAAATTGAGAGTTAGGAAGATAAAAATTATTCTGAATGGTTCTTGACTTAATTTTCTTCTCAGTGACTCCTGGATACATTTTAAGAATTTCACCAACCTCTAATGAATGATTTTATACATTGTTGTATTAAGATAGAGCTTCTCAATATGTGGCCTCTTCACCAGTGGCTTCAAAAACACTTGAGAACTTATTAGAAATGTAATTTCTTGGGCTCCATCCCAGACCTACTCCATCCCAGACACTCTGGGAGTGGGGCTCAGCATTCTGTATTTTAATAAGCCCTCTTGGTGATTTTGATGCATGTTAAACTGTGAACCATGCATTCAGGTGGATCATGACCCTGACTTCCTAACAGCGAAAGCACTCATTTAGGTAACCAAATGCATAGAAGACTCTTATTAGGGAAAACTGAATATACTATATCAAGACATGAATAGATAATGAAATATTTATATGATTGTACCTATTCCCAAGCTTCAGCAGTTTCTTTTTAATTAGAAAGTGCAGAGAATGTTTAGCTTTCCTGTGCCAAGTTTATCATATTGTTCAGCTCTAGAAACCATATAAGCCATAAAGAGTTGTCTAGGGAACAAATATAATTACTTAAAGGTCAGAATTTTTCCTAACTGTCTTCTACAGAATGCTATTGCCATAAACTATTAGTGAGAAGTGTTGGGGAACTGGAGGCAGTGGGCCCCAGGTCAAATAATTTAAGAAAACTTTTTTTAACCCCACAGTATTAAATATATTTACTTATAACATAACTATTCTAAGTTATTAATATGCAATTGTGCATTAAAAATTCCCACAATTTTTGGCATGGTGCATCTCTCAGAGTACCATAAACATAAAATGAATTTTGGGGAAAACTCAAGCCAGGAAATGACATAATTAGTAAAACAGGGCTATACACAAGGTAACCAAAGGCAGATGATGAAATAAAAAAATGAACTGAAGTCATATGGACTTCAATGGTGAGGGTCTCTGATTCTCAGAATGGCACATTATAATTATTCTCTGAAATGGCAAAAAAAAATTACCACAAAGTTTAATAAGGCAGAAGAAATTACAGGATCAACCTAAGAGAAGGAGAAGGTAGATCTGTCATGTCTTGGCAAATTGATAGAGTGGCCAAGGTGAGGAATAGGCAGAGAAAAGCTGTAACCCAAAGGAGAAAATTCCATGTACTAAAGGCAAATTTTCACTTTAAGTAAAATAGAAGAGACATTTATTGATTAATCCATTATTTTATGGGGTCTCAACTGAAGGGTCCATCAGAGTTCATCAATGGATTGTCAGTGAAAATCCAAGTGCATTACTAGAGTATAATTAAAAATATATAGACAAGCTTGCCTCTCCCATTCTCTTTACCTCCATTGATAGTGGACAAGAGGAAACTCAGTGTCCCCAATATATTCCAAATAAATATTTCTCTTTCTTGGCTCCCATACTGCAATGGTAGACCTTTTTACAGGTTATGAAACATGTTTAAACAATTACTTGCCTAATAATTTTAAATGGAGTATAACTTATAAAAATATTGAATCACTATGTTGTACATCTGAAACTAATATACTATTGTAAATCAACTATACTTCAGTTAAAAAAACTTGTTTGCCAAAGGTTGAGTGGCTAGTATAAGACTAAATTAGGATTTAGAAATTGATCTTTCCTTGAATTGGTCAATTGATTAGTTACTGAATTCAGATTTTCTTGAGGCGAGAAACAAGATGGTGTTTTTATTATACACTGAAGTACTCAGAAAGTAATCAGTTAATAGTTGTGCCATAGTTCCTAAGTCATCACTTCTTTTGTTTCCCTTAGCCACCTCCTCTTGTTCCTAATCTCTGACTTCTGCCACCCAGTGGCAATCCTGTGTGGAGTGAGAGTTATCACATTTAGTGTGAAGGATTGTAAAAGTACTATGTAGCATATTTCAAAAAATATGAGTCTAAACGTGGAGCAGTTAAACCCCTGAGGACTCAATGTATCACTTACGTTAATCATGGGAAGTGACAAGTGACAACTGAGAGCACACAATTGAGGGGCAGGTCAGATACAATGGTAGTAGAGTGTAGTAACAACTGTCTACCCTGATGAGATCTTTATCCATTTGTCCTCATGTACATTGACTACTTATCAAGTCACATTGACTACCAAATGCTAATGGAGTTGAGTATCTGAAGATGCCTGTCATCAGGATTAGGGACCACTAAAAAAAATTACATTATCTAAAACCTTGAAAAATGCATTGCTAGAGCACCGTTATTGCTAGATATTATTTTCTCTTATAGTTTCCTCTCTTTACAAGAAAGGATAACCAAAATGTCCCAAGGAATAAGCAGAGACAGATTCCATCACAACGAAGTGTTGCTTAGTTCTTTCACCCTTGAATTGCCTGTAGAGATGCGTGTGGCTTCTTAGATAATTGAAAGCAGAGGGCCAGCCCACTAGTCGCCAAATTATAGAGCTTTCCACAACAGCTTTTGGCAGCAGTTTCCAAGATTTCACACTGGAAAATGTGTAATTCACTCTATCTGTGTACATTTGTCATATCATTTTTCTCTCATAGTATTATTTTGGATTTGACAGCAAGGGAAAGGATTGAAGAGGGTTCCAGATCATACATTTTGGGGAGAATATTTTGCATCCTTTTAAATTTCACGTTAAGTGGATGAAGAGTTTAAGAACTTAGTCGCCTAGTTATGAACATTATGTAACCTGTAGATATTACCAGCACAGAAAATGAATCATTTCTCACTGAGACAAGTAAACTTTTTGGAATACTTTCACTTTCTTAAGAAAAGAAAGTGCCTTCCACAGAGCCCTCAGACCACACTGACTGGACCTAGACAATGAGGTTTCCCCACCCCTAGGCGGTAACACTAGTGTTTCTGCTAAGTACAAAAGAGAAAATGGACTATGTCTTTTCCAAGGCAATTGGCAATAGGGCTATAGTTACCTTTTATTTCTTTTCATTTTCAAAATAGCCAGAACCAAAGGAACAGCCTGACCAGTTAACCCGTCTGCACAATTACAGGGCAATGATGATCACATGTCTTTGGGGCCGGCTCTGCCTCCCTAACTCCATCCAGCAAAGGCACCATCTCTAAGGGAAATGACACTGAGACAATGCAGCCATTATAAGACAAATGCAGTTCTCGGGAATTGGAAACACTTTGCTGTCAGCTTCCTGGCTCAGCAGGTTCCCAGGCTTATGATTATCTCACAGCTGTAAACCTTGCAGGAGGCATTTTAGTAAATGCCCGGCCCGGGGTTCTGCTTTGGGATACCAAAGACTGGCTGCTGGGTAAATTTCTCCTTTACTGTCATCTCAGTCTGTCCAAATGAAAGAATTAAAAACAGGTGGAAATGTCTGTGCCCTAGACTTCTCTGCACTCTCAGTTTTTGAAAGGTCCTCCGTAGCCACTTGGGAGTCTTGGAATCTCACATGGTTCAATTCCATGCCTTTCATCTGGACACTTGTATCAAAATCAGTGTTTCTGTCCTTGATTTGTATTGTGACTGCAGAGCACTGCTGTGCTAGGTCCCAGAAGACTTGGGTTGTACTGCCAGCTCCAGCACAAATAGCTTAACTTCTCAGATTTCACGTTCTCTGTTCTTAAAATGAGGTGTTTAGGTTAGATGGTCTCTAAGTTTCGCATCAATTTCAAGTTGCTACAATTTTTATAGACTTGTTAACCCATTTAAAGCTAATGATAGCTTGTGGTGTAAACCATCATCACATTGACATCATTTTGTAAACTACCCCCACCCCCCCACATACATGCACATCATGTTCACAGACAATGAGAACCAACATTACTGAACCTCCACTAAAATGACCAACACTACTGTATAAGTTACCTCATTTAATCCTCATGCCAGTTTTTAAAAATTGTATTATTATTATCAATCTTTCAAGTAAAAGAATTCATAATTATATTTAAAAACTTGGGTAACCTACTCTACTAGTAAATAGCAGAGTTTGGGGACTGTAAAGCCGTATTAATTCCCGTTTTTATGGTGCCTTCTACTGAACATCAACTTAGTTTGTTCACTGGTTAAAAGTCTTCTCTTATCATGTTTTAAAAAGATTAATCAGCAATAATTAATTGAATAATCTCTATGTGCTAGGCTCTATTCTAGGTACTGAAGCTGTAAATCCTGCCCTAAGGAGAGCTTATATTCTAGTGGGGAGAGAAGAAATATACAAAAATGATGAGTCAATATTGATCAATCATGTATTAGATAAATGGCAGGGAAAATAAAAGAAATCACAGAAGAAGGACTGAGAATATCGAAATGTTGATAGAGGCAGTGGAGGGTTGCCTGTTCAAATGGAGTGGCAAGGAAGCTTCTTGTTAAGAAGGTGATACCTGATGAAAGGACTAACACAGGCGAGGGAATCAGCCAGGCAGTTAACTTGAGGAGCGTCATTACAAGCAGAAGGAACAGTGAAGGTAAAGAGCTTAAGAATGTAGGACCCCTGGAGCATGTAAGGAACAGCTGATGAGGACTGGATGACTAGAATGTGGAAAAAGACACAAAAAGTAGAAAACATCAGAAAAGTGATGAGGTAATGAGTGATAGGAGGATATAGACATATGGGGTTTTAAATGCCATTGGAAATGCCTTGCTTTTATAAATTTCAAGTGTGTCATAAAGCCATTTGAGGGTTCTGAAAACAGGAATGCCCTGTTTAACTATGGTCCAACAGAATCATTCCGGTTGCTGTGTTACAAGTAGAATGCAGAGGAGTAATGGAGGAAGCAGGGAGGACAGCTAGGGACTGACAGTAATAATGATCTGGGTAAGAGCTGACATTGACTTGGACAATTAGGCCTATGGTGTTGCATAGGGATAGTGAGAAGTGGTGAGATTCTAGGTTTTTAAAGGCAGAACCCACAGATTTCCTGATGAATTGAGTGAGAAGAAAGAATAAAGAGAAGAATTAAGAGGGGCTCATGTTTTTGACTTGAGAAACTGCAAGTTTATAGTTATCACTCACTGAGATGGAGAAAATTTTTAGATGAGCAAATGTGGGAGGAAGTATCAGGAGCTTTGAACACTGAATACTCGGATGTCTAAAATTAGATTTTGAGTTTGGCTTGCCTATTAAATACCCAGGTGGAGATATTAAGTGGTTCAATACACAAGTCCAGAGTTTATAAAGTAGAGGTCTGAAATGGAAATAGAAAATTTAAAATCATCAGCATAGACATGATACTTTGGGTTTTTGCGAATGTATGAGGTTTCTATGGATATAAGCATAGATAGAAAAGAAAAAAAGGGAGAGTTCTAAGAACTAGCCCTGATGTATTCCAATATTTAGGGAACAGTAACTAGGGGGAGAAAGAGACAAAGATTATGAGAAGTACTAGCCAAAAGATAGGTGGAAAACCAGGATCTGCATTTTCCTAGAAGTCAAGCAAGAAGAAAAAATTTTCAAGAATGAAGGAATCATTAACTCTGCCAAACCCCATCGATAGGTCAAGTAGTAAGACATCTGGGAATTTTCTGTTTTATTTAGGAACATGAATAGCCAGGATCTTTGTAGAGACCAAAAAACAAAAACAAAAACAAAAACAACTGACAGATTGGATTTTGGGAAAATGCAAGGAAAGAGTAACTGAAACTGTAAGACCAGGCAGCTCTTCTGAGGGATTCTGCTCTAAAGGGAAGGAGAAAAAAGGAACAGTAGCCAAAATGGGGCCATTATAAGGATGATAAAGATGGTTACTAGCAGGCATCACCTGAACACATTTTTACTTTCTTAACACAGTAAAGAAATAATAGCCATCATCAATTCACTCAGTTAATAAATACTTATTGATTGCCTTCCTGTGTTATGTACTGCTTTGAGGTGCTGGGGATACAGCAATATACCCTCAGAAAAAAGTCTTTGTTTACAAAAGTAAAAAGTTCTGTGCAGAAAATTAATGTTTCTATAAAAAGAAGAGTGACCACTGGCTACTGGAGACTACATGTTCAAAACTGCAGTCTGGTAGATCCCCAAATATGCCTTCAAGTTTGGCCATTCTCTAGAAGAACTCACTGAACTCAGACAAGCCATTATCCCAATGGCTACAGTTTATTACAGCAAAGGATACAGACTAAAATCAGCAAAGGGGAGAGTCACATTGGGCAGAGTTCAGGAGATAATAGGTGCAGGTTTATAGCTGCCTTCTCCCAGTGGAGTCAGGCAGACAGCGCTCACTTCTACCAGCAACAGCGTGCGCAATAGTCATAAAGTAGACCCAGTCAGGCAAGCTCACTCAAGTCCTGGTGTTCAGTGTTTTACTGGGGGTCTGTCACTAGCTGACCGTCTCCATGGCTGACTTTAGTTGCTCAGTCTCCAGCCCCCCAGAGGTCAAGCTGATACCACCTGGCCCAAGGCCCCTATCATTAATAACATTGTCAGAATAAACTAATGTGGTCTAAGACCCCAGGAAAAGACACTCACGAGGCAGAATATTCTGAGGGCTCAGAGGTAGCCTCACCGGAGCAGGTCGAGGGTCAAACCTTTCTTTGGAAGATGTTCTCTCACACTGTAACATAGAATTTTAATGCTTTCATATAAACGTTCATGTCTCAAATACCTACCGTAATCTCTGAAAGAATCTGGTATTATCTTACTTAAGCAACTCTCTCAGTGTCCAGAAGCTCAGCTAGACTATCTGAACATTTTAGCAGTTTAATCTGGTTCTTCTTTCCATTCCTTCAGCTGAAAAAACTGGTGGTTTACATTACTTGATTTAGAGAAGGCTCTGGGCTAAATCAACTGTGTCCAAATTGATAAACAAATTATTTTTAATTACTGAGCAGCTTGAAATAATTTAACAATTTTCATTCAGAAGATGAAAAAGATGGAATACATTTTGTGACAACTAAAACCTGATATCATGTCAGAAAATCTGAGAACAAAAATAATTGTTAACAGACATGAGAATATTGAATTTCAAACCCATTGTTTCTCACCACGGAAATATTTCACGTTGCAAAAAATTAGAGGTTCAAAAAAAATCCATTATGACCCAAAAAGAGAAGACTAAAATGCACAAAATAAACAACTTGTAAGATAAAATCTTTAACTATTGCCATGGTCTTTTAGGGAACTCCAAAAAAACACCTCACCCTAGCAACCCACATACACTTTTCTGTGTATATTCTAAAGTTTTGGATTTGCCATATTACTTTCACCAATAACCAAGAAACAAAATGCAGTGGCTCCATAATTCACACATGTGCCATTTCAGCCCTGAGACAGAACATCTACTTTAAACTTTGCTTACAAGTACGTGCTCAGAAGTCAAAACATGAAGGGAGGAGTAATAATTCTGATTATTTAATCTGAAAAAAATTGTGATGTTCAAAGCGGAAATAATTCATTATGATTTTGGAACCTATTAATGTGGGGGAAGGAAAGAGTTGGAGGACAGAGATTGGGGTTGGGGTACTTGATGTGGTACCTGGAACTGAGCTATATTTTTAAGGGTCCTTCATTAATGCAGATTGCTCTTTATTTCTAAAGACTATCTTTGATCAGATCTATATGTAAGTTGATAAAAGAAAGATAAACATTAATTTAGCATTTACTATTGCTAGATAATGCTAAATATATATTTAAGTACCATTTAATTGGTTAAAAAAAACTTAATGATGGCACTATTATGCCCATTTTACAGAAAATAAATGATTAGAGAATTTAGGCAACTTACCTAAAAATATAAGGTCATTAAGGAGCAGGAATGAAAACTGAACCTTGATACATCCCACAATACCATTTGAAGCTGTGGAGATGTTTCTGCCAGGGGTAGAGACACAAAGCGTTGGACTAGTAAACCTATGAAGCCACAGAACAGACACTTAATATAATTGTGCATTAAAAACAATCTCTGAGCCAAAATAAATGTGTATTGAGCATTAGAACATCTTGTTGCTGGGGTACTCTCTCTATATATATATATAGACAGATAGAATATATAGATATATCTTCAAGGGGCACACAGTCTTGTCAAGAAGAAAAGATTCTGAGATCCGTGAATATAATCCACTTTGATGGAACAAGAAGGTGCTGAGGAACCAGAAAGAGAGCACTTTGTTCTACCTGGGGCCTAAAGAGGGCCTAATATGAGAATTGTGTTTAAGAAATGAATTCTTCCCGGAGGTGAACTATGGAAGGGCATTCCCAGCAAAGATGACACATATGAAGAAAGGCACAGAAGCATGAAAGATTGCAGTCTGGTTAACGAAGGAGGAATTCACTGATTTGACCACAACATGACATGAACAAGAGGGTTTACGAGAAGATAAGATGGGGAATAGAGTATTAGGATCAGGTTGTCTATTTAAAGAAATCTGGAGTTTACTGTATAATCAAAGGATATCATTGAAAGGGAATGTTTGAATAGATATCTGTGCATCAGAGTTTTTCAAATGCTTGTCTTTTTTATGCCTTAAGAAGTGGAACAATTTCTCTCTGGAGTATATGGCTTCTATTTAGAAAAATACTTTGGTCACTTTGAATGTGAAAAATGTAAGAAAACATCTTATATCTCCCTCCTGCCTCCCTCCACTGGACATAGTTTGGAAAGAGTTATATAACAAAATGATATGTAAGCTGGACTGCAAAATAAATTTACAGGAATATCAGTATACAGAAAAAGAAGTGAGAGAAGAAAAAGTGCTATGCAAAATTGCAGTAAGTGAACAAAGAGGGGAAAAAATCACCATTAGGAAGATTCTGAGCATTGATCATGTTTGAAATATTCTTAATAACGACAAAATCTAACATTCAGTCTTGTGGTACTCCACTGTAATTTTTTCCCATTACCTCAAACTTTGGTAAAAATTTACATCAGTGCTTTGTGTAAGTACACTTGGGAAAAAGCCTTGATAGGAGACTGTATCCCATATAGCAATGGTATATGTCAGAGAAGAAAACAACCATGGGAGAAAAAAATACTTGAATTCTAAGTAAGTGTTAGAGTCCATTAGGTATACAAAATAAGGGCTAGAAGAAACTATCAAACAAATTTCCACACAGATTTGTAGATATCCTGTGGGAAAGATGCTGGTTTCCTAACTGCACTCGGGGTAGGGACTTTTAAGAAAATTTCATGTAAATACTGTAAGACATTGATAAACACTTGGGGTAGGGACTTCTAAGAAAATTTCGTGTAAATACCATAAGACATTGATAAACAGAGGTATCATTAAGTGGTTCTTACAGGATCCTATGTAAATGGTGATAGTGATTCGGATTAAGGTGTTAGCAGTAGCAATGGAGAATATTAGACGAGATCAAGGTAACATTTGCAAGTAAAATCAGAAGGACTTGGCAATTTATTTTATTTTTTGAACAACAGGCTAGATGATTATACCGTTTACTGAGATAGAGAAAAGTAGAGAGAAATAAGTCAATGGAATTAAAATAAGAGCTATGTTTGGCTGTGTTGAATTTGAAATATGTATTAGATAATTAAATGGAGAGGTAACCACTCTGTTTATCATCACCTAAGTAAAAAGTATATATGAAAAGCAGTGGAGGATATCACATAGAGCTCTTGTGTACTACAATATTTAGGGCCCAGCATAAAAGGAGAAGTAAGGAAAAGAGCCTAAAACGGAATAGCCAGTAAGGTGGGAAGAGGATAAATATGGTGTGATGAAATCAAGACAAGAGTGTTTCGAGAAGATGGGAGTTACTTGTGACAAATGCTGTTGAGAACTTGGCTGAGATGCTTGGCTAAGATAAGAGCAGATAAGTGAATCTTTGAACTGAATATCTGGAAGTCACTGGGAATATTGACAAGAGTCTTTCAGAGGCATGATGAGGATGGAATAATCTGAGTAGAGCATGAGGAGTGAGGAAGTGAAGTCCATTACTATCATAGCCAACTTTTGAAATTTACAGAGAAATTCTAGGGAAAAACAATGTTGGCTAATAGGTTCATGAGGAATATTATATAATGCAAGTACATACATTGTTAAATATGAGAGATAATAGAGAATGTTCGCACACTTCTAGGACGCTTCCAGAATGGAGAGAGAAACTACAGAGAGTTTATAATTCTAGGAACTGAGGCCACAAAAAAGTTATGACAGCATCCTCCAATTGCCTTGTAAAGGCCTACTTACATTGTAACATCTGCAATCTTCAAACATTGAAGTTCTCAGGTCCCCAAACTGGCTCAGAAATATCTTGGTTGACTAATCGGTCCTTGTGTTTTTGTTTTCTTTTTTAAATAGGCTTTTTAAGATAGTTTTAAATTCCCAAAATAGTTACAAAGATAGTACAGTGCTTTCTCATACATGACCTGTATTTCCCTGTTTATTAACATCTTACATTTGTATGGTATATTTGTGCCTGTTAATAAACAAATATTGATATGTTATTACTAACTAAAGTCTATGCTTTATTCAGATTTGCTTGATTTTTACCTAATGTCACTTTTCTGTTCGAGAAACATCATGTGTCTTTAGGCTCCTCTTAGTTCAAAATTTCCTTATTTTTGATAATCCCATAGGTTTCAGGAATACTGGTCAGACGTTTTTCGTAGAATGTCCCTCATTTGGTATTTTTTTGATGCTTTCCTCATGATTAGACTTGGGCTGTATTTGTGGAAGCAGCCAGGGGTAAAGTGCCAGCCTTACTACATCATATCAAGAGAACACTCTATCGACACGACTTATTACTGTCGGTGTTAAGCTTCATCACAAGGCTGAGGAAGTGTTTGGCATGATTCTCGGGTTTGTTACTCTTTTGTACCCGTTCATACTATAATCTTTGTTAGGAAGTCATTATGCAGATCACATACTTAAAAGAGTGGGGAGTCAGCGTTCCACCTCCTCAAATCAGAGTATCTACAGAAAGTACTTGGAATTTTGCAAGAGATTAGTAGCCATCCCCTTTATTTATTTCTTCACTTATTTTATTTCTTCACTTATTTCCTTCCACATAGATTCATGAATTTTTATTTTATACTTGGAGTTATAATTCAATGCAAAACCATTTATTTTGCTGCTCAAATTGTTCCAGCTTTTAGCCACTGGGAGCTCTTTCACTTGGCTCCTGTGTTTCTTGGACATACTCCTGTTATGCGGTGTTTGTTTATGACAAACTTACTTTCTGGCATTACAAAATGCTCTAGGCACATCTTGTAAATTTCCTGCTTCAATCCTATAATCAGCCATTTCTCCAAGGAGCTCTGGTTTCTTGTATTGGAAAATAGGATAAGAAACCAAGATACGGGAACTAGATACGCTCATTCCTACTGGAGTGTTCTCTTCTAGACCCTCTCAGCTGATAAAACAGAGAAATACTTGTGTGTATATGAACCCATGTATGTACATATACCTATGTATATTTTTAATTTTCAATTCCACTTGTTCATTGCAGGTATAGAGTGATGCTATTACCTCTCGTATGGAACCTTGTTTCCTGTGACTTTCCTATACTCATTTATTAGTTTCAAGAATTTTTTTGTGTAGATTCTTGAGATTTTCTACATAGACAATCAAGTCATCTGTGAATAGAGACAGTTTTGGGTTTTTCTTTCTAATTTATATACATTTTATTTCCTTATCTTGTCATATCACACTAGCTAGAACGTTCAGGATGGTGCTGAATAGGAATGAGGAGAGAAAACATCATGGCCTTGTTTCACTTGAATAGAATTTAATCAATTTCACTGAACTTTTCAAAGAACAAGACTTTGGTTTTATTGATTTTCTCCACTGCTTGCTTTCTTTCAGTTTCATCAATTTCTGCTATAATTTTTATTTTCACTTACTTGCTTCAAACATAAATTGATCCTTTTTCTGGTTTCCTAGATGTGTAAACTGTGGTTATTCATTTTAGGCATTTCCTTGTTCTGAAATCTCCTTTGTCTGAAATGTATACAGCTCCATGGTTTATCTTTCTGCATTCCTTTATTTTTTAAATATATATAGATATTTCTATTTTTACTCATACATAATTATCACCTGTATATATATAACATGCCTATAAACATACACATATATGCACATATGTATATATTTAATATCATTATCTAAACATATCACATCAATTGTTATACACACTTCAAGTCTTTAATTTTATCCTTCAAAGTTCTGACATAATGACAACAGGTACATAAATGGTGTTAAAAGGCAGATTTTCTCCTTTTTCTATACATGCCTGGTATTTATATAAGGTTGATGTATTTCTAAGCATCTTAATTTCCTTGAAAATGAAACAAAAACTTCCGGGAGATCGTATTGCAATGTAAAAAAGGCTAATGTAAATGAGAAAATTTAAAGTAAGGAATATTTATTGTCCTGAACATTCTTTTCATAAATCAAAAACATGACATTAGGTAATAACAACCTCCAAATGGAAGACCTTCAACTTGAGTATGTTATGATACATCATATATTCATTGTGAGAAGCCAAATTCAGCTTCTGGACAAGATGGAACAAAAGGGATTAGATTCACCCAGCCCTCAAAACAACCAGAAAAAAAAAAAGACAAAATATGAAGAAATAACAATTTACAAACATTAAACATTAGGAATCACAGAACAGAGATCTTTGAGAGAGGGGAAACAAGTGAAGTGGGCCCAATGATAGCTCCAACTTACTACCTGAGAGTGATTCCACACCACTGATAGACAGAGGGGCCCAAGCACAGCAGGGAGGTCTGCCCAATTGGAGGGAATAGTGCTTGGAGGCCAAGGTGGCGAGAGTTACAAAGAGAAGCCTCAAAAAGAAGAGATCCAGAAATAGAGACTCCAGAGATCAGAAAGTCCCACATGCACACCTTAAATCTTCAGCTGGGTACTTACCAGTGCATGCATGTACAAGACCAGGAGCAGAAACACCCAAAACAGCCAGAGGAAGACATCCCTAGAGCTCACAGAAGGCGAGAAATAGTTTATGTTTCTACTAGCCAGTGTGAAAATCATACTAATTCATCATTACCATGAAATTACCAGGGTACTGGCACAAAATGGAGCAAAATTATTTGTAGACTAAAGGCTGCTTTGGTTTCACTTAACAAAGCATAAGATCAAAACTCTAAAGTATAAAATTGTTTTCATGAAACTTAACTACATGCCATAAAAAGGCTCAAAAATATTTAAATATTTAAGTCTAGTTCTCAACTGATAAAATTCACAATGTATTGCATATACTAAAAATAACCAGGCATGCAGTAAAGCAAAAACTGTAATTCATAATGAGGAAAAAATTATTTAAGAGATATAGACTCAGAAATGACACAGATAAAATAATTTCTAAAGAACATTAAATTAAACAAATTATAACTATTTCGTATGTCCAAGAATGTAGATAAAATACTGAACATGTTAAGGTGAAACACAGAAGATATAAAACAGCCCAAATCCCAACTTCTTTAGATAAAAAATATGCAATAAAAACTACTATTGATAGAAATAAAAGGAGACTAAATATTCAAAAGAAAATAATAGTGAATTTGAAGGCATAGTAATAGAAACTATCTAAAATAAAACGTAAGGGGAAAGTGTCTGAAAAATAAAATAGACAGAGCATCAGCGAACTTTGGGTCAACTTCAAGCAGTATAAAATAAGTATAATTTGTATCCAGAAAAATGAAGAGGGCAGTGGATAAAAGAATATTTTAAGAAATACATCTTAAATTTTTCAAAATTTGATTAAACAATAAAGTCACAGAAGTTCAATGAGCTCCAATAATAAAAAAGTAAGAAAAACTAAAAAAAAAAAAAAAAAGCAGCTCTTAATCAAATTGATTGAATCAAGTTGTTTTAACCTGAAAAACATTATTAGTGAAAACAAAGTATGCAGGATAACAAAGAGAAGAATGACAGCAAAATTCTTTGTGGAGACATTGAAAGCCAGAAGAGCTTTGAAACTGGAAGAATAAATTTTCAAGCTAAGATTCCATATTTATCATCTTTCAAAAATGAAGATGAAATAAATAGCTTAAAAAAAACCCCTCACTTTATTATGGCTTCTCTTTCATTAAAGTGCCTTCTGAAAAGTGCCCTTCCAGCTTTTCTGCTTGCTTTTTAAATATCTTTATTGAAATATAATTCACATACCATAAAATCCACCCAAAGTGTACTATTATACGGTTTTAGCATATTTACAGAGTTTTACATGCATCAGCACAACCTAAATTTAGAACATTTTCATTACTCCAAGAAGAAACTCCGTATCTGTCATTCCTCAGCCTCCAACCCAGCCTTAGGCAGCCACTAAGCTTATTTTTTTCTGTGCACATTTGCCCACTTCATATAAAGGGTTTCATAAAACATTAGCATAACGGTTTCAAGGCTCATCCATGCTGTAGCATGTATTATTATCTCACTTCTGTTTATTGCAAAATAATGTATCGTTGAATGGATACAGCACATTGTATTTATTCATTCATCAGTTGATGGACATTTGGGCTTGTTTCCACTTTTTTGCTATTATGATTAATGCTGCTATGAATATGTGTGTGAGAGTTTGTTAGATATGTGTTGTCATTTCTCTTAAGTACATATCTAAGAGTGGAATTACTGCATCATATTGTAACTCAATTTTTAACGTTCTGAGGAAATGCCAAATGTTTCCAAAGTGGCTACATTATTTCACATTCCCATGAGCAATGTATAAGAGTTCCAATTTCCCTATATTCTTGTCAACATTGGTTGTTCTCTATCATTTTTATAATAGCCATCCCTGTGGGTATGAAGTGGTATCTCACTGTGGTTTAGAACTGAATGTTTAATAATGTTGAACATTTTTTCATGTGACTTTTGGCCATTATATTATCTTATTTGGAAAAATGTATATGCAAATCCTATGCCCATTTTATAGTTGTGATATTTGTCTTTATTATTGGATTGTAAGTACTCTTTATATATTCTGAAACCAGTTCCCTATCAGATATATGATAAACAAATATTTTCTTTCATTCTGTGGATGTATTGTCAATTTCTTGATGGTATCATTTCTTAGCACAGTGTTTTTTAATTTGGATATAGACTAATTAATCTATTTCTTGGTCACTTGTGCTTTTGATGCCTTATCTAGGAAACTATTATCTAATCCAAGAGTATGGAGATCTACTCCTATGTTTTCTTCTAAGACTTACTTTTAGAGTTTTGGTTTGTAAATTTGTGCCTATTATTTTTAGTTAATTTTTGTATACGGAGTGAAGGAGGGAGGGGTCCACTTCAGCCTCTTCCATGTGAATATCTAGTTGTCCCAAAACCATATGTGGAAAAGACATTTTTTCACCATTCAATTTTCTTGGCATCTTGTAAAAAATAAATTCATCATAAAAATGTTTGCTTATGTACTCTCAGTTCTATTCTGTTAATCTATATGTCTATCTTTACACCAGTAAAATATCTTAATTATCGTAGTTTTGAAGTAAGTTGTGAAATCAGAAAACGTGAGTCCTCTAATTTTGTTCTTCAGTTTTAAATATGTTAATAAGGTATTTCTATATGAATGTTAGGATCAGCTTAATAATTTATGCAAAAAAATGGTAGCTGGATGTTAATCAGGATCCTACTGAATCCGTAGATCCGTTTGAGGAGTATTGTCATTTAGAAATATTGTAAGTCTTCCAATCTAGGAACACAGGATGTCTTTCTACTTATTTATATCTTCAAGTTCTTTCAACAATGTTTTGTTGTTTTCAAGTCTTGCACTTCTTTTGTTAAATTTATACCTCAATATTTTATGCTCTTTGAAGATTTTGTGAATGCAATTGTTTTTTAAATTTTGCTTTGGAATATTCAATTCTAGTATAGAGAAAGATGAGTGATATTTGTATACTGATTCTGTGTACTGAAATCTTACTGGACTTATTAATCCTAATAGCTTTTACTGGTTTCTTTATGATTATGATTTCCTATATATAAGATCATATCATGTTCGAATAGAGATTTTCTTACCTAATTGCCTTGGATAGAATCTTCAACGCAATGTTCAATAAAATGATAAGAGGATTTCCTAGTCTTGTTCTTGGTCTTATGGTGAAGTCATTACCATTAAGAATGTTGTTAGTCGTAAGATTTTCAGATACTCTGTACCACACTGAGGAAGTTTCCTTTTATTCCTAGTTTGTTATGTGTTTTCATCATGAAAGGATGTTGCATTTTGTTTCTTGTGCTTTTGGTGCCATATTTAAGAAATTTTTGTTAAATTCATTGTTATGAAGTTTTTCTCCCATGTTTGCTTAATTTCCCTTTTATATTTTTGTTTATTTCAGTCCTTTTTTTCTTGTTTAGCCTAGCAAAAAGTTTGTCAGTTCTGTTTCTCTGTTCAAAAACCATGTCTGAGTTTCACTGATTTTGTTTCTATTGCTTCTCTTGTCTCTATTTCATTTATGTAGACTCTTTTCTGTTATGTTCTTCCTTCCGCTAACTTTGGGTTTCTTTTCTTTTTTTTCCCTAGTTATAGAGGTGTAAACTTAGGTTGTTTGAAATCTTTCATTTTTCTTAATGTAGGTGTTTCTCACCATAAAATTCCCTCTTAGAAATGCTTTTGCTACATCCATTAAGTTTTAGTATGTTGTGTTTCCATTTTCATTTTTCTCAAGATAATTTTTGATTTTTTGCTATAATTTATTCTTTGACTCATTGGTTGTTTAGGAGTGTATTGTTTAACTTTTATGTATTTGGGATTTTTTAAAATTTTCATCTTGTTATTGATTTTTTCTCTTTTTGTTGCTGTTGTTTTTTGGGGGGATGATTAGGTTTGTTTGTTTGTTTGTTTGTTTATTGATTGATTGATTTTTTAATGGAGGTACTGGAGCTTGAACCCAGGACCCTGTGCACGATAAGCACACACTCATCCACTGAGATATACCCTCCCACCATTACTGATTTTCAGTTTCATATAACTGTAGTAAGAAAAGGTACCTGATATAATTTCAGTCTTCTTAAATTTGTTAAGACTAGCTTGCAGTCCAACATATGGTCAATCCTAGAGGATGTTCTGTTTGCACTTGAGAAGAATGTGTCTGGTGCTGTGGGAGTGAATGGCTTTATATGTTTGGTATGTCCTTTTTGTCTATAGTGTTATTCAAATTATATGTTTTCCATCTGGGTGACTTACCTAATATTGAAAGTGGTATATTTAAATCTCCTGCTATTATCATATTATTATACACCCAATAACAGAACTTTAAAATACATGGATCAAAAAGTGACAGGACTCCAAGAGGAAAGAGACAAATCCACAACTATATAGCAGAGTTTTAAGATATATAAAGTAAAAATAAATATATACAAAAGGAGATATTTTTTAAAAATCCATAAGTCCAACTGGAAATTTCAATATCCTTCTTACAATAAACTGATAAGACAAGTAGAATATCTCACTAAGGACATAGAGTACTTGAGCAACATCTTCAATTAACTTGATTTACTTGATATTTAATAGAATTATTCCCTCAAAAAATACAGGATAACCATTTTTTCAGGTACACTCAGAGCAATTACCAAATAAATTACATTCTAAGCCATAAAATAGGTACCAATAAACTTAAAATATTTAGAATCATACAAAATACATCACTCATATAAAAGAAAATACCCACTCTGGTCCTAAGCTAAGTAGAGTTGAGTGTCTGTCACTTTCAATCAAAAGATTCTGGAATATTAAAGTCCCAAAGAAAGTGTCTCTATCAGAGCTGAAATTAAAATACAGGCTTGTCATTTCTCAGTAGCTTTCATCTCACTGTGATTAGAAATCTTTTGGTAGTGTTAGTTTAGTTTTCTTATGTTTGATCTTTATATTTAACCTGACTTTTTATTTTTTCCCATTTCCCTGAATATTTACTTCCTTTTAACAATATCCTATCCCAAATTCAATATAGAGAGAATTAGAAGAATGACTTTCTCAAGTTGCGGTGCTGAAAGTCATATTACTATGTCATTTTTAACTAATGTCACAATTTTCCCTCTGTCTCACATCCTGAGAAAAGAAAACAGGTATTGGGTAGCTCAGATGTTCCAAATTTATAGAACAGTAGACTTCATACCTTAAAGAATTGAATTAAAGCTATGGATTCTCCACAGTAATAAGCAGTCAAACACACACATACACAACAAAAAATTTTGCAGAATTTTGTAGATCCCAGGTTAAGAATTTCTCTTAGAAGCAGAAAGACCACACTCTAATGCAAAATGATTTCATCTTATTATATATATTTTTTTATTTTGAAAAAATATAATACATAAACTACTAAAAGTTAAGAAAAACTTATATATTAATTTTTATTTTATTGTTCCCATAGCACTTGTATAAATTTAAAAAATAGTATAAGTCTATATTTTATTTATTCATCCATAGATCCTACAAGATGCATAAACAGACTTTCTGCTATAACTCAATGTCTCTACCAGAGTTCACTGTACAATAGTGAACCACTTAATCACTGGTATATCTCTTTTCAGTTCTCCTGGTATTTTTAAAATATTGAGTCACAAACTACAGCCCTGTGAACTGCCATGCTTATCATTATAAAACAAAATCAAACACCTTCCACAGGCACTATGTTAAAGAAAAGCCAGAGAGGATGAGCTGAACACTGTGGAAAACGTTCACATGCAAGTACTGATTACCACGAGGCGCACTGTGTTCCCATACAAAAGAGAAAACAATTAGAATAGCAGTGTTTTCCCATTTCCATACCTTTTCATTAATTTCCTCATTTGACTCTCACAACAGGCTTATGAAAATAGTTATTATTATTATTCTTATTTTATTAAAAAAGTAACAATGTTTCAAGAGATCCAATTAGTTTCCACTCTAGTTCTGTAGTTATGGGTTACTCATATAAGCCCTAGTCATAAAGAGGAAACTTTGAAATGAAAAGCATTTACAAATCTGAGTTATATTTTTGGTATATTGATGACATAAAAAATGGTTTAAAAAGAGCTGAACAGAATTTAGAACATAGAGATACCCAGGTTACTTCTAAAACAATAAATATAACAGAATGCTCTGGATAGAAAAACATATAGACACAATTTTTTATCAAATAAACTGTCTCCTCAAAGTTATCCATCTTTTTACTATCACTTGCAGCAAGGGAGTTTTGGTACATCTGAGAAATCATAAAATAAATCCACAAATATAAAATTTAATGAGAAATCAAATAACATAAACCAATCTCATAAAATAGAATGAGGAAATGAAATAAAAAATAGCCAAGGAAAAAAGTCTGACTTTAGTACTCTTGATGGTTTGCCAATTCACAGGCTGCTATTAAAAAAAAAAAATCACCATTATTAATGGACGCAGGATTGAAATATTTAGAGAATGTAAGGAGAGACTGCCATGAGTATTGTTTTTGCTGAGTTAATTATATGGTTTATGACAAGGGGTATGTAGAAATACTAGCACCATAATGTAAAAATTGACCAGATTATATTTCATTGCTGAAAGTAAAATGCAATGTAGAATACAAATTCTGAAGAAAAGGATATTTCATATGAAACACCAGAAAGGCCTTGAGTACAGCAGTCAGATAATTTGAATTTGTATTTCAGCTTTTCAACTGATTAGTTCTATGTGATCTCAGTAGGGTTGTTTTGCCCTTCTGGCTTTATCTTTCCTCATCTATGAAGAGGCTCACACCAACAAACTAAGCACACCAACAGGAAAAGATTAGTAAACAAAATATGAAAAGTAACTTCAAGAAGTACTTCAAAAGATTACAATTCAGTTCAAGTTTTAATTATACATGAGAGTGCTTCAAATGATAATAACAATGATTAATATTTATTCAGTGAATATTTATCAAGAAACTACCATGCTACCTGGGTTAGGTATTGGATATCATCAGATATTCTGGCAAAGGAAAGATATCAAATCTATGTACAGAATTTATAGCACATTCATAGAGAAATAAATCTTGTTATATCGCTTTAAAATATGGCTCTGACCAAAATGAGCACTAGAATTTTTTAACTTTTTTTCTGATTATAAAAATATTAATTATTCTTTTTTAAAAAACTTGAAAACACACAAAAATACTCTAAAATGAAAAAAATTATCCAAAACACTTAGAGAGAGCTCTTATTAACATATTTCCTAAAAGTTATTAATGTGATTTGCACACATCTATTTAAATGTCAAACCATACTAAAAGTCTTATGATGAAAGCAGTCCTCAGTCCTAGACCTTCCTATTACTCAGCTCTGAACTCACGAGATAATTATTTTCAATAGTTTAACTATTTTTTCTGATACTTATTTTCATATATCTAGATAATAAGTTTGGTAGCATTTATTGATTTATCAGTATACTACATATTGATTTCATTTTACTTTATACCAGGATTTAAGTCCTTTATACTTACCCTCCCCCCTCTTTCCCTTTATGCATACACTGCTTTGGTTTCCTTTTGCTGCCATAAAAAATTATCATAAATTTAGTGGCTTAAAAAGCACAGATTTATCACCTCATTGTTCTGTAGGTCGAAAGTCTAGTGGGTCAGCTAGTTTCTCTGCTCTGGGTCCCACAAGGCCAAAATCAAGATGTTGGCCAGCCTAGGTTCTCACCCACGGGCTTTGGAAGAGAATCCATTTCCAGGCTCTTTGAGGTGGCTTACAAAATTCAGCGCCATGTGGCTGTAATCTGAGGTCCTCATTTCTTTCTTGGATGTCAGCTGGGGGGTGTTCTTAACATTTTGTGCCTCTCCTCAGTCTTTGTTATTGGCCCTCTACATCTCAGAAGTAGAAAAATAAAGATGCGCTCACCAAGAGGTAGGAGTTTTCGCAGGTTACTACAGAAGCTATCTGCCGCAGCCTACCATCCAGTCTGCAGTGATTCCCAAACCTCCCACACGCAGAATACATTTACCTCCCTCCCAGAGTTTTTACAGTCTCACACCCCTACAGCATTTACTCCAAGTCCATGATCTCATTATCTGGATCTGGTCCAGGTACAGAGGAGGCTTCTGGGTATGACCTGTTAGGTACAGCTCTTAGGATAAAATTCCTTTCCGTGTACGGACCTTTGAAACTAAGGAGAAAGTTTATTTGTTCAAACCCACCTAACATACACTAGTGGGGCAGGTATATATAATAGCTATAGTTTTTCAGGTTCAAAAATGGAGAGAAGTAGAAGTAAAAAGGAGTCACTGGTACATGGCACTGTGACATCCAGGCAGGAGAACTGCAGCCGTAGTTCCTTGACTAGTTTCTAACACCTGGGAATAATGCCCCTGCCTCACAGTGCTACAGCTTGGGCTCTCTGTGTGTCCTTTAAGTTATACTTCCTTTTTAATGTGAGAGAGAGTATGTTTGCAGAGGACTTGTGTCAGCTTGGTTGCTTCCAGTAGAATTTGGGGGCTTCAAAAGTCTCTCTTCATTTTGCGCCTTCAGCCCAAGATGGCAGTTTTTGCTGAAGTAAATTTCTCAAAAAGTTTATAGGTCTCCCATAGATTTCACTGGGGTTCACTCCCAGACAAACTCCATACCTACAGATTTTTTTTTTTTAGGTTAACATCTTCTCTACTGAGGAAAAATGCCCTTAATCTTCCTAGACGTCCTATATTTTGAGAAGACATGTGATACATTCCCTTATTCTTTATGATAGCCCTTTTTGTGACTGAATACTCTGACCTTTTTACCTTTCTGAAGTTTTAGGAGAATGTTATGCAATTTACATCTCAGTCTTTTCTCTAGAGTATTCTTTTCTGATAGTGAATCTCCTAATGTTAGCATCTTTTTCCATTTGGAGAGACTGAGAATTTTCAAAATTCTCAACTCCTATTTTCTTTTTGTTTAACAGTCTTCCTTCTATTTCTCTCTCTCCTTTCCCATTTCACCATAAACATTAAGACAAAATCAGATATCACCTTCAATAACTTCCTTGGAAATCTCTAGCTAAATAATAAAATTCATCACTTAAAAGTTCTGATTTTCACACAACTGCAGGAGATAACTTTGCTAAATTTTCTGCCGCTACATAACAATGATTCCCCCATTCCTTAAACTTCCAATAACCTGTTTCTCACTCCCTTCTGAGCCCTCAGCTGCAACTTCTTCCAAGTCTAAACTTCTACTTAAAATTGTTCAAAGCAACTTAGGCTTCTCTCATGTTCCTCAAAGTTCTTCCAACCTCAGTTCTATTGCTCAGTTCCAAAGTCACTCACATTTTTAGATCTTTGTTATCCCAACACCTCACTTCTGGCACCAAAATCTGTGATCAGTTTTCTACTGCTGCATACCAAATTATCACAAAAACAGGAACTGAGAGCAACACATATTTATTACCTCACAATTTCCTTGGGTTAGGGTTCCCGGAATGTCTTAGCTGGATCACCTGTTTGAGCTCTCACAAGGCTGCAGTCAACTTATCTGTCAAAGTTGTCTTTAGCTTTAGAGCACTAAGTCGTCAGATTATTTAAACTACAAAAATTTCTGGAGCACTGTCTATCCTATATTCGAAATATATGAATCTATATGGACTCACTATGATGCTGTTACATTATTTTTATGAAACCTCTTAATCTGAATTACTTGGTATTTAAATAATTGGTTTTTTAAAAAATGAGCTTAGTTGGCTTGTAGTTCCTATCATATTCTGGTAAAGTTTATCTTTTCGTGAGTCTATTTTGAATGTTTGTAGTTTCTGTCTCATTTCTTAACTAGAGCAGCATGATATTCCCTGGGATAACAAGGTAGGATGGAGCAGGATGGACACAGTTGTGGTTAAAGCGTCTAAAGCTATATGTTTGGCTTTTCTATATAAATTCAATTTATTTCTGATTTGTTGTTGTTGTTGTGGGAATTAAAGTAAATAAACAAATGTATACTCTAAATCATTTACGTACTATGTGTCAGGGACTCTACTGATTTTATCCAGTGAAGTTATCACATCCAGAATCACAGATATAATTGGTACCAATACCTGGACTTTTTAAAAATTTCTACTGTTATTTTCCATAATCCTTTTCACTTTTGTAATGGCCAAACAGGCAAGTCAATGTGGAAGTGATAAGAATCACATTTTTCAAGTTAATGGCAATAGTCTAAGCAAATTTTCCAAGGGATATAGTATTACTTCAGTTTAACATCTTAGGAGGCCATTCATATAAAACATTTTCACACCTTTATCACCATAATTATTTCATTCTCTCCCCACCCTCACTATAATGTTTAATGACAAGTGCAAATATCCTGCCAGAAACTAAGTACATTTATTCCCCACTGTACTTTCTGCAACTGAGTAAATAACCACAGGATACAGCCATGGTCCTACTAAAGCCGTGTTAAATTGACTTAAATCAGCTCTTCAACTGTCACTTTGACTATACTGACTCATGGCTTACGACATTTGGAGGTGTTTGAGGATAAGCACATGAGCTAAGTCAATAAGAAGTAACTCCAGGAAAGCATGGAGGTTTTCTTTTTCCAGTGTACAATTAACTTGGTATTGTGTATCCTTTTGGAACAGTCATGGTGAAGATTAATGACCTATTCATGTAACTATATTATAAAGACTCAGTCTCCTTCTCTAAGTAGCACTAGATCTGTGAACTGGCTTAAGCCTGGACACAGAATGAGATTACCTTAATTCCCGCAGTATTAGTTATATTAGGATTTCTGATTAGAAGATCTAGAACTTCCACCTAAGTCTGTCAAGTTGTGAATGTGCACACATAACAATTCCATGTTTCAAGTTTCTGCTGTTTCTTCAACAGTACCCATATAGTAGTGTAAGAGAGATGATGGAATTAAGCATTTAATTGGTACTTCAAGTCAGTATTCCTTCCAATCGGTTCCTGAATTTGGTCCTCATACAAGAGATAACAGATTTCTTTAAAGCTGCCATTGAGGCATTCTGATTTTCAACATATATTCTTAATTACACGTCAATCATTTTTAACTTCTGTTTGCATGTCTGTGTGATCTCTAGGGCTAACCCAAAAAGCAATGTGATTAAGACAATTTTCTAATCACTGATGCTGCCACAGTGATTAGTTGCCAGGTGATCTCCCAAACCCTGGTTCTTTACCCACACTTCATCCCATAAGATTAAGCAAAGCTTCATTCTCTCTAGGCAGGAAAATTATTCTCCCGCTACTTGAAAATATGAACCAAAATAATCTCCAGGTATGTGTTCAGTCATCTGTTTTTTCTAGCCACACGCAGGACCAATTACTTAATAATTAGAGTTTCATTAAGAAGCAGATGGTACACTTAAAATAAGATAATTTGAGGAGGGTTTCCTTGTACATTTACAGCAGTAGCAATGTAACGAAACCACAAAGGACAGGACATTAATCAGAAGCATAGCTGTTACCACTCTTGGACCCAAAGAGACAAGAGAAGAGAGAAATTACTTCAATTCTGATGGTTATAGTGGTTAAATTAGTTTCTTAGGGTTGCCATAAGAAAGTCCCAGAAACTGAGTGGTATAAAAAAACGGAAATATATTCCTTCACAGTCCAAAAGGCCAGAAGTCTGAAATCAAGCTGCCAGTAGGGCCATGCTCTCTTGGAAGGAGGATCCATCCTTGTCTCTCCCTAGCTTGTAGAGGTTACTGGCCACCCCTGGTATTCCCTTGCCTATAGGTGCATCACTCCATCTGTCTCCATCTTCACACGTCCATCTCCCCTGCATGTCCTTCTGATTCTGTTTCTCTTCTCCTCTTCTAATAAAGACACTAGTTATATTGGATTTAAGGCCCACTCTACTCCAGTATGGCATGATCTTAACTGATTACATCTGCCAAGACCCTAAATCTAAAACAGGTCACATCTGGGATTCTGGGAATGACATAAACTTGGGGTGGACTCTATGAAATCCAGTACAACTACACAGCCTATTCACCTGAGAAAAGTTTTATCCTTCAAGGTAAATGAAACAACTAGCCTGAGTTGACCTAGACACGATGGACCTAGGAAAATAAGTATGTTGATTTCGCTGTCTTCCCTTCATCTAAATCTCCTACCAAGTCTTCCATTGGCTAACACCAACTGGAACCTAAAGATACGGAACCCATGTTGTTCAACCTCTTGGCCATAGAGCCAGGTAGAGAAAGGTAGAAAGCACATCTTAAAGAGCAAAAAATCTCTAGCACACGCTTAAAGGGACTCATAAAAACCCAAATAAGCTCATTAGGTTTCCAAAAAGAATATTATGGAAAATGGACCAAAAATTAAGTTCTTAGGGTAATGGAATGATGAAAGTGAGAGAATATAACTTAAATTTCATAAGCAAAGCAATAATAAATTGCTCCTGATAGAATGTGTCAATTCTTACTCCAGAGTTCCATCTGCCCTTTAGCATTTCAAGAAGCAGAAACTGCTGGGTACTTGAAAGAAAAAAATGTTTAAAAGATAATTACTAAATTCACATACTTTGAAAATCTAATCCCATGGGAGGCTAGTAAGGTTATATGCTAGGCTGAAAAAAGACAATTAATTTTTTAAGTTTATAAGTAGAGACCAGATACTTGAAAACTGATTATGAGAGCATCTTCATGAATTCTGATCTTCTAGTCAACTAAAACAGTCTTTAAGGAGTCTTTTCAAAATTGTGATTAATGAGGCTTAAAAAAAAAACTTCTATTATCGAAGGTGAAAAGGGGTTTTTTCATCAAAAAAAAAATCATTAAACTCTTCTTTAAAGTAAAAATAGTGCATCTAGGTTAGAATAATATAAATGCAGCCTTCTCTAACGTACCATCTCCCTATGTCACACTAAACTATTAGAAATACTAAACAATGGAACACAGCACTGAAAACAGAGGCTAGCAGTCATCAGTCCATCAGTGTCAGTGGAGAATGTCTACTAGGGGCAAGATTTAGTGGCCTCTTTTTGTATACTTCAGCTTTCAACCTAGAACTCCAATCAAGAGAGAATAAGCTTTAGTTTTACTCATCCCAATTCTCTTTCCCTAACTAAAAGACATGTTTCTGTATCAACCAGAAACCCTGTACAGGAATACTGCTTTCTTAAGTAGCATTTGCTCCAATTCCCAACCAAGATCCCCTTTCTCTCTACACACATTCAGCTACTACGCATCTCATTAATGGAGGAAAAAGAGGACAGATGCTGAAACTTGTCATTTTCATGTAGAACTCGTCACCCAAAGCACTGCAGCTGGGAGAGACACAGGAGGAAAGGTAATCCAGGTGTGGGTGGGTGCATATGTTCATACACATGTGTATCTTTATTAATTTTAATGCTCTACACATTATCAAAGAAAAGCTATATTATCAGGAACATCAATTATCTACCTCTTAGTCAGAAACTTGTAAATATCTTTAGTTTAAACACAAAAGTTTATAAGGAAGGAGGGGGAGGGTATAGCTCAAGTGGTAGCGTGCATGCTTTAGCATGTATGAGGTCCTAGGTTCAATCCCCAGTATGGCCTCTAAAAATATATAAATAAACCTAATTACCTCCCCCACAAAAAGCAAATAAGTAAATTAATTAAAAGTTTATAAGGAAATATACCAAAACAACTATGAAAGTTACTTTAATGCATAATTATAGATTATTTTAAATTTCTCTGTTACAAATCTCTGGATTTTCTCAATTTTCTATACTACATCTATTTAGCTTTTGTAATTAAGGAGGATGAAACACATTTAAAAAGTAAAGGACAGGAAATGGACAAAAAAACAGAAAAGAGAAAGCAAAAAGAAAAGGAACAGATAAAATAGTATCATTCTTGTCTGAATGATACTATGATGAATTTTTGTAGCAGTGGTTGAAAAGACCAATGAGTATAGAATTCTCTTCATCACACAGATGATGATTCTTGAGTATGTGCCTTAAAACAGTATTTATTTAAAGCTGTGTCACAGTTTATAGTTTAATCCTCTGATGTTTTCCTTACAGCATAGCAACCAGAAGCTCCCTACTGCATGAGGTATACAAAAAGTATACCAAAAGAGCACCAAATCATGGTATATTTCAGTTTGTAGCTTTGGGGGGCGGATTTTGGCCAACTTAATATAAAGCAGTCACTTGCAATTCATCTGTTTCTCCCATCCTTCAACATCTACCTCAACTACTTTAGGAAGCTCCCCTAAAATACTCTGTACTCTGTACTTAACATTTTTCTTTTAACTACCATTAAACTCATCTAGCTTTTAAATAAATATAGTATTTCTTTAGTTCATTATTTTATGTTAAATTTTATCTTCTTAACATGCGATAAAATTAAATTTGGCATTGTGTTTGCATTCAGATCTACCGTAATGATATATTTTTATTTCTCTAACAGTGAGGAAAAGCCAGAAAAAATGTTATCTCCATAACAAATAAAATTATATTAGACAGATACTTAGATACATAGAGAGATGGAGATATATTTAAGTTTTAAAATGACAAGGAGCTCATTTGTAGACAGAGTATCTTAAAACTGATCTGTTTATAACACAGCTTACATGAAAAAATTCAATTTTCCATTTCAAAGAGATTTTTATGGTCTCAGCAAACACAGGCATACCTTAGAAGATTTTGGGTGCTCATTAGCATTGACATAAATTTTATATTTTTGGGAAATTAAACATACCAAGTGACAAATGAACAGTCCCTCTTTTTCTCTGTTACCTATCTAGAATTAAATTGCTAATAATGAACACTAAATTTATGACTATGATGATAAGGAATAAAGCTTATACAGATTTAAACTGAATTACAACTTCTATCTATTTGGCTAGACATTTTGTTTATTATGTATTTGTAGTCACTCACTCATAAATATTATCTAAATTTCTTTCTTACATAACTGAGGAGGCATTAAGCAGTACTTGAGTATTTTTATATCATTCAGAGTATTCTTTCAAATATTTTCGGTATATGCTGTTGAAACATACATTTTAAAAACTAGTTAAAATAATTTCAAATTTCCACAATGCTTATAAATAAATACCATACTAATATTGGGCACTGTAAGTGTTTAATAAATGCTTATTAATTCATTAATATTTTTCTACTTCAACCACTTATCAGGCATTTCTCTTACAGGTGAGATATATATGAATTTATGTAAGTCAAAAAGTTCCTAACTCCTAAGGAGCTCATAATCTAGTAAAGGTGGAGACTGGCTTATACATGATGGATACAATGTAAGGGAACACTGCTTTGGATTTACTAACAATGATCAGTAAGGAAATAGATGAATATTTAACTCTGCCTTTAAGGGCGGGGGAAGATTAACCAAGGAAATAATACTCAAATTAACTCATGGAAAATTCATACATTCTATTTATTTACCCATTCCTTTGGGGGGGGGGGGACTCCTATATTCCAGGCACTGGGCTAGGCAATACAGGTATCATTTTTAGTAACAGATTCAACTCCTGATTCATTACAACCTAATACAGGTGCCAGAAATAATTCAAATAATCTCTTTAATATATATGTAATTACAACCTGAAGTATATTCTATGAAGACAAAGAATGTGGATCTGTAAAAACGTGTAAGACAAAATCCAAATTTACCTAAGGAACTGTAGCTTAGGCTTGGTGGAGTTAATTAGGCAGTGAAGAATGAAGTCAAGAAAGATATTGTATGTGCAAAGACCACTGTATGTACAAGGAAATAGAACACACCCAAACAGTGATTTTAAAAAGCTACAACCACAACAACCAAAAACCTTATAGTCGAACAGAGTATTGGAGGAGAGTAATGAGAGATGAGCTGAAACTCTAGTCAGCACTAGATGGGCAGCCCTTCCAACCCATGCTAAAGACTGTATACTATATCTTTAGGGCAATAAAAGCTTTTGAAGAGGATTCTACCACTCAAAGAAAAGCATTTTGTACAACCCTGATATTAAAATAAGATAGATAGATGAATAATAAAATAAGAAGAGCATGTGACATTTTCAGAGAATGATACACAGATGAGTTTAACTAATGCAAAATGGGGGTTCAGAGGTAATGAAGACAGCCTTAGCATTCCCCTCAGCTTGAAGAAACTTGAAACAGTCTTCTTCCAGACTTTAGGCCCTTGACCTCCTTTTTCTTAAGAGTTTTTACTTTAGAAAACTTGAAATTGTAAATTCACTCTCTGCCCCTTTGAGATGTAAATCTTTTTAAAAGCTTCTTGCTGGTTTTTCAACTCAGAAATGTCTTTCGCAAAGTCCTGGGAGATGTCCTTTTGAAATAGAACCATCAAAAAAGATAACACCCCTACCTCCCACTTTCCTTGGGAGGGTGAGTAGGAAGCTAATTTTGACAGGTGCCTTGCTCCAAGTTGTAAAAATATCTCCCATCTTGAAGACACAAGAAAGTTTACTTTTCCTCTGGGTAAAGCTAATTGGCGACACAGATGGCCTACAAGCTTCCCAGCCCAACTCCAGCTCTTAGAAAGTGCAGGTCTTTGTTTCAGTGAAGTTGGGCCCAGACTTTTGGCCTTTCTCCTTTATCGCAATAATCTTAAACAAAGTCTTCTTAGCCTGTTTAACTTCATCTGGTGCAGCTTCTACTTTGACAGAGGTGAGACCAAAATATATCCTACAACAAGCTGAGGCGTTCGCATTCTATCATTAGGTGATGTGGAAGCATCCAAGGATTTTAAGCAAAAAAAAATGATCAAATAATTTCAAAAGGTATCTTTCAGGACAATGTAGATGAAAGATTAAATACTAGGTAAGAAGTATTTTAAGAGAGCAGCAAAAGGATCTGATAACAGATTGAATGTGAAATATAAGAGGAATTTTCAAATCTGAAATCAAGGTTCACAATTTAACTGCACAGATGACTATTGATCCCATTAATTAATTTTCTTAGTTTGTTTTTCTTGCCTGAAATACTCCATTCCCATCTCTCTATATATGGCAAATTCCTTCAAGATCTTCCTCATATGTCATCTCATTTTGTGATTTCCCAAGTGTAATGAGTTATTTCTTCATATGGATTCTAGAGCACATTACATGTAGTTCTACCTTGTAGTGTCTCTAACCTTGATTATTCATTTGTTCTGGTCCTATATTTTACACAGAGGAAATTACTGTGTCTTATTCGTAGTTGACTCTTTCATATCTACCATTGTACCCCCTGCATACAAGTTAAGGGTCAGAGGAATGGGGGAGTATGGATGATGAGAAAATTGCAAGTGTGTATGTGGAAAGATAAAGGGAGGTGACTGCCAAGATAAAGGGAGTGTGTTGTGAGGGAAGGAGCTGATCACAGAAGGGAGACCTATGGTTTGTGTTTTCATGGACTGAAAATATAATATTTGAAGATATAAAAGTTGCAGATTTGAGCAAAGAAAACAGAAGCAACAAAAAGAAAAATGTAACAATCAGTTGACTTAGAGTTGAATTGTAACTAAATACAGCCACAGAGAACACCTCCTGAGGACTTCAAAGCCATGAGTGAACACACAGATTCCCAGGAGTACGTAGAAGCAGTTTTTGGAGAAGTGACTGTTATGGCCAAGCTTCAGAACTGCATTAAGCAGGAAAGATATTAGAGAACTTTTAAGAGAGATTTGGATTAGAACAGAGACGTCTACTTTTTGTTTGGGGCCAAAAATTGTAGTCAGGAAGGGCTGACTGAATGGAAACTCCAAAGATTAGGTTGAGTTTTGCAGAGCTTTGTAAAGGTGGTGACTTCAGCTGCCTATTAGAGGAAGAAAATTGACACTGGTGCTGAAAATCTGAGGTTCTTAAATAAATATATTACAAGATTTGGGGATGGTCCTTTCTTACCACACCCTGGAATCCCAAATTATTACTGTGTGGGAGTCAACATATTAAAAGTTGCTCAGTGAGTTTGTTGACTTAAACTGAACTGGCACACAGGCTGTATGCTAGTGTTTTAGTTTACATATATAACTTCAATCAGTAATACTGTCTAATTTAAGCTGGTATCAAAGTGAAATGTTTCCTATGTTAATACTAATTAAACAATTTAAGAATCTGACTACCTGCATGCATAAGGGGTCAATTAACTAGCACAGTATCTGGCACACAATAGGACCCAAAAGTGCTAGTTCCCATCCCTTGTGTCTTTCCTGTCCCTAACAAAATCATATAAGGAAATAACCAGCGTACTACAGTACTTTTAAAAATGTTGAAATGGAATTATAAGACATTTGGTGATATTTTAACTATATTGATTTTAACAAATAAAACCAAATTTGGAGAAAAATAATACTTAAGAAGGTTAAAATTTTATAAATATATGTATATTTGATCACAGAAGGGAGACCTATGGTTTCTATTTTAATGTAGTGAATAATGTGTTTGAAGTTGTAGATTTTGAGAAGTTGTAGGTTTTGAGCAAAATTAAACAGGCAATGTACTGAACAATATAATATTTGAAGCTGAAGAAGTTGCAGTATCTGAGCAAAATAAATGCAGTAAAACATAGATATCATATGTAGTATAAGATGAAATGATCCCTGATGCAATATATTTAATAAAAATTTCTAAACATATTATTTTAAAAATGGATTGTTGCAACATTTTCTACATTTGCAATTAAAATTTATTACAAATTCTGAGTGGCTGGTACCATAAATGACCTGTCAGAAGAATTGATGGCTCTTCTATGACTTAGTAGAAGCATTTGCTCACTCTCATAAAAAAATAAGAATTTTTTTTATTGACTTGAGAGCATTTCTTTATTGCTTTGGTGACTTTGTTTTAGTAAAAGGAATTCCATTAAATTTGTTAGAGCTTTTAGAGCTGTTTATTTGCTTCTTCAATTTCCCTTTATGAACAAAAATTCATTGTATAAAATTAACATCTCACAAGTATTTCAGTTGAGGAAGATATCATAAAACAAAGTCCTTATTGCTACCCGGTAGGTATAGTATAATAGATAATGAAGATTAATGGCATATGTAATGATACTGTACTTATGAATATACTCATCATTATAAATTCAGCCACAGTAAAAGGAAATAGCTCAGTATGGATGTAGTGACAACTAGGAGATAGGAATGTTAAAGTGGAAATGACACTTCAAAGTCACCCAATTAAACTGTTCTTGTCAAAGAGGAGTGTACTGCATCCTTTAGAGCTTGAGTGATATGTACGAATTTTCAAAGCTAGTAAGGAACAGAGCCAGCCTGTACCAAAGTTTACTGTACTATCCAGCTTTTTACTGTCACTGAGCCCTAATTTTCTCAACTATAAAAATAGGATAAAAACACCTTAAAGTCTAATATAAAAGGAGGAAATGAGATAATGTCGTAAGCACTCAGTAAATGGTTGTTGTTGGTGTTATTATGCCATCTGTCCCAAATCAGCATTATTGCTTCCCAACCTCAACTAAGAAATATTAACAGTAATAGACCATAGTAATCCGAATTTAGGAGCAATCTATCTTCATAATGTTCATGGTTAATTGAGTAAATGAAGGTAATCAAAGCATTTCTCAAAAACTTATTTTCTCTAAAAGCTGCAATAAAGGATGAACATAATTCCCTTTTGTAATATGATAAAATGGAGACACTAAGGATGCAGATTCTTACCTACGTAACAAGTTACTATGCAAAATAAAACCAGAGTTTTGATTTATACCAAAAATTCCTGCCTTTTCAACGTATCAGGTAGTTCTCTTTATCACAAGGGTGGAATACGTGAAAAATGTTAAAATGTTCACTTTCCTATTAAAAATGAAGTTTTCATCTTGCTGTTCTGATTTATTTACATAATAAACACATTCAAGGGAGGAAACAGAAAAGGGGAAACACAAAATCAAATTTATTATGCCGTAATAATGGATTAAAACTCTGAAAACTCTGCAAAGGATGAGGCTCATGGTTGAAAATAATTATTTCATTTGGTCTGTCCTACATGCAATCTTTGAGTTTAATGGTTTCCTCTGTATCAATGGCAAATTGTAAAATTTAAAAAGTTGTATTTTAATAGCCCTAATTAACGAGAGAAGAAAGTAATTTAAGTAAAATGCCAATTACCTTTTGATTTTCCTTTTTGGCCAGACTGATCCCCTCCTCCTGTTTCTAGACCAAGGATCAGGTCTCACCAAAAGCTCAGAATGCTTCCCCAGGGCTAGTAGAAATCACTGGGTCCAACAGGTGTTATCAGCAAATACAGGAAAAGTCAATGGCTATGGGGAAATATAGAATTAAAAACATCAAAATGTGAGGGGTAGAAGAATTGAGATAGAAAAAAAAGATTAGAGTGAAATGGACAGCCAAGAACACTGAGCAATCAAATCAGTTAACACTGTTTTCTTCTCTGGAGCTCTTATTAGTGGTATAGTCTCTCCTCCCAAATCCTTTAAAAAACAAAAATGGAGAAAGACTATGGAGATATCATCATAACTAAAATTCTCTTATTTTAAATTCAATTTCTTACCACTTTACTGTCAAATTTTAATTTGAGCTCCAAGATTTGAGAAAGTGTTATATTTGTGTAAACCAAATCACTTTGAAGAAACTTCAACCTTTCTTAATTGCTTCCTAACTGCACTTCATATACATGATTGGTAAATGAGTCAGTCATAGTCCTGGCAGAAAGAAACTGGCACACTCGAACAGAATAATTGAGATGTACAGTGTATGACACCGCAACCATTTATAAAAATAGAAGTAGGGTTAGAAAACTTAATAAGATACAGTGAAGTACCCTGGAGACAGCAACAGAAGGGATCCATTCTACCAGTGGGGCTAACGAGCAAGGGAAGTGGTTACATCAGTTGGTCAAAGACACTGTTGTATGGGATATCCTGACAATGGATGAAGCACTTTGTAAGTTCACAAATGATGGTGCTGGCAGAACCAGAAAAAACTGAAAGGAAGTTCCACGTATAAAGAATGCATACGTATTCTTATGAAGATTAATTTCTGTCTCTCCTCCCATCCCCTGGGAAAGATGCGGTCAAACATTAACAATCTGCTTACTGGCCACTGGTACCTCCAGGGAATGACATTAGGGCTTTAGCATGGTCCTCTATTGTTAGCAGGCAGGACACTCAGCAGTGTTAAAAATCAGATCGGGCTTAATAAGGAGAAATTCATGTCGTAAACCCAAGAATAACCTCTATCCCTGTTACACAGCCCTTTGTAACTAGACTTATTGAATAAGCATTGGAGTAGCTAGGAGAGAAGGTATTCTAACACCCGCAAGACAGGTCATCTTGTCCACGTGATTGCTATGACAGTCATTTACATTGGATGTGACTATCTTGACACTCTGTACTATTCCAAGACAGTCGTCAATGTGTCTCCCACAAAATCACTGTCATCAATATTCGTGATGGCTAATTGTATGTGTCCCTGGGCTAAGGAATACCTGGATAGCTGGTAAAACCTTGTTTCCAGGTGTGCCTATGAGGGTGTTTCTGGAAGACAGTAGCATTTGATTTAGCAGACTGAGTAAAGAGATCAGCTCTCAGCAATGTGGGCCAGTATTGTTCAGTACTCTGAGGACCTGAATGAAACATAAAGGTGAGGGAAAAACTAATTCTCTGCCTTCGTGAGCTGGGATGACAAGCTTTTCTTGTCCTAGGACATAGGAGCTCCTGATTCTCAGGCCTGTCTACACCATAGTTTACACAAGCAGATTCCCCTGGTTCCCAGGCCTTTAGACTAGGACTGAATTACATCACTGGCTTTCCTGGTTCTCCAACTTGCAGACACCAGACTGTGGGACTTCTCATCCTCCATAACTGTGTGAGCCAATTCCAATATAATAAATCTCCTTTCATCTATCAGTCAATCAATCAATCTATCTCTCTAGCCTACTAGTTATGTTCTTCTGAACACTGACTAGCACAATATTCCAATCTTATTCTTACTAGGTCCCTGATGAGATGGCCAACCTATTAGAAACTTGATGAATTAATATAGATCAGTACTTGGGCCATTCCTTCTTCATACACAGTAGATACAGACATAAAAAGACTTAAAAAGGACTGCCTTGCACCATCGCCTTTCTGGGCCATCCTTAATTAGGTAGTAGTGCAAAAGCCATCCATATCCAATGGGGGCTAGCACACCAGAATTTGTAGAGGCAAAAGATACAGGCTGAGACAGAAGTTGCAAAGATGTAACATCAGAGTCTGAGCCTCCTACTCAAGCAGTTCACTTGGAGCTGGGGCCCAAACTTGTATATATCATTTTCTAATTTACAGGGGAAATCCTACTGCGTACGTTCAATTTTATTATTCAGTAGATAGGATACTGCCTAGTGTACGGTGGGTGATTCAGGTCACATAGTCTTTTGTGTCCTTTAATCAGGCAATCCATATCTACAGGGCTCAGGATCAAGCCACAGACTGATTACAAATGGAATAAAGTTATTGGCTATCCAAGCATAGACTTGGATGAGAAGCCTGGGGATCTGCACTGTGACTCTTCTATCCTGGCTTGCTGAATGCTTCTAGCATTTTTCTCTACCAGAGTCACTTCCAGTTTCACTAGACTTGCTGAGTCAAAAGGCTCGAGTGACAGTGCATCTTATACCAGAGTCTGCCTTGATTCAAAGCTCTTTCTTTCTCCAGCCTCACTCAAAACTAATAGTCTTACAAGTTACTAGGCAATGAGGAACAGCCAAAATAAAACCCAATATGATGATCGTTGCTTACAAAACCCAAAGGTGTACACAAAGAAATTTCCCTCATCTGCCATGTTTTGCAACAGCAAGTATACCAGTGTGACTCACTTTAAGAAGAATATGCAGACGTACACAAGGCTGCCAAGCCCCTTCAAGCTATACCAGTGTGGCAGGTTCCAAAACTTTTGTAGGTTTCATCTTTTATCCTCTAACATACCTTTATCTCATTAATGCAACTAGGTGGTTACCACTTCCTATGCATCAGGTTCAATTACTGTATCACCAA
Organism: Vicugna pacos; assembly: GCF_048564905.1. Classification (NCBI taxonomy): domain Eukaryota; kingdom Metazoa; phylum Chordata; class Mammalia; order Artiodactyla; family Camelidae; genus Vicugna; species Vicugna pacos. Next base: position 14,079,208 of record NC_132996.1, read on the forward strand.
TATAATAGATCAGCATAATGTTCTGTGAAATATCAAGGCGATCAAGATCCCTCTGCAATCTGTTATGACAGAAAATGAGAGGTGACATAATCTTGGAGCAATGTAAAATACTGTTTTGTGTTCATGTGTGTGTGTGTGTGTGTGTGTGTGTGTGTTCAGAGGGAAACTGGTTCTGATTATCTTCATTGATAGATATTAGGGAAGGGAGGTGGGGCAACGAGCAATCTCTAGTTCAATAGCTGTATCCTAGGTGCCAAGATCTTTATTGGTTTATTTCAGTAGCAAAATCACATCTAAGATCACAGCTGCCATTAGCATCACCACCTGATTAGCTTTCTGAAAACGTGGTCATTCTCTAGGTGAGCTGAAAATGAATACTGGCAGACTCTCTGGCCTGCTCTTTTGAATCTTTTAACGTGGCATAAAATAAAATATATCCTCCCAGGGATGTGCTATTGCTTTGCTACTTCGTAAGGAAGGGAACATTCTCAGGTTCCACTTGGCCTCTCCTTTCAAAACAGTCCTCACTACATGGGCCAGGAAACCAATGTGGGAGTGCTGTCAGGTGACCTATATGTCTGTCTGTTCCCTATTAGCATTCTGGAAATGGGAAAACAGCTACAGGATGCATTCATAGTCCCACTGGACATGGTCCAGGACTCATCTCTTGAACTTCATAAGCATCTGCTATGACTATGACATGCATATGCTATGCTATGACAATGGCACTGGGAATTAGAATCACTCAAAACTATTATCTGTTAAGTGCTGAAAATTCTAGATATTTTACTCTCATGAGTGCATATCCACTCTGATAAACGATTGCAGATGCTTCTGGGGGAAAAACTGGGTAAAGACTTGTAGTATACAGCGATTCTCTTCAAGTGGACCTATTCTCTACTTCAACTGGTAGCTCCCAATATGTGAACTGCTTTAGTTCTAAGACCTGGGAAAGAGACGTGAATCCCAAAACTATGGCAAAGTGAATTAGGATTCTCCTCATCAGACTTAAAATAACTTGTGTGTATGCGTGTGTGTATGAAGTTAATCTTCATTGTTCACAGATTCCTTGTTCCTTAATTATTCCTACTCACTAAAATTTATGTCTAACCACACATCAGTACTCACTGGCTTTCTCAGTTACTTTCAGGCATGTACAGGGTGGGGAAAAATTTGAGTCACCTGACACCTGAGGCCCAAATTCCCAGCTGAGTTTGAACAAGGCAATTTTCTGCCTTATTTCTGTTCTTACATGTAAATAAGTATCCTTTCCACAGTATATTTAACGTCACGTTTTCCACATTTTTTATGCTTTTTGATGGTGATTTTGCTATTTAAAATGTCCCCTAAGCACAGAGCCAAAATGCCATATAGTGTTCTTAAGCACAATCAGGCTGTGATATGTCTTATGGAGAAAATGCGTATGTTAGGTAAGTTTCATAATGCATGAATTAGAGTGCTGTGGGCCATGCGTTCAATGTTAACAATTGACTGTATATTACATAAGGTGTCCTTAAACAGAAACACATATAAAACAAGGCTACGTATTAGTCAATTGATGAAAATGGGAATGGAGGCTTGTAGCAATGGTTTCCTCTTGGAGTAATGGTTCAGTATTTCCTAACCCAGTGTCGTGACTTTATAGAACATAACTGCCACAAATAATAAGTGCAGCAAGAACCAGCGGTGTGTGTACATATATATCAAGAAACACCTTAATAACCTGCTCATCAGTTTTATTCCTAAAATGAAACCAATGTGATCAACTAGACATTGTGACAGATCTTTATACGTGAACCATTCTAATTATCTGTCCATCACAGTGTAAATTACTGTGGTAACTATGCCCACCTTATCCCTTAGAGGCCTCTCAATTCTGGAATTCTATTGAGATAAGAGAGAAGGAGGCAGAGCACAACCATTAAATAATGCCATTTTCAGCAACATGGATGGACCAAGAGATCATCATTCTAAGTGAAGTAAGCCAGAAAGAGAAAGAAAAATACCACATGATATCACTCATATGTGGAATCTAATAAAAAAAAAAAGAGGACACTATGAACTCATATACAAAACAGAAACAGACTCGCAAACATAGTAAACAATCTTGTGGTTACTGGGGAAAGGGGCTGGGAAGGGATAAATTTGGGAGTTTGAAACTTATAAATATTAGCCACTATACATAAAAATAGATTTTTAAAAAGTTTCTTCTGTATAGCACAGGGAACTATGTTTTATATCTTGTAATAACTTTTAATGAAAATAAATATATGTATATATAATGCATGACTGGGACACTGTGCTGTACATTAGAAATTGACAAATTGACACATTGCAATTGACTATACTTCAATTGAAAAGAAAAAAAAGAATGACACAGCAACTAGCACCAAGATAGCAGAAAATTCGATCCCCGGTAGATGTTGAGCTTCATTATACGCTTATCGTAACACAGCAGCACGCTACATGGCACTCCCACAGGCTCCAGGACAGTTTCAAGGCTGACTACAAAAGGTCAAGAGGTGGGTGATGGCCCAGTCCCTGGGAATCCCAGCCCTTTACAAAAGTGGCTGGAATAATCCTCCCACTTCTTAGCGTATGAAGTTACAACCCCATAAAAACGAACCACCCCACACCTCGTGGTCACTCCCTCTTGTCTTCTGAGACAGCCTGCACTCTGTCTGTGGATTGTGTATCTACTTTTACTCTAACCACCCCCACACTTTGTGGCTGATCTCATTTTCCTAGATGACCCCATACTCTGAGGCTACCACCCCCCCACCTCTCAAGACGGCCCGCATTCAGCCTATGGAATGTGTATCTCCTAGGCCTCTCACTCTCTCCTGCCTTCTGAAGCAGCCTGCACTCTGTTTATGGGGTATGTATCTCCTGAACAAGTCTACCTTCACTCTACTATGGCTCCCTCTTGAACTCTTTCCTGTGCCAAACCAAGGACCCTCAATTGGTGGGGCAGGTCCTAGGGATTCCTCCAAGACTTGGGACATGCCCATCTTCCCACACCCCATTTTCCTGCAACACTATTACTGCAAATGAAATCAAGGAGCCCAATTCAATTGTATCAACCTCCACCAACATCTTTGAAATACAGAGGACAGTCTCCACAGAGGTTTTAAGGATGCTAACGTCCCTTTTCCAATGCATTTCTTAATACCTTGGCAAAGACAGTGTCATCTGGGCCTTCCCAGATGCTATGGTTAGGGAGAAGAGAGCATGTTGCTAATAACCGACCCATGTAAACACACCACATTCCTGAAGTCTTACAGCTCTTCCTTCTGTCATATGACAGGAAAGCCCTAGCATTTCAGTCTCATTGATTACAGACCCCTGTTAAGTCTAAACTTTCTAGGGCCAACATAGTAAACATTAATGCCTTTCCTGTGTGTGTGCGCATATATATATATGTACACACATATATTATATGCAAATACTTAACATATACATTCAAATGTGTGTGTATATATGTGTGTGTGTATGTATATATATTCAAATATATATATTTGGGATATATACCACTATATCCCACTTTCTGGATGAGTGTACCAGTTTCTATTAATTCAGCCTGACCAAGCCTTAATTTTCCTTGGTCTAACACTCCTAAAATTCCTTCACATATATGCTCCCTAGACTTCTGGTGATATAAACACTAAAGTTCTACATGTCTATTAGTGTAGAGTGCATCTCTTTGAAGACCAGACCTTGTGTATCATGATCTGAACTATAATGGGTCTAACTCTGAGGTGTGGAGAGACAATGCGGAGGGTGGGGGATGTCCTGAAGGGTACAGGCATACCATTGTGAAGTAACCCACCCACACGTAAAATTACTGAAAGGCCATTATGCAACTGGAAAAGCTGGTTCATTCAAATGCAGGCTAAGGAGAGAAGGGCTGCTTCCCCAGCAGGGGAGGTTTTAAGTTTTATTTGTGGTCATCAAAATATACATTCACCTTATCTCAGGGGCTCACTGCTTCCACATCAGCCCTTTAACTTTAACATGAAAGGCATCACTGGGTTGAATATTTAATTGATGCTTCAATTCTGTAAGCCCTGGGTTTTAGCTTCTATCACACATATCCCATGACTGCAGAAGATCAGAAACCCCTTCAAAGCCACCATAGCAAATTTAAAAAATTTTTTTCCATTTGTTTTTTCTGAGTTGGGTAACAAAAGCCTTCGACTTACCTCTCTCCCTGTATACACTCTCAGGGTTTCACCTTTTGCCCTGGTACAGCAACCTTAGTAATCCCTGTAGTTGCCAAGGTTAGTAACTGCCATAGTCTTCTGCTCTCCCAACTCCTTGCCCTCCACCTGCGCTTCATCTCAGCCTTGGTGATCATTTCCGTAACTGTGACACATCCACAAGGCACAGACTGCTAGTACCCCACTGCCCTTCGGCAAGATGATACCACAAATCCATTTGCAAAGTCATCTAAAACCCATGTAAAAGTGTCCGGGGACAACTTCCTGTACCAGTCACTGTATGAGTCAGGATCCAAAGAAGAAATGAGGGCACACTTAAATGGGATAATTTGGGAAAGCATAATAGACTATCCAATGTGTGAGCAGTAAGTGAAGGCGTACTGTCCTGAGCTAGCAAGAGCAGGGTGGGTTTACTGCTGCAAAGCTTGATGAAGCATGTAGAAGGAGTAGGTACTCAAGATCCAAAAAAGTATCTGTAACAGAGGGTCACGGGGCATGAGCTGGACATAGCTAATCTACAGCGACACAAGAAAGGAGAAGAGGGGGAATAAAACCCAGACAAATTTTCTCTCACTATTCTTTCAGTCTCAGGCTTAAATCTCCTTCCACTACTCACTCATTAATCAAAGAACCAGGGTTGATGTCAGAAAGCAATGGAGCCAATTGATGTAGTCAGAGAAGTTCAGGTTCCTGGGGCACAGAGCAGAGTGAAGAGGGCTAACACCGTAAATATATTAATTTATTCAACTCAAATAATTAATATATACCAGGGACAGACTCTCTGTTGTTGTGATGGAGACCAAAAAGAACTGCACACAGCTTTTGCCCTATCTTGCTATAAGGGAGATACAGAATAAATATGTGCATAAGTAAGAGAAGCCTATAAAAGGCGATGTGAATACACAAAGGAAGAAGAGTGAATTAATTTGGGGTGAAAAGGGCCAAGATTTCACAGAGGTGGCTCTAAAAGGATTCACAGGAATTCACTACAGGAAGGAATAAAGAAAAAGGCATTCCGCACAGAGGAAATAGTGTGGATAAAGGCAGAGAGGTGTGAAAATGTGTGTCAAGGAATGGTGGGTAGTTTGATGTGATGGAATTTTAAAATACATAAGTGGGAATAACTGGAAATGTAATTGAAAAGTCTTCTTAAGAAGTATCTTAAACTTGTGGTTACTGGGGGTGGGGGGTAGAGGGTGGGAAGGGATAGACTGGATTTCAAAATTGTAGAATAGATAAACAAGATTACACTGTATAGCACAGGGAAATATACACAAAATGTTATGATAAATCACAGAGAAAAAAATGTGACAATGAGTATGTATATGTCCATGAATGACTGAAAAATTGTCCTGAACACTGGAATTTGACACAACACTGTAAAATGATTATGAATCAATAAAAAATGTAAAAAAAAAAAAAGAAGTATCTTAAAAAGGATTTTAAATTTTATTTTGTAGTCAGTGAGAAAATGTTGAAAGTTTCTAAACAGGATCTAGGTTTTGGAATTTTGTTTAGTTTTTCTCTGAAAAGTTGCTTTTATTAAATTGTAGTGCCTTCCTTTGGCATCTCTAAGCTGAACAGGTGGAGGCTATGAAACAAATTATATGAACTACATCCTGAAAGACAACTTTTTGGCACTGAAATTGTAGATAATAAGTTAGCCCAGATTTTTCACATTTTCTGATAACTCTTATGACCTGAGAGACTGATCATAGGGAAACCAAGAATAAAGTCAATCTAGTGTGTTAATACAGTCTAGAAACATTTCCGTAATGCCAAAGTAAATTCAGAATCTGTCTCTCATTTCATTTATTGAAAAGGAGCCAACTCACATATTACCACATTGTTATTTCTCCTTACTTAGTGATAAGAGGTAGTATGTCAATATGTTGGCAGTGGGAAAAACTCCATGTCATAATTACCTTGCAAACCATTCTCACTTTCATTTTTTTAGAAAAAATGACTTTCAGCAAACTGACATTAATGACAAATATGAAAGGCAAGAGATTCTACTCAAATTACATCTCTTGTAAAATAATTTTTATGCCAATATACTTTGTAACATCATGTCATGGGAAAATTCTTTCATCTTTTCCTGCAGAATCGATAGTCCTTGCTTCAGTTTTAGGGTTAAAAAAATTACATAATGCCTTGCATATTTTATTTAAAACTACAAAGATTCATGTTTAAAAAAAAATGTAAACCTCAAAATTATCTTAAGTAGAGAGAAATAAAAAATAAAACAATGATAAGATAACTGCAGATTCAAAACAAGGTAATAGTAAGAAAATATTAAAACAGAAAACAAATCCAGATGACAGATATTAGGCAAAACATACTTATACTAGTAAATGCAAATGGTAAAAACACATATTAATAGAAAAATATACTGTTGCATTGAAAAGGAAGCTACTCTATGGCACATATGTGACATCTGAAAGTAGTGCCTTAGAAATATCAAAAATAAAAGGATGGATCAAGTCATATGTGAAAAATATCAGTAATAAAATCAACAGGAATAAAAACTGAGGTTGAAACACTAATATGAAATGAATTTCAATTTATGGAATACACTATTAGATGATGCAAACAGAGATAATTTACAATGAAAAGAGCTACTGTGAAAAACGAGGAAGCAGCTGTGTGGAAGCAAAAGTGGTTTAATTGTCACATGAGAGTCGCATGAATCACAGATCTCTCCAGCACTCAATTTTACTAATAAATGAAAAGATACAGCGAGCACAGGGTGCAGGCAAACATCCTTCCCTTGGAGAAGTCTGATGCTGTCAGACTCTGTACCCAATTAAAATCCTTCTTCTCTCGTTATCATACATTCTGGTTTCAGAGTTTTTGTTGTTGTTGTTTTGGGGGTTTTGTTTTTTTAAGAAATGTACATGGAGATATTGCTTCTGTAGGGGGAATAAAATTTCCTTACGGAATTTCTCCAGCCACCATGCTCCCATAATTCCCTAATTTCATAAATATTTATAATTAAGCAATATAGACAAACCAGGCATATTAGTTTTCTATTACTGCTGTAACAAATTAGCTCAAACTTAGTAGTTTGACACAAATGTATTATCTCTCATTTTCCAAAGGGCAGAAGTCCAAGGGTCTTACAGGGCTAAAATCAAGGTGCCACAGGATATGTTTCTTACTAGAGGCTCTGGTGAAGAATCTTTCCCAAACTCACTCAGATGGTTGGTCAAGTTTACTTCCTTTTGGTTGTAGGACTGAGGTCTCCATTTCTTTGCTCTCCGTCAGAAAGGAGTGTCCCTTAGCTCCTCAAGGCAGCTCTCCAGTCCTCATACAAAGCCCCTAGTGCAGAATTCACGATGATGCCATGTCCTTCTCACACTTGAAATCTAACTTCCACTTATGTTTCATCATTTCTACCTCCCACTGCATCTCTCTGGCTCCAGCCAAAGAAAGTCTTCTGCTTTAAGGGGCCCTATGCTTAGATTGGGCCCACCCAGATAATCCAGGATAACTGCCCTGTCTTAAGGTCTATAGCCTTAATTACACGTGTGAAGTCTCTTTTCTTATGTAGCATAACCTATTCACAGACTCCAGGTATTAAGGCATGAGTATGTTTGGAGAGCCATTATTTGGCCTATCACAATAGGTACATCCTTAAAAACTGTTGCATAGATAAGAGCTTTCTATTATTGTTTCGCTAGTAACAGCATTACTGTGTGAATCAGATCTAGTTATGAGCATGCTTAGAGGAAACCTGACAAGATCATTCCTCCTTCCCAAATATCCCATTAAATGCAATTAATCCTCTTTTATTTTTCAGGTGGACATAATCTTTCAGGTGCCAAGCACTATAGAATCAAAATATATAAAGCAAAATCTACCAGAAATTCATAGAGCTATTATCTCAAAAATAAAATTTAAAAGATTGTTAATTTATACTTATTAAAGCCATCATTGATAAAAGAGTACATTTTTCTTTGAAAAGTCCATCAATCATTTGCAAACATTACCGAATGTTACACTATGAAAGAAAACTCAACAAATTCTAAAAGAGAAATGGGAAATCCTAAATTAACAAGATGAAAAAGAAGGAGAAGGAGGTAGAAGAGGAACAAAGAGGAAAGAGAAGGAGGAGAATGAAAAGAAAAAGCACGATGTTTTAAACATTTTCTACGTGCCAGGAACAGTTTTAAGTGCACTTGAATCCTCTCAAACCCAGTGAGGTAAGCGCTGTTATTATCAGTATTTCACCATAAGGGAGCTGGCGCACAGAGATATTACGTGAAATGCTCAAGTATAATGCACAGCTTACGAGTGGTGCATAAAAATAGCTTAGCTCCAGGATTTGTCTTTTTAACCACCCTGTTATATTTAACCTGAAAAAAAAATCTAGAAATTAATAATAACATAAATAAAAATTTCATGTTATGAATCAAATGTTTATGTCACTGCAAAATTCATACACTGAAGCCCTAACCCCCAGTGTGGCTATATCTGGAGAAGGGGCCTCTCAGGAAGGAATTAAGGTTAAATGAGGTCGTAAGGGTGAGGCCGAGCCTCTCCTTATAAGAGACACCGAGAACTCACAGTCTGTCTCTCCACAAGCATCACACACCAAGGAAAGGCCCTGAGGACACACAGAGAGAAGGCAGCCACCTACAACCCAAGGGGAGACCCTTCACTAGATACTAACCCTGCTGGCACCCTGACCTTTGACTTCCAGTCTCCAGTACTGTAAGAAAATTATTTCTGTTGTTTAAGCCACCCAGTCTGTGGCATTTTGTTAAGGTAGCCAGAGCAGACTAATGCACCCCACACTTGGATATTCTAACTCTTTATAAATAGCCTTTTGCATTACAGAGAAACCAAAAGTGTAGAACATATTGAAAGTAATATAATTAAAATACAGCTCATAAAAATGTATAAGATACAGCTTTCATGAATGTATGTTCTTTTGGCAAGCGAGCATGCATTCACACTTCTGGTGATTGTCACCATTCCCATACTTTCAGTCCAAGACTTTCAAGAAGTTGACCTCAACCATAACTCCAGAAATATGCCCTTGTTTACTAAACCCATCTATGATTTTTCCTCTCCTGGCTAAGCAATTGTTTCAGGGATCTCCATACGACCCAGTCAAAAACCCTAAGACCAAAGAGCTTTCTGCTGAAACCCGTGAAGTAAAAGCAGACACTCTTTTCTACAGGACTTGAGTGAAATGAATACAGGTTAGAGTTGATGTGACCATGAGCCCACACTGGTAGCATAAGAAAGCTTGCTTATAGAGGTGAGTACAAAAGCGACAAAGAAAAACTAGATTCTCTTGGAAGATTTTGAGCCCTACTCGGCTCCTGTGAATGCAACACCACCCTTGGGACACAACAGTTACAAAAGCCAAAAACCTGTTAGCTAAAAGCAGTTTGAGTTGGATTTTCTGTCACATTCAACCTAAAGAGCCATAAATAATATAAAACTGAAGGTGTGCTCAGGGAAAATTCCACTACTTTTTGATAAAATATTATATTGTCAAATCTTTGATACAGCCTTGATTAAAAATAAAGTTAAAGCAAGGGGAGGGTTTTTTCACTGAGAGTTAAGGAAAACAGTCCAAAATGTTTTAGAGAATGCAATTCTCAGAACAAATATCACCCTTCGATAAAATAGATGAAAACCTGAGGGATTTTGAAATAGTTTCTTTGGTCTTAAAAATAAATGCATATTTTTACTCAGAAGTTTAAACATTACGTTAATTATTATTGTAATCGTGGGCAATATACACGTTCTAACAATACGACTAACTGGGTATGGTTTATGCAGTTCTTAGCTCACAGATAAAAAGTAAAGGTGAACTTAAGGCAATAGCTATAATTGGATTAAATACACAACCCAAAATCGAAGAAATGGTTTTAGATTTAGAGGGAAAAATAGTTTTAATCTGAATGAGGTCCTTATTTCTAAAGCTTTCTTTGATTACTTAAGGGAATGCTTCATAGCAAGACATCTTAAGAGTTTAAGAACATTAACAGAATATAAAACTCTGACAATAGAAATGCTATTTCGGAATAAGATTTGGGGTAATTATTTTAAATATGAATTTTGTAAAAATAACAGTAAGAAAGGAGGAAATACATTTCCAATCCTCATTCCCTATTCTTTCTTTTGATGGGCTACCTATGGAACAGGCCTTCACTGATAAGCGCTACATGTGCTTGGAATATTTTAAATGTCTTTTGTTCTTCATCAGTTGTTTTCTACATCAGGCGTTTGCTAATTGGAGGCTTAAAGACGCATGCTTAAAATTATTACAAGACAAATGACTACCCCAAACTAGATTCAGCTGGCATTATTCTTAGATTATTTTTTAATTTAAGACCATTTTCAAGATTTCTATCTTCATGTTTTTCTTTTTTTTTTCTTTTCTAGCCTCAGGCAATCTCCATGTTAAGCAGCTCTGAGCATATAAATTTAACTGAAAGAAGTTTCTTACGTTCCCCAAAATTGCTGAAAATTGAAACTGCAGATTTCGATATACATTTGCAAAGAAACACATTTTTTATTATGAGCTGAAAAAGCTTGTCTCCTGAGTGCTTGAGGCCACTCAGTCAACCAGCTTGCATAATTCAAATACTTGGAAACCCACAAATAATCTAAGGCCAAACTCCAACTGCAGAAAATAGCACAGGAAAATCCTTTCTTGCATATTTCCGACACATATGGCGAATTATATTTTCTGCTGCTAGAGAACATTTTAACTCTGATGAATTTGTAATTATATCCAACTAATTAGTACCAATTTTTTTTTTACAGTGCTGCCATTTCTTTTAAGGGGAAAGGAAGTTCTACATCTTCCTACAATGATTACCACTTTTACTATATGTGTAACTGTTGTTAGACAGAAAGGAACTTAAGCAGGCACCTAGACAATATTCATGAAATGGGATCACAAAGGGTGGTACCAGATCTGCTTTAGCCTGCTTAGAATCAGGAGCTACAAGTTAGTGAATTATTTTCTGATTGACATTTTGGTTGTGTGTGGACTCAAATCTGTTTCAAAGTTAGTCCAAGTCTGAGAGTTTTAATGTGGACAAATCTGGGTGGGAGACTTTGTTTTCTCTTTTATTTCTGCTTGATTTTATACATTGGGCTGCAGATTTTAAGACATCCGTTGAAAACTGGTTGCTAATATTTCTGCCCAATGCCCCAGCAAAGCCAAGGCAGAGTGCCTACGTTGTGGAAAGGACACAATAGATGGGAGCATCTGGTCAGTTTGATCTGTCGAAACAGCAGCTAAAGTAATTCCAGGCAGTTAATGACTCTTCCCAGGCCTTTGAAAATGCACTGACATCACCACGGACTAGGCATTAAGTTTCCCTTAATAGTCCCCCCTTTTCTTACCCCATCTCCCTCTCTGGGGAGTGTGCTGGGCAGAGTGGAGGGCTGCCACTCCTTCAAGGATACAGTAACCTCAATTCCTTGCGACTCCTCTTCCCTCATCAAAATTTGCCCTCAGGGAAAAGCCATTCTCAGTCACTCACGTACCAGGGTGTCACCTCTTAGGTCTTGGATGAGAGGACCCAGTCTCCTGTGAAAGGAACTGAGGGGAACAGAAAGTGATGAAAGAGTTTCCCCAGGAAAAAGCAATTCAAGTTCTTCTTGGGGACCTCATAATTCTTGGTGTGCATACGAACCCACTGGCTGGATGAAGGCCGGCAGCAGTGCATCAGATATATCATAATAGTTATAAAGCACCAGTTAGGGGTTAAAATACTATGTGCACATGGTATGCAATGTGAGAGTCATCTCAACTCTTTCATCCTCACATTAGTCCCCATTTACAGACAAGGCCATTTATAGTTGAAAATATATAGTTGAATTATAAATTTTATATCTAATATTTTGTCATTAAAAAATGGAAATACGATCCGAGAAACATTTAGTCCAAATGGATATGATTGTCTGACACTCGAATATAAAGCATGTATCATTTTGCTGCTACCTTTGCTGTTGCAAAACCATCCCATTTCTCTTGCAAGTGATAGAGGCCTTTTTTACCTTTGCATGTATTAAGCATAGCAGAGTTATTTCTTAGCTCTAAAATGTTTTATTTTCCCCCATCAACCCGCAGTAGCTTTCATTTTGGGGTGATGTAACCAGGATGTCAAAAAATTTAAGTGACTTGCCCAAAGTCATATCACTGGAAGAGGTAGCAGTAGGAGCTCGTCTGCCCAGCTCCAAAGCCGGTGCTGTAACCGCCACCACCAAGCAGCCTTGTGGCCCTTCAGGAAAACCTGTGAGGCATCCGGGTTGAAATATTAGAAATTGAGACTCTTCTAGCTTTGTTTTGGCTCTGGTTTGGTTTACTTTACTTATTTGTTTTCTCCCAAATGAATTAATTTTTTTTTAATCTGGGTTGATAACTCATGGGGCAAAACTAAACTCCAACAATAATTGTTCCTGCATCCATCTCTTGCCATCTAATAAGCATATCACTGCATTTTCCCATTTCCCCACAGCATTTAAACAGTATTTGGGGAAAACTTAACAGCTATATTTTTGGCGAGGGATCCAGCCAAAGTTTTATTTGCAGGAAAAATAAAATTGGATGTTTGTTGACATCTGAAAGCAGGATGGGTGACAAGAGAGCATGCCATCAGTAGTCACATGAAGTAAAATGAGATGTAAAAAAGTACACAGTGGTGAAATCTGTCACAAGAGGTTAAGTCCCTCTATCTGTAAGACAGACATTATAACAAGGTCCTTGCCACCAACACGTTTCTGTTTCCTCCTGGGATAGTCCCAGTCATTCCACAGGCTGCTGCCCACAGCCACATTCCCACTCCATCCAAGCTCCCCATTCTACTCCTATGCCCCACCCCCCCGCCAGCCCAGGTGCAGACAACCACCATTTCCACACTGTGCAGAAGGACGAGTCACTCCTCACAGCTGCCTCCAAAATACTCCCTAACTTTATACATGTTCGTTCACTTTTCCTGTCTCAGAAAAAGGATTACTCTCACATTTGCCTAAATTTAATCTCTCTTCCTGGACCTTTTTTTTTTTTTCATTTCTTGATGAATGTTTATTGCATATCTTTTATGTTTGTCATACTAGGTCTCAAGCTATGCAGGTAACTTGTGCCTGGCAGAAAAATGGTTAGGAAAGAAGCTGAGGTCATTTTTTTGATCTGAAACATTGAATGTGAAATTTTCTGTAACCTATAAAGCGCTATGCTACGGTGACATCAGCACCGATGTTATTATTACTTTTACCAAACATTTCTCCTCTCTCCTCTTCCTGCATTTCTTCTTTTCTTTTTTTTTTCTTTTCTTTTTTTATGTTTTATTACAGAAAATTATTTAACATATACAAGGGGAGATAGGATTATATAAAGGAACTCTTGTAATCATTGTCACTCAGCCACACACTATATATTCTCACAGCCAATCTTATTTATTCTGTATCCTGGACCTATTTCCCCCAATTCCTAATTGTTTTGAAGCAAATCCAGAAAAACAATCCAATAATTTCATCTGCAGGTAATCCAATGTTTATCTCCAAATGATAAAACTTAAAAAAAAAACTATGATATCATTATCACTTTAAAAATTGGCCATAGTATCTTATTGTCAGCAAATATTTAGTCAGTGATCAAATTTCCCATTGTCTCTTAAGTGTTCTTTTTCTTTACAATTTGTGTGTCTGCATCAGGATCCAGATAAGGTTGTTATTCTGTCCTTTATGTCTCTATGTCTCCTTTAATCTACAGTTTCCCTTTTATCCTTTTTTTTTTTCCTTACAATTTACTTTTGAAAAACTGTAGGGACTCTACAGTCTGGATTTTGCTTATTACGCCTGCAAGATGTAGTTTAACATGTTTTTCTCTCCTCAGTATTTCCCATAAATTGAGCAGTTGCATACAAAAGCTTAATTTTATTTGTATCTCTTCTTATATAATGTTAGAAGCCACTGATGATTAGATCTGCTAACATCTGTAAAATGGTATCATTCTAATTCCATCATTCATTTTGATATTTATTAGCTGGAGTAAATCTATGACGAGAAACTTTCCTATCAACAACCATTTTGTTTCCAAATGATATGGTTCACCAGTTATCAAAGTAACTCGCTATATCTCTGGATCCACCAGTGGTTATCGAGTAGGTTTTCTTCTGGAGGAGAGGGAGGAAGGTTTATTAAGGTATAATTTACATTCAGTGAAATTCCCTCTTTGAAACATACAGTTCTATGAGTTGTGACCAATGCATATAGTCAGGTAATCACCTCCACAATGTAACTATAGAACATTTCCATCATCTCCCAAAATTCCCTTGTACCCATTTATATTCAACACTTACCCCTCACAGCCCTTGTCAACCACTGATTTGTTTTCTATTCACATATTTTTGCCTATTCTAGAAATGTCATATAAACGGAATCATATACTACATGGCCTTATGAGTCTGGCTACTTTCAGCTATCATAATTCAAGATTCATTCACGTTGTTGAGTATCAGTTTATTTTATTTTATTTTATTTTATTTTATTTTATTTTATTTTCTGCAGAGTTGTATGCTATTGTATGAATAAATTACAGTTTATTCATTCACCAATGGAATGAACTTGAGTTGTTTCCAATTTGGGGTGATTATGAATAAAACTGCCATAAATACTCATCCACAGGTTTTTAGATTATCATAACTTTTCATTTCTGTTGTTTAAGTATCCAGGAGTGGGATGGCTGGGATTTACAGTGAATATATGCTTACCTTTATTAAAAACAAAAACTGCCAAACTGTTTTCTAAGATGGCCACACAATTTTTTATTTGCATCATTAGTGTGTGAAAGGTCCACTTGCTCTGTGCATTTTAGATAATTTTATTTTATTTTTTCTAATTGTTATGTAGAGATAGCTCATTGGATTTTTCATCTGTGCTTCCCTAATGGCTAACTGTGTTGAGCATTTTTTCATGTGCTTATTAACCATTTGTGTATTGTTTTGGTGAAATGTCTGTTCAAATCCTTTCTTATTTGTGTTGCGGATTTTTTTATTATTGCTTGAGAGTTATCTATATATTCTGCATAGAAGCCCCTTATCAGATATGAGTTGTGCAAATATTGTCTCCTAATCTAGGGTTTATGTCTTTTTACTAACAATATCTTTTTATGAGTAGCTTTTTACCTTTGTGAAGACTAATTTTTTTTTTTTCTTTTATGGATCATGCTTTGGTGTAGTATCTAATATATCTTTATCTTAGACAAGCACACAAAGATTTTCTCATATTTTTCTTCTATAATGTTTATAGTGTTAAAGTTTTACATTGTACCTGGTATTTTACAGTAACTTTTAATTTGGTATGTCGTATGGATTAAGGTTCATTTTTCCTATATGGATGTCCAATTTTTCCAGCATCATTTGTTGAAAGTCTAACTCTACACTTGATTTAATTTTATTCCATCTCCACGTGATCTTATTCCATAAATTAGCTTAAATTAATTTTACATTTATTAACTTTTTTATTATTACTCAGTAGCTTATGAGTGTTACAACAGAACTCCTCAAAGATTTGTCTATATTTCCTGTCGCCACTTCCTCTTTTGCTATGCTCTTCTAAATGCACAATAGTTAGCCATCACTGACGGTTATTGAAAATAGCTATCTTTCTAACGGTACCCAGTTCCTTAAAAGCACATTGCGTATAGTGTACATTCCATGTATGTATGACCCTATATAATATTTTACACAAAAGTCAGAAAAACATTGATGTATAAAGAATGGTAAAAGAATACATGAAAAATTGTAGCTTAATATACTTATTATCAAGAAAATACAATAAAATACAAGTGTTGAGATTTTGTCTGATGGAACTTATATGTACATTTTTTTTCACATTGTAAGATGTAAATTTCTTTTCAAATCAAAACTTGACTAGGGGAAAAATAACTCTATGTGTGAGTATGCTCAAAGTAAAAATATTGTGAGCAATTATAAGTAACGGATCTCGTTAGGCACAGTATTTCACTTCTGCCATTAACAAGCTCACTACTTGATAATAGATATTTTCATTTCTTAAAGAAAAGCTGTCCAAATATTTTCTTATAAATTTCTGAAAGGCATGTCTTGCCCAGTTTTATTTCAGAACTAAATTCCTACAATAAATGTTCTAGTCTAGCATGAACAACATGATCGGTTACTTTTCAGTTTAAATGTGAATTTCCAAGAGCGGTTATTTTGAAAACCTCCAATGTAACAATGGTAAATTGGATATCTCACACTCATTTTTACTCATTACACATTTATATGTATACTGGTATCAGTTTTAAAGACTTCTTATTCTTAAATATAATCATTATCGACTGCTATGAAACTTAAAAACCTTTTATTAGAGTTTTGTGATAAAATAATGCAAGAGCGGAAGGGATATTCATGGTATGACAATAACTTAAATATGATCTCTGGATATGACTGGATATGAGTTGTTACTTTATAGCAAGTACTATAAAATTCTCTGCCATTTGTTTAAAGTAAATAACTACTGCATTTCCCTACTTCAAATATCCATGTACACTTCATGCCATCAGTCTGTGCATATATTGTTAATAGTTTTACAGAAAGCACATCATTTAAATGTGATAAATGCTATCTAAGACCATATGAAATAGAATAAAAACAATAAAAAAGAAAACTTTGTTCTAAGAAAGTTTTGTTTTGGGGTTTTTGTGTGTGTGTGTTCTTGAGCGGTTTTCAGTCTTATTTGCAGAGTACTGTTTAAAAGTGCCTTTCTACAATGGATTATTTTTCTAAAATAGATCTTTCTGTGTTACAAATATCATTTCTATCAGTAAATTCTCAACTGTACCACCTGACAACATTTAAACTAAGACCCTCCTTATCATTCCTGTTATTTCATTGTCACCAAACAAAATCAAAACATCTTGTAGAGACCAATGTACCAGAAACAAACATGACCCTAAGGGTGCTTGCAATCTCTTCAGGTTGAGAAAATTAACCTAAAACATAGAAAAACATACAGAAATAAAAGACAGTAATACACGTCAGACCTCAAGACAGCTATCATTTCTAAAGAGGAAACTAAGGAGATAATTCTCTAGTTAAGGGATACTTTCCATTTTTAAATTGAATTTCCGTAAGTGCTGAATCCATACGATAGGAATCTCTGGAAACTTCAGTTGTATCTTAGCTACCCAGCCAAGGACATTACTTGTCTATGGAGAATTCAACTAGCCAGAAGGTGAAAAAGAAAAAGAACAGAAGAAAATTCAAAAGCAGCACTCTCACAGAGAAAATCCTCTGGAGGCTGTAAATCCCTCAATAAACACATGGCAAATGTATTTATTTGGAGTTACAAGACAGCTGCCAAATAAGACTTGTCCCTTGTGTATCTTATAATATCTAAACACTCCTACAATGGAAATAACAGAAATATCTTTGTATATCATTGTACAGTTCACAGACTTTCTTTTTCTTTTTTTGCTTTGCTTAATTTAATCGTCACATTGTTCTTGAAATGCGGGTGTTGTTACTTGTGTTCCTACTTTAGCGATGAGGAAAACAAATGAGAGGTAAAGTGTAAGGGGACGAGATGGACAGTGAGAGAGGGAAGAAGGCAGACCCAGGTAAGATTAACTTAAAGCCATATTTTGGAAAGTGATCATGTGAAGAGAGTACCAAAGAGGTTTTTCCCCTATAGGTATGTGAGGATTCTATAGGCACATTCTTTCAAAAAATGGAAATACCCCTTCCGTTCATAAATATACAATAAGTATTAGCGTGAAAACTATGCTCCTAATTCATTAAGTTTATTCGGTTCATGATATTATTCCCACCACCAATTCTGTTTTAATTTTATGATTGGCAGTATTCTTTCAAGCAGAGGTAAGGTTGATAAAAGAGAAAAACAACATTACAGTGACTTGACATCACAAAAAAATGTAAGCTTATATGTTAAATACCCTGTCGTGGGGAAAACAGTATGCACTCAAGGCAAAGGACATTTCAGCTCAAATCTCTTTTTCTGGCTAGGTTCCTTCTCTCTCTTCTCTTCTGTCCCGAGAAGACTAAAAGTGTGTTTGCTTTGTCTCTACTGTGTCAATATGTGTCTCTGTGTAAACACACGCTCATTTATGTGACAAAATGTCTTTGAATCTTTACTTTCACACTAGAAAAATTGATTTCTAACCAAGTTACTACAGCTAGTGTCTGGAAACCAGGAATAAAAGAAATCTGAAAGATAGCAGAAGTAATCAGCAAATTGTTGCCTGTTTATAAATGGAGGAAGAGAGGGGACACTAATGTAATAACTGGACTGTGGAGTGACTATTATATGGTAGAGGTGGTTGTAGCATTGTGTTGTACGGCAATCGTACTCATGAAAACTGAAGTATAAACTCTCTATGCTGTGAAAGAGAAAAGGGTCACACCTGAACAGTGAGGTCACACTCTGGGCCCACATTCTGAAAAATGAGGACATTCTCTTAGGCTGGAACCCAGAACTGAAAGGGAAGGCTCGGGAGGGAGTAGCAGAGAACAGCCTTCTACTTTCTCCTAATCTTGACCACAAAGTTGCCAATATATTTTGAAACGAGTTCCTCAGTAATAGACACGATGCTGTCCTTCAAATTCTGGAATTAATAAGCCCAGTCTCTTGATATCCAAATAGAGTCCCCAAGGCATGACTAAAGAGACTCTTTTCTATGAACATTGGGGTGCAGGTGTCATCCTGAAGTAGGGTTCCTTCTGGATACAAGACCAGGAGTGGGATTCCTGGGTCATAGGGTAAGTCTATTCCTAGTCTTTTGAGGAATCTCCACACTGTTTTCCATAGTGGCTGCACCAAACTGCATTCCCACCAGCAGTATGAGATCGCTCATATGTGGAATCTAAAAAACAAACAAACAAACAAAAACAAAGCATAAATACAGGACAGAAATAGACTCATAGACAGAGAATACAGACTTGTGGTTGCCAGGGGGGCGGAGGGTGGGAAGGGATAGACTGGGATTTCAAAATTGTAGAATAGATAAACAAGATTATACTGTATAGCACAGGGAAATTTACATAAAACGTTACGGTAACTAACAGAGAAAAAAATGTGACAATGAGTGTGTATATGTCCATGTATGACTGAAAGATTGTGCTGAACACTGGAATTTGACACAACATTGTAAAATGATTATAAATCAATAAAAAATGTTAAAAAAAAAAGAGACTCTTTTCCTAGTAACTCAGTATTCTTAGAGCAGCTACTGAGAGAATTAACACAGCTGTCAGTGGGGAGAAAACTTGAGAGCACAGATGAGGAAAAATTAAAGGAGTGGAAAGAGAAGAGACAAAACTAGCATCTCTCCTCTCCCATGCTCCAAAGGACCTGTAACTGTTCTCTACGCCAGTGTTTCCAGGCAGAATAGTCATCTGTGTACATGCCTCTTTTCCTCATCGGAACTTAAGCTCCTTGAGGGCAGATATGCACAGTCGTTGGCACAGGCCCTGGCACTTAGAAGACTCAATAACTGTGAATAAATGAGTAAGCAGTACTTGAAACTAAAGTATCTTCCTTTTATTTTAGGGATGAAATCAAATCACATATTTGCAAACCAGCAGTTATTTGTATAATTGCCTTGGTGTGAAGGTAGAAAATTAATGTTTTTGAGGTATAAGATGAATAATTACATGGAGATCTGACACTATAAAGAAACTAAGGACTCCCCTGTTTGTTGGCACTCTCTTAAGTTAAAAGAACTTGAGTAGTTTGATACTTCATTTGGACCTTAAAAATATTCCTTCAATTGTCACCATATATCTTGCTTATAACTGTCATGACCCCTTTTGGAATCATCTATGCACCCCTGGTCACCACTTTCCCAACATTAGGCATCTTCAAAAACAAGATGCTGATATGTCAACAGAAAGGCTAAGCAGTAGGAAATGTTGGCATCTCCACCATTGTCTTGTGGATGATTAATTATGCAGTATTACTGGCAGCAAGAGCAACTGAGAGGAGACTAAAAATGTTGTTAAATTTGGGACCTCATAAAATCTTTGGGAAAACTTTTCTCTAAGTCTCTCTTTGAATGAAGGAAGAACGGAACCAGAAGTTAGCAGAAAAATCCCATCACATTCTTAAATAAAGCTAAGAAGGAAGTCGAGTGTCTGCTGTGAGGCGTGCATGGTATAGGCACTTCTAATCTAGTAGAAAATGAATAGATACTATATTATCTAAACAGCACTTTACAACTTACAAAGTTTTATCACCTTTGACCTCATTAGTCAGAAAAGGCAAATATATAACCCCAAATTTTAGGTAAGATTTAAAGAAGCTAAGTGAAGTGAAATGACTTGCCCAAGTGGCAGAACTTAGGACTAGAATGTAGCTTTTTTTAATTCTAAAATCTATGCAAGTATTTTAAAAACCCAGAAAAACAGGATTTATCGTTAATGGAAAATTCTGTTGACTGATGGAGACTCTCTAGAGCTCTGTGTTAAGAAGGATCTTAAGTCAAGCCCTGACTCAATGGAAAAGACTGCTGTGATTGATTATTAATGTCTGCCCTGGACAAAAAATAAAGAGTGGTAAAATGTTGATCATTCTCTTGCCATTTTCCCATGTTAAGGTCTACAAATATGCATGTAACACTGATTATAAGATCACTAATTAATGGAAGGTAAGAATTACTTACAGCTATAGAGAATTAGAAGCAACTATTTATTACAGAAGCCCTTTCCTATCCTAATAGACCAGACAGGACTTTACTGATGGCACTGGCCTCAAGGTAATACCCAGAGATGACCAGAGAGAGAGTAGGAAAAGAAGTTATTCCCAGGAAGTGGACTATGCCCTGGAAGACTGTTCCTCTTTATTAGACAAAGCAGGCTATCCATATCTAACTGAAATGAAAGAAATCTTCCATCCAGTTTACAGAGTTTAAAATATTTGCATAATTCCAATGACTTTAAGAGCAGTGAAGTTTAAAGAGTATTATAACCTTTCATATACATCATTTCCTCCTAAATAAAGTATCTTTATTTTTCTTTCTCATAAGAACAAACAGATTTGCCATTTGAATGATGGAGGTTTTTTCCCAAATATAAGACAAGTAATTATCTTCAGGTAAAGAAGAGATTTGCCTCATTTAGGAGGCCAAATAAATGGGCTTGACAAACAGCAGAAAGGCATTGTAGGAATGTAATAAGGTAATTGTTAACTAAATATGCAGGAAAAAATCCATGCCTTAAAATGTTGCATCAGCTATTAGCAAACTTTTGGCCTCTTATTTCATATTAGATTCTTTTCCATGTGCTTCTGTCTCTTTTTCTCTGAATCATCTTGCTGCCCAATACCATTCTTCTGGCTGAAAAGGCACAGATACAAAGAGCTTTCGGTGCCCAATGCATTTCGAATCCATCCTCATTTTCAAAGCCTAATTCTGTGTGGAGAGGTGTAATTTCAATTCAATTTTAGGGTAATTTTAATAGAACATTTGCAAAATACAATTCTTGCATCTCGTAATTCAAATCTGCTTACTCCAAATAGGCTTCTCCACGGACACACATCCACCATGCATCAAATGCTAATACACTTGGTTTACTTGGGATGAGAGTATGGAAGCAAAAAGGAGTAAAGCCTATGGGAAGAAGGCCAAGGTGGGATTTCACGAAGCTATCAGTTAACAATACTAGAAGACCTTGAATTTTTACAAAATTATATGTTGTTAAAACTAGCACATCTGTTATCTAATCTTTCCATTCTCTTCTCCATTGGGCAACTTCAGGCTCAAACAAGCTGCCTCGGGCAATATATCCACATTTGAATGGGGAGATGCCATTGGCAAATTTCATTATGAAATGTGGTAAAAAGTAAACTGAAGTTAAAAAGGACCTTTTCTCAATCCCCATCAGATATGCCTTCTAGTACTGCCACCTGCTTCCTTTCCTCATTTCCAATGATTAGGTGGTTGGATTTTTTTCACTACTTATTTTGCCTATATTTTTTTATATCTCTCCTCTTTCATAAGCCCCCTCTTTAAATTATTTTAAGCAGTGGAGTAGAAGAAATTCTAGCGTGCACAAAAATGTTTACTTTCCTTTCACTGCAGAAAAAAATAAGCTTAAGAACTATAATCACATTCGGTGGCTGTTACCACATCAGGAAACATAACGTATACATTGACTTTTATATCATTACTATCTGTATTTTATATAAAGCTTCTCTCTTTTTCTCATTCCGTGGGTATGTAAAGTGTATACCATATTTACAACTCTTGGTCTTCTATTAAAAACTATCCAGCTAATCAATCTGCATGTTTATATTTCTTTTCTGTCCACACAAACTTAAATGTATGGCTTTAAAGAGATTTATACCTTCCAAGTGGCAACTAGTACAAGAGAGAGGCTGTCACAATAACTCTTTTTCCTAAAATAGTCTCCTAATTTGATTCCTTAACTCGAGTTTCTCACCTCTCCAAAACATTTTTATGCTGTTGCCAAAGTTAACTTTCTGAAATAACTAACTCTTCCGATCCTCTGCTACTCATATCAAGCTTGCAATATATCATCACTGTTTTGCAACTGAGCGGGACCCTCCGGGGCCTTTCCGGGACAAACCCCCACCTCACCCCCATGTCCTCTGCCTCTCACTTGTTTGTAGAAAAGCTATAGTCTCCCAGGCCTTCCCTGAGTCACAAAAACCTGGCTCAAGAATTAATGATTGAAAGGATGCAAACTTGTAACAACAAACATAGCAGTTGGGCCAGGAGAACTGGCAAGGATTTAAACAGTAAATCAGTCACAGAATCTTGAGCTCCTCTCTGAAGTAACCAGATGACAGTACCTGATGCAGGCACACTTCCTGAACTGCTTTACAGATGCTAAGAGTCCCACCAAATGGAAAAAGTGGACTATACTTAATGACCATGGTCACCGTAGCCCCCAGACCTGCCAGAGCCAGAGGACTGATGATGTTCAATTAACCTCTGGGACACTGCCGTGTTACCTCACCATCAGCCAACCAGAGAAGTGTGCACGAGCTGATCACATATACTGAGGCTCCCCTCCTTCATCTCACCTTTAACGACGCTTCCCTGAGACCCACGAGGAGTTTAGCTGCCTCGAACCCTTTTGCGCCTTTCAATAAATGCTGCCTTTTCCTTCACCACAACTCAGTGTCAGTAGATTGGTTTTACTGCACGTGGATGAGCAGACCTAAGTTTGGTTCAGTAACAGTTTCGAGATTTCCCATGGTGAAAATCTTTCAGGATTTAACAATGGACCCATCGTTATCCACAAAGCAAACCTTAACCTCCATTCCTTTGCTCATGGTGGCCCTTCTTTAACTTAGTATTCCCTCCCTGCCCCCATGTATTCTTTGCTTATTGGAATATATTGTTACCTTAAAGACCCAGCTCATCTGTGACCTCTTCTTTGGAAGCCATCCATGGTGAAATATAACCACAAATATTTCCTCCTTTATGTTTCCAGAACATGTTATTTTCCATTTATTTAGCATGTATATCACTGTCTCACATCAAAGGTAACTGTTTCTTTTCTAACTTACTTTATTAGATTATATGGTCCTTAGGAACCAACACTGAGGTTTATTCTAATCTCCCAATAGTCCCCTATCACCAACATTCAGCATAAACAAATTCTTTATAAATAAACGTTGCTTTAAGTTTAATTTCCAAAACTCACTAACATAAATGAGTAATTTTAGTATAATTTAGCCCTCATTATCTGTAGCAGCTTTTATGATTATCTCTCCCCAGGTCACTGACATCTCATTCCATTTCTCTCTGACATCTTGATCTAGGTCTAGAAATCTGGTCTCCAGTGTGTTACCTTTTCACCTGATCAATTCTATGACTATAATTATTTAACTAATTATTGATTATTCACTAGTCTCTGTCTTTGTGCATTTAATAGCTTGTTCTGTTGATATGTGTTTGATTACTACTTCTGCAGCAAGCATTTAAATACACTGACAAAGAAAAATAGGAAAAGATGCAATCTACGGCAAAATGACTTTATACTGTCTTCCTGAAATGCATTTTATTTCATTGATAATTTTCTTTTAGAGTAAGTCTGATTAATGTACACTGTCCTTCATATTCTTTAAAAATAGCCACTTGACATATCCCTCAATTTTGAATTTATAGCCCATGTCCAAGTAGGGAAGAGGAGGAGGAGAAAAATCCAGGAAGTAGACTGATTCAATGAGGCTTTACATAGTCAGTGCGGCAATACAGAAACAAAAGTCACCAAGGAGGTGGCGCTTGGAACACTTGGCAGCTTGCCCGCTGAGAACCACTCTTAATGAGCATTATTACCCCCGCAAGAAACTGGCGTGCTACCTTGTGGGTAGGCACTCTGCCATCTAACAGATGGGTCTGCACATGAGATGCCAGAAAACCACATATGAACATCAGACATGGCTCTTAACCATGTTATTTTCAGCTTATAGTATTTAAATGACTGTTGTCCTGCAATGCCGTGATTGCAGTCAAGAGGAAGAGCAAATATAGCAATTGCAACGACAGCAACTGTCAGGGACAAAACGAGAGGGGCTCCCATTTCAACATATCCCTTTGGCCATTACTTTGAATTTTAGCTAATGAAAAAGCCTAAAAGGTTGATACTCTGGTACCAAGTACAGAAACTTCAGGAATTACTTTTTTATATATATATAAAACATCAGCAAATGGACTCATCATTCTAAAGGCTGATGAGACTTTTTTAGAGGTCGATAAGAATTTTGTTTCTGAAAATAGAGTTTCTACTGAAATCACAGTTGCCTAAAAAGACTTCTCTATTATGTATCACTGAGATTTAAGAAGATTGATTTTTGGTACCACTTGAAAGTTTAGATTTTAGCCATCAGAATATATTTCAATTTTTCCAAAATAAAAAAATGCATCATACGTTAGCCAGACAGTCAGCTTGTTTCTCACAGCTTTAAATTTACAGTCTTACATATAAAACATAAAATTAAAGTCAATTAATATTAGTAACGCACTTATTATGTTAATAGCACTATGCTGAGCTCTGTGGGGGACACAGGAACAAGTAACAGGCCTGGCAGTTTGGGACTTTCTGTGGAGTTGTAAAGGGTATACATATGATAAGTTATATTTGAAATTTTATGATTGTTTACTGAAAGAAGTTATATCCAGTTAAGGCAGCAGTGAGGACCCTTGAAGGAGGTAAAATCTGAAAAAGACTGACAAGAGTGAGTAGAATTTACACTCAGTTGAATAGAGTATAGTTAACTACCCTTCGTGGAGCAGATAAAGACAGAATCAAAGGCTCTGATTATCTCCAGATAATTTAAATGGCTTCTCCATGGCTCTCTGTATCTCATTACAGTATCTTTTAAAATATTCCAATAATTGCCTAAGTAACTAATAAACTTCTCTAGTGGATTTCCTGCCAAGATCCCATCCTTTGTGCCTCTGACGCGGGTGCTGTCTCTGGCTGCAGGGATGACCACAAAAGCCCATCTGCTGAAGGGAACTTGGCCAGAGAGAAGGCCAACTCCTGAGGGTTCACTCTGCGAGCTTCTTTCCAGGCTCACTTCCAACGGAACCATCCTGCTCATCTTGCTTCTTAATTTTCCAGTTATTTACTTCTCCTCATTCCCAAGGAAAATCCGTTTCTGCTTTCTTGCTCAGCTCAACAGAATCCAGTCTTGGAGGTTAAACTTTTTAATGCATTCATTGGGCCACGTTACCTGTTTTCCCGCCGCTGCTCTCTTCCCATGCTTCAGTTCCATTCAGGACCAGAGCCTTACTTTCCCACAAGCCTCATAGCCAACAATGAGTCCTCTGATTCCTCCCAGCCTTGACTTTTCCTGACTTTTTGAATCAATAAACTTTGGCCCTGGGAAGGAACTTGCTGGCCCTTATCGGTGGACATATAAACTTTAATGATTCTCTCTAAAACATTAAAGCTATCAAGTTTGCCTTAATAATCAGCGTGTCTTTCAGTGTAAATGTCTCCCAGTAGGCTTTTATCCTTGGTGCAGGAGGGAAAGAATGGAATGGATGGAAACGCAGTCTCTTCCCTAAAGACTAGGATTGAATTTACCTGCCAGCTTTCTATGAAAATTAAAAAATAATAATAATAACCACTCAACAGGCTCAAAACGTATTATATGTTTGAATAATAGGAAGTGTTAAACAAAATGCATGACTCACAGTAATCATTCAGCAAACATTTAAAGAATTAGTAAATTCCTCTTTTCACATTCTTACTGTAACTTTATATAAACCCTGCTGCCTAGTAACTGCTCAGTGAAACTGTCCCTGGACTCAAAAAAGGATTAATATTTATAATTTTTAAATAATATTTTTAATTAGATATATTTATAGATTATTTGTCAAATGTAATATTCAATTTTTAACTTCCTAAAGCAATTAGAAAGTCAATTGCAAATATTAGACACTAAAAACAAGTTCATTCTTTATTCATTTATTCAATAAATAGTACTTAGACATTCTGTCAGGATTCGTGAGGTTATGCTGCAATAATAAACAGCCTGAAAACCCAATGGCTTAAAACAATAAAATATATATTCACTCACACTATATACCTCCTGCAAGTTCACAGGGGGGTTCTGCTCACTGTGGTCACTCACTGACCAGTTTGACAGAAAATTTCATCTTACCTTAATTTTCCATGATCACAGATGCAGAGAAAACAGATATAACTATGAACCAAACACTAGTTCTCAAAGCTGTTTCACAGAACGACACATCGCACATCTGCCAACATTTTACTGATCAAAGAAAATCACATGAATGCCCCTGAGTTCAACAGGCAAAGGTATATAATCCTCCCACAGTTGTGGTACCATAGGAGATAAATTAGGATATATGGTGAAAAAGGAACTCAATCCTCTACAGGCATGCAGTCATTTGTCTGGCCTGCCACACCAAGTTACAAGGTGAACAAGATCAACTTGAGCTCTTGTCGACAACTATCACTTCCTTGCGGTTGGAAACTATTTTGTTTCTCTATGTCCTCCCCACATGAAAAAAATATGTGTTCACCCTATGATTGTGGATAATGATGATGATTATGTTTACCCCACAGAAGCAATCAGAAAATAAACGGTAACTTTCTCAACGAAGTTGAATGCAGCAAACTCTGGGTTACTGAGGTCTAAATACAGAGCCTATCCACACTTTCTCCTGCTCAGTCTATCCCATCAAGGCTCACCGTAAGGCATCTCTGTAGGAGACAAACTGCCCTTTTAATTGCCAATGCCAGGCTTCCAAGTCCTCCCCACCTTTTGTCCTCATCCTTGCCACCACTCTTCCTAAAACTCTTATACCTGGAAGCCTGGAAGATAAAACGCCCCAGTTACCTTCCTATCTTGTCTTTGGGGGTTGTCATTGGAACCAGAGGAGCTAACAAAGAGATGCCAAGTGCTGCAAAGTACAAAGAGACAAAAATTTAAGAATGACTATTACAATCAACTCAAAGAAGTGCTTCTCTAGTGGGAACAGTGGGGATAGAAGATATTGGGAGGCAAAATTTGGGGGAGTGCTAATCTGACAGTTGTAAAAGTAAATATAGAGTCTGCTTTTTTTCTTAATTACTAGGTCTGATTAAGTTTTTCTACTTTTTTTAAAAGTTTAAACTCCCATTTTCTTTTGGCTATGGGCCTTTAATAACAGTTGCTTTGCTCTAGACACCCCCCAAAAAAGTTCAGTGAGTTTATGTTGGGACTACAAGCTGGATGGAGCACCGAGGCTGACCTTAGGCAGAACTGTTATTAGGTAGCCAACCTTGGCTGGAGGCATTATGATATAATGGGAACACCATAGGATCTGGAGCCAAGCTGACAGTTCTGAGTACAGACTCTACCAAATTTCTCACTGAGCCTCAGATCTTTTGTTTAAAATGGAGATAAAGTCATCCACCTCATATTACCATAGGATTAAACCAAATGATAATGTAATACCACTGGAAAATACAGACATTCTCCCTCTGCCTTTTGGTGATTCTATGTATCCTTCTTTCTGCTAAATCTTCTCAAAGTACATGGTATGTTCATCTTCATCTACAGTTTCTAATTTTATATGAAATATAAAAGTTATGACTATCTCAGGAAATGTTTTATTGGCTCTATAAACAGTAACACTAAATTATAACTGATAACCAGCCTAAGATGTTATCTCTCTCTGAGGTAATTTGAATTTTGAAAGAGGACAAAGTCTTTAGATAAGAAATTAATCTTATTCTCACACAAGCACTGTACTCTGTAACTTTCAACTTGTGTGACCCTGAACTAATCACTGTTTGTCCTTACGGAAGTTATTGCCAATTCTAAGCCTCAAGTTTTTGTTCTGTTTTGTTGTTGTTGTTTCTAACTTTAACACAATGAATCAAAACTGGGTCGTCTTTATTTAAAGAAAAACCCTACCAGCCCTAACAGTTTATAGTTTTTATTTGTGGAATTTCAACTATTTACAAACTAAAGAATGCAAATAATACTTACCAAATGCAAAACTGGGCTATGTGCTCTAAACCATCTTTAATTCTAAAATAATTTCTAAGTCATTATTATTCTCTGTTTTACAAATGAGGACTTTAAGATTCAGCAAAGAGGCTTGCCTCAGGCTGGATGACTGACAAGTGGACAAGCCAAACTTTAAACTCCTGCTTGTCTAACTCCAAAGCCTTTGTACATTTCACCAGGAAACATCCCTGCAATGGGAAGGCCTTTTTTTGTCATCCATGAACTTACATCACTAAGGAAGCCACTGTTATTAATGATCTTTGTTTCACTGCAGTTGTCTACATAGCACCGTTTGTAAACTCCCAGAGAGAGACAGGCATAATTCTCTCTTTTATGTCCCAGCACCTAAGAAAAACTAAGGGATCAAGTATGTTTTCAATCAGGGATTTCAGTAGAGTATAAGACAGAAAAAGGAGGAGGAAGAGAGGAAGGAAGGGAGGAGAATAAGACAGGAGGAAGGAAGCAGTTATTTCTTACCCATTATGAGCTTTAAATCTTGCTTTGCTAGGCTGGGATAAAAGCTATCTGAGAAGTACCTATAAATAGCCATTTTCTACTATAAGCAAGATACTATGAAATTAAACTTTATTTTGAAAACTTAAAATTTCTTTAAGTCTACTGCCATTTTCCATTCAACTTTGTGACATCACACATAAGGCATTTTATGCTGAAAGGCAGGAAAAACGTTTTCTCTATATTCTTATGTTCAGCAACTGAGACATGCAAATTAAACTGGTAAAAGAGAGATTAACAGGAGAAAGGCGTACAAATTTTATGTGCCCAGAGACTCCACAGGAAAGACATGAAAACTCAAAGAAGTGATTAGACGGGTGCTTACGTGTCATTTAAGAAAGGGCAATACATTGTGGGAAAGTGACTAGGAAATGTATGGTAAATCAGGGTTGTTTAGTAAGATGTGTTATTCAGACTCATCTCAGTGCCATCTCAAGTTTCTCTGGTATGGGAGAGCAAACACCTTTACAAATGGAAATGCATGTTACCTTTAAGAAGGAAAATTTATGTCCTGCTCTCAGGCAGAAAGGAGGAGGGCAAAGAGCTTTTCTTGTGTCTGCTGTTTTCCAGTTGCCTTCAGCTCAAAATTATTCTTATATCAAAGTGGAATCTTGCAGGGGTGGCATATTCTGATCCCTTTCAATGCCAATAAGATTTTTGAATATTTAAAAGAACAACAAAGTCTGTTAGAAAGTCTACAGAAGATGGATGTGAGGAAATGCCTTCATTCATTGTTGATTGCCACATTGAGTACACACTTTCTGTATCAAAATTTATTTAAAAGTATATACATCCCTTGACCTAGCAAGCCTACTTCCTGGAATATATTCAGAGGCAATAATCAGATACATGCACAAAAGCGTGTCTATTTGTTAATTAAAGTCAATTTTGTAATAGCAATAAACTAGAAGGAAAACCAAAATGTACATCTACAGAAAAATGAATATATAAATTATTGTGGCCCAACTATGAACCAGGTGTCTATAATACAGATCTTTAGATGTTCCTGTCATACCACTTAAAGAAAATATTGATTATAGAATATATATATAGTATGAGAACATAGATTTTATATTAATGATATCTTTCTATGTAATTTTTCATAGGGAGATGTCTTTATTCATCAAAATACTAACAGTAGTAATCTTAAGTTTTTTTTTTTTAATACTATTTTAGTTTTCATGATTTACACATGTTATTTTTATCATTGGGGGAAAAAAGCTATTTTTAATTAGGAAAACTGTGTTTTGAAATATTAGGAAATGTGAAAAATTATTATGCACTTTTAATAAAATAAACCTTGGAAGATTTGAAAATAACTAGACGTACAGCGGTCTCCCCTTATCTGCAGAGGTTACATTCCAGTACACCCAGTGTATGCCTGAGACCTCAGATAGTACGCAATCCCGTGCATATTGTGTTTTTCCTGTACAAACATCACTATGATAAAGTTTAACTTATAGATTAGCCACAATAGGAGAATATCTGAATTGCCAGCATCTCTATTCTTGTACTTTGAGGCCATTATTAAGTAACATAAGGGTTACGTGAATGCAAGCACCGTGATACCACAACAGTCGATCTGAAAGCTGAGATGCCTCCTAAGTGCCTGCCTGGTGGGAAGTGGAATATGCTAGACAAGGGAATGACCTCAGGTGGGATGGAGCAGGATGGCACTACTACTTTGAACCTCATACAACTTGAAATACGAATTGTTTACTTCTAGATTTTTTCCATTTAATATTTTTGGACCAAAGTTGATCGTAGATAACTGAAACCATGGAAAGCAAAACCGTGAATAAGAATGGAGTACTGTAAAATGTTTAGGTACGTTCTCAGTATCAATAAGGACTTGAAACATTGCCACCACTTTATAACCACAACTCTGAAAAACAGATCAATTTCATAGTATACGTCCACAGAGAGTGGGCAGAGTGTCGAAACAAGCGAAGGAAATCTTGAGCCTCAGCTCCGTCTTCTTTTCCAGTGAGTTTGTGTAATATTAAATAAAATCACATCACCTGGGTTAATCAAATGTTTACTATTAAAAAAAAGTCTAATGCAGTGCTTTCCAACACTGCTATTCAACTAGAAATATGATTTTTATCTTGTGATGCATTTTGAAAAAGTTGGGTCTCTCTGTGATGATAATTGTGTGAGAAATTTAACTACTTGGGATTCTATGTGGGCAATTTGAAAATAATAGCAATAGCATTAAATAGTATCCCCAATTTTATTTATAAGAGGGGAATTGTTTGACTGTTTTGATGAAACGATGTCTATAGACCAACCTACCGGGAGGTTTAATATTCTGCATGATATTTGTTCTGGAACTCAGAAGTGGTACCATTGCTTGTTGTTTTATACAACAGCATGGAAATTCAGGATGAAGACCCAAAATCAAATGGCCAGACTGAGAGACATTCTATCAGGATAGCCTATTTTACTTCTTTGAAATAAAACAAAATATTTATAAAGATATTAGCATAAATATCTACATCATACTTTTTAAAGCCAGGAAATGGACAGCTGAAAGGGACCACAGAGAGTGTCAAAAGTTTGTAGTAAATAGGATGTCAATATGAAGTGTAAATCTCAGAAGAAAAAGAACTTCTTTGCCACTTCACAACATCCCAACTATCTTAAACGCTATCCTCTTATTGAGTCACTTTTTCTTAAAGTAAATAACTCCTGTCCTTACTGTTTCATGTCAGCACGTCTAGGATTTCTCTTCCTAGTGTTACATGTGTCCATGCTTTCCCTGCTTTGAGACCTGAACTGGTCGCAGTGCTGTCAAAGCCAATCTCCCCGTGGACTGGACAGGAACAACGGTTCATGTCAAGCAGTTGTGAGTGGAGTGAGTCTTCGGTTTCCCCTGTCTCCTCCCTCAGTCAGTGTGAAATGAAAACAATGTGAGGCTCTCATCGGCTTCCATTATTGTGTTCTCTCCCTTCTGAAACAATATATTACTTTTCTGACACGTGGAGCGCCCTCATTTTTCCCTCATACCATTTGCCTATATCTTAAACTTCTTTTGGGTCTAACTCATTTCAGTTCTGAGACATACGTTGACTTAAATGAAATTAGTTGTTTATCAACCTAATCTATTTTTGTGGAACGTCTGATACAATTTCACTGATACCTAAGTCTCCTTTCCCAAGTATTATTTTTAAAAGGACAGAAATCTGCTGGGCAAGTTTAAACAGATTCAAAGCACCTCACATTTTAATAATTAAACAGTACTTTCCTCAAAATGAATTTAAAATCTTGTCCTAGTCTCTGAAGAAAAATCCTTAGAGTAGTTTGATTAAAAATAACATTTTTCCTATATAACACATAAAATCTAATTAGAGAATCAATCTCTGCTTTTGCCTCAAAGAGACTGGGCCAAAACAATTAAAAACCCACATATGTAAAAAAAATTATAAAAGTTGATGCTTTTATACTCTCCAGAAAACTACATTTTTTTCCTCTCTCTTTAGGTATAAATTATCAAAATAACACCATGCAGGGCAAAAGAGCTTCAGCGTATCAATTTCATGTTACTATTACTATACTGTGCAGTATTACTGTTGAGAATTATTGCTGTCAACTTAAATACGAAGAAATTAAGATCAAATCAGATCAAGAAGATGCCCAACACCACCAGGACACGTGGCAGAGCTAGAGATTCTAAGGCAAAGTCAGTGATCTTTTTACATCAATACTCCAGAGAGTCACCTATGGTGAGAAACTGGTTTGAAACATTTGTCTGGAGGGGACTCCACAGTATATGATCCAACCAACAATATATAGATTGTAACTCACTGTCATTTGAGTTACAGATTTAGTCATAAGATCCCTTGCTCTGTGAGCAACACAACTTAACAACTTGAGTTACTTATTTACTCTCTTTCTTTATTCCTCTGCCGTTTGGAATCTACAGAGTCTCTAAATGTTCAAATATTTTTCACAATTCCACCTCCAATATAACCAGCTTTATAACCCCTTTACAAGGGATAAGCCTTCAAATGCCATCTCTTTCCAGTAGCTCTCTTCTCTATGCAGTTGTTTCTTTCTAAAGTGCATTGTACTCTTCCATGCCTTCTTTTTTTTATTGAAGCATAGTCAGTTAGCAATGTTGTGTTAATTTCTGGTGTACAGTATGTGATTCTTTTATACTTACATATACATAATATATATTCCTTTTCATATTTTTTTTCGTTATACACCATTACAAGGTATTGAATATAGTTTCCTGTGCTATACAGTAAACTATTCCATGCATTCTCAATCTGGCAATGAACTTGAGCAGGAGGAAAGATGGTACTTACTCTCTTGAAATATATACAAAAGTTGTGTATATTTGAATATGTGTACTTTACTGTGTATGAATATGTGGTTTTAAATTTTAATAATTCCCTGGGGGAATTTTTTTTTTTCGCAAAACACTTAATTACACCTAAGTTGCAAGCCAGGGTTCACCATGGTATGAATATCGGGGAGCTGGAGAGGCAGGGTTGCTCAATAAATATGTGAAAGAAGGATAAAGAAGAAATCTAAGAAGAAGTAATAGATGGAAAGGCAGAAGACTAACATTTTTCATTTATTCAAAAACCATTTCTTGAGCACCTACTGTGTAAGACACCATGCATTACCTTATATATAAGTGTTATGAACACTTAAAAGAATGCAGATTATTTTCAAAAACATCATCTAATTTAACAGTAATTCATATTTTAAAATTGAATATTTACTTATGAATAAAATCTTTTACTGTGACTCTATTAAGAGTAATTAGTTTCAAAATTGATACAGGGAAAAAAAAATAAGTCTTAACAATGACTAAAGTTTGCAGAAAGTGATCACTAAAAATGAGCTCCCTGAAGCTGACTTCTGGCAAATAATTCTCCAAGATATAAGGTACAGCTGTGCGTTCAAGCCTGAAATCACGACATCAGCTAATTTTAGACTATACTTATCAGTAATAATGGAATCTCATTGTTCTCGTTTTTTAATCTATATTATCCGTGATTCCTGCTGTGACAGCTAAATTGTTCTCAAATTTACCGTAGTCAAAAAAGTTTAAATTACACATGTGAATAATTTTGTTTCAAGAACTTTGGAAAATGGATGATGGTAATGATGGAAAGCTTATTCCTGACTTTTGACAAGTTTAGATTGGACTACAGCCAAAAAAGGTTTTCAAAGTGTACAATAACCAGCATGTTTTATATATTCAAGGAAATAACTTTTATCATATTTCATGAAGTCCTCAATTCACTGGGAGTAAATTAGGTATTAATTACTGCATGTTATTAATACTATTACTTTTATTACTCATTTGAGACTGTTTTAATGAACATAGCAGAATAGTAATCTGAAAGACTCAACCTTCTCATCTTATGTTTCATCCAAAAAGATTAGCCAATAGTAGGACTAGTTCATCCCATTTTATAAATGTTTGGTTGATTGTTTTGCCCACCAGGCTGCACACGATTGAGGGTAATATATGTTATCAGGTCTTGCATCCCAGTTCAGTGACTCCTATCACTTGGCTCCCAAAAGACATTTCCTGAGTGAGTAAACACTTCCTATCTTTGATCTACAGAAAAGTCTATCATTAAATTCATCTTTAAAATATCTAGAAAAATGACAAAATATGTCTATACAACCATAAATTTACATGACGAAGTTGTGCTTAAAAAAAGTTTCTATTATATGGTTCATCTTCAGTTAATACAATATCTGCTCCCGCAAACTAGAATTTAGGACATAGTGGGCATGCATTTTTGTCTGTTATACTTAATGGTCTATCTTCAGTACCTAGGCCTGCTCAGCATATAGTAAGAGTTTAATACATATTTTTTAATGTATTAATGGGAGAGTATCAAAAGGATCATTGTCTGGCTTTTTTACAGCATCACAAACAGTTATTACCTATACAATTCATTATTTCAATATGTTTTTAGGATATACCAGGTACTTTGCTAAATGATGCAGATACATTTCTTTCCATCCAAAATTTCATACTCATTTTTGAGGACAGTGAAACTCAATCATATTATCAGAGTTGGTCAAGTTCAGCAGTAGATTGACACAATTCAAGAGAAGAGAGTGGTTGGTAAAACAGAGGCTTGGTCATAACTTACAATAACAGTACCAATGTTAAGAATAATTAAAGTTTCATGTCAACATCCCAGAAAATATTCTCTTTAGAAAAGTCTCCAACTTGGACTCATTAGTATAAGAAATTATTTTCAAGTCAATGAAGTCAAAATGATCTTGTTGGCTACAATCAAGCTATGATAGACTGATGCATCCATCTCCTCCTTAGGGGAAAGGAAGTTAGAATTTAAGAGAAACTTAGGAGAAAGAGTTAGTATTTAAGTATTCTTACGTGTCATACCTCATACCTTTCAATGCGTACAACAACTCTGCAGAATAGGAATTATTAGCCCCATTTTTACAGCATGGATACTGAGACTGGGATTTGCTATCAAAGTTACTTTCTTCCCCAAATCGTGCTCTTTCCATAATACCTTGCTGCTTCTACTTCATAGGAACTGGAATGTTGGCTCCTTGAAATAACTTTATTCCCAAAAAACATGTGAGTCCCACTTTAGAATTCTTACTCTCTGATGACTTTTTTAAGGCCTTGCCCAAGTTATATTTGAAATTTTCTAAATTAGATTAAGATGAGTTCTCAGAAGGGTATAATAAGACGAAAAATATACTTAGGAAAGACCTATTTGATATAGTCTGCTTGGTTCTGCATTTAGCTTTTTAAACCTCTTAAAGTCACATAGTAGTTTTTCATTTCTAAATCTTTATTAGAATTTAGACTAATCCCTGGCACAGATGTTCACAAAGCATTTATTTACTGCAGGCTACATGTCAGGCATACCTTTAGGGTCTTTCATGTACATTTTCTCAGTCATTAAATTCTCTCAATATCTGCATTTTACAGATGAATAGACTTAATCTCAAAAAGGTTAAGTAACTTGCCCAAATTCACACTGCAAGTAGAAAATAAAGACAGCATTGTAGATGAAGTCCAATGGATCATGTTTTTCCTTTGTCCCATGGCACCTCTCTGAAAATATCTACCTTTTATTTGGGCTTATTCAATTGGTAAAAAGTCAGAAATAATGAATAATAACTTAGACTTATATTGATTGTGATTAAAAACATATAAAGATTTCTTATTTAATCTTCCCAATAATTCTTACAAATAGGGAATAGTTATTTGTTTTTGTTCTTGTTTTTTTTTTTCACATGAAAAGGAAATCAAAGAAATTAGGCTATTTAACAAAAGAATAGAGAACTAGGTTTCAATATTGGGTCTGTTTGACTTAAAATCCATTCTCCATGCTCACTATTAGTCTAGTTTTAACACAAGACGTCAGCCAGGAAGGCAATTTAGAAGTGAAAGAAAGAGAGGCTAGACTACACCAGTCGAGTTGGAAAGAAGGGAAGGATGATGCCTCACCATGCGAATTTTCTAAGAATGTTTCAGATCGACTCAAAATAGGGTAAGGCTTAATATATCACAGTGACTTTCCATTGGTATGTAAAGTAATGTTATTCAAGAAACATGCTTGCTAATTTCTATTCGAATCCCACTCTGTACGCCTAATTATAGCCTAACAGGAACTCCAAAGCTTACTGCACACAATGTGCCTGTTTAAATTCCCCAGTGAATATTATTTCCTTTTATCATTCTCAAAACACAATGTTCTAAATAAGCCTATACAAATAATATACACATCGTATCACAGGTTTGTGAAAAGAAGTAGAGCCCACTACTTGACAGCTTCAGGTATGCTTTGGGCATATTCTCTGAAATAGAAATTCCTGCCCTTTCATTTGATCTCTCTCTCTCTCATTTATTCTAAACTTACTCTCAACCTCACAAAAAACCCATGCCTGACTGATCTATTAAGCCAATAACAATTTATCTCGAGGTAATGTAAGGCATGTACCTGGTACTGTTTTAGCCTCCGGAGACACAGAAGGGAATGAGACATGGTTATTGCCTTTGGGAAGCTAATGGTCTCTTAGAGAGTCAGACAGACAGATTCAATACAAGGAGGTGAGGTCCTTGTCGAAGTTCTCAGAAGACACAATGGAGGGAAAGGAGGGAAGAGCCTGTTGCTTTTCTTTTTCTTGTAATCTTTGTTCTTCAAGCTAGAATTGGCTTTTGACTCATCATATACTACAAGTTCTAAGCTAAATTGATTTTGCACATTAATCTGATTGTATCTTCCCCAGTTTAAATTATATTAAAGGTCTCACATCACATAAATTTGAAAATCTTCCCAAGATAGAAAGAAAAAGTCCTATATAAAGCCTGGCCCCTGACTACCTCTCATTTCTCATTATGTTAAAGCACATACCATCCCTTCAGCCATAGTACAGAAATACACAGTTGAACAATGTCTCATTCCTGCCTCTGTGACCTCACAGTAGGTTTTTCTGCTATGTGAAAGGCCATTCCTCTTTCTTCTAGCTAACTCCAAGCTAAATTTTCTGGTAACTTGTTTCTAGCTAGTAATTTTTAGCTCGAGTCACACTCTCCAGAAATCCTTCCTGATCAGAGAGTGTGATTTCAGTACACATATCTCGTGCTCCCAAAGCAGTAGGATTATTAGAGTGTTCAACACTAAATTGTTGCATTAGTTTTCTACGCTGCATAATAAATTACCACAAACTTAGTTTAAAACAACATACATTTATCTAACAACTTCTGTGGACCAGGATTCTGGGCACAACTACATTGGGTTCTGATGCGATAACACAATCAAAGGGTCAAGAAGGGCTGGGTTCTCACTGGGGAGCTCAATGGAAAAAAATTTGCTTTCAGTTGGTTGGTATAATTTGTTTGTGGCTGAACAACTCATGAGTTGCTTGCTTCTTCAAAGACAGCAAGGGGAGCGAGGTACCAGAGTAAGTGTACCTGCGAGAAAAACGCTCACATAGCATGACGCAATCACCGATTCACATCTTATTGCCTTTGCCATATTTTATTGGTTAAAAGCAATCCATGGGTCCTGCCCACACTCAAGGAGAGAGAATTAAACAAGGGCGTGAACACCAAGATGTGGGAACATGGGTGTCACCGTGAAGTCTATCTGCCACAATTATCTTTGCCAATTTATAAGCTTATTTTTTCAAGGGGGCCACAAGCAATCTAATGGCAAGGAGCATGTCTTAGCTGACGTTGTGTGCCCAGTAACTACTCTATATTTGGTATATGACACATTTAAAGTTTGATTCACTAACTGCTCTCAAAACAAAAATACTGAGGCTATATAAAGTTAAAGGCAATTCATTTTCAAAAAAAACCTCAAAAGCTATAGCATCTAAAAACCAATGAATATAAATTTATAATAATAAACAGTTAAGTATCCTAGATAATGCTAACCCCTTACCCTCATTCCTTGGTTATCACTAGAATGATGTTGTTACATCTGAGTTTTTTAGAAATGGAGTGTCAATGTGACACACAAACTAAGATGGCAGCAACACTATGCATTCTTATTGACTATTTAAAAAGGAAAAGAGAAGCTGTGGGTTTACCGCTTGAGATTAGCAACCTATGGAATATTTAGTTTACCTAGTAATTTAATTAATTAACAGGGCTGGTTTATATTACACAACTGCTAAAGAGATTCACGCATCTGGGAACACAGAAATGTAAATTGTGTTCTGAGGTTGTCCTATATGCTCCAGAGAAAGAAACGTTATTTTGTAGACTGCCTTTAGCAAATTAAAAGTTGTTTTGTGGATTACAAATGCCTACATCTACACTTCAGGCAAAAATAGTACCTTAAAGAGAACAGAGAGTTTACATTCTGAATGTGTTACAGTACAATAAAGAGGTTCCGGTTTGAAATGTAGTTACAATGAGATAACGTCAACAGAGTAAACGCAGTCAACACAAGTAATTAATTTCTTTGATTTGGCATAAGAATGTCTACAATGGTAGCTGTGAGGTCAGCTGACTTAAATCTACTGCCAGGCAGGAGAACTGAATGTATCTTGGCTCTAGGGATTTCATTCACAGCTGAGGAGACCACCTGAAAAAATTTCAGAGCTGAAAGCATCAAACAACTGACTACAACTCACAATAGTCTTGTTATATAGAAAGATCCACTTCTTGAAAAATCAGCAGTAGTTGTTTTGTTAATACCCCATTCATTTTTGTTAACGAATATTTATTGACTCATGTCCTGTTTAAGGCAGTAGACATTTAATATTTAGTGCATACTAGACACAAAATTAAGTGTTTTAATGTGTATTAATTTTCACAATAACCCTGTACTGTATGCTGCTATTATAATGTCCATCTAGAAGATAAGGAAAAATTTAAGTTTTTAAAGGTTAAATGACTTGAACAGGGCAATACATCTTCTAAGTAATGGAACCAGCGTTTGAATCTTGGTCCTCTGGTTACACAGCACATTTTCCCATATATCATGCAGGAATGCCTTGCTACAAATGGCATAGCACAGAACTAACAAGTGTTATTTCATTGCTTCAGGCTCTGTGGAAGCAGCTTCTCTGACTTTCAGCTTTGCCTTCCTGTCTTTTGTTTCTCTGCATGGTCTCCGCATGTTCTCTCTGTAAGCCCCTAATTCCAGTATTACATCCTCCATACTTGGAATAAATACAGCATCTTCTATTTTCCTTACTGAACATTTACCGATGAGGAGGTTTCACCAATAAACACACCCCAGAACTCTTGGAATGAAAAGTGCACGTGGCCCTATCTAGATTTTCAACTCATTCTGGAAATTTTAGGAATCTCTGACTGCCTCAATGTTTAATACCCAAATAGCCAACTACATAGGCTATGGAAGTATGAGACAGAGTTGGAAAAAATCTTTGAAGATGTAAATGATTTCTTCATCTGATTTAAATTTACTCCATGGCAAGTCTTTAGTGCCTTAACCAAAAGGATGTTCCAGGTATCTTGATAAGACTGGTGGAAGAGGTATTCAAGTGTAGAAACCATCCTCTATCCTTCAGAATTCTCTATCAAAGTAACTAGTGCATAGATAGACAAATCTGGCACTACTGACAGGTATAATGACGAGGAACACGAGGGTTGTAAGGTTGGGGGCAGTAATGCATTCTTCTTGGCTAGCCATAAGTCACTAGTTGCTAACTCTTGACTTAGTATGTTAATGGTTAAAAAGAATAAAATGTTGTTCAAGTCTTCAGGAACAATTACTCTGCTCTCTGTCTAGAACATAGAATCCCCAAAGTAGGAAAAAAAAAAGTCCTTTCATAAGAAATAATAAAAATAACATGCATTTACTGAGCAAGTACTGTATATACTGAGAACGAATTATATATGACTTATTTTAGTTCTCATTACTAATTGCGAAGTCTTTTTTGATTCACATTATACTATTCAAATTGTCTAGTTTTCAACCAAAACTAGGAGACCAGGAAAATAAAGCTCATTAACAAGAATTAAAGAAATTTCAGAAACCATCCTTGAGGAAGTACAGACATTGGACTTACAACTGTCTTAAATATGCTCAAAAAGCTAAATGGAAACCAGGGGCACAAAATGAAAGAAAAACAGGAAAATTATTACAGAATATACTAATCTATATAACTGACAGATAATATAAATGAAGACATAGAAATTATTTTATAAGAACCAAACAGATATTCTGGAGGTGAGAAGTACAAATACAAAATGAAAAGTTCATTACAAGAGTCCAACAGCAGATTTGAGCAGGCAAAAGAAGGAATCAACAAACTCGAAGATAGGTCAATTGAAATTATCTAGGGTGAGGAGCAGAAAGGCAAAAGAAT
Source organism: Vicugna pacos (assembly GCF_048564905.1). Lineage (NCBI taxonomy): Eukaryota > Metazoa > Chordata > Mammalia > Artiodactyla > Camelidae > Vicugna > Vicugna pacos. The sequence goes on from NC_132996.1 coordinate 14,120,274, forward strand.
GAAAGTAAGCAAACAAGCAAACAGAGTCAGAGGGTGCTGTAGGACACCATCATGCTCAACAACATACACATTATGGATGTCCCAGAAGGAGAAAGAGCGAGAAAGCAGAAAGAATATCTGAAGAAACAGTGGTCAGAGACTTCTCAGATTTGATGAAATAATGAATCTACATATCAAAGAAGCTCAAGAGACTCTAAATAGGGTAAACAAAAAGAGACTCACACCGAGACATACTATAATCATATTTTTGAAAGCTAAAGACAAAAAAAGAGAATCCTCAAAGCCTCAATGGAGAAGCAAAAGTACAAGGGATCCTCAAGAAGATTAACAGTCAGTTTCTCAGCAGAGACAACAGAGGCCAGAGGTTGTGGACAACATACTTAATGAGCTGAAAAACAAAAGCTGTCAACCAAAAATTATGTCCAACAAAACTATTCTTCAGAAATGAAGACTAAATTAAGATATTCCCCGATAAACAAAAGCTCAGAGAGTTTGTTGCTATTGTACCTGCTCTATAAGAAATGCTAAAGGTAGTCTTTCAAGATGAAATGAAGGACACTAGACAGAAGCTAAATGCTAGTTGAAGAAAGTAAAGTTAACCATATAGTTAAATATAAAAGCCAGTATTATTATCTTTTTGGTTTGTAACATTCTCTTTCTATACGATTTAAAGACAAATGCATAAAACAATCATTATACATCTATCTATGCTAGTGAGCACACACTGTACAAAGATGTAATTTGTGATAGTAGCAACACAAGGGAAAGAGACTTGCAAGGGAGGAGAGGTTTCTATGCTACTGAAGCTAAAGTGCTATCAATTCAAACCATATTTTTATACAACTAGAATGTTAATTGCTTTTTGTTTTGTTTTGTTTTGTATTGAAGTATAGTCAGTTTACAGTGTGTCAATTTCTGGTGTACAGCACAGTGTTTCAGCCATACATATACTTACATATATTCCTTTTCATATTCTTTTTCAATATAGGTTACTATAAGATATTGAATATTGTTCCCTGTGCTATACAGTAGAAACTTGTTGTTTATCCAGTTTCGTGAGGATTCTCCTTGTACTTCCATTGTAAGAGATATTCCGCCAAAGTTTAGTAGGTATTCTGTGTGAATTGTTCCATATGTAGACATAGTTTTTGATGTATTCATGGGAGACAGTGAGCTATGTGTCCTTCTTCTCCGCCATCTTGGCAATCTCTAGGATGTTAATTGTAACATTCATGATAACCCCTAAAAAATAACTTAGAGAACACAGACAAAAGGAAATGAGGATGAAATCAAAATGATACACTAGAAAAAAATCAATTAGAAAAAACAAAAAGCATTAATGGAAGAATTAAGAAACAAAAAGATATGGCATAAAGAAAGCAAACAGAAAATGGCAGAAGTCCTTCCTTGTCAGTAATTACTATAAATATAAGTTGATTAAACACACCATTTAGTGCATTAAAAGGCAGAGTTAGGCAGAATGAATTTTTTTAACTGATTCAACTATATACTGTCTACAAGAGACTCACATAAAATCCAAAGACACAAATAGATTAAAAATTAAAGAATGGAGACACTCCCTGCACATAGTGACCAAGAGAGAGGAGGGTTAGCTACATTAATATCAGACAAATAGGCTTTAAATAAAAAATGTTTACAAGAGACAAATGACATTACACATAGGTTAAAGTGTCAATCCACTGAGAATGTTTAACAATTATAAGCATATCCTCAGAAAATAAATAAATTGGACTACATTAAAATTAAATACTTCAGTAAATCACAGGGAACTATCAAGAAAGTGAAATACAATCCACATACTAGGAGAAAATATTTGCAAATTATATATCTGATAAAGATAATATCCAGGGTATATAAAGAACTCTTACTACCCAACAACAGAGGACCAAAAAACTAATTAAAAAATAAGCAAATTATTTGAATAGACAATTTCTCCAAAGAAGATATGTAAATAGCCAACAAGCCCACAAAAAGATGCTCAACTTCATTAGTCACCATGTAAAATGCAGATCAAACCACAATAAGATACTACTTCACACCCACTAGAATAACTACAAAAATGAATGGAAAGTAGCCAGTGTTAGTGAGAATATGGAAAACTGGAACCCTACTACATTGCTGGCGAAAATGTAAAACGATGTAGCCACTGTGGAAAAGGAAAACAGTTTGGCCATTCCTATTTAAATTAAACACAGAATTACCATATGTTCCAGCAATTCCACTTCTGAGTACATACCCAAAAGAATTGAAAACAGATGTCCAAACTAAAAACTTGCACATAAATGTTCACAGCAGCACTACAGCCAAATCAAGAAATCAAGGAAATGGCCCAAATATCCATCAACAGATTAATGGATCTCCAAAACATGGGATATTCGGATAATGGAATATCATTCAGCCGTAAAAAGGAATGAAGTACTGATGCATATTACAACACGAATGAGCCTCGAAAGATTAGGCTAAGTGAAAGAAACCAGACACAAAGGCCACATGTATGATTCCACTTACATATATATTAAAGATAGCAAAATCCAGAGAGACAGAAAGCAGATGAGTGGTTGTGAGGGCTTGGAGGCAGAGGGTGATGAAGAGGAATGCATAATATGTATGAGGTATCCTTTTGGAGTGATGAAAAAATATTCCAGAACTAAGTAGTGGTGATGATTGTGCAACATTGTACATGTACTCAGTGTCACTAAAGCTAAATTATATTACATACATTTTAGCACAATAAAAAATGTAAATCAAGTTGGAAGAAAAGAACACTATCAATAACTTGGTATTTTCTTAGAGGAAGGAGGCATGGTATCTTCACAGATTCAGAGTAAGAATACAGAATCAAGAACTATCATTAGCTGCCACCATCTACTAATAAAATATATGAAAATTTAACAGTGTAGAACTTGACACAAAGCATGTTTTCTATACAAACTGACTGAATCAAAATTTCTTTAAAGATACATATTTTGGTGTTGCTGCTTTGGAGGCATTTTTGTGTAACTATCCAGTTATTGAATAGAACATATTAATTATATGTGCTGACTCTGGGGTCAGATGGACGTTGCCCAAGTTCAAATCTCAGTTCTTTTATTCAGTTATCTTCAGACATTTGCTTTGCCTCTCTCTGCTTCAGTTTCCTCATTTATAAAATGGAGATAATCATAATGCTTACAATCTGAGGGATTGGAATTATAGTATAAAATGGATGACAAATTTGTAACAATCCTAGGCTCTGAAATCAGCACTCAGTCAATGTTTTATGATGATGATGATGACAATGAAAATCAATTTTTTTCTATAGTTATACCCCATTCCACTTCTTCATAAAGAAAAAGAAAATAATTCACACTTTGCATGGGAGGATGGATTATCTCAATGAAACTATTTCTTTCCTGTCTCATTCCAGACATTCTAAGCAGGAAATGTTCCTTCCAACTGGTTCGACACCCTCGGTTTTTCTTCCTGACACCTATAACCTCATCCCTCTTCCGCCTTTGATATTCTTTAGGGTCACAATCCAGCGCATAGTCTGTTCAGATATTTATTTCCATTGTTTCTCAGGGCAATACCCATAATTGCTCATTCTCAGGTTCATGAACCTTGCCTAAACTTTATCTTGCCTGTGACAAATTCATAAGTTGCTGCTTTCTTAGGAGAAAAGATAAGACATGCTGTAGTACAAGACCTTTCGGTCCTAAAATTAATTCTACGGTTTTACTAGAAACTTTGCCAAATTCAAAAAATTTTATTTGAGGGGAAAAAAAAGACAATGATTACTCAGGTGCCCAGAATAATCTGTTTATATCTTGCCTACCATTGAGGTTATATAGAAGTAGACAATGAATCAGAACAATTTGTTCCAAAAAGGTATAAGCACAAATCCTCAGGTTGCGGAAAAGCAATTTCTCAATAGGCCAACTGAGAAAAATAATTCAATAATGCTTAGGAACTTGTTGAAATCTGTCCTGTCACTAGACTCCTTGCTGAGAAATATATTTAGAAAGTTCTAGAAAAGAGAAGGCTTGTCAGTACATACCTAGAAAAAACTATAACTTCTGCTCCAGGCACAGAAGTTTGAATATTCAGTAGTTTACAAACATATTCTTGAATTTTACTCTCAGTAATGATGAAAATAAGCTAAACTGTTTACAATTGTTTAAAAAAATAGGGACATAGAATAAAATACAAAGTAATATGAGAAAAACTGACACATAACACATCTATTTCCTCAGTGCATCACCAAAAGTGGCTGATAATATAAGAGGAAATATATATCCTTGATAATAGTCAAAGGAAAACAAATTAAAGCAATGATTAAATAGCATTTTCAATGATAATTACTACCCACGATTTTTAAGGGATACTATGAGGAATTTCCAAACATACAAAAATAGACAAAATATCATGAACTTCAGTATGAGCACCTAGAACTTAATTCCACTAGTGAACTCTGGGAGCCAGTTGAGAATGCACCTCCCACTAATCTCAACCATGAGTCAAAGAATCTGGGGTATTTAACCACAATATATTCTAATCTATCATTAGGTGAGGGCTTTTTCCAGTGCCATTAGCTTTCTGGCACTTCTGGCTTTCCTTCTGGATGGATCATAACGTTCCTGCATCCAGACAATGGTCCTTAGTCAAGGAAGTGTAGGTGTTACCAGTATGCAACCTTCAGTATGTAGAAGTCAATGCTCCGATATAGGGTGGGATGCTAACAGATTCCACTGCAAAAGGCAGACACTTTTTTTGACTTTTTACTTTGATATGAACTTAGAGAATTTTTAAATAGTAATATAAAGTTTCATATATAATTTACTCACATTCTCCACAAGTTAATATTCTACCACATTGGTTTTACCATCAGAGAAAAGGAGAGAAAAAGAGAGATACCAAAAGTAAGAAATCTTGAGTCCAAGTTGTAGACATCATGCCCTTTATCCCATAAATATTTTAATTCTAAAACACAGAAATTCTCTTATACAACCACTGTACATCAAGTTAATACAGTGTAACTGGCACAGTACAATGATCAATCTATTTGTCCCATGACTAGTGATGCTAAGTTTGATCCTTTGGTTAAGGTGGCATCCATCAGGTTTTCCCATTATAACAATATTGTTTTTCCTTTTTTGAATTAATATATATCCTGTTGGAAGCTGCTTTGGAATTATACGAGTATCTTTCTTCTCACTGAAGTTTCACTTTCTAGTTTTAGCAAGCACTTGTCTATTATTGCAATAGCAGTTGCCAAATGGTGATTTTTTAATCCCATTATTTCTTCTGCAATTAATAGCTGGCAATTCTACTGTAGGGCAAGCATTTACTTTCTCTACATTTAATTTATTTATTCATTTATTTAAAATTATTATGGGCTCATAGTTTACAATTTTATTCTATGAGTCATGATCCATTAATATAATTATTTATTTTGATGCTCACATTGATCCAGATTTGATCAATGGTAGCCCTTTCAAACTGGCTTCTGTGCCTTTTGACATGTCCTCATAATTTTAAATACTTCCTTATTTTCTGGTAGAGCAAGATATTGCGGCTTAATCATGCATTCTCCCAGGCTCAGCCCTGAAATCAGCCATGTTCCAATTGAGCCTGGATGTCTAATAGCAGAGAATGAAATTTAGGATTCAAAATCTCTCTCTCTCTCTCTCTCTCTCACTCTACCTCTCTATCAATCTAAGCATGAATTCATACTGATATATCAAATTTCAATTAACTGTCACAAGATTCATTTTAGCCTTTCCGTATTTCTAATTCCCTTTTCTGACAGTGAGAAATCTGGCTCCTTCTACATAAAAATATCTTAGAATCCATATTTAACTTGAGAATCCCTAACCCATACCTATATGAAAAATAAACCTATTAAAAATGTGATATTGTTTACAATTTGATTCATTTTTAGCTCAATGGTATACAATCAAATTACTTGTTCTAGAGTTACTTGGGCAAGGCTTTCCTTCATGCTTTACAGGTATGGCTAATTTATACATTGGAAATACAATCTGATTCATTTGTTCCTGTTTGTAATTCCTTGCTGATTTAATTTCTTTAAAAAAAATAACTTGGCTCTAATAATCAAAACTATACAGAAAGTTTCACTGAGAAGAGTGAGTGACCACCCCCGCCCCAGCCCTTGTTCCACCTTATTTCCACACACCTTCTGGAGATAACCAGTCTCATTCGTTTTTGACTTACTGTTTCTCTTTTCACACAAATGAACAGATACGTGTCTATTTCCTCATTCTCACTTTTTTCTGCTACTTTTCTTTTTTCATTTAACAATTTACTCTAAAAATCAGTGTGTCAGTTGTCACTTTTTCTACTGTCTAATTTCCATTGTGATTTTTTTTTTAACCTTGGGTTTTTTAGCCTTTCATCAAATTTCATTTATTATTCATTATCATCATTATCATTCATTTCATTTATTAAATTTTAAAACATTGGGGATTTGGGATTTATTTTCTAGTTATATTTTTGGTAAGTGATTTCTAGCTTAATTACATAATAGAGAATATGTATTTTGTGGGATTTTAATCTTCTAAAATTTGTCAAAATTTCATTTTTTTGTAAAGCATATATGGTCAATTCTGGAAGTGCTCTGTGGGTAATAATAAATAACAGAAACACTATAGTTGTTAGGCACAATATTCTATATAGTTAAGTTAAGCCTGATTTACTTATCATGTTGTTTATATCTTTCCTAGCTTTACTGAATTCTGCCTGATTGCTCTATCAATTAAAAGAGGGCATATGTTAAAACCTCCCATTCTGACTGTGAATTTCTCAAGAGAGAGAGTGAGAGAGAGAGAGACTGTGTTATATTTAGAATTGATACATCTTCCTGGCAAACTGAAGGTTTCATTATCATGAAGTGTCCCTTGCAATCTCTATTAATGTTCTACATTGAAGTCCTGTATCAATATATAGCTATACTAATATTTTTTTTGGTTAGCATCAGCATATTATACATTTTATCATCCTTTAATTTTTCAACCTATGAACCTTGTTTAAAATATATTTCTATTACGTAGTACATAATTAGGTTTTTACTTTTATCTAACATAAACTGATAACCTCTTCTAATTATAGCATTTGTTCTATTTATACATGATGCAATTACTGATATATTTTAGCTCTCTCTCCCATTTTATCTGGTGCTTTCGCCTTGTTTTGTGTATTCTATTCGTCTTCTTTGAGGTAGATTCTTTTTTATTATAGTTTCATATTTTTTTCTTCTATTACATTGAAAATAATTCTTCTTTCATGTCTCTAAGGAAAAGATCAGTAAATTTTTTCTGTAAAGGACTAGATGATAAATATTTTAAGCTTTGCAGCCACATAAAGCCTATCTCATATTCTTTTTTATTTTTAAATTTTTATAGCAGTTTAAAGTATAAAGATTACTTGCTGTCCATACATAAACAAGCCACGGGCTGCATTTAGTTTCCTGATCCTTGCTTTATAGACTGAAAACATGCATCCATTTTTTTGTCAAAGTTCAATAGGCTCTTTTGAAAAGTAAAAGTTCTAAATTTCGATGAGGTCCAATTCATTAATTTTGTTTCATCAATTGTACTTCTAGTGTCAAGTCTAAGAACTCTTTGCCTATTCCAAGATCCCAAAGACCTTCCCCTAAGGATTTTTCTAAAACGTTTTACAATTTCGTATTTTTACATTTAAATCTGCGGTCCATTTTTAGTTAATTTGTCAGTAAGATGTAAGGTTTAGATTGATGTTTATTTTTTGGCTTGTGGATATCCAGTTGGTCCTGTGCTTCTGCATCTTGTGAAACTCAGTTAGGCATATTTACCTGAGTGTGTGTGTGTATGCGCTTTTTTTTTTTTCCACTTTGGTGATCCCTGGATATCTTTAATCCAGGAGTTGATGGTTTTTACCAGTTTGAAAAGGTTTCAGCCATCATTTCATTTGTCTTTTTCCCATCTTTAGTGACTCCAATCGCATGGCTGATAGATGTCCTGCTGTATTTCCTACACCTCTTACTACTCCTTTTCCCCATCATTCTCCCTCACCGTACTTTGAAGATTTTCCGCTGATCTATTTTCCAGCCAGTTTATAAATCCTCTCTTCAATTGTTTCTATTCTGCTGTTAAGCCATCCATTGAGTTACTAACTTTGATCATTCTATTTTTAAGTTCTAAAATTTCCATTTTGTAATGTAGTATAACTTTCTATTCTCTACTAAAATCCCCAATTCTCTCATTTGTCTACTTGAACGTTCAGTGTGGTTATTCTAATTCATGTAACTGAATTCCACAATGTCTATGGATTATGTGTGTCTATTTCTTAACCAGTGATATATTTCTGATTCATTTTCTTCCAGTTGTCCTATTAATTACTACTAGTTAGTAGTAATTACTACTTGTTAGGACTTCGGCTTTCAAACATTTTTTTTTTAAATTAGATATTTTGTCTGCCTCTTTTAGTTGTCCTTATGGGAGGGCTGGTTCAAGCTGTTTAGTCTGCTAAAAATATTTGTGGCAGTTTTTGTTTTCCAAAGATGGCTATATCAATATTTCTTACTCTCTGTACTCTTTTAGAACTGTGTACTCACCCATCTAAGAGTGTAGTCTAACTTCTTTCTTGAATCTGGACACATTTCTGACTTGCTTTTAACCAGCAAGATGTGAAAGTGACACTATCCGACTAGGTCATAAAAAGCCATTCAAATTCTGTGCATTAGTTGGGACAGGCACCTACAGAGCCCTACACTGCCATGTAAGGAATTTGACTATTCCAAGACCCACATGCTTCAAGGAAGCCTCAAGATTTAGATATTCAAGATAATAACCCCAAAGTGAGATCCAAGCTGACATCCAGCATCAACCGCCAGACATGTCAGTGAACAAGCCTTCAGATTATTCCAGCCCTCATCCCAGCCAAGGTCTAAGACATCATGGAAGGGAAATACACCATCTCATATAGCCCATTTCAAATTCCTGACCTAGAGAATTCAGGAGCATAATAAATGCCACTACGTTTATAGTGGTTTGTTGCACAGTAATAACTGGAAAAATTATCACCTGTAAAAAGGGTCCGTTAGAGTCTTTCTCTCCCAATTCTGTCATTTTCAACAGTGATGGACCTGTTCCTTTCAGGGCTGTCCCCACTGAGTTTGTATCTTCAGAAGGGATGAGGATAATGTATCTAAGCGATTCATTTAACTCCTAACATTGACTCAGGAACAACCGCCTTATAACCATTGGCTCATGCGACAACAATAACAAAAGGAATGATTTTTATTTGTTTATTTTATTTTTTAGTACTCAGCAGTTACTGATAACTACAAATTAGTTTTTTTGTTTTCTTATCACTCACTGTGGTGGTCATTTCCAAATGTCATCAATTAACAATAAAACTTGAATCAAAAACTTTCTTTTTCATTTTATTCTTTTTTTAATATATTTTTCTTTGGGTTTTCTGTGTGTGTGTGTGTGAGGTAATTAGGTTTATTTATTTTTAGGGTACTGGGGATTGAACCCAGGTCCTTGTGTATGCTAAATATGCACACTACCAGTTGAGCTATGTCTTCCCCTCTCCATTTCATTCTTTAATAACCATTTGTCCTTGAGTGCTTAAGCAATTTATACTGTTTTAATACCAATTTTACATATATAAAAGAAAAATAAGAATGCTTACCTCTTAATATGTGGGGGATCTTTTAAGGACATGCAATTAAAAGAGCTTACTACATTATCCAGCATATGGAAAGTGCTCAAAATGTTAGTATACTAATTGAATCTTTTTTTTTACATTTTTTTAAATTGAGTTATAGTCAGTTTACAATGCTGTGTCAATTTCCAGTGTAGAGCACAATTTTTCAGTTACATATGAACATACATACATTCATTGTCACATTCTTTTTCTCTATGAGCTAACACAAGATCTTGTATATATTTCCCTGTGCTATACAGTATAATCTTGTTTATCTATTCAGCATATGCCTGTCAGTATCTACAAATTTCAAACTCCCAATTGAATCTTAATCTAAAATAACTTAGGCAGTGTCTATATGATAAAATAACTTCCTAGTTTGACTTAAAGTTTTGTCACATCATTTTTTTTCCAATAAAACACTACATATTAATTATTTGAGTATTTTGATTTTTCTAAGTAATGGCATAAGATTTTGGGACCGTGTAGCACCAACAATGAGAAAGCAGTCACTGGGTAGGGAAAACTACAAAGGAAAGTAATAAAAGCTGTTGTCAACATTAAAACTTACTGTGCCTATTAACAATAGGCAAGGAAGACTAGTCACACCGTGTGATTTTAGTACAGCATTCATACTCACGGCAAAAATCTGTATTAGTGCAGAAGGATCCTAAAAAATAGCAAGAAATACTTTAGGTTGTGCACCTCCAAGGAAAATATTTAGTTAAAAGCCATCCTTTAAACTGTCATTATATTCTGTGGGAGATAGGGATAAGAATCTCAAAAATTATATGTTGTTAATGATTTGCCTGGCAATGGGTGAAAATTAAACTAGTAGGTAAAGCAGATAAATCAGTAGGTAGAAAAAAACAGGCCTGCATTAGAGAGAACCAAGGGGAGGAAACAACAGTGAAGTTGTAGCTTGATTAGGGAAAAAAAGGCAAATTAAAAACTATCTTAAAGCATATGAAGATTTATTATATTTAAAAAAAAATGGTGGCCAGCTGGTCTCCATCCATAGTTAGATGCACCTCAGGAAATTGGCTTAAATTGCATTAAAAGGATTTACGTTCCATATAAGAAGTGTTAGACTTGAGAGTGGAGGGAGATAAATGGCTCCTAAGGGGAATGTGGTCACCCAACTCTTAGAGAAAGATTGTGTATCTCAAAAAACCACGATCCCTCTGAATTTAAAAATAATCCTTTTTGGGTCTTGAGAGCAAGCACATGGAGGGTGGTCTACTAAACAAATACTTTTTTGACAAAGGATATGTCAAAACCACCTCCAAGCAAAAGAAAGAATTTCCTGAGAGGATGATTAAGCACTAGATTGGGTAATTTTTAAAAGTTCTGGTATCCCTTTCACAGCAGGTTTTTACGAAAGGAATTTTTTTTCTTTTCTGTCTGAAATGATTTACTCAATCGTCTTTAGAGAAACACTGATCACTGTGATGAGGACAATCTTCTCAATAAATTTTATGCAAAAATTTTTACCATCATTTTACATAGGAAAAACTAAGGTTCAATGACTTGACAATATTCAGCTTATAAGTGGACCCAATATTCAAACACCAGGAATTGAGGAGTCCAGCGGTAAAATCACACTGTGAATCAAACTGCAGGCTTTGGCATGGTTACCATCAGAGTGTCAGTTATCAATCAGCATGGAGTAAATAATCAGTCAAGATACAGCAAAGAACGTGATTTCACAAATAATCCAGTCAATTATCTCAAAAGTTAGTAGACAATTATCCTGGTCTTTGAGATATGAAACATCATTCATTCATTTTTTTTCATTTATTCAACAAATACCTGTGGAGCATCTTCTTTGTATGTACCTCTTCTATGTGCTGGGGACACAGCAGAGACCAAGACAGATAAGATTCTTACCTTCATAGAGTTAATACTCTAGAGAATATAGATAAATAATAAAAAGCAATAATAATTACTCTCAACATTTGTTGGGTGCTTGTATGTCCCAGAAACTGTCCAAAGAGTATATTATTTTCATAGCAACCCAGTAAGTTAGTTACTATCTTTATAAGTCTATCAGAGAAGGAAAATTCACCATAGGGAGGTTAAGTAACTCGGTCTAGAATAGACAATTAAAAAGTGTCAAAACCAGTGCCTGGGTCCAGAGTCCCTGTTTTTTAATTACTATTTCAGTTAATCTGAAATGGTAAGTTTTTCTAAAGATTCAACTGCTACCTGTCTCTTCATGAAAAGAAAAGAAGAAAAAATCAAACAGAGCAAAAAGAAAAGAGAGAAAATCAGTATTTCGGAAAGGCAGAAGATGAAGGTAATACTTTTCAATTGCTTTGTCAAGACACGCCTCTGATAAAATGACAGGTAAACTAAGGAATGAAAGACAAGGAAAAACCCACCACGGGAAGACCCTCCCGAAGAGTGTTTAAGACAGAAGGGGCTGAGATGAGAGGAAGTCTGGTACACGCAGAGAAACAAAAAGCCAGAATTGCTGAAGTAGAGTGATGGGGAAGAATGGTAAGAAAGGACAGAGAATATGGCAGTGGCCAAATCATGTTAAACCAGGGCAGTGATTGCTTTATTTCTTCTAGTTAGGATGGCAAGCCATTGGAGAGTTTTAAGCAGAGATGAAACTGTCCAATTAAAATTTTAAAAGATAACGTAGTCTGCTTTGTGGAAAATAATACTGTAAGGAAAGGAAAATCAGAGCAAGAAACCCAGGAAGGAAGAAACTCAATTTGTCCAGGTGAGAGATGATGATAACTTAGACCACAACCTAACTAAATCATAATCACAGTGGACAAACTGAGAGATTTTGAGGTACATGTTGATTACTGTGAAAAGCCAGTGCCCTGTAAGTGTGTTTAAGTCTCTCCTAAACTTAGGAAAAGTATTTTGTCAAGTATCCGAGCTCAACTCGTCTTTCCAACATTACCTCACATTGAAAGGGACCTCTAAAATATCTTTTGTTCATTGTGGGGAGGCTCTAAACGTTAGTCTTATCTCTACACCTTGACTTCCATTACCATTGCTAATTCAAAAAGGCAAGATAAAAAATACTTCTAGATTTTTTTACCTCTCAATCAAATACAGTTAGATAGTTCACCCTAAAATGATTCCCCAAGAGCCACCAAAGAAATTCTAAACTTGTACTTAAAGTCCTTTTCAAATCGTTCCACTCCGCCCTTCCAATATCACCATCTGCTTCTCCGCCACACAAACCCCACTGATCTGAATTCATTACACATGACACATGCTTTCTCTTTTCCGTTCTCTAACCTTTACCACACTCTTCTCCTGAGAGTGGAGAAATATTTTACATAAATACATTTTTTATTTATTTAATGTATAGTTTCTTATAATGGGAATTCAAAAAGGACTTACTCGCTATGGAAAACAGTGTGGAGATTCCTCAAAAGACTAGGAATAGACTTACCATATGACCCAGGAATCCCACTCCTGGGCTTGTATCCAGAAGGAAATCTACTTCAGGATGACACCTGCACCCCAATGTTTATAGCAGCACTATTTACAATAGCCAAAACATGGAAACAGCCTAAATGTCCATCAACAGGTGACTGGATAAAGAAGATGTGGTATATTTATACAATGGAATACTACTCAGCCATAAAAACCGACAACATAATGCCATTTGCAGCAACATGGATGCTCCTAGAGAATGTCATTCTAAGTGAAGTAAGCCAGAAAGAGAAAGAAAAATACCATATGAGATCGCTCATATGTGGAATCTAAAAAACAAAAACAAAAACAAACAAACAAAAACAAAGCATAAATACAGGACAGAAATAGACTCACAGACAGAGAATACAGACTTGTGGTTACCAGGGGGGTGGAGGGTGGGAAGGGATAGACTGGGATTTCAAAATTGTAGAATAGATAAACAAGACTACACTGTATAGCACACGGTAATATACACAAAATGTTATGATAACTCACAGAAAAAAAAATATGACAATGAGTGTGTATATGTCCATGAATGACTGAAAAATTGTGCTGAACACTGGAATTTGACACAACATTATAAAATGATTATAAATCAATAAAAAATGTTTAAAAAAAACAAAAAAAAAACAAAAAGGACTTACTAAGTTGATTGATACTTCTCCATCCAACAAAGTAATTCTCATCTTTCTATGACCACTACAAATATTTTTTGATTCTTATCAAGAAGACTTTTTAATCTTTAAATTTCTCACACATAAAACAATACTTGGCATCAGTAGTGTCCAAAGGGTAACTGAGAGTATTTCAAGTTTTCCAGGCTGCTGATGTCTGTTATTTATATTATGTAGTAATACTTTTATGTTAATAAAATATAACTGAATTAATAATGAAGTCTAATAAAGTTGGCATAAAATACAAATTATACAGTGGAAGAAAAAATTATTTGCACACTTTTGAAAGAAAATCTGGTAATATATATAAAGAACCATAAAAATATATTTTGTTTTAGATCTAACAATTAAATTTTGAGATCTAACAATTAAATTATTTGTTATAATAAACCAACAGAAGGTAATTTCATATCTAATAAAATGGCATCATTTAAATATATTTTGGTACCAACTCAAAGAAACAATGAGCAGCCACTAAAAATGATAATTACGCAACTGTGTAGCAATACAGAGAAATAATCACATGGACCTAATTTAAAATCAATATATAAACGTTTCTGTAAAAACTATACTTAAAATGATTTAAAACTACACATATATGTATGTATGTTTGTGCTAGAAAGAAACACAAAACTTATAAAAACTGTGTAGTTTAGGGTAGTGGAGTAAGGATTATTTTTTCCTTGTCCCCAAAAGTTTTGTAAAAGTATTACATCTTCTTAATTCAAAAACACAGTTATGATAGATGTTTCCTTTATACAGTACATCATATTCTTAAGATTAATAAGAGTGTACAAGCTAGTAGCTAGAAAAGAGTCTTTCTAAAGAATGCTTTCTCTTGTAAACATGATTGAAAGGCTGGCTTTGGTAACTCATGGATGCTTATGCAGAAAAGGGCTTTCTTTACAGACTAAGAAACAGAGAGAAAAAAGAAAAAGAGAATAGGGGGGAAAAAAAGGAGGGAGGGAAGGAAGAAAGGAATCTCTATGTTCATCCAAATATATTTTTGCTTTTTTAGGAAGTGATTATGACCCAGGAACAATACTTATGAGACAGCTCCTTTATAACCACTACAGAATTCTTACAAATTTTGCAAAAAGTATATACCAAGTAAAAATCAATTAAAATGTACCCCACTCAGGCACACAGAGAAATACCACTCCTTATGTTTTCCCTTTTTATGGGGGTGCCAATTATAGATTCTTATGATAGAAAGGATAATCATTTAAAAAAAAGAAACTGACCACCTACTATGTGCCTAGCTTTACAGGTAATCAATATAAATGCACTCAGTAGGCATGTGTAACCTGCCCATACTATTATTGATGAAACTGAAGCCCTGAGAATTGACTTTTCTGAAGTCACACAGCTAGTTAAGTAACCGAATCAGAACTACAGTGTTGACTTGGAGACTAAATCCAGTGCTCCTTCCATCATAGCTCTAATTAGCAGGCACCAAAATAATGAAAGATTCATAAAAGCTGGTTAACACAAACTATAAGGCAAAAAGATAGTTACTGTTCACAAAACTTTTAAATGGAATATTTTTAAAATATGCCTAATATGCCTAGAAATGTGAGATAAAGGTAAGAAATGATCAAAATAGAATTAATTCATTTTTTAATAGTAACTGAAAACGTGCTATGCACCATGTATGGAGCTCAGGAGCTGAATATACTTACTATTTTTCCCTTATGTTGTATCAAAAAGTTAACAAAAGATATAAAAATACCAGAATACTTTGAAACAGCTAATGTTATATGAAAGAATGGAATTTGTAGACGCAATGTTTCTTTGTCTAAATTTCTATTTGTATTTTGATGTATGGGATAGTTTAGTTATGTTTCTGGACCTCGGAGAAGCGGCCATCTGTATGGAACGTGCTGTGTGTCCCAGGAGTGCACTCACCTCTCGTCACCCAAGGGCCAGAGGCCAGCCAGTCCCAGGGAAGGGTCTGGCCTGCGTTTGTGAACTCGCTTCACAGGCTGTAGGACTGTTCCTTGCTCGCTTCTGGTTGTCTGCTCCCTGGCGGGTGAGGCTGGAGCAGAGGCTTGCGCCGGTTTCCTGGCGGGAAGCGCGGACGCCTGCCCGCCGGCGGTGGCGCTGGGTCCCGCTCTCTGGCGCGCAGGGCCGTGTCTAGGGGCGGGCCTAGAGGCAGCTGCCGCTCAGGAAGGCCTCAGGCAGCCAGTCCGCTGATGGCTGGGGCTGCCCTCCCGCCCAGGATGTTGTTCGCCCTGAGGCGTCCCAGCACTTAAGCCTACAGGCTGCTGGTCCGGGCCAGGTCTGGGTGCTAAGGACCCAAGCAAGAAGTTAGCCTCCAGGAAAGTTCGTGCAGCTGACTACTCCCAGAACGTCCGCCGCCAGCTTTTATGTCCCCTGGGTAAGTCCCAGACGCCGCGCACCTTCCCCAGGAGACCCTCCAAGACCAGCAGGCATGTCTGGCCCAGGCGCCTATGAAATCACCTCCTGGGTCCCGGGTTCCAGTGCACGTGAGATCCCCTGTGTCAAAGCCTCTGTTTCCCCCAGTCCTGTGGGGCCCCGGGAACTCAGCGCCGCTGGCCTTCAAAGCCCAGTGCTCTGGGGGCCCCTCCTCTCGGTGCTGGGCCCCCCGCTGCGGGGCCTGAGGTGGGGCTCAGCGCTCACTGCGGCGGGTGGGCCTCCGCAGGACAATTAGTCTGCGGCTTGCGCGGCGCCCACGGGGGAGGGATATGGGGCCCCTCCGACTTCGCCGCTGTGCTTCCCTCTTTGTGTCTCCAGTTGAGGAAGCCCTTTTTTGGTTCGCCCCAGTCTTTTTTGTCGGTGGCTGTTCAGCTGTGAGTCGTGGTTTTGTGGAGATGGTGAGGGGCGGCGAGCTCGAGGTCGTAGTACTCCGCCGTCCTGACCGGAACTTTCTACGGACCCAGTGGTTCTTACGCAAAGAAGGAGAGGAAACGTTTGGATCAGAGCTTCAATAGGAGAAAGCCTCCACGTTTTCTAACCCTGGAGTAATCAACATTAAGTAAAAAGCAATGCTTTCGAAAGGAGAAAACTGTGTTAACTACAGGCGAAATAAAGCTCGGTCAGAAATAACATTGTGGGCAAACAGCTATCTGTGAGCTTTCGATTTCTAGTAGTCAAATCTAATTGATTTAAATGAGTGGTAAATAAGTTTATTTACTGTCTACTTCATTCTTCCATTTCATAAGACATAGAGTATCTGTAGGTATTTATGTAAGTATTTGTAATTATTTGTTTTATTTCTATTTTCTTCACTAGCCAAGAAAATTTTAGAGGGTAGGGACGGTATTTATTTTGTTTGCTGCTGTCCGCCACTCAACTAACGGGTACATTGTACACTTGATAAATTTGTACTGAACAGGTGAAGTAGGCACTGTGGCAGCAAAGGGAAAAAAAAAAGGAAAAGATGTGTCTTATTTAGTAACGCTGAACTTTGATAAGCTCTTTCCTCGTTTATCTCCCTCGTCATACTAACATTTCCTCAAGGGCATCTTAATTTTTATTCACCTTTGTCCCAGAATATATAACTATGAGTGATATATGGGCACTCAATTAATACTTATTAAAATAATTGACCTGGGTAGGAAATAGTACAGTTGCACAGGAAAGGACAGAAGTAGAAAGGACCGTGTACCCCAGTATGATGAGTGTATATTGGAAGTAAGAGAGAGACGAGCCGAAGATGATAGGGTTTCTGAAGATGTGATGTATTACCTCCAGATGCTCACACTTCCAGACACTGTACAACAAGCATAAAATAGATTTTTTTTAAGTAAAAACAAGACACTAAAATAGTTATTATAGAAAATACATTATGTAATATGATAGGGAAAAAGAAAAGATTTAGAAATGTATTAAAGAAGGTAGAGCAAGTAATTTGAGAGGCTTATAGTTATGGTAATTCTCTCTCCAGATTTTCTGAAACACTATCTCGTATACGTTTCATATAATTTTTCCATTAAGCCATTACGATTAAAAAATTCTAACATTGAAGGAACTGAAATACTTTCACTGCCTACCACTGATACTGAAAAAGACAAAAAAGAACAAAAGCAACAACAGAATCTGAGAGCATATATCCTACTTGAGAGGTTTGGAAATAATGGTAAACACATCTCTAAGATTCTGGGCTACCTAGCCTAGAGTTAAACAGATTAGTTCAGTGACAAAATCTACAATTTTCTTCATTATATATTAAAATCTATGTTAAGACTTTTTATTCCATCCATCTCTAATATTTTAGGCTATTAACAGTGAATAAATTTCTCATCACAAGAGAAAAATTAGAACTGTGAGACAGATGATGGATGTTAACTAGTTATTGTGGTAATTACTTTGCAGTACATGCATATATCAAATCATTTTGTTGTACACCTTAAACTGATACAATGTTATGTGTCAAATACATCTCAGTAAATCTGGAGAAAAAGTAAATAGCTTTAGCAAAAGAAAATCCTACAATCCCAACTTAAAGTATATATGAAAAATAAAAATTAATATATGGTAGGCATTTTTTCAATGTTGCATGTAGTTACCAGGAGAACTTAGGAAATAGATATTATTTCCATTTTACAGATCAAGAGCATGAGCTTTAGCAGTACCGCATAGGATGTTTCACAATCTGTTATAAAATACTATCTACCTCCATTGTTGGAGGATGCCTCCAAATTAAGACACTTGAAAAAAATGAAAGGACTGGACAGCTGGGACAGAGTTGAGCTTTCCTTTTGGCATCTCAGGTGATGAACTCATGCCTTGGAGAGTGACTGATTATACTGACTTCAAAATATTAAGGACCCATAATTGATTTGCTACCCTAAGACTTAACATCTGACCACAGTTGAAATCCAGCATTCAGAAAGTTTGCAAACAAGAGCTTTCTTAGAGGTTGTTGTCAGGAGGAATTAATAAACTATGAATAATACTCACATGCAGAATCTCAGCTGCCTCCATTCCTTGGCTGGCATTGTATATTACTCGTGTCAAAATACTAAGATTGAGAACTCTCAGGGACTGGAATGAGAAGAAGGGAATAAAAGGTTTTCTCTGTGGATGAAAAATATGGCCCGCCATACCTGTAAACAAAGGATGTTGCAGCCATCAAGCCATCACATTTCAGCCCACCCTGATGGGGAGCCCTGAGGATGCTCAGGATGGAAACAGGATGCCCACCATCAAGCAGTCAGCCACTGCAGCCGCCCCCAGTGGTGCACCCTGAGGAGACTCAGGATGGGAGAGCACAGGATACTGGCCCTAGACAGCTAAGATGCATATCAAAGGAAAGATTTCCGTGAGCCCAGACTCTCGCATCTTCCCATATATAGAAAAGCCCTAATTCCTTAACTTGAGATATCCGGTTTTCTTTAATCAATAGTAATCTTTCGATATTCCAACTACCTAACCTTTGTTGGGAAACTCCTATATATCCTGACTCTTCCCTCACCTCTTTGGAGCAGTCCCTTAGAGCTATCTGAGAGGCTGTCTCTTGGGCTTAAAGTCTTCCGAAAGTCTGCCCAATAAAACATAATGCTCAACTTTTAGGTTGTACAATTTTTTTCAGTTGATATCTCCAACCATGATACTGGATGTCCCAAGACAGTATCACAAACAGTTACCGAGAGAGAATTTTTTATTTTAACATTTGAACTTTCCCTGTAATATCTCCTACTTCCCAGATCCAGTTTTATTAAGAGTGGTTTGAATCATGGCACATGGAATAAAAAGGAATCACTATGATACTGAATGTAGAACTCTCTGGTTCCCTGCCTGAGCTGTTAGAAACAGTGCCAAAACTGAATAAGGGAATTAATTATAGCCATTTTTTATGCTTGGTGGGCATCCTGTTTCCATCCTTAGCATCCTCAGGGCTCCCCATCGGGGATGGGCTGAAATGTGATGGCTTGATGGCTGCAACATCTTTTGTTTACTGGTATGGCAGGCCATATTTTCACCTTCTCTTGGATCAGAAGATCCTTGAGAAATGGAAAATTCAGTCAGAGGAAGTGTGAGGTGGCTCCTACAAAGGTTTTTAAGAGGCAGTCTGTGTCGGGGGCAAAGCATGGATTCCGGAGCAGGACTGCCTAGGTTCAGAAAGTCCCAGCTTTACCGCTTACTTACCATGTGACAGGGGCAAGTTATTGGATCTCTCTGTGCCTCAGTTTCCTTAACTGTAAAGTGGGGTAAAAATAGTTCTTATTCCCTTGGATTGTCATGAGAAATGATTGCGTTAATATAAGCAGACCACAAAACAGCATCTGCACACAGGTAATTTGAAATCATTGGCCATTATAATCTAAAAAAAGAAACTTTTCAGCTTTCATGTTCCCTCACATCTCCTCCCAATTGGAATCTTATCAAAGGTCGAGGATGTTAATATCTGTGTAGTGCTGCTTAATTCAAAATTTCACGAAGGCCTATATCCAGAAGACAAATTAAAAAGGTTAAGTGGGGGCCAAGATGATCTGGTGATAGGAGATTTGGGTTCTAGCCCTGACTCTAAAGGCTTGTTTGACATTGTGAAATCAAAGCACATCTCTTGGGCTGTCTTTCCTCATTAGTTAATTAATAGTTTGGGCTAGGTCAGCATACCCCAAAGCATGTGCTACGAAAAACTTACCGTGATGATAATATTCTTTTGAAATATTTTCATATGTGCTTTCATAACTGAAAAATCGCTACTGTGTACCCTCCAACCTACTGAGCCAATGTCCTTGGTCCCCTCAGGGTGAGAGTAAGTTCTACCTAGAGCCAAGTGGTTCAATCACAGAGTTAACTTCTTTATTGTTTCCAGGCAGTCTCTAGGCAGCAGTGCAGGGGATAAAGTTTGTCGAAGAAAAAATGATTTCTAAAATTCTAAGCTAATTTTATCTTCAATAACACCAATAAAAAGGTCTCTTATGGCTAGTGGAGTGAGAAAAAAGGGGTAGGATTCAAATAAGTGAAGCAAGACAAGAGACGTATGTGTCAGGCATCCACTTAGCTGGGGAGTAAGGATAGGGGAACAGGCTTTGTTTGTTACATAGTTTGAGGAAAAAGTAAAAAATGTCCCTGATGTGCCAACAGGGAAGAAGCTTCAGGGCAATAATAGCGACAGGTATAGCTAAGCTAACAGAAGTCCTGAGTTTACACTCTTCTACCACCTTCAACTGTGTGAAAAGGCTCCAGAACTTCCTACTGGCTCCGAGGAGGTAAGGTGGGGAATGTGTGAAAAGTAGCTGAGTAAAGACCAATGATACATCATAGAGTGACCACGGTGAGGGGAAAGATGACCCCTTTTTACGGAATAGACAGCCTTGGCCAGGGACTGAATGCAAGATATCTCGATATAAATGAGTGTAGCACTACCACGAGCTGAGGTGGAGTCAGTTAGTAAAAGAAGGCCAAAAAGTCCAACGTGAGCCAAATTATAAACTCTAAGGTCACCAGCCACCTTTCAGCAAACCCCAGCACAAGGAAATCAAGGGGCTGGATCAGTCATTCCATAGTAGACACTGGCAAGAATCCAGAGGAATGAGCACAGACCCCATTGCCAACAGGTAACAAGCCAAGTCCACCCTTAGCCATGCAGCCGGATGCCAATTTGAGACATGAGGGTGCTGATTGAACTAACTGAGCCTTGCACCCAGGGAGACAAACTTACCAAAAGAGATTGTTCAAGCTGGAAACCTCTGAGATATTTTTGTTTGGCAGTTAAATTTACCCACACCCACATACTCACTCACTCCTTAGACCAATCGCTCAGCAGTCTAGGAGCTCACAAAGACCACTAGACTGATCACAGAAACTGAAGAACCTGGTTGTGTGTGTGAGTGAATCTGCAACCATATACCCGTAATCTCACATGATGTCCCATTAGAAAGAAATCTCTGTACTCAAATGTACTCAGGAAACGTTGGAAAAATATCCTTCTTGTCTCCAGATCCATAACTCATATTAGCATATTAAGGACTATAAATGGCCAACAACAGATAAATCGGTTCGAATGTTTTTGAATTCTAGCATAAGTTTTGTCTGCTGACACTACTTTCCCAGACATTACTTCTGGTTACACATCTCTCCCCACCGCATGTGGAAATAAGTATGCATATTCCACGGCGCAAAACTTGGTTTCTGATCCAAGCGGCTTCAATCAAATCCTTCAATAGCATTTTCTGTCTTGAGTTGGTGAGGAAGAAAGAGCCCTTTATCTTTGTTGGTTGCAAACACTAGGAATATCAGTTTGGAGCTCGCTGTAACCGTTGTGTACAATATACAGAGAGAAGCAAAGACCAGAGAGAAAAAGCAAGGGAGCTGAAGGTTTTAAGCCTGGTTGATCTCTTCCCTTCCTGGTTACAGTAGTCTGTGTTGAAGCTTTTGTCGCTTGCAAACAGAGTCCAAATTAACCATAGACCAACCACTTAGGTTTTTGGTTTTTTAGTTAAGAAGAAGAAGGAAAAAAAAAACTATTAACATCAAGAAATATACTTTGGGTCAATAAAAAAATAAAATTAAAAAATATATATATATACTTTTGGAAATGCTGGTTTTAATTATGTGATTTTTTTTTTAAATTTCTATTATGGGAGTAAAAGCCTGGGCTCATGTGTTACAAGCACAAAAAGGTGAAATCATATCCAAAGTAAGAAATCCCCGTCGCCAGAGACAGGCATAGTGCTCTTTGTCTTCAAAATGCCATATTAATGAGAAATTTGAATCCAGACATTTTAAAATCTCCATCAGTGTCCTCCATTACTTCATCATTAGTGGAAATGGCAAAATGCTCACTAAAAATTACTTCCAGAACACGAAATGGATATTATACTGTTTAAATGGATGTCATATAAAAATAATTTTCTTTAATCATAGCACAAACCACTGCTATGATGCCATAGTCATTGTGAACCTTAGGGATTTCTTCATTTGGAGTGGAATGAATTTTGACTAGGCATAAGTGCTTTTTTGTGAAAAAGTAAATCCATAAAACCCAATACATTGAAAATACAACCAGGTGTGAGTGGCTTTAAAAAAATAAATTATGCCAAGATATGTTGCCCAGCTGTGTTTCAAAATTTCAAGAGATCTTAAGATATAGTCCGGCATTAGGGGGCTCAATAATACTAAATTATATTTTCCTATGTCTTTTGTCTCTAATTTAAAACCTATTTACGAGAAAACTGAAGATGTAGCTTTTTATTGCTATGTATAATTTACTAAAAAATGTTGCTTAGCAAAATTTTTACATGATACTTATGCAGCCTTTAATATGGAATTTGTTTCAAAAGTAAGTTATTTTAACTGTAAAAAGTGTAAAAAAGAAATCAACATCAGACATTTAAACTTCATTCTTATGAATACACACGTTAGTAGAAAAGGCCTAAACCAGAGTCTTGCAATACTGAGTTCAAACCTCAGTTTTGCCAGTTGAGGAGTTATGTAACCTTCAGGGAGTTCGTGAACTTCCTAATCTCATTAGCTAATCTGTAAAATGGGTATGACAAGACTGTCAAACATATTAAATAATAAAAGTTGAAACTGCCTAGAGGCACTTTCCTCAACCTTCTACTATAGAAGTAGAAATAATGATAGTACAGACTGTGCCTTCTCAGGACAGTTTTATTTCTCAAATTCTAATTTTTTTAATTGATATATAGTTGATTTACAATGTTGTATTAGTTTCAGTGTACAGCAAAGTGATTCAGTCATACACAGACACACACACACACACACACCCAGACACACACACACAGACACACACATATATTCTTTTTCAGATTCTTTTCCAGTATAGGTTATTAGAAGAAACTGAGTATAGTTTCCTGTGCTATACAGTAGGTCCTTGTTGTTTACCTATTTTATATGTAGTAATGTGTATCTGTTAATCCTAAAATCCTAATTTATCCCACCTCCCTCCCTTTTCCCCTTTGGTAACCATAAGTTTGTTTTCTGTCTGTGAGTCTGTTTCTGTTTGTAAATAAGTTCATTTATACCATTTGTTTAAATTCTACATATAATGGATATCATATGATATTTGTCTTTCTCTGACTTACTCCACTTAATATGATATTCTCTGGATCCATCTATGCTGCTTCACATGGAATTATTTCATTCTTTTTTGTGGCTGACTAATATTCCATTGTATATACATGCCAATAATCTAAATGATTATTTTAGTGTAGTATTTAAATTAACCTCACCACAATTATGGATTACAAAATATTCAGGTAATGCTATAAAGCCACAGATGTACAACTAACAAATTCAGCAAATATTTAATGAGGATCTGTTGGGTTCCAAAGAAAAATTTTTACTGAAGAATTCATATAAATGAGAAAAAAAATATATGTATCAAGTTTTCATCATGTTCCAAGGAGAAAGAAAGAAATCACTGGAATATGAGACAAACTGGCTAAGTGATTATGAATGGATATGAATTCTCCTATTTGATAAAATGCCACAAGGAGGTTAATTTTATCTCCCCTTAACATGAGGATTCCAAAATAGCATTGCCTGATAAAAATACAAATCAGGCAATGGGGAATGGAATAGCTTAAGTGGTAGAGTATGTGCTTAGCATGCACGGGGTCCTGGGTTCAATCCCCAGTACCTCCTCTAAAAATAAATTAACCTAATTAGCTCCCACTTGCCAAAATAAAAATAATTAAATAATGTGATAATAAATAAAATATTTAAAAAGTAATTTCCTTAAAATATATATATATAAATCAAGCCATAAATGTGGACCACATATGTAATTTTAAATTTTCTAGAAGCCACATTTTGAAAAAGAAGAAGTAAAGTCAACTTTAATATGATTTTCTAATAATGTTAAATAGCATAACAATTAAATATTTAATATTTATAATAAAAATATTTTAATATGCAATGCACACAATTATTAACGAGATGTTTCATATGAAGGGAGGGGCTAAATCTTCAAAATCTAGTGGGTATTTTGCATTTGCAGCCCATTTCAATTCAGACTAGCCACATACCTTTAGCAGCTATGGTCTTGGACATCACTGCTTAGAGCCAGTGTACGCTGTCAGTCACAGTCAAGGGGATGCTCCCACCCAGGCATTTGAATCTTGGGAAAGCAGTACAAAGCCTCAGTGGTTACAGTGGAGTTGAATGCAGTGGTGTGGAGCAGAATATCCTGTGGTAGCAAGTGTCCACTGACAATAGAGCCAGTCACTGTGTCCTATGTAAGTCACTCATGTGAGCGTGGATAAGATATTGTAGGATAACCAGCAATTCTTGGTTATTCCTTAACATTTATGTGGTCTTCATAAATTTATTTTCTGCTTATCTGAAGCAGAATTGGTGGAGTTTTTTTGCAATTGGGAACTTTAATTATTACAGATATTTTGTAGTAACAAAGTAAAATTAGAAGACTGAAAAGGAAGATACCAAGTTCCATGGAAGTTTGCAGAGAGCCCCATAGGTCAAAAGTCAAATTTAAGCGTAAAATTTAAGGATAGATAGGACTTAAATAAGTGGCTATGTGTTAAAATTGTCTACTTTAGCCCTTTGCCTTAATTATTATCCTCATTTAATAGAATAGTCAATCAAGATCTAGAAGGGTAAAGAATCAAGAGACATAAAAGATGGTTCTAGCCCTGATAGCAGTAATCTGAGAAGAACACTTAATTTCTTCAGATATTACCTCATTCCCATCCACAGGCTGAGAGGGTTGGATTCAATTACATGACTTCAAAGACTCTGTAACAGTGGTAGCAAGTTGGCTGTAGGGTTAATGATTTAGATGAATGAATGTCTAGATGATAGATAGATAGATAGATAGATAGATAGATAGATAGATAGATAGATAGATAAATAGATAGATAAATAGATAGTGGAATGAAGGAATACAGAATAAAACAATATGCTAACTTAACAACTTATGTAGCAACTTGAGTTTCCTCAAAGGAAAAACTCATCTTTCTAAGGAATACATAGATAACCTGGTTAGATGGGGAGAGATGATACTCCTAAAATAATACTGACATGAAATAATGCTTATCACTAACTTCTGTTTGATGAAAGAATATAAACTTGGAAATTTATAGGTGAAGTCATATTTGATTCCCTTTTTGGAGAGGGAAGAATAAGAGAGGCTGATACTGCATGGTGGGGTTAGGACGAGAGAGGAATTTCTCAGGAAGGCAGACAAAAGGGAAGATGAGGCAGGGGCATGTCAAATGGGAATATTTTCAAAATTAGGGTCATGTGCTCTGCGGTGTGAGCTTTCTCCAGAGCCTTCACAGCTTCAGTCTAACCAAAAAGGTTTAAATGGCATCAATTTCCTATAGACAGTCCCAGTTAGAGGGGCTGTGTTCTGCTCTCTGGTTGATGAGTCTAGAAAAGTGTCAGGTCGTGTAGACTTAGAGAACAACTCTATCAGAGAGTAAACATCCAATTAACGTTTGTCAAAGTAAATGAGGATGAAAATATAATGCCTTTGAAATGTAATACATCCTCAGTTTTTTAACTCATAAAATCATAAAATCAACTCACTTAGAAATATCAGTGAGACTCTTTGATGTAATTTAGTAAGGACTCAACTAAGAAAATTTGCAAAGATCAAACACATCCCTTGCTTCATAATTTTATAGTACCTATAGATTATGATGGCTCAAAAGTTTTGGCAATTTTCAAGGCTAAAGATTTAAAACATGTTTGACTCTTACGCTTTAGCACTAATATATTTATCCCTGTCAGAGAAGCATAGAAATCAATTATCCCAACCTTCATTTTGTAGACTGGAAGTGTTTAGATGTTTAGCCGCTGATCTTCTGAGGTTCCACTTTGTTAAGAGCTGAATTGCATCACCCCAAAATCCACATGTTGAAATCCCAAACCCCAGGACCTCAGGATGTAACCATATATGGATATAAGGTCTTCTTTTAAAGAAGTGATTAAGTTAAAATGAGGGTGTTAGGGTGGGACCCTAACCCCATATGACTAATGTCTTATAAAAAGAGGAAAAAACACTGGAGCCATGCTTGCAAAAAGGAAAGGCCCTGTGAGGACACAGCAAGAGGGCCATCATCTCCAAGGTAAGGAGAGAGGCCTTAGAAGAAACTAGACCTGCTTTTATCCCCTTGACCTTGGACCTCCAGCCTCCAGAAATGGGAGAGAATAAGTATCTGCTGTTTAAACCACTCAGTCCATGGCATTTAGTTATGGCAGCCCTAGCAAACTAATAAACATTGAATATTTTTATTCTGTGATTTGAAATCCGTAGCTAAGCTAGACAGAGATCCTAGTAATGCCAGTAATGAGAATATGAAGGGAAAATAAGAAGACATGGAAATAGTTAATCGAGAAGACTGGCTGGAACAGCCTGCTTAAGAGAACATGAGACTCAGTGCCAAGATGAGTGACCTACGTGGGGCATGAGCAGGATGAGGCCAGGAACACGGTACACCTGTGGGAAGAGCAGATTGCACATACTCTACAACTAGCCTAAGAGATAGGATAGTGTTGCAGTTGAAACTTCAACCAGAAACGCATGCACATACTGGCATTACTTGTAAGGACAGAAATTGGGGCTTTATTTGGCCTGTTAAAATAAAGCTCATTTATGGTACAGGATACATATGGACTCTGTGAAGATCGTTTAGTAAAATTGTGTGACCTCTGTGTTATAGTCAAGTCAAAATTAGAAATTAAGTATAGCCTTTGTTGCTATAATTGTTTCCTAATTAAAATTATGATTAAGCTGCATCATCATTTCAAAATATACAGAAGCTGTGAAATGAGAAGGGTTATAAGTAAGACTACAATGGGCCTATGCAGAGCCCTGCAATACTATAAAATTGACTCAAACACTCTATACTTGAAAATCTGTCATTTCATTAGGGCATCAAGAAAAATACATTTAGGCTATTTAATTCTCAACATGCATGATCTTTTTATTTTCCAATATTCACTGACAATAAAATATCTTTAGTGTGAGCAGTATTTTACATAAATGAAAACACAGTGTCATGAAATGGGATTTTATGCACTTTAAGCAAAGCGAGTAAATATAGAAGCAAAGCAAGAAATGAAGAGAACTGGTGAGGTGAGAAAGAAAAAAAAAGAGGAAATCCCTCTTTTTAAGGAGAACGTGAGAACATAATGTCTTTACATTCCTTTGAGACTGACCCAGAATAAAAAGAAGCAATATACTACCAATCTTACAAGGTTTTTATTTTTTTTGATGATTTCAGCAGTTCAGGAAAGTAGACAAACACTGATTTCCATCTGGAGAGATACTGTAAAACTAAGTGATGTACAGGACAAGCTACATAAAATGCAAAATAAAATGCTGGCTCCCTTGTTTAAAAATTATTAAGAATTTCAGGATGGAAAGCAGCTGAGCCTCAAATAGAGCGTTCGGCCCTTCAACAGGAAGCTCTTTGCACAGACCAGCCTCCCAAGACAGCCCCAATGATGAGTTCAGGATTGTGACTTACTAGGGATCTGGTGTCCATGATTCTAATTTAGATCATTATATGTATCTTAGGGTAAGTTCTCCCAAGATATTTTTGGAAAGTAATAAGGATAGCTGTAAAATTCCAGGCCACAGTTTATCACAGGGCATACTTGGTGAGCAGGGACTTTGAGAGAAATATATTCCACGAAGGCCTCTTTTTCTAGCAAAAGAAGGAATTAGCTGAAGAACTGATACCCAATTCCTCTTCCCTGGTTACTGAAGTACAGTGCTGTAACCATAGGTATGGGGTGCCTTGTTAATACCGTCTCCTCCATCTGTACAGAATTTTCTTTCTTTCAACATTTAATAAGTATTTTATTGAATTTTATGGAATTTACTGCCAGTCATTTAATTAAAAACTTTATTTCATTCTCTGTGTTGTGCTCCCTAACCTCCCTACCTCCTGCAAATTATCCTACTTTATTAAGTTTTCTGAAATAAGGACCCAAATAAGGAGTTATTGTTAAAATTTCTAGCGTAGATATTATGAAAAACCATCTAAACAATCTAACTTGCTTAAAAAGTTGTTTAATATGTGAGATATTCCAGGGAAGTCATATTTCATTTCAAAATAAAGGTCAGATAGAAGAAATCTGATTCACAAAGTTCCAGTCTATATTCTTATACTGCAGAGACATTCTTGAGGCTAAAGAGATTCCAAGGAATTCAGTTTTGCCATGAGTGTTTATGGGAACAAAATAGAAATAAATTACAAGGGGGTTTTTCCAAAGTCAATGCTGAGTAAAAAGGAGAACGCTTGTACAGCAGTGGTAGAAACATAGACTGATACAGCCACTATGGAGAATAGTACAGAGGTTCCTCCAGAAATTAATAGCAGAACTACCATAGAATCCAGCAATCCCACTTCCACTTACGAAAAATAAGGAAACCGTTATCTCAGAGATATCTGATCTGTACTCCCATGTTCATTGCCACATTATTCACTATAGCCAAGGTATGCAAACAACCTAAGTGTCTATCAGTGAGTGAATGAATCAGGAAAATGTGGTTGATACATTGAGTGGAATGTTATTCAGCCTTTAAAAAGAAGAAAAGACTGCCATTTGCAACAACATGGATGGACCTGGACAAATATTGCATGTTATCACTTAAATGTGAAATCTAAAAAAAAGAAAACAAAACAAAAAACAAACAGAAACCAATTTCAAAAGTAGTTGCCATGTGGATATAATGTGTAACATGTTGACTACAGTCAATAACACATTATTGTATAATTGCAAACTGCTAAGAGAGTAGAACATAAATTTTCTTAGCAGTAAAAAAAAATTAAATATGTGTGTGATGGGACGTGTTCATTAACTCAATGGGAGAATCCTTTCACAATGTGTGCACATATGAAATCATCACTTTGCATCCTTTAAATATCTTACAATTGTATTTGTCAATTATGTTCCAATAAAGCTGAAAAAATGTTCATTAAATGATGCTATGAATGTTCATTAAATGATGCTATGATTCATATACCTGCCCTCACCACCCCCAGTTCCCCCAAACACTAATTTATTGCATAACCTTCAGGAAGCCAAAGGTAATGTGTCTTATTCATTGTTACATGCTCAGAGCTTGTCATAGTGCTTAGTATATGATAAATGCTCATTAAATATTTATTGAAAATTTTATGGTCTTAGGTCATGGTATATTAGAAGCTCAAATATAAAATGTGATTTTTATGAAGCATGAAAAAAGTAAAATTGTTTTTGTATATCTTCCAAAAATTCATAAATTAACCACCTAAAGTAGACGAAGAAGGAGAAACAATTCAAAGCACGTTCTTTCATGTAGTGACTCTAAAGGGCTTGGTAACCAAGGCATGAATTTCTTCGAAGGGGTGCTGAGGTGCGAATGCAGATGATGACGATGATGATGATAGATTTATAAAATAGGCTATTCTGTTATATATTTAATTCTATGTCTTTTTTTCACTTTACACATTATCAGTTTTAAGCTCCACACAAGTAGCAATGTGTACATTTAATCTATTGCTTCTAACATCTACATAATATTCCATGCTGTGCAATTGCTGTGTTTTACTTTATCCTCCCCCACTTATGGACACCCACATTGCCTCCATCTCTCCATCAATACAAATAGTTCTTCTATGAGCATATTTATTTGTGCCTATCCTTACCAGGATGTTAGAATTACTGCCATTCTAAGGACCACCTTTCTGGGACCAAATCGTATGAGCGTGCTCAACATGACTCCTTCCAGAATGGCACAACACCAGTCTAAGCTTCCACTAGCAGAGCATGACAGATCCTGTATCCCCAAAACCCCACCAGCACTTGGCAGTATTCAGCTTTTTAGCTTTGCTGGTCCAGTACCGTAGTTGTACATGATATCACATTATAGTTTTAAAATCCAGTTTCCCTGATTCCTAATCATTTTTTGTCATCTCTATCAATTTTTTAGATTTTTGGTTTTCTTATTAAATCTTCTGTTCCATATCGTTTGCCCATTCTCCTAATGAGATTACTGATTTTTCTTGTTGAATACATAACTTCTCAGATATTTTATATTCTGATTTCTTTTCATTTTTAAACATTACAAGTCTTGTATCCATGTTTGTCATCTCTTAGCTTTATCTGTATCTTTCAGTGAGCAAAAAATCTTGTTTGATGTAGTCAAATTCAATTTTTTAATCTGAAAGTTTATGCTTTAAAAAAAGCTTTAAGATGTCCCCAACTCATAGATCACAAAGGCTTTTTTCTGTATTTGCATTTATTAACTTTATATTTTTACCTGTCTCATTTATGTCTTCGATTCACCTGGATTCTACCATGATCTATTGTGTTAGTATCAATCCAGTTCTGCTTTTCTCAATGGATAGACCTAGTTTTCCAAACATCGTTTGAAACAAGCTCTCTTTATTATTTTGGTGCTCATTTTATTATTTCTTAATACAGTGAAGAAATCTAGAGGAAAAGATCCTAGATGCTTGTAGAGTGCAGAGTGCAGGTCATATACAAAGGAATGAGACCAAGACTTAGACTCCCAAATAGTGACATGGATGCTAAAAGACATAGGATAAATACTCTCAATTTTTTCAGGAGAAATAAGTTTCTACTTAGGAAATCAAAATGTCAAATGAGTTTAATACGGAATAAAGATAATTTAAGATTTATAAGCACTCAGAATGCATACATCACATGCACATGTTCTTGAATTGGAGAATATGCCCTCTGGAATAAGGGAGTTAACCAAGAAAGGAAAAAGTAGGTTCCAGATAACAGCAGAGTACTCAGCCTAGAAGAGTGGCAACTGGAAGTTCCAGGATGAATCACATCTAGAAAACAGCAATTTTAGATTAAAGCACAAGACAAGAGGGCTTAAAACAAAACATAAAAGATGGGGAGAAAGGAAGGAGCTAGATAAAATAATATGATAAAATTATATTTTAAAAGTGAAAGAAAAGAATGTGTTTCACTCTAAAACTTAATAGTTAAAACATCTTATGCACCTACAGCTGGTTGAGGGATTCTGGATTTGTTCAGCTGTCTTTGGCCAGTTAAGGGCTGGAAGGTCAGGAATGGTTGGAGCTGAGACCACTTGGTTTTGATCCACAAACTCTCATTCTACAGCAGGTTGGCAGGGCTCATTCTGGCATTGGCAGGGATCCGAGAGAGGAAGCAGAAATGGATGAGTGCTATTTCAAGCCTCTCTTTGCATCAGTTTTACTAAAGTCCCAGTGTAAAACCATTATGGCCAACATCAGAGTCAGTGTGAGAAGATACTCCATAGATTGTGAACATAGCAGAGTATCAAAATCGGGTCCAGCAGTACAATAAGTCTACCACAAAATGTGCAAGTCATACAAAATAATTTAATCTTCAACTATTGTAGGCAGATATCAGAAGATAATGTTAAAATTGATAAGTCAAGCATAAGCAAGATAATCATTTTATTTAAAGATACAGAGGAAGTTTCTGGAAAAAACCAATAAAAGAGCTAATAGAATTTCAGAAGCAGGATTTACAGGATGCAAATGTTGGAGCAGGGGACAATTTTAAGTACTTTCATTCTTTAAAAAGAATATGCATTAATTACCCAAATTAAAATATAAAACTTATGAACAAATACAGTTTTAAAATTAGAAATTACAAATAAAGCCATCTCTCTTTAAGAAAATGCTCATTTGTCTCAAAAGAGCTAGCAAGAGAATATTTCAAAAGAAGGACTATAATATTGCCTTCATCACAAGTCTACAACATCTTGAAAAGAATATAAATAGTATATTTATACTTGAAGTATCTGAATTATTTAAGAAGTATATCTATAAAAATGCCTGTGGAAAAAAAAAAGAATTTTTGTACAAGAAAGGTAAATCAAAACCAACCAGCATTTTTTATTCTGCTAAGGGCAAAAGGGCCAAAAAGTTTTAGTCTGTATAATATATGGCAGCAAACAACTTGAAACTCCATAAAAGAAACAACAGAACGAATGATTTTAGCCTCAAGAGAGTCATCTGCAATGTGGAGTGTTAAGCTAAGGACACAGAGATTTCTGTGGATTTCTTTTACTCACCATTGTGGGTGCCGCCAAGAGAAATCACTAGTTGGGTACTATTCTCTTTGTCCAAAAATATATTTAAGTAATCTGGGTATTTTATTTTATGATATTAATGAAATGTAAGCTAAGTGGGATAAAAAAAAAAGCTTCCCGTTCCTAAAAATATCTGATACCTTGGAAAACAGTGCCATTTTGACTTTTATGTTTCTAACAGTAGTCCCTCTATATATCCACTCACATTGATATTATGTTAAAGCCTTACCTAAGTGCTTAAAATATATTATAGTTATTTGTGTAGATGTGTCCCCAACTAACTATGATGTTCTTAAAGGTGGGCACTCTTTTGTTGTACTCATTTTCAAGTCTCTAGCATTTAGCACAGTGCCTGTCAGATGGTAGACACTAGTACAATCTGACCGAATAAATAAAACAATAAAGAAATGAATTATTCTGCCTGAACAACACAATCCATTTAGCAGTGAATAAACTGCAAATGTAGCATAACCTATATTAAGTATCTACTCAACACAAGGCACCGTTTTTGAGAAGTAAGCAAAAATTAAACCTTTACATCAAGCAATTTATGCTTTAGGGGAAAGCAACATATGTCTATTAAGTATTTACTACACCAGAAAATGTTGGATGTTTGCATATATTATCTCATTAAATCCGCAGAACAGCTTTTGAAGTTATTTTTAAAGATGACATATACTGTTAGAATCAAAACGCAATATGCATTCCTCTTTGTGCCTTTCCAAATTTTTAAGAAAATTCTTTATGTTGGCTAAAAAATCTACAAGCTTTTCTTCATCCAGAAATACCAGTACATTAATCACATAGTGGACTGTCATTTTAAAATATCTAACCAATTTTTCAGCTCCTTCACAAGTTGGAAGTACTAAAAATTTTAATAAACCAAATTACCTAATTTTAACTACTAAAATTAGGATTAACATATCATAAATTTATGTAAAATGTTACTCTTCATAAAGACCTGTCACGTTATTAATGTAAATATTAATAACTACCACTTATTCAGTTGTTATTTTTATAGCCAGGTACTTTGCCAAGCACTCTACAAACATCACATTTAATCCTCCTAATGATGATATGAGAAAGTTTTTATTAACTGCATTTTCTTAGATAATAAGGTAATTGAGGCTCTAATAGATTAATTAATTTGCGAAGTCCACACATCTAGAAAGAATAAAGACTTTTTTACCTGCCTAACTGAAAAGCCTGTGCTTACATACTCTATTATGCCTTCTATTCCTGTGAGATGAGTAACATTAATATTTCTGTTGCCATTTTATATGTGAGGAAAGTGATACATTTCAAGATCAAATGTCCCACAGGTAGTAAGTAGAAACTTTGTCCTTCTAACTACAACTCCAGTCTGGTGGGATTAAACAGTTCACCAGTAAGTAGAAAAGACAAATAAACAATTGCTTTCTACACACTACATTTCAGAGGTTGCTAAATAGTGAGAAAAGTCAGAAGAGGATCATCATTACTGGTGATCACCTTTATGAACACCTTTTTGGAGCTACCCAAGATTTACTTTGGAGCTCTCTGCATGCAAGTACACTGAACAAAGAGTAGACAGAAATTAAATATAAAGCTAAGAATAGACAGTAATTAAATATAAAGTTAATGGTATATGGTTCAGAGGAGGGTAATAGCTCAGAGGTGGAATGCTATGCCTAGCATACACAAGGTCCTGGGTTCAATCCCCAGTGCCTCCATTAAAAATAAATGTATATATAAATAAATTAACCTAATTACCCCCCCACCAAAAAAAATAAAACCAAAACAGTATAAAATTAAGAGAAATTTCTATGGAATTGTGTATTGTACTCACATGCATATTCTTTGAGTCTCCAAAGTGATTACTGCAAAGCAGACTATGCAAACCATTTGTAATCAATCCCTTGGATTATCCGTCTAGTGAAGGGCTTTCCAGGACAGTGAAGTACTAGACTTCAAAGTGTAACCGGACATTTTGACCACTTGAAAGCTCGTACTTAGAAGTCCCTGTTATGTTGGTGACTGTGTGTTTTATTAATTACCACAAGCATTCATATTATTTCAGATTATCAAAAACCAAAATAAATACGCAAAGAATTTTTCTCTCTTATATCATCTTTGGGAATAAAAAGGTTTGATAAATGCAAGATCCTTCATGTTTAAAGTACTTTGCCTCATTATACTAAGTATCTCTCTCTCTCCCTCCCTCTGTCTTTTTCTCTCTCTCATTTTTGGTGTTAGCCACCTCATAATAAAACCCAAACCATTTATATGTATAGGAGTATTGTGGAGTTCTTGAGGCCCACAGACCTGACCTGACGCAAGGAGAAAGGCAGCTGGGCGAATTAGATATTTAAACAAGCCAAAATGGTCAGCTGCAAATCACTCCCCCATAGAAATAGCGAGACCCTGCCAAATGTTCCTGTTGTAGAAAAAAATCAACCCAAGACGGGGAACGGCCATCCAATCTTCAAAAATATCCAACTTAAGGCATAAAGAACTACTTAGAAGAAATAGTCAAAATCACTACCTGGAGCAAAAATGAAACACCACAGTTACTGAGAGACTCTGCATTCAGGCAACCAACAAGGGTTCTAGTTCCATTCAGTTAGTAGCTGGGGTGAGTGGGGAGGTGGGGGCTTGGGAAATACATTCATTATCTGTGAACCTCAGTTTCTTTATATGCAAAGTAATATAGATACAGAAACAATTACTTTGCAGAAATACCGTAAGGGTTACAGATAAGTGCCCAGCACTTTGTCTGGCGCAAACTAGCCCCTCAGATTATGGACACTTTTTTTTTTTTATTATTATAAGGTAGGATTCTAAAAGTTCTTGGAATGGCAGATGAAAAGAAGTAAATCATGGTGACTAAAGCGCACTAATGTTTAAAGGTGAATGGGATTCTGTAGTAATCCTTTATTACAGCTGAAAAATACACAATAACTAATGTTCTTCTTTCTGCAGTGGACCCCTACAATCCTCCCCAAAAAAAGAATTTACAAAAGCTCAATAGAAAAAAATAATAATGACTTGAAAACAAGTAATCTCTATAATTGAAAGAAAAGCAGATAAATTAGGCAATGAATATGTGATGTAGATAGAGAAGAACTCTGGAATTAGATTGTACTTAACTGTGGATGCAGACAGTAAACAAACTCATTAATTCAGAGTCTAAGTTATTCTGTATTCAGTGTATAAAATTTTAACACTTACTCAGTTTTTACCAACTTTGTAAGTAACTGAGCTCTTTGTAATAAATCTTTGATGTTCAACTCAGCTGTATTTTTATCCTAAATATTTTAAAGACTGTTCTTTATGCCCAACATTTGTCCAAGCATTGAGAACTCAGTGGTGAGAAGGGGAGGTGACTTCCCTGTCCACATTAAGCCTGACTTCCCACCAACAACTTAGGAAGGTTTTTTTGTATTCTTGTCGTAAATATTTGACTAGCTTATTAATTTTTGTGTCATCACAACAAATATTATACTCCTGATACTTGAAATGTACAGTAGCCACAAAGAACGCTAATCCCTGCTCAGCAGTTAAATATAAAATATCAACACATAGTTGCATATGCCAAATATAATTGACAATATGACTGATTTTTAAAGGGGTTAGACAGTATGATTGATTTTTTTAAAGGGTCAGAGGTGTTAGTACAAGACAATTGACAGAATTTTTAAGAACATTTCATTTTAATAGTCACAGAGGATAGATATGCTGAAAAGTACTTTATGGATACATTCTGTAATGGAAGTCTTTCATATAAACATGCACACTATACTACCAACTCATAATATGATTATTGCCTTGAATAATATTGCCATGCTCTAGGGCTGTAAGAAGAGCATATAATGTTATGAATTCTTTCTGTTTGAATTGGATATATACTGAAATTCAATGAAATAAAAATAGGTAGGTGTCTTGCATTATGCATAATGAAAATTTCTACTCTTGAGTCTGTGGCTTGATAGGCTGAGGAAATGCTCTGTGACAGCTTTGCTGCTTAACATTGCCTCATGACGAAAGAAAAATGATTCTCCACCTGGTTCACTGAGATAACCCAAATTTCAACTCCCGTTACATATATCAGTATCTGTACACATTGGTATGGGATTTAGAATTAAATACTCCCAGACTTACATGTATGTCATAATATTGTACCTGTTTTAACTGTATTTTAACATTCCTTATTTTAATGTAAATTGTTGACATGATGTTATTCCATACAGTTTTATTAAAATCAATTCAAAGTAGAATATTTAAGTTAAAAAAATACATTAAAACCAAATGAAAAAAGTTTTACAGTCACACACCTTGGAAACAATATTCAAGGGCTTGAAGTTTATTATTAGTAAAGGAGATCAATACTTTAATATCTGCATTTTTATTTCAAATAAGCCCAGCTAAAATATGATTTTTTTAAAAAGTAAAAGCTAACCAGAATTATATAATAATCTCTCAACTGTTGAATAGTACCAAGTGGAATCTAACTTTTAGAAAGTAAATGTTCAGTTTTCTCTATGACTTTTCTACAAACAAGGTGTATGTGGTGGAGGGGTATTCCAAAGAAATATATGGAAATCAGAAAGGAGATTATTGATTTTAAGCTATCCAAAAAATTGGTTTGTACATCATTTTCCTCTTCTTAATCATCAGTCTTCCTGTGCCACTCATCTAGCAGAAACCCAAGTCTTAATGAATTCGTCCATCTGTCTTCTCAATGCCTACATCTACGTAGCTAAGTACTACTCAATCAGAAAAAGTATGACTACGAATCATTTAACTAGGACTCTGGCAGTCTTACTACGATTTGCAAGTGAATTGACTTTCTTCCTTCTTAGAATGGGACTATATCTGGCATCCACTACTAGTAGGTTGAATGGCGGTCCCCAGCAAGCCATGCTCCCATAATCCGCTATCTATACACATTGCATGTTAGTGGTTTCAGAATTATTAACCTGAACCTATACCTCCATGGGGAACAATCAAGTCAACCAGAGTAGGGTATTATGTTCAGCTCTTTTGCCTTTCGTCTTATGGTCTCCACTCATTTCTAAGTGACTTGAATCAGCACCTTTTCCCACTACTCTTGCAGTGAGATTATTCCATACATTTGGAATATATTTAGGTTATTTTATCATGGCCAATGCAATGGTTAATTTTATGTGTCAACTTGATGGGGCCACAGGGTACCCAGACACTTGGCCAAATATTATTCTGAGTGTGAGGTTCTTTCTGGGTGAGATTAATATTTAAACTGACAGACTGAGTAAAGCAGATTGCCTCTCTAGTGTGGGTGAGCCTCATCCAATCAAGTGAAGACATGAATAGAACAAAAAAGGGTGAGTAAGAGGGAACTCCTGCTGCCTGATTGTTGAGCTGAAACTGGTCTTTTCCAGCCCTGAGACTCAGATTGATAGATTGGATCTCACATTGGATCTCAAGCCTGCATTATGGAATCCCCTAAATTCCAAAATTATTTTTTATTTCCGTACATTACAACTGTCCTTTTGTGCCATAAAGGTCTACAATCTTTGACAAATGCATAGTGTCAAGTATGCCATTAGTCGCAGTTACAGTATCATACAAACTAGTTAAAGCATCTTTACAAAAAAATCCCTGAGCTTCACTTATTCAACCCTCTCTCCTCCCTAAATCCCTGGCTACCACTGATCTGTTTGTCATCTCTACAGTTCTGCTTCTTCCAGAATGTCATTTAAATGAAATGATATGGTATGTAACCTTTCCAAATTGACTTCTTTCACTTAGCAATGTGCCTTTAAGGTTTATCCATGTATCATGGAGAGATTTCACTCCCATGTGCTCCTTCTTCAAGAACACTTGCTCAGGGCACCACCTGAGAAAAACCAATGCAAGAGACTTGATTGTTGTCACTGGCAGAGGAGAAAGCAAATAGTTCAAAAGAGCATCATTTGAAACGTATCAAATTAATGTTATCAATAGTGAAACAGACAAATACTGGAAAATACCCATTCTACAAAAATGAAGTCGTTTCATAGTTCTTTAAATAAAAAATGTGGTGGCAAGGTGCATCTGAATGAAGAAATAAATACAAGTTGTCCATTATGCTTATAGCCCAAATGTTCTTTCATAGCATTAGTGACAGATGTCAGATTCCTTTAAGGTGAACACATATAAGTTCTTCTGGTCCCCATGAAAATCTTTTAAAAGTTCAGTTATTCTTTGGCTCCCCAAACACAGAAAGCACTTTGGATTAACATTACTTTTTCCCTAACATTATAAAAAAAAAGCATTGAGATAATAATGTAATATATATGTAAGTCTAACAAAACAAAAGGTTGAAAGGAAGCAGGATGCACTCGATATCCTATAAATTGTTTAAGATTCTTGTTTTTCTGACAGCTTAGTATTGATACATCATGCGTGCTGCATTTCATAATGAAGCCCCAAAACTAAGGCTGGGCATGAATACTTAGCCTGTAATAGAAAGCCGGGATGATGGATGGATGTGTGTATGAATGCATGTGGGTTGCTTCTAAGGTCTGGAAGCAAAATGAACTGATGGTCATGTAGAAAGATTGAGAGATGCACTTCTTTTTCTTCTTTTTCTTTTAACTCTGAACTACACCTGCCTCGATTTTTTTCCTGTGAAATGAGAATACAGATTGCCAAATTCTGCCATCTTTCTCTGTTGCAGTTTGGTTTCTCTAGAAGCAGAAGCTGAGATGGAGTTAGAAGCCATATTTATCTGTTCTAGCAAAGATTTCATGTTTGGTGCAGCAGCCGAAATTGTGGCTAAGATTGATTTGAGTTTGTGGAGTCTGGAGTTACTTTCCAGGATTTATTCTGTTTCTGCAGGGGACAGTCTGGCGATATGTATGTAAACATACATATGATGAGGACAATCATCATTAAATTCTTTGGATTCTCAAAAGTAGCACCCCCCAGAGGCTACTCCCACCCTCGGCGCCCACGCGACTCCCCACCATGTAATACTGTTTTTTATTTACTATCTGGGCTTTGGTAGGAGAATTTCAAAGGCTTCCACTTAGGCTTTCTCATTATAATAGCTATTCCTTCACAGGCCAGGACCCAGTGTGGACGTTGCACTATCTACTGCAAAGTACATATCTCGGTTATACATTTGGAGACAGAGGGGATGACAATTAGCGAGGAGATTTACATTTGGGAACTGATGGGATTACAACCTGGTATGCAAATAGGCCTGTTGGATCCACTGTGAGACAGAACGTTTCTGAACTTCGTACGTAACCTGCCCCTCATATGCCCTCACTGTAACAGGAAGGTAATGATGTCGCTCCAGCTCTTCTAAATATTAATCCAGACCCTATTTACAACAATTAATAAGATGTCTAGGTGTTTCTAGCGAACTATTTCCTGAATAAAACATCATAGATTCTTTTGAGAAAAACTGGGAAAAACATTACTGTGTATGGTTGCCATGGTATTGCAGGGTTTTTTTTTTTTCTGCTACGGATCAACATCTTCATCAGTCAAAGGGTTTTATGTCTGAAGGCTAAGCCAGGTTTGGATACTGGGTGAGGGATTTTGACTTTTCATTTGAGAGACTACCTTCAGCCTCCTAGTAATCTGTCCTTTATTTCTTCTGCTAGTACAAGATAAGTAAGACCTTGTTAGCTTCCCAGCTATCCTGCTCTAGGGAAGTTACATTCTATCAACCGTCTTTATGACTCTTCAGATGCCGATCAGCCCCTCAGATGCCACTTTGATGCTGATGCTCAGTGCAATAATTATGATCTCTGTTGTTTCAGAGTCCCGACTTCTCCGTTCCCTTGGAAATCCAACTTCTGGTAATAGCCTGTCCTGCCACCAGCCCTCATCGAGAGAAGAGTGCCACCATAATTACAGTGATGCTGCACAGTCATAGTGATGCTTGCGCCCGTTCATCAGCAAATTCACGACATGGTCTTGGTAAGTGCTCTGTCCTCTTGGTCATCCCAGGAAATGTAATCTTCTGGAAAGTCTTATGGATATACAGAGTGTGTCTATCCCAGCAGGTCCACTTCCCCAAGGCCTTTAATCCCTTCTTTCATTTTCCTCTGTGACATTTCAGCTTGCTAAGTGTTAGCCATTTCTTATTGCCTGCTCTCGGGGCTGGGCTAATAGCAAGTTTGCATGGTCGGCTGTTCTTGCCAGAGTGTTACATTATATGTGTCAGGAGGGAGCTCTTAAGTCAATAAATTTCTATCCAAATTTATCTTCCTGCCTGATTTGGCTAGGACAAGTTTCACTAGAAGGAGAAAGAACTGGTGTCAGTCACAGGGACCATCAACACTCAGAACCTCACCAAGCCTCCTGTCAGGCACCTCCATGGCCGAGTACCTGGCCACGAGTTCCTTGGTGGAACCCATCAAGTCTCCTTCTTTGGTGGGGAACCCATCAGTCTCCTTCTTTGAGAACCTATTATCCATTAAACAAACCCAAATATCTTTGCGGGGAAGCTCATGCCCAGGTTGTCCAGATGGCCACGCTTTCCTTGCTAAGAATCTGTCAGTTAAGATTCAGATTGTGTCATGGGCTGACTGACCTGACTTCACAAGGAGTTTTAACTGGGCTGGGTGACCAGCAGGAGCAGCATGGGCAGACCTTGACGTCTGAGTCTGGTAAATAGTCTCATCATTCACTGCTCCTAGTCTCTCATCGTAGATCCACAGTGGCTCACGGGCATGTTTTCCAGTGGCAGGGTATCCGTCACAAGTGGGTCAAGCTTTCCAGATCCAAAATAACACCCAGCTGAGGAAGGAAGGGTCTTGGGTGTTCTTGCTCTCTCCTCCTCCTCTCTCCCACTCCCTCCTAAGGCAAAGTGGCCTCTGTCAGGGCACTCTGAGGGAGGGAGTCTCCAGGAACACACCCTACAAGGTGCCACTCTCCTTCATGGAGTTTCACAAGATCACCTCCTTCATCATGGAAGTAAACTAACCGAGTCTGTAAGGTTTCTTCGGGCTGCTAGGCAAAGTAATTCCAAAGGGCTCTACAGGCTTTTTCACTGAAGTCACCAGGCTCAATAACTTGCTGTGTCACTGGACATACACTGACACCAGGGATCTGCATAGAAATCACAGTAGTCACTGGACACAGTTCAGCAGCATGGACTTCTGGCTCCACTGTTAAAGGACCATGAGCAGCAGCTGCAGAGATGCCTCCCGAGCTTTCTGTGAGCTCCCTGGTTGGATTTCTGATTTGACCCACTGGATGAGCTCAGCCAGGGAGTCAGTCGGGGGCTGAAGAGAAGGAACAATCATTCCCCTTGGAACCAAAAATTTTCTGTAAACAATCTTCTAGCACTCCCTGAAAAGACCCAATGCATGGTTGGCAAAGTGCCCAATGGGACCCTCCGGCTTTCTGCTCTTCCAAAATGACATTTTGTGCAATTGAACACCCTGCTCGCTGAGCCAGTTCTGTCATGCAACCAAGTATAATGGTGGTCACTTAAGACAATGAGCCAAATTGAAAGTAAAAAAATCAAGCTTTTATTCACTTACTGCAACAATGCATGCAAGAGGCAGGAAAAAAAAAAAAAGAGGTGCTTACTCCCTCATGTTGAATTTCCCCACAGAGAGGGTCAGGTGAATGCAGCACAGATAGGAGGAATTATCCTACTGCCAAAGACCTCTGAACAAAAAACTACTACCTCTTTTGGATCCATGGACCAGGAGTAGAGAGAGGAGGAAGAACTGGGAGCGGACAAGTGCTCCAAGTGGAGAAAAGTGCCTCAGCTACGGCCCCCTAATAAGTAGGTGGCTGTTCCTTGGCTCAAACGCAGGTACGTGTAGGAACATGGCTGGCCCAGAGTGCCTGCGTGCTAGACTGCGTTTCCCTTCAGGAAAACTGCAGCTCACTGGCTGTGCACCAGGTCTGAAATGGGGCAGGCAGCTTTCCCCCATGAGCCCTGCCAGGTAAAGCTTTGTAATCACCTTGGATCAGGCCAGAAAAGCACATACAGATATTTTTTTCATCTACAAAACACAGATTTAGTATCTACCATACAAAGCAGTAAAAATGTGAGAAAAGTTAAAGATGAAACACAGTGTTAATTTCTTTTCCAAGAGCTAGAACTGGACTCCTCAGGGTATTTCGGCTCTTCATCAGGAAGGATAAACTTTGTCCGCAAGCTCTGAGGATTCAGCAGATTCTAGGGTATCAAAATATTTGAAAGTATTCTCACAGAAATCCCATACCATGTATCAGGGTCTGGGTATTCCAAACCAGGTCGTTCATCTTGGCGTATGAAGCCTGTCTTGGTTAGGCATTTAACTGTCTTTCAAGTTCATCCATTCTCTTAAGTCCTAGGCTTGATTGGCAGCTTTGCCCACTGCCTGGCTGAAGATGAAAATGTCCTTATATGCAACCAAAGATACTTTCTGGTTAACATTAGCATGTTACTTAGACTCAGCTGTTACTGTCTTTCTGAAACACATCAATAACACAATAGTCATCAATACCATTACCTTTATAGTTTCTATTTCTTTTGTACCTCTCAAAAGACTCATACATCACACCCTCGAGGGCATTTCTTCCACTGATACACCCCTGGTGAGTGCCATCTTGTCCTGGGGCTTGTCTGCACTCTGCCTTACTGTCAGTGGTGGGTGTTCATTGTAAAAAAGACAGTGATTGATCTAATTTCCAAGCTCCTAATTATTTTTTGCTTGCCTGGATCACTCCTGCTATCAACTGTTATTAAATTATCTTTCCAGAAGCAGATGCTGAGATGGAAATTGGGATGCAAGATGTTTATTAGGGATCAACATCTGTGAAAGGAAGTGGAAGAAAGCAACATTTGGCGGAGGAAGAATTTGAACTATGAAGCACCTGACTTGGTTTCCTGAGGCAGCTCTCTGCAGCTGAAATAGGCCATAAAGTTGCCGACAGCTGAAGGCTATCTGCTGATGGCACTCCCCACATCTGGACAGCAAGGGGATCTGGACAGCACATCAACGCATCTACCATCCACCATCCTCTTTTCCCTTTATTTTAGTGCCTTGAAAAGAGGTTTTACAGACACATACAACGCCGGCCAGTCAGTTGCAGTAAGCATCTCAGTCATTCCTGAGAGTCTCACGTGGTATCCGCACATAGAATCAGACAGACCTGGGCGCATACCTCAGCAGTGCCTTTGAAAAGCTGTGTGACTTTGAGCAAGTCACTCAGCCTCCTTAAGGTTCTATTTCCTTATCTACAAAACACAGATTTGATATCCACCATAAAGAGCAGTAATGGTGTCAGAGAAGTTAAAGATTAAAAACAAAATTAATTTATTTGCCTACTTCCCTTCATTCATTCACATTTCTCAAGCTTCCTTTCTGTTTGTTTTTGACATGGGTTGTTTGCTTTCAATTAAGCACCTTAATTAAGATTATCCCATAAAGCACTTTATAAACTCTAAGTTTCATACAAATATAGGGCTATTTTTGTTTGTTTTTCACAGAAGGTACACAATAAAATAGAAAGAGCACACAATTTCTGGTTTCACTCCCCAGTTGTGGGACAAGTTGTGT
Organism: Vicugna pacos; assembly: GCF_048564905.1. NCBI lineage: Eukaryota > Metazoa > Chordata > Mammalia > Artiodactyla > Camelidae > Vicugna > Vicugna pacos. The sequence continues at coordinate 14,164,646 of NC_132996.1, forward strand.
TTGGTCAAGGCATGTAGTTTAATTTATTTAAAACCAGTGTCCATATTTCCAAAAGCAAGGTTAAACTCTCTGATCTGCCTGGCTCACGACATAGTTTTGAAAAATAAACAAGTTAATATAAATGAGAGTGCTCAATAAATTTTAAACCATTGTCAAACAGAAAATATTATTGTTATCATAATTCTGATAGTTTCCTAAAAGGAGTGCGTCAAGATTCCAGCCCATTCAGCACACAGAAGCTAAATAAGTTTTCTAGAAGCAGAACTCAAATTATATCATCCCCCTGCTCAAAATTCATTAGTAGCCCCCCTCTGACTCTCAAATAAAGGTCACACTTCTTAGCCTGGCATTTAGAACTCCACTACTTTTAAAGGTTTATCATCATTATTCATGAACACAAATGATAAATGCTTCTGGCAAAATGTACAACTTTTAAAATATAATAATCTAATTAGTCAAGTGATATACACCTTTTGTATTAAGGGAACCAACACAATACAAAAATGTCCCAACCACATGGAATGACTAGTGTTAGTGACCTTGTGCGCATTCTATCACACTAGTCTTCTGCAGAGGAGGATATGTAAGCACATCCAAACACAGAGCTGTTTTGTTTTTCTGAATTTTTTCCCTTTTTATTCCAAGATAAATTTTTATACAAAACTCATTGGAACTGACATTTTTTGCTTTCCAAAATATCAGTGAGAGTTCTGATATGCAGAGTTTGGAAGTCATTAATTCAGTTTTTACAATTACAGCAAAATTTACACTGAGGTAAAGTAAGAATTAAAGACTTTTCTCGCACCTATCAGAGAATGGAGGTATCAGGACAAACTGCCACTCCAAAATCTGGAAAGGCAGGTAGATGCAGAGAGATACAGCAGCTGTGATTTACCTACCTGAAACAAACATTTCTGGAGCCATTAAAAGTGGTAGAAACATTTAAATAGTAATTTTGATTAAATGCTGGTGGCTGAGTAAACTAGCTTCAGAGTGAGAAACTAACTTGCAGGGCCTCAGCTAGTGCCTATAATAATTCCATGAACTTTCTCTCTAGAAACATCAGGTTCTCGGGAAGAGATCTGAAAAAATCCCCTCCGAAACTCGGATCTACATTAGAAGGAGAGGAACATCAGAGAAGGAATAAATGAAGGTAAAATAAATATTTTATTTTTCTGATTTGTAATCAATCCAAAAGATACTTTTGGTTAAAGCAATAAATGTTAAAATAAAGTGATTACAAAAGATGGATAAATGAAATGAATAACAGTGTCACAAAGACAGGAGGGAGGAATGAAATACTCTGTTACAAGTGGTCGGTAGTACATGTGAAACAGTATTCTAGTGTCATTTAAAGAGGGATTAGATTAGTTAGAAGTGTATATTGCAAACTCCGAAGCAACCATTGAAAATTTTTAAAAGAAGGATAGATGATATGCTAAGGAAGGATAGAAGATACAAAATGATCCACTAAAACCAGAGAAAGCAGAAAAAGGAGAGGAGGGAAAAAAACAAAGAAAAAAGTCAATGAATAGAAAAATTACAAAAGTGGTACATATTAATCCAACCATATAAATAATCAATGATCAAAGCATATCAGTTACAAGACAAAATCTATTAGAGTGGAAAAAAATAAGACCCAAATATATGTTGTCTATAAGAAACCCACTTTAAGTATTAAGACTTAGGTTAAAAGTAGAAAGATGGAAAAGGAGCTGGAGAGGATGTGGAGAAAAAGGAACCCTCCTACCCTGTTGGAGGGAATGTAAATTGGTGCAGCCACTATGGAGAACGTATGGAGGTTCCTTAAAAAATTAAAAATAGACTAACTATATGATCCAGCAATCCTACTCCTGGGCATATATACAGGGAAAACTCTAATTCAAAAAGACACATGCACCCCAGTGTTCACAGCAGCACTATTTACAACAGCCAAGACATGGAAGCAACCTAAATGTCCACTGACAGATGACTGGACACACACACACACACACACACACACACACACACACACACATACACATACACATTACTCAGCCATAAAAAAGAATAAAATAATGCCATTTGCAGCAACATGGATGGACCTAGAGATTATCATTTTGAGTGAAGTAAGTCAGACAAAGACAAATATCATATGATGTCACTTATATGTGGAATCTGAAAAAAAAAATGATACAAATTCTATTTACAACCCCAAAACAGACTTACAGACATAGAAAACAAACTTGTGGTTACCAAAGGGGAAAGAGCAGGAGGGATAAATTAGGGGCTGGGGATTAACAGACAAACATTACTATATATAAAATAGATAAACAATAAGGACCCACTGTATCGCACAGGGAACTATATTCAATTTCGTGTAATAACATAATGGAAAAGAATTTGAAAAGAAAAATATATATATATATATATGTATAACTGAATCACTTTGCTGTACACCTGAAACTAACATTGTAAATCAACTACACTTCAAAGAAAAAAAATTTTTTAGAAAAATGGAAAAGAGTATACCATGCCAACATTAACCAAAAGAAAGCTGAAGTAGCTATATTAATTTCAGACAAAGAAGACTTCAGAACAAAGAACACTCTCAAGGATAAAGGGGTCACTCTCCAAGATGACAGTCTCAAATACGCATGCACTGACAATGGAACATTGACATACAAGAGGCAAAAATATCCTGAAGTGGGTCGGCGGGTATAGCTGAATGGTGAAGTACGTGCTTAGCATGCATGAGGCCCTGGGTTTGATCCCCTGTACCTCCATTTAAATACATAAATACATAAATAGTTAAGCTTAACCACCTCCCCTTAAAAAAACAAAACAAGACTATATATATACATATATACATACATATATATATATTTATAAAACAAAATATACATACATTTGCATATATATATATAAAACAAGAACAAGAAACAGACAAATCTAGTATTATGGTTGGAGACTTCAATACACATCCCTCTTTCAGTAACTGATAGATTAAGCAGGAAGAAAACCAATAAAGGTGTAAATGATGTGAACAGCACCATCACTATCAAGTTGATCTGACGTTTATAGAATACCGCATCCAACAGCAGCAGAATATCAATCTGTTTCAAGTTCCCACGGAACACTCAACCAAGATAGACCACGTTCTGGGCTATAGTTTAATATGCCTTAACAAAATTTTAAAAATAGAAAACATACAAGTTATGTTCTTAGAGCACAATGAAATTAAGCTAGAAATCAGTAACAGGGAGATAGCTGAAAAATCCCCAAATACTTGAAACTGAAGCAGCAAACTTCTGAACAATCAGTTGGTCTCACACTGGCCTGGCAGTGGCCACCTCCTTCATTCTGGATTCAGGGATCTGAACCTGACTTCTTTCATCAGCTGAGGGCAACAAAGGCCATCGCCCTTCCCTTTGAAATTGTGTTCTCCCACCTCTCAGGACCGATTCACCCATCTTCAACTGCTGGTCTCGTGAAACCACCTCCCCTTTGGCCTTCACAATGCTGGCCTGAGTATTTGCTACTACCACTAAGACTTGCACCTGTGAGAGGCTCCGTAGCCTTCAAGGTCACCCTAGCATCACTCCTGCTTATAGGGCATAGCTTCCAGGGCTTGGGGGCTGGGAAAGGCCCTTCCCACACCCACTCCTTTCGCTTGTCAACTATCAACAATAGCAGGTATGGGCTGAATGCTCCAGCGCCGTCTATTTTCAGGGCTACTTGATTTGGCAGATGGGTTGTTAAAAAACCCTTAGCAAATTATGACATCCATAGCCACCATCTTGCTAGTGTCACTGTTTACTGGAAAAAAAAAAGTTCATCATATTATAGTCCTCCCTGGATTTTTAATCTCTCTGTCCATAATAGTTTGAGAAAATCCCACCAAATAAATGTGGGAACATGCCATCTTTGCATAATTTGTAGAACAATGTCTTTATGGATGATGATTAATTTTATCTCCAGTTTTTTATCCCCAAGAGCAATGATTCTAGAACAATACTTGGAAATATAATCTTATACATCGTGTTTTTCTTTTTATAGGATAAATTCCAAGGAATGGGGTTGTTTGCTAGAAGAATATGAACTTTTTAAATAGATGGTACCAGATTATTTCCCAGTAAAGCAATAAAATGAAAAAAGCGTTTCACCAATGGTACATGACAGAATTGCTCCAAATGTCCTTGCTAGCAATTGGCTTTAGAGTCTATTTTAATTCTGGCAGTTTGGTAGAACAAAGTAGTATTTCATTTTTGCTTTGCTATTCATTTCTCTGAGTAGCAACCTTGAGTATCTTTTCCAGTTTTGTCAACGATATAGAATTACTCATTTGTTAGTTTCCTATTTCTATCCCTTGCTCTCTTTTTTTCCACTTAAAAAAATAATTTCTTTTAAATGGAGTGGACTTCAGGATTCTCTGGATTCCCTTTTTGTCTGATCTGTTTTCTCTTTCCATGCCAATACCATATTCATTTTATAACTTGTTCTGATATTTGTTCTTCATTTTCATAATTTTCTTGAATTCTTTTATACTTAATGTTACATGTAAACTTCAAAATAAGTCATCTAATTTTTTCACAAATCATAGGATTCAAATTTTAGTTAAATTTCAAACAACTATGAGAGAATTGTGATTTTAATGATACTAAATTTTTCCATTCATGAATAACATGATTTTCTGTGTGATTTATTTGCTTAAATGATTTTTTAATAGTTTCCTTCATATTGTTTTTGATGTCTTCTGTTAAATTGATTCCTAAGCACTTTATAGTTTTCTGTTTCTATTATGCATGAAACTTTTCCTAATTCCTATTTCTGAGTTATTTATTGTTGAATAGAAAAAAGTTACTGTTTTTTCTCTTTATCTTATATGCACCAACTTTCCCCAATTATCATTTGAAGCTGGATAATATTTTTCTTAAAATATCTTTAGTTTGCTTGTTATACAATCACCTCATCCACAAAAATAAATAATTTTTTATTTCTCTTTCTTTCTGTATGCTAATAATTTCTTTCAAAATTTATAAACATAGTTTGACTTTTTTTCTGTTATTATATATTTTACATCCTTCAACACATTATTGATTAATCATGGCACTAATAGGAATCCCTTTTTGGTTTCTAATTGTAATAAAATGGTATGTATTATTATTTCACAATTGATATTTATATTTGCTTCTAAATTTTATAATTAATCTGTATCATGTTTAAATAATTTCCTTATACTCCTGTTTGCTCAGATTTCTAATTAGTCATGATTCCTGAATTTCTTTTTCAAATCTATTCTCAGCATTTTAGTGATTAAAAACATATAAATTGTTATCTAATTTATCGAGGTAGTCAATTACACTAATAGAGCAATCAGTATGGAAAAACTGTAGCATTTCTAGAATAAATTGTATTGGGGCCCTTTATGAAACAATGATAGTTCTATTTGGCAATTATCTAAGTACATTTTGCTTTTATAATATTAAATAAGGGGTTACTGTCTTTACAGATTTTAATATTAATGTTATGATAGCTTCATAAAATGAACTGGAGGTTGTACATTTCCTGTGAACTAGCATAATTTTTATAGCATTGAAATCATCTTTTATTTATAGATTAAGATAGCTTTCATTTTTAATGATTTTCCCTAATCATCATTTCAATTTTTTTTTCATAATTGGCCTTTTAAGTTTTCCACTTCCTTTGGATTGATTTTGTTAATTTACATTTTGCTAGGACACAATCTATTTCCTATAGGCTTCCCATTTTTTCCCGTAGTTTCATGTAATATTCTCTTATGATTCTTTGCATAATTTCTATGCATATTGCTATTTGTATTCTGAGAATAGATTGAAAAATTAAAATTCATAAATACCAGTATCAACCTCTATGATCTGCTTACAAACTGGAAAAGACTTACAAATATACAAGTTCAAGTGTTACTGTTTCATGTCTTCTGAACAGAAACTTTTAGAGAATTCAAAAAGTAACAATTTGGCCTCCATTGGTTATTTTTTTCTGGGAAAAATAATTACATTTGGAATCCTAGAATTAGAAAATGTACAATCACAGGAAGCCATTAAACCACTGATAATTTAACAGGGTTTTTAAGCATTTATAAAGGATACATTTGCAATTATATAAAGTGAAAAGTAAATGCGCTCTCATACTAAGATGTAAGCAAATTTCCCTTCTAATTTAGAAGGAAAACGTCTTTCTGTGGCTTAAGTAAGAATGAACCACTACATTTGAAACGAGCCCAATAATTAGCCCTCTCATTTGCTACTTAATTTCTGAGCTAATTGAAATATAAGACATAAGAGACAACAAAGGAGATTTAAAGTATCACCTTTATTACTGATAAAGCTGATACCAGAAAACCCAAATAATATATACTGGCATGCATATTTTTAATAACAAACCTCAAAATTAGACAAACTTGGCCACCAAGACATGGAAGCATAGGAACAAAAAAATGTCTCTCCCAACCACCTCCTGCCCCACAGAACAAAGGGTCTGCTAAGGAGTGTATAATCTGAATCCAAGACAGTTGAGAGGACTGGCTGAGCACTGTAAGCCTACTTACTTCTCTAAAACTCACCAGTAATACTACGTCACTCCTCTTCTAACAAGGAGTGAGTGGGAGAGGTTAGAAAAAGATGCTAGAACTGTTACACTCCTGGGGTTTTTTTCTATAGATAAAGAACCATCCAGAAAAGAAAAAAAATATTCCCACTTTACACCTGAGAATGATCACCTTTCATTCATTTTTTCATTGCTCCACCCTGCATTCATTAAACATTTATTATGTACTACTAATATCTAGGCTGTTAAAAGGGAAGCAATGATATGCAAAATAGATGAACAAGAAGGACCTACTGTATAACACAGGGAACTATGCTCAATATCCTGTAACAAACCATAATGGAAAAGAATATGAAAAAGAATATGCGTGTGTGTGTGTGTGTGTGTATATATATCTGGATCACTATGCTGTACACCCGAAACTAACAAAATATTGTAAATCAGCTATACTTCAGTAACAACAAAAAAAGATGAATTTTCAAATGTTTCTCTAGAAAGCCCTTATAGTTAACTTCCCAAAACGGTACTAATACCATTTTCCAAATGACTAATATCTGATGATAATTCATTGTCTGCTTCCTAAATGCCAGATGTCTTTCTCTCTAGAATGATTAACAGAATGGGAAGAAAAACACAGTGGTTGTCGTTACTGTTTTGGGTGATATTGAAGTAGATGTGGATGTTTCTGGCATGCCCTGGAAAGAGCTGTGTGAGTAGGAGGGTAACAAACAGACCTTACCTGTATCGCCATGTTGGCACATGGATATCACAGGTGCTAAGTAGATGCCTATACAACACTGGTATCAGGACTTTTCTGTAGTATTTTTTCGTGGCATTACTAACGCCATTAAAACACAGTAGTATCGTCTTCAGAAATTCATAAATAATAACCTTTATATTTTCATTTTTTATTGGAGTATAGTTGATTTACAATGTTGTGTTAATTTCTGGTGTACAGTATACTGATTCATTTATATGTATTCCTTTTCATAATCTTTTTCATTATAGGTCATTACAAGGTATTGAATATAGTTCCCTGCGCTATGCAGTAGGACCTTATTGTTTATCTATGTTATATAAAGTAGTTAGTATCTGCAAATTCTAAACTCCCAATTTATCCCTCCCCACCCCCTTCCCCCAACCATAAGTTTCTTTTCTATGTCTGTGAGTCTATCTATATTTTGTAAATTAGTTCATTTGCATCTTTTTTTTTTCAGACTCCACAAATGAGTGATATCATATGGTATTTTTCTTTCTCTTTCTGGCTTACTCGACTTAGAATGATGATCTCCAGGTCTATCCATGTTGCTGCAAATGGCATTATTTTATTCTTTTTTATGGCTGAGTAGTATTCTATTGTATAAATATACCACCTCTTCTTTATCCAGTCATCTGTCAATGGACATATAGGTTGCTTCCATGTCTTGGGTATTGTAAATAGTGCTGCTATGAACATTGGGGTACCCGTATCTTTTTGAATTAGAGTTCCCTCCAGATGTATGCCCAGGAGTGGGATTGCTGGATTATATGGTAAGTTTATTTTTAGTTTAAGGAATTGCCGTAATGTTTTCCATAATGGCAGTACCAAACTACTTTCCCACCAACAATGTAGGATGGTACCCTTTTCTCCACATCCTCTCCAGCATTTATCATTTGTAGACTTTTGAATGATGGCCATTCTGAGTGATGTGAGGTGACACCTCATTGTAGTTTTGATTTTCATTTCTCTGATAATTAGCAATATTGAGCATTTTTTCATGTGCCTATTGGCCATTTGTATGTCTTCACTGGAGAATTGCTTGTTTAGGTCTTCTGCTCAGTTTTTGATTGGGTTGTTTATTTTTTTGTTATTGAGTTGTTTGAGCTATTTGTATATTCTGGAAATTAATCCCTTGTCAGTCACATCGTTTGCAAATATTTTCTCCCATTCCATAGGTTGTGTTTTCCATTTTTTTAATGATTTCCTTTGCTGTGAATAATAACCTTCTATCTTTAGTATGTATTACTCAGCCTGACTTGCAAAGCACTTTGTAACCTGGATCCTTCCCACTTCTCTAGAATTTTCTTCCACTTCTCTCCATGTGCTCACTAGGACAGGACTACTAAATGATTTTCAGTCTCTGAAACATGCTGCCTTCTTTCTCACTAGTGAGCTTGTGTACACATTAATCTCTCTGAGACATTCTTTCACTCTCTCTCACTCTTCTCTCTTTCATTCATAAATATCTTTCAAGTCTTAATTCTCCAAGAGACAGTACGTGAACTAGGGGTGATATTCAAAACATTTAAAAAGTGTGGCTCTGGCACTGGTGGCCGGATGGAATGGACTTGGGCTACAATGCTGGAACTGAATCATGGAAGGCTTACAATGTTCATAGATTAACCTCTTTGTGGCAGAGGCATGACAAGGTTTCAGAGGGTCTCTGGAGAGAAGCCAGAGTAGCCAAGACATCAGGGAAAACAGTTGGGATTACAGGGAAAGACTAATTACCGAACTATACAAAAGTATTTCACTGTTTTAATAAGTGGCTCAGCCATTCAGCTGTAAACTCATTAAATGTCTGCCTTTTATAAACTCCATGAGAAGGTTAGGTATTCCTTCTATGTTCTCCCGTGGAATTTATCACCATGGTACCACTTGTCACACTGTATTATAATTTCCAATTCACTTGCCTGTCTCCCCCACCAAATTAAAAGCTCTTTAAAGTGAAGGACTTTATTTGTCATTGTCTTGTCAGCATCCAACACGGGGACCAAAACCTGGTAGAAACTTCATAAATATTTGTGAAATAGGGAGGAAGAATGGGGAAGACAGGAAAGAAGGAAGGAAGAGAGGGAACAGAAGAGAGAGGGAGGAATTGCAGTAGACCAGATGTACAAGTCCTATCACCATTCTCCAGTGGATTGTTAAAAATTTTAAGAAAATATTGAGTAGAAAGATGTAAAGATGATTTAATCCAACCTCCTTTTATAAACAAAGCCACAGAAATTCAAAGGAATTATATAAAATAGGTAAACAAGTTTATACTGTACAGCACAGGCAACTATATTCAATATCTTGTAGTAACATGTAATGAAAAAGAATATGAAAAGGAATATATGTATGTGTGTGTATAACTGAATCACTATGCTGTACACCAGAAACTGACACAACATTGTAAACTGACTATTCTTCAATTCAAAGAAAAGAAAGAAATAATACAAAAAAAAAAAAAGAAATTAGTATTTTGCCCAGCATAATGTAGCTAGGGAAAGTACCCAAATGCCCTGGTCCAAGTTTTGTGCTCTTAAATTTTTACTTCTTTGAACTTTTTGCAAAACAAGATTGAACCCTATTTGTAAGATGTTCTCCATAAACATCCATATTATTTTCTTTCTTTGGAATTGAAATTTCTTAGAGATATCCTATAGCTACTACAGATCCCTTCAAAATATTCCAGGAAGGCTGGTGTCTTTCTGTGGTGCTGCTCAATACTTACATAAAATAAAAATGCTCATATACATGCTAGTGTATTTATCAGGATTAGGCTGCAATTCTATGACTATTTTTTGAAGATAGAAATTCATGGCCTCATTTCTTTGCCGCACGTTCCATGATCACAACACATGCCTCACACTCCAGACACGGTGCTCATCTCCAGTAAAGTGCTGGGCCTCGGGTGAAACACCTGTGTTCTTGAAACTAAACTCCCAGGAGATTCAGTTGTAAAAGAGAACATACAAACTCTCATGTAGCTCCGTGCTGCACACTCCCACATTCCCGGCAGAAAACATAAGTAATCCTTCTTTTAAAATACTTACCAAATGTAAGTGAGCAATAAATTAGGTGCCTAGGCCCCCAAACCACCTAACTAGTTTATTTGTATTAGCAAAGTATCAAGTGAGACACATGGTACACCGTCAGGGGGTTGTAGTAGACAATAGCGCAGCATATGTTTTGAATCAATTCCTCCTGCTGGTTTCAATAAAGCAGAAACAAGGCTTTCACGGATTCAATCATACAAGCCACAGTTGTTTTTGAAAAAGCATTTCTCAGAATTTGTCCACTGCAATACCAGTAACTACCAGTAAAAAGGGAATTCTCAGAGCACAGAAGATGATGAGAGCAGTGAAGCTGTACTAAGGGTACTGTGGTGGTGGAGACATGTCAGTGTACCGTTGTCGGAAACCCATAGATGGTGCACCACCGTGCGTGAACCCTACTGTGACCTGTGGACTTTGGGTGATGATGACGTGTCAGTGCAGGTTCATCGGTTGTAACAAATGCACCACCCTAGCGGGGCTGCTGATGCAGGAGCTGCGTGTGTGTGGGCGTGCGAGAACAGGGAGTAGGCGGGAATTCTCTATTTTTTTTTTTCAGTTTTTGCCACAAACCGAAAACTGCTCTGAAAAATAGTCTATTGGAAAAAAGGGGTAATTTCTCTCCCTCCCTCTCTCTCTCTTGCTCATGGAGAAGGAGGTGGTCAAGTAAACTTGCAAATTGCTGTGCACTGTAACTGCCTCTTAGAGTTCTGGCTGTGGGGCTCCCTGAACTCAGTAAGAACGAGTTGGGCCCTTTATTTTTAAACCCTGTTCTTATTGACTAGCCTCGGAAGCAACCATGGACAAGTCAGTTAACTCTTAAACTCTATGCCCTTTCATCTTTCAAATCCCCAAGGGAGGGAGGAAAGGGAGCTTAGAACACAGCGTAATTCAAGTTCTCAGGCTCCGATGGGTTCAGAACTGGTTTGTTTCAGTCCAGTCTCACCCCTGCCAGGAATATGTAAGTGACAAGGAAAGAGTCTGGGGGGAACCCTTATAGTCCAGGGACCCTTCTCTGTGTACTTCCAGGCTGTCACATGACTTCAAGAGTGAAGTCTTATACTGTTTATAAAATCGAGAGAATAAAGGCAGCTTAAGTATTCTCTTCTCTCTTGGATTCCTAATCTCCTTGACCCTGGTTCCATAACTTTAACTTCCATTTGCAATTTTTTTTTAATGTGCTGATAATGACCACTCCCCAAATTGTTTTAAATGTCCTTAGAAAATGATTTTTTGCATAAAAAGAGTGAAAAGAGCAAGGCTGCAGAGAACAAGCTTAACTACTCTAATAAAATAATTTTGATCGTGTTCCTCATAGTAGTTGTACAAACTGGGAGTAGACGATATTGATGCCCCGTTAGGAAAAAGGGGGGATACACCTGCCCCAAGGTCCCATAGCCTCCCCACCAAAATATGCCTTCACTTACCCAGAAGTTCAAGGTCCTAGAGCCAAAATAATTTCCCAGACTTCCTGAATTTTTATAACCTCAGAATACTTTTTGAGCAATGTCTCTTAGTGTCTCATGAGACCCCACTGGTCCTAGGGAGTTTGAGAAGTGCTGCTCTGGGGCTATGCTTGGTCTAATTGACTGTAAATAAGCTAACACATTATATCACATGGCTTATGGATCTATGATCTATTTTCATATGTTTAGGAATTTCCCCCAAATATAGGATTTTAGTTAGGAAAACTTCAAGATTTTTTAGTTCGACTCTGTTTTGTGTGTAGGACCAGACTGGTCTCACAATGCACTCAGGGGCAACACAGAGAAGAAATGGCTCAATCAGAACTAAATCCCAGGTCACAAATGCTTTCTCTTTGAAACCTTCTCCTCAGGGTGGTGTGCAAGTCCCTTACGTGCTGAATTGTAGTCCCCTGAAGGTCACATGTACACCAAGTACTTCAGAATGCAGCCAGGTTTAGAAATAGAGCCTCTGAAGGAGTAAGTTAAAAGAGGATGTTAGAGTGAGCCCTAATGCAATCTGACTGATGTCCTTATATGAAGAAACAATTCAAACAAACAAGAAGAGTCCCACGGGGCATGCACACAGAGGAAAGATTTTGTGACGACAGGGCCATCTGCAAGCCAAAGAAAAAGGCCTCAGAAGACACCAAACCTTCCAACACCTTGTTCTTGGACTTCTAGCCTTCAGAACTGGGAAAAGATAATTTTCTGTTGTCACCCCTTCCGTGATATTTTGTTACAGCAGTCCTCACAAACTAATACAGTCCTTCTGCTGCCTGATTTCCTTACTTTTTGGTCTTTTCCTCTTCAATCTCAGTATAAAATGTACATTTCAACGTTAGTACGTCCCTTGAACATGTCTGCCTTTGCCCTTCCCCCTGGTTATTTCTTTGTCTAGAATGTCATTTATTTCTTCCCCTGTGTGTTATCTAATTCTCTACAGTGCACCCCCGCTTCTGTAATACCATTCCTGACCAGCCCAGCTCATGGTGTTCAGTTCTTTTGCTAAACTTCTCAAAAACCACAGCATATGAGTTACATCCTTCTTTTCACACAATTATTAGTTCTAGCCATCTCTAATGGCTGTGTGTCTTGACTCCCAAGTCAGCTCCTCAAACACCATTTCTTTGGTGTCTGCACTGTGGCTGAAAATCTGTTGAACATAATCTGCTGATTTTTCTCTATTTCTAAAAAAGTGAGCCAGAAGATATTTTTCCTAAGATATGCACAGGGACATCAGTTTAACCCTAAGGAAATTCAACAAAACTAGTCCTCATAGGAATTTGTAATGGTGACACCACAAAAGCAATATTATATAAGTGGGCATACTTGGTCTTCTCTCCTGATAGAATAACAAATTACTAGCATTACTTTGTAGGTACACATGAAATTACCGACCATTATATCCAAAGCCAAATTGCTCGAAGTGATCGCCAGTTTAAAACAGATATTCCCCAGTCAGTTCTGCTTGTGTTCCCTCATTCCAATTCCTTCAGTAAACTCAATCCACAATAATAGTATTTATAATTAATTAAAATAATAAAATAAATAAAACAATAGTATTTATAATTATTTAAAAATGGATAATATTTTTGCTGTCTTATGAGTGGTCTCTGTAACGATATTTCGTGTTAAAATACCAATCAAAATTGCATAGTATGTCTGAAGATTTAAAATGGGCCCTAGACTGCTTAGCAGTATTTGTGACAAGGTTATTCAACTTGTAGAGTAATTCTAAGATTTGGACTCTTGATAATTATTAGTTTGGGGAATGAAAAGAAAGGACAAAGAGTGACTTCAGAAAAATGAGCTTTAACTGCTTTAATTGAGTTACTCATATTCAGTTATTCAATTACGATGCATCAGGGGTCGTTTTGGTCAGTACTCTGTCAAATCAAATAGCAGCATACTTCAGGATAGAGTTTCTAACCAAATCTCCTTAAAACTTACATCTGAATATGCCAGAAGCTGTCAATATTTAACTACAAACCTACTTATGTCTCTTAAAAGCAAAATCTTAACGTCTGTTTTTTTAAAGATAAGCCCGTAACTTAAATGTTCTAATCTCTTTGGACAAAATAGCACTGTCTGGAAAGGAATCATTTATTTTTTCAAGAGGCCTCTGTGGAAAGCATTAGAAAAAAGAGACAATCTTATTAGGATTCTAAACAAGCAGGCAACTCATCACCTTCGTTCTCTGATTCCCTTGGCTATTTTAACAAAATGCCAGTGATCCTTAGTCATTTTAATTTTCTCAACTGTAGCTCTCAAAAGCCGATTGTACTGTGACAACACCTCCCTGTGGACCCCCTGGGAACTCTCCATTTGAGAAGATCTTATCCTAGAACAAAATGCTCCTTTGGTAGGTGTAGGGCTCATTCTCCAATTTGCTCCTGAGCAGTATTAGATCAACTCTGATTCAGTCAGTATCAACTCCTCCCCTCAAACTCTAACTGACTAACATAAAGTGCCAAAATCATTTAGTATGAGAACCTTTAGGCTGAAAGAGCTACAAGTAATTGAGTTATAAATGTGCTGTTGTTCTTTGCTAATGTCCTAACCAGAAAATAAAGGCCAGGAAAAGACAAGCCCTGAAGATTACGTGTAGTGATCTGATGGGAGGGAAGTCCTGATACGTTCTGTCACACTGGCCTGCCTTTTATTTTAGAACATGTATTTCCTTGGAGAGTGGCCATTATAATAAAGATCATATACCTTCAAGGTTCCAAGATGGTGTCACTCCAAATAGATTCTAGGGGACAAATAAAATATAGGAATTTAAAGGTGACCTGCCAAGCAGGACTCTTAATTGGATGTTCTCCATGATTATGCTGAATGTCAGCAGTAACTGTCTGAGGAAGTAAAGGTAGGCCGTAAGCAACTAAAAACTGACCTTTTAAAAATTCATTTTATGTTCCAAAAGTCTTTCAACCAAGAAAGGATGCTTCGGAATGCAAATTCCTGGGATACTTCCCGGACTCAAATGGAGGGGCAAACCCATGACACCTAAGGCAAGAGAAGCTCCCTTCCACATGATGTTCCCCCCTCTAGTCTAACATTACTCACATCTGGTTGTGCACCTGTCATGATTGTAAACAGAACAAAATCGAGTATGTGATAATTATGCAAAAACAAAACACAGGCAGTAACATCAAAGGACTACGGTCCAGACAGAGACAAATGATGCATCTTATATAATAGTTATCCACTGAATGAAATCTTATACATTACCCTTTCATTTTAGTATGTGAATGCCAAAATACCATTCCACCTATTTTTCTGGCTAGCATCCTCTCTAATCCTCTCTCTCCTAAACATCATTTAAATTTAAATATTAGTGGAAAGTACCTCTAACCTCCTAGGAACATTCTCTGACAGAGAACAGTAAATCAATGTGCCCTCTGGAAAGATTTTTATAACTTCAGAATCATATTTAAAATTTGAGTGGCTTACCTAATAAGCTTGGAGACTTTGTTTCGTTTGATATCTTTTATTGTCTTTAAGCTAAACAAGTTACAGCTAAAAGCTTTAGGCTTCATGTGCATTTTTAATTTTTAATTTAGTTCTCTCCATGGTCCCTGTGGGAAGGACTACCATTAGCACTCCCCCCTCAAAAAAAAAACAAACATGAAAAGAGGTCAAGTAACTGCTATTTATTATTGTATTCAGAACTGAAACCTAGGACTTTGTCAGTGTGAAGTCGTAGGACTATAGAGTACAGGAGAGTTAGTGAGGGATGGAGGAGGATGGGAAGGTTGCTGCTAAAAGCAGTAGCATTGAGCCGGGATACCTGCCATCAAATGCCAGGCAGCAGAATTATGACATAATATAGCAATCTAGGGTAATTTCAGGACAAACGAAATAATGACTCTGAGTCTTGAAGAAAGTATGTTCTGTGCACTGTACTCTCTTTAATAAATCAAGAGAATGCACAATATTTTTTAGATATGAGAAATAAAATACAGCCCACTGTTTAAATGACTAAGTTTCAGTTATTTGGGAATGGAGCTGGTCCTAGGCAAAATGATAAAGTGGGCAAACTTGTCTATAAGAGCCCCTGTTTCTTCTCCAAAGTCCATGGTCCACTCTATCACAATCAGTTTCTAGGAGAAGATGTTATTAGCCACTTACAACATAATAAGAACCACAGACGTTACCAATTCCTTTCCCTAGAATGTTCACATTTTCAATCTTCGTGTCAGTGATGAAATAGGAACATCTTTCTTGTTAAAAATAATTTTAAGCCACCAGAGAATATTAAATTGGAGTGTACAAATTTGGGGAACAGTAAGAGTTACCATCAGAATTCCTAAAATCACACTGCATACGCACCTATTCTACTTAGGGACAGATCCAGTCTGTGTAAAAATTTTACCTATGAAAAATGCCTTATTTCTTAGCGCTGTCTTCTCAGGGACATAACTGTGTATTTATCTATAATATTCCAAAGTCTCTCTGGAATGGATAACTAAGACATCTGAAGCTAGACCATAAAAGAACAATCAAACTTGTTCGCCCGATGAACCACTTATTAGTCTGTTAAAATCCACACCTCCAATGACCGAACTTTGAGAAAAAGATTTTTTTCTGACTTTCAAGGGCACCATTTGTTGTAGTTCACGTTATTGGGCTGTTTTGCAGAGTCTTAATTAGGCATTTTATTTACTTTTTCTTTCTCTTCCCCAGAGGCGCCAATCCAAGTAGCACTCATAATTTGGGAAACTTTCCCTAAAGGGCCCTCAGGTTTCCTACTTATCTGGTAATGGTCATGTTCACAAGGCAGACATTCTAACATCATTGATTTTATGGCATTATTTCTTAATGAACCCTTTTAGAATGAAAGTGACTGAAAAGTACATACGATACCTCCATTTGAGCTTTGAGACGGGAAAGATCAAAGAGAGGCCTTCTATCTGCATCTTGGCTCCAGTGAACTGCAGCTCGGTAAATGGTAACATCTCAGTTCCTAATGCAGAAGGCTCCTTATGATTAAAAAGAAAAGTACCATTAACCATCACAGCGATTTTTTTGGAAGAAACATCCTGTTAAGCAGAAAGTGTTCTGAACACTTCATGAAAAATATATCTTAGTTGTACATAAAGGAGAACTTTTTTTTCATTACTGCAGCTCAGTAGGTTAATGAAAATTCTCTTTTATGAGATCATGTTAAGGCTATCTGAGAGCTAAATATATTGGGGGTTTAGAAATGGGCAATGAAATCTTTAATCTTCTGCCAGGTTGTTAAAATCAGCTAAGGCTAGTTGTGGACAAAAGCTATGACTACTTGACAAACTCATGGTGACATACGTGAAATTTGTTGATTATCTCTGCTCAGTACTTCCACTAGCTGATGACAGTCGTATCATGTATGCAACAGTGCTCTCATAGAGTTCTAAAAATAGTAAAAAAAAAAAAAAAAGCTAGTACTTAATCAATATTTAAATATCTTTCGACAATATTCAACCATCATATATTATGAAACTAATATGTTGCTGAATCTGTGGTGCAGAGTGAAGGAGGTTCATAGATAAAAACAAACTTGTTCTTGACCTCCAGAAATCTAAGATCTAGGGAGGAGTCAGTTAGATTAAAATTGAGAATCATAATTGTGTGTGAGAGCTTTAACAGACACGTGCACAGTGATCTGAGTACAAGAAAGATACAGCTGCTACCAGTGGAGGAAGGGAAAGCTTCACAGTAGAGGACATCTGAACTGGTTATGGAAGGGTGAAGTTGAAGTCAAAGAAGGGAGAGAAATGTATTCTGATCGAAAAAACAGTATGTGCAAAGATACAGAGCTGTGAGGGAGCACAGTGTGTTCTGGGAAACCTAGTATGTAGAAATAAATGCCTAGCACATAGTATGTGTTCAATAAATGTCTCTGGAATGAATAAAAGATTAAAAAATGAAAGTTTATAGTTGACTGGATTATAAACAGTATATATGGATAAAAGGAAATGAATTTGGAGAAATAAATAGATATAAGCAAGCACTAGTGGTCAGTCTCCAAGGAGTATTACTTTCTCACTACATTGTACTGTAATAATTAACTTTAGTGAAATTAATCAGTTTAGAGATGGAGACACTTGTTTCCAGCTACTTATTTCTGCATTAAAAAAAAAAAGCCTCAAACTTAATGGCTTAAAACACCCGAAAGCATTTATTCTGCTCACATATGTGCCATTTGGGCAGAGCTTGGGAAGGAAAAGCTGGTCCCTGCTCCACTCAGCACCAACTGAGATGGCTTACAGACTGAGGCCTGTAGGTTCCTGAAGGCTGCTCCCTCACACATCTCCTATCATAGCTGGTACTGGCTGTCAGCTGAGACCTTTGCTGGGGCTGTCAACTGAAACACGGACACACAAACCTCCATTTAACCTGGGCTTCCTTACAACATGGTGGTTGGGTTCCAGTGGTGATGGGTGTTCCATCCCAAGCATGAGATGGGCTGTATATTTTTAGATGTAGCTTTGGAAGTTACATAGCATCATATTTGCTATACTCATTTGTCAAAGCAGATACACCCCCTTCCAAGTTGACGGGGATAGAAATTAAATTCCGCGTCTTGATTGTTGGTATGGCAAAGATTCTAAGAGTCTATAAGACCAGAAATACTGCTGTGAACACTTTTAGAAAATGCAACCTACTACAAATTTTCTTTCCTTATCCCCATAATAAAAAATAAAAATGACATCCACAAAATAGTGTAACATTTTGTTTTGCTTTATTTGTTTATTTTGGGAGATGATAATTAGGTTTATTTATTTATTTAATGGAGGTACTGGGGACAGAACTCAGGACCTTGTGCACACTAAATATGCACTCTACCCGCTGAACTCTGTATACCCTTCCCCCCACAACATTTGTTTTTGATGGACTCAACAGTGGAGACCACTGTTTGTTTGACTCAAGACTTACCAATTACCTTACTGTATTATAATTTCCAATTTACTAATTTGATATTTTAAGCTTCATTAGAGTAGGAAATGAGTCTGTTTTGTTTAGTCATTGTATCTCCAACACCTGGGAGGATCCTGGCTTTTTTTTTTAAATAAATGTTTAATTACTATTTGCTAAATAAATGAATACATAAGTATGTATAAACTTAATATTAAAAATCACTACTTGCTGTATAACTGATTTCCATACCTTTTCACATGAATATATTTTAGAAGCCTTAGAAGTTTTGATATCAATGTAATTTTTAGTCTGTGATCCACTCAAATGTAATGATAACTGAAAAAAAAAGTTCTGTAATCTAGAGGGTTATACTCTTGCCAAGGTTGGGGGGTTTGTCAATAGCAAATAGCCAACATTTTTCTTATTTCTTAATAAAAGGAATCAGCCATCTAAAACCAGAGTACGTTTTTAAAAATAAGATAGTTTACAAAGCTTAAACTGCTCTTTTAAAAAACGTACTGTTCTTCCAGTGACTAAAATACACCCAGAAGTCAGTTTAGTCACTGTGAAAACAAAATTCAAATCCCTTTGAATTATGTATTTGTAATTTACTTTAAATATATAAGAGAGAAGACTAAAATACCTCAATCTATTAGTATGTGTACTCCTCTTTTATAGTTGCTGCACAAATGCCCAATTTATGTTGCGTGGTACCCCATCCCTCTCTCTCCCCTTCTCTGCTCGGTAGCAACATGGAAATCGACCAAACTGATCTATAGCATAAGAAAAAAATTCAGTTTTGTTGTTTGTAAGATACATCATACTTTGATCTCCTCACATGTTAAAGCATAGAATGTATGAATTGGGCAGTTTATATGTCTGGACTACATTTATTAGTTACAAGATTATTGAAAGATTCACTTTGAAATGCTGCATGAAGTTTGGTTTGAAGCAATGAATGTTTAATCTAGTTTCATAGATTATTACCAAGGAGCCTTGTCAGTTTCAGTTCCCTTCAATATTTGTAGCTAACAAGGATGAAATTGCATTGTAAGGAAATGTGGAGGAGCGTGTGATAGGGTTGAGAATGCTTTCCATTCTGACTGTGGCAAGAGAAGTCTGTTGTCAGGTGAATTTTCTACAGCCCCTTAGCTCCCTCCAAGCCTATTGTCTCTTGAGTGACACAGATGCCGACCGTGCATACTTGCGAGTTAGTCCTAAAATGACAGTGATAAAACGTGACTTTTTAATCTCTTTGTTACATTTCTAGTAAATTCTTTTGAATACTGCCCTTAGCACAAGTGTAGTAGAGAGAATTGGGAGCAAGAAGAACCTGCTCTGGCTTTGTCATTTAAGAAGTTTTGCACTAGACAAGCAACTCAGCTTCTCTGGGCCCCAGTTTCACTGTTTTGTAAGTTGAAGACACTAGATCATCCCTGTATTCTCTTCTAGTTTTGACATTTTATGTCTCTTATTTCACAAAATAGAAACACAGTGAATGTATATTAAATGATTGAAGACTAGATGAACAAGTGAACATACTAAGTGAACATTCTGCATATACTATTTTAAGAGTCTCAGACTCATAGATTATACAAACATTCTACTAACATTTTCCCTAATTTTATGATGGCTTTATCGTATTTCACTTATAATAATTTTATTTATTTATGTATTCATTTATTTATTTACCTTCGTGTGGTGTGTGTGTGTGTATTTGTGTATGACAGTAGGAGGGAGGGAGGGAGGGAGATCTTTCTTTTCTTCCACCAGGAAAGGCAATTTTAACAGCACAATTAGTAAAAGAAGAAAGAAAAAAACATTGTTTCACAGTAAGGATAAATACTACCTTTACTGTACACACATTTATACGTACACATTCACACACACTCACACATATGCTATAGCCTATTACTAAAATTTATTTTCTATTTTACTAATTTATTCACACATTCCCAAGTCAATATTTTATTCTTGAATATTTTTCCTTCAAAAGAATTGTAGATCACTTTAATCCAATTTCAAAGAACATCTTAGAGCTTCTACTAAAATTTTTTGTAATCCATATATTAACTTGAGAAGAATTGTCACTTTTATGGTATTAAGTGTTCCCATTAGGAACATGGTAAATCTTTCTTTTAGTCTATATTTTGATTAGTTTCTTTCAGAAATGTTTTATGGATGTCTTCATATAGGTCTTACACTGTTCTTGTTAAAATTATTCCTAATTATTTTATCACTTTTGTTGCCATTTTGAATAGGATAACTTCATTTTCACGTATAGCTGGTTACATCAAATATAAAGAAAATCTATTAATGTTTGTGTAGTTATAATGTACATAGCCACTTTGAAAATTTCCCTTAAGAGGGCCAGCAGAGTTTTAGATTCCTTAGGTTTCAAGTTTTATCAAAAATTTGGATAATTTTACTCTTCTTTTCCAATATTAGTACTGATTATTTAATGTTACTGTCTTACTGCATTTGCTAGAATGTATTTTTTAAAGTTAAACATTAACAGTCAAAATGGGCTTCTCATTGTTTACACATGACAACTATTCATCCTTTCCTAAGATAGGATATCCTAAGAAAGTTCCTTTTCTTTCTTTAGTCTGGGTTGATTAAGAATATCTGCTAAATTTCATCAAGTAACTTTCAGCATCTGGAGCTGTATTCATTTGGTTTTCCCCATTAACATCTTGGTATCATCAAATGTGTTAAATTTCCTGATTTTGTATTCACACTCATATTCCTGGAATCCTATCTGTGACTATGTCACTGCTAAATTCCAACTGATAATACTGTATTTGCATCTATAATTTGAATTGTCATTGAAACTATGTTTTCCTTCTTTGTTCACTCTATCATGTTTTGATACTAATATCATGTTGTCTTTATATAATGAATTTAGGCACTTTCTCCTATTTTCTTATGGTCTGTAATTTAAATAAATTAGAACTATCTCTTCTCTAAAGATTGGATAAAACTCATCTTTGAAGCTCTCTGATCACAGTTCTTTGTTTAGTGATATTTTTTAAATCTCCTTCACAATAATTGGCATCCCAAGTTTTCTGCTTATTCATGAGTCAATGTTGGTAATTTATCTTTGCTAGGAAAATATCTACATAATCTAGCTATTCCTAAGGTTGGAATATTTGCTTATAATTCTTAAAATTTCATTTGTATCTGGATTATATCACCATGTCTTTCTGATTCCCTTTTTTGCTTAACTAAGCTCACAATCTATATTATTGATCTTTTAAATAGTTCTCAGACTTATCTTTTTTATTTATTTTCTATTTCATTTTTTCAGATTCTACTTTTATGTATTCTTTCTACTGCTTTGTTTTAGCATGCTGTTTGTTTTGTCTAATTTCTCAAGATAAGTACTAAGTTCCCATAATTTTTGACTTTCTTACTTAATAATAAAACCATTTAAAATATTAAAAATTTTATGGCAATAGCTTTAGCTATGTCCCATAGGTTTTCATGTAGTCTTCCTTTTATAGTTGTCTAGATAGTTTATAGTTTCACTTTTGAGCTCCTCTTTCATCTAGGGGCTATCTAAGAGAATGCTTCTTAATTTCCAATAGCTGATTTTTCAGAACTTCTAGATTAGAAGATTAACTATCAGAGAATGTGACCTGTAAAATCTCTTAAAATGTTTTCATTTATTCTTTGTCAGCAAGCAGAAGACTGATTTTAAAAAATACTCCATCGACATTAAAAAAAATTGCCTCCTATTTGTGAGATGCAAAATTCTCTGTCTTTTCTCTCCCTCCCTCCCTGTCTGTCTTTCTTTTCCCCCTGCGCCCCCCCCCACACACTCAAATGTGATTATATTATTCAGTTTCTTTCCATCTTAACTTCTTTTTGTTTAACTGATTTGGCATAATCTATAAATGTGAACCCAAATATCCTAACTTAATTTTTTAAATCAAATTCTCCTGTGTTTCTAATAAATTGCCTTTATATAAATAGCTGCTGTGTTGTTTGGCAAATACAGGTTATAACTGTCCTTTTCCATTAAAAATTTGTATTTTATTAGTTTATTATTACACAATGTTCTTTTCATCCCATTTAACCTAAAATTCCTAACTTGTCTAATAACAACTTTGCTTCTCCTGCTTTTCTTCAATTTTAATTTGTCTGGCATACCTCTGCCCACCCCACTTCTTCCTTTAAAAACACTTTTGTTCACATAAAAGTATTTGAATTATTTTAATTGTATTTTTTAAATTTTTGTGAAATGACCTATTTGTTTTTTTACTTGTATGTGATCAAATTACTGTTGATTATCCTTTTCCCATGTTGCTTGGTCCCTCAGTCCCCTTTCTTTCTGTGTCTTTACCCACATTATCTCCCATCAACACAAGCCCTCCCTATGCCCTACCCCATAAGTCATGTTAGAAATCTAGTATTTATTACTCTACATTTTTCTTTATGCTCATGTAATCATACACAAACCAAACATATATATTTGCACACACAGACATAATCATCTAGATTTTCCATTGTTTATTTTATAAAAATGTGATCACATTATACATAATTTTCTACATTTTGCTTTTTTCTTCATGAGTACCTCATAGAAATATCTCCAGATCAAATTATATAGCTTGTATTAATTTTCTTTAATGCTGCATAAACTTCCAAAGCACAAAGGCAGCATAATTTATGCAGTAATTCCTCTATCCATTATACATGGTTGTTTTCTCTTTTACATTTTCCCATACTTTTTTTTATTTTGATCAAATTACCGTTATCATTTTTCTCTTGTCAATTTAGACCTTCTACATCCCTTTCCAAGGGCACTCTTTCTTTAATTCGTTCCTCTCCTATTGCTTTCAGTCCCAAGTGATGCTAATCCCACAGCTGGTGGGAGACAAGTTGTCTCTGGCTCTGAGCAGGAGATGTATCAGGTTGAGTTTTATTTGGCCACTAATTGAGTTTGAAAGAGAAAAATCCTCTACTCCCATAAATTACAATGGTAAATGTCTTTCTAGTCAAAGAGGGAAAGAGAACTCTTCAGGTTTTGGGGAGCTATCTGAGGACCTGAGGAACTAGTAAGTTCTTACAGCAGCTGTGGGTGGGCAGGTACCGGCTTTTTGTTAGTGCTCCACAGATCTCAGTGGGCTGGCCTCTTTTCAGGAAGCACAGAGCTCTAGTTAGTTGAACAAGAGATCTTCTCTGTAGTATCCAGGGTCTAAGCTGGTCCAGATAAGAAGTAAGTTCTGCACATGTGCTTCCTGCCAGGATCTCAGCAAAGACAAGACCTTGTCCTCCCCGTCCAGGCCCACTTTTCTTTGGAAGCTGCTCCACCCAGAATGAGTAATTCTAAGGGAAAGGAGAAGGCAGCAGAAATGTACAGTTCGCCTGCCTCTGTCTCTGAACTGCCTCCCATTTCTATCTCTCAGATATTAACTATTATTTATGAATTACCTCAAAAGATATGATACCCACTCCATGAGTCTGTTTTTTGTTTTGTTTTGTTTTGTTTTGTTTTCAGGGAGAGGAGCAGATCTCTGGGACATTATCTCTCATCTGTGAATCAGAAAACATGTCCCTCTCGAAAGTCAGTTTTCGGATTCTGGTAATAGTATGCCAATAATTTTTTCAGTGTTTACTGTCTGATAAGCCCTGTGCTAAGTACTTTTTATATCTATAACTTTGTGCTGAATACCCATGTGCCTGATTGGGGGCCAAGCCACTCAATCTTCCTAATTCCCTCGCCTCAGGAACTATATCTTGCTGCTGGGGCCTTCCTGCGAATAGGCTGAGTACTGGGTCACATAATTAGAAATGGCCACTTGCAAATTACATCGGATATATCCTCAATTTTATCTGATTGTAAAACAAATCAAAGTAGGTATTTTAATGTACAAATAATCTGGTACGTTTATTGGCTGGATATCTACTCTAACTTCATAGGTAGAGTTAATTATTGATTCCAAAGGCAGGGAAATCTTTAGGTGTCCACGATTTCCTTATTTCCATCTGAAAGTCACTAACCACATAAAGCTCTCGATTTACTTTTGTAAGCAATTTGTATTGCATCTTATACAGATGAAATAGAATAAAATTCTACCATCGTATTGGATAGATCATATTGGATAGAATTTGCTGATGAACTAAGTAATATATTGAATCAGAATTTTTTTACCATCAGTGTGATTGTAATATAATTGGTAGTGATTTGAGATCAATTTCTTCTTAATGTAAACAACATAAAGCAAAATGGCTACTCTCCCAATACTGATGAATATTATTATATGCTTTGAATAATGAACCACTCAACCAAAATCCAAAGTATCTTTTCATATCTGCAGCCTACAGCTTAAAATACCATAGCAAGGTAGAACGGGATAATTCCCAATGGTTGGAGTTGCAGAAATATGTCGTGACTCACTCACATATATACATACTACATATATGAACCTTGCTTCCTTTTGTAAAAGGATGTATTACTTTAAATTTTTTTAAGTTGAGTTAAATGTTTTAATATTATCTGAAGTCTGCAGCACTTTTTATGGCAATCAAACGCCAAATGAGGGTTGAGACTCACTGAATGTAGAATCTCAGGATATTAGCTATGAACAGGGAAAAGAAAAATAATTCCAAGACAAGTCAGTTACATGCACTCTGACTCATGTACAGACAGAACTGCCTTTCCTGTCACTCTGTGGCATATTTTCATTCATTCATTTGGTAATTTATTTAAGTAACAATATTTATTGAATGTCCACTATGGACCAGACACCGGGTGAGACACCGTAGAGAACAATACCCAATTCCAATCCTGTTGTTGAATAAGGGAAATAATATTTATTAGTTCGCCGTCTATCCCACCCACACCAGAATGCAAGCTCCATGATGGTGAGTGCATCCCAGAACTCAGAGGGTGCGTGGCAATAAAGGGTAGTAAGAAAACTGCTGACCGTGATGCAGTGTAATAGGTGCTATGCTCCAGTGCAGCATTTCTTTTCTACAAAGGGGCAGACACTAAAAAAAATTTAGAATTTGAAGGCCATGCAGCTTCTGTTGCATCTTGCAGTTGTAACTCAAAAGAGCCATTGACATCACAAATGGGGGTGATTTTATTCCAGTAACTTCCATTACAGATTGGGTTTGGTCCTGGGACCTATAATTTGCTGACCCTTTGTTAGAAATATACGTAAGAGGTCTGTAGACACAGACTCGCTCATCTGTGGAGGGTTTTGGAAGACCTTCTAAAAAAAGTTTAAACCAGTATTTCTCAGTGTTACCAGGCATGTGCATCAGTGCCCTGGAGGGCTTGTTAAAACACAGATTGCTGGGCCCCACTTCAGAGATCCTGAATCCATAGGGCTGGGGCGGAACTTGAGAATTTGCGTTTCTGACAAGACTGGGTAATACGGATGCTTCTGGGCACCACAGCATTAGTTTAAACTGAGACATGCTAGCTCTGTAGGGGAGGGAGGCAGAGAGAAGGTGCAGGGCATATAGAGAATACAGGGGACAGTACACTCAGAGGCCAAACACAAGAAGGAACAAAACGTGTTCGGGAGCAAGGACTTCAGTAAGACTGGCACATGAGTAGAGAGTGAGAGCAGTGATTCATAAGATTGGAGAAGCAGGCTTCATCTTAAGGGCACAAGGCGTGGCGCATGCATCCCGTGTTGTTCATAGTCGTCACAAACTGTTCATGAAAATAAAATAAAATTTCAAGTGTCCCTTTTACCTCACTTGTAAGCGTGGATCTTTTTAAACAGCAAAGCTATCATAATTGAAAAGCTATATTGGACTAGATTTTTCTTAGAAGTTCAAGTAAACTATAGTGATATCTTAGGAGAGTGTATGTGTTTTGCCTCCTTGACACCAAATAATTGATGAGTTTGTCATGCAGAGCTTGTCTCTGGTTTACCAGCACATGGCCAGGATCTAGCTCAATACTGGCACATGGCAGGTATTGAGGGAAAAAATGTTGAACAGAAGGGTGAATGAACTAATTGAATCATTTTAAGATGTTACTAACTTGATTAAAAACTTTAAAAATATTTTCTATTAGATGACATGTTATAACAATAAAATGTTAGAAAAATTTAAAACAGTATTTACTGTTAAGTATGCTGTAGTGGTAACTCAAAGATAAAATAAATAGTAGCCATAAATAAGAGAAAATTTTGACCTAAAAAATGGAGGCTTTTATTTTTTTTCTGTTTACATTTTTAGAAGAGAAATTCTGAAAGGTGTAAAGCTGCTAATTCATATTTGGATTTTTTTCTATGATATAATTCATAACCGGTTTTATGAACATTTATCTTGTGTCCTTCGCAAAGAAAACAGAAAATGTGCAGAGGACAAAAAATAAGGTCAATATGATATATGAAGAAGCAAAATAAGCAGCATAAGAAAGTAGCAACATTCCTTTAACAGTCAATCACTAATAATGTGTCAGCAAGCATGAGGTCATCTTTAACTGGCAGTTTAACGGAAATAGATCATTTAAGTAAGGAAGGCAGTCTTGCTAAATTCAACACACCTATCAACAATTGCTTGACTATTTCACAAAACTGGAAGACAGCTGCATAAAATAGATGCATAGAAAACTACAGCATGCAAATTAAAATACTCGTCTTTCAAAACAGCTTTGGACTGAATCTTCAATCAGATTTAACAAACTGAATTTTTAATAAGCTATCAAATTTTACTTTTCAAAGTAAAGAGTTTATCTTTAAATGAAAGAAACATTCTTAGCTTAGTTTCCTTAGAAATACGCTCTTTTTGAGGGGAAAGGAAAGGTATTTTCATTCTGAACACTACGACGAAATGAGTATACATATTAATGAAAAACTTTTAGACCTGAACTCCATATGAATTTAATCTCTTTTTCCCATGGATGTACATACTCTGTATTGGCCCTTACATGTCTATGAGAAAGAGAGAAACTACAATCCTTCCAACCATTTAAATAAATACTAGTTACAATAATATTCAGTTATAGAAATTATTCTTCTTTTATCACAATGTAATCATAGGACTCCAAGGATGGAGAAGTTGAGAACTATTTAAATGAATAATTAATTTCATAAGAAATTGGTTTAAAAGAGTTTGAATTTTAAGCAATAGATGAGTCTTCTGCAGGTTTAAAGAGAGAAAGCATGGAGGACAGGATGATTCTAAAATCTTTAATATTTTATTAAAGAAGAGTACCTTTTTCAAATTGAAAATTGGGAAGGGGGGAGAATTAAAAAAATACATTGGAAGATTAAGTATATATGTAATTGACTGTTATTCTAACTTTTTCTGCTACTTTCGAGTTGCATCCAAGCACCACCACAGTTATCCTAAACAGAGCTTCCGGGAGGCTTAACTAAGACAAAGAGACACGATTAATCTTACTGGTACCCCTCAAGACTGTAAGAGAGTTTAAAAAAAAAAAAAGGAAATACAAGTGTCCATGAATAGAGTTGTAGGAAATGTAGATATCCTAGTAAAATTACACATCCTCCCTTCACACGGGGAGGATAAAGGTTGTTCCTCTCATCCCAATAAGGAGGCTCTCAGAAAACTACTTAAAGACATTGGGGCGCATGCAAAAACCAAGATGGCTTCTCATCGTCTGGGTGAACATCTCCCTATGGCCCTCATGACCCCTTGTGAAGGGGGCAGAGAGAAGTGGAAAGCCGGTGCAAGGTGAAGTGTGGAGACAGCAGTAGCACATCCAACACTCAAAACTGTCCGGCGTGATCAGGGTGTGGGAATTTCCCACGAGCCAGGTTAGGAGGTAGACAGGCTTGGGAGGCCACTTCAGAAGCTGCTGCCAGCAGCAGAAGAAATGATATGCGGCGGGTAGAGAGAGCTGAAGGAAGGTATGATGAGAATGGCTTACACGTTTTGGAACTGTCTGGTGGAAATCCTCCAAAATCCGTGATGATCTCACACACGTTCCATGTAAAAGAATTGCCATTTAAGTGCCGGCCATACCCATCTCACCAACTGTCAAGAAGATTACAAAGGCACTAATTAAGTAAAAAGATGACTGCGCATTTCCGCCTCTCTGATCCTAGCCAAAAACAAAAAACAAAAAACAGGAGAGGAGTTAAAGAGATGAATTTTTGCCCTGCTTTAAAACGAGACTGTCAGGCAGAGGTTTAGCAAGAGTTATGCAGAGAGAAGAATATGAACTTAAAATATTCAGCTGACTTAAATTTTTCTCTACTTTTTTTAGCCAGAAATGACCAGAAGGTTATGATATTGCCTGAAACAGAAAGGGAGACTCTACACAGTGCATGTTTGAAGGTAGAAGTTAGAATATTTTTTAAATGTTGTAGGGAACTAGGGTATATAGCTCAAGTGGCAGAGCACATGCCCAGCATGCAGGAGGCCCTGGGTTCAATCCCCAGCATCTCTCCAAAAAGTAAATAAATAAATAAACCTAATTACCTCCACCTCAAAAAAAAGAGTATTCTTTAAACATCATAAATATCATCATCTAATTGCAAACATTTAGCATATTTCTTACATACACAGAACTCTAGTAGTAGCCATAATAATTCAACTTATCTAATCCAATAATACTTTGATGGTAGCATCTAAAGATGTTTTGATGAAGAAACAGTAATTTCTGGTAATACCAAATCAAAAATTTAGTGATATTCCCTTACCTTAATCTTGATTTCATCTGTCATTAACTTAACTAAAATCTTCTTGACCTAATTTATTTTTAAGCCTTCAGCATCTTTTAGTAGTTACTTATATAGTCCTCATTTCTCTCAGGTTTATTCTTTCAAGATTGAGTGTTTCCAAGTAAATAAGTCAATGTTAACATTATTCATCATCTTCATGAATTTTAGGTGATTACTACTTCCAGCTTGTATGTTTTCTAACTAAAAGTCCTTTATTTTAAGCCGTTGTCACACATGTAAAAGGCTCCAAGCTTCACGTTGTATTTAAATTAGATCTGTCAGAGGCAACACTGAATTTTGGCAGCTATAAAGGGGAGCTAGTCAAAATGTTCTTTTTAACCAGAAAACCCACACATGGTGTTGAATTGATTACATAATGGTGGGGTTCATTTATAGAGCAGTGAGTTAATTTTCTCAGAGCTAATAAATTAATGTATAGCTTAAGTAAGAAAATTCAATTTTCTATTAAAAAATGTTTTATTGGCTGAGTGAACAAATACAATAACCTATAACAAACATGTTTTACAAGTTTTCTGGTCATCACAAACCTCATAAATGTTACATTCCTGGGAAATAAGCCGCAAAAATCATAGTTAAATAGCTGAATAGCTTGGGCTGTTCTCTCCTCAGCAAACATAAAGAGAGAAGCGCATATAATCATGAGAAGACGTGGAGGATGTGTAGATTTTTACTTAAGTGATCCCACTTCTATTTGGCTGTCATTCCAACATGACTCTTAATTGTGGAACCATTATAATCACAGAAATGTAAATATTCTCTTGTTGTCTTTCCTTTGTGTTGCCTAGAATAGCAATTTCACATGCCACTTAAGTACTTACGTCATGAGAGGAAAATAAGGCCCAAAATGATTTTCTTCTCTAGGTCTCTTATTCAATTCTAATGTAAGATACCGTTTTATAAGTAGGGTCAGTCAAATTAAAGCCTATAATTTTGATCTCTACTAGTCAAAGCTGTGTACTTTCTCTGAATAGTTTTCAGCCATGTTAGAGTATTCTTGAGGCTGAGAACCACAAATTCCAGATGTAGGTATTTCAACAGTTTAGGTTAATGTAGATAAGTGCTTCTTTGTTTGGTTTGGTTTCCAATATCTTTCTTAGCGTATAGTCAGCCCACTGAAGATGGCCGTCCTCTTGCTCTCTGTCCGTCCCCTACTCAACCAGTGCCTGCTTCACCTACACCCTACTGACATGACTACCTTCCTGCATACTTGCCCCAGGCCCCAGCTGGTGACTGTCCTTATCGAAGTGGTGGTGAGGGGCATGACCCTCTGCTGGTTTCCCCGGTAACAACTGAGCCAACCTGACATCAATTCCCCTATAATTGGTATCTTCCCCATACCCTTGGGAGCCAAGGCTGCCGCCAGGCCGTGTTGTACCCACCATCTGCCGCACACAGTGGAGTGTTGCTCCGGGACCTTGCGCCAGATGTGTAAGCTCCCCTGCCCATTAAACCACCGGCGTGGTTACTCTGTCACTGACTCCGGGCTCTTTCTCTGGTCTTGAAGCTGGGCTGGTACAGGCCTTGTAGGCCGGCGGGGTGCAGCCCAACGCTTAGTGAGAGCAAATATTTATTGATCCTGTTTGGACGTAGTAACAGATTGACAGAATACCATTAGTAGGTAGATTTGTAGGATTTTAGCCTCTCTCCTGTGTCAGAACGAAAAGCCCAAAGTCACAAATTCAGTATTTTTGTAGATAGTTACTGTTTGCTGTATGCAAAGAAGTATGCTAAGAAATCAAAGAGGAACAAGCTAAACTCTGCAATCAAGGTCTTCAGAGCTGAATGTACATAGTGTTTTACAAAAGCACTAGATAATTGTAAAGAAGGAGTGTGCTAACAAAGCCACTGTATAATTATAAATACGCTTTCTTTAAAAATATATCTATGATTCTCTTATTAAATTTGTTATACCTTTAAAGAATGATGGAACACAAAACAGGCCCGAAGAATTCTTAATTCTGTACTTTCAATGTTTAAGAAGGTTTGGTAAGGAACTGGTAATTAATTATTGGAGGTATTTAATAAATCTTAACTCTTTGTTAGAAGTTTCAAAACATTAGTATCCAGTGCAAAATATGAGCTCTTTGGAAAGCCTCAGTTAAGAAGAACTGTCCATTAACCAAAATTCTTTAGCCTACGTCATTTTGAGGAAATGGAAAT
The DNA here is from genome assembly GCF_048564905.1 of Vicugna pacos. Taxonomy (NCBI): domain Eukaryota; kingdom Metazoa; phylum Chordata; class Mammalia; order Artiodactyla; family Camelidae; genus Vicugna; species Vicugna pacos. The sequence goes on from NC_132996.1 coordinate 14,196,225, forward strand.
GTATCATACCTTGAGGAGATTTAGATTCTAAAAATAATTAGATGTTTAATTTGGGGGAATCATATACTATATGCAATAATCTTAGAATCAGACATACCAAAATATATATGTCTCAAACATTTTTCTCGTTGAAATTAATTTTTCTAGAAAAATGTAGATTGAGTTTTGCTCTTCACATTTGGTAGAGCATCGCTTTCCTATTTCTTTGTTACATTATCTAAGCAAAGGTAAATATCTATTTTTTGATTCCGACTTTCAAATTCATTCCTCAAACAGCTATTCCCAGTGTTATATTCAAATGCAGTTATTTAGACAGCAGAGGTAACCAGTGACCTTCTTGCGACGAAAATCAAAAGCCTCCATCTTTTCAGCAACGTTACAGTTAACTACCACTGGTCACTCTTCTCTCCCTTAATTTCTTCACATACTTAATTGTCTCCTACACTCAGTCACAGAGAACAAGGAAACATTTGTAAATCAAGGGAAACCTATTATAATTAGTACATGAATACAAAAATGGAAAGGATGGACAGGAAGGCGACAATAGGTCATCAGATCAAATACGAAAAGTGGAAAAGCAGGAGGGTGGGAGAAGAAGCAAAAAATATACAAAAGATAAAGTAAATGAAAGAGGGGTGCTGAGAAAATTGTTCACCAAGTCACCACAGAATCTTTGTTAAGGACTTCTGGTCTCTCTCCTCCATTAACCATTTGAGGGAGAGCCTTTATGAAGTCAACTTTAAGCCTCAAAGCACTTCGGGCATTGTAATACATTTAGCAGGTGCTTAATAATAGTCTTACCATTAAGGCAAAAAAAAAGAAGTGCTTTTCTTTACAAATCCAAATATAGTTGTTGATGTAACTACGGAATGAATTAAGTATATGCTATTATATCATGACATGTACAATTGATTTTCAAGGAATGCTGTTACATTTACTACTTGCATAATTGCAGACTTCATCCTAGTTATATCATGGCACATGAACACAACTAAGCAAATTGCAGTGGTTATAGGTTTTCCCAGAGTTAATCTATATTTGGTTAAGTGTATTGCAGTATAAGGGTTGGTTTTTTTTTTTCATTTAAACATGTTCTCAATCTGTTTTTAATTTTCTGCCATTTAGTTTTACAAGATGGAGTGTTGTGGAATGTGTGTACCATTCATTTCTAAAACAGCATAAAATCTCTCATACAATAACTGTCAGGCCCTATATAAAATTCATTTTTTGTTCATTTGTTTTGTAATAGAAGTTTATGAGCACAATTTAACCTAAAAGAAATCTAGCAAATGTACTAGTGCTCATACCACAAGAAGCGAAGATAGCCAAGTTTAAAAAGCAACTCGTTTAATAATATGGAAATAAATTCATGTATTTCTTAAATATGAAATGTCTCCTTCGGGATCTGCATTTTTCTAGCATTCTTTTCAAAATGAAGGGTCAAACATAATATTTTTTCCATCTGCCAGAACAAAGGAAAAATCAACGCAGACATAATAGGTACTAATTTCCTTTATTTGTAGGAGTGCTAGTAATAGAAACAGACTTTCTTGTGGACAAAGTGGGATTTAAAGAAAGTGTCTTATTACGGAAAGAACTCTGAACTCAGAGTCTGGTGCAGAGAGCCCTACACCTGCTTTAGCACAAACACCCGAGGCACACGTGGGCCACTTGGTCAGGCTCTCCACATAGGGTTGCACCTCTGAGCCGATGCAGTAAATCAGTGGTGTTTAATTTGTGTTCCAGAGTGGCTGCAGGGGTTCCATCAGTCTTTTATTCTAGCTTAATTTTTAAATATATGTGTGTATTTAATTGTGGTAAAATAACACAAAATATGACATTTACCATCCTAACCGTTTTTAAGTGCATAATGTAGTAGTGTTGAGTATAAACATACTGGTGTGCAATAAATCTCCAGAACACTTTTATCTTGCAAAATTCAGCTCTGTACTCATTAAACAACTCCCCATGTCCTCCTCCTCCAGCCCCTGGTCACCCCCAATGTATCTTTTGTTTCTTTCTATGAGAATGATGCTCTAAGTACCTCATATGAGTGAAATCATACAGTATTTGTCCTTTTGTGACTGGCTTATTTCACTTATCACGTCCTCAGGTTTCACCATGTTGTGGCATGTGTCAGAATTTTCTTCCTTCCCTGGGGTGTATAATATTTCATTGTATGTATATATTGCATTTATATACTACATTTTATTTATCCGTTTATCCATTGATGGACATTTGGGTTTCTTCCACCTTTTGACTAGCACAAATAATACTGCTATGCGTATGAGTTTGCAAATATCTCTTTAAATTTTTACATATTTTAAGTACCTAAATTAAACTAGAAATTAATAAGTGAACATTAAACTGTGTTATAAGCCAGAGTTTCACCTGTTGCTGATCTCCAGTATAATAATGTGTTTTTGTATAAACCTTGAAGAGAATGTTAGCTTGCTTTCATGATTACACATGTTTGAAATTTTGTAAATATGTCATTAGCTCTAAAGCTGATACTATGACACTGGCCTTTATTTAAATCCAGGCATGTACATGTCTGCTTGTGAACAGAGCACACTACCAAAGCACTCAGGCAGCTTAACAATTAAATACTAGTCAATGCTTGGGTATTTCTGCTTGGTCCATGTTTTCTTCATGGTCTAGTAATTTGTACAAGTAAATACATACTACATCATATTACTGTAAATACATAGTATATCATATGATAATATCACTCTGTGATATGTGTCATGGTTACTATATAAGAATTGTTTGTTGACTCACTTTTGTATCTCTGACAAGAATTTTAGCAATTGTTACATCTAATGGTAGGAGAAGTTTTCAATCATTTAAACATATTATTTATCAGCTACTAGTTTTCTCCCCAAGTTTGTCAACCTGGTGAACTCCTACACATCCTTCACAACAGTGTAACTGTCACCTCCTCTAGGAAGCTTCATATAAGTAACTCTCTTCCACAACCTCACAGACAGAGCTGTTCTCCTTTTGTTCTCCACTGTAGCCTATACGTGATTGCATGCTTCTTTCAGTTCAGCTTCTTTGATGTTTTGTTGCTCTAATTTTTATGAGTCTATTCTATAATTTTTATTTCCCTTTCACTGTAAATTTCTTAAGGGCAAAGACTGTGTCTTTATTCATCTTTGTATCTGCAGTCCATTGTACGATAATCGTCAATAAAAGATTTATGAGAGTGTGAGCCTTTCTTAAGTTAAATTTAAACCTCAAAGAACTTCATACGTTATAATACGCTTAAGTGTTGCTTCATAATATTCTTAATTATAATCCATGTATGAATAGACACATATTAAAGGATCCCTCCCCTTCCAGATAATTTATTTGCTAAGTTTCCTAAGATTCCAAAATGATCTGTTTTTTAAAAAGATAGTCACCATGTACAACAACCACCATGGATTATCCTCCTCACTAATGATTTTTTTACCTTATTTTTTGTGTCTGCTTTACCTTTACATCCTTTCTTCTTAAAGGCAGAGGTTATGCCTTATTTATTATTTTATCCCTAACCTGTCACATATTAAATATGCAATAAATATGACTTAATATGTCCAATATTAAGTATGTAATAAAAGCATGTTTGCATGAATAAATTAATGTGAACATTTCTTGCCCTCAACTCTCAAAGTCTATCGGGGAAACATACCCAAACATCAAAAATTGTAATAGAGCGTGTATCTGCAGTGGTTGTCTTGTGTGCATTCTGACTGTTTTATACAGACAGGTCAAGGAAAAACACATATAATACATATGTTCATTGTGAACAGCAAGTGTCTTTCTGTGTCCTTTGCAATTTGTTCACATTATTCCTTCCATCTTCTATTTCTACTATAACTGTATAGTTAGTTTTATAAATCCCCTAAATATTAACAGCTAAATAAAAATACAGATCTGGATACAATATATAATTAGACTATCCATACAGCAGTCGATTTGCGAGGAATTGATTTCATGAGAAACATGTGAGAAGACTCCTACACTTCAAGAAAAATATATTTTTCCCATGACCTGTGTTCTGTGGTTAACAATGGCTGTAGATTAGAAAGATGTTTAAGATGATTGTGCTTTTAACTGTTGACGAATTGTAAAATAGACTACATAAGAGGATACCAAAAATTCAAGTGGAAATATTTAAAATTCTGAATTGTTCCCATGCTTTAGTCATGTTTTTTTTCCCCATTGGAGTGGGGTCATTGTGAGAGAGCTGAAGTAGATGAGGGGATGATGAATGTAATGAAGGGAAGAGTTGAGGAAATTATTCTGAAACTCATGACTTAGGTTTCAAGTAGAGATATTTTCTAAAGGAAATGAAATTGGTGATCTCAGTTGGCTCCCTAGCAACTACTGTAGCAGAGATGCAATTTGGATGCATCAATGTGTTTCACATGTTGGGAATCACTGGAAGTGTATAATGAGGTCCTGTTGGGGCAGTTCTCTGTATTATGCTTCAGCACTAGGGCATGCATTTGTCCGGATGTCTGCAGCATCCTAAGCTGCTCAACAAATTTTAAGCATTTTGGAGACAAAAGCAGTTTGAGGCTTTCCCTAAGCACTCTCCAAGGTACCAGACTGATAACAAAGTGGAGTCCCAAAATGTTAAAAACTGAAGCCTACCTCACCTGGAGTGCTCAGCTTGGCAAGAAACTAAGTGACCGCTACCTGGAAAAACCATACATTCCATCTGGCTAATGGTGAGCTTATTTTTCGGAAGGAAATACACAGTGTCATTAAATCAAAATGTAACACATTTGGTATGAAATATGATGAGCTAGCACAAAGTCAGTTGTGTTTGATGACTTATTTCCAATTAACTTAAGACATATTTTTAATTTTCCCTGCCTAACAGTTCACTTTTAAAACTCCATTCATAAAAATTAAATAAACACAATGTGCTGAATTTAAAAATCTATCTCTATCTGTTTTCATTTCCATCCCTTTCTTTTTCAATCTCTTGCCTCCTTTTTTCTGTTAAAGGAAGAGGAGAAGTGAAGACGGACTGCCATCTACTGGTGTGTGGGGAACATTCCTGAAATAGTTAAACAGCACTAGAAATCGGCTTTACTAAAGATATTCCAGGAGATAATAGGAAAGGTCGTGATGCTCTAAGGTCTTTAAATAAAACCCTGGATGATATATTCATTCATTTATTCACTAATTTCAACAAAATTTAATTTAGAACGTCCAGTTTTGTCAAGCACTGAACTAAATCTATAGAACACAGAGATGACTAAATCATGGCCCTTGACAGAAAAATCATTTCATTTTCTTTCCTTCCTCTGTTCACGTACTGTCAATAGTATATGAGTCTATTTTCATAGCATGCACTTGAGTTAATGGATTGAGTCTCTGAGGATAATTTCTGGAAAATATTAAATATTTACAGGCTACGCTGCCAAAAAATCCCAGGAGGTCTCCAGAAGCATACAAATCTCGTAAATACCTCTTTCTTCACTCATTTGAAATTCAGTCTATTTATTTTAATATATTTAATAATACCTTGAGAAGAGATAGAAAAGTAGCTCTGTTGAACGTGTTCCTTAATAGGAGGCACTGTACAGGAACATGGAAGTGGTACAGAATACACACAGATACTGATTTCACAGCATTAATACTGATTAATACATCAGCAATATTCAGCGGACACCTGGGAAACCTGGCCAAGGTCTGCCTTAATACCTATGCCTCTGTCTCGAATCAAACGAGAAACTCACTCAGGCAGTGAAGACGCCTACAATGCATGTGATCATCCAAGACCAGTAAAAAAAAAAAAAAACAGAGAGAGAGAGAATTCTTGCACAAATATATAGAGATTAGAAGTATTTCAGCTATAGTTTTGTTATTTTTCTATGAAATCTTGGTGTTCCCAATACACCTCAACTTTGAAGATAATCAGACTCTGAAAATGATTCAAAGATACTTACGCCTGAGCCGACTTCATTATTGCAAATTCAAACTTTCTCAGTCATCTTCTACTCGCGGATATAACACTCATAATCCCCTTTGGCGACTAAAAGCATGTATCTTCCATTTGCTTCTATAAACTCCATTGTGCTTGGCCCACTCTGGATCCCCAGTACGTTTATATTAGAGGACAAAGTAAATCTCAGTGGTTTGTGTGTGTGTCTGTAGTCAGAGATGCTCCCACCAGCAATGTGTTAGCGCTCTATTATTTGAAAAGTCTTAATTTTGTTCTTTTAAAAAGAAAAAGGATGGTGAAATAATTTTTGACTTTACAAGAGAGTTGCAAAGAGTAGAGAAGTTTCTCTCACTTTTTTTTTTTAATGAGGGGAATGTAATTAGGTTTATTTATTTATTTATACTTGGAGGAGGTGCTGGGGATTAAACCCAGGACCTCATGCATGCTAAGTTGCGCTCTACCACTTGACCTATGCCCTTCCTTGCCCCCTAAATTTCTCTTATACCCTTCATTCAGCTTCTCCTTGATGTTAAGACTTTACATAACCAAGGCATAATTATTAAAAGTGAGAATTTGACATCACTACAGCACTACTATTTTATTTTGGCTTTCCCCAGCTTTTCCACTGATGTCTGGTTTTTGTTCCAGGAGAGCACAGTGGGTTTAGTGGTTATGTCTCTCGTCCCCTCGGATCTATGACAGTTCCTTAGTCATTTCTTATTATTTATGATCTTGACACTTCAGAAGAATTGTGGTCATGAACCTCGTAAAATGCCCTTCACTTTAGGTTTGCCTGATGTCTTCTCATAATTACACTGGTATTACAGATATCTGGAAATAATACCACAGAGGGAAGTGAGGTTCTCAGCGCATCATATGGGAGGGTACGTGATACCAGCCTGTCTTACCACTGACAGTGTTCACTTCAAGCACTTGACTGTTGTGTCTCCAGGTCTCTCCACTGTAAGCTCTAGCACCTGGAAGGAGGAGAGGGGAACAAGGGATTTACGCCTCTTTCCCAGTGTCAGGCAGTTTTCTCACCTCAAGTGCTGATCGGTGCCCAGCTGAAGACTGGAGGGGAACCGCCCAGCTTCTTGCGCTCTGCCTTCCTGTCCGCATTTCTCCTCTCCTCTGCGCTGCACTGCCCTATAGATTTCTCTCTGCATGCTCTACTCTGTTTTCTCAGCTCAAGGAAACCGTGCAGCTCCGTTTGGGTCCCCTCTCCCTGTACTGCATCCTACAGATCCTCTTACGGCAGAAAGTTGGATCAATGTTAGGATTCACCTCATTTGTTTTCCTTCTCTCAGATGCTGGCTGTTCAATTTCTAAAAACCATTGTTTCCTGTATTTTGTCCTACTTTCTACTTGTTTAAGGTGTGTGGGTAAATCTGGGCCTTTACTCCCTGTGCCCAGAAGTGGATGCCTAACCCAGCGTATTAAATACCATTTACGTGCTAATCCCAGTAAAAGTTTAAAATTTTAGTTCGGAACTCTACCTTGAATTACAAACACATATTCAATTTTCCCATTGTACACATTCCTTAAATTCTCATTGACATTCTAAACCCAATTTACCCAGGCAGAATTTTTTTTAATCTTCTTCTTTTATTAATCTTCTTTTTTTTAATTGAAGTATAGTTAGTTTACAGTGTTGTGTCAATGTCTGTTGTACAGCGTAATGTTTCAGTCATACATTTACACACATATACTCCTTTTCATATTCTTTTGCATGATAGGTCACTACAAGATGTTGAATACACTTCCCTGTGCTCTACAGTAGAAACTTGTTGTGTATCTATTTTATATATAGTACTTAGTATCTACAATTTGCGAAAGCAGAATTTTTTTTACATTTTTATTGGTTTATAATCATTTTACAATGTTGTGTCAAATTCCAGTGCAGAGCACAATTTTTCAGTTATACATAAACATACATATATTCATTGTCACATTTTTTTCTCTGTGAGCTACCATAAGATCTTGTGTATATTTCCCTGTGCTATACAGTATAATCTTGTTTATCTATTCTACAATTTTGAAATCCCATCTATCCCTTCCCACCCTCCGCCTCCATCCCCCACTTCTCTTCTGCTCATTCCAGTTTCAGTACACATCACCACCAGCCCCCTAAATGTTCTATTCAAAAGTCGAAGAGTTCTCTGACTCCTCGCTTCCCCTACTGCCACAGCTAATATATCAGCAATTCCTACTGTCGTATTTCAGAATGCATGTCAAATCCAACCTCTGGTCTCTCTCTGCACTACAACCATTCTCAGAATCGCTCATCTGAACCATTGCAGATACTTCTAATCTCCGTACTTCCACTCGTGCCTCTTCCCTTTCATTCATTATCTAGCAGACAGAATACTTTTTAAAATAAACATAACGTCCTGTTACTTCCCTCATAAAACATTTTCAGCAGCTTCTCATTGCAGTTAAAAACCATTCCACATACATTATCTTGGCCTTCAAGGGACTGCCTGATCTTCTGCTGTCTTTATCTACAACTTCATTTTTATACCCAATATTCTAAGTGCATGGTCTTCCTTTCTGTTCTCAGAATATGCCAAACACTTTTCCATCTCAGAGCCTTTATACTTTTTATGCCGCTTTCCTGGAATACTCTTTCCCTAGGCTCGTGACATAGCTAGTTTTCTCCATCATTCAGGCTTTAACTTAAATGTCACTTTCTTCAGAAAGCGTTCCTTGACGACCCTATTTAAAGTTGAATTTCTACCTCCAATTACTTTCTTTCTCATTATAGCGTGTATTTCTTTTGATATACCTAAAACGATTTCTCATTATCTTGCTTACTTGCTCCTTTGTTTATTGATCATCTGTTTCTTGACAAAAATTTCTTGTGGAAAGAAAGTCAGCTATCCTTTTCCACTCCTGTATCGCATGTATGACATGGTGTCTGGTACATATTAGATGTCCTATGAAATTTCTTGAATAAATGAATGAAGATATAAAGACTCTTCTTCACCAATAGGAAGGAGGCTAATGTCATGGTCCAGGCAAAAATCTAACTTGGTGAGTAAGAATCTAGATGAGGAGTGGGTCACATCAGCTCATCGCCTATTTTTGTAAATAAAATCGTGTAGAAACACAGTCACACCCGTTTTATTATGTCTTATCCGTGGCTACAGTGGCAGTGGTTGCACCAGAGACTACATGGCCTGTGGCAAAGCCTAAAATATTTACCATCTGTCCCTTTATGGAAAATGTTTGCCAACTCCTGTTCTAAACACATGCCGAGATAATGGGGATAGAGCAGGAAAAATAGAATAATTAAAACATTATTCGCAGACCACAAATCTGTGTTCCATTACAGTACACATGCAGTTCATCTCTCTCCTACTTCATTGTCTGTCCCCAACATGCTTCCCTATCACCTTCACCCCAGGGTTAGGGTAACCTTTGTTTAATAGTGTACATCCTGTGTGTCTGAGACCCTGACTATAAGTCCTGAAAACTCCTTTGTTTTTATCAGGCTAAAGCCAGAATACGACTTACACATTCTGTAGCTTGTCGTGTTATTCCAGAACATTCAAGCTTGTCACGTCATTCCAGAACTTCCAACTTCTGGTTCAAACACTGCCATCACTTTTGCTATTTCTTTTGCATTTTGAAAATGTTGTCACTTTCATGAAGCTTATTAAAATGCATATTGTTTTTTGCTGGAATTCCATTAAAATATAATTTCAACCAGAAACAGTGATCCATCTTTCGAGGGTCATTAGGTCCTTTTAAATGGGCATTCCAAGCATTCAACCTTCCAGACCATAGTAATGGAAGCTAGACCACTGGAACTGTAATGTACATTGCCAGTACTTTCCAAAGTCATTAAAACCAATCCAAAGAAAATATTCTACTCAACCAGCAATGAGTGTGACCAAAGGTGAAATCATACACTTTTTTCTGCCTTCTAGCACTCATACTTGGAGGCAGGAGGCTGTGGAAGACTTAATTTGTCCTCCAAGGAAGCTTCGAATTTTCCCAAAGTCTCCTTCCTTTGTCATGACAGCTTTTAGGAAGTAGTGACTTGTCAACTTCATATGATCACATATCAAATACACCGTGATGTTACCACCTAAATACAAATGATGTCACAATGTCACCATTTCCTGCTCCAATATGAAAAGTGATTGAGTGTTCACCAGGTCACAAAGAAAAAAGCTGAATTTGAGGAGGGGGCTATTATGGGTCCACATACCTTACCTGCCTGGTTATATCCTTGAATATGATCATAGAATTAAAAATTAGGCTACTGATAATAAATATAAATTTGTCACCGCACATGACATTGGTCATCACAGGTAAAGATGAAGACATATTAAGATAATGTGAATGCTTTTGTGGGTGTCTGTCTTAGACACTTTACATCTGTGGATAAGCAGTCCATAGGATAATTTAAGTGCCTGGGAAACTCCCAAGCTCACATTTTAAGCAAAAGCAAAACAAAATAAAATAACCTGCTTGCCTGCTTTCCATAACTCACTCTTCCATTATTTAGTATGTCCTGCAGCAAAAGTCTAAGAGTTCTTTCAAGTAAGTGGAATCAAAACCAAAAAAAATCAAAACAAAACTTAAGCAAAACAAAGCAAAACTCTGAGAAAACAATCTTAAAAGACCAAGATATTTACAGAGTGCATAATTTAATATTCAGGCTTCTCATATCAACATGGCAGCATTTAAAAGTTACATAAATATGTGAATATTGAAGTGTAATTGTTTTACAATGTTAGTTACAAGTATAGCAAACTGATTCAGTTATACATGCATATATAAGGGATGTATTTTCAGATTCTTTTCCATTAGATAAAGCTTATTAATTTTTTTAGAGGATTATATGATTTTATCTTTGAGATCCCTTAAAATCATCAGATGAAGGCCTGTAGTACTAAGCTATTGTTAAGATCTGGACCATCCGAAGCACTTTCTATGAACTGTAAGGATCCAGATATAATGACCACAAATAGGTGATTTGCCTCCTAGCAAATATACAGCTACTTCAGAAGAAATGAAAAGGTGCTTTAAAAAACTAGTTGGACAAAATCTATCATACAAAACCGCTTTTTATTATCAGTGAAGTTGAATACCCGTTTTTTCCTCACGGTGCCTGTCTGTTCCCTTAATTCTTGTGCCTGACTGCATCCCAGCAAGAATTCTTGGTACCTTGTTGAGGATACAGGTTATTCATTCCTTCACAAGATTATCCCATTAGACTTGTTTCCGCACATCTGTTGGCATAGCCCCAACAACAATTTGATTTCCAATTGAGGAATACATATCACACAAATATTAACAATAGCACTGTATTTTACACTATAGTAATAGTTTTCACATTAAATTTTAAGTCAAAAAAATGTAAGTTGACATATATATCCACTTCTAAAAAGTAATTTATACTCTGATTCATCATTACAAGTTTTTAATGCCAGATGAATTACTTAATCCTCATTCAAAAACATTTTATTATTCAATTTTTACTAACATTATAATACCACGTAACAAAAATTATATTCTCTATACCCTAAATGTAAGTAATAAAGTCGGAAGCCTCTCAAAGGGTATAGAAAAGTCTTACATTACTATAAGCATGCTGTTCAGTCCCGTGGAAACACCACTAGCCTCTTCTCCCTGACACATTTATGGATATTGTCTGTACATTGCATACTGCTAGTTTACGTGCTTCTTAGTTGAATTTATTCCAAAGCACAAATGGAAACGTTTGTATTCTGTTCCTTCTACATTTGGTATTTTGAAAGATATCCTGTCACTTTGTCTTATGTTTTCATGAGTTGTGGTCTAGTCTCTAAATATGACCTACTGAGACCTTGCAAGCTACTGAAAATGTCAAGGAGCCAAAATAGTAAAGCTTACAAGATACAGTAACTAGAGGATGTATTGATTCTGAAGTGGATAAAATTAGATCTACATTGTTGGGGAATGGAATGGAATGTAGGAAGGGAGAGAAAAAAGTAATATACATTTTTCAAAAAAGGTCTTTTTTTTAAAGACAGAGAAAGAGTTGTTTTATTTAAGTAATTAACTAGAGAATTTTGTTAATGCTGATATAGAATTAGCATTATAAAGCATTAATAGTCAGAGCAATTAGATGTTACAGGTATCACACAACTTTGCAGGTATCCAGGAATGTGTAAGTAAATATCAAAATGAACCATGGCATAAATAGTCTTAGGGATTTAATGATTCAGACTATGTTAACCCAGAGAGATGGCAGGAAGTTCTGAGTCTGAAAAAAAATTTTTTAAATACTGTCCTTCTTCTCATGGAGCTTATATTCCATCCAGGAAGATATGCAGTAAAAACTGATGTTCAGAGCTTGTGGCAAACATAAACAAGAAAAAAAAAGACCCTATGATAGAAAATTAAGAGTGTGGGATGAGTAGGCACAGAAAACCTCTCTGGAGAAGTGATATTTGAGCTGAGACATGAAGGATAAGTAGTAACAGGACAGCAAGACTAGGCACAAGACATCCGCAGGAAGAGAGCACAATACGTGCACATGCCCGGAAAGAATTCTGCCTTAAAAAGAACTTTCATCTGAGAGTTTAGGTGGGTGAGGGAGAAAGTGGCACGAGATGAGACTGCATAATGAACAGGGTCCAGATATTGCATTGCTTTATAGCCATTAAAAGGTGTTGGAAATGTATTCTAAATGCAGTGAGAACTGTGAACGAGTTTTAAATGGTAATGAAACAACAGAACTTGAGTTTTAAAAATAAGCGTATTGATATGTATAGAATTTACTGTCGGAGGACAGCAGTGGAAGTGGTGGGCATGTATTCCTTTAGCCTAGCCTTCCCAAAGTCCATCTCCTCACCTCTTGGAAACAGTGCCTTGATGTTCCTTCAGGGAATGGTGTTCCTTCTCCCTGTCCCTGTGGGTTGGGTGGGGCTGCCCCTACTTGAAACGCAAAGCTGCTCCTGACAGATAAGAGCAATGTTTCCCTCTGGTGCAGTTGTCTGATCTGCAATGCCCATCTGACCTGGGCCAGGCTCAGGAGAGCCATACCTTAGATTTCTACTAGAGCAAGTAATTGGAAGAGAAAAGCGATCGTTCTCTGGCAAGGAGAGCTTGACAAAAGCTGAAAGCAATGCAGTTAAAAGGCAGTTGAAGTGGATTTTTTTTTCAATAAATACACACCACAGTACAACACGATCTGTGGTTGGTTGAATCTGCAGTGCAGAATGTGGGTATGGAGGGCCAAATGTAAAGTTATATTCAGATTTTCTACTGTGCACAGTCAGAGGCCCCAACCCTCAGGTTTTGCAACGGTTAACTGTAATCTACAAGGAGATGATGGTGACTTGGTTTGATGGGTGGAAGGGGAAAGAGGAGTGGGCACATTGTGAACATGTCTTTAAAGTGGAGTTGACTGGCCTTCCTAATGGGACAGATGGGAATAATGAAGAAAAACACTTCAGACTTTGCTTTATGAGTGTGAATGGATGGTAGTGCCAAACACTGTAAGGAAAAGACTGCAACTGGATTTGCTGAATAAAGAAATCAATAGATCTGTTCTTGTGCTTGTTAAATTTGAGACAACATTGGCCCTTTTGAGTGGATATGTCAGGAAGAAAACTGGATATATGAATCTGAATCTGAGGAGAGAGATACAAACTATATGTATACAGACTGAAATTAGAACAGGGGAGGAGTGAATGCAGAGAACTTAACAGTGAGTGCAGGGCCCTGTTAAGTTCTGAAGGAACCAAACCAACTAGACTGATGTGGAGCAGAGTCTAAAATAAAAGATAGGAATTGTCAATATTCATTGTCATCTTATTGCCAAATATGAATCAGAAAGAAGAATCTTGGCAGATACTTAATTTAAAAATGCTAAAGATAATCTTTGCTATCAGAAAACACCTGCAATTCCTTAGGACTGTCACAGCAAATATCTAGTAAAGGTAGCACTTCATTATTATTCAGAAAATGGTGCTTTCTGAAATGTTTGTTTACTTACACTGAAGAAAGGTTTCCAGTTAACCATTTCTCTCCCCCCAAAAACGGTATAGATTCTGAATTCTTCATGAAGCATCTGGATATTTCCAACCCTGAAGCTAATTTTAATTCATTTTGAGGGCCATGAGAGAAAGCCAAGGAGGGCTGTTATAGAGCAGAGTCCAGTTTAGTGAAGAAACCATCCATTAGTGGTCGTACTTCCTCTGCCCCTTCTCAAGTACAGCACTTTTCAAGTAGGGAACGCTTGGATGAACCAAATGACCTGCCTCACTGAGGACTGGACAAAAAGAACAAAATGTATCAAGTTTCACAGAAATGGTTCTAAATGTAGACAGAATATAATTATTTATACCACTGCACAACAAAACCGTTAGTTGGTGCTTAGTCATTCATCATGATTCCTTCCACTTTGTGTATCAGAAGAAAGACAAATTCAAAATGGTAAATTACCCCAACTTGTAGGCACTTAACGGCAATGTGATATTTTTATAAGGCAAAGTAACTTCGCATATCAGACCAAGGCATACCACCCCCAGAATTATATAAGTCCTCGGGGTTGAGAGGAATGGAGAATCTTCTCCATTTAAAAATAACAGGGGCAGCCTAGGCACTGTGGATGCTACGGTAAGCAAGAGAGAGAGAACCACTGCTTTTCTTGGACTTCAAATGTAAGTCCATAAACAAAAAGTAAACAAGTAAGCAGTAGTCTAAGGTCGTGATGATGACCTTGATGGAAATCGGGAAACAATAGTGACTGGGGTGATGGGCGCTATCCCACCTGAATATGTGTGGAAGTTACGGCCAAAGCGCATCTCTCGTACTTCAGTGAGAGACTATGTGGCTTGTGCACATTCTCCCATAGTTCCCAGTCACAGCTGCTCTCACTGTGGCTGATGACACCAGGAGGAAAGGAAATATTTGACCCCACACTTACAAGACCTCCCAGATCACAGATGCATGAATTCTGTTAAGGCAAAAATTATCATTCCTCCCTCAAAAGACTATCGATACTAAATTCACTCAGTGCTTCATGTCCTGCCTCCTGTCACAGCTTCCGCGCGGAGTCTTTGTCGATGGGGTACCACTATGGCAGTGGCCCTGTGAAGATGTAAGCTCTTTAAGCTACCCCTAGCTCTGTTCTCTGTGACTCTCAGTATGTCTGTTCCCACACCTGCCATCCCACCCACGCTTCTTTCCCCTCCAAGACAATTCCATTGGGCTCTCTGAAACACTCCCTATAAAACCAGCAAATCCCTAAGCCCCACCGGCTTCCCCAAACATCACTTTAACTGAAAATGGATGTCTACTGAGAAACCATCTACAGTTCTCCCAAGTAGAAACTGTTTAATGTTCTAGGAAATCATAGCCAATAATAATAGCAAACATCTGTTGTATACTTCCTATGTATAGTATGTGTATACTGCACATGAATTTATTTCATGAATTTCATAAATTTATTTCATTTAATTATTATAGCAATCCTATGAGGTAAGGATTTTATCCATATTTTAGAGATGTGAAACTGAGGCATAGAGAGATTAAGTAACTTTACCCAGCAATGGAATCCAGGCTGTCTGAGTCCAGAGCTGGGACTCACAGGCAATATCTTCCTCTCATGGGTTAGAAGAGGGGCTTGCATTCTCATTGTTGCCCTGCTCCACAGAAGCTCTTCCAGCCATTTGCAAAAATGCCTGTTCTTTGTTGTTTTCGTCTACCAACCTCCTGACCAACTCATCTCATTCAAGATTTCGGTACACAGCTCAGGGTATTCCTTTCCTTCTCTATTCCTGCCATCGTCTCAGGAAATGTCTACATGGACAATCCATCCAACATCACATTGTAATAGTGCCCTGACGTCCTTTCATTAATAGCATATTTCGTTTCAATAGTATAATTCCTTTCAATGTATCATTGAAAAACTTTCCACTTCAAAAGTCACAGACATTTCATCCTTTTATGAAAATTCCCTTTTGCTTGCTCAGAAGCCCCAACTCTCACTGTTCTTGAATCTCTGAGCCTTCAGCTCCATTGACCTCTCCACTTGTTCCAAAATATCAAACTTCTTATGCTTTCGATTGATTCTACAACCTTTCACTTCAATCATCTTGGTACCAATGCACTAACCTCCCTTGTCCATTTGCTCTTCTAAAGCCTCAACGAGAAAAACCCCAACCTTGAATCCAACAGCCTTTGTTACCTGTGTCTGTGTCACCCTCAGATAGCTAAACACTCGTAAATGGACTGACATTCCTATAAATTCCACCAACAACCTCACCTACACAGTCTTCATATACTTCTCTAATCCTCTTGATCTAATTTCTATAACAAATATTGTGAATTT
Organism: Vicugna pacos; assembly: GCF_048564905.1. Taxonomy (NCBI): domain Eukaryota; kingdom Metazoa; phylum Chordata; class Mammalia; order Artiodactyla; family Camelidae; genus Vicugna; species Vicugna pacos. The sequence goes on from NC_132996.1 coordinate 14,212,508, forward strand.
CCTTATTCTTTACCAGCTGTGATATCCTGTCTGTATCCTTCACTCTTAGCAGTTATTACATCATACTAAGTCAAGTGATGGGAGCCATCAGGCAGGAGTTCCTTCAGCATTATGCTGCCAAATCTGTCATTAACCTGCATGTGCACCCATCTTCTCCTCCTGCCTTCCTGACACAAAAAAAGTGCACATTTCTCCTCTTCTTGAAGGACAATTCCTCTATATGTAATCGAAGTCCCAGTTCCTCCTGTGTTCTTCAGAATCTATGGTGACATTTAATGCTTTCACTTTCAGAGTATTTTTTTTCCTCTTTACTATGACCCACAGCAATGAATATATGCATTGCATTGCAACCCAATGTATGCACACGATACATACAGACTATTATGTGCTTACTTTATGTAATATATACACAATATGTAAGTCTCACATATAAATATACAAAATACATCTCTTGTGGTTTGTAGCTGACAATTTGTACCAAAAAACCCCAAGATTTTATAAAATAAGATTAATCTTATTTCCTATGCTTGAGCCTGGTATTTTTTTCTTCTTTTCTTTTTCCTTCTTTTATTAATGCTGGTCATCACTCACTGAATTAATGCTGCAACACACTAATGAGTCCTAACCTGCAATTTAAACCACAATGAATTAATCTATTCATTTATCTACTAATTTATCTTTAAATTCTTTCATTTATAAATTTAAAAAAACTTTCATCTCCAGTGTTCTTTGAGCTCATTCCTTCACACATTTAAACTTATCAGAGAAGTTATTTTAGTCTCCACTTTTTTGGCCCATTAACTTCTCAGACCAAGCTAATCTGTCTTCTACCCCACTACTCCAAGAAAACCACTTTCTTTAAGTTTCAGTTCGCTCCCTAGAACTAAGTTCCATGGACACGTTTCTGCCTTCACACCACTCAGTATCTCAGCAGCATTTAATGGTGGATTCCTCCCTCCTTGAAATGTTCACGTTGCTTTGCTTCCACGACACTGCATTCCATTGGTTTTCCTCCCTTCTCTCTGCCTGCCTCCTTTCAGCCTCTTCTCGCTGGCTCCTCTATCAGACTCTCAAGTATTATTTCACTCTTCTCTCAGCATCTCCTTCTCACTCTCACCCTAGCTCTTGCTCTAGGTCTCACTTTCATTGTTGGAATCTGGATTTCGGAGACAAGATAGACGTCCTCTTTAGAGGCTAGAGGTCTTTGGACATGCACTGTAAAATAAGTCTTCCTACCCCTGGGGAGTATGAGGATATTCATAATAATTCTGAATTCAAAGCTTCTCTTGAGTCACTTCCAGGCATATGCAGTTACATAACAGAGAAATACTGCTTTTTGTATTCTATGCTCATGAACCTGCCTGCTTTAGCACATTTAGGATTGACTATAATTTTCGGCATATCAAAGGATATCAAGATTTCCTCTGTATTTCCTATTTAGTTAAATTCAAGATTTCCTTTTCTCTATAGGATTTCTGTATCCCTGGAAGTTAACAGCTTCTCTTGGAAGTCAGCTGGAAGCCTTTGAACTTTGCATGCTCAGTATCTGAGCGATAGATTTTCGTGATGTATGAGTCATCACACCAACCTTTGCTAGCTTTGAAAATTCTGTGATCTGTTCCAAGAGATTTGGCAATTTCTCCTAACTTTAATTGCATTGCCTGGAATGTAACCAGAAATCCTTTTTTTAAATGTTTCAATGACAAAATAAAATGTAGCTTTATCTTCTTGTGTATTTTTTTCTCTAATTAGTCCTGTAAATCACTTGGTTGATGCTTTAAAAATATGCAGATAATGCTCTAGCAACAAATATTTGCCTAATTTATAATAAATTTTCATACTACAGATCTATGTTATGCTTTTCTGAACCGAATATTTTTCATTTAATGTTGCATCCCATTGTAGTAATTTTTATGAATTTGGGGATATGGTTCCAGATTAAGCTCAAATTCAATCTTCTGTTTGGTTACCAATTTGTAAATAACCTGCCTGAGTAGACAATTAAATAAATATGCACCTATATAGGTAAGTTCATAGGCAGGGGGAGGGCCACATGGCAACTTATTGCTTTACCAAGTTTTGGCAATGAGGCTACAAATGTAGCAAGGATCATACAATGTACCTCAACTTCCAAATGTTAAAATGTGGAGACAGTACATCTCTCAATGAACTAAAAATGCCCCTAATCAAATGTTGCTGATTAAATTACTAAAATTTCAAAGAATCGGTAAACATATTGAACAATTGCTTGCTTAAGCTATGTAACTTAAAATCATTTCATAAACATTTACATATTATGCATATGTGTAACTAAAACTCTGATATATAGCGTCAGGCTGCAAACATACATAGATCAGTTAATAAATGTTCACATTTTATTGAAACTCATTCTATTTCTCCTGTAATTTCATCACTCTGATTATTCCTTCTGCCTTCAGGCTGCTTTTCTTCTGGTTTTAAAATGACTGAAATAAGTAATTCCTTTAAAAGATCTTTTAAAAGATCAAATCTATGCCATTTCTTCTCTGAGGATCATAACCAAACAAATCACATTTGTATACCATCACTGTTATATTAACAATTAAATAGATACAAAAAACAATAAGAATATGAAACTTTTATTAGAGTAAGTAAGATATTACTCTGCAAGCATTTGGTTTCTGTGGTTTAGTTGCTATGAGGACAAGCAATTATAAAATTATAGTATATGCTGTTAATTAAATGGCTCAGACTCAGAGGAAGAAAAAGCCCCCCCAGAAAAGTGTCAACTAAATTTTGTATTTGGAATTTTTTACTCAATAGTAAAAATGCACTTAGTGGAAAAGATTTCATCAAATTTTAAGTTCTACTGTTGTTATTATTGACATTACTAAAACAAAACAAAAAACTACTTTTATCCCTCAGTGGACTAATTTATGAATGTAAAAGTGTCAACAGTCAAATTTGACTTGAATATAGAAACCACCTTTAAAATATATAAATATAAGCCAAATAATTTCCAACTCTAGTAGGTTTATTTGATTGTAATACATTGTTCTCCTGCTTCTTTTTTATGTTTCAGCGTGGCCAGACAAGAAATAAAATCTCCTTATTAAATGCAATGCTTTTACCAGCCCAACCCAGGGCAGTCCAAAAAAGGGTCAGTTGTCCTCCCAAAATAAAGTTGAAAATGTTTAGGTAGTAGAACTTTTTCCTTAAAATGTAATCGAATTTGGCCACTATAATGACCAAGTAATTCCTCCAATTATAGAATGGAGGAAACAGTGCTGAATAAGGATTAAAGACACAGGCTATTGGGTGAGATTGCCTGGTCTGAATGCTCCCCTCACCAATTATTAGCTGTGGGATCTTGAGCAAGTTACTTGAACTTCCTGCCCTTTAGTTACTTCTGTAAAGGAGGGAAATAATAAATAGCACCCACCTTACAAAGTTATTTGTATGAATAAATAATTTAATACATGTAAAGAACTAGAATAGATCCTGGAAAACAGTAAGCTTTTGATAAATGTTAGCTACTGATATTAAAAATTTAATGTGAATGTCTTGTTTTCTAAACTGATTAATAAACTGCCCCAGGCCAAGGACCAAGTGTTAACTTTATTTTCACCTCCAAAACTAGCATGCAGTAGATATTCCATGAATTCTGGTTAAATAATAATACAAAATGCATTATGTTCTATCTTACATGAACGTTATAGTACTAACTAGAATTCAGAATCTGATGACAAGGATTTCATATAAATCCTTCAGAATAAATTAATTATACAAAAGCCAATACCTGTAGGTAAATTATATATACCCATTTCTACCCATTTCTTCAAAAGGCTATAGATACATTTAGGCAGATATTTTCACAAAAGACTATGCTGCCAGCTTTAAATAGAAAGATTCAAGATCAGCATTTCCCAAATTATGTTTTATGGTGTTTTATGTATTTATAGGGGTTGTTGTATATAAGAGTTGTTTTAATTTTATGGTTTAATTTATATGACAAGATATTTAACATAAGTGTATTCCGGATCACCTGAAGATCATCTTAAACCTAAGAATAAACAGCTTCATAAACTCAGTCCCCAGTTTGTGTTTATGATAATGATATAACAAGGAAGAGCTTTTCATCATCAGAGTCTAATAAGAAAGTGACCATATATATATGACCATTTACATATAATTAGCGAGTTGTACCAAGTAAGGCCAACTACGTCAGTGTATTGAATGAACAAGGTATTCAAAGTAGTTCAATAGAAAAAAGTTACAGAGAACTGCGTTATCACAATCACACACAGTCATTGCAAACTAAAATTAGTCCTTGTTTATAAGAGTCAGTACCATTTTCAACCTAAGGAAATTATTTATTTTGAACAAGACATTCATTTATGACATTAAATTAATTTTTAGTAATGTTACTTTTATTTGCTTCATTTTGTTTTGCTTAGACAAATACATGAGAGCTTTAAACAAAAAAAATATATATATACTTAGTTCTGTGTTTTTATATATTTAAGTAATACCATAGTAAGGAGTAATTTAAATTATCATTAGCAATATACAAGAGTGATTTCCCTTTAAAATTGTTCCTTACAGAACCATTCCCGTGGAGCAATAGATGTAGAAATTCTCTGCCGAGGAGCCTTGATCTCACACTTCCTGTGGATCTTACTGTCTAGTGAGAATCTATCATCTGCTAACGTGCACCAAGAGTCTAACTGGGCTGAGGCTGACCATGTCAGAATCATGGCCCCCAGAGACACTACCCTCTTCTGTCTTGGTGAGTCCTGAAATGGAGGTGGGTTAGAAGGAAAGGTGGGAGAATCCCCAAATAATCAAGATCTCTCTTAACATGAGAATTCAGCGATTTTAGTGGCTGCCAAGAAGACTTTTGATCTCCTTAGTGGAGAGGTGGTCTTTGCCCAGGTATCTGTAAGTCTGTCTGCCGAAGTCCATGCTAGCTTGTAAGGCTCAGTGGTCAAGCTGTCAAGTTGACCTCATGAGGGTCATTCAGCCCATGACAGACTGTCTAGAGATCCATGGTGGTTCCAGAGTTCCTATAGCTGAGAGCCTCAGGGCCTGGAATCTAGAAGATAAAACTACAAGATAAGCCTCAAGTATGTGTTTTCTGTAGAAGAAAAAAAAAATGACACCTGTATGTCATTATGTTGGGTGATTTATAATAAAGATTGGAATTTGGAGGGAAAAAAAATTGTTCCTTACATAAAATTGTTCATTACGTTACATCTTTGCAACCTACCAGCTGTGATAACTTAGGTAAGTAAGTAAGATTTTCCTAATCTGAAAACTTGGGAGAATATTCATCTCAGTTTTTGTGACCATTATTTAATGTAAAGAGCCTGGAAGATACAAAGTAAATTGTTCTTGTTGCCATATGTAGTAATGAACATAAAAGAGCAAAACAATCCCATGTTCTCAGCTATTATTAAAAATTAAGAAATCGTATTTAGATGGCTCAACTGAAGCATAAACATGCACATGTTTAGGCATTATTTAGTTGGTTTTTAATTATTTTTAAAGAGCCCTGAATTTTTAAGTAAATATGGAATATTATAAATATTACGGAAATATATGTTGATTGAACTACAGTTGACCCCTGAACAATGTGGTGGGGGTGGGTAGGGGTGCCCACCCTCTGCACAGTCAAAAGTCCGAGTATAACTTATGGTAGGCACCTCTGTATCATGGTCCCTCCATATCTACAGTGGCTTCAGCCACCCTCAGATAGTGTAGTAGCGTAGTATTTACTGTTGAAAAATCCACTAAATGGACCCACAAAGTTCAATCCCATGTTGTTCAACAGTCAACTGTACCCTTAACTTCTGGAGTTGTAGTTTACATCATTGTCTTCCAGACATTCTTATTTTGAATGATAAAAAATGAACTGAAATATTATGAAACAGAGATTCAAAAGTTTAACCAACCAAATATCCTTTCCTTGAGATCTCAAAAAGATAATGTCACCAGTAAAGAAAATCAATATTCACAAAAAATAGAGAGTATTAACTTTTTTTTTAATTGAAGTATAGTCAGTTACAATGTCAGTCAATTTCTGGTGTACAGCACAATGTCCCAGTCACGCATATACATACATATATTCGTTTTCATATTTGTTTTCATTAAAGGTTATTACAAGATATTGAATATAGTTCCCTGTGCTATACAGGAGAAATTTGTTTTTATCTATTTTTATATAGAGAGGTTATCATTTGCAAATCTCAAACTCCCACAACTTCTTTAACACGTTTGAAACAGAAACATCTGGATTCCTTTTTTATTTTAGGATGAATAAATACTCCTCGAACTGGTCCCATTACAGCCTGAAGCCCTTCAGGGGGACTAACAGAGGTTTTCTGCTTTCCTTCTCATTTATTTTTTCCTCTTCATTATAGTAGTTCCCTTTCTTTTCCACTTTCTAGCTTATAGAATTATTTTTCCAGAGAAGTAATATGTGTGAATAAAATATGTAATAGAGCCTCACAATACTTCATAACATTTTTTATTTTCCAAATTCTTTGAAAATCATCATTACTCTTAGTATTTTATAGGTTAGTAAAATGTGACTGCATTTTTTTGAAAGAATCACATTACTTCTGCTGGTCACGTTATTTTTTAATTTCTACTTTGCAATGGCAAGTACTCTATAAAAGTTGCTATTTACTTCTCATACCAAGTAGATAAGGTAAAGGCCTATTAGGCTCCTAGTCACCTCAACCACTGTATAAAATTACTCCCTAGGGTGGATTTTTTAATGCTATTTCCAGGCTGGTTTTGAATAACTGAAGTGTTCACACTTCCCATGGGAAGGTATTTCATAGCATGATTTAATATTAGGACATTTTTCCTGAAACTATATTTATTTAAACTTTCTGTTCTTATGTTACAATATTATATTATTTTTCTTGAGTCCTCTAAACATATTCTGCTTTGATTTTTATGAACTCCTTATTCAACTATCTCATGACCAACTGAGTAGTGTTACACTAATATTTGCCATAAAATAATTGAAATTCTCACCAATTCAAAGAAATGGAGAAAAGCAAAAGCATATATTATTCAGAACCACAGATAATTGACCAAATATATAATTTTCAAATGTCTACTTAAATGATATCTATTAAACTGACTCACTTTGCAGACTTTAAGAAAAGAAAAGGTATGTTATATATGTGAAACATTGAATTAGTAACATTGCTAGAACACAGATGACTTAAAAAACTAAAGAACTGGCTTGTCCATACAATAAACCAGCCCTGTACGTTAGCTTAATTTTAAATTATCTGAAGGTGGGGAGGGTATAGCTTAGTGGTAAAGTGTGTGCTTAGCATGCACAAGGTCCTGGGTTCAATCCCCAGTACTTCCATTTAAAAAAAAGTTATCTGAAGGGAATTGTCCTTTATACTGTTTCTAAGGTTAGACAAAAAATAAATATACACTTTCATTCTTTGAAATTTTGATGACTATGACTCTTACAAGTAAGAAAGACAAATAAATTTTTAAATAGATAAAACTCCAAGTACAACATTATGATATATAAAATCTGATGCAAGGACATTGTATTTGATAGAAAAAATGGTGACCAAAGAAAATTCCCAATAGTATGAGATATAAATGATCACATTTTATACAGATAAAAAACAATAAATGGATCAACTCTTGGTTTAAAATTTTTATTGCTTAAAAAGATTATTAATAAAATAATTTCAGTAAATTTAAAATAAAGTGGCAAAATTGTGAATGGCTAGTTATGTAAAGAAAATTGGTCAACAGATTAAACTGACATAATGACATCTATCCACCCAAATATATTTTTATTTTCCCTAAAATATGTTCACACAAAAAAATCTATTTTTTGTTGTAACTCTAATTAAAATATTTTATATCTATGAACAAAAGGTAAAATGACCTTAGCATGAAAATCTAAAGTTAAATACTTATTAGCTGATAACAGATATCAAAATACTCTGTATCTATATTTAAAATGTGAAGACCTTCTGATTTTTAAAAATAAAAATAAATTATTTTGATAAGACTCAGGATAAAACTGACTATTCACTATTAATTCATTTAATAAACATTCGCTGGGGTACTTTTTTGTGTCAACATGTGCTTAGTTATAAGAAGCAAATTGCTGTAGAATTGGATATCAAAATCTGTGAAACTTAGAATTGTATACTGTAATTACAGTAAAGCTTCTTAAATAAAAATTGTGATATACTTTTACATGAATGTTTCTAAAAAAGTTTATTAATATTTTTACAAGACTTTGTGGTTCACAACACATTTTCACAAATTTTTTTTTCAACTGACACTCCCAGTGACCTATTTTTAGGTTAGAAAGTATATGAACCAGAGAAGTAAGGCAGCATGCCCAACATTATATATTAGACTCAATGTCAGGTCTTATTGCTCCAAATCTTGGCTCTTCTTATTATTTTTGATTATTACATTGGTATCCAACTGTTCTCTATTATATTCCTTAATTTTATTTTTCTTATGTATTGATAAAAAATCACAGGTTAAACAAACAATTTAACAAAATTTTAGAATTACCTTTGGAAGACTTAAAGAGAAACAAAACAAAAATTAAATACATTTCCTTTTCAGCAAATCAAATCTAATATATATTCTACATTGAATAAGACTGAAGTTTGTATTTTCAAAAAAGCAGCAAATTGAGTTACGTCTTAAGAGAAATAAAAAAGCAATACTCTCTCCATATATAAACAGATGCTTCACCTAGTTTTTGATCACATCTGACCATTTCCAGAATCCTGTTTTATTAACTATTCCCTATTTTTCTTATATTTTAGCCCTCTCTTTGTCTACCAGGTTGTTTCTTCACAAATGATATTCATGTTTAATCTCCTCCGTTTAAAATAAACAAACTAATCATTAAACACTTCCTCTGTTCAGACTTTCCATGGAGCAACCATCCTGTCTTTTGAAAGGAGACTTCTCACAGGAGTAGTTCACCCCTTCGCATCTCATCCCATTTGTCCCGCAGCAGTCAGGCTAACACTGTTCTAGCAGAGGTCACCAGCAGGATACCAACTGCCAAATTTGTTCTTAGTCCTCTTCTCATTTAATCACTTCGCAGAATTCGACACTAAATTATTCCATTTCTGGAGGTCGTTCAATTCTTGTCATCCACGGCACTATTCTCCTGATTCTTATGGCTGCTTCCTTGACCTTTTGTTTCAGTCTCATTTGCTCTCCCCTCCTCCTCCCCCTTTGTGAATTATTGTTAAGTGACTTGCAGTTACAACAGGATGTGTATGATGACCCACCTAAGATCTGTTATATAGAGAGACAGACACTTAAAAGTATGCACATGAAAGTTGTGTCTGTGTCAGCTAAATCTAAAAATATATACCTAGATGTTAGCAGGCAGATATTCTTGGTGAATTTCGCATCAATTATTTCTATAGTTTTTAAAAAATATTTTGCAATTGTCATGTATAAATTTTAAAGTTGGAAGGTCATTTAAAAAGTCACCAATTATATTTCTGTGCTCTTCAGTATGATCCCAACACTGCTCTGTCTAGCCCAGTTTTTTCCCCTGATTTACAGACCCGAGTGACTATTGTCACATTCACTTGTCTCCGTTATCCTTCCTTTGTCCCTCAACAGCCCCAAACCATACTTTTCTCTAGGTAAATGCTTTGCTGGGTCTATATCTCTACATACTTGCGATGCATTATCTTGTTTCTATTCCTAGTGCCCATCATAGTGCTTCGTAAATAGAATATCATTCCTGAATTGAGTGAATAAACTAAAAGGATTATTCTTTATTCCATATGACTTAGGGAATTATTGAAGATTTCTTTAGTTAAGGAGTGACATATTCAGACTTGTAATTTAAGATTAATCCATAAGTATATTAAAAGATGAAACGGAAGTGGAGTGTTTAAAAGAGAGGCCACTAGTATAAGGAGTCACAGAAACCGCAGCCACCAATGATAGAACCTTTCTGATGAAGTGGTATCTCCAAGGAATAGTAACAAATGTCCCCCTTATTCCTTATACATTATAGCTTTTAAAGCTGCACATCATTTGGTATGAGACTGTCCAGTGATTCTAAAGTAAATCTTTGCTGCCACCTCGTGGGGGAAAAATGTATTTTATAAAAATGTTTAAGCTTCACAAGACTTACTGAATCTGTTATTATCCATGATTAAGTTTCTTTGTCTTAAAAAAAATTTTTCCTAACATTTAAAAGTATTCCTTCTGCTGCTTTCATGTAAACTGATTTTTCAGTTTACAAGGACTTTTTATCTTTTTTTTAGATAAAATAATCCAAAATGGGCTTTCTTTTCAGAAAAAATGTAGAATTAGGAATTTAGAAACCAGAAGTCAGTGATTATTTCTGTATTTATAAGCTTACAGAAAAGTGGGCTACAAATAAATGAATTAGCAACAAATATTTAAAATTTTAGTTTATTCAAATCTGAGCAAAATAAATCATTTAGCACTCACATGCACCATCTAAAAGAGCCGTTGTTTAATGAAAATTAAAATTGTTTAGAAAGGCTTGCATTTTAGACAATAAAGAAAATGTAAGCTGATGGAAATGCCAGCAATTATTGCACAAGGAAATCATTCTTCCTGATTGACAACCTCAAACTTTCAGCCTGTAAAGTTGTCTTTTCTTTTCCTATTAATAGAGTATTTAGTCCATAAAATTCTGAGATAAGATGAATTTCATTTCTGAAGGTTTTAGTTTTTAAAAAAAAGACATCCAATAAGAATGTACACATTTCAACATATTTCAATTTGTTTCAGCCTGGGTCCTCTGCAAAAGCAGAGCTGGAGACAAAAGCTGGTAAAGTGTTTATTAGCAAGTTTCTCCAAAGAAGAGGAGTGGAAAGCTGTGAAGAGAAGGGGAGGAGAATCCTAGGATATATTATCACAGGAATATTGCGGTAAGTAGTTGGGCTGAATTCCTCTAAAAAGCCTGGTAGAATACATTTCAGAACTGTCCACCTGCGATGCAGAATCGGGTGCACTTTATCCATTAGTCTCCATTGGAAAACTGGTCAAGGGCTGCGCCATTACATGCGTACTCCTCCCGCTTTCGGGTTTGGTAAGCATTGGAAGGGCTGACTGGTTTCTCTCGGGTATTTGACGTGTCGGCCCCATAGAAGTCTGGGAATAGAGCGCGAAAGCTCTGTGATGCAGCTGAAATGAGATGTCATCTGGTTACACCCACGACTGGGGTAAAATGGTGGGCCAAGACAACGTGAGGTGGGGCACAAAATGTGTAGGATTCTCACCTTTCATTTTGTGATGCTATTGAAACTAGTAAGGACTCCATCTTGGGTGGGAATTTAAATATAAGTAAAAACAAATAATTGAGAATTTATTATAAGAAAAAGTACTTCACAATTTTGATATGAGAATTTAGTAGATTACTTCCATCAGGATTGTAGCCTACATGAAAATTCAAATGTGAGTAACACTATGGAAACTTGTACTCTTCAAATAACCCTGTGTGTCTGTGCATGCATGCACACATGCTAAAGAGTATAAACATAAACCTGTTTTTTAGTATACAAATTTGTCATCTCTAGTCTTTCTTATTATTTATCCATGTTTTCTTTCCTACCTTGCTTTGTTGGGATAAATTTCAATGTATTCTTGTTTGTAATCTTTGTTTTTTAAAATTGCAATTTTCTAAGGACTTCAAAAGCTGAAGGGTTTTCAGTAATCCAAACGTATAAACTATTCCAGTTAAAGATAAGATGTTCAGCTTACTTTTTTTTAACGTAGCCAAATTTTGGAAGAATCATTTACAAAATATACTCTTGTAGGATGTTTATATTGGTTTACAGAGTAGTGAGAGAAGTTCAGGACATTTTTAAAAATTTGATTGATGCACAGAAGCAAAAAGAAAAACAGGTACTACTATGAAGAGGTCTTTTTGTTTTTGATTCAACATAGGCTTCATCACAAAAAGAATTCAGTTGTTATTCCATGTAAAAAATATTTGCAAATTCTGACAATCAGATTTCTACTTTAATTAGACACCATCACAGCACAGACTAAGTAAATAAAATTATACATGTACCATCCCTAAGCCTAATTCTGTTTCTGCTTCATAGATTTCTTACTGTGCCATGATGCTGTGCTTCAACAAAATTGGTATTCATATCGTTGCAATTAATCTTTTGTATAAAAAAAGTATGCTACAATATTTAAAAGCTATATTACCACTAGAAATTTCAAATACTTAAATATCTAGTCCTCAGATTCTTGTGATATGGGAATAGTAAAGCAGAAAGTTACATAAAACATAAATGCACTGCTTTATGAATCATTTTAAAGTGAGCATCCACTGCCTAAAGAAATGAAATACACGAGTACCTCAGAACCATTCCTTTTCTGGATCACCACTCCCTCCCACCTCCCAAAAAGTAACCATCATCCTGGCATTTGTGGTTATGACTTCTTAAATTTTTTTCTTCATAGTCATCATCTTAAACATCTTAAACATAATAGCTTGTTTATACCTGTTCCTAAACTTTGTATCAGTAGAATTACACTGCATTTTTCTCCCCTTTGGATTTTTTTCCCTCAACATGGTGTTTATGAAATTCATCCATTTCATTGTATCTGTAACATTCATCCCCATTTTCGTGTCCTACTACAATGAATGGCTATTCCACAATTTGTGCTTACCTTTTTATAGTTAATTAATACTTTGATTATTTACAGTTTTTGACTTTCATAAATAGTGCTACTCTGGACATTCTTATACCTAGATTTTGATGTCTTGTGTATGCATTACTATGAGTGTAAAGGAAAGCAATTACTGGGTCGTAGAAAATGCCTTGATACATTGGGATAAATAAAATAAACCATTAAAATTGATTTCACCTTTTAAAAAAAATTTATTGAGGCTATTAGAAAATTTAAAATTATATATGCCTTCACATTTGTTTCTCCTATTATGTTGACACTGAATAGCTCTGTTCTAGGCCTAGAGGTACATAAGTGAACCGACAGTCCACCCTTCGAGAAGCTGATGTTGTAGTCTGAATATAATAAACATAGAAACAAACACACACAAAAATGTATATAAATACATGTTATATGGTATATGTGCTTTGAAGAAAAATAAAACAGTATAAAGAAAAATTCCAGAGTGATCATTTCCCTATTGAAGAAAATACTGCTACAATTTTTAAATAACAATGGGTTAAATCCATTTTTTGTAGATGGATACAATTTTATGTCTTACTAAAAATTATTTATTTTGAAGAATATTTTTAAACGCAGAAAAGTAATGAGAGTAAGACAATACACATCCATTTCCCACCAAGCATAATTGACAATTGTATTATGTTAACATATTTAGGTCTTTTTGTTTATGTCAGTCTGTTTGGGCTAATATAACAAAAACACCACAGACCGCATGGCTTAAACAACAAACATTTATTTCTCAGTACCATTCAGTCATACTATTTCTGTAGAACATTTCTAAGTAAGAATGGTTTTCATTTACTGAGCACCTACCATGCACAAGGCACTGTCCTGAGGGCTTTACAAGTGATTTCCATGCTTTTACTACCAGCAGCATTTACATGATCTCTACAGAATTATTATCATTTACATTTGACACAAGAGAAAACTGAAGCCCAGAGAGATTTCCAGAAATGATTACAGTCTTTTAGCTACTATATTGCAGAGCTATGATTGGAATCCTGGTCTGACTCCCAAAGCTCCACTTTTACTGCTTTCACAGCATGGGAAGAATCTCAAGATACAATGTAAGAGTATGTGTGTGTTGGCTGAGGCCGGTGGGGTGGGGGTGGGGGCTAGATTTAAAGGCTATAAAAATTGTGCATGTTACCATCACAAAGTTTCTCAAACACTTCCTGGATGTCAGTACCAGAGTGTAGGAATGGAGATGGAAGTGTGATTGGGAGTGGGGTAGAATGTACTCTGTATTTTCTCCTCTTACTAGGAATAATTTAATTTTATAGTTTGTTAAAATACTCAAAAGAGGAACATAAATTTCCATGTAGACTATGACTCCAATTCTTTTTTTTTTTTTTTTTTTTACCATTTATACCATTACTTGCCTAGGAGGGAAAAAACACTGAAAATAGTTTTATCAGTTATTTTAGTGATTTCAATACTTATTGCTGAATAGCAGAGGTATTGTAGATTTGTTTTTAAGACATTTCTGTATTTTCAAATTATCTATTATAAGCAGTTATTATTTTCGGGTTGTTAAATGCTATAGTTGAAAAAAACTGACAATAAACATTAAAACCATTTAAATGAGTTAGGTTACTAATAAACCTATTAATGTTACAATGATGCTAGGACACTCAGAAAATGGATTTGGCCACAACCAAAACTTTCTAAACCTCTTCATCTCTCCTCCTCACATTCATGGCTGATGAAATAGGAAATTGGTATCACCTTTTGGAAAGAGCTGACAATACACACCTTTAAAATCTTAAAATTAGTTTAAAAGGCTTAAGCCTTTCTAAAGCAAAGAAAGTTGCCCACCATCCAGTTCTACAAGTATCAAGTCATTAGCCACTCTAGTCACTGGCCAGCAGTACACCCGGAAAGGAATTAAGACCAAGGACAGGATGAGGCACTCTGTTTTGGGAAAACACGCCCTTTAGATAGCTATCTCAAGAAGAATTTTAATAAAAGCAAATTCTTGCATCTTTCCATACATGGGGATGGGGCGGGGGTTGAGGGGGAAGCACTAAAACCATTAACTGAGCTACTTATTCTTCCTAACTAGAAGTAATCTTTTATTGAGATGTGTGCTTGACTGTATGTATTCCCCAGCCAAAATCATATGTATACTGGCTGCTTCTCCTGCCTCGTCAGAGCTGTTCCTCAGAGCTATTTGAATTGTTTCCTGGACTATGGTCTTAGTAAGACCCTGAATAAAACTCAATTCACAGCTCTTCCATTATGCATTTTTTTTCAGTCCATAAATTTTACTCCAGCACTGTCAGTCCACACACTTCACTCCAGTACTACTACTTCTCAAAAACCCAAAATAAGAAAAACAACATACAATGGGTTGATTACTGAAGCTTACGTACAATAAAGTTGGTGAGAATAAAGGAAGAATAGTTATATTGTATTTATTCAAAAGAATACATCATTCATAATGTGGTTATGAAACCAAATAGAAAAATTCGTTACGTAAAATGAAGGAGAATGCAACATTGTACATATGTACGTTGGGATTACTGCATAAAAGCGTAACACTTCTAGGTATGGAGGAAGGGAACATGGAAAAATGAGGCTCATTTAGACTTGAGTTCACTAGAAACATTGTATAGCTTTATACTGTTACTTAAGAAATACTGGTATTACTATTTTGATAGCTCAGGATATACCTGTTATTAAGAAGCATTTGCTTTTATTTCAAATACACCAAGTTCGGGAAATATACAAGCTGGAGCTAAGATTGTTTGCGAGTGCCCGTTAGTGTTACCACTACGCATTTTACGATGCACTTGACAAAATCTTACTAGTGATTCCAGGATTGCAGAATTAAGCACCGAAAACTGATTAAATGGAGGCTAACAAGAAACAGTAACAATTACCCCAGCGTTTTACAGCAAGGGCGGTCATTTCTAGCACTGTGATTGATCAGCACTTTTCTTTGATATTCTGATTTTTAAGTGCTTTGCATCTTCCACGTGACTTGACCTCAGCTACTCCGTTACTGAAACCGCTCCCGACGCCTGCATTTCTTCAATACTTCTGAGAACAGGACAGCGGAGACAGAGGGAGATGCGTCCACCATTCCTCTCCCCGTTTACTAGGCAGAGGATTCGGAAATACTGTACGACTCTACACTGACTCTCAGGCAGCCAAGAAACAAACAGATGGACAATGCCCTGTGTGTAATTATAGTCTCAAAAGAAGGACGACGGGCTGCGGGCCGGAGAGGGCAGGGCAGCCGATTTGCTGCGCGAGATACACACAGCCAATGAGGAGCGACGAGACCGGAGAGCGCGCGCCAGCGCCTCGGACGCCTTCCTTCCCCGCCTTTGAGATTTCTCTTCCGCTAGCATCCCCGTGGCATCCCCGCCGCCCGCCGCCCGCCGCCACCAGCCGGGGACCCACCTGAAGGAGCCCCCCGCTCGTGCGCGGCGTCCCGCCGCCGCCGCCTCTTCCCATCGCCTCTGCGCCTGCGCGACCGGAAAATTCGCGAAGGTTCCTGAAGCGGAACTGGCCGTTTCCGGAAGCCGGCAGCCGCCCCAGCAGGCAGACCGGTGGTTGCGGCGGAGGAGCGGAGAAGGCAGCGTCTGGCCGTTCCCGGCGCCTGAGCCTGACCCGTAACCTGAGGCGATGGCCCTGCTGTGCTACAACCGGGGCTGCGGCCAGCGCTTCGATCCCGAGACCAATTCCGACGGTAAGAGAAGCGCGCCGCCGGCCCGCCCGCCCCTCCGCCTCTTCCCCGGGACGCCCTTGGGCCCTAGGGCAGCCGGCGTCCTCCCGCGGTCCTCCCGCGGTCCTCCGGCGGTCCTCCCGCGGTCCTCCCGCGAGGCGTCACCGCACCACCCCCGGCCTGGGCCCCTCCCGGGCCGCCCGCCGTCTCCCCGCGGTGTGCGCGGGGCCGCTCGCCGGGCTTGGGGGCGGCGGCGTCCGAACGCCTCCGTCTGCAGCCGCCCAGCCCGCGGGCCCGCTTCCCCGCCGGCTCCGGGCCGGCGCACGTGTTTCCCCGGGTGGTCCGCTCGCGCTCTCGTCCGCCTGGACGCTGGAACGTCTTCATCCTCGGCTCCATCCCCCGCCCGCGTCTGGAAGGAGTCAAGTTAACCGGGTGCTCCTGGGCTCGCGTCGTGGTGTCTGTGTGTCCGTCTGTCTGACTCGGGGGAATCAGAAGTGCTCCTGGGCTCTCGGCGCTGTGTGTGTCGGGGGAATAAGAA
This sequence comes from Vicugna pacos, assembly GCF_048564905.1. Taxonomy (NCBI): domain Eukaryota; kingdom Metazoa; phylum Chordata; class Mammalia; order Artiodactyla; family Camelidae; genus Vicugna; species Vicugna pacos. The sequence continues at coordinate 14,229,436 of NC_132996.1, forward strand.
GTTAACCAGGTGCTGCCGGCTCGCTCTGCAGTTCATTTGCTGTGTGCGTTTCTGTGTTGTGTGTAGGGCAGCGGACAGAAACAGGAGGGTTGACAGGGGGCGGATTATCCTGGCGTTTAAGTTCGGCCTTGTTGTATTAATATATACAGAAGTTTATCTGCCTGATACAAGCCTGCTGTCGTTTTGTGCAGTCGACCCACTCTCTTTGAACCTTACTTAAATTTGTTCTTGGTTAAGAAAAATTATTCTGTATCTTTACGGTGTAAAGTTTTGATACGTCCGCCCAGGTGGGTGGTACATTCGTTATACTTTGTAGCCGGATTTGTCGGGTCTTGCTGCGGTCTTCCTAGTTTGGTACCATGCGGTCTTCAGCATTAAGGGATTGAATGCATTCTTGCAGCACATAGGTGTAGACCTAAGGATGTAAAGTGAAAGTGGCTAGACTCGGTGAACAATAGAAAATGACCAATGAATTTGAATTTTGGTTGGTGAATGGGATAAAGAAGTGAGCTGATTCCTTAATTATTGTAGGAAATAACGACACTTTGTGAAATTCGAGTATTTGTTGTGTGTTCTGCATGCCACTCATATTGGTCTATTGCTTTTTTACATTATCCCATTTAATCTTCACAATAACCCTGTGAAGTGCACGTTATTATACCCGTTTAATAGGGAAGCATAGTTCAATATGGTGGACATAGCTCCTGATTGTGTAGGCGATTAAAATTGATACTTAAAATTTTTTTTTCTCCTCTGAGATGTCTGAAATATTTGTCCTGGTGCACAGGTGAATTGGGGACATCATTTAAAATGCCAAGACCTTTGGCAGAATTATGAGAAAAAGATAAGTTCAATCACATTTTTATGACAATATAAAGTTCAGGGAGAAAACTTTGAGATTTAAATGGATTTAAAAAATCGAGAAATGAGGGGTTTCAGAGCCCTTTGATGTTGGAAATGTATTGTAAAAAAGTAAATGGCCTCAGTGTCTGCACATAGTCTACTTTAATATTAAAGGGAAAGCCTGAGGCTTCGTTGAATGGGACAGTTTGTTTGTTTATAGGATGTATGTACCAGCTTAACTTTAAAGGGGGGCGTACGGCCTTTTTTTTCTTTTTCTTTTTTTTTTTTTTAAGTCAGTTCGGTGTCTGGGAAATGGTACTGTGCCTGGGAAAAGAGAGATGGTGGAAGCCCAGAAAGCCAGAGGAGACGGTCTCAATGATGGGAGCATCAGCGGTACTAAATTCAGCAGGGAGGTCCATTAAGACTGCTGAAAGTTTATTTGCTTTAGCAAAATTAGTGTTATTTTAGAGACTTAGAATAAATACTCCAAGTAAGTTGGTTGACTGGAAAGTTAAGAAAATGAGGATAGGGAGTAAAAAGAGCTGTTAGCAAACTGTGAAGTCGGTTAGGACAGTGTTTTATAAGATGGGAGAGGTTTGACCTTGTGTATTGACTAATTTAGACTCCCTTCCTAGCTGTTAGGACATTTTCGTTTGAAACGAAAGCTAACTGAGAATTTTACTGAGACATGGTAACTTGCATATGTTAAACAGCTATTCTGGAAGAAGCACACCTTCGCAAACAGTATTTTATTCAGCCCCCACGTGTGGGGAAACTGAAACAACTACCTAGAGCCAGACTTTGAGCCCCGGTCGGACCCAGTGTTAAAAAGCCCTTGGCTCTTATTGTGTTGTAGCTTTTTAGACATAAAATACTACCTTGAGCAAAACTGGCAAACATGATAAAGGCAAACTAGAGAGGAAAATGTCCATCTGCTTGTTATTTACTTTTGAAAGCAGTGATTTTCAAATTGTTTATACCAGTTGTATGGATAAGACCTGACTCATTCCTGCTGCTGTTCTGCCAGAACTGTCCATTGTGATTATGCCTCTTCCTGGGTCAGACATTATGCATTTTATGCCTCGGACTGTATGTAAATTTGGTATTAGAAAATACTCTGTTCTCTACTTTGATTTCCCTCTCAACTTCATATTCCTCTGCATAATCATTTCTGCTTTGAACCTCCTTTTTCAGTCCTCATTTCTACTATTGCCTTGAATTAATAGCTTCTTCCTCATCTGGGGGCTAGCATAGTATCTGTGTTACTAAGTTACTGTGTTATGTATGTTAGTACTTGGTTACTAACTAATGAAATCATACTTACTGTTAATGCAAGGATAGGGAGATTTCTCTTAAGTCCCAGGAATTAATCATTCTAATGCAACACCACAAACCAGAGGTTGTAGACAGTTGAAAGCTAAGCAAATATGAAAGGTTGAGCAAAGTAACCTTATAAGAAAATTGCATTGGTGTGGAGCTGACCTGTTTTTTCTGAGCTCATGGTTTTATCTAGGGAATATGTGCCTGTTACCTGTTTTCTTAATGTAATGTCCCATATTACAAACTGTAATAAGCCCAGTTTCATGAGGGTTAAGGGAAAATTTATGGTGTAGTGTGGACGGGGTAGAGAAATACAGAATAACATCAGTGACAAGCCTGAAAATACATCATAGGATTTAAACTTATTTTTAATGAGATTTATATTCAGGAGTTGACACCTGTTTAAGAAGGTTAAATTAGCAATTAGATATTATTTCAGTTTTTAAAATTTTTGAACCTGTTCTTCCAAAATACCTTTTTAGGTGATCTCTTGGGCAACCTTTAAGGATCAATGCACATAAGAACACTGAAGTTTGATAGTATTTTTGTAAAAACAGAATTGGAAGATGATGGTACTAAACAAACTTTACTGCAAAGATTAGCGGAATACAGAATATAATTTGTCATACTTGAACTCTTCTGTTTTTGTATAACTATCATACTCAAAATTAGAATTTTAACCTTTACTATTTTAATACAATGTTAAGTGGTGTGTGTCATGCATCAAACTTGAGCATTAGTGAATTTTTAAGTATTGCCTGTGTATGGAAAAAAAAAACATCTGAAGGAAATAATGACTTTTCTTATAAAGTGGTATATATTTTTTCTTTCTTGTTTTTTGACCAGATGCTTGCACATACCACCCAGGTGTTCCAGTCTTTCATGATGCATTAAAGGTAGGCACTTGATACATTTCAATCTCATTTGTAGAGTCAATTCCTAGGTATAATACTAAATTTTTTTTGTCTTTTTTTTTTTTTTCTCAGCTGGTGACTTTCTGCTTTCTTAATGACTATTTTGGGGTGCTTTAAGCAAGTGCTCCACTAAAGGCAAAGTGATCTTAAAGGCTTCTCCAGTTACAAAATTCAGTTCTATCTTAACTCTCATTTTCTATACCACTCATTTCTTCATTTTCTTAATTTTGAGGGGGAATAAAAGCAATTGTATTTAATCTTAATCTTTCAATATATCAAGAAACTGCTGTCTGATAAGAGCAGATCTGAATTTTAAGAAAGATTGTTATGAACACTTGACAGTGCCACTCTCAAGATAGACATGTAAGTCTAGAGTAAAATTCTGTATAAAAGAGAGATGCCCCTGTTTTCTGCCTGTACTTCTTGATATCCTGAAGAATTAGAGAAATAATAACATGTTGTTTGACTGGGTCTTTTGTGTTGGGTTTATTGATCTCCTAAAATTTATGATAATGTGGTACATTTTCCATTGTATATATCAAAAGAAAATGTGGCTGCCATGGTTTTAGGTATTCTAAGGAACATAACCCTATGTGTTTAAATGTTATTAATGCCCTTTGGACTTCTAATTTTACCTTTCATAGAGTAGTTGGGCCTTTTTGGTGTTTAACTGTTAGGTAGCCAAGTGTAAACAATAGTGTACAAATAGATAACAAGTTTACGTTAATCTGGTTCTAAGTGAAAAACAGAACAAATGATCAAAGGGGCAAATTGAGACCTGACTCCTCCTTAACATCTTTTTAGCCTCTTTACAAACTTTTATGGGGATAGAAGCTGTGGTTCTATGAGAATATGTGTTTTTGCTGGGGTGAGGGGATTTTATCTTTCTTGGACTGCCATTTGTTCTTTGTTTTTCTTGTACTTTTTTTTTCCTATGACGTTTTCCTCCTATCCGCTAACGATGGGCTTGCTAAACTTCTCAGTGTTTGGCTTCCTGTTTTCTCTGATTCAGTTCATTCGTTCTTGTCCTTAATTCGTTCGTCACTTCTGTGTCAGTGACTTCAACAACCTATTTCCATTTACGTGTGTCATTGGCAACCACAAATGAGTTCTGAAATGAACTTACTCTAAAAATAGCCTACCTTCCAACATTGCTGCTGCTAGTAATGGTATCACTGACTTTCTAGTCATTCAGCCCATTGCTCTTCTTCTTACCACCCAAATGTTAATTACTTAATTTGTCTTGATGATTTCACTTTGAAGTAATTCCGTTTCTCTGCTCCAATTCTACTGTTTATGTTTTCTATAAACATTTCTTCAAGACCTAGACTTTCCAAGACCACTGAATTTCACAACCTGGTGGATTTCAGGCAAAATGTGTAAATCAGTGTAGCGTCTACTGTTGCCAGTTTTCTGTTTAACCAAGTAAGAAGTTGCATTACATTAACAGAAGAAAAACCACTTGAATATTCCACCTAGAAGAGGCAGAGGGAAGAGGACAGTCCTTCTTAAGAAAAGACAGTTGGCAACACTGTACTCACATACTTAAATTTATCCTTGCTTTACACATTTTACTGGGAACTACCATAGATACCAGAATGGCATTTGGGAACAGCTAGTCTGTATCATGTATGTATCCCAATAGTCCTAGAATACCTAATGTAATTCTTCATATAGGAGTAAGACAATAAAGCTTTTTTCCATATAGAATAATTTTCCTAGTGACTATATTCTCAACACCAATTAAACTTTCTATTTAAGTTTATAGTAATTTTCCATCTATATCTTTATTCAGAGTAAAAAAATTAAATTTTAAAGTAAAGGAAAATTTGAATTACAGAATATTTAACATTTTCTTTTAAAAATTTACATACTGTGAAGAAGTCCCTACCAAATTCTTCATGCATGTATTGAGTAAAACAGTGAAACCCAGATAGACTCATCCAAAGCTGGCTCTTAGTCTGAATTTGAGACATTGCAAGCCTTGAGACTGCTGCCTTTTTACTTCCTTCTCTGTACTCCATTGAGATTGTGGGCAACAACTTAAAGCCATGTTTTAGTTAACCACTTGATACTTTGTTCAGAAACCACACACTGCAGTACAGTGTCTGCATTTGTGTGCTTCCAACTGAGAAGATCATTTAACCTTTATCTCTAACTGTGCTTAGACTGCTACATTAATTAATCTGTGTTATTCTGAAAATAGAGTACTTATTGTTGAGGAACAGCTATGCTGAGTTTGCTTAGAAACTAAATTATGATGATTACTGTCTCTAACTTACTGAATTTTTTAAGTAAAGCACTTTACTTACTCCATAGATCCTTTAAAGTATCTAATGCTTTTAGAAATTATAAAATCTTTTTCTTCTAGAATTAAATACTATTCTTGAAAACATAAGTAGTTTGTTTCCGTATTTTCAAGAGCTTCCTTGCATGATAGACTATAACACAAATCACTTTTAACATTAGTTAATTTTGTTTTGTTTTAATCAAAGACTAAAAATCATATCACTTGATAAGACGAGTTATTTACAACACTTTAAAACTATGATGTTACATACATGCAGGTCCCTTCGGGATTCAAGGAGATAAGTGCAATACAGTGTTTAGTGGGGTTGTGGTTTTCATGTGGATGGTTTTCATTTTTTTTCCCTTTTATGTTTCTTAGGGTTGGTCTTGCTGTAAGAGACGAACAACTGATTTTTCTGATTTTTTAAGCATTGTCGTAAGTATTAATATTTTTTTCTAGATTGTCTCCTAAAAAGTACATATTATGGGGAGCTCCAAATTTGAGGAGACTGATTTTGGACACCTATCGACTAGTCCGTGTTAACTTACAGATAGTAACTTTCTTTTAAAACCTCTGTTCTATGACCTTTAAAATAAGAAATATCTGTTTTAGAATTTAAAGTTCCAAGATACTAATTAACCACTTGTCAGTTTAGGTTTGTTTTTGGTGTTAGTAGTCAGTCTTAAAAGAACATCAAGAAAAAGGAAGCTATATGCAGCAATTTAAAGCATTTTCAGTTTGGAATAGCAAATTTTGTCGTATCTAAGATACCATTGAGATGCACCATTATTTTATATACCCTTAGTAAAGAAAACTAAAGTTGTTAATTAAATGACATGCCATTGATCTTAGGATTTCAGGGAAGTTAAAATGTATGTATGACTCAGTGGAATACGGAAAAGGTAGCTAATATTTATTAAATGTTTACCAACTGCTAGATGTGGGAAATACTCTTGTTTTATTTAATTCTCTAGCTAGGTAGTAGGAGAACTGAGGCTCAAATTGAGACCCTTTTGTGTAAATAATTTGTGGAATTCTCTCTTTTTTTTTATTTGAAGTATAGTCAGTTACAATGTGTCAATTTCTGGTATACAACATAATGTCCCAGTCAGTATATACACACACACACACACACACACACACTCGTTTTCATACTCTTTTTCATTGAAGGTTATTACAAGATAATGAATATAGTTCCCTCTGCTGTACAGAAGAAATTTGTTTTTTGTCTATTTTTATAGTGGTTAACATTTGCAAATCTCAAACTCCTAAATTTATCCCTTTCCACCCCCTTTTCCCCAGTAACCATAAGATTGTTTACTACATCTGCAAGTCTGTTTCTTTTGTAGATGAGTTCATTAGTGTCCTCTTAGAATTCTCTTTGTGAGATCTCCAGAATTTGTTTCCTGTAAACAAGTTTATGCTGTGTGTTTAATAGAATGAGTAAAGTAGATATTTATGAAGTGTAATTCAAAGGCTTTTTTTTCAAGCATTATTCATATGTAAGAACTCATTTACATATATAGTAAGTTTGGAGTTCTTAGTAAGTTTAGAGTTCTATGTTTAGTTTCTTAAAATAAGTCAATGTGTTAAAAGTGGAGAAAACATACAACCGAGTTTATTAATAAAGAACTGAAAAACTGTCTGTCATGACATGTGAAATAGATGATAGGATAACTCAGTGAATGAACACCTTTCACTAACAGGGCTGTACGAAGGGGAGGCATAATAGTGAGAAGCCACCGGAGCCTGTCAAACCTGAGGTCAAGACTTCTGAGAAGAAAGAATTATCTGAATTAAAACCCAGATTTCAGGAGCACATCATTCAAGCCCCTAAACCAGTAGAAGCAATAAAAAGGCCAAGGTATACTTTATACAGTTGTATATTTTTGTCACACTTGAATAAAAGCATTTGTTCCTGGTATTTCCTTTTACGATTTTGCATGATACCATTTGTAGCTAACTTTTGAACCATTTGGTTTTTCTTAGATAGTACTTTTCCTTTTTATTCCCCCTCAACTTGAGAGCCTGTACACAGAAAAACTTCACTGCAGATTTGTTCACTGTACCATCACAGTTATGCTCAGGGTTGGGCAGCCACGTCTCTTCCCTGTGCCTTGGTTTGTGTCTTTTTCAACCATGGCGCAGTGGAATTCGAGAAAGGAATTGTCCTATTCAGGGAATGAGTTTGAGCTGAAAAAGAACTTGGAGGTTTTTCTTTCCATTCCGCCACTGTTTCTTGAATATTTTTTAGGACATTCTTGGTAGAAAAATATTTAGTTTCCTTTCAGATAATTCTAGTGAAGGACAACTTTATTTTAAAGCAGCTTATTTTATCTTTACTAGGTCAGTATATAATTTTTCCTTGTATTATGCCAAATTCTGTCTTTTGTCCATATTTTGCCACTTAAAACAAGCTTAGTCCACTCATCTCTTACTTTCAGTTGCTTGAAAACTGTTAATCTCATTACTGATAAATTTTTAATGTATTTGATTTAGATGTCAGATCTGTTTAAGTACTTTTAAAATACCTTTTGTTCATTTTGCAGAACTGGACATTCTTTATACTCACCTTCTGATCTACTAGACTCTGTTTTACAACCCCACACATGCATGTTGGGTACCACTGTTAGACAAGGTTTTCTTCATGTTGTATTTGAGTATTGAATTGTTTTAGAACCAAAATACAGGACATAAAAACCAGATAGTTTTTGGCCTCAAGTATGGCTTTATTCATATTTCTATTCACACTATAGACTCATGGTTTTTCCCGCTTTTTCTTTATTGAGCTTACTCAAATAAATTTATAGCATATTGAATATTACTGGACCAAGCTTAGAACCCTAAGAAACTTTCTGATGTTTATTTAACAAAACTACTTAAGATGACTTTATTGTTTCCACCTTATCATAATCATGAGAGCTTTTATCAAGTGTTTTGCTGGCTTATTTGCCAGTGGAACAAAATTATCAGAAAAAGATAACAATTCTGGCATGACTCACTGTTAAATATTACAGTGGAATCTACTATAATTGACAGTATGAGTCAAATTTTTTAAAATAATGAGCCAATTTCACTAAAGAGAAAATGAGAAATTATTGTATCCTAAATTCATTTGTCGGTGTTGTAGGGATTATGAGGATATAAGTTTTTATGTACTTTTTTAATGTCTCTTATGTCAGTAGTTATGTTTTCATTAAGGATATAGTATGAGTATGCAGTTTTATTGATGCATTTATTAATATTCTTAGTACTTATGGCCTTAAACAAATTGTGCACATAATATTTAACCATTATGAAATGTTAGGGGATATTGTTACTGCTTTTTTAACCCTACTAAAATTGCCTTGTGAAGTAACTGATTCTGAATTTTTAGATGCATATACTAGTGTCCGCATAAAGGGAACGCTCTCCACCGGTGGGAATGTAGATTCACTTAGTACATATTTATTGCCTGTTTATTCCATGCTCAGTGTTTTACTTAGGCTTGGAATGTAGAGGTACTTCATAGACCCTTCCTTGGAGTTACTTATCTTGACAAATTTGTATTGTTAGTCTTTACTTCCTTCCCATTAACCCTACTGATTAATAATTTAATGTGACAATAGCATGATTATTTGAGACTTAATTATGATAATATTTTTTTCCACTAAAACTTAGAAATGTAGATACATTATAGCAGTTACTTGTAAAATACTTTTTAATGAGAAAAACTTGGTTCACGAGGCATTCAGCTTTTTTCATAAGTAGGCCCTTAAGTATATTTATTTTTAGTACAGAGAAATATTTTGATACATCAGTAATGGTTATAAAATTTCCAAATTCTCCAGCCCAGATGAACCAATGACAAATTTGGAATTAAAAATATCTGCCTCCCTAAAACAAGCACTTGATAAACTTAAACTGTCATCAGGGAATGAAGAGAGTAAGAAAGGTAAGATTTGTTTTGTATTTTAAAATTTTTTCTATTCAATTAATTATCTAAAAGAGACAGGAGCAGTTTAGTTCACTGTATATAAATATGAAAAAGTAGCATGTTACAGTGAAGATTTTTTTGTTTGTTTATTAAATGCGAGTAATACCACAGAATATGTATGTGATTTATTCCATTATGTTCTCATTAAAAATGAAAATCAAATGTTAATTAAAATTGTTTTTCTTTCCTGACTCATTACTTTTTAACAGTGAGTTAAATTTCTTTGATAGTTGTGTATGTTTCATTGTGTGTGAATATAAAATATATTCAGTATTCTCTGATCTATATTTGGTATCATGGGAGAAAAGTCCTCTTTCATGATTTCTTGTACAAGGTTATTTATTGGATGTAATATTGCATTGTAGAATAGAAATGTGTCATATTATGTATCATTCTGAGGCTATAGGGAAGGCCTGTTCACAGTAGTTGGTTTCCTGTTAACATTTAAATATGATACCCAGAAGGTCACTTGGAAAACTTAGTTACCTGAATTGTTTTAAAATATCAGTGTTTTTTGTGTTTAGATTATTTTTTAAATATTTGTTTGATGGAAAAGTTACCTTTTAAGAATGTCACCTGCAGTAAAGTGTTCTGTTTTAATGTTTCTAATTTGATTTTTTTTTCTTCATTTTAGAAGAAGACAGTGATGAAATTAAAATTGGGACTGCATGTAAAAATGGAGGGTGTTCTAAGGTATATATTGTAAAATTTGTGTCATAAAAGTAAAATTTCAATTTTGAGAAAAGAGAGTACAATTTAATGACTCAATTCAACAAACATTTTGGTGCCTATTATGTGTTGGACACTGTGCTGTGGAGCAAGGCTCTGAGTGTGGATGGATAAGACACTCTGTGACGAGCACCATATCATGGGAATAAGTAATTCTAATTTAGTCAGCATTTATGGAACACTGGCTATGTGCCAGACATTGTTTTAGGGGCTGGGATTATAGTGTTTAATAAAGCAAAAATCTCTCTTCTTGTGGAGCTGTAATTTGAAGCGAGGGAAGGATAACAAATAGGTAATTAAGTGCTAAGAATTCAGGTAAACATGAAGAAAATGAAGCAGACAAGGCGATAGAGTAAAGCTATTTAGATAGGCTTGTCAGGGAAGTCCTTTATGAAGTGATGACACTAAATCAGGAATGTAAGTACTGTCGCAGATCAGTTACGTAAACCTTGCGGTAGATGTGGGGGGAGTATGTGTAGAGGCTTCGGAGCTTGACTACTCAGGGAATTATGAGAAAGGTCAGTGGGCTTGGCCAAGGGTGTGAAAGTAGGGGTAAGAGAAATAGGCAAGACTGTGGAGTCTTTACAAGCCACAGTGAGGGGTTTGGGCTTTATTCTAAGTGTAATAAGCCATTATTTGTTTGAGGGAGGGATTTTTGAAAGATACCTTTGGCTGATAAGTGGAACTTTTAATGGGGCAGGAGTGGAATCAGGAAGGAAAACCAGCTGGGATGCTGTTGTGGAGGTCCATGCAGTGGGGTATGTTTTTGAGAAGTGGTAAATGTGGGATGTAGTCAGACATCTCTGTGAGGCCTCTTTCTACCTACTCTGTGTAACATTGCACTCCCTCCAGTGTTTCCACACTCTGGTTTTTGCTCCACAGCAGTAACCACCTTACAACACACTTCTTATTCTGCGTATTTATTTTGCTTGCAGTCTGTCCCATCTAACTATCCCTTTCCTTTCTTCACTCATGTAAGGTTTACAAGGAAAGAATTTTGTTTTGCTCTCTGCTAAATCTTGAACACTTAGAACAGTTCCTGGCACATGACAGACACGTGTAAAATGAATGATACTCAGCAGTATTAGCAGGACTTGCTAATTATGAACTGCAGGTGAAGCATGGAGGTGATCGGTACAGCGTTAACTGAGAAAGAGAAAATGGAGTTGGGGGTGGGGACAAGTTTGTAGTTTCCTTCATGTTAAATTTGAGATCACCTTGCTCATTTAGGGATGGACTAAGCAGGTATTCACAGTTGTATGAGGTCGAAGCAGTAGATAAAAGAGTCGTTAATTCTTGGGGTGAGGGAGATGGTGCAAGTGGTAGGTTAGTGGAGGAAGATCAGAGAGCAGGTGTCCCAGGTGAATTTTGAGAAGTAAGTGTCAGTTCTATAAAGGACAGAAAGGAGAAGGATATCCCAAGCAAAGGTAATACAGCAGTAGTATACAGAAGGCAAAAGTATGCAGTAGTGATGGTGCACAGCTTTTTGATGTAAAGTTGAGATTAAAAGAGATGAGTAGGGGTTAGATCCTGAAAGGCTTTTATAGTGCTCAAAGGTTAGACTTCCCTTAGGTCCTGGAGGCTGTTGAAGAAATTTAAAGTTTTTCATTGAAATATAACATTATATGTCAATTAATTTTTATAGCTTAAGGGGGTTTCACAAAGCAGAGCCCTCCTTTTGCCTCCTCTCATTCAACATAGCTTAGTTTTGCCTACTTTTGAACTTAATGCGAATAGAGTAAATAATAGAATAGATACTCTTGTTTTTGTTTTCCTTTGCTTAATAAAATGTTTGTTGGTTATCTTGGTTGCATGTAGCTGTAATTTATGTTCACTACTTTAAAACATGCCATTGCTTGAATGTGTCAGTTTTCCTTTGTACTGTTCTTTAATTTTTTTTTTGATTAATGCTACTATGAACATTTTTGTGCATGACTTTTGGGATACATACACATATTTCTTTTAGGCATGTGACTAGAAATGAAGTTGGTGGTTCACTGTGTATGTCTGAGCTCAGCTTAGCACGTAGTCCCACACAGTTGTACAAAGTAATTGTATTTACACACTCTCACCGGCAGTGAATGAGGCTGATTCCATCTGTTCTGCGCCATGGTAACACTTCGTAATATCAGTCATTTATATTGTAGCCATTCTGGTGAAGTGTTCCCATTGTGGTTTTAATTTTCACTTTCCTGATGATGATGTTGACTACCTTTTTGTATGTTTATTAGCCATTTGGATATCCTCTTTTGTGAAAGTCCAAGATCTTTTTTTATCTGTTTTTCTATTGACTTTTTAATTTTAGGAATTCTTTATACATTTTAGCTACAAGTCTTTTGTCAGAGATACGCTGTACCTTTTCACTGTCTTAATAATGGCTTTTGATAAACAGAGGCTCTTTAATTTTAATGAAATTCAATTTGTCCAGCTTTTCCTTTATGACTAGGGATTTCTGTGTCCTATGTAAGAAATCTGTTTATTTCAGAACCATGCATATTTTCTCATAATAGAGGCACATTTAAAGGTGCAAACTACCTGGAACTGCTTATTGTATAACTGTATATGATGTGAGGTAGATGTAATTAAAAGACTTTAAACAAGAGAGTGATACATATTTTAATTAGCTAGTAGAGTACAGAAATTGAAGGCAGAGAAATTAATTAGAACCAGTTAGCATAGTTTCATTGCCTATCTGCTAGTGATCATGAGGAAGTTTAGCTGACATTTTTAAGTCAAATTGACAGGATTTTGTGATAAGTACATATGGGTAGAGGGTAAAGAGAAACTGAAGAGGACTTAGAGAATTTTTGCTTAGACAGTGGATATGGTGCCATCAAATAAGATGGGAAGAAGAGTAGAAGGTTTGGGGGCAATAATGATAAGTTCAGAATTTAACATACTGAGTTTTGTGTGCTTATGAAATACCTTTAAGAGATATACATACTCAGTAGTTTGAACTTACAACAAGTAAACATGCAGAGTTTTTATTTTCTGTACTTTTAGGTGGTTGCTATAAATGCCAAAATAGACAGAAAATATACTACTGGCTGCATCTGTGTTTTATTAACATAACTTTTTGTGAATTCATCTGTAGAGCCTTCATCTACAGCAGCAATGGGGCCCGGATCTTCCAGACAAACCCTGGATATATATATAGGTCTGCAGCTCATTTTTCCCTTCGTAGGGATAAGAAATGACCACTGTAGAGCTTTCAGAATTGCATATTAGATTTTCAGTATTAATTCATAATGTTCACACAGAGTTTACTGTGCATATAAGTCATGCTATAACTGTATATCTGTTTAGAGAGCTACTCTGGTTTCAGTATTCTGTAAGTTTATAGAATATACCTGAGTATGTTCAGATGTGTCCTCATAACCAGAAGCCTGAAAGTGTCTTAATATATGCTATTGCCTACTTTTCTGTTTGCCTTTTTCACAGGGAACTGAAACTTAAGTATGTCCAAAAAGGAATCATTTTTCATTCCTTATTGGAATGGCCTGGGCTAAATATGTGAATGTTCTAGGAAATTGTTAATTATCTCATTGGCATTTTCATAGTTCATAGAGGTCACCAATACTACACATATGTGTGAAAGATAACATTGAGATGTGAGACTAATTTATTTCCTCCTTTTTCTCTTTAGACGTATCAGGGTCCACAGAGTCTAGAAGAAGTCTGTGTATATCATGCTGGAGTGCCTATTTTCCATGAAGGGTAACTTATTCATGACTAATTAAAACTTTATGGTAGAAGTTAGAAATATTAATTTGCCTTTAAACATTACTTGTCATGCAGCAATATTAAGTATTTTACTTACATGGTCATATAATCTTTAACCTCAAAATGTGGGTGTTGTCTTTTATTACACATGGGAAAACAAACAAGATTACAATTAAGTGGTCATTTTGATTCAAACCTCATGTTTTTCCTTATTCCTTTAAATTACTAACAGTGTCATACCCTTTCTGTTTGAGCTGAATAGGTTTTTATTTGAAGAACTGTCCAGGGCATTGTAGGACATCTAGAATTTGGGGCCCTGGGGCACTAAGCTACCAACATTGTGTCATTTGAGAAAAGTCATACTTTTCCACAGCTCCCAGTTGAGAGCCTCTCAGTATATTACACTGTAGCTTATAGAACCACAGTGCTGTGTTAAAATCGTCCTCTGTTTCCATATTCTTCAGGACTCAAACTCAAAATTTTACTGTAATTTTTGTCTTCCAATATTAGATTTTTTTCAAGTAAATAATAGTGGGTTTCACCTACTGACCATCACAGGTTATGTAAACATCAGTTTTTAGTTTGTTTGCATGTTTTCTCTTTCCTGGGTTATTAAAATATGCAGGTTTTCTATCTTTGGTCATAACAATGGTAGCTTCATGTGGAAACTAATGTGAACTGTCAGTGAAAAGCCTCCTTTGGATTTTGTGATGGTTATAGGCATCTTCCTCAGGAATTCCAAAATTGCTGTAATAAATGGCATTCTGGTGTTAAAGCTTTTAGTCTTGTAGTTTTAACTGTATAGTAACTTAGATACTTGTAAGAATTCTCAAGTTGCACACTTACTGATTTTTTCTTAAGTCACTTATCACTATAATACTTTGGACTTAATTTAAGGTGAGATTTTATTTCTCAAACTTTTCTATAATTTAAAGGATGAAATACTGGAGCTGTTGTAGAAGAAAAACGTCTGATTTTAATACATTCTTAGCCCAAGAGGGTTGTACAACAGGAAAACACATGTGGACTAAAAAGGATGCTGTAAGTAGCCTTTTTAAAGTAGCGCATTGGAGTGTATATATATGAGTCATTTTGAAGAGATTTGAGATTATTCTGTCTTAAGATTTTAAAAACAGTTTTTCTGTCCCTCACATGGTAAAATTTCATGGGCCTGAAAACTTAAATTTATCTGAGTCAAGCTCACAAAGCACACTGCTCTTTGATCAAAATCGCCATTGTGTATGTTGATGCAAGTATGTAGGGTTTCGTGGAATATCTAAGCCTGCCAAAATTGAAGCGTATTTTTCTGTAATTCCATAGCCTTTTCCCCCTTTTTGTTTTTTAGAAGTCTCTTTAAACTCATTTGATTAATCTAGACCTCGGATTCTCTTTTGGCTACTTAATATCATTCAACTATTTACAGATGCACAAATACTCCACCTAGTGGCCAAAGAGGAGGGTTGCAGACTTCTTTCGTTGGAATTGTTTTGAAAGCCTCTGCTAGCTACCAGGAAATTTATCAAAAGAAAAGGGAAAGCATCCCTTCCTACCTCCCTGACAGCATTTTTAAAAGCCTTGTAACTATGCAAATAATCCCCCAAAATCTCAGTTAGTTCTAAGAAGGCAAGCAATTTATCGCTAAGTAAGTGTTTGCTAGCTGTTGTTAATGTATCTTACGTTAAATTAGTTGTATGTGCTGTATTGATGCTAATAACCCCAGGACAATGAACTTTTTCAGTTTGTGTCTTTATATTTAAATTACTTTAGGAATTCATTTAGTCTACATTTGCATATTTTATAGTTTCTGCTTTTTAATAACACATGGGTTGGGTATTATAAATATATCCAGGGGGAGGGTATAGCTCAAGTGGTAGAATGCATGCCTTGCATGCATGAGGTCCTGGGTTCTATCACCAGTATCTCCTCTAAAAATAAGTAAACCTAATTACCTCTCTCCCCACCACTGCCAAAACAAAATAATTAAATAATACAGTAATAAATAAATAAAGTATAAATATATCCATTAAGTTACAATGATTTATCTACCACAAAACTTCTAGGAATGTTGTGTTAGTAAAAATAAAATCTCTTTGTATTTTCTCCAAAAGTTTGAAAGTTTTGCTTCGAAAAAATAAAATGTTATTTTATTTGCAAAAAGTTTTTAGAGTATGACCCTTGATGAAACTTTTTTAAAAAGTTTTTAATGCATGTAGTTATCAAATATTGAGAGTCTAAGCTAGTAGCTAAGGGCAAAAAATGTAAGTGATAGAAGTAATTTAAATTTAGTATAACTATGAAAATACAAATAATGCTTTTTAAAACAGTATCTCACAGTTTCCTGCATTAAATTACTCTCAGTTGTAGAATAAATCACAATTCACCTCTTTAAAATAGTTATCGATATAGCAGTATACCGCTCATAGATAATAATTATTTCTATAATGGTAATCAAAAAATTGCTTCCACAAATTCTCACCTTTTTTAGTATATTATTATAAGAGGAAAGTAATCAGTAGCAACAGAAGATAGTTATAACTAGTCAGTTTTTTCCCCCCATATTTCAAATTGTAGAAAATAAATAGAAGGTTCCTTTGCATGGGGTTAAGATGTAGTCTAGCTTATCCTGCTAAGCAAATGGATTTCTCACTTCAGTCTTGAGAGAATGTTTTTATGACCCTACTTAGTGGATTGCAGAATGTCAGAATTGGATAGTAGTTCTTAAGTTGTTTTTTTTCAAGGTGTATTAATATGTGGCCCTAAAAAAAAAAAGTTGGTGGAAAAAAAAATGTTCCCAGATCATAAAACTGTAAAGATTCTTTGTATTGTGATTTATTTTATTGTTTAAACTTCTTGATGGGAGTTTTAGAAGTTGTTTGTGCTTAAAAACATTGAGAGCTCAGTTGTGCATGATAATTTTTTCTTCAATTTAGATGGGTCGAATTCCTCTTTTTTAAGAAATTAATTATGTGGTACTTTGTAAATTCGTAAAGTTTCTTTTTTATTACAGGGAAAAAAGGTTGTTCCATGTAGACATGACTGGCATCAGACTGGGGGTGAAGTCACCATTTCAGTATATGCTAAAAATTCACTTCCAGAACTTAGTCAAGTTGTAGCAAATAGTACCTTGGTAAGTATACCAGATGTCTTTGAGTAAAAATTATCCTTATACATTATTCTTAATGTATTATATAATATTGATCTTATCTGAGCTGTTTTTAAGATCTTTTCATCTTTCCCATTTGAAAAAATAGTTTGAAATTACTTCACAGAAACTATTTTAAAGAAAATTTCTATGTAGTAATTTCTGAAGCATTATGGAGATTGTATAGTAGCTTAGACGATTTATCAAAGAATAATGGTGCTTAGTTCTCACTATGAAATGCCAAGTTAATTTTTCTTTACTCCTAATGGTTTTCTCAAATAAAAGTGGTTCAGTATTGAGAGTTCCTTAAAACGGCTTAAATGATTTTTTATCAGTATCTCCTTATTTTTATCAGTGTTTTATATCATAAAATGTTTACTTCGGTTTTAATCAATTAATGAACTTTCTCTTTTTTAGCTGAATGTACACATTGTATTTGAAGGAGAGAAGGAATTTCATCACAGTGTGAAATTATGGGGTGTAAGTATTAAGAATCCAGCAGAATTTTTTTTTTAAATTTAAAATACCATTTGTACAATAAAAGGCAGTACTTTAGTAAGCATTGATGCAACATAAATACATAATTTACCATTATTTCCTACAAAAAAGTTTAAATCTCGGGATAGAAATGGCCTAAGAAGCTTGGGTTTTGCCTGTTAGCAGAGGCAGTGAGCACAGGCAGAGACGTGAGGTCTTGTTTGTTGTTTGGGCATACTCGCCTCTGCGCGCTGGAAGTCCACCTGGCGTACTGTAATTCCCTTCCATATGCTGCAGGTGATCGATGTGAAGCGAAGTTATGTGACTATGACTGCAACAAAGATTGAGATCACCATGAGAAAAGCTGAACCTATGCAGTGGGCGAGCCTGGAACTGCCTGCAGCCAAAAAGCAGGAAAAACAGAAAGAAGATACAACAGAATGAGTTGAGAAGGAACAAAGTTCTTGCCGCCTTCAGAATCGTTAACACGCGGGGAAGTGGTGGCTTGCTGCTGTGCTCTTGCTTTCTTGTTGTTGTTGTTGAATCTGGCATTTCAGGGTCTACAGTAGGTTCTTAAAAGCCAAAGTCAGTTTATCTTTTTGTGCCTCCCACCTTCCTTTTGAGTTACCTAGGATTGATTATTCGTTTCTCCTCATTAATAGAACTGTAGTTGTGTCTTATACTTGAAGAAGCTAGAAAATAGCTCGTAACAGTTACAGTATTTCGTAGTGTAACATTAAGCAGAGAAATGTAAAGGAACATGTGTTTTTACATCTCTTTTATTCCATAATTACTAAAGATGGAACATCGAGTTTCGAATTTGTATTTTCATGAGTTTGTGTTCCTATAATACTTGAAAATCTTTACGGGAGAGATGAAGCTCTGCATTGCCTTTTCCGCTCGGGACAACTACGTTTTGTGGGGGTATTAACGTGAGGTAGTGTAGTAAGTAGTTAAAGGGGAATATGCGCATTGATTAACAAATTAGAATTCATTTACAACTTAATTGGATTAAAAATTACAGCAGTACTGATACTACTAAGCAGTATGATTTAAGAGTATAGTAAACATTATAATTAAGACTATAAAGGTAACAATTTGGTTAAAAGTCACCATTTTATAAGACTAAGCAATAATGTGAAACATCTCTTTCTTGATTATAAGGACTTTGTACAGTGGGCTGAATTGTATCTAGTTTATAGCCTACACCCTCTTAGAATCATCTATTAGTTACAAAGAGAAATTTTATATGTTATTTGGCCTCCCTAATGGAAAATTATATCTGTAAAATTGTAGGCTTAAAAGCTTATGGAAATACATTAGGTTATCAGAAAAGCAAATGTTTAAGCTTTGCTTTATGAGAGCTATCACATGTTAAATGAACAAAATAGCTTAGTCTTTTGGGGTTTTTGTTTGTTTGTTTTTAGACCTTCATGAACAGCTTGACAGTTCTAGGTGATACAGTGATTATTTATTGTACATGATTAAATGTAGGTATCACAGAATTGATGGCTTATGCTCACTGAACCCATTAAAGGATGGTTACTTTTTGAGGCAGTGCAGAGCTCGCAAAGAAAACTAAAATTAAGACGTGTTATGAAGGCCAGAACTCTGGCAAAAGAACTTAATACATTTGGGTATGAATTATGTTTATATAGATTAAAATGATTATTTCTTAAAACTCCTTGAGTGTTTTTTTTTTCTTGGTATTAATGGATTTCTTACAAAGACAAGTTTGCAGAAGTACAGTGTTAGTTAATCTCAGTCTACTGTGTTTAGCAGTTAACTGTTAGATGTGCTCATGTAATTATTTAATTGTTTAGCTCTGTAACAAAGACAGAAAAATTGGCAGCCAGCTTTCATAACACTAAAATACCATGGCAAGAAATTTCTGCAGTGAAAATTGGAGCCAAACAGAGTATGTAAGTTTCTAGTGCTTGGGGTTGTGGTTGGTGTTTTAAGTTGTCTTTCGTAGTTTGGGACCTGGGTGCATTTGAAGACATGAAATCTTGTTTTTTATTTAGGAGAAAGATTAATACTTTGATTTGATTTGCGGTAATGATGAACAGACCCTTTTTTGATGATTCCTTCGTGTGGCTTGTTTTCCCCTAAACAAGATCTTCATGTTATGTGCCCTTGAACTATTATTTAAAGCAAGTGTGTCATTCATCTAAGAGTTAGTTACAAAGCACTGACCTTTATTTATACACACACACCCCTTAAGTGTTCAGTCTGGTTACACTAGTGACCATCCTATTTGCTTTCTTATTCCTATAAACCTCTGAATTTGTTGCCCAAGTAAAAATCTATATGACAATTATCTTAGAGTCCTACATACAGGGACACAGTTACAATTAAGTAGAGTAAGTCTTACTTTATCAAATCTATCAAAAAAATAAAAAATGCTTGTTACATTTATTAGGCTGTTTCTCTATAAATGCTTTGTCTTTCTGAGCTTTCAAAGTGCTATAGCAAAGCAGTCAAAGCTAGAGTTATTGTATACTTGGTAACTAACCTGACAGCTAACGCAACATGGGAAACAAAATACGATTTTTCTTGCCTAGCACATTTGCTAGTGTAAAGGAGAAGGAAAAGTCCTAAAAAGTTGAACTTTTATTTTTTTAACCTCTTATTTTGAGACAAGTTTAGATTTACAAAAGAGTAACCAAAAAAGTAGAGCTTTTTTATATCCTGTATTAATTTTCACCTTATGATAAAATCTTACATAACCATAGAACATTTGCAGAGGTAGGAATTAGCCTTGGTACAATACTGTTAACTAAAGTAGAACATTAATTTTGACCATCTATTTTTAGTGGAACAGTATTTAAGAGTAGTTCTTGAGACCTACCCTAGTGTTTTGATAATAAAGCCAGTAATTTATAAACCATTAAAAATAGAACTTGAAGTCAACCTATCATAGATAAATGTTTACAGGTCAATAATGTAACTTCTTGTTGTAACTTAACATATACTGGCAAAGTACTGTAATGATCTATTTTATTTAAATTTATATTTCATGCCAGAGATTTTAATTCTTACTAAGTAAAACTTTGGTTTTCTTTAGACAGTTCTTCACCCATCCGCGGGTGAAGTGAACCTTAAAGAGTTCTTGCAGATACTCTAAGGTGTCTCTGGGTTACTGCTCTACCACCCTTGTTTTTAAAAAACGCCAGTCATTCCCCAGCCTGAAAACGCATGTCATACATCCGTCCATATTAAATAAATTACGAAAAGCTCCCTTTTGAGGTATGAGGTCTGGTGTCAATTTTAGAGTGTTTAGGTGTGGACTCAACTTTTTTTTTTTTAAGAGGCCAGGTACTTTTAAGTTATCTGTTAGAAGATTAACAGATTTTTTTTTTTTGGTTTGTTTCATTGCAGATTATTTTGATCTGGCATTCATATTTGGTAATTATTTGATTCTTTTACCTATGTCATAATTCCATAGCCTCAGTTCTAAAATGTCAGCTAAGTCCAGCTTGTTTTTAAGTTTTATTAATAGGTGTTTCCTTTCATTTCTTTTAATTGTTTGTTGGGTGAGTAGGAAGCTGGTGTTTTACTTGACTTCCTTCTTACTTACTGCCTAAGTATTTTACAGCTGAAACTCATCTGGAGTTGTTGCATGGCTTGCTTTTTTATTTAAGTGTAGATGCCTGGAGCTATATACATTTGGTATTCCTAAAATACTGAGCTTGCAAAGGTTTCTCTTTTGCATAGTTTTTAATTTTAACTATTTATAGAGTTCTTAGTTGTGAAGAATTCCTTCAGAAACAGTTTTTCTGAAGAACATGTTTTTATTAAATACTAATTAATGACTTAGTTTTCCAAGTTAGTAGGCCACCTTTAATGTCTATTGAAGACATTTTTATGTTGCTTAAAGAGTATGTGTCAAAATAATTTAATTTGCCATTCCTTTTTGACTAAGCAAATACAGTATCCAAATGATTGGATTGTGAAATTATTTTTTTAAGACTGCTAATAGAAGTAAGATAACTGATTAAGCCTGGGAGAGGGAAATCTCCCTGAACTCACAGTACCTTCCCTTCCTGTAAAAGTGAGACTAGGTGAGTGTATTAACTTTAAAAAAAAAAAAAATACTGTGGTCCTTTTCTTCGTAATGCTCATTTGAATTTGCAGTTCCATATTTATTAATATTTTATTTGTATAATTAATTTGTTAACGTCTTTGTCCTCTTAAAGATGGCGTGTAACCTTGACTGTGTTTTGGTCGACTGTTACATCCCTATTTTCTAGTACAGCACTTGGCATGTTGGTTGGCTCTTGTAAATATCAAGACGTGGCACTTGTTTATGGGCCAGTCACTGTTCTAGGGACTTTTATGAATATGGACATGATCCTCATGACAACCCTTTGAGGTAGGTTCTGTTTTTATATTACAAGGAAGAAACCGAGTAATGGCACAGGTTAAGGAACTTGCCTCTCATCTAAACTATTGAGTACAGAGTAGAGATTTTAAACTCAGGCACTCTGGCCCTGTGTTCTGTGCTCTTAACTATATGCTGCTTATGTCTGTCAGTTGAATTAATGGGTTCCAAAAAACATTGTCACATAGCATGGAAAACTAGTAACACTGTGTTTAGTTATCAGGAACAAGTTTTACTTTCATATGTTTTGTTAGAAAATAAATTTGTAAAAGTGTGTAGTTCTTTTGTCTGTATGATTTTGCTTATAATAATAGCTGGATTTAAAACTTCACTATTTGTAATTTGACAGCTCTTAGGGTCTCTGGTTTCTTTAAACAGCTTCCAAAGAAGTTGCAGAATCCCCAGGTCAAAAAGAAGTTGCCCATTGCCACTCTGACAGTGACTTCATAGATAAGAATTCATATCTGTGTTAGATTAACTGTAATGAAACAGCATCAAACTTATCTTTTTTCCCCCATTAATATGAGACATGGTTAAAACAATCTTAAGTCTGCAGCATAAGATACCTGCATAGGAAAGACAGGTAAGATTGTAAACATGGGGACAGAGAGCCAAAGGATCATTTGAAGTTTGGCTTTCGCTTCTAAGCCAGGTCCTTGGTTATCGAAATACCACTTTTAGACCAACACTACAAGCATCTTTGAATCTGTTGCAAATTCTTTGTCCCCAACCTATGGGACCTACTAAATCAGAAATTCTTGAGAGTGGAGGTCAGAAGTTTGCAGAAGAATTTCCATTTTATTCGGTTGTACAATAAACTGAAAAACACTAGCAGCATGTAAGTCTAATTAATTAGGCTTGCATTTTGTTGTCTTTTTTATCACTTTTTTTGAATTAATTAACTTTGTTTCAGAACAGTTTTGGACTTGAAGAAAAATTGTGAAGATAGTATAGAGAGTTGCCGTATATTCCTCCCCGTTTCCACTATTCAGTAGTGAGGTACACTTGTTACAGGTAATGAACCGGCACTGATACATGTTATTATCTGAAGTCCATACTTTATTCTGATTTCCTTAGTTTTTACCTAATGTCTGTTTTCTGTTCCAGGATCCCTCTAGGATACCACATTGCATTTAGTCATATGTCCTTGGTTCCTTCTTGGTTTTGACAGTTTTTCTTAGACTTTCTTCAAAACCCTGAATTTTGAGAAGGACCGGTCAGGTATTTTGTAGAATGTCTCCCAATTGGGATTTGTCTGGTGTTTTTCCTAGAATTAAACTTAGCATGTTTTGAGAAAGAAAACCACAGAGGTACAATGCCATTCTCATTGGTGGCATTAAGGGGATGTGCAGCTAACATGGCCTACCATTTTGGTCACCCGGCTAAGGTAGTGTTTATGTCAGTTTTTAACTGTAAAGTTACTCTTTTGTCCTGCTTTCTAGCCTTTGTTTCCTTCTGTGTGCAGCCCACACTTAAAAAGGAGTGGGAAGTTACGTTCCACCTCCGAAGGGTGGAGTATCTACATAAATTGTTGAGAATTTTTGCGCATGGGAGATTTGCCTCTTGTCCTGATTTATTTATTTGTTTACTTGTTTATACTGATGTAGACTCTTTTTTGTACTTTGAAATACAATCCTGTGTTACTTTATTTTGCTTCTCAGATTTGTCCAGCTTTGGTTATTATGGCCTTTTGGTTTGCTCCTGTGCATTCCTTTGTCATACCCCTGGCCTGTCACTGTGGGTTTGCTTTGGGGTTTTTTGTTTGTTTTTTAGCACTTTCTGACTTTCTGGCACTTCCAGGAGCTTCAGTCATTTCTCCTTGGTTCTTTCTATTAGAGAAAGGTACTAGTATCTGGATGTTGGGTGTGCATGTTGCTAGCGTATCTTTGTGTCTGGGTAGGCTCAAGCTGATAGCAAGGAAATACATGTGTATGTGCTCACCTGTCTATACACGCATCTATAAACATTTCTGTAAGTAACTATTTGTATATATAGTAAGGTAAACATGAGTTCATACTTACGTCTCCAGTACTAATTTATTACCACACAGGTCACTCCAGCCTCCTTTCCTTGCTAATCTGTAACTTCCCACTCTTAACAGTTACACACACAAAAAAATCTGCTGTCCACCGGCTTGCTCAGTTTTAGTACGCATGTGCAGCAGTGTCAGAATTACTAAGCTAATGTCCCATTGACAGATAGGTCTGTCACCTGGAGTGGCCTTTAGTCTTACTCATTTCTAGACTACAGACTTAGAGTTAGTTAACACCTTTTCCCCCTCACTTGTTTCGTTAAGATTGTTCCATATATTTGTAATAAGGCTTGCATTTATTTTTAGAAAGGTCAGTTTAATGAAAGTTGCGATTAGACATGATGTAAAAGCAAGACCAGTTAGGATAAGAGCATAGAATATAACAAGCAGTCGGAAGAGAGGGAGGTAAATGTGCTTTGAACTGAAAGGCATTAGGGATTAGAGGGTGAGATTTCAAGGGTCAGGTCTACGCTTTGAGACAGAAGGCGCACCTAAGCAAGATAGGGAATATATTAAAGAAAAGGGTGTTGGAGGAAGTAATTTTTCACAAAGGACTGTAAGTCCGAGGAATCTTTAATATCCAGGTGAAGTAGACCAAGCTGTTGGTAAGTTTTGATGCTTATGGTGAGGCCTTACCTGGCTCTCAGGATTCGGAAATCAGAAGTGAATAGGCAGTAATGTAAATACACCACTTGACTAACTTTGAGGATGCAAAGTTGATGGTGTTCCGAACTTCTGAGGGCATCTTCAATTCCAAAACGGTGACAATCCCTGTTCTTTGCCTCATGCAGTAGGAGTGCGCGAGCATTGAGGTTAGGACTGACAGGGACCGTTCTGACTCACACGCTGAGTGTGCTCACCTACACCACCTGCAACTGTTGCAGGAAAGTAGGGCTGAGAGGATGGTCATGGGTCAGGTTTTGGGCAAGTCCTGGGACGGGCCCCACCCAGTGAGGGTCCTTGGCTTCGTACAGGAAAGACTTCAAGAGCAAGCCATAGTAAAGTGGAAGTAGATTTGTTCAGGGATAGACATTACACAGGCAGAACGTGGTCCATCGCAGGAGGGCGAGTGGTCCCAGGGCGTGGGGTGGTCTGGGAAAGAGAGAGTGGCCCTGGGCTGTGGGGGGGTTTCGTTTACATGGACTCAGTAATTTCATACGCTAACAAGTGGGAGGATTATTCCAACTGGGGGAGGGGGCAGCGGTTCCCAGGAATTGGGCCACCGCCCACTTTTCGGCCTTTTGTGGTCAGCCTCAGAACTGGGGGATAGTGAAAGTCAGAAATGAGAGGTATTTAATTAGATGGAATTCTAGTCTCATTTTTCAGGCAGGTGAAAAGTAGTTGTGTAACAGTAGTTTTCATTCTGAAAAGTGAGGGAAGATTCGCCATTAAATTACAGGGAAAGGTGCTTTTTTTAAACCTGGGCTTTAGAGTGTTTTAATGAATCAAGAACCACACATAAAATTATTAAATTATGTTATAGGACCCTTCTTCCAGAGATCTGTGGCCTACCATGGTGATCTTTTTACATATTATTATGCTTCACCAGGTAATCTTGAGGCTAGTTGAGCTTTAGGTTTCTTAGTGTTTTTTTTCTCCCGAAAGGATTGTTCTGAGTTGGTAGGTATGAAATTTTCAGATTGTACTCATGTTTTTGATAAGGTATAGAGGTTTGTGAGCCTCTTCAGTATGGTAGCCATCCCTTTGCTTAATTATTTGATTTCATTCATGAAAACATTTTTTAATTACTTCCTGTGTGCTGGGGATAACTGACCAAACACACGGGCCTCTGCTTCCAAGGAAGACGAGATCATTAAAACTATACTACAGATAAACCTGTAAAGAATTGCTGTGAGAGCATGTTTGGTAGACTTTAGATGGAGTTTTGGAGGGTTAGATACCGGAGTCCTGAAGGAAAATGGGTGGGAGTTAACCAGACAAATAGAGGAGAGGTTCGACCAAGAAAGACAAGGATATGAGAAGGCCTGGACTGAGAGATGGCAGTGGCCTGATAAGGACCTTAACTCTTGTTAGTTTGCTTAGCCCCCAAGCTTTCGGTCTTACAGTGGTCCTAAGCAGACGTCTCAGCCTCAGTTTTAGGCCTGTCTAGATTCCAGTACATCATGGTAGTTCAGCCAGCCAGCAGCAGCTCTGCCGGTCTTCCCCCAGAAACATGCCTTGCCAAGGCCTAGAGTTGGCAGATGACCCCAGGGAAGTAAACAGTTGTTGCTCTCAGTATCCAGGCAGGACTTTCAGTACATTCAGTCTTTACTGCTTCTGCAACTTTTTGGTATCTCCAAAAATACTCTGCGTTTAATCCTTTTATTTTTTTCCTACTTGGCAACTGAAATGATTGCCTGCCAATCTCTACTACATCATTCCTGGGAGTGTGGAAGTCCCTACTGAAGAGTCCCTAAATAGAGTGTAGCATGATCGCATGAGCTGAAGTTACTATAGTTGTGATGCAATAGGGGAAAGGAAGTTGGGTGGTTTCTAAGGAAATTTTTGCATCATTTAAGTGAAGGATATTATTGGTCTGAATTTAGAATAAATTGCACTTGAGACTGGAAGAACTGGATGGATACCGGAGTCACTGAAAAGAAAGGAAACAGAGCAAATGACTCACTAAAGGTAAAGAGCAATGACAAGACAGAGGCTAAAATCTATTACAGTATTGTCATTATTTCTAACATTAAGTGTTTTGCCAGACTCATTTCTACACCTCAGCAGTTAGGACTGGCGAACTGATTATTTTCTTCTATCTCATCTCCGTGTATAAACTTGAAAGTTTGCAGATCAATTGATAGTTTTGAAATTCTGAGCTAAATAAGAAGAATGCTAAAATAGCCCATGTATGCATCTGTAAATGAGTGTTACATCCTCAGAATAGAAAGACTAGTAAAGTACAAAAAAACAAGAGGTTTCTGGTTTTGAACTTATTGCATCTCAGAATTTTCTATACTGTTTCTCATCAAAATGAAAACCACCTTACTGTAGTTTTCATTACAAAAGGAATATATTCCAATATAAGAAATTGAATCAGTACAGAAAAATACAAAGAGTGTAAGTTCACCACCCCAACATAGCACTGCTGACATTTTGTGGTGTTATTTGTACATTGTTTTATCAACATTTTTTTCTAACTCAACAATAATTCAGACCACTTACTATAAAAATAAAAAATATTTATATCAGTTTTATGATTATTTATTATTCTAAGTTAAGCAGTTCCCCACTGTTGAATATTTAGTTGTTTTCTGTGATAAAAATGTTTCAGTAAGCACCCTTGTCACATACATTGGCATTCTTTCAAATTTTCTTTAGAGTAAATCTTTAGAATTTCTAAATTAAAGTACATACATATATTTCACATACTTTTTATTGGTTTCGTTTTATATTAGACAAAGTAAGCAACCTGTTTAGATTTTTTAATGAGTTAATTATTGCATTATATTAGAAATGGATGGCTTATTTAAATTTGATTTGAAAAGTCAGTAATAAAACAGGCAATATACATTGTGACAAGCAAAACATTTCTTTGCTATTTTACAAGTAGCCTTATGAAAAATAATCTTTCATTCATGATATGGATCAAGGAATGGGACATGCTTAGAGGAAGAAAGTTTTGTTTTGTTTCTGTCTTTTTTTGAGGGATGATTCTTTGAGCTGGGTGCTGGATAAATGGGAGTTTATTGTTACGTTCCCTCCGCATTTGTGTAAGTATGATACTTAATGAGACTTAAGGAGGTCCTGTGTTGGGTGAAAGGACTCAAGATACAAATCAGTCTTCATCCCTCTTGTAGACTGGTGTTTTTTTTTTTTAATATACTTGACATGTAACATGTTAATTTGATAATTTATATATTGTAATATGATTGCCATTGCAGTAATAATTAGCATCTCTATCTCCTAACACAGGTTGCCCGTTTTTTGGTAGTTGGACCAAGTTCTCTTAACAAGTTTGATGATTGTAATATGATACTGTTGTCTGTATTCCCTGTTCTGTGCATTATATCTCTAGAGCTGCTGTAACTACTTGTAAATTTGTACCCTTAAACAACAATAGTCTTTTCCCTCACCCTCACCCCCACCCCCTGATAACCGCTATTTTATTCTCTGTTTCTACAAGTTTGGCTTTTTAAAATTCCAAATATAAGTGATATTATACAGTACTTGTCTTTTTCTGTCTGACTTACGTCACTTAGCATAATGTGCCAAGGCTATCTGTTGTCACAAATGGCAGGATATCTTCCTTTTTTTATGGCTGAATAATTATAATATATATGCATCGTATTTTCTTTATTCATCCATCAATGGACACTAAGGTTTTTTCCACATCTTGGCTATTATAAATCATGCTGCAATGAATATTTGGGTACACGTATCTTTTTGAGTTAGTGTTTTTGTTTTCTTCAGGTAAATGACTCAGAAGTGGAATTGCTGGATCAGATGGTATTTCTATTCTTCATTTTCTGAGGAACCTCCATACTGTTTTCCATAGTGGCTGCAGCAGTTTACATTCCCACCAACAATGTACCAAGGGTTCCCTTTCCTCCACATCTTCACTGCTGCTAGTTGTCTTGTCTTTTTGATGATGGCCATTTAACAGGTATGAGAGATACCTCACTGTGGTTTCGATTTGCCTTTCCCTGATGATTAGTGATACTGAACATCTTCTCATGTACCTGGTGACCATCTGTATCTTCTTTGGAAAAATGTCTGCTTAGGTCTTCTGCCCATTTTTAAATCAGATTGTTTGGGCTTTTGTTACTGAGTTGTATGAATTCTCTCTATATTTTGGATATTAAACCTTACATATACAATCTGCAAAAAAGTTCTCGCTTTCTGCAGGTTGCCTTTTCACTTTGTTAATTATATCTTTTGCTGTGCAGAAGGTTTTAAATTTGATGTAATCCCATTTGTTATTTTTGTTGTTATATCCAAAAAATCACTATCAAGACCAATGCTCAGGTCCTTTCCTATGTTTTCTAAGAGTTTTAAAGTATCAGGTCTGAAGTCTTTCTTTTTTCCCCCCGGTCTCTATTTTATGTATTTCCATTCTGATCTTTATTGTTTCCTTCCTCCTCCTAACTTCAGGCTTAATTTCTTCTTTCTCTGTTTCCTTGAGGTATAAAGTTAGGTTGTTTATGAGATCTTTCTAAATTTCTTAATATATGAACTTACTGCTATAAACTTTCAGAACTGCTTTTTGCTGCATCCCATAAGATTTGATAGGTTGTATTTATATTTTCATTTGTATCAAAAAATTTTTTCATTTCCATTTTTTCTCTATTGTTTAGAAGTGTCTTGTCTAGTGCCCATACATTTGTAAGATTTCCAGCTTTCTTCCTGTTGTTGATTTATAGTTTTACACCTTTATACCATTACTATCTAAACAGATGGTATGACTTCAACATTCTTGAGATGTTTTTATATCATATGACCTATCCTAGAAAATGTCCCTATACACTTGAGAAGAATGTATATCCTGCTGCTCTTGGATGGAATGTTCCATGTCTGTTAAGATCGTTTGCTCTAGAGTATGGTTCAACTCCAACATTTCTTACTGGTTTTCTGTCTGGATGATTAGTGATCATTGTCAGTGGGGTGTTGAAGTCCTCTACTAAGACTGCGTTGTCTGTTTCTGCCTTTACATCTCTCAGTATTTGCTTAAGACATTTAAGTTGCAGATGTTGGGTGTGCATATATTTGATTGTTTTATCTTCTTGATGTCTTGACCCTTTTGTCATCATATAATGACCTTTCTGTCTCTTGGTATCATTTTTGGCTTGAAGTCTATTTTGTCTAAGTATGGCTCTACCCACTTTGGTTTGGATTTCGGTTGCATGTAATAGCCTTATTTTGAATTTTCACCATGAGCCCGTGTGTATCTCTAGAGCTGAAATTATATAGTTAGGTCTTGTTTTCTAATCCAGCAGGCCAGTCTGTGACTTCTGATTGGTGAATTCAGTTCATTTCTCTCTAGTGATTACTGCTGCCATCTTATTGTTTGCCTTCTGGTTGTTTTATATCCCGTTTCCTTTTCCCTGTTTCTCCCTTTGTAAAGTGGTGGTTTTCCATGATGATTTGCTCAGCCTCTTTTTTTCACATTTTGTGACCACTCCAGATTTTGGGTTACCAAGTGGCTTACATAAAGCATCTCCTAGATAAAACAGTGCTAGGGGGAAGACGTCTTAAAAATAGCTCAAACACATGTTCTGTGTGGTAGTACATATTCTCTGAGTTTATTACACTGCATGACACATAATCACTTGTTCTATTCTCATGATCAACTCTTGATCAAAGATAATTTTTTTAAAATTACCAATTAAACAGTAAGTTGCAAAGGTTACTATTTTTCTCCAGACTCGTATTTCCAACCCACACATGCCGTTTTAGCTACACATCTCTTCGGAAGGCTGCCACTGGGAAGAACGTAAAAGAGATTCATAAACTTTTGTTTCATCTCCTTTAGAAATGAAATAATAGAATTGGAGGGAAACTTAACAATCATTACTCATGAGGAAAAGGATGCCCCCAAACATGTAGGGATTTCCTCAGCTGGAACAGTAGAAAAGTGTGACTCATGCACCGTAACTTAGTATTTCTCTCTACAACACAGTGCTCTACCCTAAATAAAGTGTACGCTAAGGTAATACAGTAATAAAGTTAAGTCTTTACATTTGCTAAAATAAATTATTTTACAAAAGTCTCATTTCATATGCTTTATGAATTTATACTTCATAAATAACATTTTATTGCTCTTTAAAGCAGAATACTCTTGCCTCTTTAAGTTAAACAAATAGTTTATATTAAAACTTACCCTGCTGACTCAGGGTCATTGCTGTCAAGGCCACTTATATACCATGGGGAATCACCACCTATTAATATTGAACATATAGGAAATGTTTGTCCCCAGGGTAGACACTCCCACTCTTTTATTAAACTGTATTGTTGGTCAGCGAACACAGGTAACAAGGGGTAGTTTCCCCTTGCAAATTTTGAGCTGCCACATCTTATTAATTTTTGATTCTCAACTCTTTAATTGAACAACCGTGCTTTTTGAAGCTTCCATCTTATTTTACCCATAATTCTGAGTCTTAGGCTCTGCATGAAAGTTTGCACCTGCTGATACACTTTTCTACTCAATAGGAATCAGTACGAAGGTTTGTGGCAACAGTGGACTCGTGAACAACACAGGTTTGAACTGCATGGGTCCCGTTACACGCCGATTTTTTTTTCACTATGTACTACAGGAGTACATGATCCATGGTTGGCTGAATCCCTGGATGCAGAACCAAGCGTATGGAGGGCCAGCTATAAAGTTACACACAGGCTTTCAACTGCACAGAGTGCCCCTAACACCCATGTTCTTCAGGGGTCAACTGTATTTTCTTCACCCATCACTTAGACTATTCAATACAGTTGACGTTACCGAAAGTACAGGGTTCACTTTTTCCTTACCATTTGTATTCCACAGTGGTTTCACAAGAGGTGTGCTATTCCAGTTTCCTTGCCAGACCCCCCCCCCCTTTTTTTGGTAATCAAATTTATTATGGTATAATTTTTACATATTTTAAGTTTCAGTTTGATTAGGATGACAAATGTATATACCTATGTATTTATCACCCAGATCAAGATGCAGAAGACTCCCATCTTCCCAGAAAGCTTACTTACGCCTGTTTAGCCGCAGACCTCTCCCTGCCCCTTACTGGACCCAGGCAATCACTGTTCTAACTTCGGTCACAGATTAGCTTTGCTTCATATAAACAGAATCACACACTAGGCTTTCTTTTGTGTCTGGCTTCTTTCCCTCAACAATGTCTGCCAGTGAGATTACACGTATTGGCAATTACTTCATTTTTATGGCTCAGTGGTATTCCACTGTGGCCAGACCACAATCTATCCATTCATCTGTTGATGGGCATCTGTGTTATTTCCACTTGAAGCTGCTATGAACATACATGTAACAGTCTTTCGGTGACCACGTTTTTTCTTCTCTTTAGAAATTACCTAGAAGTAGAATGTTGGAGTTACATTAAATTTTATAAGAACCTGACCGACTGTTTTCCAAAGTGACTGAACTGTGTTACATTCCTACCAGCCAAGTCTGAGAGCTCAAGTTCCTTGCTGCATTTATTTTAGGGAATTTTCAGTTACTTTCTCTCTTTCTACCATATGGTTGAAGTCTTTTTGCTTTGTTTTATTAGATTAGCACTTTGATGATGAAGTTACAGATTTTTAAAAGCCAAAAATCTGTCTGCAGATGAACAAGGTGGAAGTCTAAAATCAAAACATGACATAAAAAGCAAGATTTCTGCATACTCTGGCTTCATGAGTTATCAAAAATAAAGATGGATTTTACCCTCAGACTTTCAGTGACATTTTTAATGGATGACCACTCGGCTGACACTTCACTATAACAATTCTTTCAGAGTCCCCGCTGCTGCTTGAATTGTAAAGGTTGCGATAGAAATCTGTTTCTTCACTTCTGCCCAGGCTGAATGAGGGTCTGCTTTATTTTCAATATCAAACATAGCATCAAAGATGCCAGGAAATGACTCTCCAGCATATTTGTTGTGGCTGCTTGGAGCAAAGATGATGTGCCTAGTAGAAAAGAACATAAAGAGGACAGGTTGAGCTAAAGAGAATACACATATTAACATTTCATATGCTTTTTCTTTACTCATTCCCTTTTGTTAGACCACATCTTGCTAAGTATTCAATGTCTGCTGGCATTTACTTCTGTTACTCCAAAATGAAAACATGCATAATTGGTTTGAGATACTTAGGTAATCGTGTAATTGTAAGCAAAGAAAGGAGCAGACTAAGAAGCATTTCATGAATCATGCTGCCAACCCACACAGTTGGACTAATGTAGATTCTTTCCTGTAAGTTATGTGCATTAGTCCTCTGACTGCCTAGCCAGCCACAGACATCCACAAAACATGTACGTCTCGCGGATATATTTAATAAGGGAGAAGAGACTTAAAAAATTATTTTGTGTTGCTTTTTAGAGATTCAACAAGAATGACAGTTGCTCCCAGTACTCTTCAGACATTAAAAAGCAATAAAGAAACTTGTATTCCCCAAATATCATAAATGGTAAGTATAATGAAGCCTATTCCACAAAGGTTAAATGGCTATATCTGGGTTGCCCACAAGGGACACGCTTAGTTTCTGATCTAGCAGGAAAGTTTGCAGTTGATGACCTGCTTCATCTCATAAGTAGTTCAAGAGATCAAGCCACTCTCCCCATTATGTGGAATTCTGCCTTCCTGAAAAGGACATTTTATTAAACCCTCTTATCAGGAATTAGATCCAAAAGTTAAATCCTAGAGCTTCTTCAAGATGTAAATCTACAGTGTGAGACAATTTGGAATTCTATAAATCAGTATTAATGATCAAAGAAATAATCTAGAATTTCCAAAGTATATCAGGACTTACTGCTCTTGGCTTTTAAATTTCAATATGGCCTCAAATGGCTCCTTCTTGCTAAAACAAGTGTATGTGCTGAGATGGTGATAAACATTTACATTCCAATCTAACTACATCTGAGATCTTAGAGAGAGAGGTCATAGAATTGCTTAGTCTACGTGCCCTCTTCTGGAGAACTGCAAAGGGAGACTTTAGTATAAAATTACAGATCTAGGAATAAAATAAAGCTCATTTGACTCATTGGCCAGGTATCTAGTACCTCTGTGGCCTTTGACAAATTACCTGCCTTCTTTAAACTTGTTCCCTGTGTGTAATGATTCAGGCTTTGCCTAGAGTAGTTACTAGGGTTATGGAACCAGTTTGCCTGTGTTTGAAAATCAGAACACTGTCATACTTACCTTGTGGCCTCACACTGGTTATTTAACCTCCCTGTGCCTGTTTATTCAGCTTTGAAAAGAGGCACAATAATAGTACTGTCTTCAGCTGATTATTGTGAGAATCAAGTGATGGACAGAAACCACTCCATATAGACTGACAGCTCGTAAATGCTCAATAGATATTAGCTACTATTCTGAGGCTAAGTCCTTTCAATAATTCTCTCAGGTAAGAAGCAGACAGCTATAAAAGAGCTCAGACAACAGACACCATGTAACCAATTCTAACACCCCTTCATGAAAGCTAAACTATTCTAGTTCTGTAACAACTCAAACTCTGGTCTAGTTTTTAAGTTTTCAAGTGTATCAGGATAACACATCACCCTCCACAATGAAAATATCTGAATTTTCAAGAGGTATCAAGGGCAGCTATAGCAGCCTGCAGACTACCATCTGCATTTAGAGTTGAGATCCCATTTTTTCAACGGCTCCCTCAGTACATAGTGATTACTAAGTGCTGTGTTATAATAATGCAAATGTTTTATATTTTCATAATCAAATTCTTCGCAGCTTTTAAAGACTTTTGCATACCTATTGGATGTTTACAAGAAAAGTGAGCTTTATTTAATGCTCTTTACACTACATTACAGAACGTTTGTTAGTTTTCTAGTGATCCTGTAAAAAATCACCAAAAATGTAGTGGCTTTTTAAACAATACAGTTTTACTATCTTACAGTTGTATGAAGGAAATATTATTTGATTGCCATTGTTCTAACAGTTTTAATGCATTACTCACAATTCAGTTAAGTCTGTATAAGTTAATTTCAACCGGGTTTTTTAATTCTATAATAAATACTTGCACTTCTGAACTTTTAAGATGAATGTTTAAAATATACTCCACAGGAGAAACATTTTATCTTAAAATATGCACAAATTTTCCTGATTCATATATTCATTACTAATCTCAACACTATATATGATTTTATGATAAATACATAGAGTACTGTGGCCAACTTCACAATATTAATGCTTCCATCTCCACGAGCATGGAGTATCTTTCCATTAATTTGCATCTTCTCACAGTTTTCAGCATATGTCCTTTCACATCCTTGGTTAAATTTATTCCTAGGTATTTAATTCTTTTCGATGGATGCAATTACAAATGGGTTTTTTTTCCCCTTAATTTCTTCCTGATCATCATTAGTTTATAAAAACGTCATAGATTTCCTTGTATTGATTTTGTGTCCTGCACTTTACTGAACTTGTTCATTATTTCTAATAGTTTTTTTTTGTGGAGTCATTAGGATTTTCTATATGTGGTACCATGTCCTCTGCAGACAGTGGCAGTTTTATTTACTTCTTCCTGATTGGGACATCTGTTTTCTGCAGTTGCTGTGTCTAGCACTTTCAATACTGTGCTGAATAAAGTGGAGAGAGTGGGCATTCCTGCCTTGTTCCTGATCTTAAAGGAAACGCTTTCAGTTTTCCACCACTGAGTAAGATGGTAGCCTTGGGTCTGTCACAAATGGCCTATATTATGCTGAGACACATTGCCTCTATATCCAGCTTGGTGAGACTTCTTAATCATAAGTGGATGTTTAATTTTGCTAAATATTTTTCTGTGTCTATTGAGATTATATGATTTTTATTCCTCATTTTGGTTGGAATTTTTTTTTTCCTTCAGCACTTTGAATACATCATGCCACTCCCTTCTGATCACAAAGTTCCTGCTGAAATATCTGCTAACAGTCTTAAGGGAGTTCTCTGGTACATAAGTTGTTTTTCCTTTGCTGCTGTTAAGATTCTCGCATCTCTACCTTTTTCACATTTTCACTGTAGTTTGACTTGGGATGGGTGTCTTTTGGAATTGCCTGAGCTTCTTGGATTTGGATGTCTGTTTCCTTCCCCACATTAAGGAAGTTTTCAGCCTGTTCTCTTTCTTCTGGGACCTGTCTAACGTGAGTGTTTGCTTGATGTTGTCCCATAGGTCCTTTAGGCTGTCTTCACATTCTCAGACACTTTGCACTTTTTGTTGCTCTGTTTGTGTGAGTTCCGCGGCCTGTGTCCCAGGTCATCGATTCTTCTGCTTCATCCTGTCTGCTAGTGAACCCCTCTAGTGTATCCGTCAGTTCCATTATAGTGTTCTTCCTTTAGCTCTATGACTTCCGTTTGGTACATTCTTGCATTTCTCTGTTGTTTGAAGTTCTCGCTGTGTTCATCCACTCTCCTCCCACATCTGGCGGCATCTTTACTATTACTCTGAAGTCTTTATCAAGTAGATTACTTATCTTTGTTTCTAAGGTTTTTTCCCTGAGGTTTTATCTTTTTTTCTTCATTTTTGGGATACATTCCTGTGCTTTCTCATTTTGCTAGACTCTGGGAGAGGTGGCTGTTTTATCTAATGCACAGAAATGAACACAGTCCTGATGGAGAGCCTCCTGTAGGTAAACCTTACCATTTGACCTTTCCGAAGCTCTTGATTGTCAGAACTTTGTGATTCTCAAAGCCACCTCATTTTTAATAGCTCCCAACAGCTGAGTGTGCTCCAGGATCCGTCAGGGCACCAGAGGGGAGTATCTCAGATCCGGGCTGCCTGGAAGTCAGGCCCCCAGGCAGCAGCTTTTTAACTATCCAGATATATACCATCCTGTAGGACTGCAAGAGTGGTGGCCACCAGAGCCAGGTCACGTGGTGGCCACCAGAGCCAGGTCACGTGGAGACGTCCCCTGGGTGACAGTTACATATGTTCCAGCTCCTTTCTGGTGCGTACTGGCAAGCTGTAGCAAAGCAGGGGGAAGGTACAAAGGGGGCGTTCTCCAGCCTGTGTTCCCAGAGGGGAGCTCTGCAGGCCTCTGGATGTGCACTCGCCTGAAGTCTGTCCCTCAGGCCGAAGTTCCAGGACAAGCACACAGGTCTCGTACAGACAGACAGAGGTGTGTTCCACTCTGCGGTCTGTGCAGTGACCTGGAGGTGGCACCTGCCAGGGACTGACTCAAACTGCTGCGGCCCGTGGGACTCAGGAAGGCAAGCCCCACCGGCCACCAGAGCCAGGGGATGAGGGGCAGCCCCTGCAGGGCAGCCATGAAACCTGAGGCATCAGACACGTGTCAGGACTCCCCCGGAGAGATGCTGGTTCTCTGCAGCAGGGCAGAGGGGCATGAAGACAGCACCTGCCCTCCCAGGTCCCTCTCATACCTCTGACATACGTATCCTTAGATGTGCGTTTAACCCAGAATCCAGCCCTGGAAGATGGCTCCCGGGTCCGCTGCCTTGCGCTGAGTCTGTGGGTGGAGCTGTTTAAGGGCTCTCTCTTCACAGGTTCTGGTCCTGAGGGACCCCGAGCATAAACCCCGCTGGTCAGCAGAGCCAGGCCACGTAGAGGTGTCCCCGGCCCCAGATTCAGAAGTTGGGGTGCCAGAGAGGGGTGTAAGCGCCTTTCTGAGACAAGGTCAAGCTGGAGCGAGGCAGAGGGAGAGCGCAGACTGCTTCCACCAGCCTCTGTCCCCGAGAGCAAATAAGCAGGCTTCTAGAAGTTGTCAGAACAAAAGCCTGTTCCTCAGGCCAGAGCTCCTGGACAAGCACATGAGCCTCTTCCTCAGAAGGATGGGGTGTGTCTCTGTCTGCTCTCTGTGCAGTACCTTGGGGGTGGCAGTCTGCCAAGAACTATCGCCCTGACTCTCACAGCCCCGGCGGACCCAGGATCACAAGCCTCCCATCCCCCACGTCCGGAGCCAAGCCATCACGGGGTGTGTCCTGGGTGGCAGCTGTAAAACCCAGGAGGCCAGATGCAAAAACCAGAGGACCAGACACACATAAACGCTCCCCTCCAGGAGATGCTGGCGCTCTGGAGCTCAGAGAGAGGATGCTTGAAGACTGTTACTTGCAGGGAGGAGGAGGGGGAAAAAAAGAGGGTGCCCACCAGCTTTAGCAAGGCAGAGAAGAGCGGAAATTGGCACCCACTAGCCTCCACCTCAGAGAGCACCCCAGCAGGGCCCTGCCCCTCCAACCTGCGCCTTAAGATCAACAAGTGAATCTCTTTCACATAAATCCAGGAGCGTTTTCAAGGGCTGTTCTGTGCTGGGCCCTGCGGCAAGTGAGCCCCTGAAAGCCCTTTCAGGTCCCTGTTTCTCAGTTCACTCAAGCCCTTTGGTCTTATGGATGCAGCTTTGGTTCTCAAAGCCAGAAATCTGGGGGACTTGTCTCTCAGGTGCGGGTGCCTGATGTGGGGTACAAAGCCTTTACTCCTCGGGGAGAAGCTCTGGGTCTGTGAGCTCCCTCCTGATTGTGGGGTGGGGTCTGCGGGAAGACTGGGTCTCAGCCTCCCCGCCTACTTCCATATGGCCTCGTTCTCCCCTGCCTGACGTGCAGGAGCTGCACAGCTAGCTTTCAGGTCTTTTTCAGAGGCAACTGTTCCGTGCGTAGCTGGAGATTTGGTGTGTCTGCCAGAGGTGAGTTCAGGATCTTCCGACATGGCCACCTCGAACCTCCCCTCCCCTGGCTGTAGAATGAATATCGTCTTTATGTTTATTTAAAAGTTCCAAACATATTTTTCAAACTGCAGTCTTTCTGGACAGCACTTTGGCAGTTACTTAATCAAATTTAACATATGCTTATACTTTGACCCTGAAATCCTGGATATCAATAATAGAAATATTGAAATAAATTTTCAGGTAGGTCTGAGGGACATCCTATAGAAGTACTTCTCATAACACTAAGTACTTGTGGAAAAAACAAATCTAATTAAAAACTCAGTAGGAACTAAAACAAAAATCACACATGTGAGCCATACAATGGCACACTAAGCAGCAGGTGAGAAGAGCTAAAGTTGTACATCCTGACACAGAAAGACCTCTAAGATAAACTGTTACCAAAGAAAGGCAGTTGCAAAGTGATCTATGATCCCATTTATGTAAGCACAAACGAATGAATAAATATATGTGCACGTGTGTATAAATGCAATCAAAATTTAACACTACGGCAACCATCCTCAGAAACCTGAAATGTTATATAGGTCTAGATTTATTCTACTTGACTCTGAAGAACAGAACAGACTCAAAGGGAGAAAATGACAGGAAAATACATCTTTATGAAGAAAACTTTCTATTAAGTAGACTTATCCTAAAATGGAGTGAACCTGCTCATGTGGTAGTAAACTTCCCACCACTGGAGAATTCAAACGGTGGCTGGTACAACTCTGAGACCCTGCAGAAAAGATCCACACAGAAGGCTAAGCCGTGTGAACTCTGAGCTCCCCTTTAAAATGCTGTGGCGTTTAGATTTTGTTACAGAGTTCTTTCTCAACTATGACCTGCCATTTACACCTGCATCAAAGCAATAAATAATATGAAACTGACTTTTCTGATATTACAAATTGTAACATTACGCATAATCTTACCCACATTCTCTCAGGATATATATCCACTTTCCACTCAGCAGATAACAGGAATTTCAAACAGATTTGAGTATGCTGGTTTTGGTCACAGTGACATATCTGGTGTCCTTCGCTGGAACACCTGTTGCTCCCTTACCTGTAGAACGGCCTCCCTGGTAAGCCAAGGGGATCGATGAATGCTCTTTCCAGGAGCATCAGCTGGTCATTCACGATTCTCACTGCAGTGGGGCTTTGAGAATAACAAACAGATGATTAAAACCCTTACCATGGAACTGGATCTTTAAATACTATTACATCTTCTAAAATCATAGTTTTTTTAAAGAAAATGAGTATTAAACACACAGTAAAGCTCATATGATAAGGTACCTATAACAACAGGGGCATCTTTCTAATTTTTATAACAAGCAGAGGGAACTATTGGGACGTGGTCTGTTTTGTTTTTCAGGATCACAGACTGATCAGAAAGAACTGAAAGGCACTTGTAATTCGTTGCAGGAGGAAAGCCAGGCTCCTGCAAAGGCAGACAGGGCGGACCGTCAAGCTGCTCCTGATACCCCGTTCCGTTCTGCTGTGGAAAGTGGAGCAGAATAAAGGCTGAACAGCACAGAAGGAGGGAAAGACGCAGGAGCCTGCAAGGAAGGAGGGAGACAGCTGCACCTCATGGGCAGGGAGGCCCTTTCCCACTTGGAGTCTGCCAGCTCCCTGGGGTGCTGCATGGGTTCCCGGGGCTGTCCCACAACCCAAGGGGCAGAGAGGCCCCTCCCAGGGACGGACACAGCTTTCTGCCTGTACAGGACGGGGAGAGCGTATTCTGATGGTATCTGGAAAAAGAAAGAAATGTGCAAGGACTATTAGGTGGAACAACTTATGCTTGTTAAATAATCCCTTCAGTTATACCTTTTAAATTATTTTTCAACCTAAAAGTGGCAAGAGGTTAAATTTAATGCAAAACTAAAGTATTAGGAAAAAAAAATTTCTACACTGTTCACAGGAATATCGGGACTGGAGTAAAATATGCTACAAATGCACTTAAACCCACAGACTTAGGAATTACCAGCTTTAGTCAGAATCCTGACCAGGCGAAGTCCTAAAGACTTGTCACTTGGGCCCTTGTCTTGCGGTGAGTTTTTAGCCTACCGTTTAACAGCCATGATCCTCAAACTTTAATGTGAATACAAACCACCCAGAGTCTTGTTAAAGTGCAGAGTTCTAATTCAGCAGGTCCTGGCGGGGGCTGAGATTCTGCCCTCCTAACAGCTTCCAAGCTAATGCTGGTGCTGCTGGACAGACAGACCGTGATCTGAGCAGCAGGGATGCAGCGCTCAGGGCTTCGGTGCGTGTGCACAGTTCATTCCAGTCACCACACTGCTTTCTAAACAGTAGGGAAACTTAACTTACTTATTAAGATCAACTCCTGCAAGTCGTCTGTGAAAATCTGAAGCAGCCTCTGAGAAGTTTCTCACAGCAGAAAATAAGGCATCTTTTTAAAAAAATTAAAAAGTAGAAGGGAAATTAGTAAGTACAAGTGATTTCAACGGTTCATTTTCCTGCCCTCCCTCCCCATTCCAGGTTGTTTATGGATGAACAGAGACTGAAGCCACTTTTTTACTGAGTCTCCTTACGGATTCATAGAAATTATTAGAAAGTATTGCAACAAAGATAATGTATACAACTGAAAATGGCAAAAACTGAAATAATGAATTTCAAGAGTCCAGAACATAAATTCCTTTTAACTCAATTTATCTGAAAACCAGCATTCATTCAATACATATTTATATGAAGACGACAGGCCAGCCACTGGATACAGCTATAAATGAGCTATGTTCCTGTAATTACTACAGAGTAAAGCAATGCCAATTTCAGTTTTTAAGCAGTATATTTAAGAGCTTGTTTAAAGCGTAGCCTATGACAAGCTGATATATTTAAACTCTGAGAACTAGAACCCAGTTTGGTCTAGGCTATCTTTTTTCTTTTAAAAGAGCTGATTTTTTTTTCTTTCCAGTTTTATTAAGGCACAACTGACATAAGCACTGTATACTTTTTTTTTTTAAGAGGGAGGTGATTAGGTTTTCTTTATATTTTTAATGGAAACTGGGGATTGAACCCAGGACCACACGCTTGCTAGGCACGCGCTCTACACGGAGCTATTCCCTCCTCCCTAGTCAATCTTCAGTTTACAAAATTTCTAAGGAAAAGGATTAGGTTCTCAGTATATCATATTTTTTTTATTACAACAACCTGTTTATCATTTTCATTCTTTTCTAAACTGGATATTACCATATGTTATTGATTTGTTCCTTGCATTAATCCTGTGATGCAGGAGATATAATATTCATTTTGTAGATGAAGCATCACGGCTCCAGACATGGGATTTCTATCAGATCACAAAGCCAGGAAGTAGTGCGTTCAGCCTAAGTACATTTAGTGTACAAAACAAGATCTCTTGGGGTCTAGAGGTTCTTTGAGATAGTCACAGTTGTTTTTTAAATCACGTATAAATCAAACAATCTAATAGTAGATATTATGGAAACTAAGGGAAAAGAGTGTTGAAGAAGGATTTTAAATTTCAAATGAAGCG
This sequence comes from Vicugna pacos, assembly GCF_048564905.1. Lineage (NCBI taxonomy): Eukaryota > Metazoa > Chordata > Mammalia > Artiodactyla > Camelidae > Vicugna > Vicugna pacos. The sequence continues at coordinate 14,271,048 of NC_132996.1, forward strand.
CAGAAGTCAAAATAGAGAAGAATCAAAGCACGTCCCTGGGATTTAATGACACGAATAAACGACAGCTTTGGAAAGAGCACTTTCAGTAGCAAGTAGGGACACAAGACGGTGCAGTGCATGGTGGTGCCAGGTAAAGAAGTGGAGGCAGGAAGTGGGGACTGGATATCCATCTATCCATCCTCCCGTTCCTCACTCCTCCTTCAATACAATGTCTGAGGGACTGCTGGCTGATGTCAGATGAAGGTTTGGCTGTGAAGTAGGGCACATCGGGTAGGAGAAATGTGTCTAAGATGGAAAAGATGTGAGAATGTTTAATGCTGACAGAGAGTCACAACAGAGATGGAGAGTCTGAGACTATGAGGGAGAGAGCAGCCTCGGTCCCTCAGAAAGTACAAGGACTCCTGCACCAGGGGAGTCCTGCCCTGTAACTGTCATCTGTCTCTTGACTGGACTCTGACTTGCACAAACTGATAAAAGCTAATTCACCAAAAACACACGGGACACTTAGGAAGAGAACTGGGTGCTGGCCGGCACGGGACTGTGAAGCCCGCCTGCGGCAGGCCCTGCTGAGGACGCCATCTCTCTTCATTTCCCCCGTCGCCGGGCGATTCTCCGATCATATTGATGTAAGCACAATTTCCTTTGCTTCATTTTATTTCTTGATCTTACGCCCTGCTGCTCATCCTAACTTTCCAAAATCACCAGTTCTTATGTAATTATGCTCAAAGGCCGTTACTGAGCCCCTGCGTGACTCCCGGTGCTCCTGTGCGCTCCCTGTGCGCCCGTGACCAGCGCACCCCCGGCTTTCTGGCTTCTCCTTCTTCCCGTGAGATGTCAGGCTCTTTGAGGACAGTGATTCTTTCTTAAACTTCCTTACGCCTCCCAGGACATGACACAGCACTTGGTACACAGTAGGCACTCAGTACACATTTGATAATTTTGGCACATACTAAGATTATATACTCCCAGAACAATAAAAGAAAATGGTTATAATAAAACAGTAGTAATAGCTAACATTATGAGCACTGTCAGTCAACAAATATATATATTTACTATTTCACTCATCATAAAACTGACACACAGAGGGGTTAAGTAACTTTCCCATGGTCACACAGTGACTACATATGACAGCCAGGATTTGAACCAGGAAACTGCTTCCAGACCCACTGCTCCAAGTTCCTAGCCTACACTACACTCTGTTTCATCTCTGTTTTATAGGAGATCCATGATGTGGAACAGCAGCCACAAAACGGCTGAACACAACAGAAAGAATGCTTAAAACTGTGGAAAGTCCTCCACGTAGATAAACGCTAAGATACATGCAGTAAAAATAATGGTAATTGTAACACATATATGCATGGAATTGGTTTTCTCTACCTTCCAATCTTTGTGTAATATTGTTATATTTTTACAGTATTGTTCTTATAACAATAAATGTATTTTTAAAGGCAACAATATAAGGAAAATATTTACCAACCCAATGTTTGTAGCAGCAACTTAGCAAAATGGATCATCCTACAGATAACAAACTAAATCACATTTTTAATAGGTGTTTAAAGTTTTTGTTTTCTGGAAGTCAGGATTAATAAATGAGGCATGGATGCATTCTAGGACGAAACACTATGTATTAGTGACAATAGGAGATGTTATCTTAAAGCTCTAACTTAATGATTATAAGATACCTGCCCCACCACTTCTTACCAAATGATACTCCATGGTCTCTCAGTTCTTGGTCATGTTTCTTAGCTAAATTGTAGATACTTGTTGCATAGGTTTGCAAAGCTTTTGCATAGTCTTGAACATTGAAAGGAATGATCTGAGAGTCTGCAAGCTCATACACCAATGCTCCTCGTAACTGCGCCACAGCAAGCTGTTTGCTAAACGTGGGGTCATAAAACTTCTCTACCAATTCAAACGTCTCGTAAATTGTATGGTACATCGGATAGCTGCTATAAGTGTCTGTTTTCTTAAAAAAGGGAGGGGGGGAACAAGTACAGACAAACATTAAATATTCAAATGATAATATCTGATAGAATCATAAAATGAATGCATTAAAAATATAACCACATGGCGCCAAGTTTCTTACAATGGGGTAAAAAAAGTTAAGTCTAATTAACTAAAACCCTATCACCAAATGTACGCCAAGTTAAAATTTTACCATCATTCGTTTTACAATTCACGTTATCTTCATTCATATTACTGCTTCTTGAAATTTTTTCTTATTGTTTTTCTGATAACTAAAATTAAGGAGCACATACTCAAACTGCATATCAACACAATTTTAAATTATCAATTGACTGGGAATGAAAAGTTCTGGGCAACTAAGTATCGACGTAGCTGAAGGATTATTCAGTTGACATTTGAGCAACATGGGTTAGAACTGCAGGGGTTCACTTACAGATTTTTTTTTTCAGTAAACACATACTACACTCCTATACAATCTCGACTGTAAGGTCAGCTGAGGACCTCACACCACTCTGTCAACTACCACTTCACTGAATACCCTGGCAGTGAAAATTCACAAAACAATCCAAATTATTGCCCGGCCCATGTACAGCGGGCCCTGCAGTCTATCTCTATCCCTGAAATTCTTCCCAGGACACATATCCACCCAGTGTCTCGTGCCAAACGACTAAATGACAGGATCCCTAACAAAATCACTGTGGATGAGGTGCTGTGTGTCCAAAACGACAAAGTGGCTTACCCTGTTCTTAGTGTAACGGGCTCTGCCTGAAGCAATTCCAAGCCTCTGAAAATAAGCTTCAAAATCACTTCCGGATCCCAGCTTGCTGATTCTAAATGTAAAATATAACACACACACACACGCACATGAAGAAACAGATGCATGAATAAAGTTAAACAGATGGGGCAATGAATCCTGTCCCAAGAATTGCAGGGAATTGCATGGCACGTTTATAAAAATTAGGAAAAGGTATATTCCACACCCTCAAGACACTTTCCTATCGTCTCCTGGACATGGGTGTGATAAACCCACAAATCCGCAATGACTACAGCCAGAGCTGGGCAGTGACACCAAATGTGGCAGCCTGGTAGCCATGCTCTCTTCCGGCAGCATCTGTGGCATTTGTTTCAAGGGAAAAACAATTAAGATATGATCTGCCTTCAGAGAACTACTGTCTATTAAGAAAATTGCCATGAGAAAGCCTATATTTAAGATCATGAAGAATCTAAATGTGCCTCAGTTTATTTCCCTAATAAATCTAATTACAATATATTTCTTTACCTACAATTAAAAAGCCACAACCTACATACATACATTATATACATATATATATAAATGTAATGTAATGACACAGAAAATTTTCATTCAGAAATGGTTAAGTCAGAAAAAAAAATGCTAAGTCAGTAAAACAGAATATAAAATTACATATACAGTAAGAACCTAACTATATACTTCCAAACTATTAGACATGTTTTTGAGATTGAGATCTTGGATGTTTTTAAACCTTTTTTCTACTCGGGTATTTTTTTGACTAAGCATTTAAAACTTTTATAATGGAAATTTGTTTAAACTTTCACAAGACTTAATATGGAATACGGAATTAAGCTATCAACTGCTACTGTCAAGTGCTGGATTTAGAAACAGTATTGTAGTAGAAAACAAATACAAATCCAAGAACATTGCTGTTGTATAAATTAGAACTAAAAAAAATAAATTAATATTTGTATAAAATCTAAACTAATTATAGGTAACCTGACATAATTTGATGGCTACTGATAATGCTCCTTAGTAAATTAAGAAATTATCCATCATTTGTTTTTTTAATTCATCATTATCACTTGAAGTTATACTTATTCATGCATTTAATAATATCTGAATGTAATTTTACGCATGAATGCAAAATAATGCCTAATCTTTTTACTAAAAACTTGCAATACGAGATGTATCTGCTCTCTCAAATTATTGAGACATCTGAGAACTGCATGTCTGGAGAAACAAGGGGCAAAGGAAAACTCAAAAATTGCTCCTCTGGTAGAAAATATACATACAAGTAATTTACCTGGGCAAAGTTTTATTTTCCGGTGAAGGGTCCTTTTCCAACCAGCTTTCATAAAGTGATTTACCCTCAAAACCATCATCGGGGCTGGAGATCTGGAAACGTAAGTCAAACACTGGGAATGAGAGGCAGAACCACTGAGCTTACGCCAATGTAAAACCACACGTTAGCTAATATCGCCCTCTACTTTTATCTATATGTACATTTGAGTATCATATTCTTTATAGAGAAATATGCTCTTACAAATGGCAAGGAAAAAAATCCAGCCCAGATTCTTGTTCATTTATTTCTAATTCTGCCATGTCCCTAGGAAAAAAAACCTCCCGCTTATTCTGGTAAACTTTTTAATAGCGTTTCAGATTTTTAACACGTGTCACCACTTTAATGTTTAGCACCTCAGATGTCTTTTACTGGGAAGTCACTGGGGGAAATCAGATATAGAATATTTACTTTAGTAAACTGCTTTTGTCCAAGATGACCTACAGTGAGGCCTTGGGGCAACCGACAGATACTAAGAAGCTAAGCTTGAAACTGTCAATATAAATCCTGGTTTTGTAGGTCAAGCGGGGTGAGGAGAAATCTTTTTCTTTTCAGTTTTATTAGGTAGAATTATCACAATTTGACTGCACACACACACATTCTGCATGTTAATACATGTACACAGTATACTGCATATATTTTTTTTTGTAGTTTACATGTATGTACTGATCAGTGTTTTCTCGGTGTTCTGCTTCCCCTTTAAGCCCCAGTTTCTCACACATGGAAATGGGGATAAGGGTGCCCATCGTAACACAAACATCATCTCCTCTGACATCATCTCAGGCCTTTCAGAGAGCTGGCTGGTTATTCCCTCATCATCGCACACCAGGTCCTCAGCTTAAAACCAGTCTTGACTCCACCGAGGCCTCCCTTTCCCCACCAGCTTGTTGGAGCTGCTGGGATGCTCTGCCCACTTCCAGCCAGATGACTGGGCTCTGCTCTCTCCTCTGCTCCTGCCCACCTGGAATAGCTGAGACCTGGCTCCAATGCCTCCATCCTGCTTAGACTGAATTACCTGCAAAACCCTCCTCACTTTCTGGATTCACACTATGGCGGTTCCAGCACCAGCCAGAGCTGTGTGCCTTTGGCTTGCGCAGCCTGGATCAGCTCGTCTGTCTCAGCCATCCACACGGGCACAACTGCTGGTCCTCCCCCATTATTCCCACCCTCATGTTCCTTTCTTGCTTCTCTCAGGCAGCTTCCCTTCCCTCTAAGCTCAGCCCTCTTCACCACCCCCACCCTCTCCCCAGGTCACCAGCAGGGTTGGACTGTGCCAACACACTCAGGGTGATAAAATTACAAGAATCCGTTTACAGGAGGGTAAGTCTCCTTCTTCTACTGGGTTTTGGTATGGCCACAGATAAGCATCGGCCTTTGTACAAAGGGGACAGACCCAAGCTTCTCCTTCTTGGCCTTAAATTCTTACTACCCCTTTGATCAAAGGCAGGAGCCTCCTCTATAGGACAGAGATTAAATGCATCTCCTGAGAAGGATTCTCCTGTACGGACTGTCTGTACAGCTTGCTTTCAGATAAGATGTTTTTAATGGGACATTCCAATGAAAGGACACTCACTTGGGAGAAGGAGATGTTAAAGACACTGATAGTGAGAAGGACAGGGCAAGACAAAGGGCGACTGGGAAACAGGACCCACAGAGAGGGGATGCCTACTTCCCACTGTCATCCCAGTGTTACCTACTTGAAAGAAACGTTTCTATAGTTAAATTCTGTAACGGAGGATTGTTTAAATGAAGCACATAGATATTCAACGAATAGATTACATAATTTTTAGCGATTCAAAGTGCATTAGGGTTTTCAGAGCACTTTTTACATCAATAACTAAGTTATAAAATCCCTGTGTGCCAAATAAGCATGCGGAATCATTTCTATCTTGCTTTTAGACTTACTACAGCTTAACCTGTTCACCGCATTGACACAGAGTAATCTTTCTAATGAACAAATATGATAATGTGCAAGCTTGTTAGAGATTCTTTAGTTTCTCCATCACCAGATTTATGAACACTTGGGCCTACCTGTCAGGCCCCATTTCTTACCAGCTTTTTCACACAACACCATATTGCGTTACCTACAGGTCAGGAAATACGTTCTTTCACACAACCACATCTTTTTTAGGTCCTGTGTCCTCTGCTGGGAAACCTGCTCGCCTACTTTCACATCCTTCCATTTTACAGCCAACCACTAATTTTTCCATGAACACCTTCTAATGCTTCCCAACCTCCCCAGCTACCCCAGGGTTTTAGCTTCTCTCTTCCATAATTATTCTCCATTGTACACAGTATCCATATTCTAGGGAAGTATGATTCCTCATTTACAGGTCTGTCTCCTCCCTATATTACAAAGTATTTGGATTCAGCAACTGTATCCTTTTATCACTAGAATTCATTTCATAGGGCCTGATCTATAGTACCCACACGATGAATACTTGCTGAATGAATGAATGAATAGCCAAGGCAATCTTCACAGCCAAGGCTTTCCCATCCCAGCTCAGTGTTCTTCCTGTTAGATCAAAATAACTCTGCCATGTGAAACCATAGACCCTACACATTACAACAAACATACACAATTATTAAGAACTATTATTAGAACAGAGACTAGCACTACTATTTTCGTAGTTAGGTCACATAAGTAGTGTATTAAAGATTTTGTTCTGATTTGTTATTTATACAAATCAACTATGTCTGTCAATAGTTTAAATATCACTAAATTTAGAAAACAAGAGGTATTCATTTATCTACTCATCAGAAAACATTAAGGCAGATCTATTTACATACCTCTTTTGTCAGCTTATACACCAACTGGAAAAGAAGAGGTGTACAGTCAACTCTGAGAGTATAATTGCCTGAAAAATAAATAAAACAGAGTATTTTAATACTTCCAAATGAATTTCGAACCTATATTTATTTCTAACTTTATTCTCTAATTATAAACAAGATATAATAGACTTCAAATTGAAGGCATCATTCCTGGAGAATTAAAAACAGGGTGGAACCTAGAGATTTATCACATTAAGTGAAGTAAGTCAGATAGAAAAAAAAAATATCAGACGATATCATTTATATGTGAAATCTTAAAAAAAAAAAAAGATCAAATGAACTTATTTACAAACCATAAATAGACTCACAGACTCAGAAAACAAACCATGGTTACCCAAGGGAAAAGGGGTGGGGGGAGGGATAAATTAGGAGTTTGGGATTAACATATATACACTACTATATATAAAATAGATAAACAAGTTCATACTGTATAGCACAGGGAACTATATTCAAAATCTTGTAATAACCTATAATGGAGAAGAATCTGAAAAAGAATATATATGTGTGTGTATACACACACACACACACACACACACACACACAACTGAATAACTTTGCTGTACACCTGAATAATTGAATAACTTTGCTGTAACCTGAAACTAACAAACATTATAAATCAAATATACTTCAATAAAAACAAATACATTTTTAAAATAGATACCTAAGTAGGTAGGTAGGTAGATAGACAGTCTGGCTAAAACTTAAAAAAAAAAAAAGGTGGAAATAATTCTGCAGGAGTAAGAGAGGCTTATGTACACACTCAGGACGGAAGACGGCAGAGGCGGACTTTGCTGCTAAGGCAGCGGCTCCCACAGTCCTAGTAAGGGTCATCGTTCATTACGGCAGTAGCACTTAGGGGGTCTTTGGCAAAAGAAATGGTAAGGCCACAATGTTCATTTCTCATTCATTCATTCAATTCAGTATCAAGACATTAGGTTAGAGCATGTCAGTAACTACTAAGTGTGCTGGGACTCTCATCTAGAAATAATCAAAATACAATGGAAGTCTAGGGATACACACGCCACGTGCCAGGGTCAAAAGGAAGTCTGTAGTCTTGGCTAACTTCAAAGTTGTTCCAGTACATACAGGAAGTATTTCTGTATGAAACATTGTAGCCCAAATTTTAAAAATATCTCCACAGGAAGAATGTGATTAAATACTAGTTTTAAGTAGTAGACCAAGATAGGCAAATGGTAAATGTACTACGGAAATTAGGACCAACAGCTTAGTTATGAATCATATTGATTCCTCTGAATTATTAATGATTTTCTCTCTGGTAAAAGGGAAAATGGAGATACTGAGGCATCTTACAGAAAGAGGATAATCTTAGATAGTTTACAAGTTGGAGTCGATAGACTTAAATGCTGGTATGCTATTTAATAACAATCTGAAATAAAATTTACCTTCTATGGATGAATCTGCGTTGATATAGGCAACCCCTCTCTCCTGAAGTGTTTTCACATTCTCCTGTGGTTGAAGCAAAGCTGTCACTTAACTCACACCATTTACAATTGTGCAAATATCAACAACATAAACAAATTAATTCAGTATAAGGATGGTCTGCAAATACCATTATAAATCAAATACCTATGCTTTTCACCATTAATTTCTAAAAAAACGCTATGAACTGGTTGGCTGACAATATTAATGCAATTAAAACAAGAAAGAAAAACATTAGTGATGCTGTAGCTATTGTTCATAGCAAAAGCTGGGAGACCCAGAGGAAAACTATTTTCACAGTGTGGTGCCTGATCCCCTGCACAAGAGCATGAAGGGGGAAGGCTCGGGGATTCTCAGCATCACCCTGGATCTACTGGATAAAAACTGCTCAAAGTAAGCCCGGAAATCCATATTTTTTAAAAGGCAATCCTTACATACACTGAAGTATGAGACCCCCTTGACGTTGGGGACCTATGCAAATATATCATTTTAAAAGACAGAAGCTGGAGATTTCGATGTATCCAAATTTTTTTTGAAAGAAAAGATATTGATGCAGAAAAAGAACAAAAAAAAAAGGAGGGGAGGACAGGGAAAAAAACAGAAGGAGGGAAGGATGGATATTAGGAAAGAGACAAAATTATTTCTCTATCACTCACGAACGTGCACACACACACTCACACACACACATCCTAGAAAGATACAGCAGAGAAAGACGAATGTCATCACACACAGATGGGAATATGCAGAAAGAACTCTTTTCTTCTCTCTCTCTCTAGCTTGCTACCTTATAAGAACATGCTACAGTAAAAACATCTAAAGCTGTGAGTGGTTATCCCACAAATGAGGGTTCTCACCTCTGCACCTACCCACAGGGGCCAGATGACAGCTGACTCTGCTATAAACAGAGGCAGAGTTTCCATTACAACAGAGTTACAGTAGAAATAAAGAAGATTCCTTAACTATATGTGAAGAAGGTAAATATGCTGCTGAATATGATCAAGAAGCTGGTAGAAAATGGGAAACAATACTGAAATTGTCTTTTAACCCACATATATTAAAATTAATGCAAGGCATATTATCTTATCTCTTAGATTTATTTTATCTGTATTATAAGCTGCTTAAATTATAGAAACAGAGACATGTACTTATATATACATGTATTCACAAGAAATTACATATTTCTAAAAGTAAATGAGCTTAATGAATGAGATCTGATTCATCTAAATAAGTCTATTCCAAAATGCATATTCATAACACCAACGTAGTAATAAGACTTTGCAATATAAATGGAATCAAAGGTGATACAAGTAACTGTGTGATTTTATTCCCAAACTTATTTGATTCATATTATTATTTTAAAGTATGAGGAAATGAGTCAGAAGAAAAGTATTTTAAAAACCAGACACAATGGCAAGAAATATATGACATCCTTTAAATCAATTCTATAAAATCTGGACTTAGATGAACAAAACAGAGGGTGGTCAAAGGAAAGTGCTTTCTGGTGCAGCTGCCTTTAAAAAAGTACACAAGCTTACCTTGCACATTTAAGAACTTAAGAGTTACTGGACAGAGAGCCTAAGAGAAGATGAAAGAAGGGAGCCTAGGAGAGACACTTAAAGTTAAAGCATTAAGAGCCAGTGACAAGTGAAAATTAATCATAACTAAAGAGAAAATAAATCCCTGAAATTGTAAAGTAATTCAATTTACAGAATCACTGCATTATACTCAACACGCAGGCCCTTTTGTAGATGGTACACTATACCTATGGTTACAATTTTCTATGGAATCCGTAAAGGTGAAACTATAATCAAAGTATAGTCATCTTAAAAGAGTATCTTCTGTTTTCCTAGATAGAAGAAATCCAAGGAGACTTCAAAAACTTGAAAATTAACCCAAAGGTTCCATACAGTTTTTAGATAAGTTAAGTCACTTGTCAGAAACAGCTTCCTAGACTTGACTATTTTCTGAGCCTACAGATTTTACTTATTTTTCACAAAACAAATACAAATAGAAACTAAGATATTTCAACAATAATGAAAAAACTGGTTTGTGCCCAGTAATTAAGAGATTATCGTTTGGCCAAACTGATGTAAAAGCAAAAACAAACCCTGTTTCTTGAATTCTCTTGAGTATTTATCCAAATTAAAGCCATATTAGATAATGGAACCCATTTGTGATTATCCTGAGATACATATATTTGCTCCCCATTGACCAAGAAAGTAAGTTCTCCATCTTATTTACCTCAGCCCATTCTGTGGAACCCAGAAGTCCAAATTCTTCTGCATCCCAGCTGGCAAAAATGATAGTTCTCCTAGGTCTCCAGCCTGAAATCATTGTTAACATATACAGTTAGGTACACACCTGCCCAAAAACAAAGGAAAAATCACTGAGTCTCTATTTGTCATCACTTGCCAAAAAATCATTATTTACCTCTACTCATCAGCTTTCCAAAACTCTGGACAACTTCTTGCAAACCTGCAGCCCCACTGGTTGGGTCAATACCTCCAAATACCCAGGCATCCCGATGACCTCCCAGAATCACGTACCTGTCTGGAAAAGAAGGTGTCCAAAAGAACTACGACTTAGAATGCATTATAGAGAGTAGTAACTTATGTTTTTAAATTAAACTTCCTCTTGCTTGAGTTTCCTCCATGGAAAACCATCAACACCATAAGGTAGAGTCTTCTTTTAGAATTTACCATTGTTTATTTTTCAATTTAATTATTTCATATCAGCCAGGAAAATCAAGAGTTGACTAAGATTTATCTTCTCTTACTCTTGTAATCTTTGTAAAAAAACGTTCCAAAAATTTTTTTTAAATTCACCAACTCACCAGGTTCCACAGATCCTCGGATAGTTCCAATTACATCGTAAATTCTTGTGATTTTATTGATGTTATGAACATGCATTTTAACCTTCCTAGAATTTCACAAAGGGAACAAATTACTTCACAGAGCATTATGCCTAACAGATTCCTTCTGATGTTTTATTATGAGAAATCTCAAAAGTACAGAAAACTATTTAATAGGATGATAAATTCCCATATAATCACCACCTAAATTCAGTCACTGTTAATACTGTTGAACCATTTGCAAGTGAGTTGCACACATCGTGACATTTTATTCCTACGTATTAAAGCGTGCACCTTGAGGTCAAATTTTAAAAACCCTATGTCAAAATTTTGTATTTTTCCTTCCTCAAAGCTCTATGGTTGGTATTTAAAGTTCAAAATATTCTGTATTCAACATCTTGGGTATTTATTCGACAACTTTTATACCCTACGTAATTACAAAAATAAAGCAGAGAGACCATTATCTATTAAAGGACAAAGAAGCCTATTTTTCATGTGTTTTGTAGTTACATTAATCCTGCTACTCAGTATCTTTTTCCAACATTACTGAAGTGGTCTATAAGTACAGTGTTAAAGAGCTGACTGAGCGATGCCTACACGAAACATGATAAATTCTATTGTTAAAGGCAATTTGGAAAGCACCTGCTAAAATGTATGAGACAACAATACGATGAAAGTTTTCCAGGCCATCATTGCTGTGGTTCAGATTTGGGCCTGCCTTTTAAATATTCATCACGAAGTTACAATTAACCAAATTAGAATTAATGGGAAAGTACAATAAAGCTCAGAAAGACAGAGGAAAAAAATGTCATTCACATTTCATAAATCCAAAATGACATGAGAAAATGTTGGGCTTCTTTTTCACAAGGGAGCAAAGTTTTTACCTCTGGTGGGGTCACAGGAGGTGGGCAAGGAATCCCCGAATTTTCTAATTTGTGGTTCATTTCTGAATGGAAGAACTAACAAGTCAAAACCTATATATTGTGAAGTTGCAGATTCTGGTTTTTCCCTCCGAAAGTATGTTGTACTTCTGAATGTATATTTAATTCATGTCCAATATTCAACTAATGCCTTTGGGGAAAAATTAATCAGGGTGGGTTTTTTTGGGGGGGGCGCATTTTAAGACATTAAGTAAAGGGTCTATTTTTGCTACTGAGAAATAAATTTAACAGCAAAAATCAGAAATATTACATGTATGCATATGCATGACTGGGACATTGTGCTGTACACCAGAAATTGACACACTGTAACTGACTATATACTTCAATTAAAAAAAAAAAGTATTGTTTAGCATGTGTTTCTAAATATACAGACCTAAAAGCTACCAATTTCATTGATATTAACTCATTAAATGAAGAGAATTAAGAAAAGAATAATACAATAATGAGGAATGAGGAAAAATATGTTTTAATCTAAACATGAAAATAAACATGGGCCATCTGTTCAGACTCTCCAAGAAGTTCATCCACACCTTTAACCCTTACATCTTCCTAGTTTTTAGTGTCAGACTCCAGAAGTACCAGAAGGCGTATCTACAGTTGACCCCTGAACAGCACGGGTCTGAACTGCATGAGTCCAGTCACTCGAGGATTTTTTTCACTAAAAGTGCACTATGGTACTATGATCTGCAGGTGGCTGAACACATAGATGTGAAACCTCAGATACAGAGGGCTGCTGACTGAACAGTAATCGCAGATTTTCAACACAGGCAGGAGGCCAGTGCCCCCAACCGCTGCGTTGTTCAAGGGTCAACTGTATTTGTTTGCCCTGTTATCACATTTCAAATAAACTGAACTCCAGAATGCAGGCTCCACTGGGCAGAGGTATTTGCCTGTTTGCTTCGCTGCTGAACCTCCAGTACCCAGAATGGTGCCAGGGGTATAGTAAATGCTCAATAAACCATTGTGAAATGAATGAATATACTCCTGCACGGAAAAATTGAAAAAAACCTTCACTCATACATCAGTTACCTCTGCCTATTACTGTCTTTGACTACACTATTTTACAACTCTGTAGAGACAGAACTTCACTTGCAGAAATGTAGTGACACAAATACTTCATGTCCACTGAAATGCACAATTCGTCTAACGAATGTTCAATTGACTCCTCGCACCCAGTGTGGAAGAAATCAGGTTTTTTTGCTATGAAGCATCCTCATTTCTGCATTCTTAGCAAGTTTATTTTTTTCTGTCATTGAATTGAGTCCCTCCTTTCCAGTTCCCTTGCTAATTAATACATTAAATAAAATTTTTACATATGTTCATTTTGTATTTGTATGAGAATTATGGTTTTACTTTAAAAAAAAATCACAGATTATCATTTTTGGAAGCCCAACTGAGCTGTACAATGGATTCACCTTGAAGAACCAGGAACGGGCAGCTAAAACCCAGACGTGTCTTCTTTCAGCTCTCAGATGTAAACCCCAAGCCGCAAAAGAACTGCATCTTGGCTGAATCTCTGTATCTCTAACTTAATTTTTTCCTTATTTTGGGTTTGTTTATGTTTCTAGTTTGCATATGGCAGGTAAGTTACTCCCCATTTGTGGTGGCAATGTTTGGGAATTTGGTTTCATGTCTTGTCATTTGGTAATCTCTGTAAATGGATTAACTGATAATCAAGATTTCTTTTGGGTGAGATGACAGAGAATCTTGTTTTTAGCAATTTTTTAAAACTCTGTGTATTTGTCCACTTAGAGCACAAATCAAATTAAGGGATCTGTGCCCAAGATGCAGGTGAACAGCTTTTTGATAACTTGACCAGGGAAATTTTCTGTTTCTGAGTTTACTTCTGAACTGTGATGTGACTGAAGCTACATGTTCTTTGTTTTCTCTGTGTCTGTATGTGTCTGTTTATAAGTCAGAAAGGCCTATACTTTTCATTGTGTCCCTCCAGAGGGTATTAATAAATCAGCTAATAAAGTCTCTTATGTTAAAATAACTCCATTCTGAGTTACAATGTTAAACAAGCACTTATATAAAATATTTCTGAAATTCCTATGAAATAAATTTGAACTAATACCTTAAAAGTTGTGAAATTAAAAACAAATTCTTATAGAACTTAAAAAATACTGTAAGAATCTAAATTCACATTGTTAAGGTGAATCATTAGCAAACAAGACCGAGCTAATGATTCTAGTTGAATAAAAACAGCTACATCTTCTCTGACTCATCAGTGTGAAGTTTCCCTTTCCCTCTACATTCCAAGCAAATTGAACTCCTCAGAGTTCTGATCGTGCCATGCTGGTTCCCAGCTCTGCACAAGCTGTTCTCTGCAGCTGGCGCTTCCTGCCGATCTTGATCCAGTGGAAATCTTACTCTTTCTGCAAAATTAAGCTCAATGAACACATTTCCTGTGATCATTCCTCCTCCACAACAGTGCTGTCCTGGGTTAATAACAATAATAACTATAATGATAAGTGCATCGAGCCTTATCATAGGTACGAGCTCACCCATTCTAACCATTTACCCCACCCCCACAGGAAGTGATCAGCAAAGTTCGGCTCCTTTCTCTCTTCTCTTCTACTCCTTCCTTTAAGTTAACGTAGTGTTTTGCATGCATAGCATTCTGATAGTTACCTGAAACACTGTTTTAAAACGTTAGTTGAAAAGGGAAGTTAAAATGTTAAACATGTTAGTCAAATGGATTAATTTTTAAGATCCACGAAACAAATGTGCTACCACTGTTGGAAGAATTTAATACATCCATCCATAAGTACTTTTTAAGTGATACAAAAGATCAATTGTTTATTATGAAAAATGAGAAAAAGAAGATAAACAAAATATATCGGGCAGAAGACCTATCTTGGTATTGTTTCATTAAACATAAAACTTTTCCAGGATACTGAAGTGATGTGACATTACCTGAAAGAACCATGCCCTGTAAAGCCAGGTCCGATATTGTAATCCACATCAAGGCTTCCCTTCCAGCTCGCATCTGGTGGAGCAGCGCCTCCCAGGTAGCTGTCAAGGGAAAATGAAAATCACAGAAAAAAGCTGAGCACCACGACAGAAGGAATCATAAAGTGTGACGACGAGATCTTTCACTCATTTAACACGTGTCTACTGAGGATTTATTTACTAGGTGCCAAGTACTGTAAAATTCCCTTCCCTCATGGAGCTTACATGGGGGCGAGAGCCACAGCTGAGATAAAATAAGGAAAGCACTTCCTAGGTTAGTGACAAGAGCTAAGGAAAAAACAGAACAGTGAGGGGCAACGGGAAGCACCAGTCTCTTTCCATGAGGTCCGGGAAATCCCAAACATATGAATTTCATGACTGCGTTAAGGAAAAGAAATTACTTTCTAGAGAAACTGCTGATTACACAGTAGCCACTCATAAAGCAATTATTAAGTTGTATTGGGACATACATTAAAAAGTGGAAGTTAGGAAATCTGAAAAGGAACAATAGTTTTGAATACAATAAGAGCAAACTTTACTTGAATGTGTATCATATTATAGATACTTACACACATGACCTCATCTACTTACACTAACTCTATCAGGGAGAAACTATTTCTTCCTTTTATGGTGAAGGAAACTGAATCACAGAAGGACTGAGTAGCCGGTACAAGGTCACGTATCCAGTAAGTGGCGGGCATGATCACATTTGTAAAATGCAGGTCAAATACAAATATCAAATCTAAGAAAATCTAACTACTTGGAAAACCTCAAATCTGTACTTTTAACTTTGGACATAGTTTTGCTTTGGAGACTTTCATTTGTAGCAAACACAGTAATGTCTTCTTATTATTTCTTAGCTACTAAACTGACTGCTCTTCTTAGAGAATAAAAAGATGTGCTCTTCAGGGGTAATTCTGGTACAAGATGTTTTAACATAATTAGGTTACACTGGCTTTAGAAGAGAAAATGGACATATTAATGTAAAGTATTTTATTCTCAAATCCAATGAGAAAACTGTACCGTAGTAATACTTCTGCATCATTATATCCAATGGGATGAACAGGGATCTGGGGGATTCCCACTCCATCTTCAACATCAAGTCTAAAGGTATACTCTAAAAAAGACAACAGCAAAAAATGAACCCAAAGGAAGAATCTGAGCAAGGGAGATAAAGGAATTTCTTCTATTACCATTGCAGAGTTGCTCTATGTTTGAAATTATATTAAAAATTTAAAGTTCTCCAAAGTCAATGATGATTTTACCTAATATGGTCTATTTAATTCAACAGTAAGAAATTAAATCATTTACATTTTAATGTAAAATCAATTACAGGAATTATATATTACAAACTTGCTTTGACATTTCATATAATTCTCTTAAATTTTACAAGAACATTTTATTTCTTCAAGGATATCTAGAGAAGCTTCAGTTGACCAGATGCCTGGAAAATATGTTCCAGATTCTGAAACTAGAGATAACTGAAAAAAAAAATTTTAAAGAATTTATGAGATACTGGGAGTAAGTTATAAAGATGTCATTCAAATAGTAATACAATAATCTCCTAAAAGGAAGACTGAAAAGTATTGTCAGGCTTAAAACCTAATGCGAACATTGGCTTTCAGCCAAAATAGAATTGTATAGAGCGTTAAAACACCTATCTTAGAAAAAAAAGGGAGATAACAAACAAATGACATCAGATTCCACCTTAAAAAGCTAGAAAAAGAGCAAATAAAGCAAAAATAAGCAGGAGAAAGGATATACTAAAGATCAGAGCAGAAATCTAAGTGACAGGAAACAGAAAAATGATAAAAATTATTAATGAAATCCAAAGGTGGTTCTGAGAGGATTAATAAAATCGATAAATCCCTAGCAAGACAGATCAGGAAAAGAAGAAAAAATGTATAAATTGTCAGTATCAGGAATAAAAAGATAATATTATGAACTGCATGCCCATAAATTCGACAACTTAGATGAAAAGGACAAAACCCTTGAAAGAGACAAACTACCAAGCTCACTCAAAAGTAGATAACCTTGGAGTGGGAAGGGATTAATGGGAATTCAAGATGTGCAAATACTACTACTATATGTAAAATCGAGAAGCTACAGATTTCTCCTGTATAGCACAGGGAGCTATATTCAATATCTTACAGTAACCTATAATTAAAAAGAATATGAAAAGGAATATGTATGTGTATATGTATGACTGAACTATGATGCTGTTATTTTTCTTTCTCTTTCTGGCTTACTTCACTTAGAATGACAATCTTCAGGTCCATTCATGTTGCTGCAAATGGCATTATTTTATTATTTTTATGGCTGAGTAGTATTCCATTGTACAAGGGCGGGAAGGGAGTGGGTAGGGATAAACTAGGAGTTCCAGATTTGCAGATACTAACTACCATATATGAAATAGATAAATAGCAAGTTTACACTGCATAGCACAGTCAACTATATTAAACATCTTGTAGTAACCTATAATGAAAAAGAACATGGAAATGAATATATGTGTGTCTTTGTATGACTGAAACACTATGCTGTACACCAGAAACTGACACACTATAACTGACTACACTTCAATTAAAACAAACAAACAAAGAATAAATAGATAACCTAAACAGCCACACATCTATTGAAGAAATTGAATTGGTAGTTTAAAACATTCTGACCAACAAAATGTCGGACCCACCGATATGAATTCACTGAAGAATTCTACCAACATAACAGACAAAATCAAACCCATTCTATATAAACACTTGCAGAAAAATGAGGATGAAATAGTTCCTAACTCATTCCCTGAGGCCAATGGTACACTGATGCCAAAATGAGACAGAGATATTACAGAAAATAAACTTATAGAAGAATATTCCTTATGACTAAAGACAGACTCTTAATAAAATTTTAGCATTAATCACACAATATACCAACAATATACAAAAGAATAATACATTGTGACCAAGTAAAGTTTATCCTCGGTTGTTTTGGTTTAATATTCAAAAATCAATCTGTATAATTGAACAAAAGTAAATAATAATAACTTAAGATCATTTTAGTGGATGCAGTAAAAGCATTTGACAAAATCCAGTATGTACTGATACATGTGCTAAGATAAAAACCTGTAGCACTTTAGAACAGAAGCGGATTTCCTCAATTTGACAAAAAGAATCTACTTAACGACCTACAGCTAATATCATACTTAACAGAAAAAGACTGGAATAATCTTTGGGACAGGATCAAGGTAAGAATATCTACTCTAACAACTTTTTTCAACAATATTCTAGAGGTACTAGCCATTACAATAAGAAAAGAAAATCCAGATTGGAAATATAGAAATAAAACTGTCTTTATTTGCAGATGACATGACTATCTATGCAAAACTGATGCACAGATGCAAAAAAAAACTATTAAAAACTTACAGCTGCTTAACAGAGAAAGACTACATTTAATTTCTTAAAAAGTTATACATCTCTCTTATTATCCAGCCATTCCATTTCCATGTATTTACTCAAGAGAAATAAAAGCATACATATATAAAATGACTTGCATACAACTGCCCATAACAGCTTTATGTGTAATATTCCCAAAACTAAAAGCAATCCAAGCTTCAAACAAATGAATAAACAAACTGTAGATTATCCATCCAATGGAATATCATGCAGCAAAAAAAAAAAATTTGAAATGAAATACTGATACAGATACCAACATACATAGATCTCAAAATAATTATGCTGCCAGAAAGCAAATCAATGAGGGCCTAGGGACTTGCAAGGAAGTAGGTAGGAAGGGTTGAAAGGAAAGCTTTACAGAGATGAGAGGAAACTTCTGGGTAATGGATACGTTCATTTCTTAACCTTGGAAGTGATTACACAAATGTCAAAACTTTTCACATTCTACATATTAAGTAACACACACAATAAAAACTCATTGGTATTTTTTAAAATACAACTGTGTGATCTAGAGAAGAATAAAATCACTGGGCAATTCAGGAATCCTAAATTCTAGTTTGGTTAAGAGTAGTATCACTTTGGACATGAGGATCTGTGTTTCTGAACCTCTACTAAAGGCAGAGAACTGAACTGACCCCTCTCCTCTCCATGTCCACACCTCAGGAAAATTTAAAACTAAAGTCATACGAGAGAAAGGCTTTTGAACTCCTAGCTATAGCAATCCCAAATATAACTGCACAAAGTTTTGATGTCATTCTATAGATGCTTGTTTATATGCCTTCTAAAAGGGCTCATCTCTTACCTTTAGCTGGATAGCCTGGAGTGAGTGGGTCACCAGCACCATTCAAATTTAGCACATTCCCTCTCTGGGCTGTTGTTCCAGGAAGGTTCCAGCCTTTGGGATATGGCTGCACCCCAGGGGCAGAGTAGTCAGCTGGATCTGAGTACAAGATGATTCCGATGGCTCCTGCTAGCATGGCATTTTTAACCTGCGGGGGTAATGTGCAATTTATAGTGTAGAAAGGTCAGGTGACTGACTTACCTGTCTAATAGAAAATCGGTTTAATAATGTAAGGAAACCTACACGCTGCTTTTTTATCGTGCTGTTACACACTCAGTTCTCTTTGCCTTGAATATGATTTATCTCTTGGTAGACCTAACAACTCTCATTTATTCAACATAACTCCAAACAAATCACTGCCTTTTCTGTGAAACATTCCTTTTGTCCCTAAAACTGCAAAATTAATGTTTCCCTTCGTTACACGTCTTTTTTATTTTGTATATATTCCTGTTATAGGATAAGATCAAAGCATTGTAAAATATCTTTTAAATATCTTTCTCCTCTGCTACACTGAGGGTGTTTTTGAGAACAGGGACCGTGTCTTATTCACTTTTACTACCCACCCTCCAACATCTGGCAAATACAGGAAGCACTCTACAAATATTTGTGGAGATAATTTACAGTTCTACACAGAACAGCTGTAGTGTGTGAAACACTGCCCAGAGTGTTTTGTAAACACTTTTCTAATAATCCAAACAACCACAAATAGGAAAATCAATCCTGTAAGATACTGAATTCTTCATCACCAGAAGTATTGTAGCAAATGATAGATAACCATCAGTCTCAATCAACTCACTTCCCAATCCTCAGAAAGCACTCTTGTAATATCAGAGTACAATCTGCCACAAATTTTTGAAGCGCAATTTGATGATGTCTATTAAACTTTTCAAATAATATACAATCAAACCCTTGAACAACGCAGGGGTTAACGAGTATCATCTATAGCCGCCCCTTCATATCCGCCACTCCTCTGCATGTATAGATTCAACCCACCAACGCCCATGTAGTACTGCAGTGTTTACTTTTCAAAAATATCTGTGTATCTGTGGATCAAGGCAGTTTAAACTCGTGTTGTTCAAGGGTCAACTGTACACTATGATTTAGCCATTCAACTCCTAGGAATAAATGTATACTATAAAAATCCTCACACAAAGGTTCAAGTACACATGGACAAAGATGTTCACAATAGAATTATTCACAATAGTAACACGTTTAAGACAAGCCAGGCATCTGTCAACAGAGGAATGATTAAATAAACTGCTTATCAATTCTGTGAAATATTATGGTGTCATCTAAAATAACAAAGTATTTACTCAACAAGCAGGTATCAAGAAATTACTAAGCACCAATAACTATGTTAAGTGCTTTCAAACATAATGTCGATTAATTCTAATGAGGATTCTAAGAGATTAGTGCTATCATGACCATTCCTATTTCATACATGAGGAAACACTGGCACAGAAGTAACTTGTTCACAGAAAAAGTTGTAGAGAATAGGGACTCCAGACCAGCCCAGAATCCAGGTTGCATGGATCTAGACACCCACGCACTCCACCATTTCATTGCACAGCTCTCAACGTGTGGATGTGGAAGAATGCCCTTGAATTACTGCTGAGTGAAAAATGAAGCTATGCAGCATATAGTGCCTGATGCCCTCTTTGTAAAAAAAAAAAAAACTTATTCATAGAATGAGTAAGTAGACACATATTTAAATTCATATTTCATAGAACTAGGTCTGGAAAGAATTGTTAAAATTGATTATGTGTGGGCAATGAAATCGAGCAATGCAGGGGTAATTTTCATTTTTTACTTTATATAAAATTCCTTCCATGAAATTAAACAAATATTGCTTTGGTAATAAAATTATTAAAAATAATTTTCCTTTATAGATATGTGACAGGATTTTTTGTGCCAACAAAAGAAACAGCAAATTTATATACATCTAAAGCAATTTTGGAAACCGTAATGCAAGCTGATCATTTATATTAATAGCTTATATCTTATCTTCCTCCCTCTAGAAAAGTAAATAACACAATACTTTATTTCCTCTGAAGATTTTCCCGTATCTTGCAATAACAATCTTTCCAGTACAGCTGATGTTCATCTCCCTTTCTAGCTTGAAAAAATCTTCAGTACGAGCATAGTTCACATATACAAGCTCTCCCTGTAGGAAAACAAAAATAAAACTAAACAAAAAATATATAATACTGCTATAATTAAAGAGAAAACCAAAGAATAAGTTTGTTTCACAATATTGCATCATCCAAAGTTATCTTCCCTGTCTTGGGCTTAATAAATAGATACATGCTAATTCTGTGTTAAGTCTTTAAAAAATATTTCAGTATCCTCAAAGTTTAAAAAACAAAAAAGGACAATATATAAAACATTTTAAACAGTGTGTTCTGTTACGAAGAAATTATCAGTGTATACTGAACCACAGAAACCAGATAAATAAAAGTAATTTAAAAAATTCTAACTATGTTTAATTTCCAACCATGGTATTGACTTAAGAACTTCTGTAATGTGATCTATAAAATCAGACCTATAAATCTGTAACAAAGACTATGAACAAAGAAAAAAACCTTGTAAAAGTATCTGTTGCCCTTACTTAATTAAAGGCATGTTCAGCAGTTTCTCTGTTATTTCAAAGCATGGCATCTGTTTCATCAGGGTCTGATTTTTATATATTTATTTTATTTTTTTCTTTTTATGTTTTTTTATTTTTTTAATTATTTTTATGGACAGTATATACATCACTGAACAACGTATGAATCAGCATGTATGATCCAATTAATCTCCTTGGCTTTGGTCTTCTACATAGGTTTTATATAACAAAGCAAGGTTTAAAGAGTTGAATAAAAAATGTCTTTTATTTTACCTCTGGCACACCTTGGGGTGAGAAAGCGTTATACGGCGGCACAATATTGGTAACATTCTCATATCCATCTGGTGGTGGCTCAAGGTATGATGTTTTGAAAATCTAGCAAGAATTGAAACACATCAAGTTAGAAGTAGTCCAGATTGTTTTTAAAGAATAACACATTTTGTGGGCAGGAGATCTAAATAGACATTTCTCCAAAGAAGACATATAGTTGGCAAACAGGCATATGAAAAGATGCTCACTATCACTAATCAGCGAAATGCAAATCAAAACCACAATGAGGTATCATCTCACACCAGTCAGAAGGGCCATCAACCAAACGGCTGCAAATTACAAACGCTGGAGAGACTGTGGAGAAAAGGGAACCCTCCTACACTGTTGGTGAGAATGTAAACCAGTACAGCCACTATGGAAAACAGTACGGAGTTTCCTCAGAAAAATAAAAATAGAGCTACTATATGATCCAGCAATCCCACTCCTGGCTGCATATCTGGAAAAGACAAAAACTCTAACTTGAAAAGACACATGCACCCCAATGTTCACAGCAGCACTAGTTACAATAGCTGAGACATGGAAGCAACTAAGTGTCCATCAACAGATGACTGGGTAAAGAAGATGAGGTATATACATATACACACACATGAAATATATGTACCTACATACAATGGAATATTATTCAGCCATAAAAAAGCATAAAATAATGCCATTTGCAGCAGCAGCATGGATGGTTGGACCTAGAGAATATCATTCTAAGTGAAGTAAGTCAGACAGAGAAAGACAAATATTACACAATATCACTTCTATGTGGAATCTAAAAAATAATACAAATGAATCTGTATACAAGACAGAAGCAGACTCATAAACATAGAAAACAAATTTATGGTTACCAAAGGGAAAAAGGTGGGGAGGGGGTTAAATCAAGAGCATGGTATTAATAGATACACACTATTATATATAAAATACACAATAAGGATTTACTGTATAACACAGGGAACAATATTCAATATCTAATAATAACCTATATTGGAAAACACTCTGAAATACATATATATATATATATAATTATATATATATATATATCTGAATCACTATGCTGTACACCTGAAACTAACATATTGTAAATCAAATATTACTTCAATTTAAAAAAAAGAACAATGCATTTTGCCCGCAAGTATCCTGAAATGAGGTTCTATCATTAAACAGATAAATTCCATTGGCAATGATGAGAATGAGGTTTACCATTATTATTGTCTTCAAAGTAGTAGAAACGTCTATAAGTGCATGCAATCTCATGTAACTAAAAGTTCCCCTCTTAAATATAAAAACAGGGCTTCAAAGGTGGCACTGTCACGATTCCCCTCCTTCTCCAACTTTTTTTTTCAGCTTTCTTTGTGGGCCCCTTTTATTTCAAATGCATTCAAATCCCCAGTCCACTGCTTGCTCATTTTAAACTCCCTGAGATTTCACTGACTCTCAGAATATTATTCATAGCTAAAATACTTATGAAGCCCCAGTTTCAGACTTGTATATTTAAGGGCCTGAGACATTTCAGTTTGCATGTCCAAACTCAGTACATCTAAATTTGAATTTATCTTCTGTCACCGCAGGTGCTTCTGGGTCTGCATTCCCTACCACTACGAACAGCATCACCGCCAGCCGGACACCCGGGAGTCATCCTGAACTCTGTCTTCACCTCCTTCCTCCAGTCCATCGCTCATCAAGTCCCACTAACACTGCTTCCCAGCTATGTCACAAATCCAACCCTCTTCCTCATTCCTGCTAACATCCCAATTCAGTGCTCTATCATCTTTTACTGGACTATTGTCTTAAGACTCCAACTTCAGCCCCTTGCGTAGTCCAGGTCTCATCTGCATACGGTCCAAACTACCTACAATGCCTCCCTGCCACATCCTTCCATTGCTTAGGATTGTCAATGGTTCCCATTGACTGACGTTGAATTCTAAGCTCCATAGGACAGAGTATAAGTCCTTCTATGACCCATCCCCAAAACATATATACTGGTTTCTCTTATCATAGCCTACTTTGAATTCTTTTTTCCCAGCTTTACTGAGGTATAATTGACAATGCTATAATATAATTAAAGTGTACAATGTGATGACTTTTTTATTGTAGTATAGTTGATTTACAATATTGTGTTAGTCTCATGTGTACAGAAAAGTGATTCATATATACATATATATATTCTTTTTTTCAATCATCTTCCATTATAATTTATTACAAGGTATTGAATGTAGTCTCCTGTGCTGCAGTAAATCCTTGTTTATGTATTTTATACATGGTTGTGTGCATCGGTTAATCTGATACTCCCAATTCATCCCTCCTTTGCCCTTCCCCTTTAGTAACCATAAATTTGTTTCTATGTGTGTAAGTCTGTTTCTGTTTTGTAAATAAATTTATTTCTACGACTTAGATCCCACATATAAGTGGGATCTTTGACTTATCTCACTTAGTATGATAATCTCTAGGCCCACTTTGTGTATTTTACTCTCTTGAAATACAGAAAACCTCTTTAAGTTCCCCCAACAATACTAAACAGTACGTCTCTAAGCTTTTGCCAATATTTTCTCTTCTTCCTTCTCTTCCTTTGCTTTTTCATTTGGCTTAGGATCTCTCATGACTCACCTATCAGCTCTTCCAGGAAGCCTTCTCTAACTCCCAGGCTGCGCTGAGCGACCTTTTTCTGCGTAGAGAACCCTAGTCACCCTCTTCACTAGCACTTACCATATTGATCTGAAATGTGTTCCAATGTCTGCCTGACTTTATCTAAGCAAAGAAACCATGTCCTAGTCTTCATTCTGGCCTCACAACTAGTCCTGTGCCTAACATATAGCAAACACCAAATAATTCATTTGCACCTTATTAACTTTTGTAAAAAAAAAATAAAATAAAAATAAAATAAATTAGCAAATTTCTAGTTTTACCTGACCCTAAATTCCAATTCACATAAAAAGGTGGAGTTATAAAGTACAAGAAGTACCAACAATTCTGCATCACCTCAATTCCATGCTCATCCATGACTGATATATAGTTGGCATTCGTCATGTTAGGATAAGAAAGGAGAACATCATAATGAACCAAATCGGCTGAATCCAGTCCAAACTCCTTCCACTGGGTTTGGATTTTCTTGGCAAGTAGTAAATTTTGTTCTGTCCCTGCCAGATGAGGCAGTGCTGTAAAAGAACTAAGATGAAAATAAAAGTGGGAGGTAAAAGACGACATACATTCAGAAAATTCAGAATAGATCATGTTTGCCAGGCAGTCTTGTTAACATACATTTCTAGAGCTGTTTTCATCCTATTGCATGCAATTGTTAAAGTCCACGCATTTTTATTTTATATTCTCTGGTGCTCAGCTCTTGCCTGTTCTCCAGGAATTACACCATACAGTTTGGCTGAATTGAATTTGGGCACTGCTCTCTTGGTCCTGGGTCTAAATGATCTGAAACAGTTAAGTGACTTCACATAGTTCTGAATGAAATCCACTTTGCTTGAGGTGAACAATACTTCAACACAAGTTTCCCAAACCCCCTCCCTCCATAAGCATGGCAATGATACGTCTGAAAATTGCTTTTTTTGTCAACCACAGGACAGCCAAGTAAGATCAGCAGTAAAAGGAAAATCAGTACTTACTGAAAACTTACTATATGCCAGGATCTTAACCGGGTATATCTCATTTCATCCTCACAACCCTTCTCCCACTGTCCCCATTTTACAAATGAGGAAACAGAGTAGTTAAATAACTTGTTCATTATTTTCTATTAAATTCCAGGGCTAGAATCTGAAAGTTGCAGCCGTCACACCTTGAGAAATTGTGAGTTTTCTTTTTTTTTTTAAATCACTGATCTGATCATTTTGATCAATGAATTGCTTAAAACCCTTCTGTGGCTCCCTCCACCCTGTATTATAAAGTTCACACGGAGCACAGCATCTCAGCCTTTTCTATCTGATCCATCCTTTCAAATGGAGAAGGTTCATTTCCCATCACTCACCTTATGAACTTCTCTGCTCTGTATCATTTAATATACCAACATGTCTCCTACAATGACCACCTTCTGAGCCTTTGCACAAGGTCTTCTCTCAGATGTAAATATCATCCTATTTACATGAATCTCCCTGTATCACCACTTCTTGTCATTCACCTTTCCCACCTGTAAGCTATTAGCCAACCATTAGGACTCCTCAAGCATCTTCTCTTCTGTAAAGCTTTCCACTTCTTACATCATTGAATCAAAACTGCAAGTTACTGATATTTAATACCTTGCAATATTTGTTAAAAAAAAAAAGGTATTAATGTGTTTATAGACAGAAGTTACTTTATAGGTTTAGGAAAGCCAGAGCAGCCAGGGCTATTTAAATTCAACTTTACATAATTCATTATTGTTTTATTTTCTATAATGAGCAAATAGTATTCTCACAATCGGAGGAAAAAAGTGTATTTCCTGATATTAAGATGGGAGTAAGAAGTTCTGCCTCTCATCTTTCAGGCAACCCACGGAAATGAAATACAGAGGTGCAAAAAAAAAAAAAAAGGGCACCAGGGTATAACTTCACTGAATTCGTCCTTACAGTCCCAAGTTGGACACTGCAGCTCCAGGCATCACATACTCACGCTGTGATGTTCAGAAGAAATAAATACAAACAAGAACAGCTATTTCCTCTTCTGTTTCTTTTAACAGAGGAAAACAGACCCTTTTTATAGAGGGTCTCAGCTCAATTTTTTCCCCACTTCATCAGGCACAATGGGGCCATATACCTCTTCTCAAACTAACCTTTGCCCGAAGGAAGTCATAATGATTGGATTGTGGACCAGTCAAGAGATTCCCAGGCTGCAAGAAAGGTAACCCTCACTGAACACATGCCTTCCCCGGGGGAGGGCGACCACGATCAATGGTGGCCCTGCCAACAAGAAAGTGGCTGCGGAGAAACCAGCTCCCACTCCATTAATCCCTTTAAACCAATCTTGAATCCCTCCTTCCCCTCCAAGACTCTTTCACTGGTCATGAACCTCTACTCTATCAACAATTATATTGCCTCAGGGCCCTCTCTGAATGTTTGCTTGACTCCCGGCATTAACTGGTTTCCTGAGAGGACCCTGCTCACCAGCAAGCTCTCTTATTCCACATGCTCCCCCGTATCTCAGGGCCGGAAGATCAGCTAGGAGTCCTTCTTCCGCTCCACTGGCTCTTTCAAATGGTTTTCTTTTTTCTTTGTCCAAAAATAACAACTCTTTTAAAGCTCATACCAAAAGCCACCGCCTACCATGCCTTCTAGGTGCTTTCAAAACTGTGGTCACTCCTCTGTCATTCACTAAAGTCTTGGGCTTCTAATTCAATGTGATTCACTCCACCTCTATTCTTGTCATCATTCTTGCTGTGCAATTTCTAGCTTCCGTTGGA
The DNA here is from genome assembly GCF_048564905.1 of Vicugna pacos. Lineage (NCBI taxonomy): Eukaryota > Metazoa > Chordata > Mammalia > Artiodactyla > Camelidae > Vicugna > Vicugna pacos. Next base: position 14,298,709 of record NC_132996.1, read on the forward strand.
TGTAAGGGAAAGAACACCCAACTCCAACAAGATAACATCATGCACTATTCATACATAGCTTATCACTTTATGCTATATTACACATCAAAGCAGAGCTAAAATAAACAGACACAAATGTTAATCTTAGGTCAAGAGCATCACCACATGTTGCTTCGGACAGCTGATGTAATTTTCTAGGTGATTTCTTTTGGACACTTCGTGATATGCTGCAGATAGAGTTCAACAGTGTTAAATTTTACTTGCTCTCTTGAACATTTTTAGATATAAGCATTGTCTCATTTAATAAGACAATCTGCCATTTGAATGTATTGCATGAGAAATGAGTGAGTCTTTCTTCAAACGACATCCATCTTACTGCCTACAGATTCTTTGCCTATCTCTCCAAACAAGCAGCTCAAACGAGACATTTTGATTTTGGTTTCCTGATATCTGATGTGCCTCCATCATAAATAAGCTCAGATTTCATAAGAACAGTATAGCTGTTTTCATACCTCTTTACGAGAGTTCACTCTAGTTCACCCATGGAAAGTAAGACGGAACTTTGTGTTCTCATCAAATCACAGGACAGAGATGGGGAGGAAATACACTATTCTGTATGCAGGTCACCTTGTTCATTTGATTCTTGGGTTTGACTAGAGTCTCAGAAGGAGAGAAGAGAGAAAATGCTGCAGAAAATTTTAAGAAATAATGAACACCACCTTCCTAAAAGCAGTGAAAGACGTAAGTGTACACAGTCAAAAAGCTCAGAGAGCCATAAACAGAATAAATTTGAAGAAAACTATGCCTGGCACACAGTAAAGCTGCTGAAAATTAAAGACATGTGATATTTAACTTAAAAGACTTTGGACTTTCCACTGAATGCAAATACCAGCCAGAAAACAGTGAAAGAACATTCAAGGTTCTGAAACAAGGAGAAACAAGGTCATCTTAGAATTCTATATGCAAGAAAAATGTGCTTCAAAAATTAAGGTGAAATGAAGATTTTACAGGTGAAGAAAAACTAAGAGAATTGGTCACCACCAGACCCACATTCCAGGAAGTGCTTAAGAAAATTATTCAGAATAAATAAAAGTACCACAGGATAACCTAAATTGTCAGAAACAAACAGACCACTGGCAATAACAATAACAACAAAAAAAATAGTATTTTATATTTCTCAGATATTTAACTCTTAATTTGTTTCCAAGACATATAACTGTTCAAAGAAAAAGATTATAACATTATTTAGTGAGGTTTTATATTGTATGCATATAGGATATTTTTGATAGCTATCACATAAAGGATGGTAGAGAAGAGGGTAAATGGACAAACAGAAATGTGAGTTTTCTGTATTTTATGTTAAATGGTACAACAGTAACTGTAAAACTAGAGTGAAGCATTAGAGAGGTATCATGGAATCTCTAGAAGACTAACATAAAAAAAAGTGCAAGAAGGTATAGTCAAAAGATTAACTGAAATGAAATAAAATTTCAAATGCTCTCCTCACAACCAAAAAAAAAAAAGACAGAAAATAAGAAGTAAAGGAACAAAAACAAAGGGAACAGAGAATAAAGTGGCAGACCTAACTCTAACCATATCAATAGTTAATTCTAAGTTAACAGACTAAATGCTCAAATTAAAAGGCACAGACTACCAAAATTAATAAAACAGCATGTGGCAATTATATGCTCTCTACTGAAGGTTTATTTTAAAAGTAAGTTGGTGGATTAAGTTAAGAAGATATACCATACAAATGTAAGTGTAAGGAAGCTGATGTGGCTCAATTTATACAAAATATAATAGACTTAAAGATAGAAATTATTACCAAAGATAAAGAAAGACATTTCACAAATATAAAAGTTAGTCCTGTCTTGAACACATAACAATACTAATGTACGTATGCCTAATAAATGAGTTTCCTAATATATAATGCAAAATTTTATGGAATTAATGGGGGAAATAGACGATTTCACATTCCTGGAGCATTTTGTAACACCATTCTTGATAGACTGATCCCTCCAAAAAGCATCAGTAAAGAAATAAAGGTATCAACATATTAACCAGCAAGGAAGAAAAGAAGGACAGTCTTGTGATCATATAAATTAATGCAGAAAAACCACTTGACAACCGCCAACTAGAGTGTCCCTCACCATCCAGCACTCCAAGGACTAGGTCATTAGACACTGCAGTAGCCTAGCTCCCACACACCCGAAAGGAATTCAGGATAGAGAGCAGGAATGAGGAACTCTATGCTCTGGGAAAACTGGTAGACCAGGCCTAACTATCCTTACATGTTTTCAGGAGAAAATTTTATGAACCCAATTTTGGCATCTGCTCATAGCTAGAGAAGCACTAAAATCCTTAATGGAGACATCTGCTCCTCGGGACCAGCAGTCACTGTCTGCCGAGATGTGTGCTTGATTGTACGTACCCCCTTCACCAAAACCACGTGTGTACTGACCTCCCTCCACCCCCTCTTCGGAGCAGCTCCACAGAGCTATCTGAGGCCACCTCCTGGGCTATAGTCATCAGTAAGCCCCAAATAAAACTGAACTCACAGCTCTCATGTTTTTCATTTTTTCCCACTGGGCACAATATTAATACCTATGGGAGCCCATGATTGGGTTAACAAATTGTAACAGACCCCAGCCGCTTGTCTCCTTAAAGAAGAACAAATGTGCTCAGTAACTGCCTTGCAAGCAGGTGCCTGTGCATCCGCACTCCCGTCTTCTTGCCGTAAAAAGCAGAGAGGATGCCTTGCTCGCATAGGTTAGGTTTTAGATAGCACTCTGCTCATTGCGACCCAGGCCCTCAGCTATAAACACTGGGCGTGCCTGCTGTTAGATAGTCTTCTGTCCCCAGACAAGACGTGGCCGGTCTGGCAGTCTGCTCTAAGGTATCTATAACAATGTACCTCGTTCCCCTCTCCCCGTGACTTCTCTAAAGATAAACAAAGCCTTTGTACTCATTGTGACTTCTACAATCTCCAACCCAGCCTGTCTTTCCCTAAATTCCTGCATTCCATCACCCAACTGTTAGTGATTTCTCCTTTGATAGCACACAATACATGTGGGAGCATTTGAGAGGCTCGTGGAGTTGGCTCCCAACTCCCTCTAGCCCTCTTGACTTTTTCCACAGAGTCTCGAGTAATTCCGTCTCGGTGGGACTTCTGCCGGCCAGAACCCACAAATACCCATTCATGATTAAAATAAGACCCTCTTAGCAATCCTGCAATAGAGGCACATTTCCTTAACCTGATGAAGAGTTTCTACCAAAAAAACTACAGATAACATCAGACTTAATGGTGAAACTCTGAATGCTTCTAGCTAAGATTAGAAACAGGGAAAGAGTGTTTGCTCTCATCATTTTTATTCAACACAGTATTGGAATTACAATCAGCACAACAGGGACAAATACATAAACATATGGCATACAGTTTGGAAACAGAGAAATAAAACTGAAGACGGCCTGATTTCTTACACAGAAAATAAATCCTAATGAACCTACAAAAACTAGAACTAGGACATGAGTTTAGGCAGGTCACAGGATGCAAAATCAAGTGTTTCTATATACTAACAACAAACATGTGAAAACTGAAATTAAACACAATATGATTTACATTTGCTGCAAAGAAAATGACATAGTTTGATATAAATATAACAATACGTATATAGGATCTGCATCCTGTAAATTGCAAAATGTTCGTAAAGGAAGACCTAAATAATTGGAAAGCCTAACCATGTTCATGGATTGAAAGACTAGGCACAGTAAAAATGCCAAGCACTCCTAAATTGCTCTATAAAATTAATGCAATTATTATCGAAATCCCAGCAAGAATTTTTCCAGACATTGACATATTTGTTATATATTTTATATAAAAAGGCAAATGATATAGAATAGCTAAAACAATTGTTTAAAAGAACACAGTGGGAGGAATCAGTCGATGCCTTGTTACGGCTTACCACGTAGCTTCAATAATCAAGACAGTGTGGTGCTGCAGAGAGAAGACACAAAGATCAGCAGAGCATCGGAGAGCCCACAAATATGCCCAACTGATTAGTGACAAAGGAGCAGAAGCAATTAAATGGAAGAAGGACAGCCTTTCAACAAACGGGGCGAGAGCGGCTGGACGTCCACAGGTAGAAGAATGACCCTCAGCCAAACGTGACACCTTATGCAAAAATTAGCTCTATAAAGAATCATACACTGTAATGGAAAACGTAAACTATAAAATGTGGCGATGAAAAAAGAGGAGAAAAGGGATCTAGGACACGTCACAGAGTTCTCAGACCTGAACCCAAAAGCATGATCCACAGAAGGGAAAACTGATAAATTAAACCTCATTAAAATTAAACACTTCTGACCTGCAAATGACCCTGTTAAGATGTGAAAAGACAAATAACAGACTGGGAAAAATATCTGTACATCACAAGGCCAACAAAAGACTTGTATCTAGGAAATATAAAGAACTCTCAAAGCTCGATAGGACAAGAGAAAAAACAAAATAAAAAGGAACTGTCCAAATAGAGAACAGGTCAAAGACGGGAACAGGTATTTCACTGAAGATGGTTTTCAGACAGTGAATAAGCCCTGGAAAAAGATGTTCAGTATCATTAGCCACCAGGGGAACGTACATTAAAACCATAATAAGGTGTCATGAAACCTAATTACCTCCCTCCCCAAAAATTTTTTTAAAAGAAAGAAGACACAAAAGAGCACATACTGTATGATTCTGTTTATATAAAATTCTAGAAAATGCAAAGGAGTCCATGGTAAGGGAGGGAAGGGAAAAATAAATTGCAAAGGGCATGTTGTAAATTTTCTGTATTCTGAGGAGGTGCTCTGATGAGTATATTACACATCAGTCAATACGCTCAAATTGTAAGATTTATATGCAGTTTATTTTATGTAAATTATACTTCAATAAAACTTTTTATGATACTCCTCTGAAAGAGTCTGAATATAAAAATAAATGTCATGGTAACTGCCTTCAAGGAGTTCATAGTTACTCCCCTGAAAGTTATTTTTTCTCTTGTTAGGAGACTGGCAGATTTCCACTGATTCTTTTGTTTTCATTTTGTCCTATTTGTGTTACTTATGTTTGCAACATGCGATAAAGGTTTAATTTGTGGCAGACAGAATACGAAGCTTTAATCTCCTTTCCTCTGAATCAGAGTTTACAACCATCTTAATCTTCCTGACAGAGTATGACTTTTAAATACAATCACAGATTAAACCCAGGCACGGCGAACAAAGAATAACATTCAGTTGCAGTCCAAAGTTATATGAAGTTGAAACATCTCTTAATAAAGCAACCAGATACTTTTTCTGCACATTAAGTAAGGGAAGACAGACTTACTCTTGCAACATTCAAATAGATTTTACCTAAAGAGTGATATAAAGGAACATTTTCAACAACCGTGAATTTATGTATTATCATATAATTTCACACAAACAAGATTACTCACATGAATATAGTCAGTTTTGATACAGTTCTCTGCAATATTTTAAACACTTTAACATCAAATATGCAAAACAAACTTACCGAAGAAATGATTTAATGTTTTCAGCTTTCATCTCAGACAGCAGTCCGCCCCTTACGTTCTGGGGAGGGCCCACTGAAGTGGCTGTCTCTGTGAGAGGCTTACTAAGCCAGCCTGGAGGGAGAATACAAACACGTATGCACACTACATACACACATAACTGCTTTTGACTTTATAAAACTAGAAGCCCCGCCCCCAAAAAACAGCCCTTATCCGAGAAATACATCATGGTGAGCTTGACGACAATAACAAAAAAAAGTCACACAGATGCAGAAAACCTTCCAATTCTGCTGCTAATTCTGAGCCGGTTAAAGGAGTCTGGAGGAGGGGTATCTTTTCGCTTCCCCACGTGTCACGCATCACACGCGCCTCTAGCTTTCCTGTTCCCCCCGGGGTCTGGGTCAGAGCGCAGCGCCTCACACACACGGAGCCTTCCACAAATATTTACGTGATAAATGATTACGGAAGGGCAGCTTTTTGCAGCGCTGCCCATATTCGCTACAAGTTGTGCCTCCTTAACGGTGCTTGCAAGTGAAATCACCTTTTTCACCCCTGCGGATAGTGGCAACTCTACACTGCCCTTCCAGCCGCCCTTCACAGCACCGAGCAGTCGGTGCGCATTTAATACACTCGAACTCCGGCCACCTCTGCGAGGAAGGCGGAAGCGGCGGAGCTCGCCGCGCCGGGGGGTCGGCCGGCCAGGGCCCCCGCGCGCAGCCCAGCCCCGCAGCCCCGGCTCCCGGCTCCTCCGCGGAGGGGCGGCTGCGGGCGGCGGCGCCGGCCCCGGGGTCGGGTCGGTACACTTACCCACCAGAAATCCGCCCAGGAAAGAGGCCAGCGCTGCAGCCAAGCACACCCACAGGTGCGGACGACCCCGGGACTTGGCCATGGCTTCGGCGGGGCTGCGCGGGAGACGCCGGCCGCCGGGGCGAAGCTCGGGAGCGCGGGCGAGCGGAGGGCGCGCGCCCGGGGACGCGGGGGCCGCCCAGGTCGCCGCCCACCTCGGCCGCCGCCGCCCGGGCGCAAAGCCCCGCCTCTGCCCTCCGGCTCCGTCCAGAAGCGGGTGCAAATCGGCCCCAAAGTCCTGGCCCCCGTGAGCCCCGGGGGCTTTGGAGGGGAGAGAGGAAGCCCTGCAAGGGGAGGAGACAATCTTCCTGTTGGCGGGCAGCTTCCATTCTGTTGCTCCGGGACGAAGTCGGCCTGGGGTGGGAGGGAGCAGCTGAACGTGTCCCGAAGTGTTCCCTGAAAAACTGCTTACCAGCCTCTTTCCAGGAACTGCTCAATTTCGGCAGCAAGTGCCTTTAGCTGCTGCTTCTCCTTCCGTGTTGATTACCTTCCTGCCAGATTCTGGCTAATTTCTAACTGGTCACACTTGGGGAGCATTTCTGGTCCTGGCTGCTTCACGTGCTGCTTAACCAGGTACAGCATCCGAACTGATGGGATTGGGTTCTTTCGTTTTCCTTTCCCTGAACAAGCCTCCAAATTTCTGTAATCGTCAGTTTCTTCTTCTGTAACTGGGCTTTTCCCCTACCGCACCGGAATGTTGTGGGTTCAAATCAGTATTAACCACGAAAGTGCCTCGCACCATAACTGATGGTAGGTTTTCAACAAATGTCACCCTCCCTGCTTCCCCCTGCTATCTATCATGTTTATCCCAGACTTTTTCTTTAAAAGTGATAAAAAAAGGTTTATAAGATGGTGGCCCCCCAAAACAGGACACCTTCTTCATTCAGCCATTTCAGCCTAGAAGAAGTCTTTAGCATCCACTAACGGATTCCCTGTATCTGACTGAAAGCAGTTTCGCAGCCAGAGCAAAGCTGTCTGCCCAGGGGACTATGAAGAGTATAGCGCATCTCTGGTAATACCCCCAACTACACTGCGTTGTCTGAAGCCATGCTGACCTTAGTTAAGGTGTTAGAGCAGGCAGATAGCTAGATATGAGCAGAGAAAGGAGGACACAGAGCAAATGGCAGGAATTGGGCAGAAAGGAGCGTCACAGGCCAAATGCAGGAAACCACACATCATGTGAGCACCAGGGGTTCCTGGGCAGAGAAAGAAAAGCAGGAATCTTTGGGCTGATGAGGGGCCACACCTTTTGGCCTGGAGACCAACAAAGAAAGGTCAGGAAAGGCAGGAATTTCCAGCGTCCGAATGTAACCTTTTGCTCATTATGCCCTCATTTCAATAAAATTAGCCTTGCAGATCAGAAGTACCCATCATGCACCGATGCCATGACACTTCTGATCCAGACTAAATAAGGACGAAAATCCCTCCTCCCTTTGGGAAGGTGGAGTTGGGATGATAATCAGGCTCTTCCCTCCCCAGTAAATATTCCGCCCATTCATTTTTACTTCCTATGTAACCAACTTGCCGAAGAAACTGTGGGCAGCCACTCACCTGAGCCTGCCCGCTCTCCCCTTGAGAGTCAACTGTTTATTCTTTAATAAATCTTTACTTTACTTTTCTCAACCTCTAAGTCTTGTCCCTCAATTCTTTGGGTTGGATCCACCAGCAACAAAGGCACTTTTCTTTGCTCCTAACAAGTTGCTAGAAAAGTCTGATTTCTTTTTTTGCACTGTAATTGTTGATGGGCATAGCTGACATTTTTCTCCTTCAGGACTTTTGTAGAAGTGATGTAGGAGAAAGGTAGGTTCTGATAACTTTCAGGCCATGCCACCGAACTAGGTAACAAATTAGAGAACTGAAATGTAAAAACTGATGGCTTCCTAAAATGGGTAACAAAAGGTCAAGAGCAACAAGAATTAGTTACATCAATGACTGAATGAACTGATGAAGATGATTATAATTTTTATGACTTTTGTTTGAAATATTACTGGCTTTTTAGTCTTTATTTTCCAGATATGAAGGAAACTTTTCCTCTTACGTAGTGACATACAGCAATTTGGTAAATTACACTTTTGTAAGCAGAATTGAAACATTTATCTTTGTTCTCCCTACCTGATCCCTCCAGAATTTGGAAAGTCTTACTGAGTATTCTTATTTTTATGTCAATATAGCAATGTACATAAATTCATTAATAATCTGTTCTCCTTGTGAAAGGACACAATTGGAGATGTTCGTTATATTACCAAGGCTTTGACTAGAATGTCATATTTGAGAATATGCATCAAATGAGATATGACCAGACAGCTTTAAGGAACTAACATTGACTTTATGGAGACACAAATTCTCTTAGAAAATCAAGTACCTTGCTTTACAGGTTCCCAGCAGCTTTAGGTGAGTAAGGAAGGTCACTTCCTGGCAGATGCAAGAACCTCAGGATATTTGGGGTTTGGAATCTCAAGAAGAGAGAAATTCATCCAAATCTATGGATACTACTACACACAGGTCTGATGGTAAATCCGTGGCCTGGCTTACTGGCCTTGAAAGGCTATTAAAAATTCAGTCTGGAGATTCCTTATGGGAAGTTCCAGCAGAGGGTTTAAAAGAGCCTATGTGGTCAATGGCTATTCTTCCTGGACTTACGTACATAATCTGGCGATATTAATGAAACTAAACTTACTTTGCAAACAAATTCGTTTTAATTTGGCTTTCTTTAGTAGAAATGAGGCTGATTTTAGAGAGGAAAAATATTGTGTTTCAGTAGAAACTGTAACACACAGTTATGAATATGAGATTCAAAGTTCTGTTCATCAGCTTTGAGGTTTTGTTCTTTCACCTGAAAACTAGACTGAGTCCTGAATTCTTCTTGTTTCTTCAAACGAACAGTAACAATTTTTCTCCCACTTTTCACTCAGAATCATTGAGAACTAAAGCTGCCCTTTCCCTGAGGCCCTACAAACTGAAGCTGAACAGCCTGATATAAACGCAAGGGAGCTCACCACAATAGCCCGTGTTTGACCCTCGCTGTGCCTGTCACTCTGTAAACATTCAGAACATTACCTGAACACCTGATGACATCACGAGAGACATCTCAACCTACAAAAGACGCTTCAACCCTAAGTAACATGTAGAAATCTCAACTGGCAACTCTCCGGACTCGGACACTGGGTTTGCAATGTGCTTCAACTATTAACCTTTGTTTTTCTTTTGTCTCTAGAAATGCATCTATTTCTTGATTGCTCTCCAGAAGTAAAAATGCATCTGATTAAATACTTGATTGCTCTCCTGAAATAAGTACGTGATCTGACCTATTGTCAGAACTAAAAGTGGCTTGAAGAGATAAAGCAATCTATCAACTCAACTTGTGGACTGTGAAACTTCTCAAAAGACGTTTCAAAGGCAGGACTCTAGAAGAGTAAGATTTGCCACCCCAAACTGACTCTTTGGCTTGTGTACTATTTCTAGGTGACAACAATTAATCTCAAAGACTCAGGAATAAACGGATCTTCCCTGTAACTGCCTAAAAGAATGTAGACAGAGGACCTGTTCCTGGATTGGAGCTGTCACTGCAGATAGTATAGTACAAACTAGGTGTGGTAGGAAGGGAGGGGGCTAACAAAGTCTTAAAATTCCCCTCTGTCCCATCGTCTCTGCACGACCCAGCAAACATTTTTTTTAATCAAACATTTACTTTCTGTCTCAATGTGAATTGCCTTCCTCCCCTTTGAAGTCCCAAACCACCAGCCCCAACATTCTGTTTTGTCTTTAGCTAAAGATGGTATTTACAGAAAGGATTTTGGCCATTTTGGGTGGTTATTCAGTTCTTTTGGGTCTCTCTCACATATATGTGTGATTAAATTTTGCTTGATTTCCTCATGTTTAAAAAAAAGAAGCCTAAATTATTTGTGAAATTTGTTTTTTACTACTGTCCCAATTTTTATAGCTAATTAAATGTTGACTAATAGAAGAAATCAGTGTATTAATTAGCACAGTTTCCCAATTTGATTTATCTTCCCGAATTAAAATTAGATTATTGATTTATTCAATATTTATTGAGAGGCTATAGAATTCCAGACATTGTGAAAAATTCTGAAGATATGGTTCTTGCCTTTAGGAAGCCTGTAGGCTTCCTAATCCAATGGGAAGTACAACACAATGTGTTGTGTGGCCTTCCTAATACAATGAGAAACACAATGAGAAGGCAAGTATTGAATTATTAAAATGTAATAAAAAATGTAAGAGTTACATGTAAGAAGTCCTAAGAAGGAGCAGTATTACCTTAAATGTGAAGGTTGTCGCTGCCTTAACAGGTGGCATCTGCCATCTTTAGCTTGACAATCCATTATAAAAAGTCCAGTTAGTTGGTTCAGCAAGTCTTTGGCCTTATTTAAAATATAGATACAGATGAATTATTCCATCTTCTTAGCTAAGCTTATAACAGAAGGCTGCTATCAGAGTTTCTAATTATTAGCACCTTAGAAGATATTTGCATCTTAGAAAGCACACTTTACAAAGCAACATTGTTGATTTATGCCAACCACTTTCAGTCTTCAAAGCTAAAAAATGCATAGGAAACTTTTAGTATTGGAAAATCAATCTTTCAGTGAAGCTGTTTAACACGTTTGACCTGCTCATTATTCAGAGTGTGAACAAAAAATACTGTAAACCATATCGGCAAACAAAGAATGCTGAAGCCATCAAGTCATCAGCTGCAGCTGCCACCCCCCAGTGAAGACAACCTGCAGCCCAGCCTCTGCAGCCACTCACAATGGTGCCCTCTGAGGGGACTCAGGATAAGAAAGGACAGGAGACTGGCCCTAGATAGTAGCTAGGTGCTTGTCAAAGGAATGAAACTGATGAGCCCATATGTTTATTTCCTCCCATACATAGAAAAGCACTAAATTCTTTCACTTGAGATGCCTGGTTTTCTTTAGGTAACAAGTAAACTTTTATTGTTCCAACTACCTGGTCTGTTGTAAAGCTCCTATATATCCTGGCTCCTCCCCAACCTCTTTGGAGCAGTCCCTCCAAGCGACCCGAGAGGCTGTCATCCCGGCTCGAGTCCTCCCACCAAATAAAACATAATTCAACTTTTAGGCTGTGCATTTATTTCAGTCAACAAGGGCAAGACAGAACTCACTGTCTTCTCCATTCATAAAGTTAGACTGTTCTTATATAATCTTCCCCCCACCACTTCTCACATCCTAGAAGAGGCATTCTTGTAACTTCAAAGTTCAACTCACCAACAAATGGGTCACAGCAACGTCTGAAAACATATGTACTAAGAAAGCAGGGTATGTCAATTTCTTAATAAACATACCAATAATTAAGATTTAATGTAGAAGAAATAATGTCTAGTGTCAAATTTCATGTTTTATCTGAAGATGTTGCCTTATCTTTCACAAAAAAGGGATCGCCTAGATGCTAACTGTACAGATATAGACATGATGCCATTACTGATATTGCAAGGTCATCCACACAGCAGTGTTCACTTTCCAAAAACGTGAAAGGTTGATGTCATGATGGCTGAGATTCATGACAACTGACACATTCCAGCTGAGTATTTCTAAAATCCTGGGACCAAAAACTGCCCAAATTAGCTTCAAACTTAAAATAAGACATTAGAAAAAAAGAAAAAAAAAAGATGTTAGAATGTTAGGATATTGTATGGTATACCATAACCTACAAAACAGGTGAGAAGTGAGACAGAAGTACAGGGGGGGAAAGTATAAAAAACTATTAAAAGTAAGTGAGAAGAAATTTTAAAAGAAAAGCAGAAAACCATGATTGGATGATTTCCTTCTGATGTCACAATTACTCTACTCAACAGTAAATGTAGAAATTAGAAGAGACCCACCAAGGTAAAGGGTAAAACAGAGAGAGGACCCCTACTCACGCCCTCCTATCCATCCAGGTGTGTGTACCATGATGCTAACATTCCAGGTGGAACCTTGGCACTGGTAAGCTATACTATGTGGCTTTTAAACCAAGTTTTCCTTTTCAGTATTTTTCATCCCTTACCATTAACAGGTACCTTCAGCCTATTTTCCACGACAGCCTTTACCTAACAGTGCTAGGATCAGGGGACCCCTCGTGCTTTTTCTTCCAACACTCCCATTGCCTGTCCTCATTTACATCCTCAGTCCCTGTGTACCTTCAGTATCGTTAGATTATGAGTCAATCTCTCTAGATTCTTGAGCTTTCTTCCTATAGCCCTTTCTCTCTTCCATCTTACCTGCCTCCTATTTTTACATGAGGATAACTTTTTCCCTAAAACCAGAAAAATTCTCATCTCATGGGGAGGTAGAAATGAGTCTCATACAGACCCATCGGGTCAGAGAGGAAGGATGGACCTTTGCTCTGCCATCATTATTCGCTGCGTGTTCCCTTTTGACATTGCTACCCTCTGATTGCACCATTTGCTTTCTATTCCCATCATTGTCCCCAGCTGAGCATATTCTCCCACCTTCTGCAGTGGTTTTAATGGCTGTCATGTAGATTTTTGGTGCACCTCTGGCCCTTCACTCTTCTTTTTCTTTCACATCTGGCATCCAATCCACCAAAAAGTTCTGTTGCTTTGCAATCAAAATATATCATGAATCCAGCCGCTTCACCAGCCAGTATTCATGTAACCCTCACCACAGTCATCTCTCAACTAGACTTCTGCAACAGCCCCCTAACCGGCCTCTTCCCCCAGTGTTGCTCCTGTACTGACAATCTTTGACTCAGTGGAGCTTGCTTCCTAAAGTGGCAGTCAGATCACGCTATTATTAAAATCCTTCAAAACTTTCTCATTAAACTAAAAAACAAAATTCAGATTCCTTAGAGTGGCAACTAAACTTGCTTGGTCTAGCTTTTGAACCTCTCCTCCCTTCAAGGCAAGAGACTAAGGACACACATGCAAACCAAATGCACAGAGACCAGGAAACAACCTCATCAGCAGAGGCCACTAGCATCACAAAGAAGCAGACAACACCAGAGGGCGGCTGTGGTACCATGCTCCCCCAGTGCCAGTGCGGTACACCTGTATGCCTACAGATGAAGAAGGTATCGGTAAATGGCCAGTGGCCGAGAAGATTCCTGGCCTTCTCCCACAGTGTTATCCAAGGCTTGCTAACAAGACACAATGGCAAGAAAAGGGAATTCAACAATTTTATAATTGGAGGCAGTTATTGGAAAAGCTAATATTATTTCATGTTTTTACTCCAGTGAGCTGAGACTCTTTTATTAACTGGTACCTCTCCTTGACCAGCTAGAGTGACCAAGGGCAGCATAATTTATAATAGAATTCTATATTAGAATTATATAAAATATAATTCCTATTTTACAAAGGCAATATAATTCATAATGATAGAATTGCATATTAGAATTATATAAAATACAAGTCCCATTTTACAAGCCCTACCCATAATAAGTTTCAACCCTATCATTCCCTAAACTGCACTGCCCGTATTTACGATTCGGTGCTTATTCTCTGCTCTCTGAATCTCAGACCCTAAGAAAGGCTGCCAGACATTTGCCAGGCTTCTCACTGCTACCTGCTCTCATGCAGAATGCCTTTTTCTTTTTTCTTGGCTCCAATCAAGTAAGGCTATTCCTGAGTAAGTGAAAGAGGTTTTCAGATGACTGAGTGGTGAAGTTATTGCTGACTCTGATTCACACAGAGAAAGAGGGTGAGAAAGATCAAGGGAAGAAGAGACAAAGGGTAGGAGTCCCGCGGTGCGGTCCAAGAGGGTGTGAGATAATGCTCCGTGGATGCTCTCTGGCTTTCACGGAGACCAAAATTTTAACAGCCAATTTACCCCATTTCCGAAAACACAGGTCATTCTTCCAGAGCAAAAGGAAATCTCTAACGAACCGTTGGGCTGCACCTCGCAGGCGCACGAGGCCTGTACCGGCCCAGCTTCAGGACCAGAGAAAGAGCCCGGAGTCAGTGACAGAGACATCGGTGGTTTAGCAGGTGGGGGAGCTTACAGGTCTGACACAAGGTCCTGGAGCGACTCCCCACTGGGTGCAGCCAGAAGGCATCGGGTGGGCTCACTAGTTACCAGGGAAACCAGCAGAAGGACACACCCCTCACTGCCCCTTTGATAAGGACAATCACCAGCTGGGGCCTGGGGCAGGAATGCAGGAAGGTAATCCCGTCAGTAGGGTGCAGGTGAAGCCGGCACTGGTCGAGCAGGGGATGCACAGAGAGCAAGAGGACGGCCATCTTGGGTGGGCTGGCCATACATCAACAGAGGCAGTTAATTTACTTCTCCTTAAATTCTTTTCTTCATAAATAAGAATGTTATTAGCATATTTTATAACAATTCCTTTAAGCTGAAACAAAATATCTTAGTGTAGCTTGGATATTGAAAATAGGATAAAAGACCTTGGAACTAAGTAAGTAAGTGAGGCTGGACTAACTGTCCAAAAAAATCAAAGGGTGATTATAGCCAACTGTAGAAATTGTCACAAGTTTCTCCTCAAAAAGATTTAAAAAGCATCAGTTCCAATCAACATGGAAAGATAGATCCCAGGACCGTTATCCAGGTCATTCTCCTCGTCATCTTCGTGTGGTGAGCAGGTATCCTCTAAAGCCAGCATCTTACCATCAAAATGTTGCATTTTCTGTATTACTTAGAGAAGAAAGAGTCTGTCCTTGCAATTTATTGGCTTGTAGGAAACCCCCCACCCCTTCCCCATCAAAATGCAGCCAAAGAGAAAGACTCTACCCTCTTGGGCAATCAGCTTTCCTGAATTTTATATTTTTTCTTATTTGATAAGTTTTGGTGAACTCAAATTTAAAACTCATCTATAAATTCAGAATTTAGAGTGAGATGATTACTATTCACCTTTGACTTTAAAAATTGCTTTGGATACTTGCTTTGCAGGCATTGGGAAAGGGTGTTCACCTGTAATGAAAACGACTCTTCAAAAAGTTAAAAATAGAATTACCATATGATCCAGCAATTCCACTTCTGTATCTATCCAAAGAAACAAAAACATTAATTTGAAAAGACATCTGCACCCCCATGTCCACTGCAGCATTATTTTCAGTAGCCAAAACATGGAAGCAACTAAAATGTACATCGATGAATAAATGGATAAAGAAAACATATATATATATATATACACACACACACTATATATATATGTATCTCTATACACATATATATAATTAAGCCATAAAAAGAATGAAATCTTGTCATTTATGACAACATAGATGGACCTTGAGGACATCATGCTAAGTGAAATAAGTCAGTAAGTCACACAGGAAAAGTTAAATACCATATAATCTCACTTATGTGGAATCTAAAAAAACAAACGAACAAAAAACATATACACATATGTTTTTAGCTTTGTCTGCTGAGAGGACCTGGCAGAACCATATTCCAGTAGCAGTGAACACATTAATCTTCTTTATCTTGGCTTCTAAGTATCATTTTCCACTCAATGGATCAAGGATCTTTGGAGAAATGGTTTATCCCAGAGCTGTGGCACAGGAAATGCAAGATAAGTCTGGAACATCCTGTTATGCCATTAATTAAGGAAATGCTCAAGAAATGATGGAGACATGTCAAAAGGACAGGGAGAGCATCCTGAAGGCACTGCCATTGATCAAATCTGGGATAATTTGACACCAAAATAAACAGTGCATGTAGCTAATTATAACTCACTGAATAAAACTGGAAATCATGAGTCCAAATGGTTATCAATGAATAAATTGAAATAATAATAAATAAATGAATAAATTTAATGAGAAATATGCTATTTCCATAGCTTCCAAATACATAGCCACTTATATATTTAAATCAAAAGGGAAAAAGTAACTTTAAGTGGGGAAACCTGGCAGACACCACCTTAAACAAGTGATCTAAATAAACGTCACCAGTAATGGGTCCATCAAAATCATGCATCATTAGACAGCACCACTTTTGTGATTTTCTGGCCAAAGATGCATAATCTATTTATAATTATGAGGAAACAGACAAAATCATTTTAAGAGATTCTACAAAATATCTGGCCCTTCATTTTCAAAATTATCAAGGGTGTGAAAGTTAAGATTTGAACTGTTCTGAAATAAATGAACTAAAGAGACATGACAAATAAATGGAACTCGAGCTTCTGAATTGAATGCTTTTGTTGTAAAGGACATTATTGGGATAACTGGCAACTACGGATTAGGGTCTAAGGATAAAGTGACAGTAAGGCATCAGTGTTAAATTTCTGACCTTGATGGTTGTATTGTGGTTATGTGGGAATAATCCCTTATTTATAGGAAATACCTGCTACAGTATTCAGTGGTCATGGTTTTGGGGTCAACAACTTACTCTTCAATGGTTTTGGAAAAAGAAATAATCTTTGCACTAGATTGCAACTTTTTGCAAGTTTGTGAGCCTTTCAACATTCAATTAAATTGTTCTACATGAATCTTCTATTACAATCACCTCTGCAATTGGTATATCAGCTCTGATACAGTGTTATCGCCAGCTTAGGGCATATCATACGGACACAGAAGGAGACCAGATACCAGGACAAACAGATCAAACAAAGGAAGAGGGCTTGAACCAGAAACCCAGGCGACAAGACAGTCCTCAGGACACCTGAACTGAGGGTTTTTCTACTAATACCCTAGGGGGCAGGGATTTACAGTTACTGGCATTTGTTCTATAAGAATACAGTTACGCAAACTGTGCAAAATTTATTTAAAAGTGAGGGTTTATTCTTCTCAACTTACTCATGTTGTTGACTTTTTGAAGTCCTGTATTTAGAAGACGTCAAATGACAGGGATTCAGTGGTTTCGGCTCTTCCGGGGAGCAGCAGGTAGCATGCCTTCACAGAATGATCTCTGGGTTGGGAAAGTCATTGTCAGGGGCTCAGGCCATTGAACTGGAAGGAATCCCGGTCTGCCTCATTCACAAAGCCTGGGTGGCAGACTCTAGACAGGAATTTAACTGAAGTGCAACTCCATTCATTTTGAAGAGACAAAGCAATTCACTTCCCACTCAGTCTACTTTTAATTGGTGGAAAAAGCACAATACACACATTCATATATACACATTGTATGCATTTAGAAGAAAATTAGAGAGACTCCTCACTAGAGAAGAAAATTAGAGTGAGTTACCCAAATCTGTCCAATTTAGATAAAAATGTAAACTGACAATTTTGCAAACTTCTGTGTCCAATTTGCAAATATTTACAAACTTAGAGTAATAATAATTTCATACAATTTTATTTCCAGTGTGGAGAAGTTTGGATGTCTCAGAAGACGGGGCAACAGATGGAAAAAAAAAGAAAAGAAGTTGATTATTCTCTATTCCATATTTCTAAACAGTTAAAAGTCCTTTAAAAGTTGATTTGGCTTTTTTTTTTTCATTTTCAAATTCCTTCTCTATCAAAATAGGGTTCTTTTGGTGTTTCTTTTTAAAGGGATAAATATCAATAAGAATTTTCAGAAATATGATAACTAAAAGTGTATGAAGTCACGGACGTTCATATCCACAGTATAATTTAGTGTTTTTTATACCAAAAGAAAAAAAAATGAGGTACCATGTAATTTAATCTGCAATATAGAGTATAACAAAATACCGCTGTATTTTAAAAAAAAAACAAACTTCTCTTGTGGACCGTATCACCTGTAACCTACATCATTATTGGCCCAGCTTTTGGTATCTGTTAGGTTCTGTTCTGCAAGCAACATTCGTTGATTGACCCATTTATATACAGTTCTAGAAAATACAAACTATCTCTAGTGACAGAAAGCAGATCAGTGGCTGCCTGCAAAGAGCAACGTGGAGGGCCAGGGGAGCTTTTAGGCGATGGGTGTGTGCTATACTGATTGCGATGATGTTTTTACCACGTATACACATGTCAAAGCTTACCGAATTGTGCAGTTTAAAAATGGGCAGTTGAGTGTATGTCAATCATGCTTCAACAATGCTGTTTAAAAAAAAGAAAAAGGAAAAAAGATTGCTGCTTTCCTTCCTACGTTACAGGCACAGTCACTTACGCCAGAAACCGTGGACTCAGCCAAGATCCACTGTCTTTCTCTGTCGGGTTAGAAGTTAATCTCAATTAGCACACACGTATTTTTTAATGGAATGGATTTGAGGGTAAGTAACCTGACAGGTTAATTGGAAGACAGGCTTATACACATGAGCCTCTATTTCCCAAAACGTGTCGTGGTAAAACAGTACTTTCTCCCTTTCATATTTGGCAATATCATTACTCAAATGTTAACATTTATTATAATAATTGTAATAAGTAGTTATGTTATAATACACGTCAGGCTTCAGTTCACAGAATCCAAGTAGGAAAATTCAGAGGACATTTTTCTTCTTGGATGAACACTGACTTTTTTCCTGCTTCTTGCCCCAGAAATCTTAAACCCTACTCAGAACAAGCCATGCAGACAATTCTTGCCACACAGGAACTACTTCATCCACCACATGGTCCCTGAGCATGGCGTTCACAGGCCCCATCCAGACTGGCCAAGAAGCCTTTGCCTTGCTTTATCGAAAAGGTAGACTTTATTATTATTTTTTAATAAAAAATTTTAATATAACTTAATCAGAAAATACATGTATATCATGTTTAAGAATTTGTTAGCACAAAGCCTTGAGTTTTTAAATGATTTCAAAATAGGTTTACATAACTTCCCATCCTTTGCTTCCCCCCCAGTTTTATTGAAATATAATTGACATGTATCACTGCATAAGTTCAAGGTGAAAAATGCATATTTGTAAGATGACTACTACAATAAGTTTAGTTCGCATCAATTATCTCATACAGATGCAATAAAAAGAAAAAGCAAAAAAAAGAAAGAAAAATGTTTTTCCGTGTGATGAGAACTCTTACGATTTACTCCCTTAAATTTCCTGTATATCACACAGCCGTGTTGACTACATCGTATGGTTCATTACATCCCTAGTATTTCTTTATAACCGGAAGTTTGCAGCTTTTGGCCATCTTCTTCCAGTTCCCCCTGCTCCCCACCTGCCGCCTCTGGTAACTACAAATCTGATCTCTTTCTCTGTACTGTTTTCCACAGTAGCTGTACCCAGTTCACAATCCCTCCAGCAGGACACAAGGGTCCCCTTTTCTTCACATCCTGGCCAGGACTTGTTCTCTTATCTTTTGCTGATGGCCAGTCTAACAAGCATGAGGTGGTATCTTATTATGGCTTCTGATTTGCATTTTCCTAATGACTAGTGAAGTTAGGCTTCTTTTCATACTGTACCTGTTGGTCATTCATATATTTTATTTGGAAAAAAGTCTATTCAAGTCTTTTGTCCATTTTTAATTTGATTATTGTTGTTACTATTTTTTGCTGTTAAGTTTATGATATATTTTGGATGTTAACCCCCTTATTAGATACATGGTTGGCAAATACATTTTTCCATTCTGTAGTTGTCTTTTCACTTTGTTGATTGTTTCTTTTGCTGTGTAGAAGCTTTTAGTTTGATGTAGTCCCACTTGTTTTCTATTTTGTTGCTTGTGTTTTAGGTGTCATAGCCAAAAAAAAAAAAAAAAAATCACTGCCAAGACTCACGTCAAGGAACTTTTTATTAGTGTTTTTTTCTAGGAGTTTCAGGTCTTATATTTATGTCTTTAATCCATTCCTAATTAGTTTTTATGAGTGGTGTGAGGCAGGGGTCCAGTTTCATTCTTTTACATGTGAGTATCCAATTTCCCCAGCACCATTTAAAAGGATTTTTCTTGTATATATATGTGTGTGTGTGTGTGTGTGTGTGTGTGTGTATTTATTTATTGAAGTATAGTCAGTTTACAATATTGTGCCAATTTCTGGTGTACAGCACAATGCTTCAGTCATACATGAACACACATATATTTGTTTTCACATTCTCCTTCACCATAAGTTACTACAAGATATTGAACATGGTTCCCCAGCACCATTTATTAAAGAAACTCTCTTTTCCATTGAATATTCTTCAGTCCCTTGTCAAATATTACTTGACTGTGTATTCCTTCAAAATATGTTCTTCAAGATTAATTGGTATATTTTTTAACACTTCTAATGTTTATATAACTTTTAGAATCAACTTTTATTTTCATAGGAAAAAAATTCTGCTTGTAGTTTTAATTTTAATCAGAATGATTAATATCTGACACATTATTTAATAAATTAAACTATCTATTAAAATATATTACCACAAATAAAATTTCTTGAGGCAAACATCTATGACTATTTTTAAGAAAGGAAAAAAGATCTGAAGTTACAACAGATTTAAGAAACTGGGAAAGCAGGAAATGGCTCCTGCAAGGATTACACACCTTCAGTGCTTTTAATAATAGCCTGTAAAAGGAGGCTATTTCCACCAGGTGGCGGTAGTGCATCAATTTCAGCCGCTGAACAAAGAGACTGTTTATTCAAGGATTATAATGGGCATTTTAAAACAAATTCTAATGTATAGAAAAAAGCAATACAACTCAATAGGTTTTTAGTACGTATAGTCTTGGCTGATCATTTTAGTGGCTTAAATTATTTTCCATTTTAATATTTTAAAGGAAGCAGCATTATGCATATTGGCCCATTTGACTTGGGAAAATGTTTTATTCTATTTTCAGAAGTATATTTTATTTAAAAATATTAAACTGCCATAATTGATGAATATTAAGTTTTAATTTTATTAAAAAACAATGGGTCCACACAAATATACCCAACTGATTTCTTAAAAGGGTGCATAAACCATTCAAAGGGGGAAGAATAGCCTTTTCAACAAATGGTGCTGGAGCAACTGGGTCTTCATAGGCACAAAAATGAACCTTGACCTAAATTCACACCTTGTACAAAAAATAACTTAAATGGATCACAGTCTTAAATGCAAAATGTAAGACTATAAAACTTCAAAGAAAAAAAAATAGAAAAACTATCCTGGGGAGCCAATGCTCAGCAAAATTTTAGGCTTGACAACAAAAATCACAATCCACAGAAAGGAAAAAAAAATTAAATTGGACTTCATCAAAATTAAAAACTCCTCCCCGGGAAAGACCCTGTAGATATTTTGAAAAGACAAATTATAAACTAGGATAAATCATTTTAGACATCACATTATTTGACAAGGGACTTGAATTTAGAACACATAAAGAGTTCTAAAAACTCAACAGTAAGAAAACAAGCTATTCAATTAGAAACTAGGCGAAAGGCATGAATGGACATTTTACTGAAAATGATACAGATGCTTACATAAGCACAGAAAAATATAGTAAAAATCATTAGCCCTTACAGAAGTGCACAGTGAAACCACACTGAGATGTCACAGCGCATCTTTCAGAATGGCCAAAATAGTACCACCACCAAATGCTGGCAAGGATGTAAAGGAACCAGATCACTCACACGTTGTTGGTGGGAATGCAAAATGGTACAGTGTGTCTGGAAAAGAGGATGGCAATTTCTGACAAAACTATGACCCATCTTTGGAACTCTTGGACATTTATTCTGGAGATATGAAATAGGTTTATGTTTGCACAAACACAGACACACACACATATATGAATGTGTATAGTATATAGTTTATCTTCACAATAGCCGTAAACTGGAAGCAACTCAACTGTCCTTCAATGGGTGAGCGGTCAAACCAACCATGGTACCTCCATACCATGAAAGACTACTCAGCAATGAAAAGGAACACAGTATAAATACATGCAAAACTCGGGTGGATCACAAGGGAATTATGCTGAGTTAAAAAGTCAGTCTCAAAATGTTTCATACTATATATTCCCATTTATCAAAACTTCTTGAAATGACAAATTTGTAGAGGGGGAGAGCAGATGAGTAGCGGCGAGGGGTTAGGCACAGGAAGAATGACAGCGTTGGCTGTGGCTCAAAAGGGTAGAACAAGGAATCCTTGAGACAGAAGGATCTGTAACGTGATTGCGTTGTACGACAATGAATCTCCACACGCCGTACTTTTGTGTGTCAGCTTCACCGCTTACATCCCCTTCTTTCACACTCTTAACAGTGACCACTGGAGTTCTGTGTGTGTCACTATCATTTTACTATCTTTGTGTTTTATTGTCTAATATTTTAATACAATAAGTTTGCTCATTTTGCAGGTAAGTCTACCCAGGAAGTCAGATATTTTTTTTTCTGTCAGGCATCTGTCTCCCAACAGTTCTGTGAACCCAAAGAAGGAGCGAAAGGACGAGACTCCAACAGCTACCAGCACCCCGACTATGCAGATAGACATTCGACAAATCTGACAAATCTCCCCGGAGGTGCTTACCCTGGGGCCTTCGAGAAGCCTTCATGGGGCAGTGCGGGTGGGGCAGGACTCCCTCAGGGGAACTGGTCCGATGAAGGTAATTCCCTGGAGGGAAGAGAGGGGTGCAGGTGAAGAAGAGGTTCTCAGGAGGCTATCTAGATGGGCTCTCAGCCTTCTATGGGTCAGGGATTCTAAAAAAATGTGTTCAGCTAATCATTATGGGAGAAGGTACATGAATGGCCAGGAAATTTTTGAAAAGAAGTCATAAGGGGGAAGTTACTTTACCAGATTTTGAGTGCATTAAAAATAAACAGTATGGGGGAGGGTACAGCTCAGTGGGGGAGGGTACAGCTCAGTGGTAGAGTGCTTGCTCAGCATGCACAAGGTGCTGGGTTCAATCCCCAGCTCCTCCAGACAAACAAACAAACAAATCTAATTACCTTCCCTCATTAGCAAAAACAAGCAAACAAAAAACCCACATCAGTGTAGGTAAGAAACAAAATGATGAAGAAGGTAGCACGAGTTGAGCATTGACTAATTTAATTATCTCAATCCATTGAAGAAAGAGGTCCTGTTATTATTACAAATAATAAGCTTTACCAAGGAGGAGAGAGTTACAGAGAGGGTCAGCAACTTGTCCAAAGTCACACAGCTATTAAGTAATTGACCTGGGAGTCTACCCCAGGTAGCTTGGGTCCACAGGAGAACAGAAAAATCTGAAAATAGCAGGTAAATATGCTTTAGAATGCATTATGTCATCACGATTGCATTTCAGACTAGAGAGCATGGAAGAAGAGGGGAGAGGCAGTGGGTCTGGATACTTACAGTGTGAACTGGGTAACTGAATTTGACCCACCTTTTATTGGAAGATCAGGCCTCTACTAAAAGTGAAGCTTATGGAAGTGTTTGCCCTGACTTCAAATACTTTAAGTTGCTATGTGCTTAAGTTAAAATGTGTGCTCGAGTCTGAAAGTTAAAGGAGGCCACTTATTGGTGGAGGGCCTCTAGAAAGTGTTTTAAAATTCACTGGCTCTATTTCCTTATTAGTAACAAGGGAACATAACTCTGGCCCAGAGAGGGCTTGGGAGGCTCAAATAAGACAATGTTTGTAAACAATAATATCTTACCTGGAACATATTGAGTGTTCAGCCCAATCGAATCATCAATTTGTGGAATTAATTTAACAATATAGATACTTGAAGATTTTGGGTTTCTTGGATGTTTAATTTTTTTAATTTAATTTTTTTAATGGGGGGAGGTATAATTAGGTTTATTGATTGATTTAATGGAGGTACTGGGATTTAAACGCACGACCTCATGCATGCTAGGCATGCAGTCTACCACTGAGCTATACCCTCCCCCTCCATGCATATTTTAAATTCACTGGTGTTTAATGCTTGGAGGGCAATCAGGAGAGCAATTCTCGGTGAGCATCTAGCCCGACCTGGAGAAAGGGCTTGTGCCTGCATTCCCACAAGGGGAGGGTTTGCCGCAGCAAAGTTCAACTTCCCTCTCTGTTTACTCATGTCAGGGTTGCTTCGACCTTAGTATACTTGGTCAGTGGGGATCGCTTCCCCCAACCCTGTTGTCTAATTTTTTCTTTCACTTCTTAAAAAGAACCTTAAAAAGAGACAAATAGAAGATAAAAATAAGAAAGCATGGATAAGAAAGAAGAAAAACAGAAAGAAGAAAATTAAAAAGCCAATAAAAATAATAAATAAAACAAAGCAATAATTTTGACACCCACTGGCAACCGGGGTTTAACAATGTGGCATGTATCATTTTATGACTGTACTATTCAGACGGGTTCACACCATTCACACTGCCCCGTACACACTGAGTTACTGTACAATGTATCCGGGTCGCTGGTCAGGTCAGAAAGCTAAGCAGTACTCTACCACTGAGCTACACCCTCCCCTCTCCCAAACTTTTTAACGTTTGTTATATATTTCACATTTACATAGATTATGAAACCTTCATAACACTGTTACAATTTTTGTTTAAATAATCAGTTATTTTAAAAAGGGTTTTATACCACAAGAAAAAGTCATACTTACCCATGTAATTATAACTTCTGGTGTTCCACATTTGTGTGTGTGTGTATATTCATGTATTCATTATAACGTGGGTATGTATCTAGAAGACACAAATTCGTGCAGTTCTGCATCATTCAGGAGGGTGAACCCAGTCTCCACTACTCCATCTTAAGAAGTAGAAGTCTTTTTTTCTCTATCTTTAACTAGTATTAAAAGTTTTTTTAATTAAAAGAAACTGGTTTTTTAATTAACTTTGTTATTTTTTCTATTTTTGCAGTATTTAAATATTAACTACTTGTTTCTGGAAGACTGGTGAGAATAAAAATAATTAGATTTCTCATTTGGGGCATACATTCTTAAGAAAATATTAAATTAAGATGCATCAGTGGGAGACTGGAAAATATTGTGGATTAACAATGATTTCTATCTGGGTGATATTTTTCAAGCAAATATGTAGTTATGCATTTTTAAAAACATATGAAAAATAAGTTGATTTTGTTTTAACTGATCATATTCAATCTCATTGTCTCTTCAAGGAAATCATTATTTTGGATGTTTTACTGTAAATAGGCCAGAATTTTGAGGCCATTGACACACTTGATTTCTAAAGGCAACCTCTAAATTTTTTTAAAATAGATTTAAAATTTTTTTTTAGAGCAGTTTTAAGTTCTTAGCAAAATTGAGTGGAAATAAGGGGATTCCCATAACCTGCCCCCCCCCATGCGCAGCCTCCCCCACAAGCAACATTCTGCACTAAAGAGGTACATTTGTTACAGTCAATGAAACTACATTGACACATTATCACCAAATCCATGGTGTGCATTAGGGCTTACTTGTTGCTATGCATCCTATGAGTTTGAATAAATGTTTACTGACACGCATCCACCTTCATAGTATATACAGAGTTTTCACTGCCCTGAAAGTTGTCTGTGCTCCACCCTCCCTCCCTCCACCACTGGCAACCACTCATATTTTTACTGTCTCCATAGTTTCGCCATTTCCGGAATGTCATAAAGTGGGAATCATACAGCATGTAGCCTTCTCAGATTGGCTTCTTTCACTTAGTATAGTATGCAGTAGGATTCCTCCGCATCTTTTTGTGGCTTGTTAGCGCCTTTCTTTTCAGTACTGATAACATTCCGTTGTCTGGATATACCATGGTTTATTTTTCCCTGCACCTACTGAAGGACATCTTGGTAGCCTCCATGTTTTACCAATTACGAATAAAGCTGCTGCAAACATCCGTGTACAGGTTTTTGGTAGGGTTATTTTCTACTCCTTTATGCAAATAACAGAGAGACTGCTGGACAAAAGCATGTTTGGTTTTGTAAGAACCTCCAAACTGTCTTCCCAAGCGGCTGTACCATGTCGCATTCCCACCAGCAACGAACAAGAGTTTGTTACTCCACATCCTTGCCAGCATTTGGCATAAGTTTTCTTCTCCTTCATATTTTATACGGCAGTCAGCACTTGTTAATAGATTATTACTTAAAGAAATAGACTAAGATAAACAGTATAATAGTCAGAGATTGTTGTGTTTGTTTGCTTGTTTTTTAAATCAGGAACTCCCCGCTGTGTTTACCGGAGAGGAAGACCTGCGCTGGGAGCACCCTCCCGCCGCTCGCCTGCCCCCTGCCGGCCGCACCTCGCCTGGGACGTCTGTCCTGCGCGGGCGGCTCCCTGGGGTCCCCTGTGCCTGCGGGACGCGCTGGGAAAGGAGCCCGCCTGGGGCCTCACGCAGGAAGAGCAGAAGGGCACGCGGAACCCTCAGGCGTTAGGCGCCGGCAGAGCTAGATAAGGGAGCCCGAGCTGAGGTCGCAGTCACAAAGGTCTGGCGAATCCCCGCCAATTTAATGGTCCCGCGCCTCTGCTTCCAGGGTCAAATATCACCAGGACACGCAGACACCGCCCACAGACTCGACCTCTGTTCTGACACTCGAATCACCTCAGTTCCGCGCCCAGTGTCCTCAGGGACATCCCAGACTCCTTGGCACCTCCAGGCCCTTGGGGACAAAAAGATTTCTGGGCTCCTTAAGAACATCCCGTTTCACATCCTGGAAAATGACTGTCCTCCATGGCCATCCACGTCCTCCTAACTCCCTTCCCTGCGTCGGCGACCCCTGGCCCGACAGTAGTTAAGATCCTTCCCAGGCCGGCGTGGGATCTGGCACGCTGAAGGGGCGGCACGCATCCCTCGCGTAGCTCCTGGGATCCGGGTGTCCCGAGCGCTGCCGCGCCCAGCGCTCCTCCCTCGGGCGGGTACCCACTGACCCCTGCGATGGCCCTGGACGCTCCCAGCCGCCGCTGGAACACCTTCTCCTGAAAATGCACGCCTTCTTCTGAGAGGGAGGGTTTCTTGGGAAGGAGGCGGCTCCAGGCAGCGATGATGCCAGAACCTGGGCAGAGCCTAAGCTCCCACGGGGACTCCACGCAGCGCCCTTGAACCCGAGGACAGCCTGGGGCTGAGAGTCTCCAGACCTGCAGGGTCGGAAGGGTCTGAGGGCAGCCCATTGTTCTCACCTCTGCCCAGGGGCCAGGACTTTGGGCTGGAGGGGTTCACCTGAACGGCTTTTGCCTGATCCGTGGACATTAAGTCTTTATTTACTATCTTTGATTCAGTATTTTTCTGTAGCACCACTTACATTTTTTACTAGACACATTGATTTTTTAACAGAAAAAAATCATAGTTATTGTGAAAAGGTAGAATTCCTTGATATTTTAAAAGGTAACAATCAATACAGTGAAAACTTTCTAAACAGGTAAAGAGTAAATACAAATAATCGAATCGATTTAAGAAAAGCATACAATATCAAATTCATGAAAGAGGAGACAAATTGTTCATAGTAAGACCGTGTGAAATAAATTTATCTTTATATATTCTTAAGATAATGATATTTACTTCTTTATGAAAAAAAGACGTCTTGTGTGGAAATGTGCTCAACTTTTCTATAACCCAAATTCATTTAACTCATTTCCAGGCTCTGTCATTTTTAAGTCATTTTGGACAAAACTTGCTACTCTGTCTTTACTCTTTCATGCATTTTCTTATTAAGTAATTTACAGCAACGAGTTCTGGAATTAGGGGTTTCATATAGGGGAGCCATCAGGCCATAACTTCAATCCAAACAACTATTTTTTCATCAGTAGAATTTCTGACATAGTCATCTAATTTAAAAATTCTATGTCTTTAAAAAATATTCCATGTCAGATTATTTTTATGAAGCCCAGATTAAGAGTCCGCCCAAACTGCCCCTCGAATACACTCCTCGTCCTCTCCAGGGAGATCCAAGTCACTAGTCAGCGCCAGAGAGTTGTTGTGCAAAGGGCCTTGGACGTGGGATTAGATGGAGCCCTACTTGCAGGCTTGTGGGCTAGGCTGCCTCCACCCCAGGAGGGAGGAGGTGGCGGTGCGCCCCTGAGCCGGTGGATTCCAGGTCGAATTTGAATCCATTCCAATTGGAAAAGGAGGTGTTGATTTACGGATCGAGGCCTTTTGAGCTTTTCTCTCGCTCTGGCGAGATGCAGACCCGCACCCTCCACTGATGCTTTGCGCTTCCGCAGTCAACAAGGATGTCTTAGCCTTGCGGGGGGAATGGGACCCTCCAGGCCCGGGCAGGCGGCCGGCCATTCTCGCCAAATCCTGGCTGCTTCTGCAGGTTTTGTGGTGGTTCAATTGATTTTGTCGAAAATGACACATCCTGCCTGAGATCCCTTTTTCATCCATGCACTCCTCTTTCACAAACACAAAAAGGAGTGCGCAGAAAAATGCAGTGTTCCCTTTAATCCTGGAGCTGTGGATGAACGAGGGAGGCAGCCACTGCTCAGTAAACGTTCCAACCCCACCCCGTCCCTCAAGCCCTTCATTGTGCCATTTGAGCTGTACCCGCCCTGCTGTTTCTAATCTAACCCATTCTTATTGTTTTCAGCTCTCTCCTGAAATTACCTATCTTGCATGCTGTCTACATGTTTCATAAAAGCCTTTAACATACTAATCATAGTTATTTTAAATTCTTTGGTAGTTCTAACATTTGTGTTGTATCCAAATCTGGCCCTGAAGACTGCTTTGTCTGTCCAAACTGATTTTTTTTTTTGTCATATGATATGTCTCATACTTTTTTGTTGAACCCCTGACTATTCTATATGACAATAGAAACTGACCCCGGGGCCAGATAGGGGTGTTTCTAGATTACGACTGTGGTTTAATAAGCTTTGCTGACGTCGCCCGAAGTGCCCTCATTTGTAATTTCCTCTCGTGCTCTTTCAATTCCCCTCTCAGACCTTTCATTTGGTGTGGACCCAGATGACCAGGAACAGGTCACAAACCTGACCAAGGTCTTAGGAATTCTAATAGCTGAGGGGGCTCCTATCCTGCTGACTTCTAGAATGGGGAGGATCAATTGAACCTCACTGTGTTTAACTTCATTTTACCTTCAGGGGATATATTGGTTGCATTATTTTTTTTTTAAGTGGTGAGAGTGTTAACTATGTACAGTTGTCTTTTCTATTTTATTTAAATAAAAGTAATCTCTTTTATTATGTTGGGTAGGATATATGCACTTTTCATTTGCTATCTGAAGTTGCTAGAGATGAAAGCATATATCGGTGTGGAGATCCAGCCAAATGCATGACCACAAAGCACAGAGGACTCGCCTTCCAGAGAGTCCCTGTCAAACTCAAGGGCAGTGTAGAATTCTCTTCTCCCTCCACTGGTCTGGCTAAATCCTATTCCTCCCTTAGTCCTCAGTTTACCGAATAGATTAGGTCAATTAGAATATGACCATCTCTCCATCTTTTGCTCTAAGAGAAAGCTGGTTGGGGAATAATCTGGGGGTTAAATTTATTTCTGTGCAGTTGTAGTAGAAAAGAAACAACTAGACTTTCAGATACTTGCTTAGGGATTAGTAAGCAATGTAGTAACACCCTCGTCTTTGGGAAGGTCCACGAATTGCTGCGTGCTTAAAAGTTTTGTATTGATTCTGGCACTGGCCAAAAGGGAATAAATTCTCCATAGTCTATCTCACCTACAGATTACAGCTGAAAACTCTGAACTGACCATAAAAAGTAACTATGAGAAGACTGTGAAAAATTAAAAATAGAAAATAAAATGAGGAGAGAAGTTAAGACTTGAGTAATTACCCACAATGGAGGTGAGTTTCGTGGAATTATTTTTCTTCTCTTTCCTGGCATTGGCTGATTCAAAGGGAGACTCCACGTTCCCATCCGTTCAGCATGAGCTTTACAGCAAAGCTCAACCATAAACCCCCAGTGTCTCACCAGAGGACTAACCAGAGGGTCCTGCCAACACAAAAGTGGGGGAGGAAGTCATTTTTTTTTCTTTTTATGTTTTTTTCCTTTTGCTCTTCCAGCCTTGCCCCAAAAGATCAGCCACAGTCACAAAGGTGCAGTGAGTGGCAACAGGGAAACGGCAGACATGGTAGCTTTGGCACGGGGACCTGTCCCCAGAGAGAGCCCCTTTTTCAGGCCAGAGGAACTGGAGAAACAGGTCCCCTGTTGTCCAAAGTGTGTGGGTGAAATCTCAAGTTTTTTCTGTCTCTGCTTGGACTTGGGGACATTCACAGTCCCAGGCCAGAAAGTGGCTTTACCTCTGGGAGAATCTCTGGTTTTCACGGCTTGCTTACACATCGTTAGGAGAAACCAGAGAAGCCTGTAATGGGCTGGATTTTCCCCACGGGTGGGATGATACCCGCCCCCACCCTGGTGCTCTCACAGGTCCTGTCCTGTGAGGATTCTTAACTCTGGATGGTGGGAACTATTCCTACTACTTCTTTGGGGTGGTTCCTTTCTTAATCTTGGATGTTTTCCTCACAAGCATTTGCTGATCTGTACTCAGACGTGGGCCCCAGCTGGGGGGCCCCCTGCACAGCGGCTCTCTCCGAGACACTCTCCTGTCAACTGGTACGCAGCCCTGGGAACTCCAGCCACCCCGACTTTCCAGAACTTCTAACCCCGAGGAGTTGAAGAGTCAGCTCAGGGAGTCCACGGGGCTCTGTCTGGGCTCCCCATCCCTGTGTGGAGTCTGGAGGTCTGCAGGCAGTGAACTGCGACTGTCACTGGGCTCCGCTCCGCTGGCCCCTCTCTCTAAGCTGACTCTCCTGTGCTGCTTATTGTCAATGTCTGACCACCGTTGTTTCATGCATTACATTTCTGGGTTTTCCTTGTTTAAGGTAGAAGAGCAAATCCCATCCCTGCCGCTTCGTTTTCACTCAAAACAGAAGCCCGAGAGGATTTTATTAAATTGCAGATTCAGTTCTGTTAATATATATATATAGCTATTCATTTCACTTACTTCTATCTTCAGAGAGATTTAGCAGTGTGTATCTCTCAATGAATTTACCCATGTCATCTAGACTCTCCAGTTTGTCAGCATTGGCCTTTGGTAGATATTTGTTTTGCTGAATAAATTATGTCAGCCACATTTTGATGGTGTTGGGGTGGGGGCTTCCATCTGAGTTCCCAGATGGAACTAAACTCTAAACTAAACTCTAAGCCCTTGTTGCACTGTAAGGCATGGGCCCCACCAAAGGGTGATGTGGGGTGAGTGTGCCCCCTCCATCCCACCCCTATGGCGGGAAGTCCCCCGTGGAAAGAGAAGCTCTTCTGGGTGATTACTAAGCACAAATCTAACTCAGAAGAGGAGGAATCCCATGACCTTTGAGGCAAACGTGTCAGTGGTGGGTCAGAAGGAAGAGGGGTCAGAGAGTTCCAGGATCACGGTGACTGTGGTCCATCAGGACCCTGCCTCCCCAGGTGTCCTCCTCCTCCGAGGGCTAAGGACCCCTGGCGTTGGGTCCCCCTCACTCGTGTCGGTCCACTGTTTTAGAAGCCTGCAACCAGGACTGCCAAGCACTACCCACGCCTCTGGATAAGAGCTTTCCTGATTTCTCTGAGCACTGTTACCCCTGGTAACACCTAAGCACTGCCCTACGCAGGAAGGAACTTGAAAGGCTCTCTTGGGTATCACTGGCCTTTCTCCCCACTGTGCCCCAAGTACCAGAAACCAGATGCCCCCAGGCACCATCGCTTTGAAGACAAATACAACCTACAGCCTTCAAAACGCAAGCAGTGCCAGCCACCTTACTTACCTCATTAATTCCCCCACTGTGATGGGCCGAGGAGCCTGCAGGCTTGACCCAGCGTTCAGCACAGCGCTGGGCTACTGTGGGAGGCTGAGGTTTCATGAGGTGCAATCCATGGTCCCGTGAGCATCCAGCATAAGACGCTGTACTAAAAGCCAATGAGGCTAGAACAAGGGAAAAAATATTTTAACAGGTAATTGAAAAGTGGGAAGGTAGACACTAACTCCTTCAGTTTCCCTGCTGCATTTGCCTGAATTGGGGGCAGGGGAAAGCAAAGCCAGGAGGCTTCAGCTCCTACTTTACACCCTGTTGGATGCAGTGCCTTTGAAGGACCCCGTGGCCACCTGGCTCCCAGTAGAAGTCTCACTGACACCAGGGCGTTGCCCTTTCTCCAGGATCTGGTACTCCAGGGGCTCTCCATCCTCTGCCCACCTTTCCTTCTCGGGGCAAGTCAGGGCAGCTTCTGTCCAGTGCACCCAAGCCCCATCCCCAAACTTCACAGCCCTCCACACCTGCTCTGTCCAGCAGGTGATCGGCATGTATTTCCCAGCATTTGCAGAGCCCAGGAGCAAAGAGGGAACACCAGGGCTCCTGGGCTACAGGGTTGGTTTATTTGGTTTATTGTGATTATACTGATTTACAATGTTAACAGATTTTTATTAAATACTTAATAGATAGAAGACTATGTATGGAATATGTGTAAATTAGGAATCAAGCATTGCCCTTGACTCTCAAGCCCCATGTGTGCCCCTTCCTGTTCCCATCTCGCCGCTATGAGCGTCAGCTCTCCGGCAGTTTGTTCTGTTTCATGCACTTGCTTTCCTTTATCATTTTACATCTGTGTTTCTAACCCTCAATAATATATTGTACAGTTTTGCAGGCTTGGAATTTATAGAACTATCATACTCCGTGTATTCTTCTGTGATTCCTACTTTTTTCCTCAACATTACCTTTTTGAGATTGATCAGATTTCTGGTATGTAGTAAAGTTTATTAATTTTCATTACACTATGTTTTTGTGATTAAAAAATTTTTTCCAGCTTTATTGATATATTTGACAAATAAATACGTATATTTAAAGTGTATAATGTGATGATTTATATATATATATATATGTATATATACACACATTGTGAAATGATTACCATGATCAAGTTAATTAACATATCCATCACCTCACATATATACCTTTTATGTACTTGTGTGTGGTAAAACTCAACATTTCCTCTCTTAGCACAGTTCAAGTGTTAGAGTCACCCTGCTGTCCATCAGATCCTCAGAACTTGTTCATCTTATATCTGAAAGTTTGTACACTTTGGCCAACATCTCCCCATTTCCCATACACCCTAGCCCCTGGAAATCACATTCAATTCTCTGTTCCTGTGAGTTTGACTTTTTCTTTTAATTCAACATATAATTTATACTACATGGTGTTTGTATCTTTCTGTCTGTCTTATTTCACTTAATGTGATGCCCTCAAGGTACATCCATGTTGTTGCAAATGGCAGGATTTCCTTGTTGTTTAGAAAACACACACACTGGGGTTGCTCCCATGTCTTGGCAATTGTGAACGTCGCCGCAGTGACTACTGAGGGTGATGGCATCTTTTCTCAATATCAATTTTAATTCCGAGGAAGTGGGGTTGCTGGGTCACACTGTAGCTTAATTTTTAATTTTTTAAGAAACCACCAAACTATTTTCCATAATGGCTGTACCGATTTTTATTTCTACCAACAGCGTATAAGTTTTCCCTTTTCTCCACACCCTCACTAGTATTTGTTATCTCTTACCGTTTGTTAATAGCCAGCCTGACAAGCTGATATATCACTTTGGTTTTGATTTGTATTTCCCTACTAATTAGTCATGCTGAGCACTGTTTTGTGTACCTGACCATTTGTATATCTTATTTGGAAAACTATCCATTCAGATTCTTTGCCCCATTTTTTAATTGGGTAGTTTGTGTTTTTTGCTGTTCAGTTGTATGAGTTTCTTATATATTTGGATATTAACCCCTTCTGAGACTTATGTTTTACAAATATTTCCTCCCCTTTGGTAGACTGCTTTTTCATTTTACCCATTGTTTTCTTTGCAGTTCAGAAGCTTTTAGTTTAATGTATCTTGTTTGTTTTTTACTTTTTTTTGTCTGTGTTTTTGGTATCATATCTAAAAAAATTATTGCCAAGACATCAGGTGAGTTTGAGGCTTTCCCTTTGATTTCTATGGTCATTTTCTCCTTCTTTGTGCCAATGGGCAATGGCTTAGTTGTCACAGTGTCCTGAGGTCATAAAATCTGCTACTGACATTTCAGAATTATACTTGATAGTTTTACCCATAAAAGAACACTTCTCTAAAGTACTATTTACAACAGCCAAGACATGGAAACAACCTTAATTTTCCATTGACAGGTGACTGTATAAAGGAGATGGGCTATTATATATACAATGGAATACTACTCAGCCATAAAAAATAATGAAATAATGCCATTTGTGGCAACACAGATGGGCTAGAGATTATCACACTAAGTGAAGTAAGTCTGACAGAGGACAAATATCACATGATATCACTTACATGTGAAATCTAAAAAAAAAAAGATACATATGAGCTTATTTACAAAACAGAAGCAGACTCACAGACCTAGAAAACAAATATATGGTTACCAAAGAGGGAAAGGGAGGGGAGGGATAAATTAGGAGTTTGGGATTAGCAGAACAAACTACTATATATAAAATAGATAAACAACAAAGTCCTGCTGTATAGCATGGAGAACTATATTCAGTATCTTGTAATTGCCTATAATGAAAAAGAATATGAAAAGGAATATATATGATTTTCTGGATTTGAGGTTCCTCTTTCCATTGTAGTGCCTCTCA
Source organism: Vicugna pacos (assembly GCF_048564905.1). NCBI lineage: Eukaryota > Metazoa > Chordata > Mammalia > Artiodactyla > Camelidae > Vicugna > Vicugna pacos. Next base: position 14,333,288 of record NC_132996.1, read on the forward strand.
GCCACCTCTAAAAGCTTTTCATCCACTGTAATCCTGTATCTGATCATCTGGTTCCTCTCTAGTCTGGGTTCTCTTGCTTTCTTTGCAAATCGGGCCCTTATACAATACTTATTATTTGGGAAAGGTTGCTTTCATTGAAAGATGGAATAAAAGTTGGGTATTTCTGGCTTAGTGAACTGCCTCTTCTTCCTGGATATTTAGAGAAACTGGCTTTAATTCTTGAGAAATTAAAAACATGACAAAAATGGTTCTGTGATGAATACCTCTCTAAAGGCAATATTTATAACTTCCTTGAAATTTTAGCTGCTTAGTTGTTTTATTTGCTCATGGAAGTGACACTGTACGAGTTCCTTTCTGTACTCATCAAAATTAGTTTATTGTATAATAAATTCTATTATTCTTCCTGGTTTCTGAATAGCCCAAACTGTCTTTTTCCAATAGCATTCGATTTTCTTTCTTTCTTTTTTTATTTTTTAACATTTTTTATTGACTTATAATCATTTTACAATGTTAGCATTCAATCTTCTTACTGTTCATTTTACCTCATTTCTTATCCACTCGTCTACAAATCCAAGTGTTTTCTCCTGAAACCCTGTTCACTAGGAATTTTGTGTGAAATGGAGGCTGTGATGAGAAAGGAAGGGAATGAAGAGCAACAGGGAGTATTTGTGGAGAGCTTCTGTCTCATCCTTCCAAGAAATATAGTTTCTCTCTGTCATTATCTCTAATTCTCTGGGGGCAGCAGGGGATGTTGACTCTTCCTTTTTGCATCGGCCTGATGTTTGCTCATTAGAGGCCCCCTTTTAGCTAGCACTTAATTTTTAAAAATCACCCAGATGCACTACACAGGATGTCAGGGCTGCTGGTTGTCATGACGACTCCCTGGGCTCACTCTTCCTCTGCCTCTTCCTTCCCTCTGCCCCACGGAAGCCCACACAGGTTGGGGAATGGACCCGATTCACAAGCTTGCCTTCACTTATCTAGATATTAACTGAAGTCACTCTGCTCCTTAATAAATAGAAACATTTGGCTCAGAACCATCCACCTGGATTTTGTCTGAAACCTAGTGACATTTTCCCCTTACACTTCTCTACTTCTGAGGGATTCATGTCCTACTGGTCACATAATTCCCTAACCTACCTTAATAATATTGGTTCAAGCTCTGGCTCTTTTCACAGATTCAAATCAGGTGCAACTACTCAGGTCAGTAGATTCAGATACAAAATAATTCCTTTGTTTGATTTCAACAATCTCACACAAAAATGCTTGTTACACATCACATCCAACTGTTTCCAAATTCTTTCCAATAATTCTTTCCAGTGATTCCTGCTGCAGCAGAGAGGCTGATCTCCCCAAACATCATCCTTGGATACCTAGGAATTCTATGACACTGGTTTTATGACTGTGATAAACCTCATGATTCTGAAATTCTCAAGGAATGTTTTATCAGGTTCCAGACTAATATCCACTAATAAGAGATAAAACATTTAGTCTAAAGAATTATAATCTCAAAGAACTGAGTAACCAAAAAAACAAAAACAAAAACAAAAACAAAAAAGGTTTTCCTAGAGCTCCTTTTTTTCCCTGGATTCACCCCAGGACCAAAAGAAGGCCCCAGTCTCCAAACTGCACCACATATGCTCACAGAAAACCCCAGGAGACCCTCTCCTTCCAGTCAGAGGACCAGGAATGAGGCCCCTGCAAACAGAAAAGTCCGTTGGGTCGGGGGGTGGGGGGGCAGGGGGGTGTCTCATGTTTTTTCTTGTTTTCTCTCCAATGCCTGACCCAAGGCCAGGCCTAATCAGGAAGCCAAACCACGTGGGAACAGCAAGATGGTACTAGTCAGGGGAGGGTACAGCTCAAGTGATAGAGTGCATGCTTAGTATGCGTGAGGGTCTGGGTTCAAGCCCCAGAACCTACATTAAACAAGTAAATCTAATTCTCTTCCCCCCCCCAAGAAAGAACTAAAAAAAAAATTCTTTTTAAGAGATGGCACTAGTTCCATTTCCCATTTCCTATGTCATTTTTTTTGCCTAGTATGTAACTCACTCAGAGTGAGCCTGGGCCATATAGTTTTCCACTATAATTCACTCTTCATCTTGTAAATAGGATGACAAGGGTATATTAAGTTACGAAAGACTGGCATAGGCAAATAATGAACTTACTCCTAAAAGTAACTAAAAATAGGTAATAAATAATAAGTGATTATTTCTGAAACTAATTAATAAGCAAATAATAAAAGGAGAAAGAATGCCCAGTCTCTGTTTCTGTAAGTCAGCCTAATTCGGTGTTTCTCAAATGCTAGCAGTCATCAGAATTACCTGGAATGACCGACAAACCACAATTTTCAGGCCCCGCTTACATAACTTTGAATCAGTAGGTCTTGGGTGTGAGTCCAGGATTTGATTTCTAACAAGGTTCAGGTGGTCCTGCTGCTATTGGAGCTGGAGCCACACTCTGAGAACCACTGGCCAAGGTCATGTCTTTATTCCATATTGTCCTCAACTAGGATCTTCTTACATAAATATACTAAGTTTAAAAAAGTGCCCTGCTCTCTTTATTAGTGACATTTATTGGCATTTAAAAACAAAAAGAGGGTCTAGCTCAGTGGTAGGGGGCGTGCTTAGCATACACGAGGTCCTGGGTTCAGTCCCCAGTACCTCCATTAAAAAAAAAAAAAAGACAAATATATGAAGTATAAACTTAGGCCAGTGTAAGGGAGTGGCATTTGAAGACAAACTTGAAGGGTAAATAGGGTGGGGAGGGTGGAGATCCTGAAGTGGGCAGGAGCTTGATACTTATCACCACGTGGCTGAAAAGAGCCATTGGATCGAAGAAAGGGCAAGAAACTACACTGAGGATGTCGGTGCAGGAGCAGCCTTTCATGCTGGACCTACATGGCCTTTCGTGTTGTCTGCAGCAATGGTCTGAGGGCAGATGCTCAGTGGATGACAGATTCAGAGCTCACTCCTTGGCACGAAGCTCTCAGGGATGCCTTGTGCCCAGCTTAGAGCTATCCCGTTTGAGACTCAGTCAACTCCCTCTGCAGAAAAAGAAACCGACCTAACATCTTGTAAGGAATTGTCTTTGGTGGGCTATTCCGTACTATGTTTTAGTTCCATCATAGATTAGTTGTGACTCTGAATAGGTGACTGTGAAGTAAGAACAAACATAACTGCCTAGAAATAAAACGAGAGGGAATTAGTGTTTGTAGAAGGAGCAGAGGGAGCATTTGAAAAGAGAGCCAAGCACCATATGGGGGGGGTACCAAGCCCCCGGAAAGTTTAAGGGGACAATATAAAAATTGTCACGGCCAGTACTTTTAATTTTATGTGCATACAAGCCTTTTGTGATTTTTAATTGCTGAAATAAACGAAATAGCACCGTATTGTACCTGCAGCTGGGAGAACTCTGAGTGGTTGCAGCTAACTCAGTCTCTGATAAGTTCGAGAACCTGAACTAATTCTGTTAAGGTGGGAGGCCTTCTGTGTCCAAGAAAAGATGAATCCCACAGATTTAGCACAAATGTTACGGAGGTCATGGGACTTAGAACATTATCTGCATGGAGCATTTTGAGCCAAACAATTCTGTTTCTTAAGGAGCAGAGTGACTCCCATTAATACCAGGGTAACTGAAGGAACAGTTATATGTCTGCACTGTGTACTGTCCTGCCGGAGCTGCTGTGGCATAAAGTGAAACAAGCAAGAAAGAGCAGAACCTCATGAGTTCTCGTGGGAAGCAGCAGCTCTGACATCAGCTGTCCTCTGTGCCCAGGGAACTAACGTTGGTCCTTAGAAGTTAAATACTAGCCATACTATCAGTGGGTCTCTAATTTGCAAAAGACCAATATACAAAGGAAGAGTCAACACTTTCCTCCAAGAATCATTTACGAGAATGGATAAGAGACACACCACAAAGACTACCCCATTATTGAATAATAATTACGAAGGAAGAAAACATGAAGGGGTATAACTACTGCCAATAGGATCTGATTTGACCAATAATATTGGGTGATATGAGTCTTAAAAAAAGGGGGATGCTCCTTATGTATTACATTCTACAACAGAAAAGTGAGAGATGGATGATCCTATTCTATGGTTTTTATAATCCACTTACAGTACATGTGATTGAATTCTGCTGATGAAATTATGGAAATATGACTTTAAGCCAAGACCTAATCTTTGTTTCAAAAGATGCTAGGCAGAGGTTTCTTTCTCGTTAGCATCAAACAAAAGATCACAGGGAAAAATAGTTCTGTAAATAGTACCCATAATTCTCAATTATTTTAAGTAGTGCTTTCACAAGTGGCAATCTCCACAGAGAGGGGAGAAGGGAGAAGAGGTATAATTCAGTGATATATTCTCTACTTTCTATTCAAGGAGTAACATATAGATCCTTGTACTAGAGTTAAGATCTTATTGTTTTAAATATCATTATTTACACTTTCTCTATAAAGCTATAAATTTCACAATACAGGTAGCCATGCATGAAAAAAGTCAGTGCAGCACTAGATAATTTTTATACATCAGCTGCTGTTTTTCTTGTTACTGATAGAGGCAAGAGTCTCATGGTCCCGCTGTCTCCTTTGGGTGTTAAGTATAGTACTTGGAGGCACAGAAAACAGGGTGGAGAAAATGAAAAGCTAGCCACTATCAGTGTAGGTCACCCTGTTTTATCAATTTCCTAGGGTTCCCACAACAAATTACAACAAATTGGACAGCTTAAAACCAGTGTATTCTCTGACTGTTCTGGAGACTGGAAATAAAGGTGTTGGCAGAGCCACAGTCCTCCCAAAGACTCTGAAAGATCCTTCTTTTTCTGTTCCAGTGTCTGGTGGCTCCTAGCACTCCTTAATTGGTGGCAACTTAACTTTAATTTCTGCCTCTTCACATGGCCTTTTTTCCTGCATCTAAAATAACCTCTTCCTTCTCTCATCAGAACATCAGTCAGTAAATTGAGGACTCACCTTCTACCCAGCATGATCTCATCGTGACATCCTCAATTTGATTACATCTGCAAAGACTCTATTTCTAAAATAGGTCACATTTAGAGGTACTGAGTGTTGGAATTTGGACATAATGTGTTTAACGGTGGGGGGTCCACTTTTAACCCACTACTCCATCCAATGGATGAAAGATTGTTGTCTGAAAATCTTGAGGTTTCAGTTTTTACTGAGGGTACTAAAAACCTCAACTTTTTTTCCTTTGCTGTATATGTAGATTCTATGCAGCAGGGACAGGAGTTGTTGAAGCAAGGCTTCAGACATGCCAGGTTTTGCCCAATGAAGTTCTTAGCATTCTTTTCTAGAACTAGAATTACTGGGTCAGAGGCAAACATATTTTTAAAAATAATTTTAATGCAAATTTGCAAAATAGCCTCTATTAACCTCATACAACATACCAGTAGTATGTAAGGGTATATATTTCTTGCTAACATTAATATTGGGTATTATCATTTTTAATTTTTGCCAATTCAATAGTTTAATAATGGTTAATATTCATAGTAATAGTTTAATTCACTTATTTGCTTTCTAAAGGAATTGAATAACTTCATTAATGTAATGAATGTTCTTCATTTTCAAAAATAGTGAACCTGCAAAAGTTTAATCTGAATTGGTATTTTAAACATAAAAGTGCAACATTTACTGATTCCCTTAATTAACTGTTACAGATAAAGCACACTAAAACTGATTATAACTATAGGCATCTACATATTATTTATGTGAGTTATATGAGGGATATGCATGTGATAGTATATTCTAATAAAAATAGCTTTTCTTTTCCAGGAGCAGTTCATTCTCATTACCAAAAGATTATCAAATATACTGAGAGAGAAGATAACTTTTTTTTTAAAAAATCCCAACAAGTTACTATGGAAATCTCCAACAAGTGTTTTAACAACCCCCACCCCCCTTCCAACAGCCATATATTTCAGTACATGATTTTGGCTTTGCCTGTGTAAATCCATAACTAAAAATATGTATTCAGATTTAAGTCATGTTTATTTATTGTTTTATAAAGCTAAATACTTAAATATTTCACTGATTTAGTTTTTCCAAGTAATATCCTATTGTTAGATACTGCCACTTAATTACCATTTGGAAACTATATCTATATATACATTTTGAATGTGAGGAAGCCAATTAAGAAAAAATGAAGGCTAATATTGCCACACATGCTTTGGTCTAATAAGTAATCATTTCAAGCTAGATATACTTTTGACCAGTTTGGGTTTAATCAAATTGCTTTCAACAAAATCACCTGAAATTTTTTAAATCTAATGCTCATATTTAATCACCCTAAATTCAGAATTAAATCAGCCAAGGATGCCAGACTTCTGGGCCTCTATTTCTCATGTTCTCAAACTACCTACAATAATCATTCATATTTTGATCTCTTCCATAGAATGGCAGGAACTCATCAGAACTGAAGGGATTTAAATGGCCATTCTAAACACGTTATTAGATCCTAGATCCTAGTGAAAAAGGGGCAAAAACTGTCCAGAAGTGGGAGGATGCATATTCAAATACCACACTGAAGTATACTCAAATATGGGGGGAATTGGAGTAGAATGTGGGACCCTCAAAAACAGATATGAATGTGCCATGTGGGGTATTATAAAAATCAATGATGAAGACAAACCAGCCATAGGGGACTTTGGTAGTGGGCTGTTTATACAGATTAGGAAAGGTGTTAATCCAATCAATGCTGAATAGGTGTATCCAAAGGAACTTCAGAAACCTAATCAGGGTGGGGCTTTAAGTATAGCAACTGGGAAGCAGTGCTTCTTCTATCTAGAGGCATGTGGCATTGACTGGTCTGTGGATAGCACTGGAAGTTACAGCTGCTGACCCATTCAGAGAAAACAGAACCCCTGAACCCACTGGATGGATTTTCCTGGATCCATTAGACCAATTTTAGACTTTTCTGGTGAGTACGGGTTCTGAGTAGATGAATTCATATTTCTTTCTCTTAAAAATAAAAAAAAAATAATTTTAATTGCACTGTCAGCAGACTTCAGCATTTCTGAAGCAGATGAAATATTCCTAGTTAATAAAAATTATGTAATTACTTTCAGTTCACTGTGGAGCTGTAGAATTTTAATATCTACAATTGTTTGACATTTATGAATGAAAATGCATGTTTCTGTTAGCTTATGATTTATTTGGTGTAGAAGTAGACTGAATTTCTGGATGGGAAATCCTAGATATAATACAATTGGCATGATACCTAAAACTTGATTGGGAAACTGTTGTAGAATGTGAAGAGTAGTATTTCTTCAGGAAAGGTTGGGTCTTTAAAGTGCCCGGTAACAATCCAGAAACTGATGGTGGCTGTGAAAATGTAACACTGGTGAGTATCCAAAAGGAGAGTAAATTCTGCTCTCACTCTGATCTAGATGCGGGACTTTTGATTCCCTTCAGTCACTTACATTAGATGACACAGGTTTTTATTCTAGCTTGGCATTTACATATTTGCAAAAGTGAAAACACTTTTGATAGTATAGTCAATCTGATATGATTGGGAGTATATTGATCTGCTGGCCTAAGTAGTAGATACTCTATATTTAAGTCACTTAAATGCAAAGGTGTTTATATGAAAGAGAAGAAAAAATTCAATTGTTAGAATTCTCAGAACTGAAGGTTGTAGTTAAGAAAAGATTCATATAATGCTAATAAATTATTTTTATTGGGGTTAGGTGGGAGTAAGTTTTTTTGTAGAATAAAGTAGAATATTAACTACTTTTGTTTAGGATAGATACACTGTGTTGTGTGTGTATGTGTGTGTCATGCCATTGGTTCTCAGTTGTCCTATCAATGATTGGTAAGAAGACTACTTTGTGAATGAGGGCAGAGGACAAAATGCAGAGAAGCGCTTCCCCCTGCCAGCTCCTAAACCAACTGCCCATTTCTCCATAATGGCTGTTTTCTATTGATACCTTATTTGTTCATATCTGTGAGCTTCTGATGAGAGATATATTTTCTTTATTTTTATATCTTTATCAAAACAGAGAGCTCCTGTCTTACTCTATACGACTGTACTTGGTACACGTTAATATAAATAATGTATATTGGCTTGACCAGAAATGAGATATCAGGTCTTTAACTCCTTGGCTCTTACCATACACATATTTATACTTCTCTTCCCTTCATTTTCTCGTACTTCCGTTATGTGTGTTAGATGAATTATATCAGCTATTAACTTTTTATTTAAAAAAAAGATGTAGCTCAGCCAGAAGGTGTACTGTGAGTAATTTCCTTTTTCTTATAACATTTCTGCAGTCTACGAAGTTCTCTGGCTTTCTCTAAACCTATCACACACTCAACCTCAGACTCTCTGAACTGAAAAGCTCTTCTCAGGATCTAAACACACATCAATAATCCCTGAATTTCATCTACAAGTTGTTTGTCCCATTCAGTTCAGCTTCTCGTTGTTACAAGACTTCAGGGACCTCAGCTCCTCATAGGTTTCCTTCATTAGGCTGATAACACTGCTTGTACCCTCTTGTTAAAATCTCTTGAGCTATCTGTGACGAATTGTTTCTCACTTTCCCCAATAATGGCATCTGTTTGAAAACACTTAAAATTCAACTGTATTTTCCTCATCTTTCACTGAGTTTTAGTTTCTGCTCTGTTTCATCTAATACAACATGTTAATAGATCATATACTATTTAAGAGCGCCTTTGTTTCCTAAATAGTTCTTTTTAAGGCCTTTTCTTTTAATATCATTTTTACCACCTCCGTAATTTAGGTAAGTACCAGAAATCCTCTTGTTTTTAGCTTCCTCACCTATGTCCTGGGATAACAACAAGTGTAAAACATTTGAGAAAAGTACCAGGCTCATAAAAGTGCCACGTCAACAACAACCCAGCTGTATTTCTACCTTCATTGCTTCAAACACATCATCTTATCTTTCAGAGAAATAGGAAAGAGAGCAAATCCTCCTCTCTAGATTCAGATTTCAGATATTCCACTTATTTGTAAAGGTGATTTTTATATAATTTCCCACTTTCTTCCTGGTTAGCATATGTCTGAGATGGCTTGGTCTTAAAATAGAAGAATAGCCTAAGAGACTGTTCAAGGAGTATTTGGAGCAAGATCTTATTCATGTACCCTGGATATCAGATTAGAAAAGATAGCTTTTTTTCTACCCAACTAATTGGATAAAGGTACATGAGGAAACTGGATGCTGTAATTAGTTCTTCTACTTGTTTAAGTTCTAGTAAGTACCAGGTGTTTTTTGGGGAGTGTTCTGAGGGGGTGTTACTTTCAGTGTGTCTTAAAGACTGGTAAAGTTAACCAAATAAATACTGCAAATGTTCTGTAGTTCTTATTAAATTCTTGCTATTTAAAGGCAGAAAATTGGTTCAGTAGAATGTATTTATTCTACTCAACATGGTCCAGAAAAATCTATAAATCGGCCATATACTTAAGGTTCCAGTTTTCATGACTACACCGTAAAGCGCTCACAGCTGGATGCAAGTCTGCAGGGTCTCCTTGGCTTGTCTCATTTCTATTTCTAGCTCCTCAATTGCACATTCAGTCCATGGACATCTGGACTCATCTTAGAAAGCAGGCATGCTCGGGAACCCTATGAAGTGTTACTGTTTCAGAGAAGTTCAGATTCACAGAAAAATTGAGCAGAAAATACTGAGAGTTCCCATATAACCCCTCCCGCCTCCCAGTAAACTACACCCTTTCCTCAATTATCACATACTGTGCTGGAGTGGTATATGTGTAACAGTTAATGAACTCACACTGACTCTTCATTATCACTCAAAGTCCGTAGTTTTGCATTAGTGTTCATGCTGGGTGTTGTATATTCTGTAAGCTGTGACTGAAGTATAATGACGTTATAACATACAGAGGAGTTACACTGTGATAAACATCCTTCTGATCACCTATTCATCCATACCCCTAACCCAACCCCTGGCAACCACAGATCATATTACTGTCTCTGTATTTCCCTTTTCCCAAAATGTCATATGGTTGGACTCCTGAAATACATAGACTTTTCAAATTAGCTTATTTCACTTAGTGATATGCATTTAAGTTTACTCCATGTCTCTTGCTGGCTTGATCACTTTTTTTTTAAGCACTGAATTTTATTCTATTATCTGGATGTACCACATTTATATATCCATTCACCTACTGAAAAACATCTTAGTTGCTTTCATGTTTTGATAATTATGAATAAAACTGCTATAAACATCCCTGTGTAGGTATTTGTATGGATGCAGGTTTTGGACTCCTGTGGGTAAATATGGACGAGCATGATAACCAGATTGTGTGGGCAGAGGATAAATAGTTTTGTAAGAAATGGTCGTATGTTTTTCCAAAATGTCTGCACCATTTGCGTTCTCATTAACAATATATTAAAGTTTCTATTTACTCCATGCCCTCACCAATATTTGGTGATGTCACCTTTGGGGATTTTGGCCATTCTAATAGACGTGTTATGGTATCTCACTGCTGTTTTAAAGTCCTTTCCTTTTCTGGCATTTATCTTTCATTTTAACCTTTTAATTTGCCATCATTTTCTCTTATCCTTTGCCTCTGGAGTGAGTAGCCAGTCATTTGTTTTGCTCATTTGTAGCTAAAACACGCTGTGATGAGATTGACTGGAAGGCATGTAGGGATGGAGCCTGAGGATTTTTAATTATGCAAGAGAAGTTTCCTAATGCTCAACATTAGTCTCAACTCAGAAATCTGGCCAGTTTTCATCTACATTTTTAAGGGTAAGCTGAACAACAGACAGGACATACCCCCAGGGGGTGTGTTTCTTGCATGTATCACATGTGAGAGTAACCTTCCCTTTCTTTCTCCTCAGAATCATACACACTACAGGACCTCCAGAAATAACAGCTGCTGAGTCTTGAGAGTGAAGGACTTTGAGTGGAGCATTTCTGAGGTGTCTGAACTGCTGGGACCATACGGGTGTCTCAAAGACCTAGAAATGGTGTTGCCCAATGGCCAAGATGACTGGTCCAAAGAAGACATTGTGAGGTTACTGGAATATATGGAGAACAACGTTCCATCCGATGACAGGCACACGTTCAAGACAACCCAGGCACTGATGGACTGGGAAAAAGTAGCGTTTAAAGGTTATTCTGGGGAAACGTGCAAACTCAAATGGCTAGAGATTTCTTACAACTTGAGAAAGTTTCGCACTTTGTCAGAGCTAATCGTGGAAGCAAAGGAAAATGTTAACAATACCTATAAAGGCAGAAAACACAAGAAGCATCCTGATTTACCCAAGAGGCCCCTGACAGCTTACCTCCGCTTTTTCAAGGAGATGCGGCCCCAGTACTCCCAAAAATACCCCAAGCTGAGCAACCAGGAGCTGACCAAGGTTCTGTCAGAGGAGTACAGGAAGCTGCCGGAACAGACGAAACTGAAATACATTCAAGATTTCCAGAAGGAGAAACAGGAGTTTGATGATAAACTGGCTCAATTCAGGGAACGCCACCCTGATCTAGTCCGGAATGCCAAGAAGTCTGATGTCCCCAAAAGAAGCCAAGTCAAAGCTGAAAGGAAGTTTCAGGGAAATGTACGAAAGGTGAAGTCTCCCCCAGGAAACTATTTATCCATGAAGAGGAAATTCCCCGGCGAGCCCCCGAAGCCCCCCATGAATGGATATCACAAGTTCCACCAGGATTTGTGGTCGAGCAGGGAGCTTCAGGAGGTGTCCCTGAGGGAGCGCATGGTGGAGATCAGTAGGCGCTGGCAGCGCGTCCCACAGAGCCAGAAGGAGCATTATAAGGAACAGGCTGAGCAGCTGCAGAAACAGTACAAGGTGGACCTTGATCTCTGGCTCAAGAGCCTGTCTCCGGAAGAATATGCTGCTTACAGAGAGGCCACCTATACCAAGCGTAGGAACATGATCCCGCCGGGAGGCTCCAGCTCCAAGAGTAGAAGGAAGGATCTGCAGTCCCCATCAGCAGAGAATGGGCAAGAAGGCCTTGGAGAGGACCAGGAGCTTCAGGCTCGAGAGGCAGAATCATCAGACTCCAGTGGAGAAAATTCTCATGACTCATGGAGATCAGAAGAAAACAAGGAAGATGGGGAAGAGGAGGAAGGCAGTAACTCCTCAGACCACAGCAGTGGGGATGAAGATGAAGACAGTGAGGTTGACATCTGTGGCTCCAATTCATCTTCCTAAGGGGGATCCTTCCTCCTTTCCTTCCTTCCTTCCTTCCTCCTTTACTTCCTTCCTTCCTTCCTCCCTTCCTTCCTTCCCCCTTCTCCTCCACATAAAGCAGGACAGGCTAGGAAGAAGAGAACTGGAGGAGTATTCACTGCATCGGGTCCACAGAGATGGGAGGAGGGGACACCACTGGGAGAATTACTGAGTGAACTAGTATTGCTCCCTACTCTACACCTCCAGTACCACCCAGCCCTCCTAGTGGAAATCCATGCAATTGAAGTTCTTGGAAAATCAAACCAAACAAAACAATGAGATGGTTGTGCTATTGGGTACAGACACAATGCATTAAACTGATTATCCTTGAGTGAAAAGCGTTGTTCTCATCATCTGCCTAGGACCCATTTTTGTCCTGTGGGACTCTCCTCATGGACCCCTGTACTGGAACTGCAGTGGGGAATATTTAATGGGAGGCAGGCTAGATGAATAAATGAGGTGTTTCACCTGTTTTCCAGGCAGTGTCTGCATTAATTCTTAGCAGAGGCCCCAACTCCTTCCTACTGCTAAATTTATATATGTACATTGAAAATCTGTTTAAGGTAATGCCCTTCATTATTCTTTCTTTTTATTCCCCCTAGATACATCTTTTACGTACCAAAAAGAAATGGGTTTTGAGTGTTAATTTTGTTTCTAAGAATCTTAGTGATATGTTTATCATTTATAAATATGTTTTTGGGTTAACAATGATCACATCAGGAGTGATAATATTTACCCTTTTTATACCTCACATTTATTTCACAGTGTGTTGTGTCATACGTCTAGAACAATGTTAGGAGTGAAGATACGTTATTGTCCTGGTTGTGACTTTAAAGCTGATGCTGCAAAGCTTTAAAGCAGGGTTTCCCACTATTAAAATGATGCTGATTTATATAGAGTTTAATTTATTCTTAATATATTAAGTCAATGTCTATTTACTTACTTTATCTTAGGTATTTAGTCATGATGATATTAATTTGTTTCTCAAATCCTTTTTATCATCTCTCCATCTGGTTTTTCCTCAGATATATTAATTTGAGGCAATTGTGTTGATGGGTTACTTAATAAACTCTGTTACATTCCAGAAATGAACCCACATGTTTGTGCTTTATTGACAATATGACAAATTTGGGAAAATTCAGCCTTTTCTGTAACAGGGAAATCACATGAAGGCCTCTGGGTACACACAATCCATAGCTTCCTATTTATTTTTGATGACCTAGATGTGAATTGTGTGTCCCAGAGTAACATGACCCCTGGGAAAACACATGGAAATGACTTAAAGTCCAAACACATCTGTTACTCCCTTCCCTTGATATTTTTGAAACTGTTCAGTAATTCTTCTGTTATCTGCAGTTTTGCTTTTCTTGATTCCAGTGATTAAAATCTTGGTTGAAAAAATATTAAGTGGAAAACCCAGAAATAAATAATTCATTCCTTTTCAGTTGTGCACCATTCTGCGTAGTGTGATGAAATCCCACACTGTCCCCCTCCATCCACTAGGAACGTGAGTCATCCCTTTGGGCTTATCCCACATCTGTCATTTAGTAGCTTCCTGGGTTATCAGACCTACTGTCCAAAAACCACACTGCTTGTGTTCAAGTAACCCTTATTTTATTTAATAATGGCTCCTAAGCTCAACAGCAGTGATGCTGGCAATTCGGATGTGCCAACGGGAAACCATAAAGTGCTTCCATTAAGTGAAGTTGAAGGTGAAAGTTCTTGACTTAATAAGAAGAGAAAATAAATTATATGCTAAAGCTGCTAAGATCTACAATAAGAACAAACCTACCCATGAAATTATGAAGATGGAAAAAGAATGTATGCTAGTTTTGTTGTTGCACCTCAAACTACAAAAGTTACAGCCACAGCGTGAGATAGATTGTTATTAATCTCTTCCTGTGACTGATTAAAAATGAAACATCATCATAGGCATGTACGTATAGAAGGAATTCAGTATATATGGGGTTCAGTGCAGCTCATGGTTTCAGGCATCCATGGAAGGTCTGAACATAAGGGGGGGTTCCTTAAGAGGGAAGAATTGTGGGGAAAAAAACTCTCCCAGACTGTTCCACACACAGACTGGATGCAAGTCACACTCACTCTTCTTCAGGTAGCAGAAAATTGGTGAAAAGATAAATGGCAAGAGCAATCTTGGTGTTTTCGTGTGCAAGATGGCATGAAAAACCAGAGGAAGGGTGGATAGCCTTCTTCTCAGTGACGCTTGAGCTGAGTCCTCAAGGAGCTAGCAAGCCAGAGAGGATGGCCAAAGTGTCAGATTCTTCTTTTTTTTTTTAGTGGGGAGGTAATTAGGTTTATTTATGTATTTTTAATTAATCTTTTTCTTTTTCATTGGAGGCACTGAGATTGAACCCTAGACCTTGTGCGTGCTAAGCACGTGCTCTACCACTGAGCTATACCCTCCCCTCAAAGGATCAGATTCTTGTACTTACCACACTTCTTGAATACCCCTCATGTCTTAGGCATCATGCTAATCATTAGACACTCCTTTTCTTCAGGTGTCTTTAAATTCCTGAATTCCCAGCTTGGGCTTGTGGTCCTGTTTGCTATTTTCTCTTTTGTGGGGATCTGCATATTCTCCTCTGAGTCCATACACTTTTCCAGTACAAACTTACCATACTTCATACTTTCATCTACCAGTCTGACTCTAATGACTCCTAAATGAACATCTAAGTCCATATGTTTAGATAGAAATTCTGATCACAAATAAACTACCTTATCATCTCCATCACGATTTACTCCTGATTACCAATCTAAAACTGTTTTTAAAAAGTCATAATTCATAACTCTTTCTTTGAGTATACCTTCCCTTAGCAGTGACCACACCCATCACCTAGCTGCCCAAATCCTTAATAGCCTACATTCAATAATGCCCACCCTGCCATCTCCCCCAGTGCAGTGCAGATGATCTTTCTTCCCAACACACAGCTTAAATGTGAACTCCTGGACGAGAGTCTTCCGTCTTCCACACTCCAATAGGTTTTTAACAAGTAACTTTAAATAATTACTTTTTCTCTGCACTTTGTCATTAAACACAGAATAGGCAGAGAAGATAGATTAGTAATGGGTAATATAGAGTTCTTTTTTGTTGATAGACAAGAGAAAATAAAAGTTTTTAAAATTTAACTTTTTAGAGAGAAATTTTTTGAAGCTATATATACTGTAGACTTTACATCTTTGCTTTTTGAAATAAATATTAATTAAAGCTTATTTTGAGTTTATATTGAACAAGAAGGCAAGTGATGCAAAGGTACATATGATATTAAATGTGTTTAAAATACTTTTTCCGGCTTCTAGATTCTTGTAGGCACTTTTGGTATTGTGATAAATATAAAAATACGTTTTCATTCTCTCAGAATGTGAGGACGTATCTGTATTTAAATGAATTCAAAATGGCTGAAATGTTGAAGGTATTTGGAAAACCATGTTGCAAATTTTACCACTTGCTTCCCTGCTCAACATTAAATTTGTAAAATAGCATCAAAGACATGATTCTTTTTAGTTTAAATAACAGAGACTCTTGGTACTGGGATGTAATAAAGCCTATAACCCTAACTAGAGAGTAAACTTAACTAATCAGTATTGATTAACTTCTAATAATACATTCAGGAACTATATTTAGTGGTGGAAATACAGTGGTAATATATAGTGGGACAAAATCATGTAAGTGAAAAACAAACGCTTTATTGTACGACGGTAAAATGGGAACAATGTTCCCTGCCCTCCCATCCCACCTCTCGTCGGCCAGGCGATGGTCCTAAATTCAATCAAAACAAGAAGGGGATGGTGTAGCTCAAGTGGTAGAGCACATGCTTAGCATATATGAGGTCCTGGGTTCAATCCCCAGTACACCCTCTAAAAATAAATAAACCTAACTACCTCCCCATAAAAAGTAAAATAGTTAAATGCTAAATAAAATATATATGAAAGATTTTAAACAACAATGTATGACCACGATGACTGTAATCTGCACAATCACACACACATGTAGAATCAACTCTAATAAGCCTTCGAAGCACACATTTTTCAAAGACAAGTAGAAATTGATTGGGCTCAAGCTCACTGTGCATGATCAAATCAGGTTTTGACATCTGCCTTCAAATCCTGAGAAGTTAAGCTTTGGATTCTAGTCCCTAACTTTTACTTCAAAGCTCCTTTCCAACAACATAACAATCCGACCCTCTTATCAATTTATTCAGGCAAAGATTTGTTCAATGTCCCTCATGCTGCAGCCAACGTTTTTCCCTTCTTGCCACGTCACCCTCCAGGGGAAGGTTTATTATGGGGCTCTATGTGGTACATCAGCCAACTTGCTTTCTCGTGGTTGTTCACGAATTCCTGGTTTCTGCACTAAATTGCTGAGGCTTGTATATTTTTTATGACTATATCAATGGAAAAACACATCATTTTTGTAAAATATAGAAAAATACAAAAATAAAATAAAATCACTTTAACATCAATATTCCTAAAAACACTTTATGACTAATTTGGAACACAAAGAAATACTGTAGTAACAACCTATGCTGTGATACTTCACTTAGGAAAGGAAGGGCTAGGGAAAATGGGCAAGAATAGGGAAGTAAAGGCTCTGGGGTTGCTTTTAACAAGAATGGGCCCCCATGAGAGAGAGCCAGTGCTTTTGCAATTCAAGGTCATTTTTAAAACCATGTCCATAAACACTTAGGAGGATTAACCTCTTGAAATATATATATATATATATTTCATATCTATACATATGTATATGTATAGATATATATGTATACATATATATGTGTGTATATATATACACATACACACACACACACACACACACACAGTATATGTGTCTTTAAAGACTTAAAGACGGGGTCATGATTCCCAGTTCTTCTAAAAACTCTGCATTCTCAAGTTGATTGATTGGTGGGAAATACATCAAGAAAGGGAGGTGGGGATGTGTGTCATTCCTTCAAAAAGATTTATTTATCCTAATTTTCCCTTTGTGCTTATTGTTGTTTCTGTTTTGCTACAATGCAAAATATAAATGATGTTGGCAGAATCTAAAAAAAAGAGACACAAATGAACTTATTTACAAAACAGAAACACACTAATAGATGTAGAAAACAAACTTAATGGTTATAGGGGGAAAGAGAGGGTAGAAGGATAAATTGGGAGTTCAGGATTTGCAGATCCTAATTAGTATGTATAAAAATAAATCACAATGCTGTACACCAGTAACTAACACAACAACGTAAACCAACTATACTTCAATAATAAATAAATAAATAAATAAATAAATAAATAAATAAATAAATAAATAAAGTTAACCCAAAGGGGTCTCTGAGCCTTTCACTACTGTCCCCCCACCCTGAGCTGGGCACCAGGCAGAGGATCACCCATCCTGCTATTACCAGGAGGCTGTGAGGATGAGGATGAAGAAGTCTCCATGCTCCAGTAGTGTAGTGGCCACAGGTTGTCCTACATTAAACTCTTACTTTAAAATTCAAAAATCAATCAGTCATTAAAGTAAAGCACTTTCTCCATAACAGAACAAATTTAAATAAATCTCAGGAAACATATTTCTAAGCTTTCTAAGACCAATCTGCTGTACTCTCTAAGTGATGAAACAATCTTTCCAACTTCTTTGGAAAGTTAAAAATAAAAATCCTTGATATCAAGAAACTCAGATAACAAGGTCCATTTGAGGGTGCATTTGTGGTCCAGTGGCTCTTGATGAGACAACAGTCACAGAGATGTGTTTATGCAGATAAGCCAAGGTGTTGAATCAATCTCGTCCTAGGTCTGAGGAAATCTAATCACTCATATTAACACCCAACAAAAGGCTTTGAATACATGGGTGTGGTCTTCAGAGGCTCCATATAGAGACTCAAGGAGCCAAACTCATTTTTCTCCAAACTGAGAGCGAGTGTTCGGAGCTCACCTGGCTGTGGAGGCTTCTGAAAGCTGCCGCTCCCGCACCTGGAAGCCTTGATCCCCAGGCTGGATTTGTCCTCTGCCTTCCCCACAGTAGAGTCATCTGCCTCTCCTTAGGTGGGTACACCATTCATCTTAGAACAGTTCCTGACACTCTCCTGAGGGAAACAAAAACAAAATTTCCTAATTTTACCAGAAAACTGAGGTGGTTTCATTGAAATAGCCTTGTTTGCCCACTTACTGGAAGTGATTCCATTTCCATTTTGTCATCTAGTCTTGGCATGCGAGTTGGAATTAATACGGTGATTAGTGTTAGTTCTCTGGCTTCACTCATCTCTTAGTAATTTCCGTGCACGGAAAAGACTCAGAAAGCGGGTGCCTGGCGTCTCACAGTTTTCTGTTTGATGTAGAACCTAAAACGATTTTTAGGACTCTTTGCCTCCATATGCAGTGCCTACTTCAGGCTACCCTGAGAGTGGAGACGCCGGTATATGTTCTCTTTAAGGTTTGGTTTGATTCATGAGTGTGGTAGAGAAAACAAGAACAGGAGGGAAAATGCAGCTGATGAGCGTATTCATGCCAGTAGATTCTGGTTAGAACGGGAGCCAACGTGACGGCATTTAGTCTCCTGTTCATGAACTCTGAATGTATTCAGGAAGGTTTTGGGAAACACAAAGTGCTTGTGGGTGTGGATTCAGACTGAGATGAAAAAGGACTTCCAAGGAAAAGGCCTGTCAACTACAAGAAATAACGAAACGCACCCTTAGTCAGGTGTCCCGTGCCCCGTGCCCGGCACTGGGCATTGTGACCGGTGCCTTTAGAACACTTAGGACCCACCACCTGGAGCTCTGAAGTCGGTCAAGCTCCTGAAGCTCAAGCTGTCTGCAGGAAAATGACCTCAGCAAACCTAAGGCCCCACCTCAGGTAGCAGCTAAGGGGACAGGAAGCAGACGGTGCTGGTCGGGCAGCGGGGAAAACGTTCCGAAGCGCTTGGGAGCCCTCCTTGCGTCTCGCTTTTCCATTTGTGTCAAAGCCAAAATGTGTCAAAGCCTCTTCTGCCCCAGACGCAGCGCGTTACTGAGTCGGAGCCTGAGTCCAAATTTGCTTAGGCCTCGTCTGCCTTCGGGCAGAGGAATAAACTCCTCATTTTCTCCCCTCAGGAGCATGGACTCGGGCATCCCAGGAACCTTCCAGGAGGAACTCACCTGCGCCGTGTGCCTCAACTACCTTCTAGACCCGGGGACCACAGGCTGCGGGCCCAGCTTCTGCTGGTCCTGCCCCTGTCTCTTCTGGGAGCGAACGGAGAGCCTGCCAGTTGCCCCGTGTGCAGGCAACGGTCAGGGGAGACAAACCTCCAAACCAACTTCCTTCCGAGGAACCTGGCGTCCGTCCCAGAAGAGCCGGCCTCCGGCAGCGCCTGAGCTCCGAGGAGCGCAAGGAAGGTCTTCCGTGAAGCCGACACGAGCCCGCTCTGTCGGCTCTGCTGCGGCTCCCGGGAGCGCAGGGCGCGCGGACGCCGGCCCACCGACGAGGCCGCGGGGGAACGGGGGCAGCGAGGCCGCCCGGCTCCTCCGGGGGGGAGCGCCTGCCGCCCGGGGCTCTGCAGCGCGGCGCCGCCTGACGCTGCCCGTCTCTGGGGGAGAGCAGGGAAGCGTGGCGGCCCGTTCCGGCCCGTCCGGTCTCCCGCAAGGACCGGCAGCTAACGCCTTGGGACACCCATCGTTCGGGCTCTGAAACCCCCATCTGTTTGCTTTCCTGGTGCTGAAATTCATAGTTCTCATCATTACAGCAGAAGCTGGCCAACCAAATGAGATCTTCATGGGAAAAGATACAAGAAATCGAACAAAATCTCACGACAGTTGGCAGAGGAACTGAAGTACGCCAACGTATTTCTCTTTGCAAGAGGTTGACACAGACATGCCAGAAACGTATCTGTTAATAATTCGAGGTGAAATCATCACGTGCCGCGAAATTCTGAGAATGGGTTGATCACCAGGAAATACATATTCCTTCCACCACTGCAGCCTACCCTCGCAGCCTCGCGGGGTTTCAGACTCTAATGGGGCAGTAACTACAACAAGAGAGCCACTAGGGGACGTGCAACAAGTGCTAAGGTGGAGGCCCCTCGTGGGATGGGGACAATTCCACAAGCAGGATTCAGGGTCTTGGGGAAGTTTCTCAGGCTTAAGATCCATCCCAATTCTGGAGTTCAAATAGTTGTTTAAAACTCCATGGATTGTTTAAGGCCTAGATTTCTGTAGATCATACATTCTAGAAAGAAAAGGGCAGATCCCTGAAAACCATGAGTATTTCAGTCTGATTAGTACCCGAGCCCAGGTGATGCAACGGAAAATGAACAGCAGTTTGAGGAGTGAGACGGTCATGGTGAAAAGTGGCAGCTCACTAACTAGAGAATGATATCGGTTCAAGTAGGAGGAAAAGTGAGTGTTAAAAACAAAACAAAACAAAAACAAAAACCTAAGGGGAAAGAGGAAGACAGAGGTGCAGAAAGAGAGAGAGAGAGCGAGCGACTCCATCCACGCTTGGAGGGAACATGCAGGGGGTGAGGATCAAGGACCTTCCGGACATGGTGGGAAGGAGCCTGTGGCCCTAGAGGGGAGGTGGAAACCCGTTCATAGAGGAAAGGAGGGCAGGGGGAAAGGGCTACGAGGATGGACATCTGCCTGAGGGCAGGTGGGTGAGAATCTTAGGAAGATCTTTGCTGACGGCTTCTACCTCTGAGAGTAAACTGGACCGAGGCTGCAAAGAGAGAATGTCAGCCTGTGGAGTTGGGAGGTTTGAGATGAGAGACAAATTTACACAGTGAGACTGAAATGAGGAGGCTGCATACAGCCTGTGAGTCGCCCATAAATTTCAGTCGCTTGCATGGGGTCGTTCAGATTTGACAGGATGCATATGAAAGAAATGACCCATCAAAGCTTTTCTCCGGGCGTCTCACGAACTCTTGAAGTAGAAGAAAGTGGTGTGAGGAAGGGGTGGGTTTGGCTCTGGATTCAGTAGGGAAGAACGGAACACAATTGAATGAAAATGAAAGAGGAATGAATTTTGTTTCTGAGAAGAGGGAGGAAATGAATTGAGGATGAATATAGCTCCTTGGAAGCGGACATGAATCAAAGAAAACTAAATGTTTTCTAAACCATCTCCCAACAGTATTACGTGTATCGCTACAGAGACACGATCAGGAAAACGTATCAGATGCTCCCTCTAGATCTCCAGGATGAAGAAGATTACTACCTAGAGAGCCTTCTAAGAGAAGGCCAAGAGACATGTCTGCAGATCAGAAAAAGGCAAGAGGAAATGATTGGGAAAAGGACAGACCTCAGAGCAATCCATAAAGAACTCACGGAAATGTGCTACAAACCAGATGTGGAGCTGCTCCAGGTAAGAACGGAGCAATTGCCTGAAAATATATTATCTGAAGCTCACACCTTTGACTTCCATCAGATGGTACCAGCCCTACATTTCTTCATGTCTTGCATTTAAGGTGGGAGTCTTCCCTAGTTGGAAATATGAGAAATAAATTTCAAACCATCCAAATCACGGGTGAGCAGGCTTTATGGAACTGTGATTATGCAGATTCCCCAGGGAACACTCCTGTCTCAAACTCTCCTTTTGTAGCTTGTCTGTAAACAGCATAAAGGTACAACTTACGGACTGTCGTTCAGTTTTTTTGGTCTCCAATTGCGCAATGGGAGGCATTGGGGGAAAGCTCATGTATATTTGCACTTCCTGTTGGGGATATTTTACGTCTGAGCTGTCCTTAGTTTGGGGCATGTTACCCTTTAGGGGCCAGACCTAGGTAAGACCAATGTACACAGAGCTGAGGGGAGCAGCAAAACAGAGTCACTGCCCTTGTCTTTTCCCTCCCTCTCTCCCTCTCTCTCTCCCTCTCACTCTCTCTCCCCCTCTCTCTTTCTCACTCTATTTCACACTCAAGATTGCTAATTTTTCAAGAATTTAGATTCTGTCAATATGCTGTGCTGGAAATTCCTTCAGGGAGGAGAAGGAAAATGGATTTCCCAGACTGCTTTCTGGCGGTGGTGGTTGGAACTCTTCTGAAGTCTTCCCCAGCCCACAGACCGGTGGGCTATTTTAAAAAGAAGTCTAATCTTAAGCTTTTTATTTTTCTCTTGACAGGAACTGGGAGACAAAATGAAATGGGAAGTCTGTTCTTCTGTTGCCGACTGGGGCACTGTGAGGGCTGTGAAAGATCAAGCACATTTAACAAAGTGACGATATCAGTTACTACATGACCCTACATTGCCTGGGTGTATGTCGTATGTGTGGCTGAATATGATTTCCTGTTATCCTTGAAAACTGAAATTAGCATTTTTTGCTCCTGTGGCTGAGGGAGGTGTGTATTGTGAAGTTCAATGCAGAAGTTTCTAGAAAGCCAGTTATTTCTGAAGTTAGATTTAAAAATCATAAACACATAGAAGTGCAAGAACTAGGTTTTCCCAGGAATTAGGTGAGAAATGGAGGTGGAATCATGCCAAGAAGAATAAATTAAAATTTTCAAAAATGGCACGAATTTAGCCCATGATCGTGCAGAAAGGGATTTTGATGAAGACGGTTGAGCTGAAGGATGCTGACTCTCCTTAAACGCTGTGTAACAAAGAGTCCTGGGCAGCAGGCAGATTAACCCATCGTCCCCCTTTCAGGAGTGAGTCAGCACAGCGGCACGTGCCTCGGCCTCTGCTGCCGGAACTCCGCGCACCGCCCATCACTGAGCTGATGGACCAGCTCAACTGCTTCCGAGGTGAGTGTCACCCCATCGCTGTGGCCGCCCTGCAAGGTCCTTCAGGAATGGTTTCCTATAGACCGTCTTCCCCTCTTCCTCCTTCACCTTGTTCAGAGGAACAGCCTGCAAATTGGCATGTGCAGACATACTAGGTCATAGAGTCACTATAATCGGGACAAAATCATGGAGCTGCACAGGCATAGATGAGATTCAGGCTTCACCAATTACTTATAAATCCGATAAATAATTTATGTAATGCAAAAGTACATGCTCCAAAAATGGCTCCTTGAGCCTTAGAAATAGCATCACATACAATGTCAGCTGTTCCCCGAGTCCTACAAAACTGACTCCTAATCCAGGATATTCCAAGTCAAAGTTTAAGTGGAGTTACTAAGAGCTGAAATGTATCTGCTTGAATGTTTCTGAGCAATTGAATGTATGATGTGCTTTCCCAATGACTAAATCAGAAAAACCCCTACTTGGCCCCAAAATTCAATGCAGAAACCAGGAATTTGCGAACAACCACAAGAAAGCAAACTGGTGGCTGATGACCCTACACAGAGCTCCGAGATGAACCTACCCCCGGGGGGTGAAGTAGCAGGAAGTGGAAGGAGAGCCCTCAGGTCGGAAACACACAGCAAAGGCAGAGAATTCTTACAAGGCAACCTCTCTTAAGAGGTTTTGTTTTTCTAGGTTTTGTTTCTTCAGTGTCTATTTGCTAATCTAGCTGGAATACCACAGCACTCCTGGTAGGGCCATCACCAGTCCTTTAGTCTAAGATGCACTTTTGTCCCCTGAGCAGGGGTGGGGGAGGCGGAGGTAATCACACTGCCCTGGTCTTAAAGGTGATCGACGCCCAGGTGTCCAGGCTTTTAGATCACAAGTAACTATGACCTCCCCCTCCTTGATGATGTCTGAATTTCTAGGGAGGTTTTTTCATGGTAACCAGTTACCTGCTTCCCCAGACATGCTGACAACTTTGGAACTCAATGCTTTCCAGTCAGAAAGGACCTTTGAATCACAAGGTTATTTTCCAGTGACACCCTGGGTGGACCCTCCCCTGCAGTAGACAACTATGTTTAAGACAGATTTTGCTGGAATGTTCTCTCACCTCTCCACAGTGAGCCACACCCACTTCTCTCCTGACCTGCTCCATCCCCACCCTCTGACCTGAACCCCTCGCAACTACTAATCTGCTCACCATCCCTAAAATTTTGTCATTTCAAGAGTGTTATATAAATGTGATTATGTATACACCGTTTGGGGATTTTTTTTTCCCCACGCAGCGTAATCCTCTGGAGGCTTGTTCAAGTTGTTGTGTATATAGTTTGTTTCTTCTTAATGCTGAGGAGTGTACCATTGTGTTTGGTACCACAGTTTGTTTCACTAGTTGGACGGCAGCTAGCTGGAGCTGCTGTGAAGAAAGCCGCTGAGGATAATCGGGTACAGATTTTCATGTCAACATGCGTTCATTTCTCTGGACTCACAACTGCTGCTCATATGATAATAGTATGTTTACCTTTAAAAGGGTCTGACAAACTTTTCCAGTAGATGTATCATTTTACGTCCTACCAGCAACATAAAAAATAGACACTTCTCATCCTTTTATAAGCACTTACGTACTGACATCACAAAGTATTTCAGGCTAATCTTGTATTTTCTTTCAGCATTTCTAGTTTTCTGATAATTTTCATTGTGAACGGATGTTGAGTGTTTCTAATGTTTTATTAATGCTGTGGTTGCTCGGTTTTTGTGTCAGTTAATGTGATCGTGTGGCTTCTCTTTAGCCTGTTAATATTGTGTGTTATGCTGATTGATTTTTCTGTGTTGTATCAGGCTTGCAGTCATGGGACAAAGCCCCCTTGCCATGGCGTCTGGTCCTTTCAACATGCTGTTGAGTTTGGTTCGTTAGTATTTTGTTGAGGACTTTTGTGTCCATATTCATACTGACCTTCAGTTTCCCTGTGATTTCGTTACCTGGTTTTGGTATCAGGGTAATGTTTGTCATATAGAAGAATTTTAGAAATGTTCCTTCTGTTTTTTGAAAGAGGGTGTCGAGCACTGGTGTTTATTCTTGAGCAGGGAAGCCGTCTGGTGCTGGGCTTCTCTCCTGAGAAGTTTTGATTACTTGTTATAGCTGATTTGCATTTTCTCTTTCTTCTTCAGTTTCAGTAGTTTGTGTGTTTTTAAGAACTCATTTCATCAGGGTTAATTTGTTATATACAATTGTTTATAGCATTCCCTTATAAATCCTTTTTATTGCTGTCAAGTCAGTAGTAATGTTCCCCCTTTTGTTCCTGATTTTAGTAACATTCTTCTCTCCTTCATTTCTTGGTCTGTCTAGCTAATGATTTGTCAATTTTATTGATCTTTTCAAAGAACCAACTTTTGGTTTTGTTAATTGTTCTCTATTTTTTTTCTTATCTTTATTTCACTGTTTTTGTTCCAGTCTTTATTATTTCCTCTTTTATACCTGATATGAGTTTAGATTGCGCTTCATTGTTGAGTTTTTTTAGTTGGAAGATTAATTTATTGATTTGATATCTTTCTACATTTTCAATATGGGTGTTGACAG
The DNA here is from genome assembly GCF_048564905.1 of Vicugna pacos. Taxonomy (NCBI): domain Eukaryota; kingdom Metazoa; phylum Chordata; class Mammalia; order Artiodactyla; family Camelidae; genus Vicugna; species Vicugna pacos. The sequence continues at coordinate 14,358,736 of NC_132996.1, forward strand.
TCACACATTTCCCTCTAAGCACTGCTTTAGCGGCGTGCCCTAACTTTTGGTTTGTTGTGTCTTCATTTTCATCCATCTCAAAGTGTTTTCTGTTTACTCTTGTGATTTTTTTTTTCACCCAGTGGTTTATTTAGGAGTCAGTTGTTTAATTTTCATGTATTTGCAAATTTTACAAATTTCCTTCTGTTATTGATTACTAAATTCTTTATATTGTAGTTGGATTAACAAAAGGTTTGTATGATTAATAAAATCATAGGATTATATGATTTCAACCTTTTAAATTTATTTGGAGTTGTTTTATAGCCTCATATATGATCTATTTGGAAAAATTTTCCATGTGCACTTGAGAAGAATATATATTAATACTCAAGGCTTTTGTTGGGTAAAATGTGCTATATGTGCCACTCGGCATTTCTGGTTGGCCAGCTTCTTCAGCTCCATGTGTGGGATATGTGAGCCAAAACAGAAAACCTAAGGAACTCACCACTGTGTCATTCCTTGTGCCCTGAGGTCGCAAGCTGGCTCGTGTTCTTCTGTCCACCTTTCAGAGTCTTATGTTTGTTTTCCATCTATTTATAGTCAGAGAATCTAGCTGTACTTAGCAGGAGGAACAGGATAAAGCGCATCTTCTCTATCGTCTCAGAAGCAAAGTCCCGCTGCTTTTCAGGCATCTCTGTTATGTTCCCTAATCATTTTATACCCCAGCCAATTTAATCACCGTGCCTTACAGTTGCTCTGGCTTTCCTGCCTCCATGTCTCTTTACATCACACACTGTCACTGGAGTCCTCTTCACCTCCATCCTCGTATGTCCACATCTTACTCATTCTTTAAAATCCAGATAAGAGACCTCCTCTGGGAAGGTCTCTCTCATCACAAGCTCAATCAAGCTGTTTTGTTCTTTAGGACTTCATCTATTTTCTGGCATGCTCTGTTTTACTTTATAGTTGGCTGTATATGTATCTTCTTCTAACTAACTTATAACCTCTTCGGTGGAATGACCATTTCTTACACATATTGGTGTTCCTTTGTGAGTACAATCCAGTGCCTTGAGCCTTATAGACAAAAAAATCTTTGCCAAATGGAAAAATAAAAATTAATATGCTCCAGAATATAGGTTTTTCAGTTCCTTGTTGCTTACAGACACTTACTGAGCATCTACCATCTATTACAGCCTTCCGAAGACATTTTCAGTATTTTCTGAAATTTTTAGGTTTTGAAACTTTAATATTCAACTTTTTAATCTTCCTGGGTTTTGTTTAAATTTATAGAGTGAAAGAAAGACCTAGAGAAACTTATATCCCTGATTAATTATCTCAGTGACATTTATTGTCAGGCTAAAACCTCTGTTCTTCGTAGATAAATGATTTTCATTTGTTGTTACATCAGATTCTTACTTGCAAATACTGTGTTCTGTTCCAGTCATCTATTTACTTGTCCTTGTGGAGACACTGTAATCTTGGCTTTGTATTTTATTATTTTCTGGGAATATGCACTATTCATTACCTTCCTTATAATATAATATATAATTGACTATTCTTCTTCTTGATGAATTTAAACCTTTTTATGTTTTTCATATTTTTATTTTGAAAAGAAAATACATTTACACAGTTCAGAATTCAAAGGGGTATACAAGAAAAAGTTACCCTCCTGCTCATTTCCATCTCAAAGCCAATCAATGTTATTAATCTCCAATATGGAATTGTACCAATATTTTACATATAATCAAGCATATGTATATTCTTCGTTTGCCCCCTACAGTTTTTTCGTATACATAATCCTCTGCTGTTTTGACTATTCATTATGATATTTAGCAATGTGAAATGCCCCTTCATTTTACTTGGTGCTTTTCATGTGAAATTTTATTGTAGATAGGCAAATAAATTGTATAGTATATTACATAAAGTTCATATAGTATATTACATGGTATATTTTATAGACAGTAATAGTATATAGTACGTGAACTTATGTTTGTTACACAGACGCTCTAGTGAGATAGGCAAACAGAGGAACCTCTCTGATAGAGTACTTTAAAACAAAAATCTTGTTTACAGTTTTCCATAAGCAGATAATCTTACTGTTTTAGTATTGCAAGTGTTACTAGTAGACTCTAGGTCAGGTTGAGCTATTCACATTGCTTCCAATAGGTAGGCAGGGAACAGGCACCTGTGTGCAGGTGCAGAATAAAGGAAGAAACCACAGAAAATGTTCCATGCAAAGCATAGTGTGCATGGGGGTCTGTGACTAGAGACAGAACCATGAAAGATAGATTGATGTTTTCCACTCTCAAGTTTGTCTGGAACCACCTCCTTTTCTCGGCTTCTCTGTACCAAAAGTACATGTGGTTTCCATGCCCAAAGCAAGACTGAGTCAATCTGTGCTCTTCAAACAGTAAAGGCAGGTATGTGGGAGTGAAACAAGAGCCCCACCTTTCCATAAATAGGGCCATATTCTCTTTCTCAGTCAGCTGCTCAGCGAGAACTGGGGCCAGTGGTGTGTATGGTGTGTGGGCTGGTCCACCCGAATCTTCCTTCCTTTTTGAATTGAAACATAAGTAAATAGCATGATACTTTTAGGGGCTGCTGGTTGAAATGAAATCCTTTCCTTTGCTCTTCCTCCCTCCCTAACAGAGTGTGACAGTGCTTTGTGAAGGGTGACCACACACAGATTTGGGAAGGTCTTCATCAGTGGGAGGAGTCACATCATGCAAAACCCCGAGGCGCGTGACAAGAGCGGCTTCTTCCGAGCGCGCTCTGGAGAGCCCTTTGCACATGGTTTCCTGTTGGAAACTGATCACACAGAGTCCACATCCTTATCAAATGTTTGAATGTCAACTGTCCCGCTAATCAGCTGCCTGGCTTTGGGCATGGTACCTAATCTCACTCTAAGCCGCAGGTGCTAATGGCAGAACCCCCTCAGAAGAGGTGTAGCAAGCTTTAAACGGCATACCTTATGCACTTTGTACTGCCCTGATGCAGAGGAGCTATTATGAGCAGGCTCTCCCGACAGCAAGTTCATTGACGTTGTAACCTATAACTTCAAAGTTTTCCTGCAGCTAATAATGCTTTTTGTGTTCACCAGAAAAATGGGTGGATCAGCCCCACCAGATCACAGCTGGGAAGGAAGTCTGCAAGTGCCCTACAATGTCGGACCTGGCTTTGCTGGAAACTTTTCTACCCAGTTAAGAGACAATTTTTATTGTAACTCTTTAGGGGGAGGAAAGCTCTTAAAAAAAATTATGGAGAATGACTGAAAAGTAAAATCTGTCTACTACCAGCAGGAAACAAAGCAACAGGCTAAAGAGGGGAACACACCTACAGCCTTAACAGTTGTACTAAGGGGCCGGTGTAATGCTTGCCTGTGTGCATTTAGAAGTCTTCAAGACGCTGTCAGATTTCAACATTGTGGGTGGCAAGCTGTTAACCAGTATTTTTAGGCTTCATCCTTTATGTTTGCATTAGAAAAATCAAGATGCATATTCATTCCAACAATGAAGTGAGAAGAATTTACAATGTGATTGGAACACTCAGAGGGGCAGTGGAACCAGGTAAATTAATCATTTGCTCAGCAAGTATCGATGGGGCAGTTCTTTGGTGCCAGGCACTGCTCTGAGCAGGAGGGATGGAGGGATGGAGGGTAAACAAAGCAAAGCGACTCTTTGTCCTAAGAGAACTCACATAAGCACAAAATAGATCCATAGGAAGTCATTTTGCATTGTGATGCATGTTGAAAAGAAAGTAAACTTCGGGACCAGGTTGGTCAGATGAGCGACCTTAGTGATAAATCTTGCTTCAGTGAAAGGATCCAGGGAGGAAAGGCACGGAGGGACAGTTTACACGTGTTTAATCTGAGTTTTCTGGGTTTGTTCACCACCTATTTTGCATGGGGAAATATCTTCATTATAATGATAAGTAACACTCTTACAGAGTTTAGGTAACCTAAAGTTAATGAATCCTTTAGTTTTATTTTACATTGAAATTGGTGAAATATATTGACCCCATTTCTATATGGTTTCAGATGACCTGCTGATAAATACATTCTAAAAATAATCTTACTTCATTATGTGTCGGTTCATTAGGAACTATACGGTGATGTATTTCTTACCTAAACGGATAGAATTAAATTCCATGTCTTTCTCGCAAGCAGCCAGCACTCTCTTTCAGGGATCAAGAATACTGATAAACTTCTAATGAGCACTAATCCAAATACAACTGGCTATGTGTTGAATCTCACCAAGTACCTATTTTGTGCCAGTTCTGTGCCAGGCATTGGGGATGGAGGGATTTTTAAAAAGACACAGACCAGGGACAAGAAGCCCCCTATGTTGAAGTGCAGTAAATGCTTTATTAGATAGGAAGAGATTGCCCTGAAAGCTGGGTAGGGGGGCGGTTCTCTCTCCCTACAGGAAACAGAGGGGGAGGCTCTGAGCTGTACTTTAAAACTGAGTAAAAGGAGGAGAAAGTGGAGAACTTGTTATGTGGCTGCTGTGTTCTCTTACTCTGAAAATACTGGCAACAAAGTGCAAGCAGGTCAGAGGAGTAATAGAGAATTATATAACGAGGTGGATAAGGATAATTTTATACTCACTTATCACGACTTATATATTTATAATTACTGTAATTCACTGAAGTATGCATTCGCTTATCACGTTCGTATTTTCTTCATGCATGAAAATCAAAACAAAGTGACGTATTTACGTAAGTTTTCAGGAACCTTGCTATCTCGAGGCGTGAGTGCTCGGTGTGTAGGCGCTGCTGAGTCATTTGCAGTTTGCTCCGTTCTTGACCCGGAAGGGTAAGTCATTTTGCCATGGTGCTCTCTAGACAGATATGTCATCCTTGGAGGTCACCGTGACTCGTGGGTGTTTGGCGGCATTGACCCTCAGAGCGGGGCAGCTGTTGTTCATGAAATCGTCAGGAGTTTTGGAAAGCTGAAAAAAGAAGGTAACGTAAACAGAGTAAAAACACCAATTTTTCTGCATCTCGTTTGGGTCCTCAGCAAAGTGAGTGGACAAATACTGCCTCATAGGTTTGTGTTGCAGGGTCAACTGAGAGGCCACATGATACAAAGTACATCATCTTAGCTGCATGGAGTACTTTGTAGAACTCAGTAGCAAAAGTTCGCTTTCAATAATATAATGACTACGTTACTCAAGTAAATAATATGGTGACTGTATCATATTAGTTAATTATATTGTTTATTCATTTTTTCATTTATATATAATATTTACATTATTTGTATTTATATATGAAATTATAATCTGAAATAAAGGAATTACACTGTTAGGGGTTTCTCTTGGCCTCTAAGACGATGGAGATGGGTTTTTTCCCTAGAGAGTACACACCAGCATTAGGTCAGAAGCCAAAGCATCCTGGTCTGTGAAATGTGAGCAGAAGTTCCTTGGGCTCTTCCAGCCTCATGCCTCAGGTCAAGGACACTAAGTGACTGAGGAGATAGAAGATGACTCAGAAAAATGCTGGTCTGCTTGCTTAATAGGATTCTGTCGAAAGTTTGATGTCTGCACTTGTTCACTCACCCCCAGCCTCGGTTTCTCTCCCAGAATTTAGGATTATGCTGTTAGCGCCGTTAACTTCCAGTCATTTTAGAATCTTCATATGAAAACAAAAATAAAATTTAGTTCAAATGGTTGCTGTTTAAAATAATCATTACACACCAAGAGCAGAACACCCATTTAGTTTACTGACCCTGCGAACAAGGTGTCTGGGGGCTATTTTTTTAAGCAATAAAGATGATGGTAAAAATAAGTTAAGTTTGCAAGGTACTCGCTTTCTCAGTGAAACAGTGTTATCATACGTGTTATCTGTTTTGAACTCATAACAACCAGGGAGACAGTCACCTAGTTATTTCTGCTCTCATTTTATAAATAAGTTAACCAAGGTTTACAGAATCAAGTCATTCATCCAAGGACTTACAGCTTGTGTGTGGAAGAGTCAGAGTTTCATGATTTTTCAAGAAGATTTCCTGTGGCAAATATAAAGCATCACTCCAACAATGACAGAGTTTGCCAAAAGAATGCAATAATGAGGAATAATAATTAATAAGAAATTTGAACAATACTCGTAACACACTTGACAAAAATGAGGTACTGGACTCAACAGCTCCAGGGATATACACTCTTAATAAGCACAAAGGAAATACTAAAATAATGACAACTTACACTTTTTGGAGCACTTGTTCAGTGCTGTATTTGTAATATTACTCCATTTAATCCTCCCAACAATCGAGCTAGAACTTTATCTTTACTCTGCTCTTCCTGGTGCAGAAGCAGCTCAGTAAGTCTGAATAACATTCCTTCGGTTGGACTGCTAGTAAGTGAGAACCAGGGCTTGAAATGAGGTCTCTCTTTAACTCCAAGGTCAGTGTTTATAACTGCAGTCCACCTGACCGCCCTCCTGAATGATGCGGTTCACAGCAGCAGCCGACCCTGGTGTTGGGAGTGGAGCAGCTGTTGATTAATTCTGGCAGAGGGTGGAGTGAAGTCACACAACCAGCTGACACTGAGCAGTTGTTCCTGGAAGGCCAGCACGCGTGGAAGTTGTGAAGGGTTCTCTCTCAGTTATTTCGGCTCTCAGAGCACAGACCACGTCTAGCACTTTTTTCTTGCAGTCTCAGCACCTGCAGACCGCAGATGGCTTCCCATGCATAGTCAGTCATTACAAACCTATTAGAACATTTTGTGACCTCACCAGATTTTTACCATGTCTGCCTTTTCCCCTTTTTCAAGACAGATGTGCTATTTTGTATTGACAGATCAGCTTTAAAAATCTATCAAAAGGAAATTACGTAAGTAAAGGTTGTCATCATGATTCGCTCTTCCTAAACGACCAAGGGCTCTGTTGCTGGTCTTTTTCTGTTGGGTGTGGCGCTGTCTTGGCTATAGTACGCATTTCCCCTGCATTTATATGTATGTGCGTATTTCAGGATGGAGGCCTAGAAGGACAATGTTGTTTGCAAGCTGGGATGCAGAAGAATTTGGTCTTCTTGGTTCCACTGAGTGGGCAGAGGTTAGTTGATAATTTGCTCCAAGATACATTTTCATGATAACAAAGCAGTTAGGATTTAATTCCCAAGGATGTAAGAATAACAAGTCAATCCGGCGAGAAAATATTCCAACTTTTCCCCAGAAAGTCTATAGGAACATATTCTCGTTCAAAACTCAGTAATAAAAGTTTTTGTCCCTTGAGAACTAAATTTTGTTTGAACTTTTAAAACCACTCAATGTCAATTGTCAATATATTTTAATCTTCGTTTTCTGGAAGTCACTCAGTTCACTAGAAACTGAACATCATGTAAGATGTCATGTTTCTGTTTTTTGCAAATTAGCTCCTAAAACTGATCACATTTAAATACCCCTTGAGTTTGTACTGTATTCCTCATACCATAATGACCTACTGTAAATTAAATCATGCTAAAAGTAAGGAGGAAAGCCCCACCACAGAATATTTACCAGGCCCTTTGGAAAGTAATTTTACCTGCATGCATTGTTGGTTTTGTGAAATAGAAGCATGACCTGTAAAGTGCAAAATTAACATTTATTCAGTTAACTTTCAGTCATGCTGTAAATGTTTACTTGGCTTCTGTCATCCTCCAGGAATTATGAGAAGCCCTATAAACTTCAACTTTCTTTGAAGGGGTCAGGGGGATGTAGTGCTCCTGTAGACAAAGATTTATGCTGGCGTCAAGAAGAGCATAAATATTTTGAGAGCTTGGTTTGTCCTTTTAATATTATTTTCGTCACATAGAACTGCATGTTTTCCACTTTATTTCTTATAGTCAGGACGCTTAGAAAATTGCATGCTTTAGAGATTCAGAATCCACGTTTATCAAAACAAAACCCTACTTACTTACACTTTTGTCAGTTTTTTAAACTGCAGTGGTCAATTCCGACCAGTAGGTGGTGCCATAATATAGGAGACCTTATTGAAGGAGTCATTGTGATTAAATCAGTTCCTTCTCCACTTAACATTAAGAATGTAGACAGTCTCATCTTCATCATTTTAGCCTTAAAAATGTTTTGCTCATTATTTCTTACAAACTGACATTTTTTTCAAACAGACTCTAAAAATCTTATGTGTCAAATTTGTGGTGAACTTGAGCCAACATAATTCAGAAATCTCTATACAGTAAATGTAGGTATGCGTTTTTTTAGAGGGGGTTATGGCTATATGTTTGTTTGTTTGTTTTTATTGCAGGAGAATTCCAGACTCCTTCAAGAGCGTGGTGTGGCCTATATTAATGCTGATTCTTCTATAGAAGGTGAATATCCTTGGTCTCATAGGAAAAGATGAGCAGTTTCTTTCATAAATTGTTCCCTAACAAGAAATGCAGGTCCATTAACATGTGGTGAGGGAAGCTGCTGTCGGTTTGTTGTGCTTACAGCAGTGGTGAGCCCTGGGCTGCTAATTTAGGAAAAATTCTTTGATTTGTTTCATCTGGCAGATAACCTTGTCCATGGTAGGAATTCAGTGAATACCTATTAAATGGATAAGTCAGTTATGGTACTGAAGATTTCTATGATTTTAAAACAGGGTAGCAAAAAGGTATGATTTAAATTTAACCCGTGTCGTCATAATATCATGCGTACAAAGTTTGAAAAAAATGCTGAATTCCAAGATTTCATCTTTCACCAAGAATATTTCTTCTTAAAATTTTTTTTTCTTTAAAGACTGTTTATGAAGTACCTCTCTATGCAATGTACTTCCCAGGATTTCAGACGAATCAGAGGTTAGGAAAGAACAGTCTAGGACTCAAGAGTTTACAGCTGACTATAGATGATAAAATAAATCAGTCCAGGATTTTAATATATGCAGGTACTCAGACTATAAGCAGATTCGTCTTGGATTTCAGAGGAGAGAATGACAGAAACTTTAGGAAAGGCTTGAGAAATGCAGAAGACATCGGAGTCAGGCCTCGTAGAATGGATTTGCTTTGATAAACAAGAGATTTGAACTTAGGGACAATCGCATGTTGATGTCCAAGAAACTCACAGTCCATTGTCACTGCCCTGCAGCCCTACACATCTTTCTGTTCCTTGAACACGAGCAACTTCCCAGCCATTGCAACTGCTTTCTCTGTATTCAGATTGCTGTTTAACCCACTCTGTTTAATTCTTTATATATATATATATATATATATATATATATATATATATATATACACACACTATATATATATTTTTATATATATATATATATACTATTTTTGCAGGGGGAGGTAGTTAGTTTCATTTGTTTACTTACTTTTTCAGTGGAGGTACTGAGGATTGGACCCAGGACCTCATGCATGCTAAGCATGCACTCTACCATTTGAGCTATACCCTCCGCCTAATTCTTACTTTACAAGTCTTCCCTGAAATGTAATTTTTTCTTGGAAGCCATATCTTTGTAGCACTCATCTCTGCCATTACTAAGAAATTATTTGTTTTACAAACTGCCTCCCTTTCTAGACTATATACTTCAGCCTAGAACAGGCAGGATCATACGTCTTCGCTCCTGGATTCTTAATGTCTCAAATAAATACTGTTTGCATGGGTGCAACAAATGAATGAAGGGTAGGGCTAAATAGAATATTTTCTTGATTAGTAAATCTGCCCTGTCAACAATGATCGGGCCGTTGATGGAGGTGCATTGTTATTTAAATTTTCTCCTTTGTGCGCGTGGCTGAACTGCTTTGTCCCCTAAGTTAGGTTGTGCATTTCAGTTACCTTTTCCTAACTTTCCTTAGTTAGTGGCCAAGGGCTTCCTCTTATTCTTGGCCCTGCTACCCCCTAGTAGTGTGACCTCAGGCTGTTACTTTCTGTGTCTCAGTTTTCTCACCTTTCAAAAGAGTTACTAAGAGCACGTATCTCAGAGGCTCATGTACGCACAGAAGAAGGTAATATTCGCAAAACTCCCAGACCTGTGCTCTGCACAGAGTAAGTGTCCCAGAATGTTGGCTTGGGTCATTATTATCCTTATTTGAACACACGGATGAAGATGAAATACCTTTGCCACACAGAATAAGTATTCCAAACATATATTCTTCAAAAGTAGAATAATGTTCTCTCTATTGCCAGCTTTTTTTTTTAAACTTGATTTTTCATGTATCATTTTTTAAAGTCATTGGATTTTTCTGATCACATCATCCCCTGGTTTAACATGCTGCATTATATCCCCATCATTTTAAGAATCAAAAGCAAATGACACACCTTAATGAGATCAATATTCATAGTTGGTATTCTAACATTTTTGTAGCATTGTCTTTATTACGTAGTTATATCAATTATTTGTAAAAATAAGTAGAACCATAAAAAAAGCAGTTACTCTATTACATTTTTCCAGCATGTTATTTTCCCCTGGTTTCAGCGAATAGCTCCTTTACTCTTTCTTTCAAATATAATTTTCATTCACTTTGAATTAAGCTTACTGAGGTCCGCCCCCCCTTTTGGCATGTCAATCTCGATTGTAAATGCGAACCTACAGCATAAGGTCATGGGTCATAAAGTTTAATGGAAACTCAAGATGACATTCTTTTAATTAAATTTTTTAAAGGAACATAGTCTTTAGTTGGGGGACGTTGGCACAGAGATAAATTCAAGGTTCTTTACCTGGGGGTCGGGGAGGAGGATCGCTTTCATTGAGTGATGAGTTGCAGAGTTTTGATCAGACTTGGGTTTTAAAGGGATCATCCTGGCTAAGGACTTAGGAAGGGTCTTTGTGTGGAAGAATAAAATAAAGGAATGAAATAGAAGACAACCTATCTTCTCCTTGTCTTTTAGGAAACTACACTCTGAGAGTTGATTGCACCCCACTTATGTACAGCTTGGTGTACAATCTAACAAAGGAGGTAAAAATCATTACCTTGAATTTTAGAGAATCTAAGTTCTACAGATGATATGTTCTTGAAGTGGCTTTGCTATGTTAAATGCCCGTGCTATTTTATGACTTGTCTTTTTTTTCATATGGCAAATACCTACTCCATAGAACATTACATCCAATGAACCGTTCACGCCCGCTGCCCCGGTTCTCCCCACGCTGATCTGAGGCAGCCTATGGGAAGCGTTATATCTACCATCTCCATTTGAAAATGAGAAAACAGCTCAAAAAAGAAAAAAGCGTTTAGCCACTAAAGTCACACAGCTTGTTTGGTAGCTGAACCAGGAACTTGGTCCTGCAGTTTAACTCCTTAATTTTAAAACTGGTTTCACTCTTTAAATAGAACGATACCAGTTAATTCAGGACTCAGGAAGAATTGGCGTTTCCAACCGATTGAGAAAGAGGCTGTAGAAGGACCCCAAGGGCTGACTCCAGGGGTGAATCAGTCTGGGACAGAGGCTAAGGCCATTTACCCCCTTCCTGATTGCCCACCACGGGCTCAGTCGGCTGAGCTCCATGGGGCCTGGCCATCAGCTGAAGTTACCGTAGTTCTGACAGCAGCACAAGATACTGAACCTGGCAGAGAGGTGGTGCCTGAATTTCTTCAGGACCTCCAGGCAGCTCTTCAGTTCTCCTGCCCCCAAAATCCTCTGGTCCTAAAGTTCGTCCGAGTGAGTTTTCATGGCAGATTTTTATTGTTATACTGATTACCTGGTTTGAACTGGACTTTCCTGTCCAGACTCACCATCTTAATAGAAATACCAATTGAAATATAATTACCGAGAAGAACAATTATTGCCCTCAGATAGGTATTTTAAATAAAACCTAAACATACCATTAAGCTTTGGATTCCCAAGCATGGAATTTAATGTATTAACTTCTCCAGTAGGTATAGAACGTTTTAATTTGGCAACAGTCTATTCATGGTATGACTGAAGAGCGCCATTGGGTACCTGCAGTTTTATCAATTCGCATGAAATGTATACAGAATTAAATATCGGAAACGTTGTGTTTCAGAGAATTCCCACCATTTCTGTAATTTAAGGTCAATGCTGACGAAGCCTGGCAGTTACATTTGTTTAGCAGGTGGACTGGTGTCTCCCTGAGACAGACCAAATGCAAAACCACTACTCTCTAGGTCAGGTTTGAAATTGTGCTGCTTGACAATTTTGGATTTTTTAAAATTCTGTTTTATTTATTTGGGGAAGGTGATTGGTAGCATTTCAAATTTTGGTGATAAACTGAGAATTTAGTAATATATTTCTGCATTATTCTAAATTTGTATTTCTTAAAATAAATGGGGTGGTACTGTCTCCTGTGTCAAAGTTTTGTGTAAATGTATAGTTTGAGTGAAATTATTTTATTGTTTTGTATTGATATTTTACAAGTTAAGATGTTAACATAAAATCTGACTCTCTCCTCATGCTTATATAATGTATTTGTGTTCCCATTAACCTTTGCACAGCCCAGTATTTAGAGAACCTGGCACACTGAAGTCCATGTTTTCACTTACAGTTCCCACTAATAGACGGTGTGTAATGCATCTTGTTAAACTTTGTATCACTGGTATCTGCGAAAAGCCTTCAACAGCATAGGTAGTTTATAAATATTTTTTGAATTTGTTAAAAAATAGAACATAAGACTTTAATTAAATATAAAATAAAGTTTTATATCACATATTGTTCATTTAGCTGTGAATAATCATGAAATATTAATTATAGGTTAGTGTGCTAAATATTTTAGCATAACATCTAATGCTCTGAATCTAGAATTCAATAGTAGTCCTATTTTATTCCCTTAGTTTTCTCATCTGTAAAACCTGTAAGTGTATCGAAAGCCCCATGGTTTAACACAATTACAATAAGTACTCAACTAATTAAATAAAATATTACTGCATTTGTTTTGGTATGTATTATTTAATGACTTTGACAACCTTCTTGGCACAAAGCAATATTTTTAAAAAATACCTTCCTTAACCAGCTTTTTTTTTTTATAAGAGAAGGAGGAATATACTTTTCAGACTAGCGTCCCTTAATTCAGAAAAATTAAAAGAAAATTTAAAAAAAAAGACCAAAAATAAATCTTATGACCATTCATGTGAACACAATGGCTTGGTAATAATTTGATGTAGGCTTCTTTTTCCTTACACTCCATGTATTTTTTAAATAATAGTTGCATGTTGCATTATATATAATAACGTGAGCATTTTCCCATATTGTCAGCAACTCATTATTAAAATTCTTTTTTTATATATAAATCTTACTTTATTTTATTTTTCTAATGGAGGTACTGGAGATTGAACCCAGGACCTCGTGCACGCTAAGCACACACTCTACCACTGAGCTATATCCCCCATTGTTGTCATTCTTACTGACTGCTAATGTATGAATTGCATTCCTTATTTTGCTGGATACAATTTAGCTACTGATTCCCTGGTTAATAGATATTTAGGTTTTAAAATGTCTGATTTATAAATATTCTCTCTCTCTTTCTCCCCTTTTTCCCCCCCTTTAACTCGTGCAGCTCCAGAGTCCTGATGAAGGCTTTGAAGGCAAATCTCTCTTTGAGAGCTGGAATGAAAAAGACCCTTCTCCTGAATTCAGTGGCTGGCCCAGGTAAACAATCAAAACTTCCTGCTAAAGTCAGTATGTATGGGATCATGTTGAAAATAAAAGGGTCTTTTATTTCAATAAATAATAAAACTTGAATTAAAAGTTCTCTAACCTCTGATAAAGAAAAAGCACTGCTTAGGTTGACAAATACAGTTGTTACCAGAAAACTAGGTTAGCCTCTTGGTGGGTGTCGAGCCAGAAGACATGGCCAAGCCCAAGACGGGGAGGAAGAAGGATTTATTACTTGCAGCAAGTAAGGAGAGCACTGGGGATCATTCCCAAACCAGTGTCTCTCAGAACAGCAAAACTGGGGAAGTTTTGAGCTAAGGGTACGTGCATGTTCATGAGGGGCTTGAGCGAAAAATTCATAATAAAATTGGGGCAAAGTTTGACAGAGTCTTAAGCGTTGGTTGATTGAAGTCAGGAAAGGGCAACGTCAACTTTCCTTCGGTTCCCATTGGTCTGGTGGTTGAGCAGTCTAGGGGGTTTGAATTCTGCAGAACAGCTCAAGAATGGGCTTTGGGCTCATCCTTACCCTTGTAACAGAAAGGGGAGTCCGTACAACTGCGTTACTGTGTTTGCTGTTGTTACTTCTCTTGCCTGATGCAGTCATGTGTTCCTAAATTCTCTTGTCCCCTTAAGATCATTAATTACCGAGACCTGTTCAAAGCCGAGCATTTATCACAAAATGGCACAGGCCAAAAATGACTTCTCTTTTTCCATTTTTAAAAATTGTTTAATTTTTAAATTTAAAACGTTTTTATTATTTTTTTAATTGAAGTGTAGTTGATTTACAATGTTGTGTTAGTTTCAGGTATACAGCACAGTGATTCAGTTATACATATATATGTTCTTTTTCAGATTCTTTTCTATTATAGGTTATTTCAAGATACTGAATATAGCTCCCTGTGCTGTACAGTAGGTTCTTGTTGTTTATATATTTTATATATAGTGGTGTGTAAATGAAAAAAATGGCTTCTCTTATGTCAAGAAAGCCAGGCCTGGTTCTTTCTTTTTCTCCAGGGAACCTCTACCCTATCTGCTTAGAAAATATTGTTATGTTCTTTGAGGTTAAATCTGTAAGCCATCAAACTATGTTTCTCTTTTGAATAAGTAGTATATATGTGTGGCTCTAGGTCTGTCTTCTGGTCAATTTATAAATTTTTTTTCTGAACATCATACAGTTAACAAATATTTATATATGTGTAACTGAATCCCTTTGCTGTACACCTGAAAGTAACACTGTAAATCAACTGCAGTTCAATAAAAACTAAAATTTAAAAAGGAAAAAAAATCTTTTTTTAAAAAAAGTGACGTGCAATTGTGATACTGTGATTCATAAGAAGAAGTGTGTATCTGGTCCTCTGAATTCTCTGACAGAGCTCCTAAAACCCTTGGAATTTCCTAAGTGACTAGAGGGACAAAGATGTCTTTTGTTATGTTAGTGAGGTGACTTGGACCCCACCTAAGGCGGGGGCTCCTTGGTAGGAGAACCAGCCAAGTGACTAGAGGACTCCAATTCTCAGCCCTGCCCTCCACCTCTGAGGTGGAGAGAGCCTCAAGGTTGAGTCAGTCATCAGCGGCCAATGATCTAATCAATCGTGACAATAGAATGAAGCCTCCATAAACCCCGCAAAGGACAGAGGGGACAGTCTCCTGGAACTGAGCCCTGAAGCTCAGTGGAATCTGATGCTGTCTCTGGGTAGACAGTGTCAGAATCAGACTGAGTTGTAGACCCCAGCTGGTGTCCAAAGCTTTGCTTGTAGTTGATGTGGGAAACCCCTACACTCCCCCAGGTTGGAACTGGGTCCAGGAACCCAGAAGGACAGTGGTTACTCCTGTCCATAATAGTCTTATGGAAGTAAATATTTGTGATCAGAATTGACTTTCCTCTCTCTTTTTTTTTTCTGCTTGTCTAAGGTGATATATCTAAAAATTGTTATTTTTTGTATTAAGAATGGAGTTTAGTTAAGTTAACCTTTGATCTGTACTCAGTGAAGAACTTAACTCAAATAATCCTGTATTTTACCCCTAAAAGGATTAGCAAATTAGGATCTGGTAATGATTTTGAAGTGTTCTTCCAAAGACTGGGAATTGCCTCAGGCAGAGCACGGTACACTAAAAACTGGGTAAGTCTGTCCATAAGGTCTTCAGGATTATTTATGAATATATTTTAGCCAAACATAATTCTGAATCAAAAAAAAAGTGACTTAACACATCATAATTGTTCCACCCCTGATTGTGTTCAGAGATTAATATTCTTTCAATGTGTAGTTGGTTTCTTCTGACTTCTATCTGCATGTTTATGAATAGTATGCCCGTGCTACTTTGCTTTCCTTTTCAGTTTTCGGTATTATGCATTTACTTCTTAGGGAAAATAGGCATTCAGTTCTCTTATACCACTTCTTGTCCCAACCCTCAAATACTGTCCCTCGTGGCATTTTCTCAGTATAGAGCTGTGCTACACTCGTTGATTAGCAGACTTTTCCTTCCCTCATGCATATGCAGTTAACTCACCTCATACTCTTAGAATATTCAAATATGTCAGGTGCCCTGGAAGATTTCATTTTCCCCGTCAGGGCTCTTCTGCTCCTCCAGTTTCTCTGGTTATTCTCTGTGCCTTTGGCGCAACTCTCGCCTGTGAAATTTTCTTTCACTAAAAATCTGAGAGTATTTTTATTTCTCTTGTATTTTGGATTTTCTGTTTCCTGGATTTTGTGTCTTCCTTTTTGTTACGAACTCTCTACTCTTTTTGGAGTACATCCTTTAGGAACTTCTTGAAACGGGTGAATGAAAGCTACAGACCTTGCAAGTCTGCAAAAGTTATCTATACTACACACAATTCTTCAATTGTTTGGCTGAGAGCAAAATTTTGGTTGAAAATCCTGTACCCTCAGAATTTTGAACTCATTGCTTTATTGTCTTTTTGTCTTTCAGCCCCTGATCTCTTGTCTCTTTTTTTTTTTTAAGGAAGATCTTAGTATCTTCTCTTTATGACTGTGTTGTTCTTGGCGTACACGTTGTTGTATTAGTTATGCCATTTTTTAATATGCTAGGCTGGACACAAAGTGAACCCTTTGCTCTGGAAATCTGTGCACTGTAATTGGAGAAAGTGGCTTTTTCTTTGATTATTCCCTCTTTCCCCTTTCGCAAACTTAGTAATTTGTTTAGCATCTAGGGATTAATTTCTGTTGTAATAGTCTGCTCTCTTTTGTTCCTATCTCTGTCTTTTTCTACTTTCTGGGATATTTTTCTCAACTCTGCCGTTCATGCGTTCTTTTTTATTAAGTTTCCTCCATTTCCTGCAGTACCTTCTTACTCTGAGTTGATTTTACTGTAGTTTGTGTGTTTGATCTGTATCTTTCAAGTTAAAGGCTTTATTCAAATGCCTGGCCACCTTTGGCAGTCTATCTTTGGGAGAGAAACCATAAAAGACTGATTGAAGCCCTGTATGCAGGGACGGTGCTTGTTGAACAGGAAGTTTCACAAGAGACGGATTGAGAATGCCTGGTCTAGTTGCTTCGTTGGGAGGCAACCGACACTGAGAATCTACAGGTCTTTTTCTTGGGCTAGTTATTTTGGCCAGACAGGAAATCTTTAACCTCTTACCATGGGGGTAGGAAGTTAGGCAGGGTTAGATGGGGTTGGTGATGGGGTAGATGTTAAGATTATGTACATTTTACTTAGGAGAAAACCACAGCAAAGAAAGGTTTAATAACCACCCAAAATTATTTGGTAATAAGTCCTGAGGCCTGGATGCAAACTCTGGCAGGCTAATTCCAGAGTCCTACTCTCAACACACCACTATATAAAGTGTTCTATTTTATCAGTGTTGGTGTCACAATATCAGTGTACACATACACACCGTATGCAGAGAGAGCTGATGGCTACTCTAAAGCTTTATTAAGTTACATAGTCTTATATAGCAAAGAAGAATGACAAGGGAAATGGTTAACAGACAGTGTCTGGCTCAAGGTCGTAAGACCCTTGATGGTCTGGTAAATCATGTTCGTCTTGGCACCAGCGAGCCTTACAGCTTATCAGGGCGGAACGTATGAGAAACAGCTGCTTAACAACATTCTTCCTGGACTCAGGCGGCTGTGCCTGTCTTAGGTCGCCCCCCTCTGGGGATCTTACCTGTCACTGGCTAACCAGCCTTCTCACCTCTGAGTCTGCAGCCTCTTATGACTTGTTTACCATTCCAGCCCAAGGCTCATGCCTTTGTTCCCACAGTTGGAAGGCTACAATCAGTAAAAAAGGAAATAAATAGACAGCTAAGGATCTGAAAAAATGGACAAAAGGCATAAATCAACAATTCATAGTTTGAGAAGTCCTTGCCTCTTGCCTTTTAGGTATGTTCTTATACCTGTCTGAGCATTATTTCCCTCCCCTCAGGGAGATTCTGGACCCACTCCTGAACCCCTCCCCTGCTCAGAGGCCTCGTTTGTCCCTGCACTGCTCATCTGAGAACTGCTCGTCATGGAATTTATTCATTAAGCAGTTTGCAGCATTGCCCTATATAATACTGTATCATGCTTGCTTACTTGCTTCTGACAACCCTCTGTCTTCTTAAATTTGTTTCACTCACATGCAAATTTATCTTGTCTTTACTTCAGAAACATTTCTACATCTCCTGTTTTCTTAAAGGCAAGAATGTTAGATTTTTCCAAGATAATTTTTATAATATCATTTATGTTCTAGACATACACTTTTTTTTAAACTAGTAAAAACCTGGGATGGGTTTTAGTATTTTAATATTAATACTTTAGTAAGTGGCTTATTGAAGTACTTAAATTCTTTATTTATTACTGACAAAAACAGTCTTAATAATATTAAGAGTAAATACGATACTGTGCATTTTATTATGTTATCTTACAAGAGATTTTTTTCGTGCATTTTTTGTAGGAAACAACCAATTTCAGCAGCTATCCACTGTATCACAGCATCTATGAAACATATGAATTAGTGGAAAAGTTCTATGATCCAACTTTTAAGAATCACCTTGCTGTGGCCCAGGTTCGAGGAGGGATCGTGTTCGAACTAGCCAATTCCATAGTGCTCCCCTTTGACTGTCGAGACTACGCTGTTGTTTTAAGAAACTATGCTGATAAAATCTACAATATTTCAATGAAACATCCACAAGAAATGAAAACATACAGTGTGTCATTTGGTATGCTACCCTTCCTCTTTCAAAATTCACAATCTGTATGTTTCTGTTAATCTCTAAAAGGTAATGACTTACCTTAGATCCATTTATTATCTATTGCTGCTCTATATGATCAAATATTTTATGCATACAGATGTACCTTCCATTTCAGTGATGCCTGTCTTGCAGTACATAGAGTATAAATACCTTGTTAAATACAGAAGAGGACACCTTCCTGTGGTGCTCCCTTTGCTGAAGCTACAGACGATGCCATTAAGTCCTAATTTCTGTTGCAGATGCACTGTTTTCTGCAGTGAAGAATTTTACAGAAATTGCTTCTAACTTCAGTGAGAGACTCCAAGACTTGGACAAAAACAAGTATGTTCTACATAGATAAAGTTATACATGTAATAGATACGATGAAAGAGAAATGCTAATTGACATCTTTGTTGCTGAAATCTCTTTGGAAAATTTTTTTCTGCTTGCTTTCTGTCCACTCTAACATCCTGTACAAGGATGGATGCTGGATCTCTCAGAGATATTTTCCACTATAGCATCAAAGGTCCTGCACTGTATGTCCCCATCTTTTTCTAGTTTTATCTTTTGTTCTTTCAGCACCTATACATCATACTTCAACCAACCTCTCCTATACCCAAAACACACCTTCGGCCTCTCTCTTCTTAATGTCATTACCCCACAAAGAGTTCCTAATTTCCACTTCCACCTGGAAAAATTCTCTGTATCCAGAATAGCAAATAAAGTCACTACCTTTTTTTCCAACATGAAGCATTTAGGATTAATTCTGGTAAAATCTCAAAAGTAAAACATAATTTGAGCAAAATTTTAAGATTGGAGGAAAATAGAGAATATTAGACACAATTTTTGTGAAAGTAGAATTTTGAGTGACTATCCACTACATATTAAATTTATTATGATGATACAAATATCAAATCTTTGGGGACTGATGCAAAAATACATAGAAAGAAGACAGACAGACCAAAAATTAGACTAATGATATGTAAGGATGTATTTGTAATAAAGGATATATTGAAATCGAAGGGTAAAAAAAAAAAAAAGATACATGCGTTTTAAGAGATCCCAAACACCATATATTCTATGAAGCTGATTTTCTATCACTGAAAAAAATGATGTTTCTTCTCCATGACAAACTATCTGGTGGCTTGGTATGATAATCTAGGGCCCTTGGCTTTCTCTTCCTTGAGTACGTCTGTATTTGTCTTACCATCTCTGAATGATAGGAAGGTACAGTTCGTGTGTCTGGATTGTAAATCCTGAAACACCTGGAGCACAAGCTACTGCACGTAATAATAGTAGACGGCGGCTGAAGTCCATTAACGTGGATGCTGAAATTCTCAACCAAAACTTGGAAATCTGAGGAAGAGACACTTCTTCTTTTTCTGGTCTTTTTTTAAACTGAAGTATAGTCAGCTTACA
This sequence comes from Vicugna pacos, assembly GCF_048564905.1. Taxonomy (NCBI): domain Eukaryota; kingdom Metazoa; phylum Chordata; class Mammalia; order Artiodactyla; family Camelidae; genus Vicugna; species Vicugna pacos. The sequence continues at coordinate 14,378,821 of NC_132996.1, forward strand.
GTGTTGTGTTAATTTCTGGTGTACAGCATAGTGATCCAGTTTCATATTCTTTTTCAGTATAGGCTCTTATAAGGTATTAAATATAGTTCCCTGTGCTATACAGCAGGACCTGGCTGTTTATCTGCTTTATATTTAGTAGTTAGTATCTGCAAATCCTGAACTCCCAATTTATCCCTCTACCATCCCCTGTCCCCTCTGGTAACCATAAGTTTGTGTTCTATGTCTGTGAGTCTGTTTCTGTTTTGTAAATAAGTTCATTTGTCTCATTTTTTTTTAGATTCCACATATAAGTGATCTCATATGATATTTGTCTTTCTCTGTCTGACCTTCTTCACTTAGTATGGTAATCTCCAGGTCCATCCATGTTGCTGCAAATGGCATTATTTTATTCTTTTTTATGGCTGCCTAGTATTCCACTGTGTGTGTATGTATATGTGTGTACACACACACACACACACACACACACACACACACATCTTTATCCAGCCATCCGTAGATGGGCATTTAGGTTGCTTCCATGTCTTGGTTTCTGTAAATAGTGCTGCTCTGAGCACTGGGGTGCATGTAGGAAGAGCACTTCTTTGAATCCTGCTTTTCTTGAGTTAATCCCTTAATTCATCATAAAAGGATACAGAGTATTGACTCCTTGGTACCTTCATGCACACATAGCATTTAACCTCAAGACCTAGCCTCTTCCAGTCTCCCCAGGAGGCCAGCATGCTTCTGAAGGGAAAAGATCCCTTTTACCTAAGGCTGGCGCTCTGGACATTTACCTCCCAGGGATATTTCAGATTGAACTCTGCTCTGCACAAGGAATATCCAAGCAGGCTGTGTGTATTCACATGAATTTGTGTGTTTGTAACAATGCTTTATAAATTTGGTTCAGAAACTTAGATTGTCTTATTGAAATTATGGTTCATCCAACTGCCTCCTTTGTTAGTTTGTGAACTGCTCACAGGTAAAGTCTATACCTAGTTTACCTTTATCCTATCACACCTGAGTTTTCGATGCTAAATAAATGAGTGTTGAAAATAGCTCAAATCCAAATTGTGGGGCCTTTATTCTTCCTTCCATCAGCATGGTGAAGGGATACTACTGAGCTCCCATTTCCCTCTAGGACATTCTGGTTGTGAACCTGGTCAGGTTTTTACGTATCTCATCTATCAAATGGGGCTATTACCATCTCTATCTTGGAGGATTTCTCTGAAGATAAAAAATAGTGTTTGTATAAATTGTATAAACATTCAGAATAGTAATTGGCACATAGATCAATCAGTAAATAGGAGCTGTTATTATCAAAGCTAAAACATCACAAAACTAAGATAATTAAAATTTTATATAAAGTAACTTATGATTCCTTATTGTAATGATTGTTTTTTTCTCCCTCCCTCCCCATCCACCTACCTATCTCTTTTTACCTACCTATCCATTCGTCCAGCCACACACCCTTCAATCCATCCATCTACAAACCTGCCTCCCTACCCACCTTTCTTTTTCTTTTTTCCTCTTTCCCTCCTCTTTCCTTTTCTTTTCTCTTTCCTTTCTTCCTTCCTTCCTTCCTTTCTTTTCTCTCTCTCTCTCCCTCCCTCCCCATGATTCCTTATTGTAACAATTATTTCTCATTGGTTAATTAAATTATGACAGATTAATCCATTGAATTTAATAACATCGTTGCACTACCCTAGACTTGCTGGTAAATCTTCAGTTATACTGAGTCATTCTTGTTACAGTAACACTCTTCCCTGCCCTCTGGAATGTGACCTCTGCAAGCAGGAAGTGTTTGATACACAGCAGGCATTCAAATGCTGTTGAAAAGATGGATTAAGCCCCACCTCTTGTGCTCACAATGGGTGTATCTTTATAATAATAACAATAAGAATACTATTAGCAGTCATTTGGCAAATACATATACTTTTTCAGGCACACTACTGAACATTAATAAACTATCCCATTTCAATATTGAAATGGCTTCTGTGAACAGATTACTAGGATACCTAACATGAAAAAAGTCCTGCCAATATTTAAGTATCTAGGTTTATCAATTAATTACTTCAATATAAATAAAAATTACTACAATTTTTTTTCCATTGGCACATTGAACTGTTTCGGTGGTTTTATAAGCCTCAGCAGAATAGCATTTTATAGGATTTTGAAAATGGAACTATGCATGCTACTGTTCTTAATTTGCATGTTACAGGAATTTAAAATATATCAGCTGTGTTTACTTCTGTTTGAGATTTTTAGTTTGCTGGGTATTACATGTATTTTCATGCAGCTACAACTGTCCTCCTTTCCATTTCTAGCCCGATATTGTTAAGAATTATGAATGATCAACTGATGTTTCTGGAACGAGCATTTATTGATCCTTTAGGATTACCAGACAGGCCTTTCTACAGGTAAGGATAAAAATATGACTCTGTAGTCTAATACCATTTTTTTCTTATTTTTTGCACTGAGGAAAAAAATACAGTTGATTTTTGCAAGCAAATAGAAATTCCAAAATATGTGTCGTAAGTGATTTTTTTTTATGTAATACAATACAGTTGCTACAGATCTTTATTTTTATTATCTTTTTTGTTTCTGTTTAGAAAAAAATGTATGTTCACTGTAGAACAGTTAGAAGATCCAGGAAGTCAGAAGTAGAAAATAAACATCTCCCCCATTCAATTAGTCAGATATAAAATCATGTTTATTCTTTGGTATACATGATTTTAGCCCCTTATTTTATTTTAAGTATATCTGTATTTATGTCATAAATATTATGACATAAGACATAATAAATATGTATTTATTTATTCTACCTCCTAATGTGGACATTTATTTTTTACTAATTTTTGACAACTGTACTTATTTCAAATAAACGCCAACTGTCTCCAGGTTGATCTTACTAAGTACGCAGGATGAATCAGAGCATGGATTACCTGGGTGCGACCCCATCTTTCTATATAGGAATTCTCTCTCAAATGATTGGAATTGGGAGTAAGGGCATCATCCAAACAGCAGGAAAGATCTGTCAAGGGCAGCATGACCACGCCCGTTTCCTTCCCGACCCCTCTGCTGTGGAACCTGTCCCTCCCTTCCAGGGCTGACGCCTGCGCGGTCGTAGCTCCTCACCTCCTGGGTCATGTCGGACATTACAAAGCTGTCTGTAGTGATTCTTCATGCTCATGCTAGGCATTCTAACGTGACTTCTCTTTTAAAGATGAAAAGAAAACCCACAATAGTAGGTTGGCTGGTCACAAACAGGACTTTATAAATCACACTTGCACTACATCTCAGAGGGTAGAGTGATTTTTCCAAGTCAGCACTTATTTGCCATGTGCCTTGAGACTGATCTCTTCATCTCCTAGACCTCAGTTTCCTCCTCTTTGAAATGCTAATATCAACTTTGTAGAGTTTATTTTTCAAGGACTAGAAAAATTGTCAATAAATAATTTAGTGGCAAGCGTGAATCATAGTAGGTGATAGAGGTGATAGAGGTCCTTACTGTCACTGTCTTTATTTTTATGGCTCTGAACCACTTTTAAGTCATCTGTTTAAAATCAGCATATAATTAATTGGTACATACTTCACAGACTAGTCTTTGGAGATTAAACTTGGAAGTTTAGTTGACAAGTGGCTTTTTCAAATCATAAAATTAGAATTATGTAATCCAGGAATTGCTGAGTGTCCCTGTGTTTTCTCTTGTACATATCATTGGAGCAACTAATAGACAGCAAACCACTTCTGCCAACAGGCACATCATCTATGCTCCAAGCAGCCTCAACAAGTACGCCGGGGAGTCGTTCCCAGGGATCTATGATGCTCTGTTTGATATCGAAAGCAGTGTGGACCCTTCCAAGGCCTGGGGAGAGGTGAAGAGACAGATTTCCATTGCAGCCTTCACAGTGCAGGCTGCAGCAGGGACTCTGCGAGAAGTAGCCTAAGAGGGACCTTCAGAGAACACACACTGAGCTGGTGCGACGCATCAGGCAGGAAGAATCATGATGTATGTATTGATAAGCTGGAAAATAAACTTGTGTACATATATATATATATACATATACACAGATAGGTATTTTTTTCTTCTCTCTATAGAATCAAATAAGAAAGATGGGTGATTTTTACTCTATAGTTATAGACAGTTATTCTGAAGTTGAGCTAAGTGTTGAAACTAAGAGGCTAAAATTTTAATACACTTGTTTGGCATTGTCAGAGAATCAGGTCTAATTCAGCATTTCCAAACCTACTCTTGTCAGTGCACACGTAGAAAGCATCCATTATAGAACACATGAGAAAGTACACAGAGCTGCTCCAAGCCAGAGGCCTTAGCCGGCCCGTCTCCCACGGCTGTGGGGACCCCGTATCTTAGCTCACTAGACGGGCAGCTCTGGTGTAACCCAGTGCAGGTACATATAGTCACTCTATACTATAATTACTTTTTTTAAAATTAGCAAATATGTTGTTTATACCAAAGGGCATACGTAACATATATGTACAGTGAAAAATAATAAAGAAATGGCCATTTGTAAAGCTCCCCCAAAAACCAGGTTAAGAAGAGGCACATTGCAGATCTCTGGATCCCCCACATACTGCTGACCACGTGCCCTCCTTGCCTTTCAGAGACACTCACTGTCTTTGAGTTTTGCGTTAATCTTTGCTGTTATTTGTAATTTCACTACACATGGCTGTATCCCTTACGTGTTTTTGGCTTTGAGTATTTTTAGAATATTTATAAATAAAATCATGCCATGTATATTTTTCTAGGACCTGATTTTTCACTCACTTTTGACATTTCATCCGTGTATTACTGTGGCTTTAGGCCATTAAATTTCACTGACATACAGCATTCACTTGCATGGATATAACGTTTATCAGTTAGCATCCAGTCAAGACAGAGAAACCATGCAGAAACATAAAAGGGCAATGTTACCATAAAGAATGGCTAATTATGATAGCATTGGAGCAATGAGCTACTGTCTAGTAAAAGGTAAAGAGAAATTTAAAGAACAGAAGAATGGCAGATGTGAGGCGCGATCATTGTCCCTTAGATGGAGGACTGCAGGAATATGCGGATGTTTCCTTAAATAGATCAGGCCATTGGATAAATCCAATCAAAATGGTTTGAACTTGTGCTTATGCCTATGAAAACCTAATCTTCTTTTAAGAGTTTAGTACAATATATCAAGTAAAGTGTAGTCTTTGGAAATTCTACAAAAAGGCTGAAGAATAAAATTGAGTCTATTATCCAAAAAATAAAGACCTTCACTGGTGAACATTAGGATGCCAAGTACGGCTGCCAGTGAGTCCTGTGTTAGAAAGCAACCAGCCTGGCTGATGCTGACAACTTTTCCTCAAAAACTATCATCTTGAGACCATTTATAATCCTCATCCATGGGTGTGGAATTTGGAGATAGGAGGTTCCAATCCACCCTCTCTTCCTAGGACTACTTGTAATTACTGTCTGTTCAAGGATTTGAAAACAAAGTGTCTCTCATGCAATGGCCGGTCTGTCTAGTCCCATGTTGTCTACCAGGGAGGGCAGCCACATCTAGCTATTAAGCACTTGAAATGTGACTAGTCTGAATTGACCCGTGCTGTTAAGTATGAAATGAATTCTGGACATCACTTAGTATAGAAAAATGAATGTAAAATATTTCATGAATATTTTCAGTATTAATTTTATGAACCTAATTTCTTGCATCGCCTCATACCTAGAGAAGCACTAAAATCATTAATGGAGAAAATCTGCTCTTCGTGACCAGCAGCAGCCATCCCGTGACTCACAGTCACTGTCTACCGAGATGTGTGCTTGACTGTACGTACCCCCCTTCACCAAAACCACGTGTGTACTGACCTCCCCCCACCCCCTCTCTGGAGCAGCTCCACAGAGCTATCTGAGGCCACCTCCTGGGCTATAGTCATCAGTAAGCCCCAAATAAAACTGAACTCACAGCTCTCTCATGTTTTTCATTTTTTCCCGCTGGACACAATATTAATAACCATTCATGATTAAAATAAAACCCTCTTAGCAATCCTGCAACAGAGGCGCATTTCCTTAACTTGATAAAGAATATCTACAAAAAAATTTACAGATAACATCACATTTAATGATGAAACTCTGAATGCTTCTCACTAAGATTAGAAACAGGGTAAGAATGTTTGCTCTTATCATTTTTATTCAACACAGTATTGGAATTGCAACCAGCACAATAGGAATAAATTTATATATATATATATATGGCATACAGTTTGGAAACAGAGAAATAAAACTGTCCCTATTTGAAGATGGCCTGATTTCTTACAAAGAAAATAAATCCTAATGAATCTACAAAAACTCCTAGAACTAGGACATGAGTTTAGGCAGGCGAGATGATGCAAAATCAACAGTGTTTCTATATACTAACAACAAACATGTGAAAACTGAAATTAAACACAATATGATTTAATTTGCTGCAAAGAAAATGACATAGTTTGATATAAATATAACAATACGTATATAGGATCTGCATCCTGAAAATTGCAAAATGTTCGTAAAGGAAGACCTAAATAATTGGAGAGACTTACCATGTTCATGGATTGAAAGACTAGGCACAGTAAAACTGCCAAGCACTCCTAAATCGCTCTATAAGATTAATGCAATTATTATCGAAATCCCAGCAAGAATTTTTCCAGACATTGACATATTTGTTATATATTTTATATAAAAAGGCAAATGATATAGAATAGCTAAAACAATTGTTTAAAAGAACACAGTGGGAGGAATCAGTCGATGCCTTGTTACGGCTTACCACGTAGCTTCAATAATCAAGACAGTGTGGTGCTGCAGAGAGAAGACACAAAGATCAGCAGAGCATCGGAGAGCCCACAAATATGCCCAACTGATTAGTGACAAAGGAGCAGAAGCAATTAAATGGAAGAAGGACAGCCTTTCAACAAACGGGGCGAGAGCGGCTGGACGTCCACAGGTAGAAGAATGACCCTCAGCCAAACATGACACCTTATGCAAAAATTAGCTCTATAAAGAACCATACACTTTAATGGAAAACGTAAACCATAAAATGTGGCGATGAAAAAAGAGGAGAAAAGGGATCTAGGACGCGTCACAGAGTTCTTTAAAAAGAGTTCTTTAAAACATTCTTAAAAGCACAAACTGATAAATTAGACCTCATTAAAATTAAAAACTTCTGATCCAAAAAAGACCCCAAGACCACTGCTGAGTGAAAGAAGACACAAAGGAGCACATCCTGCATGATTCTATTCACATAAAATTCTAGAAAATGTGTAAGAGTTCATAGCAAAGTGAGATTGATCAGTGATTGCCTAGAGCCAGGACAGAAGGGTGGAATTAACTGCAAAGGGCATGCTGTAAATCTTCTGTGTCTTGATTGAGGAGATGGTCTGCTGAATTTATTTCACATCACTCAATACTCCCAAACCGTAGGCTTTATATGGATGCAGTTTATTCTATGTAAGGTATGTTTCAATAAAATCTGTTTTGTTCTTATGATACTCCTTTGAAAGAGTCTGAATATGGAAATAAATGTCACAGTAACTACCCTTAAGGAGTTCATAGTCATTCCCCTGAATGTCACTTTCTCCTATTAAGAGACTGGTGGGTTTCCACTGATCTTTTGCTTTCTTTTTGTCCTATTTGTGTTACTTATATTTGCAACATGGGATAAAGGTTTAATTTGTGGCAGACAGAATCTGAAGCTTCAATTTCCTTTCCTCTAAATCAGAGTTTACAACCATCTTAGTCTTCCTATCAGAATATGACTTTCAAATAAAATTGCTGATTAAGCCCAATGGGCTGATTAAGCACGGAGAAGAAAGAATAACATTCATTTGCAGTCCAAAGTTAAAACATGAAGTTGAAATACCTCTTAATAAAGCAACCAGATACTTTTCATGCCGATAAAATTAGTGAAGACAGACTCCTGCAACATTCAAATAGATTTCATCCTAAGAATGGTATAAAGGGACACCTTAAACTACCATAAATTAACACGTATCAAAAATTTTCACACACACAAAGAAATTACCCACCTGAATAAATACTCAGTTTTCATACAATTCTCACCCTGCAACATTCTAAACACTGTATTTTTAAGATCAAATATACAAGACAAACTTACCGGAGAAATGATCTAGTACCTTCAGCTTTCATCTCAGACAGCAGTCCGCCCCTTACGTTCTGGGGAGGGCCCACTGAAGTGGCTGTCTCTGTGAGAGGCTTACTAAGCCAGCCTGGAGGGAGAATACAAACACGTATGCACACTACATACACACATAACTGCTTTTGACTTTATAAAACTAGAAGCCCCGCCCCCAAAAAACAGCCCTTATCCGAGAAATACATCATGGTGAGCTTGACAACAATAAAAAAAAAGTCACACAGATGCAGAAAACCTTCCAATTCTGCTGCTAATTCTGAGCCGGTTAAAGGAGTCTGGAGGAGGGGTATCTTTTCGCTTCCCCACGTGTCACGCATCACACGCGCCTCTAGCTTTCCTGTCCCCCCCCCCCCGGGTCTGGGTCAGAGCGCAGCGCCTCACACACGCGGAGCCTTCCACAAATATTTACGTGATAAATGATTACGGAACGGCAGCTTTTTGCAGCGCTGCCCATATTCGCTCCAAGTTGTGCCTCCTTAACGGTGCTTGCAAGTGAAATCGCCTTTTTCACCCCTGCGGATAGTGGCAACTCTACACTGCCCTTCCAGCCGCCCTTCACAGCACCGTGCAGTCGGTGCGCATTTAATACACTCGAACTCCGGCCACCTCTGCGAGGAAGGCGGAAGCGGCGGAGCCCGCCGCGCCGGGGGTCGGCCGGCCAGGGCGCCCCGCGCGCAGCCCAGCCCCGCAGCCCCGGCTCCCGGCTCCTCCGCGGAGGGGCGGCTGCGGGCGGCGGCGCCGGCCCCGCGGTCGGGTCGGTACACTTACCCACCAGAAATCCGCCCAGGAAAGAGGCCAGCGCTGCAGCCAAGCACACCCACAGGTGCGGACGACCCCGGGACTTGGCCATGGCTTCGGCGGGGCTGCGCGGGAGACGCCGGCCGCCGGGGCGAAGCTCGGGAGCGCGGGCGAGCGGAGGGCGCGCGCCCGGGGACGCGGGGGCCGCCCAGGTCGCCGCCCACCTCGGCCGCCGCCGCCCGGGCGCAAAGCCCCGCCTCTGCCCTCCGGCTCCGTCCAGAAGCGAGTGCAAATCGGCCCCAAACTCCTGGCCCCCGTGAGCCCCGGGGGCTTTGGAGGGGAGAGAGGAAGCCCTGCAAGGGGAGGAGACAATCTTCCTGTCGGCGGGCAGCTTCCATTCTGTTGCTCCGGGACGAAGTCGGCCTGGGGTGGGAGGGAGCAGCTGAACGTGTCCCGAAGTGTTCCCTGAAAAACTGCTTCCCAGCCTCTTTCCAGGAACTGCTCAGTTTCGGCAGCAAGTGCCTTTAGCTGCTGCTTCTCCTTCCGTGTTGATTACCTTCCTGCCAGATTCTGGCTAATTTCTAACTGGTCACACTTGGGGAGCATTTCTGGTCCTGGCTGCTTCACGTGCTGCTTCACCAGGTACAACTTCCGAACTGATGGGATTGGGTTCTTTCGTTTTCCTTTCCCTGAACAAGCCTCCAAATTTCTGTAATTGTCAGTTTCTTCTTCTGTAACTGGGCTTTTCCTCTACCACACCGGAATGTTGTGGGTTCAAATCAGTATTAACCACGAAAGTGCCTTGCACCATAACTGATGGTAGGTTTTCAACAAATGTCATGCTTCCCGCCCTCCCACTCCTATCTCATTTCTCCCAGAATTTTTCTGTAAAAGGTTTACAAGATGGTGGTCCTTGTAAATAGGCCGCCTGCATCCATCCATTTTACCCTGGAGGAGATCTTTCAGCAATTCATGACTGGATTCCTCCTATCCAACTAAAAGCAATTTTGCAGCCAGAGCAAAAGCTACTGAGTGGACTGTGAAGAGGACAGTATGTTTCTGCTTATAACCTCAACTTCACTGCGTTGTGCGAGGTCATGTTGATCTCAGTTAAGGCACTTTTTTTTTTTTTTGCTCCTAACAAGTTGCTAGAAGAATCTAATTTCTTTTCTTGCACTGTAATTGTTGATGGTCATATCTGATGGTTTTCCCCTCAGAACTTTTGTAGAAGCCTTGATCGTTAACTTTGAACCAAATATCTTTAGTGAACTAGTTGATTTCAAAATATATGTATGTTGTTGAAGCCCTGAGTAGCTTCAGCTTTTTTAGCTACTAGCCCCTTTGCTACTCCTTAACTGATGCCTCCAGCATTTCCTATTTTAGAGATGAACATCTTTAAAATGATATCATTTTCATAACAAAGTCCCCCCAACACACACACACACATACAGCAGCACAGACAGAGATCTAGAATGAAGTTATTCAAATAGAACCAATAGCCAATGAAGTAACCATACTCCTCAAACCTAGTTTAAGGAACAGTTCTGTTATGGGACACAGTGGGGCAGCCGGTCAGTGACATGGTGATGCTCGGGTTGGTAAAAGAATTTACCAGATAATGTATGGGAATAGACAGGAGTTTTATTAGAGGTACATTGCCAAAGACAACAGTGAGCCACACAGACAAGAGGTGCCTGTGTGAGCCTCAGGGGCCAGTTTGGTGTCTTTTATAAGATAGGGTCACAAGGTGCCTGATTGGCTTGTGCACAAGTCTCTGATTGGTTGTAGGTGAGGTAAGAGTTTTAGGGTCTGTGAAGGGCAGTGGGGTTTCTGACTCTGATAAGGTGGGCTAAAACAAGCCAGCCTGAGCAACTTCCCTAGAGCATCCAGAATTATTTTTATGTCCCATAACTAAAGAATATTAAGATTTCAATAGCTAATCCAGTTTCTACTATAACAGTTGGGTAACAGGGATCTCCTCTATGCCAAAAACAATATCAAATATTATTTGTGTCAGTATATAGAAAATGTGTTACACATAAACTTTTTGAGAATTGATTATAGAATTTATTAATTTCTATACCCTTGGCACTTTTTGTCTGCTACCCATAGGACCATGGGCTATTGATGACATACCTCTCAAAAAGCAGAATAAAATTGTCAGGAAGGAAGAAATTTTCCTCTCCCTTTCTAGGTTCTTCTGGTTGGTCTAAGAATTAAACTGGCATGAGACAGGGTAACAGGACAAATCCAAGAAAAGTTTAATAGCGTGTATACATAGGAGAGACCCAGGAGAACTGAGTAATGCACCAAAATTGCCCAAACCTCTCAAATAAGTATCATCTTCAGCTAAAGGCAAAAGAGGATGTTGGCAGTAATTTGGAACCTCAAGTGGAGGAAGGCAATTCACATGGTGATGCAAAAGCAAAAGTTTGGTAAAAAAAAAAAAAAAAAGTGTGCCGGGACATGCAGAGACAATGGGACACAGAATGGACTCTGATCTCTAAATGTTCTCAGTATCACTGTGTGTTCTCTACCAGGCTCATGGAATCTGTCACCAAGGAAGCAAACTGAACTTCTGAAATCTCTGTTCTTTCCTCTCAACCTCCCTATCTGCTATTATCTGTTTTTATCTGAACCACAAAGCAGTTATTTTTGGTTTTTGTTTGTTTGTTTTGTTCTCTGTCTGACCCAATTCCCCGCCCCAACCCATGTTCCTTGCAGATATATCTGGTGATAGCTGTTCAGTGAACAGTTCCTCTATCTAAATTACTTTAGGCAGTTAGTGGCAGAATGTCAAAGTTTATTCCTGAGTCTTTTGGGCTTTGATTGTTTTCAGCTCCAAACAATCCACATGCCAGAGACATTCTGGAGTAGCAAATTTTGCTCCCGTTGAAAATCATCACTAGTAAAGGGGTTGTGGGAGGTAGAGAAAGTAGAAGCTAATGATTAAAATGACTAAGTTTTTGGAGTTACTCAGGTGTCCTTCCTTTTGTTTGCTAAGCTGAATGATACACCACTTCATTCTTCTACCCCAGTCTGGTTCAGATATGCAAGTAAAACACATTGCCTACCACGCAGACGAAATGTGAAAGCATTATGTTAAGCGAAAGGAACCAGATACAAAAAGCTACACGTTATGTGATTCTATGTACATGAAGCACATATAATAGAAGAATACATAAAGAGTGAAAGTGGACTTGAAGTTCACAGGGGTGAGGGAGGGGAAATGAGAAGTGTATGTTAATGGGCCCTGGTTTCTTTCGGGGGTGAAGGAAATGTCCTGGAATAACATAGTTATGTTTCACAAATCCTATTTGGATATTACTAAAAACAGCTGAATTATATGTTTTAAGGGGGTGACCTTTATGGTATGTCACTTTTATTTTAATAAAACTATTATTAAAAAAAAAGAAGAGCCATTGATTATGTTCTAGGAAATGCTCCATAATAATTAATTTTTATTTAAAGAAAATTTGATTAACACATGTATACATGCAACATGGTTATGCCATTTTATACACATACCACACTTATGTTCCCTTAAATTCCCAATGTGCTCAAAAGCAATCTCGTGTCATTCTGCTGCCTCATATGAGGTCTCAGGACAGCCATGTCCTCAGACATGGAAGTTTATCAAATAAATGGTCACAAAACGTGACTATTCATGGGGATCTCTGGTAAAGGAAAGGCTTCAGAGGGGAAGAGAAGGGGGTTGGGAGGAAACTGTAAATGAGGCACCCCGTGCAAACATCATAGAAGCTCACAGTTCCATTGTCGTAATCCAGAAACACCCCAACCCTACCCAGAGGCCTCTTCACATACTGAATTAACGGTGGGGAGTTGGTGGAGAGAATATAATGATTGTTCACCTTCATCGAAAATAGAAGAAATGCTTCCACAGAATTATTAATGATGTCAGTAACATTTGTCAAGACATCTTCACAAACTCCCAGGATCCAGTTCGGGGAGTGGCTCACATCCACCTCCCAGTAATGCCTCCCGGAGGTGAAGGCCTCAGCTCCCCACACCGCAAATCCCTCTGCCCTCTGAGGGTCTGCGGCCTCGCCGTGATGGTCACCTCCAGATGTCTCACGTGCATCCTCGTCAGAAAGGCTCACGTTTGGAATGGTCATTTTCAGACTCACAATGTTATCCACTGCAGAAAGAGCAAAAGTCAGGTCAGCGATGGGCTTTCCATGCCCTAAGAGGCAAAGGCTCTCCACCCAATGAAACTGCATTTTCCCTTCTACAAGCAAATACAAAAACGAAGGGAGCAAAGAGTTCAGACTGACTCTTCTATGAAGAACGAGAGTTATTACTACCTCTGCAGCACGGAGAAACCCTTCAAATCTTACAGAAAGAGAAAACAAAAGTCCAGACACATGACAAACTGTGTGAAGACTGACGTAACGTCAATCTCTTGATAGTTTGTTTCAGGACACACTGAAAATATTTTTTCTTTAGAAAACTTTTCTTGTGTCCTTTGTCTTTAATACTATTCAATATAAGACAGCACTTTGCTATTATATGGGTATTTATTGGGCTACAGTATCTAGCTATTAAATTTCCAGAGGTCAAAAACTTTGATACAAATCCATAAATGAATAGTTTGGAAGCTTGTGAAAAGAATGTTCTGGCTAAGCAAGTTCACATATCTCCTGCCTTTCAGTTGTTTTGAGATTGATCTAATGGCATTAAAATTATTCTGCTTACACTAATTATAGTCCTTTTTGGTCAAATCTTCCTAACTTTAGAAATAAATATTCTTTGTAGAATGCATGATAAATGCACTTGTAATATAGAACCAATTAACAGCACCAGTGCTATCCTCATGCTTTCCAGAGTGAAATAAAGTGACTAAACACAATCCTGACTGCTACTCTGAGAACTACATACTCTCTCTCTGTAACCACAGGACCAAGCTGATTACCCTCCCCCTGCTCTGCCTATGTCAGATGTAACTAAACATGTGTCTGGATTTGCATTCTCAGTGAACTATAGGATACAAAGTTCAGTCTTGATCTCTGTAACATAGCTATGCAGGCAGAAAAGATGGAACAATTTTTTAAAGTCAGGTACTATCTTCATGTCAGAAAAAATAAAATGAAAATAAAAGAAGGCTCCTTCGCAAGAAGCACTAATGAAACTGAGGCCTGATCACCAAAGGGCTGAGTCTCACCTCTGAATGTGTTCAGCATGTCTAAGGTTCCAGCGATGGGCCAGGAAGGGAGCTCTGGGTTCACTGGCTGAGGCTTCTGTATCTGTACCAGCTCAGCCCTGTGAAGAATGACATCAGTTATACTTCAGGGCCAAAGGGTAACACAGCCATTACCAACAAAACAATTTTTAATTCAAGATATTTCAACAGAAGTCTCCATTTTTGGTAAAGAGGGTACATATTATATTCTAAACTCCTGGGAATATAATATGTTCCTTTATTTTTTTTCCCTAAATATAAATTATACCAAATTTCAACTTTACTATTCATCTTAGATATTATTTCATTTGTAAAGTTGTTAAGGTTCATTCAGTGCCTCCGTTCCACGTCCAGGAATGCAGAGACACTGGGCATTTTACAGACAGCAGAAAATTCAGGCAAAGCCTTTGGGACTTCAGTCAGCAAGTAGTCACCAAGCATACATTCATTAAAAGGAAGAGTGCACTGAGCCAGACAGCTTTGCTCTTGTCTGCCAGTAATAGAATCCAGTTCCAGCCTGGCTACCCTGGTCCTCAAGGTCTCGCTTCCCAGTGGCACCGGGAAGCTGTTCCCTCTGAGGTCCTGCCTACAAGGGGGCGTGCTGGTGAACAGGCTGAGTCATTGTACCACTCCTAGGAGCAAAATCACAGGCCCCCTTCCCATTCTTAGTGAGTCTTCCTCTTTCCTGTCTTTTTCATCTTCCCGCTCACTGGGACAGGTGTTTCCTCTGTGATACCTTAGAAAAACTCCCTAAGTTTTACTGTGGTGAAGCTGGAGAGGATGGGGTGAGTGTGTAGAACAAGGACAGAATATTGGATGGTTTTTACATGTATTTGAATTCAGTCAAATGAGAAGGAAACTTCTGAGACCAAGGAATAGAAGACCTTGGGGTTTTTTGGTATAAAATAGAAAATATATACAAGATCTTATGGTAGCTCACAGAGAAAACAATGTGACAATGAATATATATATATGTTCATGTATAACTGAAAAATTGTGCTCTACTCTGGAATTTGACACAACATTGTAAAATGATTATAAGTCAATAAAAAATGTTTAAAAATTTTTTTAAATAAAATAGAAAATATTAATGTTAATAACTCAAAAGATGGGCAGTCAGCCATTCACATCCTAGGGTTCCACACCTGTGAATTCAACCATAGATTGAATCTGTGAATTCTGAATGGAAAATATTCCAAAAAAAAATACGGAAGTCCCAAAAAGTAAAACTTGAAAACAGTGCACATGAGGCGACTATTTACATAGCATTTAATTTCCATTATATTAGGTGTTATAAGTGGTCTAGAAATTATTTAAAGTGTATGGGAGGATGTTTGTAAATTATATGCAATTACTTTGCCATTTTGTATAAGGAATTGTGCATCCTGAAATTTGGGGGTGGGGGTGGGGGCTGGAACCAGTTCCCCATGGTGCCAAGGGACAAATGTACATACACTTCATCGAAAAGATGACAATTTTCTCAGAAATTAAAAATCATTAATGTAAACTCACCTTTCCATTACATTTCGGAAGTCCTGCAATGAAAACAAGTAAGATCGTGTTAATCATGAGAGCTCTGTCCTTTTGCCTCTTTAGTATTCTTGTTGTTCAATAAGGTACTTTTTCCTTAGTTCCCCTTTAAGAAAGTCAGGCTATATTAATAAAAGGAGCTAAATTCAAAGCCTATGACAGGCTTCCTCAGGGTGCATTAAGGAAGGAAGAAGGTCAGGAAAGGGCTGTGTAACGAGGCGATAGCCTCCAGGTTCCCAGGCACTCATTGCCCAGCCCTATTCCCAAGGAGAGATCTCACCATTTACGATAACAGTTAAAACAGGGAATCGTCAAAAACTATTTATAGAATGCATTGAAATTGATGACCAATTCTAAAAATCTTGCCTACACAAGGAGCAAAACTTCAAAGTCTTCAGCAGTTGTGGGATAAGAGAGAGTGACAACAGATTAGGGAAACATATACTGAGACCTTCTCCCACAAGGTTAATGTTCCCCTGGTCACAGAGTTTCGCTGATTTTGGAAAATCTAATGTGGATCATACTTCTGATTACACTGAAATAATTTTGTCCTACATCAGCTACTAAAAGGGAAGACCCTCCCAAAGATTACCAGGATATGAGGGGGTAAGAGATCAGAGCATCCTCCCTTATGTGGGAGTAACTGTATATGCAGCAACATCATGGTGACATTGCCCAGAAAAGTGTTTCTGCCTCTGAGAATGGGCTCTCCCTTCTCACCTGGAGCAGCTCCATGTCAGGCTTGTGGCACACCTCCGTCAGCTCTCTGTACATTTCTTTCAGACTTTCCTTCTGTTGAGCCATTCTGAATACACTCTCCTTGAGTTGGTCGGAAATCTCCTTGGCTTCCTTCTCCAGTGCCTCCAGATGGACTTGCTCCTCCTCCTGGAGAAATAGATGCATCTTCCAATACTGAGCTCGAACCGTCACCTTCCTCAAGGACACATAGTTCTGCAGAGATGGTGGATGAAAAAGAGTTACGCATCCTCAGTCTCAAAGGAAAGCTTCAAATGTGACTTCCCTAATGGCATCAAGCAAGATCTTGACAAACTTTCTGCCTCACACCTGAAAGCGTCTTGAATACTTGCTGGTCCTTTCTGTCCATCCTTTGTCTATGTTCCTAGTCTCTTTCCCAGTTTAAATCAAGCCATCAAGTGGCCCCAGGCTCCCTCCCTGGGATGCTTCTTCAGGGTTCTTATCCCATCAAATATTTTCTCTCTTACCTGAATCTTCTCTTCCTCTTGTTCCTTTACCTGATTTTTCTAAATATTTTTAAAAATCAGGTAAACTCCATATTGTAAAGTTTAAAAAAAATTCTCTTGTTTCTCCTCTAGCCCTTTCCTCTCCTTCACAGCCACACAAGGGCCATGTTGTCTTTTACTCCGTGTCTGTTAAGTTTATCCCAGCCACCAAAATACTTCTCATGACCTGATTGCCCATAGTATAGCATTCTTTGAATTCGCCTGTATTGACCTGTATATTTGTGATTACTGATCGGTCCTTTGAAGCCACTAGTTTTCCAGGGAAGAGACTTGGTAACTTGAATTTAGCTGAAAGTCTAAGCCAGAATTATATCAATCTCCATACCAAAAAAAGAAAAAAAAGAACATTTTCATTCTTACCTCAAATGACTGGATTTTGTCAGTTTCCTGGTTCAGATTGTTTTGCATTTCTTGATTCATTTTCCATAAAGAGCCCATTCTCTTTAGAAGTTTCTCCTGCAAAGTAGAAACTTTGGGCTTTAGTGACCCAGAAGTTGACACTGTAAATTTCATCCCCTTATTTATTAGCAAAGGCTCATAAATTGAGAAAAAGAGTAATCTTGAGTCAGAATGGGGTGGTCTGATTTTTCCACATTAATCTAATCTGACTCTAATATTTCAAATACCGAAAGTGATTGGAATGTATACTAGCAAATTGAGGGAAATCCACAGATAAGAAAATCCATTTCCTAGGAAACTGAAACTCAGCCTTTGATATAAACTGACTAAGAAAGCATCGAGCTTACATCCAAAGCCAGTGTTCCTGGTGCTGCCACCTGCCCCAGGATGCAGCAGTCCCACATATTTGGACCGCTGGTCAACAACATTGCAACAATACACTTATATCGTGGGATTCACATTGAACAATCGCCACCACCACCGTCTCCATTCCCATCAGCTTCATTATCATTCTCATCTTTTTCTCCTGTTTGGGAGCCTGTGGACTCCACATAGCTTTAGAAGCATCACCTACCCTGTATTCGTCAGCAGCCCATCGTAGTGGCCAGTGGCTGTGAGCCCCATGTTCTGGGGATTCAGAGCAGGACCCACAGAGCAGGGTCTTGTCCACCTCACAGAAGAGCCCCTTCGCTTCTTGGTGTGTCGCACAGATCTGCTGCTCAGAGCTGCTGATGTGGTTAGCTTTAGCCTGTCTGGCAAGGGAAGCCAGCCTCTTGAGAACAATATTGGTTTTAAACTCTGGCTTCTCTGACACTGCCCTGCACTCAGGGCAGCTCAGTGGGGTTAGGGCTTCCTCCCAGCAGAGGTGCAGGCAGGGACTGCAGAAGCTGTGCCCGCAGTCTGTGGTGACAGGATCTATGAAATAGTTCATACAGATGGAGCAGATAAGTTCATTCTGGAAGGCTTGCATGAAGCCTCCTGAATCCATGCTTCTATAAATTAACAAGAAAAAGAGAGTAAGAGAGAAAGTCATTCTTCTACCCTTATTAAAAAAAAATCCTTTGGACAAAGTCTTGTGTGATTTACCTACTTGCCTATCTCCAGAACAAACCTAGAAATGGTGAATACAGACAGGTTGGGTTTCTGCTATGAAACAATGATAAAATAAGAGAGTCCTTTGCAACTTTTTGCTTAAGGTAAACCATGTTCTCAATCACACTGAAGTTACTTGGAAAAGTTTAAAGATTAGAGCAGAGAGTAAAAGAGGGTGATAAAAGGAACATCAGCGCACCCTCACATTTTCAACTGCTGAATGTTCCAGCGACAATGATAATCAGCAAAAATGAATCAATAGTTAAAAAAAAAGTTAGAATAAACACTGGGATATTCTCTCTATACTAGAATATCCAGAGGTGAAGTCAATGGAAGCGTGACGGTGTCCTCTTTGTTTCTGATATTTCCGCACGTGACCAATGCCACCTGGGAGTTTCTACCAGTTGGTTAGATCTATTCTGAACACTTTTCAAATCTAGACTACAAACTGAAGGCTTTAAACAGATAGCAAATAAGACCTTACAACAAGGTGTTCTAATTAATCCAACCCATTTAACGCTTGGGTTAATCTGCACAAAGACCATGAAATGTATATATGATATTGAACATTTTTGGTGTTTTATGAGTTTTGTGTATGTGTATATATATATATATACATATGAAATTTCTTTTAAAAACCTAAAAACATCTAGTAACCCATAAGGTAATAGAATAAAAAGGATTAAGTAACTTAATATTACAAATATCAGTATATTTTAATTGTTCTAGTTACGGATATTTTCAACATTGATGTCATTTTTTAATAAAAAAAAAAAACTAAGAAAACTGCTTGTTTGTTTGGACAAGACTCAAGCAGGCCAACAGGAAAATTAAAATTACTGGGATAAGAGAAATTAGGCACGGAGATATTTACAATCAATTCCGTGTTCACCAGAGTCTCCTGCGAGCGGTCTCAGCTCTGGAAGGCTGGACGTCTGGAAGTCTGTGGCTGTCAGGGTCAACGAGAACTCTCCGACGCCCAGCCGCAGCAAACTCCCTCAGTCTACGCTGAAGAAGCAGTGACCACTGGACAAAGGTGCTTTATAAAGCGTTAGACTCACCTAAGGCCACACCTACGTCTTGAGATTGAGTCCTGTCTTCAAAGGGGATTGGAAAACACTGATTGGATCACTCAGAAAGATGTGCAAGTGGGTGATTAGGTTATAGGAAACAACACCTGGGGAGTAAGACCCTAAAAGAATGTAGACTTCGGGTTTTTTCATTGAAGTGTGATAAGTTTACAATTTTGTGTCAATTTCTGGTGTGCAGCACAGTGAATATAGACTCCTTTTAGGGTAAACGGAAGAAGGTGACTGGGCACAAGTTGTTTGAAAATGCATTTTAACGGAAGCCGTGGTTTCATGAAATGATTTTTTATTCTACAAGCAATGGCATCACAATTTTTCAAATTTATTTTCCTATTCTACTTTTAACATTTGTAATAGCCAACGAAGTCTCTAGCCATTGTTTATTTGATTATGCCCAATAATAAAACATTCACTGAAATAACTGGACACATCGGCACTGTATACCTTTCTCATAAAAAAAAATGTAACTAGGCACTCAAATGTGGTTTCAATAATTGTATAGTAATTGTATATATAATAATTTGTTGAATTAACTTTCCTAGTTAACTGATATATTTAATTAATATCAGTGGGTATATTTATATTAGATATTAATATAATGTAGTAATTATTTGCATAATAATTATGTTTAATAAAATGCATAAAGAAAATTGTTGTTTTATTAAGGTATAATTGACATATAATGTTATATAAGTTTCAGGTATACAACATAAACATATACATATACAACATTAAAAAGTGGGTATTTTTATATACTGTGAAGTAATCACCACAATAAGTCTAGTTAACATTTGTCATGGTACATAGCTATAAATTCTTTTTCTTGTGATGAGAATGTAGGATCTAGTGTCTTAGAATCTTTCAAATATGCAATAAAGTATTATTAACTATGGCCACCATACTGAGCATTCTGTGGAATGTTATTTTTAGCACAGGTGCCAGACTATCTGTATTTTGCTGACACTTATCACAGTTCAACAAATTACCCGTGGTTAGATATTAGATGTTTCATTAAGTTATGTAATGTTTGGGGATTTAGGCCTTATTTTTATGACATAGGAAAATAATCTAACCTTGCTAGAAATTGAAAAAGTGAAAATGTCAATAAAAGTCACATTTTAAAAAATTACCAAAATGAAAAAAATAATAGCCATGCAAGCCAGCATATGCTAGAAGGAGGAAAAGTAGCTGGCCTCTTACTCCAAGCGTAGGACTGTAAATTAACGTAAGCCTCACTTGTCTAGCAATTATACTTCAATAATGTGTCCTCAAGAGATTAAGGAAAGGAAAGGAAGCAGTCTATATACTACTAAGGTATATGGAGATGTGTACATGAGGGCTTTTCCTGAAATTTCATTCTCGGAAAATTGCGCCAAATGTTTCTTCACGTGTTACATATCATCTACATAAGCACATAGAGGAAGAGCTTTCTAATCTCATTTTTCTGTGGACATTAAGTGGTTGGGTGTATAGTGCTATTAAATGATGCTCTTTCTTAGAGGGCTTTCTCCAACATTTGCAAGCGCCATTGTTCCCTGGATTAGTGGTTATTTCACAAAGCATTCCAAAGTTGTATACACCAGACTCTGTGGTCTCATCCCTACCTCAAATAATAAATACAGTAATTAATCCGTTGCTACCCTTCCTATGTTTTACTAAATACCATAGTAACTTCTCGATTACCCTATCCTCCAGCAACCTAGTCATCAAAGGTGAGACAAAATCTCCCTAGAATCTGGACATTATAGACTAGTGGGAAAGCAAATGCATATATATAGAACTAAAAAATGTGTAACATCTCTGATAAGGAAGAGAAATCTGCCGTGTACAGATTGGAGAAGACAATAGACAGCACCTGGCTGAACCTGCCATTCTTTCCCCCCTCATCCTTCCATGGGGAACGCCCCCTGAAAACACATTTATTAAAATGACTTGAGCCCCTGGGATGGCCAACACCGAGCCTGCCAAAAAGCAGAAAAGAGCCACGCCCACTCCTGTGTGCTAATTCTGCAACAGTTAACCAACGTGACTTCACCAGTGTTTACAGGCTTAACTCGATTAAAAAAAAAAAAAGAACTTAATATGAACACAAATGTTAAACTGTCTCCAGAAGCTATACGTTGTAACAAATTTATTGATGCATTCTCCTTTAGTTATAAAGACTAGGGAAAAGCAAGCTTGCAGTTCTGACGGAGAGCTAGACGTCTGGTAGACAGCACAGTGGCACTATTAAGATGGGTCTCACGGGCATGGTCCGGACTCGGGTTGGCTGCCTGCTACTGCTGTCTTCTCCTCTTGGCTTGCTGATGCTTGTCATAGTTGAAGCCAGGTTCTAGAAACAGAGGTCAAAGTTCATTCAGGTGGAGGGACCTTTTTTATTTGAGAGAGGTGAATCAATGAATTAACGTCTTTCATTTTGGCTACCTATGGATTAGTTAATAATACCTGATGAGGTTCTTTCTTAGCAGAAAACCATCTAGTTTTCCACTGTTGAGTCCGATGCTAGCTGGAAGATTTTTTTGATGTGTTCTTTATTAAGTGCCTGAAACTCTCTCATTCCCAGTTTGCTAAGCCTTTTGATAAAATCACGAATGAAACTCAGATTGTGTCAAATGCTTTTTTTGTGACTATTGATTTGATGTGATTTTCCTTTTTTAGCCTGTTAGTGTGATCGTTACATTAACTGATTTTCATTATTCAGTCTGTTGAGTTTGCGACTTTTCTCACTTAAATGAGATTCACTTCTGATCTTACACGTTGCAGTGGTTGGTCTATCATCATTGCTGCATTTTTCCCTGTAACCATACCACACTTTAGTTCTACCGCTGGTGTTGCATTTGTGTTGCTAAAGATTTTCCCTGTTGCTTGGAATGCCGCTGTGAATACTCCTGTACGTGTCTTTTTGTGCACACGTGTTCCCACTTCTGTTGAGTGTATGCTTCCCTGTGTCATTAGGCGGGTATATGCCCAGCCACAGAAGATACTACTAAACCACACTTCAGGGTGGTTGCACAGAAGGGTATTAAAATGCCAACATTTGCATATCCTCATCAACAAGGATTATTTTCAGGTATTCTTATTTTTTAACATTTTGTTTGACATACTGGTATTATTTAAAAATTGTAATTTTGCTTAGTGGACGGGATGAGAGAGGGACCTGCTGCATAAAACAATACTATTGAATGTAATGCTCCCTGTGACCTCTGGCATGGGACTTTTTATACCCAGAAACAGACTGACCCTCTGGCAGGTTCAGTATCCCAGGCAGGGAATAAGGTTGAATCCCACATGCCCTACTGGGAGAAGTTAAATTTCCTTTCCCAGCTCATCGTGTCTTCCTGCCGCCACTCAGTGGGAGACACTGGCACTATTCGTGTTGTGGATGTTGCTGCTGGACTCTTTGTGTTGGTTATGATTTATAAAAAGAGAAAATCATCACCTGCAGAATCTAGCCCTGACTCATGGTCACTGGAGGCTTCTGAAGTTGGGAAGGATCAGGCTGTCAACGAAGCCAACAGCATAAACTTCTCCTATATGAAAAAAATTTAAGGTTAACTCCAATGAGCCTTTCACACATTTTTTTTTCTTTATCCCTAATTTTGAGTTATTTGATTATGCTGTGCCTGTTACTCCATCTAGGATGGAGACAAAAGTCCAGATGAATGTTTGTCTCCTAATTTTCTCACCTTTAGACAAGTCTGAGGAACACAAAACCATATCATCTACAGGGGAGAGAAATATCTCATGAAACTATGTAGACTTCAGTCCTGAGTTATTTTTCAGCTTTTTCTGGGAAGGCTCTGTAAATGGTATTTTCTCCGGGAACTTTGTCATGTTGAGAGCAAGCATAGACTTCTCTTTAGATATTTGGCTTCTACGATAATTAAATCACAGAATAACTGTGTTTTCTGTTTCTCTCTCTGTTTTTCTCTTTCTCTGTCTCTGTCTCTCTCTCTGTCTCACACACACACACACACACACACACACACACACAGATGTCTAGATGGAAAGGACACAAAATAATCATAAATCTTAGACTTTGATTTTGTTATCTGATGTTTCACGGGGGAGAGGATGAAGGAGAAGAATCTGATATTTTTTTCATTCATTTCCATGAGTTCTTCCTGCTAATTTATTTATAACAACACATTTCAGATCTTACTCTTGGTCCATAGAAATAAGTGTCAAATTCTTATCAAAGAGGTGAACAGACAGGAAGATCCAATACAAAATTCTTTTATAGGTAGTTTATTCAGCTTGCATGGTGTGTTCAACGTTTTGGATTTCCACCTCTCATCCGACCTTGTCCAAGCTCTCCGTTCAGCTCACATAAGTAAATATTGCTGGTGGCAGAGTCCAGCATGAGCACATTTGCGAATCTCCTCTTGTGGGTCAAATTATCCCCCATACTATGGGAGATTCTGATGTGTCACCTGAAAGGAGAGGACCTAGAAAAGAGAGGGAAGCAAAGTAACTGGCAGCCAAGATAGTTGAAGCCCTTGGGGTGGGCGCATGAAACTGGTACACGGTCAACAGTGCCTCCAATCAGGCTATTTCTCAAAATGAGGGGGTTTTTTTGTGTGTGTGGGAGGAGGGACAGGGGGATGGAAGGCTGGGCAACGAACAGTGTTTCATATCTCACATGGACTTCAGGATATTTTATGCAGTAGAACTGCAAAGATATTTGCAATGATCATTTTCTCAAGAAGCTCACATTTAAGTAGAAATTTTAACTCCATTGTTGTATGTGCAGAAGCACACAAAATAATGAAGCAATGCCAGAGATAAACTTATTACTTTCAATCTGTAATTTCCAAGAGAAGAGAATACTGAAGATAAAAATTTTGGAATCCTATGAAATACGTCATGATTTTAGCCATGGATTTTTATGAGAAGAGCAGATTTGTGATTACTGAACATTCGATGTAGTAGAAATAGAGTGTTTAAAGGTTTCCTTTCTAGTATCCTTCCTTGAATTAAGCATCATGGTCTATCACTGATTAAATAGGGAAATGTTTTGAGAAGGCTGAATAGGATGCAAAGCCAGCCAAGATAAAAAACAAACAAAAGAAAAACCCTTAAGAGATGGTTGCCGGAAACTTAACAGACAATCTAATTATTTCTTTCACAAAAACATCTATGATTTATTTTGGTCAATTATATAGTATAAACTCATAATATGATCATTAATTCCACAACATATCATCAATATCTTAATTCTGCATATATATTGAACAATAGGATGAGAGGGTATGAGATAATGTGCAGGGTACTAGGAAAAGGGACAGACTCAGAGAAGAACCAGCAACCGCTATTGTATGTGCAGTTATAGATGGAAAGAAAAAGCAATACTGTATTACCAAAAAGGGGGAAAAAAACCCTCAGAGGGATGAATTTTGTGAAGAACTCAGTGAAAAGTATAAAATTTCAGAGAATTTTAGTTCCGATGATGTAGACAAGATCCATAAAACTGTAGAAGGCTACTCTGCCAGGGCCGTGAGGGGATTATTGGGGAATTTGACAGCACTGGGCTGACAAATGGCTGGTGAGTGACTCCTCCTCCTGAGGAAAGAAACATCAAGGAAGTGATGCACGCAAAGTCAGATAGTTAATCAAGTATACTGGCTGGTAATGAGTCGCTGCAATTAGGACTAAAATATGGTTCCTTAAATGCAGATAGGAAATTCATTTTCGGGGATTTCACTTATTTTGGAAACAACAACTCAGTGGATTACAAATGTGAACTCAAGGCGTGACTTTTTATGAGATCGGATTATGGCAATTGGATTAAGTAAATTTCAAACGGTTTCCTATGTTTTCAACTCTGCAAAAATCTAATCACTTATACCTTTTCAAAGATTTGATAATTGAATCACCTGGAGGAAATGGGTGTGGTCTTCAGAGAATATACAAAACCTCTAGCAAAGAGCCAAGTTCATTCTTCTCAAGCCCCTGTTTGGAGTTGGCCCAGCTGTGAAGACTTCTGAAAGCTCCCAACACTGGGAGGTGAGCTCCTTACGCTTGCACTGAATTTAGCAGAGTTACTTATGAACAAGAGTGAACATCTCATGAACGGTACCCAAAGGTGAGTCCCGATCAATGTACAGTGCCTTTCTGCTATTTTCACTTAAAAGTGAAACTTCACTGGTAATCTTGGACACTAGAGCTAAGTCGTTTTTTTTTTTTTTATCAGTAGTATCTATATGTGAGTACTGGATCAATCATTTATTCAATGTGTGATTTTTAGACAAGGTACTTATTTTATCCGCAAGCAAATGTCAAATAACCTCATTGTAAAATGCTGGTAAAGAAGGAAAATTAGTTAATAATAGCGTTCAGAAGATTAAAAGAGTTAATGCATGTAAAAGGAAGGAATCTAATGCCTAGAAATGGTAAATAACACATATTAGCTTCTCCTATTACCATTTTGATGTTATCATTATCATTACATCATCAGTCTAGAAATGATTATGTTCATAATGAAGTCTTGGCCAGCTTCTAGCCCACTCTACGCAGGGCTTACCTATATACTCTCCCTGGTCTTCAAAACTATCTCCTTGTTTGAGGAATATTTGAGTCCATGGCTTCATGTTTTATATCACTGATAATTTTGTGGCCACTGATCAGAAGTCCTTAACTCCCCTCTCAAAAGTTTTTCTCTATAAATGTATCTATGCACCTTCCCTTCATTGCTACTCATGTTTTAAGAGGTAACTTAAAGCTGATTTTATACTTGTTCAATTAAGCAATTGTTTACTTTCTGTCCATTTTGGACCAAAAATAAATTCTCAACCATGGAAATATGTAGCCTCTCCCATTCAGTTGCTCACAGGCAGGGAATACAACAGTTACCCTATAACTAAAGAAAATGTTTACTCACAATGCATGATAAGGTAAAGTCTGTCTCCTTTAAACTAGATAAGCAGTTTAACGTGACACGATGTGACAGGAACGAGTTAACAGTCTTAGGGTTGATACTGGCTTTCCAAATGTTTCTCAAGTCCATTGATGATTCCCTACCAAATATATTATTAATCGTGATGTTTGTGAAATGACTTTTCTATTTCCTTGATTCCTCTCACATTTATTGGCAGTCTCACAGTTGGTTAGTTTGTTGGCTCGATGACATTATCAAAGACCCAGGTCTTTCCATTTCTCTGTCACCCCCAGGTTGTAGGCTTTGGTGTCTAGGCAAGTGCACTTTCTGGTCACAAAACGACAGCCCCGTGACTCACCTTCAAGCACTATGTGGAAGCATATGAGACAGTTGACTCTTATTTTTCTTTTAATGAGCAAAACAAAACAAAAAAAAACTTTGACAAAATCCTTCTAATAATGTTTTCTTCAAATCTTATTGGCCAAGTAGGGTCTAATGACCATATAAACTAGCAGAGCATATAAACCAGCAGAGGTATAAAGAGGGTTATTTTAGGTGGAATATGACCTAAACTCTGTGGCCAGGGATTGTTTTGGAACTGCACTAGAGAGCTGAAACTCTGATGGGAAAGCTGTGTTTGACCTGGCAGTGGGCTGTCTGAGTATCATGAGGACGCTCCATTGCTCAGCATCCTCTTTGTTAAATGCAGTGCATAGCCTGTCCTGCTGTACACACAAGCCCATTGGTATGAAGGGGAAGTAAATAATTCTCATGCCCCTTGGTACGTTTAATGGTTTTGAAAAGAAACTTCTTTTAATGCTCATGACAACATAATGTTCTCTTTCTTCTCTTCTCTCTCCTCAGAAACATGAGTGCCGACAGCTTCCAGGATGACTTCACCTGTTCCATATGCTTTAAGCATTTCATTGACCCAGTCACTCTAGGCTGTGGGCACAGCTTTTGTATGCCTTGTCTCTGCATCTGCTGGGAGGAAGCCCAGGATCCCCCTCGCTGCCCAGTGTGCAGGGCAACGTCCCATCCAGTAAATTTGAAAACCAATATCATTTTGAAGACACGGGTGTTCCTTGCCAGGAGGACAAGACCCTATGAATTACCCAGCTCTGCAGAACAGACATGTGAGATACACATGAGTACGAAGAGCTTCTTCTGTGAGGTCACCAAGGATGCGCTGTGCTTCCCCTGCTGCCAGTCCAAGGCGCACGTGACTCACGGGCACTGTTCCATTGAGTGGATGGCTGAGGAATACCGGGTAAGCAGTGGCTGAGAGAGGAGTTTGAATCTGGGGGACTGGATCTGAGAGCGAATGCAATTGAAGTGAGAATAATTATTCTCCGTTCATGTAAAATATAAAGCAGATCCCAACTAGTACTACATGCCAGGGACTATTATTGAAGAAAGGATGGTCCCAATCTTAAACACTTCAGTTTTTACATCTTGAAATCTTACAAATCGATTTGACATTGATGATGATCATGACTGGAATCGGGATAATTCAGTGTGAGACTAAGGTGGACAAATCTGGTAATTTCAGTGACTTTGGTCCCTATAACCATGATCGCAACAAGCCTAATGTAACAATCTATACTTAGAAACGCTGTCTTTTAGCTAAAGTAACAGTAGTGGGAGATGAAAACTAGCAGCAGAGCAACTCTAATCTGAGACAATAGTCACTTAATGCAAATTGGCTAGGTGAAATAAAGGACGAGGGCCAGTTTCCTCTATGGAGAAGCACCCATTGCCACTTTAAGTCTAGTCTGTGGACAGACACATGCTACACACTAGGTAACTTGGCTTCACAGTGAAAATAAATTGGTCCTTTGCCATCTTTAGTTATTGTTTATCTGATATTTCCTGCCATTCTTCCACTAGGATTTAAAATGGTCAGTATCACCTTATCTGATAATCACATGGTTGGTTCCTTTGCAGCAAAAGCTTCTGAAGCAGATGCGGTCTGTGTGGGAAAAGACACAAGAAAATAAAAGAAATCTAAACAGAGAAACTAGCAAAGTCAGGATGTGGGAGGTAAGCAAGAAATTCTGTTTCATTCAGCACCGGCTTGGGACACGTGCTGATTATTCAGTAAGTTCTTGAACTAAAAATCATAATGTTTATCATCCTCTAGGAGTAGGTAACCAACAGTGGAAGGCTCTCATCTAATCATGTACAACGGAGTATGTCCCTTTGTGAGGATTTCTTTCTAAAAATCAAAATACCGAGCTAAAAGAGCTTATTTCCTGTGTAACACCATAACACACCAACAGATAGAGAAAAACCAGAATTATCAAGGGATACTGTACTTAGTGAATGAGATAAACCCAAGGTTTTTCCAAAGGAAAATCTTTGAAAATTCAGGAAGACATTAGCTGGCTACTTGGTAAAGGGCAATTTGAAGTCAGAAATACATGGGGATGTCAGGCAGGTTGTGACAGTTGAAGACTAGAAACTACAGGAATCATCAAGTTAGAATTCTACAAAGTTCATGTTGGTTGTCACATGTATCATAAGAGGCGCAGGGCTGAGAGGTATGGCTGGAATGTAGGATAGTTCAGGTCAAAATGTGACCTAAATACGTGGCTGATGAATTTAGGTCTACATTTGTTGATTAAAAAATGTGGATTGAGCATCACAGATACAAGAGTGAAATTAAAGTACACTTATACCCTCAAAGAAGTAAAGATTTAATGATAGAAAGGTAAAAAACAAGCACTTCCCACTAAGAAGGAAAGTTGAATGGGGCTGTATGAATGGCAAAGAGATGTAACAAAATCCACCCAATTATTTAAAGGTGATGTACTGGGATTATAATTTGCACTGTTTTTCTTTGAAATATTGAGTGGTTGCTGTGCCGTTTAGCACAGTAACTGTTCTAAGCTAATGCAGAAACAGACAAAAGGAGTAGATTTCTTTGTACTCAAGGAGCTCAGAAAGTAATGCGGGAGGTGAATTAACATGTCTAAATATAACATCTATGGTGTGACCCATTGTGATGAGTGCTTTTGAGAAAAATACAGCAGTAAAGGCAAGTAAGAAAAGTAATTTGACAAAACTGAATTTTACCTACTATGAGAAAAGACTCACTATGGAAGATCACTTTTGGACAGAAGGGTAGAAATCGAGGCAGGTGTCTATTTGGGGAAAGGGCTTTTTAGGAAGAGGTAACGAAACCCACGACATCTCCAACTAAATTTATGCTTCTCCCACTCCACACTTGCCTTTGTTTCTCCATCGCGCAGACCCTGATATGAAGGAGAATGAGAGAGCATGGAGAAATGGGAAGTCAGACTTGAAAGTTGAGGAATCCTTAAAGGAACGTTCAGGGATACACTGACTACAGACAATGGGAAATGATCAGATTCAGGGATATTCTTTACAGTCGAGAAATGTCAGAAAATAGGACTTATGTGATGTATAATGTTAAGAGGATAAACTTTAAAAACTGAGACCCAGTTTCTGCTTTGAGGTTTGAGCATCACTGAGGATAGAAACAAAGAAGGAAGTGCTGGCTTGGGTTAAGAAAATTTTCATTTGAGAAATGTTGCACTTTGAGTCTCTGGGAGATATCCTAACAGAAATAGGTTGTAGGCAACTGGGTGAGTGAGGTTGGTGCTTATGTGAAAGAGTTGGCCTGGGCAGGGATACTGACAAATTGTCCAGGAGAGTTTTTAAAAGAAAAGAGTAAAATTCCCACCTGGAAAGATAACTGGAGGACTTTCTGTGTTCATGGGTCCAGCTGGGAAGGAGGAGCAGGTGGAAGAAAATTGACAGAGGGAAACAGAGAGGGGGGTTGACTGACCCAGGGTGGACAGGCCTTCTAGAAGGAAGGACTGGTGTGAGATGAAGAGATTAGGAACTTGCGTATTAAGAAATGTGTGGATTCAGCAAGGGAGGGTCTTGATATGATGAATGTGGTTTCATTGAAGTGCTGGGAATTGAAGATGGTTCATTGCTTTGATGAAAGATTGAGAGTTTCATAAATGAGTGCAGTGACTGTACACTTGTGATTCAAAAATCTGCTCCTGGGAGATAAAGATGACAGCACGAGAACCAAATGGAGACATCAGGTCAATGGTGGATGTTTTGTTTTGCTTCAAACAATGGGGGCCACTACTTTAAAAAGTGGAGAGGAAAGAAGGAAGAGAGAAGGTGAAAAAAGAAAAAAAAGAGAGAGAAGATGGAAATTAAGACCAGAAGTTGGCTGTCTATTGACCAGTGTCTCAGGCTAGGGTGGAAGTCAGCTAAGATGTGGAAGGTGAAGCCTCGGTCACAAAGAGTCAAGCCACACTCACGCACACAAGGTTCTGGTCCACGTGCAGTTTGTGGACCTGGAACTAAGTATTATGGAAAGGGCTTATCTAATTCTATTTGCTATTATTTCCTAAAAGGAAAGAGTCAGCCTGTAGATAAAATATCTGAGGATAAGACAGACTAAATAGATTTAAGAATTGGAGTTCTTTGTATGTTATCCAACACAATTATTAAATCACAAGTACCTGTTTTCAAGAAAATGTGGATATTTGAGGCAAAGTAGTTAGAGTCAAGATTTTGACTGCAGGCGCAATGAAATTTTAAAAAATGAGGATAGTTTAAAAAGGAGTTCCAAAATTTCTGTGTATAATGAATGTACCAACATTTCTAAATATCAGGACAAATAGTAGCTACTAGGCTGGATGAAATCTCCCAGACTATATGACCTAATTAATTCATGGTCACTCTAGGGTTATGTGACTCTGTGGAGGAAGATGATCTTTGCTGAATATTGGAAGATGTGCCCCTTGGGCGACCACGAAGAGACACGTTATTTAGAGAGAATAGAGGAGGAAAGCAAGGAGATTTTTCAACAACTTAAGGAAAGTCAACACAATATGGATGTGAAGGGGCAACTCTTAAGAGGGATATACGAGGAGCTGAAGGAATTGTGCCGCAGACCAGACATGGACCTGCTCCAGGTAAGGACTGAGGAGCGGAGAGTCGTGTGGTTCTCAGATAACGTCCACCTTCTCTTTGCCTTCCATCATGTGTGGGAAAGACGCTCTCTGAAGTTGTGGTACAAGAGTTTGATGGGTCTGGGTATTGCTAAGGACTGAGGGCCATCCCTGCCGTATACAAGAATAACAAAACTTTGTGGAGAAGTAGGTTAAATTAATCCTAGACGATGCTTCTTAAATTCTCCTAATACATGTTAGATTACTGAACAAAGAAGCTTCTTTGAAGAGAGATGGATTTGTATCTGGTCCCAGCAGTAACGAGAAATTGGGGAATCTCTGCAGCTCATTTCCCCTTCCCATTCTCATGTACAGTTTGCTGAAATTTGGGGTCACACACCCTTGGGATTAAGAAACTAAGTTTCCACTCTGAATTTTGTGGAAAGTGCTAAGACTTGACCTTCTCTGTTTTTCTCTCTACAGGGTTTTGAAACTGTGTTGGAAAAGTAAGTTTGCCCTCCTTTTCAAGTTTTGAGAATTGAATCTGTGATCAGTCAGTTGATGTTGAAACAGGAGCACAAGTTATCATGATGTAGAACCTCCTTCGTAATGTATTTATGTTTCCCTTTCTCAAAAGTTAGAGTTTCTTTCATTGTTTTGCCTCAGGTGGAGTGAGGGAGGGCGCTTACGCAGGGTTCTGTGCAAAGGTGGCATGAAAACAACTCTCATTCCTGATTAGACATGCAAACGCAGTGAGCATGTGCCCAAAGTCCTGACGCGATTATGGGCAAGAATTAGGAGTTTCAGAGAAAAACTAAGGTGGATGCAGGGAGAGCCCAGGCATAAAGAGGGCCATCGGGGGTTGGGTTTCCAGGTGTCGCACACGGCACCTTGAAAAGGAAAGATCCTAGGGTGCACCTTGTGAACGGGGTCCTGGGAAGCAGGGCCACTGCCCCGGCAGAGCTCCTCTGCCCCAGCTGTGGTCACGCAGACACCGAGCATTTCAGTGGTGACTAGTGTGGGTTACAGATCAAACTGCCTTTCTCCAAAGTCCTCCATTTCAAACCATTTTGCATAGGCAAGTGGTTGGCTGAGAAGAATCAGATTCAGTCACGAGGAACCTGAATTGGTCGCTGCAATTGCTGTGTTAGGAGACGG
Organism: Vicugna pacos; assembly: GCF_048564905.1. NCBI lineage: Eukaryota > Metazoa > Chordata > Mammalia > Artiodactyla > Camelidae > Vicugna > Vicugna pacos. Next base: position 14,411,264 of record NC_132996.1, read on the forward strand.
GACGGGATTTTATTTTCCATGAAATAAGTTGTGATTTGCTTCAGTCCCCACTTGGTGGCGTCACCCTCATGGCCCTGAACCTAATTATGAGGCTTTCAATGAAGCGTCTTGGGGGGGATGCAAATCGAATCATTGTCATGAAAACTTTGAGCTCAAAAAGAGTAACTAAGTGTTCTTCCTGCAGGAGTGAGTCAGCGCAGCTGCACATGCCCCAGCCTCTAGTCCCAGAGCTCGGTTCATGTCCCAGGCCCGGACTGATAAACTGGCTCGACCAATTCCAAGGTAACAGGCAGCCGCTGGGTGACAGAGCTGCACATTCTCCTCTGTTAGATTCCCGTGGGTTACCCTTCCCCATCGCTCAGACTGTGGGCTCTTCGCTGGAACTTTTATAACCAAAGTTACCTTTATAGAAGAATAATATATATGTTACCTGAGGGGAAAAGCCGCTTATGATAGATTGTAAACAGGTTTCTGGACGGTAAACAATAGGGAAAGATGAGCCTGCAGCTCACAGGGGTGCAGTGTTGACTGTTCACATGGAGCAGGAATCTGCATGCACATTCAGTACATTCCAGGTTCTAGGTGAGTTATCACTGCTTGTGAGATGCTTGGAGAGTTTTAACTTGATTTATGAAACTCTCTGTAATACATCCACTTTACAAAGAACGCATTTTATTCACATGATATAAAAATACATTATGATCAATTTTATTAAAAACATAATATGAAATTTTATACACAGTTCATGTGCAACATTGGCAAAGTAAGCTGACAACTCATTTCATTAGATTTCTCCCTTTTCTTTTCAAAGGATGCTGGCAGAAAATTCTCACAAAGGAACCAATTCAAAAACTGTGAATTTTTCTTTCATTATATTTTAGCTTTGCAGGCTTTAGGGGAAAGTCCTTACGTTAGGAAAAGAAAAGCTCCTTGGGAGTTAGTATTACTATTATTTTTCTTGTATGTTTTCTGAGGAGGTGGGCAGGCTACTTTTGTTTCTGACTGTGAAGTTTTAATTAAATGCCAATTTCAAATGTTCCAGGGAAAAGCATGGCTAAAACTTAGCAATATGCCTCTTCCTTATGTATATTTTTAAAAATCATGATTTTTTTTTCCATCTTGTCTCGTTGAAATCTTCTTTTTATGAGGACAGACCAGTAACCCTGGACTTTCTAGATCTCTCTTGCTGTTCTGTCTCCTACTTCTAGTAATGAGCTAGGAAACCCAGACACTATGTAAAGCTCACGTCCGTCGTACATTTATGACACCATTAATACAATTTCCCTTTCTTCTTGCAGTGTATGTTGCCTTGGATAATGAAACAGTCACTTGTCAAGTCCCTCTGTTTGAAGATCTGAGACGTCTGCTGTCTGATCGTCCTGATGTCGCCAACAATCCAACAAGATCTAAGTATTTTCTTGCGTGGGGAGCTGAGTCATTCACTTCCGGTCAACACTGCTGGGAGGTGGATGTGGCAGACTGTGCTAACTGGGCGATTGGATTTTGTAATGACTCTTGGACAAGGAAGAATGACATGGTGGTTGACTCAGAAGGAATTTTTCTCCTTTTCTGTATCAAAGAGAACAACCAGTGCCATCTCTTTACCTCCTCCCCACTACTACCTCAATACGTCAAAAGGCCTCTGGGCCATGTGGGGGTGTTCCTGGATTATGAAGGTGGTGTAGTGAGCTTTGTCAATGTGGCCAGGCGTTCCCTCATCTGCAGTTTTCTCTCATGCTCCTTCTCGTCTCCTCTCAGGCCTTTTCTTTGCTCTGGACACCCGTAATCTGGGACAAGTCAGAAATCCGACCACAGGCATCAGGACGTCAATAACTGGGATCACTAAGTTAGTGCCTGCTTGATTTTCTTTAGCTTCACTTTCCTTTGTGAGATGTACTGATTGATTTTAAAGGGTTGATATGTTAAGTGTATAAATTTGTTTCCATTTTCTTTAAATAAAAATAATCTCTCTTAGAACACTGTGCCCTCTTTATTCTATGTCTTGCTGTTTTGCTTGATTTTGAGGGTGGCTGGAGATAAAAGAAGACCTGGGTGTGTTTCCCCAGCTTAATGGGTTAAGGCAAGAGCACAGGTTTCATCTCACGGGCAGACTTGGAATTCCCTTCTCCCTGCTGTGCCTCTTACAAACCATGGCCCTTCAAGTCTCAGTTTTAAAATCTCCTTCGTGGAATTATTGCTAAACCTTCTGGCCTAAACGAGGCCATCTTGTTGTAGGGACTCACCACATCTGACACTTTTCTTTTTAAAACTCAGAACCCACTATTGGCCTTTCCATCTAGGTGACTTGTTAGAAGAAGGTTCATGTCTATAGCATGTACAGATAAATTCCAAACAAGTAGCAAAGACCTACCTGCTGGAAATGTATCTGTTTGAGTAAATTAAGAGATGTACAAGGTCATGTACAAAAACATGCTATTCCACTGTTAAAAGTCTCATTAAATGTAAGGGTAATCAGATGGAAAAACGGGGGATACTACCTAACAGAAACGTGAAATAGGCTAGCTTCAGAATTCATGGGCTGGACAAATTCTCCATTACAGACAGAAAATAGTAATGCAATCATATCTTAACAGAATGACACTGATAGAGAAAATAAAACTGCATCTTCAGAAATTTCAGACAGTAAAAATTTTGTGGTTTAAAAGAAAGAGTACTCCATTAAAAAATGCATTTAAAATGCTTCTAAAGTTAATCAAATCTTTAAAGTTTCAATGTCACAGGGCATGACCACCATGTGACCCTCATCTACCATACGATCCAGCAATTTCCCTTCTGGGTATTTATTTGAGGGAACAAAAACACTAACTGGAAAAGATGTATGCACCCCAATGTTCACTGCAGTGGGTATGATGCCCTGTGCTCCTTTACCCCAAGTCGTTGGGTGATTTTCCCCCTCCGGTGTCACAGAGGTATGTGCTGAAGGACTCAGTGCAGGAACTGCAGGACGACGGCCACCTGTGTTCACAAGATTCAAATCCACACACTTCTCCAGGTGTGTAGGCTAGTTTTCCCCAGGGAGCATGGGAGAGCGGCGAGGACCTCGGAAAGTAGGACACAGAGCAGAACTGAGAAGAAAAGCAACACCAGCTGTGGGATTTCAGAGACGCAGTTCCGAATCAGGCTTCCACACGCCACACACGCCACCTGTGACAGTATCATTAGTTTATGTGGACTTTTTTGCAAAAGTACGATTATACTATAAATATATTCCTTAAATGTGCCTTTTTCACTACATAAATACATCATGTAACTTGTTAGTTAGTACCTACAGAGAATGTCTTCTTTTCAACCTCTACTGAATATTGCATTGTATGCGTGAAACAGTTTCCTTGACCAGTTAATTATTGACAATTATTTTTAGTAAGCTTTTAGTCTTATTTTAGGACATTTTTTAGATGTGTAGAAAAGTTGCAGAGGTAGTTCCAAAAGGATGTAGCACTCACCCAGTTTTAATTTTCTTTAATGCTATTTTCTTGCATTTTCATGGTACGTTTGTCAAAACTAAGAATCCAATTTGGGACACTCTATTCTTGATCTCCAGATTTTACTCAGATTTCATTTGTTTTTCTACTAAAGTCCTTTTCCTGCTCCAGAATGCAATCTACATACCACACTGCAGTAATGGGCATGTCTCCTTACTGTCCTCTCCGTCTTTCCTTGGTTTTCATGAACTTCACATTTTTGAGAAGTACTGGTCAGGCATTTTTGTAAATGTCCTCAATTTTGAGTTTTCTTATATTTGTATGACTAGACTGGGCTTATAAACTGTTGGGAGGAAGACCACAGTGGTGACGCGCCCTACTCTTCACATCAAGTCAGAGTCCCCACATGACATCACTGGTGACATTAACCTTGATCACTTGGTCATGGAACTCTGAGCCGGATTTCTTCACTGAAAGTTACGTTTCACTTTCCCTACTTTATTTTGTGCAGTCAAGTCACTGAAGGCAGACCACCCTCAGAGGAAAGTCGGTGAATATATATGTTTTTGAATTTCTTCAAGAAGAATAAACTTAACACATTTTTATAGGTTTCCCAATAATTAGCAATTATCAAAAATGCTTAGTAAATATCGTTTACATTCTTCTTTGTATTATATACTGGGTGGGTGAGGGGCAGGAGAAATCTCCATGCTGGCCTCAGGTGTTCTTGCATTGAAGTCTTGCTTTAAAATTCAAAAATCCACCAATTAATAAAATAAAGCACTTTATTCATGACAAAAAGTATTTAAGCAAATTTCAGCAAACAGATTTCCATGTTTTCAAAGACATTTATTAAACACCTTAACTGATAAACTTTCCAAGTTCTTTGGTAAATTAAAAATAAAAATCCTTGATATCCAGAAACTCAGATAACAAGGCCTATTTGAGGGTAGGCGTTTGTGGTCCAATCAGTGGCTCTTGATGAGACAAAGGTCACAGAGATGTGTTTATGCAGATAAGCCAAGGTGTTAAATCAATCTCGTCCTAGGTCTGAGGAAATCTAATCACTCATATTAACACCCAACAATAGGCTTTGAATACGTGGGCGTGGTCTTCAGAGGCTCCATATAGAGACTCAAGGGGCCAAACTCATTTTTCTCCAGAACTGAGAGCGAGTGTTCGGAGCTCACCTGGCTGTGGAGGCTTCTGAAAGCTGCCGCTCCCGCACCTGGAAGCCTTAATCCCCGGGCTGGATTTGTACTCTGCCTTCTCCACAATAGAGTCGTCCGCCTCTCCTTAGGTGGGTACACCATTCATCTTAGAGCAGCTCCTTTGACCCTCCTGAGGGAAACAAAAACAAAATTTCCTAATTTTACCAGAAAACTGAGGTGGTTTCATTGAAATAGCCTTGTTTGCCCACTTACTGGAAGTGATTCCATTTCCATTTTGTCATCTTGTCTTGGCATGCGAGTTGGAATTAATACGGTGATTAGTGTTAGTTCTCTGGCTTCACTCATCTCTTAGTAATTTCCGTGCACGGAAAAGACTCAGAAAGCGGGTGCCTGGCGTCTCACAGTTTTCTGTTTGGTGTAGAACCTAAAACGATTTTTAGGACTCTTTGCCTCCATATGCAGTACCTACTTCAGGCTACCCTGAGAGTGGAGACGCCGGTATATGTTCTCTTTAAGGTTTGGTTTGATTCATGAGTGTGGTAGAGAAAACAAGAACAGGAGGGAAAATGCAGCTGATGAGCATATTCATGTCGGTAGATTCTGGTTAGAACAGGAGCCAACGTGACGGCATTTAGTCTCCTGTTCATGAACTCTGAATGTATTCAGGAAGCTTTTGGGAAACACAAAGTGCTTGTGGATGTGGATTCAGACTGAGATGAAAAAGGACATCCAAGGAAAAGGCCTGTCAACTACAAGAAATAACGAAACGCACCCTTAGTCAGGTGTCCTGTGCCCCGCGACCGGCACTGGGCATTGTGACCGGTGCCTTTAGAACACTTAGGACCCACCACCTGGGGCTATGAGTCGGTCAAGCTCCTGAAGCTCAAGCTGTCTGCAGGAAAATGACCTCAGCAAACCTAAGGCCCCACCTCAGGTAGCAGCTAAGGGGACAGGAAGCAGACGGTGCTGGTCGGGCAGCGGGGAAAACGTTCCGAAGCGCTTGGGAGCCCTCCTTGCGTCTCGCTTTTCCGTCTGTGTCAAAGCCAAAATGTGTCAAAGCCTCTTCTGCCCCAGACGCAGAGCGTTACTGAGTCAGAGCCTGAGTCCAAATTTGCTTAGGCCTCGTCTGCCTTCGGGCAGAGGAATAAACTCCTCATTTTCTCCCTCAGGAGCATGGACTCGGGCATCCCAGGAACCTTCCAGGAGGAACTCACCTGCGCCGCGTGCCTCAACTACCTTCTGGACCCGGGGACCACAGGCTGCGGGCCCAGCTTCTGCTGGTCCTGCCCCTGTCTTTTCTGGGAGCGAACGGAGAGCCTGCCAGTTGCCCCGTGTGCAGGCAATGGTCAGAGGAGACAACCCTCCAAACCAACTTCCTTCCGAGGAACCTGCGTCCGTCCCAGGAGAGCCGGCCTCCGGCAGCGCCTGAGCTCCGAGGAGCGCAAGCAAGGTCTTCCGTGAAGCCGCCACGAGCCCGCTCTGTCGGCTCTGCTGCGGCTCCCGGGAGCGCAGGGCGCGCGCACGCACGCCGGCCCACCGACGAGGCCGCGGGGGAACGGGGGCAGCGAGGCCGCCCGGCTCCTCCGGGGGGAGCGCCTGCCGCCCGGGGCTCTGCAGCGCGGCGCCGCCTGACGCTGCCCGTCTCTGGGGGAGAGCAGGGAAGCGTGGCGGCCCGTTCCGGCCCGTCCGGTCTCCCGCAAGGACCGGCAGCTAAGGCCTTGGGACACCCATCGTTCGGGCTCTGAAACCCCCATCTGTTTGCTTTCCCGGTGCTGACATTCATAGTTCTCTTCGTTACAGGAGACGCTGGCCAACCAAATGAGATCTTTATGGGAAAAGATACAAGACATCGAACAAAATCTCACGACAGTTGGCAGAGGAACTGAAGTACGCCAACGTATTTCTCTTTGCAAGAGGTTGACCCAGACATGCCAGAAACGTATCTGTTAATAATTCGAGGTGAAATCATCACGTGCCGCGAAATTCTGAGAATGGGTTGATGACCAGGAAATACATATTCCTTCCACCATTGCAGCCTACCCTCGCAGCCTCGCGGGGTTTCAGACTCTAATGGGGCAGTAACTACAACAAGAGAGCCACTAGGGGATGTGCAACAAGTGCTAAGGTGGAGGCACCTCGAGGGAAGGGGACAATTCCACAAGCAGGATTCAGGGTCTCGGGGAAGTTTCTCAGGCTTAAGATCCATCCCAATTCTGGAGTTCAAATAGGTATTTAAAAATCCATGGATTATTTCAGGTTGATATTTCGGTACGTCATACATTCTAGAAAGAGAAGGGCAGAACTCTGAGAACCATGAGTATTTCAGTCTGATTAGTACCCGAGCCCAGGTGATGCAACGGAAAATGAACAGCAGTTTGAGGAGTGAGACGGTCATGGTGAAAAGTGGCAGCTCACTAACTAGAGAATGATATCGGTTCAAGTAGGAGGAAAAGTGAGTGTTCAAAACAAAACAAAACAAAAACAAAAACCCAAGGGGAAAGAGAAAGACAGAGGTGCAGAAAGAGAGAGAGACAGAGCGATTCCATCCACGCTTGGAGGGAACATGCAGGGGGTGAGGACCAAGGACCTTCCAGACATGGTGGGAAGGAGCCTGTGGCCCTAGAGGGGAGATGGAAACCCGTTCATAGAGGAAAGGAGGGCAGGGGGAAAGGGCTACGAGGATGGACATCTGCCTGAGGGCAGGTGGGTGAGAATCTTAGGAAGACCTTTGCTGACGGCTTCTACCTCTGAGAGTAAACTGGACCGTGGCTGCTAAGGGAGAAAGTCAGCCTGTGGAGTTGGGAGGTTTGAGATGAGAGACAAATTTACACTGTGAGACTGAAATGAGGAGGTTGCATACAGCCTGTGAGTCGCCCATAAATTTCAGTCGCTTGCATGGGGTCATTCAGATTTGACAGGATGTATATGAAAGAAATGACCCATCAAAGCTTTTCTCTGGGCGTTTCATGAACTGTTGAAGTAGATGAAAGTGGTGTGAGGAAGGGCTGGGTTTGGCTCTGGATTCAGTAGGGAAGAACGGAACACAATTGAATGAAAATGAAAGAGGAATGAATTTTGTTTTTGAGAAGAGGGAGGAAATGAATTTAGGGTGAATATAGCTCCTTGGAAGCGGACATGAATCAAAGAAAACTAAATGTTTTCTAAACCATCTCCCAACAGTATTACGTGTATCGCTACAGAGACACGATCAGGAAAACGTATCAGATGCTCCCTCTAGATCTCCAGGATGAAGATTACTACCTAGAGAGCCTTCTAAGAGAAGGCCAAGAGACGTGTCTGCAGATCAGAAAAAGGCAAGAGGAAATGATTGGGAAAAGGACAGACCTCAGAGCAATCCATAAAGAACTCACGGAAATGTGCTACAAACCAGATGTGGAGCTGCTCCAGGTAAGAACGGAGCAATTGCCTGAAAATATATTATCTGAAGCTCACACCTTTGACTTCCATCAGATGGTACCAGCCCTACATTTCTTCATGTCTTGCATTTAAGGGGGGAGTCTCCCCTAGTTGGAAATATGAGAAATAAATTTCAAACCATCCAAATCACGGGTGAGCAGGCTTTATGGAACTGTGATTATGCAGATTCCGCAGGGAACACTCCTGTCTCAAACTCTCCTTTTGTAGCTTGTCTGTAAACAGCATACAGGTACAACTTACGGACTGTCATTCAGTTTTTTTGGTCTCCAATTGCACAATGGGAGGCATTGGGGGAAAGCTCATGTATATTTGCACTTCCTGTTGGGGATATTTTACGTCTGAGCTGTCCTTAGTCTGGGGCATGTTACCCTTTAGGGGCAGACCTAGGTAAGACCAATGTACACAGAGCTGAGGGCAGCAGCAAAACAGAGTCACTGCCCTTGTCTTTTCCCTCCCTCTCTCCCTCTCTCTCTCCCTCTCACTCTCTCTCCCCCTCTCTCTTTCTCACTCTATTTCACACTCAAGATTGCTAATTTTTCAAGAATTTAGATTCTGTCAATATGCTGTGCTGGAAATTCCTTCAGGGAGGAGAAGGAAAATGGATTTCCCAGACTGCTTTCTGGCGGTGGTGGTTGGAACTCTTCTGAAGTCTTCCCCAGCCCACAGACCGGTGGGCTATTTTAAAAAGAAGTCTAATCTTAAGCTTTTTATTTTTTTCTTGACAGGAACTGGGAGACAAAATGAAATGGGAAGTCTGTTCTTCTGTTGCCGACTGGGGCACTGTGAGGGCTGTGAAAGATCAAGCACATTTAACAAAGTGACGATATCAGTTACTACATGACCCTACATTGCCTGGGTGTATGTCGTATGTGTGGCTGAATATGATTTCTTGTTATCCTTGAAAACTGAAATTAGCATTTTTTGCTCCTGTGGCTGAGGGAGGTGTGTATTGTGAAGTTCAATGCAGAAGTTTCTAAAAAGCCAGTTATTTCTGAAGTTAGATTTAAAAATCATAAACACATAGAAGTGCAAGAACTAGGTTTTCCCAGGAATTAGGTGAGAAATGGAGGTGGAATCATGCCAAGAAGAATAAGTTAAAATTTTCAAAAATGGCACGAATTTAGCCCATGATCGTGCAGAATGGGATTTTGATGAAGACCGTTGAGCTGAAGGATGCTGACTCTCCTTAAACGCTGTGTAACGAAGAGTCCTGGGCAGCAGGCAGATTAACCCGTCGTCCCCCTTGCAGGAGTGAGTCAGCACAGCGGCACGTGCCTCGGCCTCTGCTGCCGGAACTCCGCGCACCGCCCATCACTGAGCTGATGGACCAGCTCAACTGCTTCCGAGGTGAGTGTCACCCCATCGCTGTGGCCGCCCTGCAAGGTCCTTCAGGAATGGTTTCCTATAGACCGTCTTCCCCTCTTCCTCCTTCACCTTGTTCAGAGGAACAGCCTGCAAATAGGCATGTGCAGACATACTAGGTCATAGAGTCACTATAATCGGGACAAAATCATGGAGCTGCACAGGCATAGATGAGATTCAGGCTTCACCAATTACTTATAAATTCGATAAATAATTTATGTAATGCAAAAGTACATGCTCCAAAAATGGCTCCTTGAGCCTTAGAAATAGCATCACATACAATGTCAGCTGTTCCCCGAGTCGTACAAAACTGACTCCTAATCCAGGATATTCCAAGTCAAAGTTTAAGTGGAGTTACTAAGAGCTGAAATGTATCTGCTTGAATGTTTCTGAGCAATTGAATGTATGATGTGCTTTCCCAATGACTAAATCAGAAAAGACCCCTACTTGGCCCCAAAATTCAATGCAGAAACCAGGAATTTGCGAACAACCACAAGAAAGCAAACTGGTGGCTGATGACCCTACACAGAGCTCCGAGATGAACCTACCCCCGGGGGGTGAAGTAGCAGGAAGTGGAAGGAGAGCCCTCAGGTCGGAAACACACAGCAAAGGCAGAGAATTCTTACAAGGCAGCCTCTCTTAAGAGGTTTTGTTTTTTCTAGGTTTTGTTTCTTCAGTGTCTATTTGCTAATCTAGCTGGAATACCGCAGCACTCCTGGTAGGGCCATCACCAGTCCTTTAGTCTAAGATGCACTTTTGTCCCCTGAGCAGGGGTGGGGGAGGCGGAGGTAATCACACTGCCCTGGTCTTAAAGGTGATCGACGCCCAGGTGTCCAGGCTTTTAGATCACAAGGAACTATGACCTCCCCCTCCTTGATGATCTCTGAATTTCTAGGGAGGTTTTTTCATGGTAACCAGTTATCTGCTTCCCCAGACATGCTGACAACTTTGGAACTCAATGCTTTCCAGTCAGAAAGGACCTTTGAATCACAAGGTTATTTTCCAGTGACACCCTGGGTGGACCCTCCCCTGCAGCAGACAACTATGTTTAAGACAGATTTTGCTGGAATGTTCTCTCCCCTCTCCACAGGGAGCGTTTCATCCAACAGCGAGGCCAGCAGTCGGCACATGAGGCTGCTGGACGAAGCGCGGGGTCTGAGGTACCGGCTCGCCGGCCTGGCCGGGCCTTCGGACGCCGGGGCGCCGCGGTGCGTCGCTGCCCGGGCTCCGGGGCTCCCCCTCGCGCAAGTTCCGCTGGCAGCCGGCCGTGGCGGCGCGCGGGGCGGGGCCGCCGGCGCCCGCGAGGCCTCCGGGCTCAGGACGGACGCGCGCGGGCTGCGGGTCGCCGGGGGCGCGGCTTCCTGCTCGTGCGCGTGAGGGGGCCCGGCACCGCCCCTGGGCCTCCGCCCTGCACGCGGAGCGGCCTCGGGGCCGCGCGGCCGGGTTCCCGGACTGCGACAGCGGGAGCGCGAGCTTCGTGGACGCCGCCAGGCGCTCCCTCGCTTGGAGGTGCGGGGACGGCCGGGCCCCTCTCCCCGTCAGGCCCTCCGTCCGCCCCGGCCGCGCGTGAGGAGGGCCCGGCCGGGCCCCGGGACTCCGGCCCCGAGGGCCCTTCCGTGTGGCCGCAGACCAAGGGCCCCCCGTCGTGTTGCAGCTCCTTCCTCGCTCATGTAACCTCCTCGTGTTCTGTATGAAGAGCATGTCAAATGCGCATTTTGGTTTTTCTTTCCATTTATGGCAATAGAATCTTCCCTGTAGCCATGTGTCTGGAATATCTGATGTGGGTGTTCACCTGCTCTGTGAGCTTGCGGGACCCCCACAATATGAGGCTGTGCCTCCCCCTTCCCGGTCCCCAATCCGGGAACACAGGGCGTGCACGGCCCGGGCAGACTGGCCACCTACCAGACCCGGTCGGCCTGCACCCTGCTCCTCCTTCCTCTTGAGCCGGTCTGTCCTCACATCCACTCACCCTCGGGGGAAACTGATTTGACAGGGAAATCTCCACTGCCCCTGAGACTGGGATAAGCCTTTCTTTTGGAGAAACCAGAATCTGCAGGGCCTTTTATTTTACAATCGTATAAGGGACAAGAGGTAAAGAGGAAGTGCCTCTTGTAGTCACTGCTGCCTTCTCAGCGGGTTACACGTGGGCTGGGACATGAGGGCCCCTGAACCAATCTTTGGCTGAATAATTAATAAATGGATGAGACAATTATGTTATTGCAGAGGAGCTTTGAGGTCAAATTAGGGACCAGAATCTAAAGTTAAAATTTTCAGGATTTAAAGGTGGCTGTCAGACACTGAGCTTGAGCCTCATCAATTTTATTTTACTGTACTTATTTTTTTAATTTACACATATGTACTGTTCATTGTTTCTCAGAACTTTTATAGCTTTAGCTTTTTAAACTCACATTGTTATCAGAGGAATAAAGCCAACCACAAAATACAAATTAATTCAAAAAGATACATACACCCAGCTAATAACAGCAACATAATGTATAATTGCCAAGATATGGAAGCATCCTAAGTGCACATCAACAGCTGAATGGATAAAGAAGATGCAGCATATAAATGTGATGGAATACAACTCACCCATAAGAAAGAAGGATTCTGTGCTGAGTGGAGCTCTAAAATCTATATTTTAACAACTCCTCTAGGTGTATTAGTGCCCAGAAATGTTCACTTACTCCTGTCTCTTTAAACTAATAGGGCTGATGAATGAAATTAGGTCCAAAAAGAGATGGAGTTAGAGGGACTATAAAATTGCTTGGACAGTTGAGCTTGTGCTAAGAATCTCAGTTGCCAGTGCTGTAGAACCTCTGCCAAATGGTCTCTACCATCAAGGTTATAAGAGAACGTTTCACATCATGAAATCCTGCAAGTACTTTCCTCCGGAGAGGAACTGCTGCCTGACTTCCAGTGCAGTCGTGATTTGACAGAGTGGTAGCTGGGCTCGGCCGGAAGGTCCACTGGCTGGGATGCTTTGTAATGTTTTTAGTCTCTCTGAGGTTTATATCATTGTAATTGCAACTCAGTATTTCTTTTTCCTTTCTTTTAATCTCTCCAAAGGCTGTTGCAACATCATCTACTTACATTTAACCATGTGTACAAAACCTGTGAAAACATGGCATATCAAAAAGTAATAGGGTCCCTGAAATTCATGCTTGCTTTGAGCTAAAAGCTGAAAGTAGAATTTGTTCCTAGATTAAACATCACATTTTTCAAAATGTGTATTCTATTTGATTCCTATAATTGAGTATATAGTTAGACGAAATAAAAAATTTCAAAATCTAAGTCTGATATTTAAGGCCAATTTACAAAACCATGTTTACATAATTTGAGAAATGGAAAAGGAATGGGATTAACAGTGCTACAATTTTGATATTATTTTCCTCCAGTTTTTAATCCATGTGTTTCATAATGTAATATTTCTAAATGCTACCTTTAAAATAATAAGCTTACAGCATAAATTTTTTTCGTATTGCTATACACTATTTTAAAAATATTTCTAGAAGAGGGTTAATTTTCCATCTAATGAATAAACTGTAATTTGCTTAACCAATTCCGCTTAAGTGGACATGCAGGTTGATTCTGATTTTTGTTGTTGTTTTGCTTCTTTTTCATTATTACTTAAGGCTGGATTCCTATAAGGACAGGCAAAGCTTATGAACATGTTTACAAACATTGCTAACTTCAATTCCAAAGAGTTGCATCAATTTACTTTCCCATCAATAATACAGGAGCCATAGTTTCTGTCCTCCCTTTCCAGCATTTCCAGGATTCACAAAACGTTACCTTCTCAATAATTTATTCAAAAACAGTTATTGAACACTCTACTGTGTGTCAGAGTCTGCATGTACAAAGAAGAATGACATCTGAATGAATTTCTGATTAAGTAGGAGAGACAGTTATTTTTAAAAATAAATGTTCCAGTTCAACTTTAAAAGTCCAGTAAGAGAGATTTTCAATCAAGATGGCACTAGATAATCATGATGGCAGTGCCCCATCTGCTCCACATATATAACAACAATAGGCAAAATATAAAAATATAAAATTTAAAAGACATGGCTATTAAAAGCCAAATACAGCTGAAGTCCCGGCCAACTAGGCTCCTGGTCTCTGATAATTGTTTGTGGTGTTGGTGCTGGAGGAGACTAACGTGTTGACAAGTCCCTCCCCCAGCCCCAGTGAAGAATGCATCCTTCTGTCAGAGTGCGATGTTCTACAGAGAGAGTCAGAGTGGTTCATAGATCTTTTAGCTCCACAATGGAAAATACCACCTTCTCCTTTTGCTTTGTTTAATGCTTAATTCATCCACTTAGAACCTTTTTGTTATAAACATTCCCTTAAACATGGAACGCTCACAGTCTCTCTAAATATTTTTATTCCACTTATGTCGACACTTACTGAGTTCAGTTAAAAATAACTCAAATATTTAAACAATTATGAATTTATTTAATTTTAGTCTTCTGAATATTTAATTGAATTCCAAACATAGAAATATGAAATTCTCCTAAAGGCTTTAAACAGTTTGAAGAACAGAAAACCCACACATAAAACAGCACACCAATTACAAATATTACAGTAAAATTAAAATAGTTTTAAAAGTAAGGATGAAAACATGTAGCTACATTATTCATGATTTCGTTTTATATTTATAGTCTTGTTTTTGGTCTTCCTCTTTACTGTCCCAATATTTCAGTAATTTTACCAGATGCTGACTTTTATACCTTTTTAAAGGTAGTAATAATCTTTCCAAACCCCAAATTAAAAAAATACTCTCTCAGACTTGCCAACGTCTAGTGTTACATTCTTGATAAGTTGATTCTTAGTTGAGCTGAAGAACCTAAGCAGTTCAAAGTGATAAAACAAAACAAAACAAAACAAAACTAAGCCACTTACTGAGGATAAGTTCTTTCTAATAATGACTCTCCCTTGTTAGGTTATGAGCATTTAAGTCCATGAATTTTATAAAATGCTATGGTTTTGAAATTCCAGGAACAATGTGCACTTTAAAATGGACAATAATTACTAATTCATTATCCTGTCATGAGAATTTTTTGGCATCACTGGAAATATGTTTTTGTAAGTGTTTTGTTATCATTAATAGAGACAGTAGGGGTGTCAACTTCCAGAATGAAATAAATGAAGCAGTGTGGGAGGACCAAAACTTTGTTTTACATTTAGAATTTATGAGAAGCACTTTTTTTAAAAATTTTTTTATTGATTTATAATCATTTTACAATGTTGTGTCAAATTGCAGTGTAGAGCACAATTTTTCGATTATACATGAATATATATATATATACTCACTGCCACATTTTTTTCTCTGTGCGCTACCGTAAGATCTTGTATATATTTCCCTGTGCTATACTGTGTAATCTTGTGTATCTATTCTACATTTTGAAATCCCAGTCTATCCCTTCCCACCCCCCGCCCCCTTGGCAACCACAAGTTTGTATTCTATGTCTGTGAGTCTGTTTCTGTTTTGTATTTATGTTTTTTTTTTTTACATTCCACATATGAGTGATCTCATATGGTATTTTTCTTTCTCTTTCTGGCTTACTTTACTTAGAATGACATTCTTCAGGAACATCCATGTTGCTGCAAATGGCATTATGTTGTCATTTTTATGTCTGAGTAGTATTCCATTGTATAAACATAGCGCATCTACTTTATCCAGTCATCTGTTGACGGACATTTAGGCTGTTTCCATGTCTTGGCTATTGTAAATAGTGCTGCTATGAACATTGGGGTACAGGTGTCATTTTGAAGAAGGGTTCCTTCTGGATATATGCCCAGGAGTGGGATTCCTGGGTCATACGGTAAGTCTATTCCTAGTCTTTTGAGGAATCTCCACACTGTTTTCCACAGTGGCTTCACCAAACTGCATTCCCACCAGCAGTGTAGGAGGGTTCCCTGAGAAGCACTTTTTTTAAAATTCAGATTCATTTTAAGGAGTAGGTATTTGGCAAAAACAGTATAATCCAGATTTACATAGACTTTTGTCTTCTCTATGGCTTGAAAAGAGCTGCTCTCCAAGGGACACTGTTATATTAAAGTCCACAATAATATTAAAGACCAAAAATTAGATTCTAGATATATCTGGGTGATGGGGATAGGAAACAGGTTATTTTAACCTCTCTGAATCGGTCAGGTAACTCTATGCTAAGTAGCTGCTGGGAGCAGCAACAATTCCTCTGAAAGAATAAGTGAAGGCAATGGGCTCACCAGACCCCAGGATCATGGAGAAGGGCCTGCTCAAGCCATTGTTGAAGTCACAACTGAAGCATCACCTAAAACAGGTGCTGGGACCGCTGAGAGGCTGATATTCAGCAAGTGATGAGACTCTTTGCTGCAGGTGACGGAAGTGCTGGAAGATGAAGATGGAGTGCCATCGCTCTTGCTGCTGGAAAATGCTGACCGAATGTAGAACAAGAAGTAAATTCGTCTTCCGCATTCCTGCCTTCCAAACTCCTGTCAGTACTTCCCACTGGTAGAAACTAACCAGAAGCTTGCTGGCAAGTAACTGGGAAAATGGAATACGCAGGCCCCTGGGCTCTTAAAACACATGGCAGAAAGTAGAAGGGCAGAAGTGGGAGCCAAGAGCGACAGGCAGATGATTGCTCCTCAGGGACTGCCAGTGGGTAGAACACATCCCGGGAGGTCACCTGTTTCACTTTTTGAGCATAGATCTATTCTCTCTGAGAAATCAAGTAGGTGTGGTGCCTTTTTAGCCTCAGTTGGCTGGTTTATTGCCATAGGTTTCCATATCTCCACCAGGTGGCGTTAGAGGCCAGTTTATTAAAGGGTTAAATTTAAGGAGTAAATTTGGTTGAGGGCTCCAGTTTCAGGATGGATGAAGCAAAGATAAACTATACCAAGAGGACTACTTCTTTTCTCTGCTGTTTCCTTTTGGAGATATTCCTTTTTGACTATTATGTCAGTGTGTCCCATTCTCTGGCTGGGACTTAGCATATTTCTGTTGCAAGGAAGAGACTCATTCCAACAGGCTTGAAGGAGAAATAATAAAATGGATGCACTTAGGCTGACAAATTCTTGGCTTTCTGCTTGCTCTTAGAACAGTCAGCAAACCTGACCAACCCGTTACTTCTCTCAGCTCCAGGCCTATTGTTGAATCAAAAGTTATTGATTTATTGTTTTTACTTTACTCTGGCAATTACAATTTATAATCATGTTTGGCTTCTGAGTAGTTCTCTAAGAAGAAGTTCATGGAACTGTAACCCTGCAAAATAGGCTAATTTTTCAAAAACAGACATGCCACAAGATAAAAAGATTGGAAAAGTAACAACTACTAGTCTCTATAGAATTGTTGCCTGAAGACGTCCTGACGCCAAGAAATATTGTGACAAGAAAAATCATTTTGTTGATTGTTATTTTTGTTTGAGCTATGACTTTATAACCACCCCACCCCATCTCCAAGGTGGGTTCACAGTTTTGAAGTCAACAGCCTGCTGGGAGTCCCCTTTGCCCGGCAAAGCAATAAAGCTGCCTCTTTTCTTCTAAGCTCCAAGACCCTGCCTCTGAGTTATTTGGCTCATCAGGGATGGGGGCCGATCTTTCTACAACAGGCTCAAGGAAAAAGAATACTGTTATAAACATACAAGAAGGAATATCACAGACATTTTTTGGAAGAGAAACAATATATAGCCAAGGCCGACCAAGAGCAAAGGCTGCTCTTTGCTTTCTCTTAGGGAAACCACAGTCGCTCTCATCTCTGCTTCTCTTTTATTCATTATTCCTGCATTGAATATGCACTGAGTCTCCACTCTGGCGCTGAGCATTTGAAATGGCAGTGGGGAGGGGATCGGGCATTAAATGGGAAGAGAACCATTAAACAAATAAAATGCATGCATAAAAAATTCTAAATTGTTATAAATGCTATGAATAAAATAGGCAGCTTTTAAGATAGAGTGCAACATGGGAGTTTAATTATAACTAAGAGGTTAAGGGAAAAAATTTTAATGATATTTAAGTACAGAACCTAAAAAACGGCCAATAGTCAGTACAATCAGAGGGGAACAGAAAGTTTGCTCAGCTATAAAGTGCTTGAATGAGGAAGAATTAAGCTATTTCCTATGTATACATGAACCCTGGGCTTATTATTTAAATAGCTTATTGTTTTAATATGGGTAAACATATCTGCGGTAAATGGGAGAATTCTACCAAGTCCAAACTTGCTCTGCTCACTGCATGACAGGCCAATAAATCAAGAGAAAAGGTATTGGGGCCACAAAGAATAACAACTTTATTTGGAAAGGCCACAGACCAAGAGGATGGCAGATAAATGTCCTGGAGAACCATCTTATCCAAGTCAGAGTTCAGGCACATTTTATACTAAAAATGGGAGGGGGTAGTTGTTGCAAACTGCTTCTTATCAGAATCCTTTGTTCTTGGGGCTGTCCACCTAAGTCGGGTCATGATGTTCCTGTAAACCTCCAACAAGACAAATGTTATTGTCTATTTTGCAACTTTTAATCTGTATATGAATGGAAAAGTGTTACACCCTTATAGGTGAGAGCCTTGAGAATAGGCTATCCAGGCTGTAGGCAACTGTCAGCCGAGGGAGGCTGACATGGGGTTCTAGGAGGTAAGTGGCCCAAATGAAAAAATGCACGAGGAGTTGCCATACCGCCAGACAGACTTCAGCAGGAGCCAGCCTGCGTACTTCTATTTTCTTTGTTCTAAATCTTACATAATCGACACACGCGTACAGCAATTATTTACCGCATACTACAAACATGCTCTGATCGTGGACTTAGGTCCCACGGCCTTAACTCATCTCAAGGCCAGCTCACAGCAACATTCTTTTACAAAAGGTGCAGAATCAGCATGACTCAGCACAGGAAACAGAGCACAGGGGCAGAGCCAAAGGGACGGATCTAATACAGAGTCTAATTTGTTCTCCCCTATTCCAGGAAGTTGTCTCAGAATTAGTGGAAAACCTTAGCTGCGGAGAAAAGCGAAATATACGTAGTTCTCTTTGATTTAAATTGACTCTTCGTTTCACGTTTGCTTTATATAGAAACTGAAGGTAGAAATCATAACCTTGTTATTAACGCAATGCCTCCCAATGTTCGTTCCTAAAGCAATTTGAAAGCGCATGAAAATGCCTTGCATTTCTCGTCGACTGACTCCCTGCTTCTTAGGGGAGACTTGATGTATTAAACTAGCTTTTCTGTTTTGGTTTTTTTCCTCTCTTGAAATGGCACAGAGGCAAACCTGAGCCAGGCGTATAACCAATGTCCCACCTACAAGTGACTCTTCTTCTAAGTCAAGTTGTTGAGAGCCCCCAGACTCTCCCTGACATCCATCTGATATTGCTGTAGACTCGGCTGCCAGAGATCTGACGTAGGGTCCCTGTCCGCCCTACCTCTCCCGTGCAGCTGGCTAATTATGATTAGGGAGTTGGCCACCCTGAGTCAGAGTGTTGCTGCTGGTAGCTTTACTCCCCGGGTCCTGACTTTACAGAAAAGAATCTCAGTGAAACCCATGGATTGAATAAAGCTTCAGCGACAATTCTGACTCACAGGTGGATGCTTCTGTACTTACTAGAATCGAGGTAGTGTACTAACAGACCATAAATACAAAGGAAAAAAAAAAAAACACAAAGAGAAAATCCTAGTAGTCTCCCGGTGTAAAAGAATGACTATAAAATGAACGCTATTCTTTCCTAGCTATCTAAGCCTCGCAAAAGGACTATTTACAAACTTTCTATAAAGGAAATATTCCACTCAGAAGATTTCCGTTTCCTGAGAAACACCTAGAAATTATAACCACTGTAAATTCACTTGCATTTCTTGAGTGATAGACTGGCGATGTAAACAAAAGCTTCTTTAAAGAGGAGGAGAATTCCAGGTCTGCTTTTTTGCCTGTTGTGAAGCCATTCTGATGAAAACAGCTGAATGTCTTTAGTCTCAGTCAATATCATTTTATTATCTTCATGGATTTTTCTGATCTCCACTGAGTTAGAGATTGGACTGCCAAAAAGATACACCAAGATATGAAATCTGTTCTGTTCTTCGGAATTAAAACATTTGTTCTGACAAGGTCTGAGAATGTTTGTGGTGCAGTAGTCAGAGTGCATGTTTTAGAGTCAGCAAGACCTAAGTTTGCATTCTGCCCTGAATTTACCATTTGGCCAGTGACTTTGACCAGTTATAAAAGCATCAGTAATCATTCATTCATTCTATGAATGCTATGAAGATTTCACAAGACAGGCAGTGTGAAGTGCCTTGTTCAGGACAGTGGTTCCTAGCAGCCAGGACATCCTATGACTTTGGGCTAGTGCCCATCCTTACTTCCTCAGCCCACAGCCACAGTCTTCATCTATAAATTGGAGATAATAACTTCCTTGCATGAGCTCAAGGAATAAATGAAACCATGATGTGCTTAGCAGAATTTAATAAATAGTAACTATTATTATTATATTTTTATTTCAGTGGCAAAAAAACTCAAGAAAAGAGACAGTTCTCTCTCTTGTCCTTTTCACTTCTGCCTTCTCCTTCATTCAGACTCCCTGAGAGTGGAGGAAGGAAACAAAAAAAGGAAATCAAAGAGAGATATTTAAAAATATTTTGACATATTGCAAAATAGTGGATGAATTTAAAGTTTCTTCAAAAAAAGAGTTGAATGCCCTTGTCCTTGTAGCTACATCGATTGGAAAAGCACTGAGGATATGTGACAAGAAAAAAATTAAATGTGATGATTACTGTCACCTCCTGCCGCTCTCTCTTCTTTTATGCACAGAAGAAGCTGCCAAAACATTGAGAAGTGGTATATTTCAAACACATGGCAGTGCAGGGGAGAAGAAATAGTGTGGGAGCTTTGCAGCCCATATTTCCATCAATATAATATGGAAATATTTCCTATTTGTGAGTGTAGGTGTGAGTGTGCAGGTGGGAGCCTGGGTGTGAGAGAGAGAGGGAGAAAGAACAAGAAAGAGGTTATGTTTTAATCACTAGGTCAGAGCTGCAACTTAAAAGGAAACTCACTGAGCCGTACCTTAGGATGGACTCTATTTGGGCTAGACTGAGTTTTATGTCAAACCTGGGGAAATCTCAAGGAAGACGAATGGAATATTGTTTTCATCCCATCAGGAGACGAGTTCGCCACTCTGCCCAGAGGGTCAGATACGTTGGTAACTGTAAGTTCCCTCAGATCAATCCCCTTTTCACCCTTCTTTTCTCTTCTCTTTTCTTTCTAATTTTGTTGTGGGATGAGACCCAGTTTATTATCTCTCCTATGGGATCTGTTCTTTGCAAGAAATGGGAAATTTTAAAACATCATAATTTATCGGTGCATCTAAGAAGCTTACTAAATGATACCACCAAGTTGCTTTTGGTGACTCTGAGGCCAGGGTCTAACACATGGAGTGGCCCTCAGGGACCCTGGGCTGCCCAGGCAGCCATGACAGCCACAAAGCTTCCTGAAAGAAACTTTTTAAAGGGACTTTGGGGGCCTAGAATCCAGTCCCTGGAAACCAATATTAAAAGATTCACACCAATGAGGGCAGATTTACATTACTCCGTCTTGTTTAGAGAAGACGTCCTGTTGGTCTCAGATTCACCTGCACGGTATGTTCTCAATAATTAACTTCCTGTTGATTGAAGGAAGATAGAGTGAAGCTAAAGTCATGACTCCAATGTGAGATGCGGGCTTGGGGTGTAAATGGTCCTTTGGGCACTGAGTCATGCCACTATGAACTTGCAGGTCTGTTTAATGGAGGGGGGCTGTCATTCTAGTTCAGAAGTATTCAGCCTTTTCTATACCCTTTTGCAACTAAAAACCTCTTATTGAAGCACACTGTATAAACAGATGCAGCAGGATTTGTTCTGGCTGGAGCCTGAGGGAGTAGGAGGTGTTCTCCCAAGCTCCAAATCTGGCTCATTCATGCCTTGCCATGCCCCAGAAACAGCCCCTGCCCTGCTCCACCGAGAGGGCAAGAGGGTGTGTGGGCAGTTTGCACAAACCAGAACCAACCCATTAAAAAACGGGGTGTCACTTTGAAACAAGACTCTGTCCTAACGATAATCCCTTAGAAGCCAACACATCAAAATTGAGACCACAAGGCATTATACTAAAAATGCAGGATTGGTTCCACACAGGGTGAGCAGTCACCTTCAACTGGACCAAAATTAAACAGGTTATCGGTGTAGGGACCACGGCAGTGGGGAAAGGGGTGGGGAACCAGGCGTATGTAGTAAGCAATTGTATGGGCACAGGGCTGACTTTTTAAGGCCATGGGGAAATAAGAACCAGGCAGGCAGTGTGGGGAAATGTTAGTGGCTCCTGGGGCCTCAGGACTCACTGAAGGGTCCCTGAAGGCTGAACACTCCTGACAGGTGCCCAGACAGAAGGAAGTGAGGGAGGAGATCAAGAGGCATTTTCTTTGTATAGGGAAACCTCACAAGGAGACCCCAAGCAGGATGCAAGGGTGCCATCTTTATGTCCACGTTACAAATGACAACTTCAAACTAAACTTGATCATGGTCCCACGATCAGAACTGGTAGAACCAGGATTTGAACTCAGAGTTGCCTGGATTTAGAGCCTTCAACCTTTTAATCTTACATTCTTATCTACAAAGTAGCAACTGAATTAAAACCATTTTCTTGACGAAGAGATTCTTTTCAAGTGTTCTGTTGCCAGTTGGTTTTGTGCCACTCTCTTGCCGTAACACACGTAGTGGTTACGGTGGCTGGGGAGCTGGGTGTGGTGTGTGGGTCCAGACACCTCAGGACCCAGAGGGCTGGGAAGGAAGATTCTTCTGAGCTCAAGAGTCCCTCTGGGTGTGGAGGTTTGACTAAGGAGCGAGTAAACCAAAGGCTGTTCAGAAGTAGGGCAAATAACAGCAGAAAAAAGAGTCGAGTTAACAAATGAGTGAGAACACAAACCCATGAATGGAGAAAGAAACGAAATTTGCTGGTGGAGGGAAAGCATGTAAGGACAGAGGGAGCGCATTGCTTCATTCTTAGGAACCGGGCAGGGCTCTTATTCAGGGCTCTGATGCCATACGAGAAAAGCCTCAAGCCTCCCATCCTCTCATTATTTTTTTCAGCTTTCTAGAGGTATAACTGACAAATTGTATACTTAAGGTATACAATGTGATGATTTGATATGTGTCTACATTGTGAGCAGATGACCGCATTCAAGTTAACACGCCCACTACCTCACACACAGCTACTTTAACTACAGTCACCATGCTGTATGTTAGATCTCCAGGACTCATTCATCTTATAACTGGAAGTTTGCGCCCTTTGACCAACATCCCCCCATTTCCCCACCCACCCGCAGCCCCTGGAAACTACCACCCTACTGTCTGGTTCTGTAAGTTCCCCCCACGTGGCACCCCCATTCTCTTGGCTTCCTTCCGCCACACGTTGGGTCATCTCGGTGGAACAGGGTAAGTCTGTTTGTGATGCTTTCAGAGGCTCTGGAGGAGGTCTTGTGCAACCCTTTTTCAGTCTGGTGAGGAGGACTCCCTTTGAATTTATCCCAAATAGAGTCTGAATGCCAGCTTCACAAGCTACTAGACTTATGACCTGGAAGAACAGAGTGCTTAAACAGCAGGAGTCTATTTTCAACAGTTCTGGAGGCTGTGGTTAAGACGTGGACAGGTCCGGTTTCTCCTAAAGCCTCTCTCCTTGGCGTGCTGATGACTGCCTTCTTGGCTGTGTCCTCACAAATTCTTCCCCTTGTGTGTCTGTCTCGAATCTCCATTATAAGAAGACCAGTGATGTTCGCCCACCCTAACGGCCTCACTTTAACTTAGTTGCCACTTTAAAGCCTCTTTCTTCAAACACAGTCACATTCTGAGGTACTGGGGGTTAGGACTTCAACATATGAATGCGAGGGGGTGGGAAGGGGGTGCTGCAGGCACAATTCAGCCCATCACATAATGTGACGGGAGGGTTGTCAGGGCAGCTGTCTTAGATTCTGTCAAAAAGAAAGGTTGACTTGCTGACATTTTATGGCTATGGGTAAGAATAACTTTCCAGGCATAAAGAAGATAATATTCATTTTGTTGAGGGCATGGGTGATCTGAGAACCCCAGCACCGGAGTTTTCTAAAGAACCCACGAAACGTCCACAAGAGAAAGTCAGAGGCAAAGACCGCGAAGCCAGAGAACCACAGTATGAGGCAGGTGAGAACCTTCCTGCCGCCACGCTGCTCCCTCCTCCCTACTCGGCCCATCCTGCCTCCATCACTAAGTAGTTATGATTTTGACTGACTAGCGGGCCTTAATATTCTAAATCCTGAATGTTTCTTAAAAATATAAAGAAGTTTTTTTTCCTCTGAGAGGGAAAGAAATTCATCAGTCTCTTGAAGTTCTCATGCAGGATCAGAAGATCTTTTCCCACTAAATATATTTTCAGAGGAGAGTGGGAGAGTTAAAAAAAAAAAAAGCTGCACAGCACTTAGATCCCTTGTCTCACTTAGTCTGCAGGCTACCTGTCTTAGGGATCATTCTCTAGTTCCAGCTATTGTCTCAGATAGAGGTCTGATTGGCTTCGCTGTGGACCAGGTATGTAACTTGACACCAGTCCCCAAGCCTAGGAAAATAAGAGCTTTGACTGACCAGACTTGGATTAATGCCCACCCGCTAAGTGAGAGGAAGTGCATGGCTTCCCACTTTCCCAAACCAGACGGAGAGTGGAGAAGAGTTACTTCTTCAAACACATACCAAGCTGGCAGAATGAAACAATGACCAGAAACTCGCAAGGCAGTGCCAACTGAAGATGCAAATATTTTATGGTTAGAATGTGACAAGCAGAATGAGAAATGTCCCCAGTCTACAAAGCAGCGATCCTGGATTTCAGTCATGATGCTGAAGGAAGATTAATAAAATGGCCGCACTTAGGCTAACAGATTGCTTATTCTTATGCTTGCCCTTAAAACGGTCAACTAAGCTGACCGACTGGCTGCTACTCACAACTGCAGGCCTGTTGTTAAAGCTAAAGCTATTAATTTTACTTTTTCTACTTTATTCCGGTCATTGGAAGTATTAATCATGCTTGGTCTCTGAGTTGTTCTCTGGGGAGAAGTTCACGGGACTGTAACCTTACAAAATAGCCTGAATTACCAAGAAGACCACGCTTTGGACTCATTAGGTAAAGAGATCAAAAGAGCGACAATCACTAGCCTCTACAGTTGTGGTCACCTGGAGACACCATGACGCCACTCTGATCTTATGAGAAAAAAATGATTCTGTTGATTGTTATCGATGTTTTATTGTTTGAGCCATGGCTATGTAACCACCCCACCCCATTCCCAAGACGGGTTCACAGTTTTGAAGGCACCAGCCTGCTGTGAGCCCCGTTTGCCCAGCAAAGCAGTAAAGCTGCCTCTTTTCCTTTAAGCTCTAAGACCCGGTCTCTGAGTTATTTGGCTCATCAGGGACAGGGGCCGATCTTCCGGCAACAACGCTGTCACTAACTAGCTGTGTGACAGCAGCCACCCCACTTAGCCTCTCTGAGCCTCAGTATCTTCACCTACACAGTAATAGGTATGTGCTAGATCCTTTCCCACTTACAACCTTATCTATGGCAGAAATGGAAAGATTTTGTTTCTGGAGGAAGGGGTCTGACTTTGCAGTCAATTTATGCTGACTCAAATCTGTGGCAAACAATCTGTCACAATCCAAAAATAAAACCACAAACTCTGGAAAGTTAACTGAAATGTGGATGACTTACAGAAATGTAATTTCAGTGCTTCCCTTTTACCTGTTGGATATAATCATGTCATAGCTGCTTACATTTTTTTTTCTTTTTTGCTTCTAAAACATCTTATAAACCAGGAGAAGATCAAATGACACTTTTGTAAGCCCAGCAAAACCGCTATCTTTCTTTAAATTGCATCATCTGTCCCCCTCCAGAATGTGATTCAAAATGACTGGAGAAAAAAAAATAATGCAACAATGGAGAGAATATCCTATAACCTTTTAACACCCTCTGCACAGTCATTTTCTGCCTATTCTTGCATCACAGATTCTTGACAACCTAATAGCACTTCATGCCATTAAGGCAGATACTGCCTTTTTGTTTGATGTTGTTCGGAACATGCGATTTTCCCAAGGGCGGTTGTAGCTAAACATTTTCATCTACCCC
Source organism: Vicugna pacos (assembly GCF_048564905.1). Lineage (NCBI taxonomy): Eukaryota > Metazoa > Chordata > Mammalia > Artiodactyla > Camelidae > Vicugna > Vicugna pacos. The sequence continues at coordinate 14,436,804 of NC_132996.1, forward strand.
ACCCTTTCTTCCTGAGAAAGGCTACGGCAGACCTCTCAGTTTCAGTTATATGAACTAGCCTGGGATTTGCAAGGTTCAGAGATTTTACATTTCAGAATGCTCAATGCCATAAATCCTCTTGGGGGAGGCTCTTTGGCTCTTCAATAGTGACCATTTTGCTTCCAATATTTTTTGGGGTGAAAGATCCAGAAATGACTCTAGCTTCCCACCTCCATCACCATTTAAACTTTCTTTTGAATCTTCTGTCCATCTTTTAGATATAAAGGATTTACAATCAGATTCTCAGGCCCCCAAGAAGGAGCTCTCTGTGGGATGGAGAGATGGCACTGTGCAACATGCTAGCCTTCCATTCTTAGGCTGTCCTCACCCATCCTGATTATTATTAGAAATGGTAAGAGAACAAAAAGCAATTAGGAGGTCAGCCTTTTGAAGGGAAAACAAATATCCCTTTGGGAGTGATGTTATGGGGCTGTCATTCCCATGGCACTGAGCCCTGTATCCCTTCCCCATGCAGAACTAACCCCATGCAGCTCTCCTTTGATGTTCATGGGCCAAATGAAGGAAGAATATCCCCGCGCCCCACCTTCCTCCTTTCCACCCTTTCCCCAACAGTGAACTACTGTTCTTTGCCATAGCTGCTTCTCTGGCAGGCTCTGACCTTAAAAGCACAGTGGGATATAGAAGGATTACTGATGTGAAGGTGCTGTTAGGGGCCTCAAGTACTTACATGGATTAATTTTCACAACTCTCTTAAGTTTTCACTGTTACGTCCTCATTGCAGTCATGAGATGAAGAAAGTGAAAGCTAGACAGCTTATTCCACCCAAAGTAGCACGATTATTCACATCAGAATTAGGAACTGGCTCTTTGATGCAAGTCTGAGTGATGCTACAGTCAGCTCCCATGTGCAAAACCTTTATGGTATTTCTTGTGAGGGTTGGTGAGCCTGCCTGTGGTAAGGAGGCTGTATTTCTGATCTGCTTTGATGATTCTTCTCCACCTGCAGCCATGCGATGTGTAGGGGCTCTGGCTCTCTCCTGGCTTCCATCCGTGGATCACTGGTGTCCATACCTTTTCTGTGATCCCCAGATTTAGGACTGGGAAGAACAAATGGCAAAGTCCAGTTGTGGCAAATCCAACATCGATGTTTTACACTTTAAAACACATTTTTTTGAAGTATAACCAGGGCTTTCAAAAGACCAGGGAGACAAAGGGCAAATTCATTCTATAAGTTTTATTTGAATTCCAGATGAGTACTCAGCACCGTACTGGAGCAAGGAATGTAAAATAAAAGCACAGCTTCAAATCTCAGGTTGCCATTTCTCAGTCCAGTGTGTGAAACAAGCAAGTAAATGGCGGGGGGAGGGGGGCGGTTAACAACTGAAAACAATACATTCTAAGTGAGAGATTCACTGACTGATTAGCTACAGGACACATAGGAACCAACTAACTAGAAGAGCAGTAGAGAGATGTGTGTGGTAAGACCTCTGAATTGAGGCGACCACAGTCAGGGACCACTGACTTACGTCGTAAAGAAATAATCACCAAAGTTAACATTATAAAAAAATATAGTTCTTCCTCCCCCTTCAGTGTCTGTGCCTACAATCTCCCTGGACTTTCATTCTTTATTTCTCCAAATCTTCCTTTGATTTTTCCCTTGGCCATAATTGCACTGTTAAAAATTTTTTAGATCTAAATTTTTCTTCTTCTACCCTTTTCCTTAAGATTTGATTTGCCTAAAAATGGGCATGTCCTTTGTTGTTGGAGGACATGAGCCCTAATAAAACGATTTTATCTCTGAAAATCAGCCGAGAGTGGCTTAGAAATCTTGAAATGTTATAAAAGAAGCATAATCACTCCACTTGGTCCAACAAGACCTTGAACACCAGAGCTCTGGAGATCATGGTTCTGATCATCACCAGGCAGAGAAATATTTGGGTAAATTTTTGGCTGGTAGGGCCAGTGAATGAGCGAGATGACAGCTTCTTCCACGTGCTTGTACTATTCTGCAGTTTGCGATTGCTTGACTGAGCCTGGTGCCCAGTTATTGTGGTTCACTGGTTCGGAATAAGGAGGATTCTGTAGCTAGACTGCCTGGCTGTGACTCTTCATGCTACTAGCTACGAGCTGTGTAACTTTGTCAAGTTAGTTACATTTTCTGAGCTTCAATTTTCCCACCTACAAGAAGGGGAAAGTCGAACTAGTCTTGTAGGGCTATTGAGAGAAGGTAATGGGGTAAGTCATTGAGTGCGTTTAGAATAGTGCTTGGAGGGAACTAAATGTTCTTGGAGCGGTGCTGCGGTCCTGTGGTGTTCTGCGGTGTATGATACTGTTCCGTGATACTCGGTGGTGCTCTGTGGTGTCCTGTTGTCACCGAGTCCAAGCTTGTTCTGCTCACTGCCCGGCAGGCCAATAAATAGGGAGACGAGGTGCTGGGGCAAGGAGTAACGCCTTTATTCAGAGAGCCAGCAGACTGAGATGGCAGACTAACATCCTGGAGTACTGTCTTCTCCCAAGTCAGAGTTTAGGCTCTTTTTATATCAAAAAGCGGAGGGGGTGTGCTTGACTGATGCAAACTGCTTGATGGCAGAATCCTTTGTTCTTGCAGCTGTCCTTTTAGGTCAGATCCTGGTGTTCCTGCAAACCTCCAACAGGACAAGTGTTATTTTCTATTCTAAAACTTTTTGTCTTTATATGAATGGGAAAGTGTTACACCCTTAAAGGTCAGAGCCTTGAGAATAGGCTATCCAGGCTGTAGGCAACATTGTTTGTACAAAATGTGCAGAACCAGCATGACTCAGCACAGGAAACAGAGCACGGGGTTAAAGTCAAAGGAAGAGATTTACTATGGAGTCAGATTTGTTCTATTACACTCTGGTGCAAGTAAGTGATTGAAATTAATTTGCATCGTTTAGGGCTTTAAGAAAACTATCATTTAGAGTTTTTCCTTTAAAGACAAAAGAAATAAATTCCAATAAATAAAATACATACAAACAAAATGTCACAATGCATATTATATAACTTCATTTTTTTTAGACACAAGGAATAAAATATAATAAATAAAATAAAATAATGCATGCTACTTTTTTAATCAAATTCCAGTTAAACATCTACAATGCCACTTGGGACCCAGGCAGTAACACAGAACTGGGAGACAGAATACAGAGGACATTAGCCACACTCTGCCAATGGTAATTTAGCATCCATTCAAGTGTTTCCATTTCTCCATGCCTCTGGGAAATGAAGTTACTGGACTAGAAGATCACTAGGTCCTTTCCCAGCTCTGACATTCTGTGGTTACATGAATTTGGGATGACTGCACATTGAAGTAATGCTAAGCCATGTGCTCTTACATCCACTAATTCTCATTGAATGCATACAGGCTGACTCTGAATCAATCACCAGGTAACCAATGTCACTGTGGGCTCCTGTCCTGCGTTTGAAACCAGTCTTCTCTGTTTGTCCCTCTGTTCCTGACTATTAGCTTAAAGATTAATCATGATGTCTGGCAACTCAGGGGTGAAAGGCAATTTAGTTCATATAATTAGCACCAACTCCACTTTGGGATTAAATATATTCAAATTTCTAACCTCAGCTCTAAGCCAAATTTTTTTTCACATTCTTCTCCATCCTGTTCTGTCATTGATGGCAAATTTTAACATTTATCTGACGGAAATGATTTTTTTTAATAATGTAAGGAATGGGCAAATCACAAATATGGAATTCTTAGATTAGCTATGTCACTGAAAGACTGAGAAAAAGAGCATATGGAAAATTCAAAGTCAAGGTCAAGAGAAAGATACTTTCTTTGCTGTCTAAAGATACTTTTGTTTTTTACAACAATGACAAAAAATAAAGACACTTTATTATTTTTGTTGATATTGTTATTATTAATGTAAGACATTCATTAGCAGATCAGAAATGTGATGGACACTCGTTACATCCTAGGAACCCTGTGAAGCATTTTACAAACATTATTTCATTTAAAGAGTAATGCAATTAGTTAAGTATCACTATTAATTCCTTCTTAAACTTAAAGAAATTGAAGTTTAGAAAGCTTGGCTACCTTGTACCAAATCACAAGGTCAATGAATACAGAACAGAGATTTGAAACCAGATTGCTGGGTTTCAAGGGTTTATGTGATTATGTAGAACATTATGTTTGTTTTTGCTGTTTTTAATTTTATTGAGGTACAGTCAGTTACAGTGTGTCAATTTCTGGTGTATAGCACAATGTCCCAGTCATGTATATACATGGATATATTCATTTTCATATTCTTTTTCATTAAAGATTATTATAGGATATTCCCTGTGTTATGCAGAAGAAACTTTTTTAAAATCTATTTTAATATATAGTGGCTAATATTTGCAAATCTCAAACTCCTAAATTTATCCCTTCCCATCCCCTTTCCCCGGTAACCATAAGATTGTTTACTATGTCTGTGAGTCAGTTTCTGTTTTGTAGGTGAGTTTATTAGTGTCTTTTTATTCTTTTTTTTCAGATTCCACATATGAGTGATACCATGTGGTATTTTTCTATCTCTTTCTGGCTTACTTCACTAAGAATGACGATCTCTAGGTCCATCCATGGTGCTGCAAATGAAAGTATTTTATTCTTTTTTATGGCCTAGTAGTATTCCATTGTATAAATATACCACAACTTCTTTATCTAGTCATCTGTTGATGGACAGTTAGGTTGCTTCCATGTCTTGGCTGTTGTATATAGTGCTGCTATGAACATTGCGGTGCACATATCTTTTCGAATTAGAGTTCCCTCTGGATATGTACTCAGAAGTGGGATTGCTGGATCATATTATGTAGAACATTATGTTGCTATCAATAGCCACCATCAGCTATTTGAAGGATTGCTAAATGAGAAAAGTTTAATAATTTATCTAAGATAATACCACTAGTAAGCAGTGGAACCAGAATTTAGACTCTGACTCCAAAGGTCAAGAGCTTTATACCTTTGCACTTTGAAAGGAAAGTCATTTACAGTATTGCTATGTGGCAATGGCTTTGTAACTAGTTAAAATTTAAGTACCTCCCCAGGTGTCATCAGAATGTAGGCAACCTGTTATTAAGGAAAAATATTCAAATAAGTAAGCTAGGAAGTAAAATGAAAAGGCACAATATTGCAAAAATACAGACAAGGGACAATCACTGATATCTTCAAGGGAACATAAGGCTTTTCTTCAAAATCGTCCAAGGGAGAAGGTATCGTTTTCAGCTTATAATATCCTTGTCAGTTTATCATGGAGGATGGTAATTAATAATCAAATCATGAAGTACTCATTATTTAAAATTATTCAGCCTCCTTTTCTCTGGTTCTTGTTAATTCAGTAACTGAGTTTTGTGTGTCCTCTAGAATTCTCTCCAGGCCAACAACACAACTTGACTAAATATTAGGCACTTACAAAGTACAGTAAGAAACAGTAAGACAAAAGGAAACCATGGTAAATAAATACAATGCATGATCATGAATTAAGTTTTGGATCATGGGGAGAAGGAAATGTCATAAGGGATATTAGAGGGACAATTAGAGAGAATTGCATATGGATTTTTCATATTAGATATTAGTATTTTATCAATTTAAGACTTTCTAAATGAAATAACTATACTGGGGCTTTGTGAAATAATTATATTGTTTTTAGGGAAAAGATACTGAAGTATTTTGGGGTAAAAGTGCATGATATTCAAGAGTTATTCTTATAAGTTTGTCTTAGGGAAAAAAATGAATCTATATAGAGAATGAAAATGAAAATGACAATGTGGGAAAATGTTAAAAATTAGTGGGTAAAAGATATATGAGAGTTCTTTGTATTGCTATTAACAGCTCCCTAAAAAAGTTTGAAATTATTTTAAATAAGTTTAAAAAATTACTTGGCAGCCTAATTAGACTTTTATTTTCATATTTAATATATTTTTCTAAACCTGATGAATCTTTAAATAAGTGACGTGAGCAAAAGTAAGAAAAAATTAAAATCCTGCAACTCTAGTGAAATCACTTCAGGCTAATAGCATGTCAGCTTTCTACAAACATTTCTATAAAACTCAGAGATGTCCATTCAAAATAAAACTGATCAGAGAGGCCAAGATGGCAGAGAAGAAGCCAGGGCTCACCACCTCTCACAAACACACCAAAATCACAACTACAGAACAACTATCGATAAAAAAGACTGGAACCTACCGGACAAGATCTTCCACAACTGAAAACATAAAGAAACCACAACAAAACGGGTAGGAGGGGCTGACTGGTGATATAATCAAACCCCATACCTGCCCCCCGAGGCTGGGCGAGCCACAAGCTGGGGCATAATTAGATTGCAGAGGTCCTCCCACAGGAGTGAGAGTTCTGAGCCCCACACCAGGCTCCTCGGCCCAGGGTCCAGCGCTGGGAAGAGGAATCCCCAGAGTGTTTGGCTTTGAAGGCTAGCAGGGCTTAACTGCAGAACTGGGACATGTAGACTTCACTCTTAAGGGAAACATGCAAAATCTCGCACTCACCCAGACCGAGGGCAAAGGCAGTCATTTCAAAGGAACCCGGACCAAGTCCATCTTTTGTTCTTGGGGGGCCCCCTGGGGAGGCGAGAGGTGGCTGTTGCTCACCCCAGGGACGTAGACACAGTGGTGGACAGACTGCGGAGTATTCATCTGCATGAACTCTCCATCTTGGAAGCAGACATCTTGCTTGGGTCATTATCGCCAAGACTTGACCCCAACCAATAGCCTGCAGGATCCAGTGCTGAGACACTCCAGGCCAAACAACTAACTGGGTGAGAACACATCTCCACCCACAGCAGATAGGCTGCCTAAAGACTTCCTGAGCTTACAGCTGCCTCTAGACATGCCCTTAGACACAGCCTTGCCCACCAGAGGGTCAAGATTCAGCTCCTCCCGACAGTGGTCAGACACCAGCCCCTCCCACCAGGAAATCTGCACAAGCCTCTAGACCAGCCTCACCCACTTAGTGCCCAGAACTTTTTAGGAATTTAATAAATGCTTGCTGTAGGACCGCAGTCATCTCTCTGAAATGTTGGCTACTGTTTTCAAGAATTCCTCTAGAAAATAAAATTGGTTTCTTTACCCATTTGAGAATGGGTGGATTAGCCTTTTATTTTTAAACAGACATTTATGCTCAATTTAACACTTGTTTTGAGTAACAGGGAAAGTACATCACCATAACCAAATCTCCACTTTAAAAACTCACACTGAATAAGAATCATGCAAGATTGTTTTTATTAAGCTTTACGATTAGATTACAGCTAAGTGTCTCAGGCATTATTTCATTGACAAGCAGACAGGCCATTCTAGGAAGCATTTCAGCAAACTCCAAGGACCTCACAACTACGGGGAGTAGAGCACATCAACGCTGCAGTTAACAGGTACGGTGAGTACTCAAGGGGTCATCAAGGGAAAGACACTAAATAACAACTGGTCTTCTGTAAAATGATGCTCCTAGACAAGTAGCTGCAAAGAAAAGCACATGATTATGACAGAGCTAGGGAGATCTTTTATCCAAATCCATCCTTTTCATTACAGGTAGGACTTGGGGGTCACATATCAGAAGGCAAATGATTCTTTCAGAATAAGCTACATGGCAAGTTTCTCTGTGTAGTATTAATGTTAATATGATTCTGTTAAGTTTAAAAAAATCAAGGAAGGAACAATTTGTCATTTAAAGCCCACTAATGACATGTTGGCTACTGTAGAAGCTGCTTAGCCATTGAGGGGTCGTCTCTGCTCTCTTGTCGTTTATGAGTTCTTCTGAGAAATTTTTATGGTGACCGTCTTGATTTCTGTGTATTCGTGGAGACCGTATTCTCCGCTAGAGAGAGGGGGGAAAATGCACAGAATTTAGCACACAGTGCAAATGTACTATGGTCAATGTTTTGGTACAAGTTTGTTCCTGCCTATCTGGCTAGGGTCAATGGAAAGTATTTTCTGTGTCCAGAAGCATTTCAAATAGTAGCTGGCCAACGATAAGATATCTGGTCTTACATAAATACCCTTCTGGGAAAATTGTTGTTTTTTCATCTACTTTGGTTATTTCACCCCTTCTAGTTATTTGATCTTCAGCATTCCAAGGGAAATGTGTTAGAAGCTGGGCCAGCAATAAACGAACTGTCCTTCAAAATAATCTAATCTTTGCTACAGCTTCTTGTACAAAATAATTAGTTCTGCCAAGGGACTCTCCAGTAATGGATATTATAAAGGAAAGGGACTAGGGAAGGGTGAAACCATTTGTTGAGTCTCCACTTTGTGACACTTGCAATGCTAGGGAATAAACATGCAGTATATACTTCAACTCTATAACCACTTTAAGAGAAATATTAACATCTTCATTTTAAATGTGAGAAAATAGAGGCTCAAAAGTTAGGCAACTTGAATGGGTCTGCATGGCTAGAAACTAGTAGAGTCAGAATTCAAATGCAGGTCAGTAAGTCTCCAATAATGCTTTCTTTACTATGCCTTGCACTTTTTTGGTTGTTGTTGAACTTAAATGTATTTTAATGTAGTCTAACTTCAGTTATTTTTCTCTTTATTGAAACATTTTTAGATTTACAATGTTGTCTTAGTTTCTGGTGTACAGCATAGTGGTTCAGTTATACATATATATAGCTTCCTTTTCATACTTTTTTCATTATAGGCTATTACAAGATAATTGAATATAGTTCCCTGTGCTATACAGTAGGACCTTGTTGTTTATCTCTTTTATATATATTAGTTTGTATCTGCTAATCCCAAACTCCTAATTTATCCTTCCCCTCTTTTCCCCTTTGGTAACAAACAAACCAAGTTTGTTTTCTATGTTTGTGAGTCTGTTTCTGCTTTGTAAATAAATTCATCTGTATCATTTTTTTTGGTTCCACATTTAAGTGATATCATATAATATTTGTCTTTCTCTGTCTGACTTACTTCACTTAGTATGATAATCTCTAGGTCCATCCATGTTGCTGCAAATGACATTATTTTATTCTTTTTATGGCTGAGTAATAGTCCATTGTATATATATACCACAACTTCTTTATCTAATCTTTTCTTCAATATCTTTTTGGGGGGGGGAGTAATTAGATTTATTTATTTTTCTTGTCCTTTTTTTTAATGGAGATACTGGAGATTGAACCTAGGACCACATGCATGCTAATCATGTGCCTTACCCATGAGCTATACCCACCCTGCACCATCCAATCATCTGTTGATGGGCACTTAGGTTGCTTCCATCTTTTGACTATTGTAAATAGTGCTGCTATGAACACAGGGGTACATGTATCTTTCTGAATTAGACTTTTCTTTGGATATATGCCCAGGAGTGGGATTGCTGGATCATATGGGAAGTCTATTTTTAGTTTTTTAAGTAAGCTCCATATTGTTTTCCATAGTGGCTGCACCAAACTACATTCTCACAACAGCGTAGGAAGGTTCCCTTTTCTCCAAACCCTCTGCAGCATTTATCATTTGTGGAATTCTTAATGATGGCCGTTCTAACTGGTGTGAAGTGGAACCTCACTGTAGTTTGATTTTACTATGCCATGCACTTTGATGAACTGATCTTTTGCCACGCTACCTCTCCAACAATACTCTAAAGCTCTCCATGGCTTTTCACTTCTCCACTAATAAAATGTAAGCTGGTTCTCTTGAATTCAAGGCTTGTTAGTTTGTATCCTATTTAACTCTGAAATCACACTTCCTCCCCATAAGTCCCTGCCAGCCTACCAAATTCACGAAGCCCTCAACATGCCACATGAAATGTTCCTTCAAGAATGCCTTCTTCTCTACTTCCTAACATCTCACACTTGTTTCATGTCCTAGATCAAGTCCTATCTTTTCTGTTTGGTCTTCTCTTATTCCATCCACTGCCATTAAGTTTTCATCCACTGAATTCCCACTGGGGTTCAAACCATAGAATCTAAAGCATCAAAAGGAGCTCATAGATCTTCTACTTTCTTCTCCCACACCTACCCTCACCACAAATGCTGACCTGGTCTGCCAGATGGAAATGAGTTAGAGACATGCCATAAACGTTACACTCTAGTGGTGCCCAGATTCTCTGTCCTCCAATAGTGTGCTCTGCAGTTTAACTCCTTCCTTCCCTCTATGAGGTGTGGACTCCCAGTCTGTTACTGTTTATTTCATCATGCATGTAGGTTATTTTGCACTATGTACCTTTAAAATTTTTTTATTGAATGAAAGATTCTTTAAATTTTATAGTGCTTTACAATTTTCAAGTTTTATACATATGATTTCACATAATCCTTAATAACTCTATTTTTTTCAAACCCCTACCCATATATTTCCCCTCCTCTTCCCTCTCCCCACTGGTAACCACTAGTTTGTTCTCTATATCTGTGAATCTGCTTCTTTTCTGTTTTATTCACTAGTTTGTTATCGTTTTTAGATTCCACATACAAGTGATATACAGTATTTTGTCTTTCTCTGTCTGACTGATTTCACTTAGCATAATGCCCTCCAAGTCTATCCGTGTTGTTGCAAATGGCAAAATTTCATTCTTTTTTTGTTGCTGAGTAGTATTCCATCATGTATACATATATACACACATACTGCATCTTCTTTATCCATTAAATACCCCTCCTGCCACCACAATTATATGGAGGATAAGACATGGTATCAGGTCTCTGGGGCTCCTAGGGGCCTCATATACATAGTAATTTCCTAATGAATGTATATTGGGAAGGAGGTTGGACCATTTTAATATACCCACTTTTCACTGGCTCCCCAAAGATAGCTGTTTTATTGTAATTTTCCTGATTTAGTGAAATGACAAATACGTGGCTATTTAATGTTCTCGTGACCTTTAAAAACTAAGATTCATTTCTACTTGCTATTTACAAAATGAGTAGCTTCACTATGCTTGAATAGAATGTCTTTTTATGACTAAATTTTTTAAATAAATATAAGAATATTTTAAGAAATAAAATGGTTGAAATTGCTTGAACAAAATTAAGCAATCATATTGTCACTACTTTCTCTGTATAAATATATCTGTGCACATTTTTTTTAGTAAGTCAGTATGTCCTGGTTTGAAAAGCAACTGAAGGCTTATAAATGCTTATATATAATATATATCTCCTCAATCTAGTCATGACTATAAAACATGTTTCCCTCAGTCAAGTTCCCCTTTCAGTTTAGATTTTAATACCAAAAATAACTCATTCAGGTTATTTAAAATTTTAGAATTTACATCAAAAATATTTCTATATATGAGAATCATTTCTCCTACACTGAAACATTTTTTGAGGTAAAGGCACTTAATTTACTTATGTAAGAGGCATATTCAAGTAGCTAAAGTGTTCTTATATTTGCACACTTCTTACAATCACCAATTTGTAGTTTCCACCTTCTTGCTGGAAACATTTCCCAAGTATATTACACTCATGTATATAGCAAACAATTCTAAAAGTAGGCAATATTTCAGTAACAATGTAAAGGGCTTAGAATGATCCCTTATTAATCATAGGAGCTTAATAAGTTATATTTCCCTCTGCCATCACCTTTTTGCACTTATGGGGTAAATCCAGCATTTAAAAAGCTATTTGACAGTGTGAATCTTCAGGAAAAACCAAAGGCAGGTTCTAATTCAAACAGTAACTAAGGATTAATTCCCTGGGAGTGATAACCATCTTTATCAAGATAATTGTTTATCTTAATAGAAAGTTATTCTTACAGTTCTCGTCCGTTGCCAGACATCTTGAATCCACCAAAGGGGCACTGGGTGGGGAGCATACTATAGCAATTCACCCTGAAAGGAGAAGGAGGACGTTATAGATCGTATTTAACCCATGAAACACTCCTATATTTGGAATGTTTGAAATTCAGAGAGTTCTTTAACAACTCCATTAACTTTAATATTACATACTCATTATGGGAAAAAGTAGCATTATAAATTAGAGAAGTATCTGTACTTTTTAACTGATGTAGGTGTGACATTCTTGGGAAGGGAAAATAATCTTGGGCTTTTGCTAGGGCTGAGGAGACAAAGTGAAGTTTGATGGAACAAAAAAATGACAACAAAGCATTTCAGAGACAGAGGGCTGGGCAGGGGATGCAAGTTTGAGAGGCCCAGCCTTAGTACATACATCCTCTGCATTAAAATACAAAAATCAGAGATATGAACCAGGTCAAAAATGAGACAGACATGCAGCTCAAGACTCAATACGTGCTTCCAAATCAAGACCTTCAGACATCTCTAGTAATCCCAGAGTGAAAACCTGATAGAAGAACTAAGTGTTTGTATATATAAGGGCCGTGAATAAGTATTTTCTTACTATCTAATTACTTTGATTAAAACAGAACTTTTATCTTCCCTGCGTATAGCATGGTTCCAAGTGCCTAGAATTACTTAATAACACTCATATTGCATTAGTCAAATATGAGTAAAATATTTTGGGCAAGCAATTTCAGAAGGCTGGATAGAGTTATATATATATATATATTTCCTTCCAAAAAGGCTTCCAATATAGCAGAGGTTTTAGTTTGTTTGTTTGATTTTTAAGATAACAACTGCTTTTCCAGCAGGTCACATGATTACAAATGAAAGAATCAAAGTCCAGAAAGGTTCAAAGCAGCCTGTTAATGTGGTTAACATTGAAAAGATCACATGACATGGGTCCGACTTACCATACTACCCCGGCCTGCAGAGCATTGGAGACCGTGATGGCCTTGTCAAGGTCTTTGGTAAAAACTCCTGCCGCCAAGCCATAGAAGGTATTGTTTGCTCTCTTGATCACATCATCTAAAGATTTAAACTTCATGATTTGCTGCACTGGTCCAAATATCTAGACCACAAGAAATGAATGAAATAGATCAAAGTAGTAGGTTACAACTAAATATTCTATATGATGTTGCACTTTTCTTTTTAATCTACACACTGTTCTAAATTGGTTAAGATTTTACTTCTTATCTCAAACCTCTGCGGAAGAATCAAAATGGTAGCTGCTGGCATGGTAGGTTAGGACAGGCAATAGTCATATGTTAAATTCTCTTTGGAACAAGATGGGATACAAACGAATTAGGCAATGATCATTTTCTAGAATTGAAATCTGGCTTCCAAGAACTTACAATTTTGCAGGAAATTATTAACTTCAGAATTTCTTTCCCATTTAGGAACATTGTAAATTCTCTCCCTAGTTTTTCCTCATCTTCCAAGTCACTACATAAACAGTAAACCAGAGAAGGTGATGCTTATTCTACTGGATAAATGAGGAGGCAATGACTGGTAACAGTTATTATGCTTCAAATATCAACGTCCCATCAACTGAAGTATCACGTATCCTACTGGACTTGGATCTTTTTATAATCAGACAAGTTAGGTGAAACTGTATATTTTGCTCATATTCTACTCGTCAGCCAAATCTTATGCAATTCACAAATATCAAACAGAATGATCCATTACTGCAGGAGCGTAAGTCCTCAACCACCCTGTGCTAACTAAAGCATGAGTTCCTTGGCAGTGACTGTAATCACAGGACTGAAAACAAAAATCCCAGTTTGCTCATTCCAGCCTAAATCGCTCTTCCACTTTCGCTAGACCCTCTAGGCAGCACAGCTCGAATGCAATTTATCCTGTATCTCATCCCCCGATGGGAGAAAAATAACAATTTTCTCTTCAAAATTATGCTCCTATATTATGTTTCCATAAAACATATATTAAAATTAAATAAGAGAGGGGCTCCTCTGAGTGTTACCAGAATTTTCTGGGAGGAAAAAATCAGAAAAGACAGTTTTCTGGTGTTCATCATTGATCTAAATCTAAATGCTGAGGGAAGGGTGGGGGCCACCGTTCAATAGAGGTTGAGTACAAATGCTAGGGCTGCAAACCTAACCAGGATACTGTAACCTGGGAACCAGGCATATAGCAGCTACTGTGTGAAATGTGTTACCGTCTTACGTAATTTTAATTTGAACACATCACATGACTCCAGGTTCCTTTAAAGTAGCAAACAATAAATGTTTCCTTGGTTAAAGATTTTTCCCTCGTCCTTTCTATCTGGTGTTAATCAAAGCATGCAAGAACAACAGCTCTAATAAGACAAATATTTGTCAATAAGTGCAAAGCTATAATTCAGTTGTGGGCTGAATCAATGTAGTAAAACTAAGTATGTTTGATTATCCATATCCATGTGCCTTTGTTTTTTGATCTTTTTCATTTTTTCTATGTATTTCCTGTTTGCAAATATGAATCTGCACTTTTCTCCTAGTTTGATGACTTTTTTGGGGGTGTAGGCAATTAAAGAAAATAATCTTCTCAGAGTCTCTGTTATATCACAGACTTGAAATACAAGTTTATTGAATGAAAAGATGACGGTTAAGTACATTTGAGTTAGTGCCTTTTTACTATAGTGCATTATGTAACATCTTCATAGCCCAAAGCCAATGAATCTATTCCTGTCTTTATTTAAATGCCTCTGTGCCTATGAGGTAGGTAATTTCTAGTTCCTAAAGGCAAACTAGCCTTTCCTAGTTATTTGTCAGATCTCTGGATAACATTCTTCCTGATGTAAATTAGTTTGTGTTCACCAAATATTTAGCTACAATATATTTGTCTAAAAAAATTAGGAAGGGCAACAGCTGAAAAATACAGCACTGAGAGCACATGGAGGGTGAAGAGTAGCATAGGAGACGAATGCTATTTTCAAACATATGGCTTTTATGTGGAAAAAGGCTATGAGGCAGATATGGGGCCAACAGGTAGAACATAATGGGAGGGATTCCTAGGGAGGCAGAGGCAGAACTTTCTAATGCTTAGCACTGTCCAGACATGGAAATGACTAAGAAATAGTGAGTTATCTCTTGCTGATGTTGTTTAAAGAGATCTTGGCTGACCACTGGTAGGAACAAACAGATGAATATGATGGGAGTTGGAGAGGTGAGCTTAAGTAATCATTCTAGTTTTATGATGCCTCCATAATTCTGTAACAGTAGCAAGTCACTTAAGCTCTTTGGATTTTAATTACCTTGTCTATAAATTTGACTTTTGGTCTGAATTATTCATAATGTTCCTTCTAGCACTAATATTCTATCAGTTTTTAATAGAATGGTTCTCAACCTAAATGGTTCCAATCCTAAAACATGGGATTCTCTCATGTTAGGTGGATTGAATGGAGAATAAAGTTAATGTGAGCAACAGTAGGTCAAGTAGAAAAAGTTGGGGAATGTTAGTGCTGCAAAATAGGTGGTGATCCCAAGCTGCCTTTAACTAGACATGTGACCTAACCCCTTACTTCTCTGGGCCTTGGGTTTCTCTTCTATTATTTAGGATGATAACAAGAATATCTCTAAATTGTAGTTGACTTTGTGGCTCAAAAACGAATTAAAGACAAAAAAGTTGATAAAAGTTTGACATGTTATATTTACAAGAGTAATGAAATACATACAACATGAAGGAGCTGAGAACTACCATGTCATTGTTTAGGAAAATTCTTGGATCAGAATATTATGCTTAATTTTATTTAGTTTCCAAATAACATAGGAAATTTAGACCTTATAAATGTTCTGAGATTTTCTCTGGAAAAATCATACCACCCTAGCTATGTGAAAATAATAAAAGAGAGTATTTGATTGTCTTTGGGAAGAGAAGACTCAATAAAGACTTTCTTCTAGTGTTGGAGAGATTTCATGAAAAGAAAAGAATATAATAATATTACTCTCAAGACGTTGTTGGGAGAATTAAATGAGAATGTTTAATATTTACAGAAAATATTTGATATTTGTATATAAATATATGTATATAATGTTATACATTATATAAACATGTATTTATTGATATATAAGATACAGTAAACTTTATACAAGTGAATATAAATTTTATAAATATAGATCTATATATAAAATATAAATGAAATATGTATATTTATTATATTTCATGTAAATGTTTGTATTATATTTCATGTAAATGTTTGCTTTATATTGCCTATAAGGCACTTGGCATATAGTGAGTTATCACTAAATGCCTTTTATTGTTATCAATAAAAAAAATAAAAACTACAGACCATATTCCTCAAATCAGAGACCAATATCAGCTACAGCAAATATTCCTAAAAAAAATTAGCAGATAGTGTTTGGCAATATCTACAAAGAATGATGCACCATCACCAAGTAAAGTTCATTCTGGAGATGTAAGGCTGGTTCAGTATTCAAAAATCAATCAATATAATACACCACATTAATAGAATGAAGGAAAAATACCACATAATCATCTCAATTGATGCAGAAAAAGCATTTGACAAAATCCAACTTCCTTTCCCCCTCAAAAAATTAGAAATAGAAAGACACCTCCTAAACCTGATTAAAGGCATTTATGAAAATCTCACAGCCATACTCAGTGATAAAGACCGAACGCTTCTCCCCTCACACAGGGAACAAAGCAAAGATGCCCACTTTTACTACTCTTATTCAACGTAGCGCTGGAATTCCAGCAAGTGAAAAGGGCAAGAAAAGGAAATAAAAGGCTTACTTATTCGAAACAAAGGAACAAAACTGGCTCCATTTGCAGGCTGTCTGCATACAAATTCCCAAGGAACCTCTGAAAACCTCCTAGAATACCTGAGCTCAGTGACGTCACATGATACAAGAAAATACACAAAAAATCAAACGTACGTGTGTATACTAGCAACAAACATGTGCCTTCAGAAATCAGAAATACCATTTGCAATCACTCAAAAAATACTTAGGTACAAATCCAGTAAAACCTGTATGGGGCTTATATACTGAAAATTCCCAAATGCTACTGAAAGAAATAAGAGAAAATATAAACAAATGAAGTGACGTACTCTGTTCAGTAACTGGAAGATTTAACACAATTAAGATGCTAATTCTCCCCACATTGGTATATATATTTAACACAATTCCTTTCAAAATTCCAACAAGATTTTTGAATATATATGGACAAGGTGATTCCAAAATTTATATGGAAAAGCAAAGAAATCAGCTTGGCTAAAACAATTTTGAAAAGAAGAATAAAATGAGAGGACTCAGGCGTCCCAATTTTAAGACTTCTTACACACCTACCATAATCAAGAGAGAATCTGTAGAGAAATAGACACATAGATCAACTGAACAGAGTGGAGAACCCAGAAACTGACACAAACATGCACAACTAAATTTTGACAAAGTTGCAAAAGTAATGGAATGGAAGAAAAATTGCCTTTTCGACAAATGATATTGGAGCAATTGGACATCTATAGACAAAAACAAACACACAGCCTTGATTTAAATCTCCCACCTTGTATAAAAATTAACCTAAATGGATCACAGACATAAAGGTAAAACATAGCTTTTAGAGAAAATTTTTAAATTACACAGAAAAAAAGTCTTTTGGATATAGAAGTAAACAAAAGGTAGTTCATAGAACTGATACCAAAAACACTACCTGTAACAAGAAAAATGGACAAATTGAACTTCCTCAAAATTAAAACCTTTTGTCCTGAGAAAGACCTTGATAAGAAGATGAAAAGACAAGCTACAGCCTGGGAGAAAGTATTTGCAAACCACATAGCCAACAAAAGATCAATATCTAGAATATATAAAGAACTTTCGAAACTCAATGGCAAAAAGCAAACAATCCCAGTAGAACATGGGCAAAAGAAATGAAGAGATACGTCATCAAGAAAGACATCAGATGGCAAATAAGCCCACGTAAAGATGTTCAACATCATCAGCCATTTGGGAAATGCAAATTTAAACCTCAAGGAGCTATTATACCTATCAGAATGGCTAGAGAGAAAAAAAAGAGTCACAGCAAATGTTAGCAAGGATGCAAAGAAACTGGGATCATTCATACACTGCTAATGAGAGTGTGAAACTGTTCAGCCACTCTGGAAACATTTGGTAGTTTTAAAAAGTTGCATTTACTGTATGATCCAGCCAGCAATTGTAGGCACTTATCCCACAGAAATGCAAACTGAAGTTCACACAAAAACCTGTATCCTGATGTTTTTAACAGCATTATTCAAAGTAGCCCCCAAACGGAAACAACCGAAACTTCTTCAATGGGTGAACAGTTAAACAAACTGTTTACATGGTGCATCCATGCTATGGAATACCATGTACTCAATAATAAGCAAAAACAAGCTATTCTTACATGCAGCAACCTAGATGAATCGATAGAGAATGATGCTGAGTGAAAAAAAAAAAAAAAACAATTCCCAAAGGTTGCATGAAGTATGAGTTCACTTATTTAACTTTCTTGAAATGACAAAGTTATAGAAATAAAGAACCAATTAATGGTTAAGTGAAAGCCAATGGTTGAGGATGCAGTGGCACCGGAGGGGCATGGATTTGACTATCAAAGGGAAACATGAGAGATGCACGTGGTGATGAAATGTTCTGTGTCTTGTTCTGTGTCATCGATAGGGACATACTTACTGTGATAGTATACTATAGTTTTGTAAGATGTTACCATTGAAGGAAACTGTGTAAAGAGTACATAGAATCTTTTTGTATTATTTCTCACAATAGCAACTGAATCTACAATTTCCCAAAATAAGGACTTTAACTTAAAAAGAAAAACTGCATATCACTTTATTCTTTTCCAATTATTTTCAAATCTATTATTTCCAAAGGAAAAAAAGCAACAATGAATGTGGAATTTTATTTTCTGTGAGTTTAAATATGTGAAGGAAGCACCTAGAAAATGTTAAGCATGCTGATCTGTGTTTGGTTGGAAATTCGCAGCCTGCCCAATGAATTCCTTACTGTTTTTAGTCTTAATCAAAAATAACTAATCTTTTATCAGTATTAGAAATGAAGAGTAGAGGGGAGGGTATAGCTCGGTGGTAGAGCACATGCTCAGTATGCACGAGGTCCTGGGTTCCATTCCCTGTACCGCCATCAAACAAGCAAGCAAACAAACAAACAAACTTAGTTACCACCACCCCCCCACCATTAAAGAAAAGAAGAAATGAAGAGTAACATTTACTGACAAAGGGGTTCAAAGAGCTGGTAATGTTAAAGGGATACTTTGTACACATACATGCAGACAAAATATGGTAACAACAACAAAAATAACAGAATAAAACCATTTACCTCCTCTTTGGCAATGCGCATCTCATCGGTAACATTAGAGAAAACCGTGGGCTGGATAAAGTAGCCTTTATTCCCCCATGGGCCCCCGCCACACTCCAGTTTGGCTCCTTCTTTCTTCCCACTTTCAATGAGATCCAGAATTTTTTCATATTGTTCCTTGTTAATCTAATTGAAAAATACCACATTAAAAGGGGAAAAAATAGCAACTTGTAAAGATAATACATTTCCCAGCCTGTTACTAAGGGTTTCAATATGCTAGGACATTGTTATGAAGTTAAATATTCAGCCAAAACTGCTGACAGAGGCTCAGATTCATGCAGTTGAGTATATTTTATTCTCAGAACTTTTCAGGGAAGAAATCTTGGAGACAAATATTTGTATTTAGTGTTTGTTTTATGCAAAAACAAAACAAAACAAAACTTACCGGCACAAGTACATGTAAACCTTTCACACAACTGTCATTTATAAATAAATGGAAGAAATGCCGGTCAGTCATCAACCATACTTACCATAACTGAAATAAAAAAGTGGACGAATAAAAAGAGGACTTTGACCCTGGGTTTAATTAGACATGGCAGTTGGGAAGCAGATGCTTTGGAACTTTAGGAAGATCCCTGGACCTCTGATTCTCCTAATTCCTGACCACGCCCTGTGGCCAGGTCCATGCTGACCACAGCCTGGGTTCACACCCGGCTCAGGTGCCCTGGGGCAGTCAGTGCGTCTGGTTCCAACGTCTGACCTGTCCTGACCACACCATCCTGCTTTGTTAAATGAGCCACATCTAAATATAAGGATTACAGAACTTACATGGTTTGTTAAACAATATTTTAATAAGGAAAGAAATGACTTCAGAGTTCTCGCCTGGAACATCAGGAGCACGCACCTCTCCTCCATGCACTGGAACCGGGGTTACCTATTGCCTCAGTTCCTATTTGGGGAGGTTGAAGTATTGGGTGCCTTTTGGATTCTACATCACTGCCTTGCCTCAGGTGTGGCTGGGGTTAACTTCTAAAGGAAAAACACTGAGATTCAAGATGAAGGTCAGGGCCTCTTGCCAATGTACCTTGTCTCTTCTCCCGACTTAAAGAGAGTTGTTCTTTATCTTCCTCTTTGACTTTGCAATCTCCTCCGCCTTCCAAGGCCCAGAAAAAAGTTTCATAAAGCTCCGACTGCACATAATCCAGCTCCCATATCCAATTAGATTAAGTGCTATTTGAAATCAGAAACTATTTTCTAAAATTTGGCACAATATTTGGTGCAATGCTGTTCAATGCTTCTAAGCACACCATATTTAATTGAACATTCAAAAGAAGTTTCCTTCATTTGCAGCAGATTAAGGAAGTCGAAAGTGCTGGCTTAATAAAAAGTAATATTTAAATTACTGCATAATATTTAACACAATCCGACTAAGGGGTGGTGTTAGGTAGCTCTGCCTGGTCAAGATATTCTGGTTTGTCAGTAAATACACAGGGATCTGCATACTTCACACAAAGCTTCCCTGGCCTGTTCTGAGATATTAATCTGACTATGCCCTCAAAAGTTAGGCTTTTTAATGTTTATTTCAAGGTGTGTTCCCCAAGTCATATCTTTTCCCTGCCTGTGACCAGAGTGGATACATGGTGACACTCCAATTCCTGCTTATGCAGTGGGAGGTAGAGGCTGATAGGGCCTGTTTGTTAGTTGGAAAACTTAGATGGTGACTAACTTCTAAAAACACAGGGCTTCATATTTTAGTGTCTGGCTACTGACAATGTGGTCCTCCAGTCAGCAGCTCCTGCATTACCTCGTAGGAAAACGTGATTCTCAGGTCCCACCCCAAGCCTGCTGCAACAAAATGTGCATTTTAACAAGATCCTCAGGTGATTCAAGTGCACAGGAAAGATTAAGAACATTGCACTAGAGTTGAGGACTAGTGATAGGAATCTTCAGTTATACTCAGGGACATACTCAGTTTGGTCTGCCTAATTTTGATTCACCATAACCACAGACCTTCTTCAGAAGGTTTCGGATTGACCATATCTGAACTCGGCCTTTTGTTGGCCCTCAGGAACCTCTCAGTAAAGCTAGAATATAGCAGGGGCCTTTTCTGTGCGATGGGCCATTAGCTCATAGGCTAGTCTGAAATGTAACAGGGTATGATATTGTTGTAACAGTCACAAAGTATACGTTCTGAGGTGTCTGAATGTGCAAGTTCTTTGATTCCTTACAGTTAATGAGTTGAAAAAGATGATTTTTTATGTGGATATCATAACTTCTTTTTCAAATGAAAATACTGATTTTTCCAACTTCTTAAGGAAACGTATATTTTGGTGTATGAAATCAAACTAGAAAAGGACTTTACCAAAGGATGCATAAAAATTTACATTATGTAAATTTACATTACACATTAGAATATCTATTAAAGCTTAGTACATGAGCGTCTCTTCCCGTAAGCTCTCTCTCATGACAACAGATGAGTATTTTGAAGGGTAAAGAAACCCCAGGGGCTTTTCAGTCTTTTGCTTCTCTAAGTCCCAGCATAGCTACTGATTCTACTTATTCAGTGTAACCTGTGATAAAAACCTGTTTACTTACAAAGATTAAAGTCTTATGTTAAGCAGTTAGGTCAAGGGATTATTTACTTAAGAATTCTATGAACAGGAATTTCCTAAAGTCTATTTTAACTCCCTTCTCTTAGGAAAAATGAACTATTCTAGCTCAATGTTTGAGCTCTGGTTAAATTTTGCAGATCTCCTGATTGGGGGGGGGGGAATACTGCCCACTAATGTGTAATATTAAGTATTTTCCCTTCCTCTCTCTTCTTTCCTTTCCTCTTCACATATATATTTCTATCCATCTATCATCTATCTATCCATCTATGTCTCTCTCTATATATATATGTGTGCATATATATACCTCAAATGAGACAAGTGCTTTACCTTTACCCTGATAACTAGCTAGCTAGCCACAGCTTTCAACTCATCTAGATTGTAAACGCCATGAGATCAGGTAGCATATCCTCCTTGTTTCTTCTCGCATTGCCAGGTACCTATCCCAGGACTTAGCTGGTAGTAGTGTTCAATTAATGTTGGTTAATTCAATTTACTTTTGGCTTAGTGACTAAGTCAAGAACAGTGTATGTTTCAAGTCAATAGCACTGAACAGTGTATAATCTTTAGTGTTAAAGAATAAAGACTCTAAGCTTAATGTCTAGATTGTAGAGCAGAATTTCTCAGCATAAGCAGCCTTATTGGCACTTTGTTGTGGGACTCTCTTTATGCATTGCAAGATGTTTAGAAGCATCTCTGGCCTCTACCCACTAGGTGACAATAGTATCACCTCCTTCCCCACTTGTGACAACCAAAAATGTCTTAGTCATTGCCAGACGTCCCCTTTTGGATAGAGTGTAAAACAGTCCCCTGCTGAGAAACTCTGCTCTAGGTCAGGATCTCAAAGGGCAAGAGTAAATTTAAAACCAAAGTTCCAGGAGCTTGAAAACAGACAATGCACAGAGAACTGTGTAAGGAAGAGGGCCTTGGGATGAGAGAGACACTCTTATTGACAATGGTTGTAAGTAGACAGAAGAAAATGGGAACTCCAGGGAGTAACTGGGTTTGACAACTAAAATGAGAAGTTTGCCACAAAGTTAGGAACTCAAGACTTTTCGGGACATTCGTACATTAGGTCAGAGTGACTAAAAACTTTGAAAGAATTTAGAGGCATGCCAGCTGCCTGTATCTGTGGGACAGAAGCTGAGCAAAGGATTGATTCTGAGGGAGAAATAAGTGGTAGGCTTATGTAAGAACTTCCAAGTGAACAGGAACTGTATACAGGAAGCCAGAGACATACAGACTGAGGAGAACAAATTTACTGTCTATTATTTTTCCTCATATCTTTGTTTTCAATATATTTCTTAAACTGTTTCTAGATATGAAAACTGGGCAACACAGAAACAGGAAGCTTTCTTTTCCTTTGAGAGTTAGAGTCACTGTTTTTTAATCACCAAACTGATACAATCTTGTCACCTAAGAAGATAGATGGATGGAAAAGAATTGCATTCATTAAAAACCAGGCCTCTAGAGGATACTTTATTCTTGTGCCCTGTGAATGCTATTTCATCCATTTTATACTCACCTGGGGGCCTTGACTGACTCCTGGGGTCAGAGGATTTCCAAGAACATACTTCTTAGCCCGCTCAACACTCCTTCGAACAAACTCATCATAAATGGATTCTTCCACAAAGAGCCGGGATGCAGCTATGCAACACTGGCCCTGGTGGTAGAATACGCCGTGGTGTGCAAATTCAATGGCATTGTCCACTGCAAAGGACATATTCATATTAAAGAAGAGAGATTTTCTAAAGATTATGTATTTTTATAGCTCTCAGACACAATATGGTGGCATAAAAAAGCATGGGTCATATGGTTAGACATAGTTTCAAAATATTCTATCTCTTACCAGCCAAGTGACAAATTAACCATTCTGATCCTTTATTTGCTACACAAATGATAGCAAAAATAGTAGAGTTTGAAAAAAATAGTGGTTACTGTTACAGCTTTAATATGGACAATATCAAGAATGTGGAAAGTGTCCTCAGATCAAATCTCACCGCAAATGATCTTATAAATATCTCCATTCATAATTACTTAGATGACTGTGAGTATTTCTTTCAGGCCTCAGGTTTTAACTAAATGACAAAGAAAATATTAATTACCCATTATATTAAATCAAAATTTCAAAATATTCTTAGATACCTTGATCAATAGAAAAAAATGATATTTCTGGGGAAAAAATTCAAAAAACTAATAACTAAGATTCAGAATTGCTCACCCACCTTACAAAACTAGGGAAAACATTTTCAAAATTTATCTAAAATGTGCCATATCATTTCATATGTAGCCATAAACTCTTTTTATTGGTTTATTTGAGATGGTAGAATGGGGCCTTAAAAGGAAGACACAGTTTGCTTCGTTAGTAGATCCTAAATGACCAGGAGAAAGTTTTATGTGCATTTTAATTTCCTAAATGCAGAGGATTCCATTTTACATTCTAGCAGTTGGTTATTGTTATCTTTATTTTGTGAACTAGTCACATCTGCGTATGTTGTAGCAGAAGCAGTTTACAGAAAGGTTTGGTACCATCAGAAATCTTGTCACATCATGCTCTAAACGACTTCAGTTAAGATCGCAGTACCAGCACTGGCCAATTCCATGCACCACTTGTGTTTATCGCCTCATACCAGGAATGCAGCTGCTAAAGAAACAGCTGGATGAATGTTTGCCCTTCTTTTTCTGCTAACCAACTCCCATTTAGGAGGGGAAAAATTGTGGGATTCTACTCGATAATATGGTCAGAAGGGACCTAGGATAGTACAGAGTGGAGTCACATCATAATTATAGATTTAATGTATGTAAATTCAACTATACCTGCTAAAAAAAAATGAAGAGGTTACTCAAATCCACCAGCCATTTCATTCAATGAACGTGTGATCCAGAGAGAAGGGAGACGACAAATGGGCAACTTGCTGTCTCTCCTGTTGGTCTCAGTGCAACGTGTCCGAGGGTACTTCACCATACTTAAGGTGATGCTAATATTTAAAGGGATGGAATTTTTAAAAGTACATTGTGGCCCCTAAATGCAAAACAGTTAGCTTCTCCAGAGTTCAGCTGAGAAAACAGCAATCTATTCCAAACCAGGAAGAAATCGTGTCTGTGTTAGACTTAAACTTACCCAGGTGTTGCAAAATTAGAACAATTTAAGATGTTTAAGAGTAATTTTGGACTCCAATTAGCGCCTTATACCTGGACATTAGAAGCAAACTCTTCACTGTATGACGTTACCAGACACCAAAAAGGATGAAGGGAGAGAAGTGAGCAGAGTGGCTTTTACTCACAGTCGGCATCAGCAAACACGATGCAAGGACTCTTCCCGCCGAGTTCCAGGGTCACCCTCTTCAGATTGCTTTTGCCAGCAGCTTCTTTGATCACTTTGCCCACCTAAAATGGAGCGTTACAAAGAGGAGGCTTAATCTGCTCTCATGAAGGCAGGTTTACTTAGCATGTTAAATTTTTATGATGTTTGTGCCACAGTTACGTTTCATTTGGGAGAAACATTAAATGGCATTTTCCAGATTTTAGACTTTCAGGTATCAAAGGCTCCTCTACCCAAGCGTAAACATATAATGAATCAGAAGAACACTCAAGAAAACAGATATACTGAACACGCTAGCTGATCTTGATGCACATGGCTTGACAGGAGGTTATTTTCCATTTTAATCACAACTTCGTCTTTCTTCTGGTCAATCTAACATATCATGATCCAACCATAACTGATCTATTTGTCTTTTCATCCCTCTATTGAAATCCAGAAACCTCTATATAGACAAACTGATACATTCACCACCATCCCCTCATCTCATCTCTCCCTGCTGCTCATTATCTGCCCACCAACTGGGGGGGGCCTCCAATCCTACCCTCCTTTGGGGTCCAGCTCATATCTTAGCTTAGTTTCACCTCAATGACATCTGCTTATGTTCTAGAAACATGTGTGAAAACCAGAGTGAGGAACAAATTATTAAGAGAACTTTTGTCTTAAGGAAATGCCGGGTTAAAAATAGTAACATGAAGTGGGTGGGAAGGGATAACTGGGAGTTTGAGATTTGCAGATATTAACTACTATCTATAAAATAGATAAACAACAAGTTTCTTCTGTAAAGCACAGGGAACTATACCCAGCATCTTGTAGTGACCTATATTGGAAAAGAATATGAAAAGGAGTATATGTGTGTGTCTGTATGACTGAAACACTATGCTGTACACCAGAAATTAACACAACATTGTGAACTGACTAGACTAATAAAGAAAAGAAAGGAAAAAAATAAAATACTTGGCCCATAAAAACAATAGTAACAAAGCATGCTTCTGACAGTTAGAGACGCAGATATTCTGAACTACTGGCCGGAGTAGATGATCTTACCTGTGTGGATCCTGTGAAGGCCACCTTGTCTACGTCCATGTGAGAGGAAATGGCTGCCCCTGCAGTAGGTCCGTAGCCTGGGACAATATTCACGACTCCGGGAGGGAATCCTACCTAAACGGTAACAAGTGAAATCGTTATGACAGAACTGATGATTCAACTGCAGGGAGAAAAAGAGGAGAGGATGGGATCAAAGCTGCCTCTTTATGCTCATTTTATGAGCTTCTCTGCAATGAAAGATTCACATCAGCGGTTTTATTATTTATTGTTATATCATTGTTTTGCCCACTTAAGTTAACCTCCAGGGTTGCACTGTTGAGGAACTATTTCTCCACAGGTTAAGTTCACGTTTAACTCTTAGGAATCATTGCCTCCATGATGGCTGTCTTAAATTCCATAATAGTAACTCAGAAAGATAGTATGTGTGGAAGTGCTTGGTAAATTACTCACACAGAAGGAAAACAATGCATTTATTATTCATTTAAAAATAAGAAACTAAAGAGATCTTATATTTTTAGTTTCTACCTGTTGATTGCTCCGGGCATACCAAACTGGGTTGCAAATTCCTATTGGCATTAATTAATTGAAAAAAGTTAGGTAAGGGTGGTCACTTCATTCATGATTAAGCTTCAAAGATTGATTTCAATCCCGCATAAAGTATTATCAAGTCTAAAGCAGTGTGGCAACTGAAATAACACATTAACATTTCACGTTATTTGCATCAAAATGTCTCATTTTGACATCTCTTGTGCCTCCTTTTATTCTGAAGTAAAGAATATTTTGAAGATGTACATTCAAATTTCCTAAATTTTAGATTTCTAGAGACTAGCGCTCATTTTTACATTTTTGGTAAGATATGAAAGACAAAGAACAATAAGTTGTTTGCAAGAAAAAATATATTTTAAAACTATCCGGATAGTTGATGAAAATAAATTTTATGTGCTCTTTTGCCAGTTTTTGAGCAAGAAGGTAAATGCAGAGGGAACCCTAATAGAAAAGAGGATATAAGCACATTCCGTCACAGGTGAATGTGTTCAGAAGTAACGTAGCCCAAAGCCACAAGCAAGTGTATTAGCTCTGACACCTGCAGCCTTTGGACAGACAAGTTTAAACGAAATCACAGAATTTCTAGGTCATTAGCAGCAGTTATAAACCAACTTACATTTGAACATTTGAAAGAAACCTGTATCAGTTTCAACATGAATTTCCACTTTTGAGAGTTGGGCAAAGGGAATAAAAAAGTGACTGTTTGACACGAAGCTTTTGAGTCTGGCTTCCAAAAGCGTCCCTCCCAGACAGGAGCCATTGGCAGACAACGTCGTTTACAGCAGCACCAGATGAGGCGTTCCTGTTGTAAATTAGGACTCCTGACTTCTTGTGTGTATTTTGATTTAGGAAACTTACCTCTTTTATTAAAGATGCCACGTGAAGAGCAGTGAGAGGAGTTTGCTCTGCCGGTTTGACGACCACTGTGTTTCCGCAGCTAAGGGCAGATCCTATCTTAGAAATGAGCAAGATCAGCGGGAAATTCCACTAGAAGGCAATAGATAACAAGAGATTCTTTGTATCGCTGAAAGCCACATTTGTTCATCTAACTTCTACATCACACACTCCTGGTACATGTTAAATAGGAATTGCAGTAGCTTTTACTTAATCATCTGGTTTTATTCTAATTAAGTACATCACTAACAGCAATTCATAAATGCTTAAAAAAAACCTTCAAATAAACTGGATACAAGAAGGGAGCAGGAGAAAGTCATAAAATTTTATCAAGTGCTGTTATTTTGAGTTCTTTCCCTACCAGGAAAAAAAAAATCATCGCATGGTTTAGAAATAAAGCCTTTCCACTAAACATATTACGAATTATCTATAAGTGTTTCAAAAAAGGTAATTATTCCTCCCTCCCTGTTCATCTTTAATTGTAACTATTTCCCCAGGAATAATATTTAGTGGTATTTGTTTCCAAGGCAAGTATCTTGCTAAAGACAAAGACGTCTAGGGCCTGGAGGATGACAGCTTGGTTCAAACCTCAGCTCAGTCACGAGCAGCCCTGTGAGCTCAGACAAGCTGTGGGCATTTGAGGAATGATTTCATCATCTGTAAGTGCTGATAAGAAGGCTGTCCTGAGGATTCACAGAGAAAGTGGGTCAAATGCTTAACGCAGTGACTGGTTCATCACAGGACTGCAGTAAATATTAGCAATTATTAGTATTCAGGATTGTGTCGTTTTTATGGATCTTATTGGGGTTTCTGAATTAATGAGCAATTTCATTCAAAATGTGGATTTCAATCTCATTGGAGCAGAAGATATGTCATTTGCCACTTCCCCATCTGAGAACTTCAGGACACTTTACCATCTTTTGCGTGGCTTTGAATATGTCAGATAAATGAAATCATTGATAGTCTCCTAGCTGTTGTACTTTAAAAGGAAATCTTCATGATTCTGCTTTAAAAAATGCTACTTTGTGTAAGAAGAATTTGGAGCATCAAAGCCTCTTATCTAAGGCTAGGATAGATTCCATACTGTGCTCCAAATGACTGTGGCACAGTTTCTTCCATTTAATTAAGAGCTTTCACTCCAGATTTAAGCACTCTGGTTGCTACTATTGCCCACGATGAGCAGTCCCAGTGAGGGGCAGAGGGTGTTACATTGGTGGCCGTATTACACTGACATGGCTGGTGTCCGCTTGCAGCAGACGTGCCAGCAAGGACCACTTTGCTATGTACATGGGTCTTAAAACAGTATATAATACAGCTGTTTAAAAACAAATCGTACAGTAAAAGATTAAGATTTGGTGATGCTGTGATACTGAAACACACACAAGAGAATATAGATTGGTTTCTGGACTACCTGGTTCATATGCAAGGGGCTCATCACAGGGAGTTGAACAATTACTGTATTTGCTTCACATTTAGCAAATGTCTAAGCATTCATTTTTGCCTGAGAAAGCTCCATTATGAAATGAAATAGAACTCATTATTCTTTTCAAGATTGAAAATTATATAGGAGAACAACTTACAGGAATGATTTGGCCACACACACCAATAGGTTCACTTCTTGTGTAAGTAAAAATATTTCCATCTGGAAAATAAAACACACGATCATTTACAGACAAATGTGCTTGACATTCACAGGATGGTGGTTTGGGGTTGACGTGAAAGGAACACATAGACAATAAGTTACAGAAAAACATATCTCCAACCATTTACAAAATGAAAAACTGAGCCCTCAGATAGTAATTTGAAATGAGAAGAATCGTAAAACTGAGTCAGGTCAAAGCAAAGGTGCAAAACTGGAAAAGATCTGTAAGATATTTACTCTATCTCTGGTCCTATAGGAGGGCTGTTTTCTCAATCATACTTATTCCCAGTTTTCTTTCTTTCATGAAAAAGAAAATAAAGGTGTGTGGCTAAGAAAGAAACTATTAAGAGTTCTGTTTCTGACAGTTTTAACTTCTACCAGAAATGGTAACATGTTTTTAAAGTACATAATATAATTTTTAAAATAGTAAAATTGAAAGTAGTAGAATTAAAAAAAAATCTCCCCATGACTGATAAGCCTTTCCTACCGACCGGTTCTAACAAAGTTCTCTTTGTTTGCCGACCAACTGATAAAAGCAAACTCTCAATCCACACACACACACACACACACACACACACACAACAAATGCCAGAAGTAAAAGACATTACTTTTCCACCTGGATTTGACTGATTCACATTCCTCACAGGCTGATGCGATCATCCTGAGGCTGCAATGCGCTCTGTTTTGTTCTTTTCTAATTTCCGCAAAAGCTTCCCGACTATCATAGCAAGAAAGCTCCTTAGCAAGATCTATTTGGCTTTAAGTGGCTTTTCCTATTTTGTCAAAGGATAAAGTAAAACTTTCTAAAATAGCCACAGTTCTTGGTCCCACTATGGTTTCACTCTCCCCCTTTCATTTCCTATCACTTCTAACCGGCTGGGTGCTCCAGCTAGACTGGAATTACTCATCAGGGCCAGTCCTGGAGGCTACAGTCAGTAAGTTTACATGAATTAAATTCCACTCTTAGTGTTTTCTAAATTGACCCTTTTTCGTATTCCTATCCCATTATGCGCATACTCAATTAAAATACTAAAACACATACACATTCACTCAACAAATTCTTATACTGGGCTATAAACATAGGCCCCTCTTTCTTTGAAGCTATTTGAAACAGATCAATGTGAATTCATTTGTTTAATTCATCTGTTGTAATCACACTGAGGTGGATGAGGCCCAGGTGACCATAACTGACTCATACTGGATCATACAAAGGGGCTTAAATAATTAAGTTATAGAAAGGATATAAATGTCCCCATTGGAATCAAATACAAATAAATAATTTCAGAGGCCAGACTTGGAAAGGTTGAGCCCTTGGAAAGAAAACTGCCTTAAATCAGTTGTTGTGGGCACACGAATGTTCACACTTTAAATATTTTCTAAAATATCTGTAGTGTTATCTCCTGCATGAGTATGCTGAAACAATTCTAAAAGCCATCTGATGAATCTTCCAGGTTGAGAACTGCACTGTCTCAAAATCAAGAAGAAGATCATTTTGCCCTGTTTGGCTGACATCTTTAAAAGGGAGAGTTTGGGAGCGTTCATTTCTACAGGAATCTCCTCAGCCCTGCAGCTCCACCTGGGGCCTGCCCTGCGACCCCTGTTCCTGGGCTCTCAGATGTCCCCCTGCAACCCCGCAACAGAACAAAGTGCACCTTTCCTGACGGGCATTTTCCTTAGCACCGGTAGCCGCCCTGGGAAATGACTGGCTTCACCGTAGCTCGGACTGACCTGTCTCAGCCCACTGTCCTCCTTATGGGAACATAAATTCCACCTTGCTCGTGTCAGCCCGTGTCTCCATTTACTGGAGTCCTAAATCCACTCTCCTCCCATATACCAAAGCCCCTTACCTCACATGCAGCCAATCAGTGTTCACAGCCCCTCCCCTGGTAAAAGACCCTGCACACTCACACTCGGGGGACACGCAGGTACCTCTTGTCTGTGTAGCAATGTACCTCTTAAACTTTCATTTGTTCTTGAACTTTCCTTGCCTTTGGTAAATTCTTCTTACCAACCTTCTTGGTCCCCAACGCCACCAAGTGTCCCCCAAAAACTTCGACCCTCACCACTGGTGGTTCCCCAGAGCTGCTTACCACTGGGTATCGTGCGGCCCTGGATCTTGTCGGCCCAGCCTGCACAGTAGCGTAATATATTGATGGAATTTCCTAAATCCATTTGATATGCATTGGGAAACAGTTTTCCACTGTTTATCGACTCCATTGTCTGAAAAAGGGATCACATTCCAAATCTAAACTTCCATAGAAATCTAATATGAAAAAAATAGTCAATACTTTGGGTAATTGTGTGCTAGAGAATTTTAGCAAATAGAAGAAATTCAGCAAGCAATCCTGTCTAACCTCCTTTTCTGAAAAGTTAAAATGACTTGTTTTAGAGCTTACTTGCTTGCAGACATAGCAAGATCTAAGTAGAAAGGGTAGCGAGAGTTTTGTCTCTAAACCCTACTGCTCTGTCTGTCTCATTCTGAATGTCCCCAGCAAAGCAACTTCCTAGGAATTGGTCACAGTTTGATATACACACAGCTTGTAAGAGTGGCACTTAGTGACTTCTTAGTCAGATCAGAGTTCCAGCAAGATTTCACTTATTGTGTGATACAGCTGTGGGTGACAATTTACTGTCAGAGACCATTGATAATGCCTCAGTAATTATTTTTACTTTTTAACCTTCCATCTGGATATAACCAATCAATTCACACAAAGTTAAGTGACCCCTGGATTTTTTTATGCATGAGCTTTTCTTCAGCAAAATTTTAAGTTGTGAAACTCCTACTTTTGCCACTAATTTTGAAGGAGAAATAATAAAATGGCCGCACTTAGGCTAATAAATTCTTGGCTTTATGCTTACTGCTTGCTTTTGGAACGATCAGCAAACCTGACTGACCAGATGCTACTCCAGCCCCAGGCCCACTGTGAAAGCTGTTGCTGCTACTGTTTGATTTTTACTTTGCTCTGATAATTAAAATTTACAATCATGTTTGGCATCTGAGTTACTCCCCCGGAAGGGAGTCACGGGACGGTAACCTCAGGAGAATGAGCAGACCCCCCCGAGTTCCTCCGTAGCGCCAGATGACTCTGACCAGATAAGGAAGGTCATGGGCTGATGACCTTCCAGATCACGCGAGGTCCCATGATGCCAGATGGACTCATCAAGATTCAGGAGGAAGTTTCATCTGAGACCCTTGTTGATCGTTACCACCTCTTGTGCTCCCACCAGTTGTTAGCATCACCTTTCATGCTCCACCTTGGTCATCTATGAAATCACTAAGCCCTAACTCCAAGGGGCTTCACAGTTTTGAAGGCATTAGCCTGCTGTGAGCCCCCTTTGCTGAGCAAAGTAATAAAGCTGCCTCTTTTCTTCTAAGACCCAGTGTCTGAGTTATTTGGGGGCCGAACTTTCAGCAACAATATCATAATTATTATTTGAATGGTCAGGCTGTAAAGTTCAATATTTTCTAGTCTAGTACCCAATGGTTTTAGGATGACCTATCTCTTCTTTTCTTCCTTTTCTTAAGCATAACTGTGAAGAGCTCTTTAGGTCATAATGTTCTGAAATTGGTTCCTTATCTACTGTAGTCTTCTGTCTCTGCATTACACTGTATGCCACTTCAAAACTTAATCAAACATGATTTGGGGATGTTATTTTAAGAATTTTATTTTATTTTATTAAATGTCTATTTTATTAGATAACTTTATTTTACTGCGAGATAATTAGGTTTATTTATTTATTCATTAATGGAGATAATAGGGATTGAACCCAGGACCTCCTGCATGCTAGGCATGCACCTTACCACAGCGCTACACCCTTTCCCCCGGTATGCTTGCTCTTTTTTCCCCCTTAGGATCTTATGCTGACAGAGGCAGTCAGCATTCTGTAATCCACAGATCAGATAAACTGGCAAAGGAGAGTTTTAACAAATTCTGTTTTTTTCCTACAGGGCATTTTGGTTCAGGTTGTTGCGTTGTGCACAACTTCTAATTTCCTATTTTTGCATACTTTGAATTATGCTGTCCTTGGATAATAAATGACACTTTGATTAACTATAATTGCTAATGTTGATTTAAAAAAAATAAGCCTCTTGTTACTGCCAGTTAAGAGTCTAAAGGTAATACAAATTGACTCTGAAGTCTGACATTAGTGTGGCTTTATGTTAAAGTGGCTTCCCTGTAATGCCCACTTAAGGGAAAAACAAGGGAACACCTCCCCCACCATTTTATGTGCTGATTCATATAATTGTTCTGATGGAATTTTTTTTAAAAAGCAGTATGTGTAAAAATATAATTTTTATAAAGACATGAATGGATTTTTCTTTATTCTTCACTCCTTCACTTACAAGAAGAACATAATTTAATCAAGACCATTGTGACCATGCACATTTTAGGAAGAGAAAAAGTGGTCATTTATGAAGTGTCTTGGTGGGTGAAATTACAGAGAAATAAGCTTCATTTTAAAGAAGTATTCTGGGTACCTCTAACAAACTCTATGAGATTTTTCACTCAAAGGGTCAAGTAAGTTCAAGAAACCCAGTATATTATTCTAGGATCTTCATACTGCATGTGACTTTGTTAAAGGCTCAGAAATTCTAGAGTAAAGGAACAAAATTTGTTTAATCTGATTCAACTCAGGGTCTGCCAAAATTCAGACTGCAGAATCTGTTCTGGGAGTAGATACTAATGTTATCTGGAACCAGAATGCAGACTACTTACTGAGAATAAGCTCAATGATAACATTTATATACAAGAGCTGGTACAAGTTTTTTCATTCAGTTTGCAGAGAGTGTGTAATGATTACTAAAGCCAAAACAACTCGCCAATCCAAGCTATGAATGCTTTCTAGAGATTACGAGACCTGCCCGGTTTGGTTAATACTCACTGCCAGGAGCAGACGATCTCTTTCAATTAAATCAGCCAACTTGTATAACAGCCGTCCTCTCTCTGAAGCATCCATAGTTCGCCATGGAGATCCAATCTGAAAAGCTTCTCTTGCAGCCTTCACTGCTTTGTCAACATCCTCCTGTAAGTCACAGGGAGTTCAATTCGTGAGCTAAACGTATTAGCAGGTCCAAAGGCAATAACCCTATACAGTCAGTAGACCGAAGCCCCTCATAAGCAAGTACTGTGTCTTCATCAGCTCAAAGTCTACCACATCGTACAAACTCAAATACCACATATTGGAATTACACCTGCTGCCTAATCTTTGGAATGATGTGTTCCATACACATAGTACATGCTGGATTTCCTAGAATAGTAATATATTTCAATAGTTGCTACCATTGGAGGGCTTACCATATATCAGGTGACATTCCAATAGCTTTACACACATTAACTCATTTAATTCCCAACGATTTTATGAGACAGACACATTCTGCCTTTTACAGATGAAGAAACCAAAGCAAAGAGGAGATTTGCCTAAGCTCAATAGCTGAATTTTTAAAGGTATTGATTAATATTAATTCAATGATTTTTAATGAATAACTTGGCAATATATTGTTACAAAAGTTCTATATTAGGTTTTCTTTAGTTTCTCTTTGCAATTTAAGAAAAAATATATGAAGAAAGGATATTTCTGCTTTTTTAAACCTATGACCAATCACTTCATATGCAGTCTGTTTGTACAATAAATATAGACAAGATTTTAACTGAAAAGCAAGCAAGGAAAATAACATGATAAGAATCACCACACCCAGAAGCACCAGCTCATCATCATTACATGACTCCTGAGCGCACTTTATGTACCAAGACGCCCTGGAAACCATATTTTCATGACACGTCTATTTGAACATGGAATGAGGGTTGGGAGCTCAGAATGGTAAGAAATAAAGAAACCTGGCATAAAATGGAACTAGTGTTAGAAAACTCACCTTATCTCCTTCTTCCACCTCACAGAGTTTCTCCTCAGTTGCAGGATTAAAGACCGGAAATTTCTTGCCACTCACTGAATTATGCCACTCATTGTTTATGAAGATCTGTAGATACAGAGAGATGGTAAGTAAAAAGGCATTTAAATGTGCAGCAAGGTGGGGTGGGTATAGCTCAGTGGCAGAGTGCGTGCTCAGCATGCATGAGGTCCTGGGTTCAACCCCTAGTCCTCCATTAAAAAGAGAAAAAGAACAATAAAAAACAATTAAAATTATGCAGTAAATTTTGGACACTCTTTTACAAACTAAAGCACTACAGAACACCTAAGTGAAGCCAGTGTTACAACCTCACCTTCTTCACATGCCCCCTCCAAGAGGTTTTTGGCTGTTGAAGACACTTTACACACACATACACACATCACACACTAAAACAAAAAAATTTCACTGAGATGTGAGGTTATTTAAAGAACAGAAAATACAGACTGGAGAAAACAATCTAGAAAGAGATGCTGTTATCTGAAATAACCATGAATTTGAGGCAAAAGCAAAGGCTTAAGTCGGCTTGGTTTTTATGAATCACTGTTTTCTACTTCAGGTTCTGAACATGCTCATTTTTGGCTACTGGTGATTTGGTAGCATAAGTGACTATTTTCTGATCCTTTATTTTACTGTCTCAAAAGTAGCCTGAGGGAGGATTTTAAAAGAAGATTGCTTGGAAAAAATTTGGCTAGTGATATATTTTTCATTGACCTTTTGAAGACACATGGGTTTCATTCTCCTTTTTAAAAGATTATCTAATAATTTATTTGTCTTCAGATGAAATCAAGTACTAGATTTCTTAGTGATATCTATGAGAAAGAGACATGCATCTAAAGAAATGGAGGTGTCCAGAAAACACTGGAGTTTTGTTCTGTGTACGCAATAAAAGAACAGGAATATTAAGAAGTGTTAGTATGATTCAGCCATAAAAAAAATGAAATTTCGCCATTTGCAGCAACATGGATGGACCTGGAGGGCATTAGGCTAAGTGAAATAAGTCAAAGAAACACAGTTACTGTGTGATATCACTTCTTTGTGGAATCTAAAAAATACAACACTCTAGTGAATAAAACAAAAACGAAGCAGACTCACAGATACAGAGAACAAACTAGTGGTTACCAGTGGCGGGGAGGGGGCAACATAGGAGTAGGGGATCAAGAAAAAGTTATCATGGGATAATACGAAATTATGTGTGTGAAATTGCTGAAAATTGTAAAGTACTATAGAATTTAAAGAACATTTCATTCAATACAATTTTTCTTTTAAAAAGAAGGGTTAGTATGTTATCTTCAAAGTCTGCTTCAACTTTTGCAGCCCTGAATTTGCATTTCATTATGGAGCCTGACAGAACTTTGATATCTCATTCATCTTTTCCTAGAGTAAAAATATTTAATGATGCCAAATTAAGAATTACCCCTTTTGTTATGAATAAGGTTATACTTTGTTTCTGACAAAAGCTAGAATTTCTTCTCAATCCTCTCATCCCATTATTTCTTGTTTATTTTCCTTTTTCTTGTTAAGTATTGAGTACAGTATTGAATAATATGTATTGTAACTTTCTGTCATATTTTTACAACATGAACTAGTTTATTTAATTTTAAGCCATAAGTACTTGATCCATGTGGCTTTAAATAAAAGGTGACATACGCACTGGGTTTATAATATATATCTTAATTCAGATACCTCCTCTTATTTAATTTTTAAAGATGTTATTAATAGTGCAATTTTGAGGGAGAATGTGTTGAAATACTGCCCTCTAAAGTTTAAATTTGTTGTTATACTAAATATAAATTATTTAGCTATTAAAAATTCCCCAGTGACAGCTATCAAGATTACACATTGTTAAATTACTTACATTGTGCATATTTGAAATAAAAGTAGTCTTTTTAATTAAACTATGAGTTTGCACTGACTTAGCTATTCCATTTTACAGTGTCCAAATTTAGCTTAAAATTCTGCCAAACTAATCAAATGTATATTACCATGCATCCCCAAATGCTTAAGTATAGTTAATTCTATATTCTGTGATTTACAAGATTATTACAAAAAATATCCCTGGTCTCCTACATTTTTATTGTAACATTTGTCACTTTTTAAAAAGTCATTTTTAAATGTCTGCCTTCCCTTCTAGGCTATAAGTTCTATAAAATAAGGTCAAGGATTGTTTTTCTGGTTTATCCTCAGTGTCCACCACAATTTCAGCCCTGAAATGATTTTAACCTCAGTAATGAATTATTGAATAAATAACTTAAAATTGAATTAAACAACTCAAAATTCAGTAGCTTCACATG
The DNA here is from genome assembly GCF_048564905.1 of Vicugna pacos. Lineage (NCBI taxonomy): Eukaryota > Metazoa > Chordata > Mammalia > Artiodactyla > Camelidae > Vicugna > Vicugna pacos. The sequence continues at coordinate 14,474,082 of NC_132996.1, forward strand.
GGTGAGATCTATACTATACTACACATGAGTATAATATACTGCACATGAGTACACGCTGATTTTTGATTTGCTAAAACACAGAAGAAGGATATTTGCCTGTTCAAGCCAATACAACCCATTTATTTGGAGACATTCAGAAGAATTGTAGTACTGACAGCAAAAAGATGTCGGCATGAATAAATAAAGGGGCAGGGGGTTCCAAAGCAGTTCAGATGAAGAGACTAGATGTTCAAAGACACATATATGGAGGCTTGAGAAAGTTAGAAGTATCAAGAAAATCCTTGTTTCTCTGATGGGGTAATGGGATACAAAGACTGTAAAACTATTAGTCTTGAAGAAAGAAAAAAAAAAACCTGGCATCTTAGTTCAACTTGAAGAAAGATAAATTCAGATTAAAATACTGACTTGCCCAATGCCTCTTGGAGTGAATCAGCATTATAGCTATCAAAAACACATTTATGTATAAAATAGATAAACAACAAGGTCTTACTGTATAGCTCAGGGACCAGTAGCTACGTCCTACTGTACAGCACACACGTGTGTGTGTATACATATACACACACACACATATATACATATATATGAATCACACACACAAATGAATCACTATGCTGTACACCAGAAATTAATACAGCATTTTAAATCGACTATACCTCAATTTAAAAAAAAAAGTATTTGTTGCCTCAAATCCTGAGGCAACAAAACAGAATGTTGATACTCAAAGTAAAGTAAAAAAAAAAAAATCTAAAAGGAAATTAAGGAGGAAATAACGAAGGAGAGGAAAATATTTAACTGCAGTCAAAAGAATTAAAACAAAATGAGGTGACCAAATCAAAAGCAAGAGAAATAAAATTTTCCTTCCATTTCTGTTTTATATTATAGTCTGACTTCAGTAACATGAGTCACTCTTCTTTTTTGCTGTTTGAAAAAGCCTTTCAACCTTTTTTAACTCAATAAGGGGAAAAGAAATGATGCTAAAGTATTTCTGCTTTGAGCCACACCTACGTTTTGTCCCACAGATGACAAGCATGCTGGTCAACCATTCCCACGAATCATGTACACCCTATGCAGCGCCGCGTGCTGCGCCCTGTGAGGGGCTCGGTCAGTCGCGTCGGACACCGGACTGGGACAGAGGTAGAGTGAGTGTTAAATAAACGGGAAAATAAGTGTGTTCTCACTTCTAGCGGGGAGGGGACCCCCTGCTCCCGGTGGTCTCCGGTCCCTTTAAGGGTCGCACTCAGCGCGGCAGGCTCGGCGCGACCCTCCAAGCGCGGCGGGGGCGGGGCTGCGGCGCGCCCCGCGGGGAATAATTTAAAGGCGCCGCGCCTGAGGCGCTGAGCGGACGCCCGCGGAGTTGGTGCGGAGTGGGCCCCGGCGGCGGCGGGCTCCCGGTGAGTCCCGGTTTCCTTCGCCCTCTCAGAGGCGTCCCTTAGGAGGTCGTTAGCGAGCCCTCCGCCAAAGGCAGAAGCATTAGAAAGTTAGATGAGGTAAGATGCAGAAGCACTAGAACGTTCTGTACATATTTACTGTTTAACAATATCAAGACCCAATAATATAATTGCTTGCATTTAAGGCTTCTTTCTAAAGAAAAGTGCCAAATGTAGAGCATAATTTAGTTGTTTGATATTTGTATTCCTCTGACTTCTGAGGAAGTATTTGATAAGCATAGAAATAGTGAATGTACCTAGGGGGAGGCAGCTGCTCAGGCGAAGTTTTAAGAAGTGTGCTATTGTGCAGATACCCAGACGAGAAATTTTCATTAACAACTCCAATTTAACAAGGAAGGCATCTGATAGAGATATTATAATATGAGAGAACGAAATATTAGAACACTTCACATACCTTGCAATACCAGTATTTGCGGGAACTTTTGACGCACACACACACACAGCACGAGTGCACGCACATGCTCAAAATACCAGTATGATGAAATCCAGATTTACACAAATATTTACTTTTCTGATTTGTTTAATTAGGTGTTTAATTATGAAGCAATTATTGCTCATGTTCCTTTGAATATGGCTCTGTGTTGCCACTGGAATCGGCTAAATGTGTAATGCGTTTGGCCACAATTACAATAGCGTCATGAAAACCCAAACCACTGCCATCAGCACCACCACCCCAAGCCAGACAGCTGCTGTTCTGAGACAAGAGTATGGCTGCTTTATGAATGCCTGTATTTCCATGAGGTGCTTTTATGCTGATCTATCTGTATTACAACATCCCCATAGATTACCCGTGGCATTTCAGAGGCACTACTTTTTACTTGGGTTTGCTCTTCAAACGAGCTGTTTCTCATAATCTTCAAGAGGTTTTCTCACCCTGCTTCCTCATTCTGGTAAGTGGTTAATGGCAAATTCATTAGGTGTAGTCCAGTTTAAAGAAATCATGTGCACATTCGTAATACTGAGAGGCCTTATGAAATGGGGATAGCACCCTCTTTTAAGATACATGCTCTTTATGTTAGGATTCTTGTTGATTAGGTGTTCTTGAAGCCAGGAAAGTGCCAGAGAACAAAACAATTTGCCACGACACAGTCTTCAGAGATGAGCTAAAATATTGCATTCTTAGAGAATGTTTGTCTCCCAGGAGCAAAATCAGTGGTTGGCTCCATCACTGGTTTGTGGCCATGATCTAGTTCTTGCTGGACTCTGGCACTTTCTGAAAGAGAAAGTAAATGCTTCTGACCTGGCTGGGTGCAAGTGAGTTTCTGGGAGAAACAGGAAGTCAGATCCCTAAGTAATTAGATGGTGATCACTGTAGGTAAAGTTAGAAGGCTGACCTAAAACTGTTAGACAATTGCTGCTGGCCAACAGACCGTGCTTTGAGTAGCATCAGCAAAACTCAAAAGTCCGTTAGAAATGCAGAATCTCAGACGTACAGCATCAGAATCTGCATTTCAGCATGGTCCCTAAGTGATTCACTTGCACATTCAAATTTGAGATGTACTGCTTTAGAGTATCTTCTTTCTGTTGGTCCACTTGTTCAGGGATCTAGTGTCCAAATCACCTCTCTTCTCTTATCATCCAAATTTCCATTCTCTCAATCAGAGTAAAGGATGAATGGTAAGTAACATGTGCGAAAGCCTTTGTTAGAGACAAGCCAATGAGATTCAAGTACTACTATTTTTAGTGTTTAAGGAAAAAATGAAATCATGTGGAGAAGGATCAGATCTGAAATGAGGAGATTCAGGAATCCAGCTGACTCTATCTTTGCCTCTGAAAAGCTGTGTGACCTTAAGCGAGTCACTGAAGCTATCTGAGCTCAGGTTCGTCAGTTTTAAAATGGGACATGAGTAATATCTTCCCTTGCTCTTCCCCAGTGGTTAATTATGAACTTCAAATGAGAGCAATAGATGAAAGTAGTTTTGAACTGTGACAGAGCAGTGCAAGTATTCGTTCCACTTACATCAGCAACTGGAAACAATTTAGAATTCTAGGAGTCATCTTGGGAAGGAGAGGGTTAAAGAGAGCCTGGACTAAGGAGCCAGTGCCTGGCACTTTCTACAAATTACCTCACTTAATTCTCACAGCCACTTATATCGTTAAATACATAAAAGAGCTGGAAATCGAAGCTGGATTTATCCTGTTAAGCCACTGCACCCTGTAGCCGTCCAGCTATTTGTTCAACTGCTTCCAAGCCGAGAGCAAACAAAATATTGCTTTAGTCAGAAAGGAGCTAAAAAGATTTCCCTAATGAAAGCAGCATCACTGCACAATCAGCTTTGTCTTGGACCTAAGTCCTGTCCTGTTTAAGTACCCCTCTGTGGTTTCTTTCAAATGAAATCCATCAGGTAGTCGGACTTCAGCCTCTATCTGCAGTCTCATCTCATCCACACTTTCTCTTTCTTACTTGATTCCAGCCATGTTAGCCTTTTGATGGATCTTTGAACACACCAAGCTCTTGTCTGCAGACGTCCTTGCATGTGCTGTTTATTACCTATAGATCTTGGTTTCCCCTCATTCCATGGCCACCTTATGCTCTGATTCCCTCAGGCTTACCTCAGTTGTCCCCTCCTTAAAGAGATTGCCCTGACACCACATCAAAAGTAAGCTCTTCCCCTCACATTCTCTCAACTTTCAGTTTCCTTCTTTTCAGCATTTAGCATTTAGTCATTTGTGATTAAAGTATTCACTTACTTGCTGGTTTTCTTCCCACCCCACCCTCCACCCCCTCCAGGAATATAAGCTCCTTGTGGCAAGAATCGTACTAGCCTTTTTATATCAAAAGACCTAGCACAGGACAGCCATTCAGTGAACAATAAATAAAAGTAAGGGGAAATGGAAGGAAGGAAGGAAGGGAAAAGGGGAGAAAGGAATGCAGAGGCTGACGTCTTTGTCAATGCACGTGGCCTGAATTTGTTGGTTGTAAGAATTTAAAAGGAGATAATGATGAGGAAAAAAAAAAACAACAACACTTTAAATTGTGCCTAGCACATAGTATTCAATGATTTGTAACTCTCCTTTATCAAAAATAAATCTTTAACCCAGATGGGTTAAACAGTAATACCAGAAACCTGGGAAAGTATCTCCTCCTCCAACCAAAATTATTCCCTAGGAGTTCAAGAAATACTGTTCACGTAGAGATTGCACACCAATGTCAAAGTCCTCTGTACCACAGGCTCTCCCAGCCCAAACTCCACACTTTGATCAAAATATAAGGTCTGTTTGCTTCCAACCTTTATCACTGTTCTCCTCTTTTTCGAAGTTGGTGGCAAACTTCCTTCCTGTTGGCCTGGAAACAGCTGAGCGGCAGCTGGGAAGGCTCGTGGGCATGTCTCCTCTGGGAATCGAGAATGGACCGATGAAAGTCAGAGTAAGGAAGACAGGACAGGATGCCAGCGGCTCCACATCCCCAAGTCATGGCATTGGTCTTAGACACGTCACTGTTGGTGTGAGGGCTGAGACTGCCGGCATTCCAAGTCTGGCTTTGTCATTTACTAGCTATGGAACTCAAGTCCTGTCGGACAAAGTTCTTGACCCCTGAAATTTTCCTTTGCTCCAACGTGGTCCTTGTCAGGTGGGGCATGACTGTGCAAGAAAGAGTGACAGAAGAGCTAGGAGAAGAGCATGAGATGAGATGAGTCAGGAAACAGGACTAGGAAGGATTGAGTAAAAGAAGGTTCTGGAAAGGGGGAAAGAATTCAGAGAAATAAACAGGACTAGGAGGGTAGCTAACGTTAATCAATCACTTCCCATGTGGCAGGCACTATTTTAAGTGCTTTCTGTGGAGCCGGCCGGCGCTCTCTGGAGTCATAAAACCCCCCTCGGGGGCTCTTTGTACTTTCAGGATTAAGGTTAGTGTGTTTTGGCATGGCCTCCACCAACCTGGAGGAGAAGAGGGCTGGATTGTCATCGGGTGTCTGAGTAATCTCTCTTAGTCTGGTATAATTCACAGGTTTTATTATGGCCTTTTTCATTCCATTCAATTAAACAAGTAATCATATGATTACAGTATGTTGTCCCAGCGTCCCTTTCTTGATATGTCCATTGGGGATTTGAGTCGGGGACTGATTCTTTTCCAGACCTAGATGTGTTTCTAGTGTCAGAATCTTGGCCGGCTCGAGTGTGGACCTCGTCAGCCCAGCACTGAGCCAAGGACCAAACACGAACTTTTTCAAGTACAACAGGTGGTGAAAATGACAAATATATCCTGCTAGGTCAAGTCAAAGGCTGCGGTGGGGGCCTGAAGTTCTTGTATAAAGCGGGAAGGGTCCTGGCTAAAAGAGCTCACCTTGGCATGTACTTATGAGAGATAAGACACAGGGAAAGGGACATGGACCCAAAGGGTGCCCACCTGGCCGTCAGCAACCTCAGGAAGGGGTAATGTGTTTCCTTGTTTGGGGGCTTCAGGAATGGCAGTCTTAAGTGGGGATGCTGGTTCTATTGTGTCGTAAATAGCACCTGGCCTAGTATGTGATGGGGAGAGAGGGCTCTGATAGGGACAGGGAATAGGGGATGGTACTTGGAGGTCCAGGAGCCGAAAGGGAGAGAGGTGGAGGAAGGAGAGGGGGAGGTTGGGGGTGTCCCAGGGCTGCGGGCACCCGAGGCAGCAGAGGCAATGAAGGCTATAGAGAAGGGGTCTGGTTGCTGTTGTTGTTAGCAACCCGGGAAAGGAGGGGGTCATCTAGAATATCAGGTTGGTCATCAGATATTAAAGGTGGGTTTCCTAAAAATCCAGTGAGACACATGCGGCATCCTTTGGGGGTTCAGAATCTTGGCGTAGAGCCATAAAGGCCTGTACGTAGGGAACCTCAGACCACTTTCCCTGCTTGTGACAGAAGAGATCAAGCTGATGTATGGTGTTATAATTTAAGGTCCCTTTAAGGAGCCATGTCTCCTGATCTGGAACCTGACATTGCGGCCAAGCAGTGTTCCAGAATAAGACAAGCTGCCTTTTCATTAATGACTGGGGGTGAACTTAGGCCGGTTTTTAAATACAACTCAGGGATGAGTCCCAGGGAATAGAGAGAGTGTTTCCCACAGTAGTTAAGGGGAAGAAAGAGGAAGAAACCGCCCACCTAGGGCACTTAAATACCACCCACGAGGGGCTGGATGGCTCGCAAGGGAGCAATCAGGATCTATCCACTCGCGAAGGAAGCAGCCAGAAAAAGGCCACCAGGGCAGTCAGACTACTCCACGGGTGTCCCCACCCCACCCCCCAACCCCCACCTCATCCCTGAAGGAGAATGACAAGTTTCCAGCGTTCCCTAACTCAGGGCATCCCCTGAGAAAGGGAAGCTGTCCTGGCAAAAAGGCCACTTACTGGCCTGATGGCTGTGCCAGCGCGAGGGCTGAAAAGGTGGCACAAGGGGCCTAGAAGCAAAGAAAGGGGGGAACTTTAAAGCTTTGTACCCGGCGCAGCGATCAGAGGCTGGTCCGCATCACAGAGGCAGCATGGGAGGGAGGCGTGGGAGGGTAGTGCCTGGCCGTTAGGCTCAGGAACAGAGGCCACAGGGAGCAAGAAGAGGAGAGTGTGTGTGGGGTCCGAGTGTACTGTTTGTGCGTAGGGCTTTTCAGCACTTTTACCTGCTGAGCCGGCCTGACCCTATTATGTGTCTGGGGCCAACCAGGAGACAGGCTCCTGGGTGTCTCAAGTCACCGGATGACCAGTCCTTAGGTGTGGCCCTTCCCCAACGAGACACAAAGTCCCCTCTGACCCAGGGATGAGGTGTGTAGTAGAGGCATTAGAAAAGAAGAGGCGCTTTTCCCAAGCGCATCCACCAAACAGCCAAGAGTCACTTCCGTTTGTCAGACTTGAGTTTCAGATGCCACCGGAAGCAGCCCAGCCAAGGTTCCTCAATCCTCAGCAAGACTTCTGGGAATTCCTGAATGCTAGGGAGAGGCAGGAAGGTATGAGAGGGGAAAGGAAAGCAGAGAAGGAAGAGGGAAACCTGCCCTGGCCACCTGGCTTCCAGAACTGAGCATCCGATCAAGCAGGGAGGGGAGGGGGAAGACAGTGAGACAGAGAGATGCCGAAAGGGCTCCCTTAGAGTTTGGCCACATACGGGCCAATAAGTGCTGTGGGCACACATTAAACTCAATTAATGCTTTTTCCCACCTTAGGAAATCCCCATGTTACACGTCAGGAAACTGAAGCAGAGGGAGTAATGTAGTTTGCCCAAAGACCCCAAAATTACCAAAGAAGCTCTTCTTTTAAAAGCTCAGTAAAACGGATGAGTTGGCAGATGCAGGGTTTGCTTAGAATCAGAAAGGTGGGAAAGTGCAGATAGACATGGAATCTGAGTTTATGTGGGTTTAGGATGATACTAGAGAGGTGTTATATTCTAAAGACTTTTGTATCATTTTAGAAAGTATTTCTTAAACTCTGATCTCTGTTTTATGTACCTTGAAAAATAACCAGATTGAACTAGAAAGTAAGTCATAAAAGGTATGCATCGATGACTTCTTTTGTTTGAATGAGAAGCAGTCTCAAGCTTGAGAGGATATAGTTGTAATAATCTTCTGATACTCAGCCTTGCTTGTCTCTCCCCTCCACCTTGCCCAACAACCAATATACTCTAGGGATAGTAAATGTGAACACTAAAATAGTGGAAGAAAAATAATTAAAGAGTTTAGGGGCTGGCCATAGGAGGCAATTTCTCAGGCACTATTAGAATCCTTATTTGATTTGCAACAGGAAGCTTAGCTATGAGCCCTCATTTTCCAATTCCTCTGGCAAGAGTAAATCCAATACAGTTCTTCAGTGAGGCACAGGAAAAACAAAATGCAAAGGCATTTGGAAAAGCTCACCCGTTTAGATTTAATAACATATATAACTGGTGTCCTCCTGAGTGTGAAGCTGCTGCAACCAATAAATCGGACTGAAAAATGCTGTCTGAGCAGAACAGATTTATAGAGAAGATGGGTGAACAGTCAAAGTTTACTGACCTGCATTGGGTATTTTTACCCAGGAAAGTTCCTATACACGAGAGCAAACACCTGCCCTTTTGACCACTTAGGTCATTTAGTTTCCCTAGAGGGTGTTCTTGGGTAATGACTTTAAAGTAAACAAGAGATTTTAGTCTTAAAAACATATCTGTGTTAAAGGATCACAGATTTGTATTCAGATGTTGGATTTTTTAAGGACCAACTCATTTGTCTATTACTGTTTCTCACATTTTTAATTAATAACTAGTACATGAAGCTTAATTCAGTTTAAAGAGTATTTCACACTAGGGCTTCCTGGAGATTCACACACAAGGAAGACTGCAAACCAAATTTTTTTAAAAGGTGACATTCAGCCTACTTCCCAGGTATTATCATACAGGGGGGGAAGAAAAGACTCTGTAATAATAATAATGGGATAATTCAATTATTGCAAATGATATTTATGAAATGAATGTATTTTTTAATGTGCCTACTTTGGATTGAAATTTCTTGTGGATGACAGACTTCGAGTAAGAAAGTTGGGAAAATTGGAGTCTTGCTATCTTTTGGGCATACCTTTGCCAAGGGTAAAATTTTTGGAGGATATGGGCTCATCACATTTTTCATGTTCCCATTGGGAATAAAAATCAAATGGAAAAAAAATTTTCCCTTTTAATAAAACCTTCTGAAAATAATACTTTGATACCGTTTATAGCTGCTGGTCAACTATGCTAAAGGCACAGTCTGATCTCTGCAGACGCTTTCCTGTGAAAAAGAGCCAGTCAGCTAAACAACGTCCTCATTTGTTGTGCTTATGAAAGTAAAACTGTAACAGACTTGAGGATTTCAAAACCATCCATGATTACAAGCAAGGAAACAAATTAATAATAGTGGAGCTTTTACTTTATCATTATCTTATAACGCTCTTGGTTTTTTCACTGGTTAATTCAGAAAGCAAAGTGCCTCTCCCTGAGTTGAAATCGCTCCTTTCTTATCCTCCTTTCTGCCTCACACCATAAAGCTCGCTTTTTAAGTGATCCGGGTCAGACTGGTTTTGGTTGTTTCATTCGTTTTGCGGGGAATTCTAGGCTTTGACTAGAAAGCAGGAACGTAACAGAGTGAAACTGTCAAAGTTTGGAGATACTCTTGATCGACTCAAAATGGATCCATTTCCTCCTCTGAGGGAGCTGTGGGTTTTTAAGTCTGGGTCTGGCTCCTGCTCTTGTTTCTCTAAGTGTTTATAAGTTAACAATGACGCATTGGCTCCAATGGCAACGAATTTGGCTGCAGAAATGAATAAGAATGCTTTCTTTCGCCAAATATGCTAAATAATGCAAATCCAATGCAGTTTTTCGTAACTGGAGTTTTCTTCCTTTATCCAGTTACCAGACTCAGGTCCTTCAATTCGGACACTTGTTTAACATATGGAAAAATCAGTGGTCCTTCAGTATGCTCTGTTTCACTTCAGTATGCTCTGTTTCTCTCTCTCTTTTTTTCTTTTTAAAAATCATTTCCCATTTGTCTCTTTATTGCCAGCAAGTTTCTATAGTAATTATTTGCCTCTCTTATCATACATGCTGGGCCCTGCTGAAGGTTAACAGAACTGCTTAGTAAAGTCCACTCAATCCTGGCACAGGACCTTTTACACCAAAGAGAATTCCTTTCACTTAGAAATGTTTTAAGAAGTAAATTTATGAAAAGTTGCCTGATACGATTTAGAATTCATTATTCACTGAAGACACTAAACCTAGACCTGCATTTTGCAAGCCTTTTATTTTTGTATTTGCAAAGGGCTCAATACACGAGTTTACATAACCTGAGGCAAAGCAGCAAATGTAAATTGTACTAACCTTAGTATATTGAACCTTCAAATTGGTGAGTGGGGTAGGCACCTCCTGCATGTTTGAGGACAGTTCTGGTCAGGCTTCTGGAACACCGGTGGCAGGCTCAGCGATTTGGTTCTGATAGAGCACTTGGCTTTATTTGTTCCTCTTTATCTGCACGGGCTAAGGTTTATTTGCATACTGGGATATGATTGGACGGGCAAACTAGGAGCAGAAAGAAAACAGCACTACTTACTCGTAGCACTTAGGGCAGAAAGCCCTTGATTTTAAACTTAAACCCTTAAGAATCCAGTATTGAAGCTACATCTGGAGACAGCTTCAATTTGCAGATGAATTAATTTACAATACGAAACCTGTGATACGGATACAAAACACAGCTGCTCTGGCCACTGAGGCCAGTTAATCTTTTTTTTTTTTTTGTCTTTTCATGCTTTTTATGCTACTGAAATTTTCCATTCTCTGACAGTCTTGGAATCAGAGAATTTGAGGATTGAAAAAGAATCTCAAAGGGCACTTGTTCTCAGCAGAAGCTGGTGAGGAGAGGACCCAGGCCAGGTGACTTCAGGACAGTGCTGTCAGCAAATCAGTCCATGTCCCAGAAAAGCAGGGTGCTGTTTGTGGAAGAAAGGTTCAAAGTCAGCTTTAAAAAATCATACCCATCAAATGAATTTTCAGTGCTTGGAACGTAGACCTATTAGGATTTTTCAGGAGCTCTGAATTATCTCCCTTTTATAAGTGGAAACAGAAAAGTCAGCAGAGTTTTTAGGGAACTCAGACCACACTGTCACACACTGTCACCACAATGGCAACAGGGCAGTATCATCTGTTAAAACTCATTTAAAGTGATAGTAACCTCTGGTTTTGAAAGTTGACCGTACTTATCAATCCTTGATACAGGCAATTGTACAAAGAGTGAATTTAAACAGGACTCCCAAGTAATTCAAGTTCTTAAAATGCAGTTAATGTTTCAAGTTGGGAACACTCAAAACGGACAATTCTTAACTGTACGACTCCCGTTTTAAGCACAATAGTTTATTTTACTGGAGCTCCAGCCAAAGTTATGGTCAGAACAAGATGGAAACCTTTGGATGCTCTTAACTGATTACTAAGATTAAAAATATGTATGTATTTTCCATTGAAAATTGCAAGCTCCCCCAAATACCAGATTTAACTCCAAATAAAGCTAAGGCTGAGGGAAGAGTTAACTCCAAATCAGGTGCAGGAACCTTACTTTCTCTTTCCAGCCTCACCTGGTTCCCCATTTTACAGAGACAGAGAAAGTAGCTTGCTTATGGTCACAGGTCTAACATAAGGGCAAGACAAAATTCCCTCTCCGACCAGTCGACTCCCAAACCCTGGCTCTGACTCTCGTGCACTCTCACTGCCCTGCTCTTCGTTCGAGAATTCCCTGGTGGGTCTGAGAACTGCCTCTTTTACGTCTCTCAGGGAGGCACCACCCTCCCAGACGAGTAAGTGTAGCCTTTTGTTTATCTAAGATGGGAGTCGGCAAACCTTTTCTGTAAAGAGATACATAACATTTTCTGCTTTCTAGGCTAGATGGTTTCTGTTGTAATTTACTCAGCTCTGCTTGAAAGAAACTACAGTCGATAGGTGAATGGGTGTAGGTGGTCTGCAATACAATTTTATTTTCAAAAACAGGAGGCAGGCCAGGCCCCTAGATTTTAAGACAGTTACTTCCAGAGTCCTTGAGTCCCCTGAGCCTCCTGCCTGAATGCCAGATAGAAACTTCTGTGTTATTTCACCATCTCTCTCTCTTTCCCTCTTTCTTGCTCTCAATTTCATTCTTTTTGGAAAAATCTAATTGTTTTCTCTTTTAAAAATGTCTTTTGAGTTAAATGCACAATTACGCAACCGCGGTTACATAACTTGCAGAGCGAGGCTCCGGCCAGGCCCAGCCAGCTGTGTTGTGCTGCTTTCTAATGCTCCCAGCTTTGCAGTTGTTTGTGGATTCAAACCCTGGCTTATGTATATGAAACTTCCAAGCCCATAAAAACGAACAACACCGCACCTCCTTATCACTCTCTCTCTTGCCTTCTGAGACAGCCCGCACTCTATGGAGTGTGTATCTAAAGTTTTACTAAAAACCCTGCACCTCTTGGTCTCTCTCCCTCTCACCTCTTGAGATGGCCCGCATTCTGCTTGTGGAATGTGTATCTTCTGAGCAGCTCTCCCTTCTGAGTGAGACGGACCGCACTCTGTGGAGTGTGTATCTCCCTGAATAAACTTGCTTTCACTTAAAAAAAAAAAAAAGTCTGGTTTATTTGATGTCCAGGGAGGGAAGCTCAAGGCTTCATAGCGTGCTTGGTGTGTTACCTCACTGTTTCTGTGCTCACCCTTTGTTACACTCTATTGAGTGATTATATAAGAAGAGGTGCCTTTATGCCAGGCATTACTGAATGTAGTAGGTAAAAGGAGCAACTTTGGAAACAGGTTAGCACGCCTGCGCATTTAATTTTAACAAATATTTACCAAGTATCCTCTATGAGTAAAGCATTGTGATTGGTGTATTGGGAACTCTGCAACCCTAGTCTTACTTGAAAGGCAGACCTTTTCTGTCGGAAAGCACAGGGCCTGGAATAAGCATCATCCTGCCTCTAGAATAATATATTCTTGGGAGTGGTTGTGTTAGAGCAGGCAGGTAGCTAGATATGATCAGAGAAAGGGGGACATGGACAAATGACAGAAAACCATACATGCTGTGAACAGGAGTCCTTGGACAGACCAAGAAAAACAGGATCCTCTGGGCTGATTAAAAAACCATATCTTCTGGGTTGATAAGTGTCCTGGAGGCAGAAGGGTGGGACAGGACAGGAATCCCCACCATCCGAATGTAACCTTTCAGTCATTATGACTTCCGTCCAAATGTAACCTTTTGCTTATGGTACCCCCATCCGATGTAACCTCTTATTCATTATGACCTGATCCAACTTCCCGATCAAGACTAAATAAGGATGAAAAATCCCTCCCCCCGCCCCAACCTGAGAAGGTGGAGCTGGGATGGAGATCAGGAAAGACGACCCCCAACCCCTCCCACCAATGAATATTTTGTCCATTCATTTGTACACTCATGTAACAAACTTGCCAAGGAAACTTGGAGCAGCCACCCGCCTGGGTCTGCCTGCTCTTTACTTGAGAGCGTACTACCCATCCCATAATAAATCCTTGCTTTGCTTTCTTAACCTCCGCTGTCTTGTCTCTGAATTCTTTCTGTGACAAGAAAAGAACCTCTCTCCCCTAACAGCTCCATGGGTTAAAGGCCTAGGAAATCACTTCCCTCCCTTCCAAAGGGTAAATGGCTTTGGTGAGAGCACAGAGGCCTAGAAGGCTCACTTCAAGCCTGGAGCCAAACGTGTGTGTGTGTGTGTGTGTGTGTGTGTGTGTGTGTAACATGCCAGGATTTTGCAGCAGAGTAGGGGCTAGAACTTGAACTTGGGAGTAATAGATGAAGGATATGTAATACAAGCTAAATTACACACATACTCACGTGCGCACACACACAGCAGTGAGGGGCAGAAAGGATCATAATTTCTTTTTCTCTTGAATCTGACTTCTTCCAGCCCTTTGTGAATGCCGTTACTGTACCAGGAATCGTATAGACCAAGTCTTCAACCATTGCTGAAGCTGCTGTCTCATTTTACTGGGACTCTCTCCAGAACTCTAATCCTCCATCACTGAAGAGCTGGCAGGGCCTAACCTTCTCCCACCCATGTGAGTAAGTGAAATAAAAACCATTCACTTTTAGCAAACTTAACTTTACGGTGATGTTGCCAGAACTCGGCCTCCGTACCGATTACCAAATTAAGACTCAAAGACAGAGTTTTGGATGAAGTAGGAAAGGCAGCTTTAGTTCTTTGCCAAGCAAAGGAGGTCCCAGCAGGCTAATGCCTCCGAGACTGTGAGCCCCCCTGGAGAGAAGGTAAAGGGTTTTATAGTAAGAGTTCAGTGGGCAGCACTGGTTTCCATAGACATCAGCAAATGGCTGCAATGTTCTTGTTTTTGCAGATGCAAGGGCCCCCTTCCTTCTGCTGGGTTTGTTGTTTATCTTCAGCTTTGGGAATTTCCTAATATTCTTGTGTCTAGAACAAAGGGTGTTTAGGAAGGGGGTCTGTGGAAAAGTGCTCCAAAGAAAAACTTGTTGGGGGAGAGTATAGCTCAGTGGTAGAGTACATGCTTAGCATGCATGAAGTCCTGGATTCAATCCCAGGACCACTGCTAAAAAAAAAACAAAAAAACTAACAAAAACAAACAAACAAAAAGTGTCCTATTTAAAGCCAGGTTGATACATGTTTCTAGCACTGAGGCAGGCTGAGATCTAGAACCTCTTGCTGCAGCACCCGCCCAGGCCAGGACCTGCATGACAAGCAACAAAATACGAAGAAACCACAAGGCACTAAAAACAAATGCATACTTACACAGTTGGGCCGAGTTATCTTGTTAGATACAGAAAACAGAAGCCCAGCTGCCACTTCTGAGGTGTCGGGGGCAAAGGCATGGCACTGCACATGATCTCTCATGTGCAGCACCATGAGGGGGTTGGGCAGACCACCCAACCAGCCCCTCATCCAGCCCAACCCTGATGGGCAAAAGCAAGAGAAAAGCCATTTAAACTTTTGAACAGTTAAGCAGTTACAATTATCAGATGGTCACTGATGACAGTGAAATACAAAATAGCTTCTTTTCATATTTTCTGACTTCAAAATTCCGGATAGATTTGTTGAGCCAAACTTCTTTTGCTCAACACCATCCACCATCCCCAACTCTTCAGTGTTGCCTTCAGCACGACTGGGTGAGCCTGCTGGTTGGTTAACCCAGCAATGGATATATCCCTTTGCATTTGATCACTGCAATTTCAGCAGTGGCTCTTATACCTATTTCAGTTTTAATAATTTGGAAAAAGTGGATCTTGTATGTATGTGATAAGAGACTCTATGCTTGGTTGGCAACTTGGTGTTAAAAAATGAAGAGAGAAGGAGCATTTGAGTACTTGAACATAGGTGTTTATTAGCCAATTTCTGTTCCTCTGCCAGTCTTCTCCAATTAGCAAAATTTCTTTACTTCTGATTTCTCCTGCTCCTCACATATCTCTTTGTCTTGTGTTACCAAGAAAGGGCAGATGCCCCTCCTATCTGGTAACAATCAACACTAAGTAGTAGTGTCACTAAAAGAAACAGTAGATTAAAGCCTCAATAAGACAATTTTTTTAGTTTAAATAGGTTTTTGCCAAACTTCATGGGCCAAAACCATTTCTTCGAACTGGGCCTGCTGCTAAAGTTTGAAATAACCTTGCGCAAATTGTGTTCACATTGTTTTTGTTTCCTTAAAGTGCAAAAAAAAGTTAAAGACATTAAGACATCTTTGAGGCAGTCTGAATGTAAACTTCTTTGAGATTTTTATGAATGTTCTCATTTTAAAAAAAATTGTCTTAAGCACAGATTGTATAGCCAGTGTGTTAAATAACTTGATGAGACTGAGCATTTGTATAACACTCAGTTTAGTTTTCATAGAAATCACTTTCCCTTTCCTCCAAATAAAGCAACAACTTAACATTTAATTCAATCGTGCCATTGAAATCCTAGGTTCACATGAATGATCAGATTTTGGAGCAAAGCAGGGAAGACTGTGCCCAAAACTGAACGTTATGTAGACATGAGGGTCATAAGATTTTTTTCCTTTTTTCTTTCTTATTAAATTTTTAAGTCAAATATATCATATAGAGAAAACTGCAAAAATCATAAGTGTACATCTCAGTAAATAGTCACAAAAGGAACAAAACAAAATAACCACCACTGGGGTCCAAGAATAGTAACAATATCAGAGCCTCGCAGCCCTGGCTTTGTGCATCCTCTCTGTCACTGTCCTCTTCGTCCTCACCTCAAAAGACTAGTGTCTTAACTCCTAATGCCACACAGTCTTTTTTCCCTGATTTGGAATTTGTAAGTGAATTACACAGTCAGAATATTTTTACAAAGGAAATTCAGAGGTGCACGTTAATCTGGCAAATGAGTTAAATGGTGGTTATAGGTAAAGAAAATTTCTCAGGTAATGCTCCCCACCCCAGTTTACTCCAATAAATGTAAATGATAAATGCAAAACACACAGCAAGAAGTTAGCATTTTTAATAGTTGAGGGACACTTTTAAATCCCAATCCCAGCACATGTAAGGCTGCAGAGAAAGGACTCTTCTCAGAGTTGAATAGCACTTGGCAGATTGTATCAGAATATCAAAAATATTCAACCCTTGATCTGGTTATTCTACTTCCAGAAATTTACTTCAAGGAAACAATCAAATATGTGTAAATTAGAGACAGGTATCTTTAACATAATATTATGTATAAAATAAAGAAAAAGATAAATCATGGGCATGCAAAAAAAGTAAACAAATACTTGAGGAAGGACCTGATGAACTTTTGTGATATATTGTAAATTAACAAAAAAGAAAAAGAAAAAAGAAACAGGGTATAAACCTGTGTGCTGTGTGTAGGGATGCTAAGAAATTGTGTTTCACTCAATATTTGGCCAAAATCTGCAATTTGCCTTGACCTCGGCCTCAGCATTTGGAAAGCTGAATGGCTGAATTTTGACTACAGTGGCATTTCTGGCATTTTGAATTTATGCATGATAAATAAAAAAGTCTCATAATTTACTTGGTTATATTTTACATAACTTTCCCAGGCTGAATAATGACCCCCAAAATATCTCTGGAACCTATGAATGTTACCTTATATGGCAAAGGAAAGTTTGCATATGTGATTTAGTTAAGGATCCTGAGACTATTTTGGATGATCAGGGTGGGCCCTAATGCAGTCATAGGTATCCTTATAAGAGGGAGACAAAAGAGATTAGAACACAGAAGCAGAAGGCAGGATGACCACTGACGCTGCTAGCTTTGACAACTCAGGGGCTAGGAGCCAAGGAATGCAAGGAACGCTGCTCCAGAAGCTGGAAAACACAAGGAAATGGGTCCTCCCCCAGGGCCTCTGGAGGGAGCTGGCTTTGCCCAGCCCTCAGATACTGATCAGTGAAACTGATTTCAGCCCTCCTGCCTTTAGAATTGGAAGAGAGTAAATGTGTACTGGGTTAAACCACCAAGTTTGTGGTAATTTTTTACACTGGTCATGGGCACTAAATACACTAATCAGTGTAAGCAGGAGTTCAAGTTTGCCAAACAGTACATGCTGTCACTGGTCACGCACTTTGTAACTTCTTCTGGTTTATTGTTAGTATCTAAATATTCACGTTCAAATAACAGAAAGCTTCCCCTCCACCCCCATCTGCATCTTGGAATAAAAACTTCTCAGTTGCTTGTCATCTTGGAAACCTTCCAGTTTCAGTTGTAATGTAAGTGGATAGTCATTCTATTGCAAAAATAAGATGCAATAGTAATGATATTTATGAAAGCTATCAGTTTTTTTTAAATGATCATTTTAGCTGGATGATATCAAACTTGGTTTGCATTTACTTGCTTGGATTTTTCCCCACGTTTTGAAGTTACACAGATGTACCCAGATCTCATAAGCACAATCCAAATTGATCTTCCAGGCTCTGGCTTTACATTCTAGCTGCTTGTTGGGTACCTGAGCTACATGTCACGTCTGATCAGGAAGCTCTGGGTTTGAAAATTGAGAACCTGCATATTTGTTTTAGGTGGACCATGTAATATGAGAAAAAAATAGAAACATTTACATAAAAGTCCAGATTTTAACTTAAACAGCAGAAAACCCAAAGGGTGTTTTGTCCAGCCTGTTCACTGAAATCACCCAGGGAATTCAAAACAAAAGAAAAGAGAATAAAACAAACATTCTGATTCACTAACAGTGGTCTGAGCCCAGATACTGGCATGCATGGAAAGTTCCTCCAGTAACTCTAATGTGTGGTCAGCTGTCAGAACCACTGAAGCGGCTCTGGCTCTGTTTCTTCCTGGTGCTTAAAGTTGGAGTGACATCCACATTACTGGAAAAGTTCTAGAAATGCGAACTCACACCAGTAAATCAGAATCTTTGGAGACAGGGCCCAGCAATCTGTGTTTCGAGTCTGTTGGGTGATTTTGAGCCAAACTCAAGTTTGAGAAGCACTGCACTACAGCATAGACACAACTTACCTCTCTTCTTTAGTTCAGTCTATTCACTCAATTACATTAACTACCTAGTTGTTAGTTTACATTTTAAGACCTCCTAATTGAACTCATTATTATTTCACCCAGTCAAGCCCGTTTTCTTGAATTTTCTGTTTCTGATTATGACAAAACAACACCAACCAAACATCAGGCATTTGGACTCTTTCCCTTTTTCCTGTAAAATTATTAATTTTATTCATTGAAATAATTATTACTTTCATCTTTCCAGTGTCCTGATATTTTAGGTCTGGGTTTTAAGGACCACATAGCTGTAATATTTTTCAGTCCAGTCTAAGAGTCCGCCTATAACATGGATGTTTAGTGCATTCCTATCTAGTTCTATCTGTTGTAATGACAGATGTACTTTCTGTTTCCTGTCTATCTTTTGTCAACTAGGATTAAGTTTGGTTGCCTGTCATGAAAAATGCAGAACAATACTCAAGATGGAAATGGATTTCTCTATCACATAAATAGACATTGTAAACTGGTCATCTGGGGCATGCATGGGGACAGAGCTGAAAGATACAGACGCTCCTTCAGCTCACTGGTCCAGCATCCATGAACTGACTCCATGATTATGATGATCCTAAATTAAATTAAAAAGTTAAAACAATACCATGTGATCACCAGGATTATGATACACACAATCTCTCTCTCTCTCTCTCACACACACACACACACATCTGGTATCTACATCAATAA
The DNA here is from genome assembly GCF_048564905.1 of Vicugna pacos. Lineage (NCBI taxonomy): Eukaryota > Metazoa > Chordata > Mammalia > Artiodactyla > Camelidae > Vicugna > Vicugna pacos. Next base: position 14,493,131 of record NC_132996.1, read on the forward strand.
AGCATCCAACACACAGATGCATTTTTGAGAAGACAATTAAAAATCCACTGGGCTCAAGCTCAGTGGGGTAATCGGATGAGTTATTGACATCCACCTTAACATATGGATTTTAGTCCCTAACTTTTACTGCAAAACTTCTTTCCAGTAAGAACATTGTCCTATCTATTAACTTATTTATGCGAAGATTGGTTCAGGGGCCCTCATGTCCCAGCCCACGTATAACCGGCTGAGAAGGCAGCAGTGACTACAAGAGGCACTTCCTCTTTACCTCTTGTCCCTTATACGATTGTAAAATAAAAGGCCCTGCAGATTCTGGTTTCTCCAAAAGAAAGGCTTATCCCAGTCTCAGGGGCAGTGGAGATTTCCCTGTCAAATCAGTTTCCCCCGAGGGTGAGTGGATGTGAGGACAGACCGGCTCAAGAGGAAGGAGGAGCAGGTTGCAGGCTGACCGGGTCTGGTAGGTGGCCAGTCTGCCCGGGCCGTGCACGCCCTGTGTTCCCGGATTGGGGACCGGGAAGGGGGAGGCACAGCCTCATATTGTGGGGGTCCCGCAAGCTCACAGAGCAGGTGAACACCCACATCAGATATTCCAGACACATGGCTACAGGGAAGATTCTATTGCCATAAATGGAAAGAAAAACCAAAATGCGCATTTGACATGCTCTTCATACAGAACAACACGAGGAGGTTACATGAGCGAGGAAGGAGCTGCAACACGACGGGGGGCCCTTGGTCTGCGGCCCCGCGGAAGGACCCTCGGGGCCGGAGTCCCGGGCGCCCGGCCGGGCCCTCCTCACGCGCGGCCGGGGCGGACGGAGGGCCTGACGGGGAGAGGGGCCCGGCCGTCCCCGCACCTCCAAGCGAGGGAGCGCCTGGCGGCGTCCACGAAGCTCGCGCTCCCGCTGTCGCAGTCCGGGAACCGGCCGCGCGGCGCCGAGGCCGCTCCGCGTGCAGCGCGGTGGCCCAGGGGCGGTGGCCGGGCCCCCTCACGCGCACGAGCAGGAAGCCGCCCCCGCCGGCGCCCCGCAGCCCGCGCGCGTCCGTCCTGAGCCCGGAGGCCTCGCGGGCGCCGGCGGCCCCGCCCCGCGCGCCGCCACGGCCGGCTGCCAGCGGTGCTTGCGCGAGGGGGAGCCCCGGAGCCCCGGGCAGCGACGCACCGCGGCGCCCCGGCGTCCGAAGGCCCGGCCAGGCCGGCGAGCCGGTACCTCAGACCCCGCGCTTCGTCCCGCAGCCTCATGTGCCGACTGCTGACCTCGCTGTTGGATGAAACGCTCCCTGTGGAGAGGGGAGAGAACATTCCAGCAAAATCTGTCTTAAACATAGTTGTCTCTGCAGGGGAGGGTCCACCCAGGGTGTCACTGGAAAATAACCTTGTGATTCAAAGGTCCTTTCTGACTGGAAAGCATTGAGTTCCAAAGTTGTCAGCATGTCTGGGGAAGCAGATAACTGGTTACCATGAGAAAACCTCCCTAGAAATTCAGACATCATCAAGGAGGGGGAGGTCATAGTTCCTTGTGATCTAAAAGCCTGGACACCTGGGCGTCGATCACCTTTAAGACCAGGGCAGTGTGATTACCTCCGCCTCCCCCACCCCTGCTCAGGGGACAAAAGTGCATCTTAGACTAAAGGACTGGTGATGGCCCTACCAGGAGTGCTGCGGTATTCCAGCTAGATTAGCAAATAGACACTGAAGAAACAAAACCTAGAAAAAACAAAACCTCTTAAGAGAGGTTGCCTTGTAAGAATTCTCTGCCTTTGCTGTGTGTTTCCGACCTGAGGGCTCTCCTTCCACTTCCTGCTACTTCACCCCCCGGGGGTAGGTTCATCTCGGAGCTCTGTGTAGGGTCATCAGCCACCAGTTTGCTTTCTTGTGGTTGTTCCCAAATTCCTGGTTTCTGCATTGAATTTTGGGGCCAAGTAGGGTTTTTTTCTGATTTAGTCATTGGGAAAGCACATCATACATTCAATTGCTCAGAAACATTCAAGCAGATACATTTCAGCTCTTAGTAACTCCACTTAAACTTTGACTTGGAATATCCTGGATTAGGAGTCAGTTTTGTAGGACTCGGGGAACAGCTGACATTGTATGTGATGATATTTCTAAGGCTCAAGGAGCCATTTTTGGAGCATGTACTTTTGCATTACATAAATTATTTATCGAATTTATAAGTAATTGGTGAAGCCTGAATCTCATCTATGCCTGTGCAGCTCCATGATTTTGTCCCGATTATAGTGACTCTATGACCTAGTATGTCTGCACATGCCTATTTGCAGGCTGTTCCTCTGAACAAGGTGAAGGAGGAAGAGGGGAAGACGGTCTATAGGAAACCATTCCTGAAGGACCTTGCAGGGCGGCCACAGCGATGGGGTGACACTCACCTCAGAAGCAGTTGAGCTGGTCCATCAGCTCAGTGATGGGCGGTGCGCGGAGTTCCGGCAGCAGAGGCCGAGGCACGTGCCGCTGTGCTGACTCACTCCTGCAAGGGGGACGATGGGTTAATCTGCCTGCTGCCCAGGACTTTTTGTTACACAGCGTTTAAGGAGAGTCAGCATCCTTCAGCTCAACCGTCTTCATCAAAATCCCATTCTGCACGATCATGGGCTAAATTCGTGCCATTTTTGAAATTTTAACTTATTCTTCTTGGCATGATTCCACTTCCATTTCTCACCTAATTCCTGGGAAAACCTAGTTCTTGCACTTCTATGTGTTTATGATTTTTAAATCTAACTTCAGAAATAACTGGCTTTTTAGAAACTTTTGCATTGAACTTCACAATACATACCTCCCTCAGCCACAGGAGCAAAAAATGCTAATTTCAGTTTTCAAGGATAACAGGAAATCATATTCAGCCACACATACGACATACACCCAGGCAATGTAGGGTCATGTAGTAACTGATATCGTCACTTTGTTAAATGTGCTTGATCTTTCACAGCCCTCACAGTGCCCCAGTCGGCAACAGAAGAACAGACTTCCCATTTCATTTTGTCTCCCAATTCCTGTCAAGAAAAATAAAAAGCTTAAGATTAGACTTCTTTTTAAAATAGCCCACCGGTCTGTGGGCTGGGGAAGACTTCAGAAGAGTTCCAACCACCACCGCCAGAAAGCAGTCTGGGAAATCCATTTTCCTTCTCCTCCCTGAAGAAATTTCCAGCACAGCATATTGACAGAATCTAAATTCTTGAAAACTTAACAATCCTGAGTGTGAAATAGAGTGAGAAAGAGAGAGGGGGAGAGAGAGTGAGAGGGAGAGAGAGAGGGAGAGAGGGAGGGAGAGAAAGACAAGGGCAGTGACTCTGTTTTGCTGCTGCCCTCAGCTCTGTGTACATTGGTCTTACCTAGGTCTGGCCCCTAAAGGGTAACATGCCCCAAACTAAGGACAGCTCAGACGTAAAATATCCCCAACAGGAAGTGCAAATATACATGAGCTTTCCCCCAATGCCTCCCATTGCGCAATTGGAGACCAAAAAAACTGAATGACAGTCCGTAAGTTGTACCTTTATGCTGTTTACAGACAAGCTACAAAAGGAGAGTTTGAGACAGGAGTGTTCCCTGGGGAATCTGCATAATCACAGTTCCATAAAGCCTGCTCACCCGTGATTTGGATGGTTTGAAATTTATTTCTCTTATTTCCAACTAGGGGAGACTCCCCCCTTAAATGCAAGACATGAAGAAATGTAGGGCTGGTACCATCTGATGGAAGTCAAAGGTGTGAGCTTCAGATAATATATTTTCAGGCAATTGCTCCGTTCTTACCTGGAGCAGCTCCACATCTGGTTTGTAGCACATTTCCATGAGTTCTTTATGGATTGCTCTGAGGTCTGTCCTCTTCCCAGTCATTTCCTCTTGCCTTTTCTGATCTGCAGACACGTCTCTTGGCCTTCTCTTAGAAGGCTCTCTAGGTAGTAATCTTCTTCATCCTGGAGATCTAGAGGGAGCATCTGATACGTTTTCCTGATCGTGTCTCTGTAGCGATACACATAATACTGTTGGGAGATGGTTTAGAAAACATTTAGTTTTCTTTGATTCATGTCCGCTTCCAAGGAGCTATATTCATCCTCAATTCATTTCCTCCCTCTTCTCAGAAACAAAATTCATTCCTCTTTCATTTTCATTCAATTGTGTTCCGTTCTTCCCTACTGAATCCAGAGCCAAACACACCCCTTCCTCACACCACTTTCTTCTACTTCAAGAGTTTGTGAGACGCCTGGAGAAAAGCTTTGATGGGTCGTTTCTTTCATATGCATCCTGTCAAATCTGAATGACCCCATGCAAGCGACTGAAATTTATGGGTGATTCACAGGCTGTATGCAGCCTCCTCATTTCAGTCTCACTGTGTAAATTTGTCTCTCATCTCAAACCTCCCAACTCCACAGGCTGACGTTCTCTCTTTGCAGCCTCGGTCCAGTTTACTCTCAGAGGTAGAAGCCGTCAGCAAAGATCTTCCTAAGATTCTCACCCACCTGCCCTCAGGCAGATGTCCATCCTCGTAGCCCTTTCCCCCTGCCCTCCTTTCCTCTATGAACGGGTTTCCACCTCCCCTCTAGGGCCACAGGCTCCTTCCCACCATGTCCGGAAGGTCCTTGGTCCTCACCCCCTGCATGTTCCCTCGCAGCGTGGATGGAATCGCTCACTCTCTCTCTCACTCTGCAACTCTGACTTTCTCTTTCCCCTTTTGTTTTTGTTTTGTTTTTAACACATCTCTTTTCCTCCTACTTGAACCGATATCATTCTCTAGTTAGTGAGCTGCCACTTTTCACCATGACCGTCTCACTCCTCAAACTGCTGTTCATTTTCCGTTGCATCACCTGGGCTCGGGTACTAATCAGACTGAAATACTCATGGTTCTCAGGGTTCTGCCCTTCTCTTTCTAGAATGTATGACGTACCGAAATATCAACCTGAAATAATCCATGGATTTTTAAATACCTATTTGAACTCCAGAATTGGGATGGATCTTAAGCCTGAGAAACTTCCCCGAGACCCTGAATCCTGCTTGTGGAATTGTCCCCTTCCCTCGAGGTGCCTCCACCTTAGCACTTGTTGCACATCCCCTAGTGGCTCTCTTGTTGTAGTTACTGCCCCATTAGAGTCTGAAACCCCGCGAGGCTGCGAGGGTAGGCTGCAATGGTGGAAGGAATATGTATTTCCTGGTGATCAACCCACTCTCAGAATTTCGCGGCACGTGATGATTTCACCTCGAATTATTATTAACAGATACGTTTCTGGCATGTCTGTGTCAACCTCTTGCAAAGAGAAATACGTTCGCGTACTTACCATCCAGGGGTCAGTTCCTCTGCCAACTGTCGTGAGATTTTGTTCGATTTCTTGTATCTTTTCCCATGAAGATCTCATTTGGTTGGCCAGCTTCTCCTGTAACGAAGAGAACTATGAATTTCAGCACCAGGAAAGCAGACAGATGGGGGTTTCAGAGCCCGAACGATGGGTGTCCCAAGGCGTTAGCTGCCGGTCCTTGCGGGAGACCGGACGGGCCGGAACGGGCCGCCACGCTTCCCTGCTCTCCCCCAGAGACGGCAGCGTCAGGCGGCGCCGCGCTGCAGAGCCCCGGGCGGCAGGCGCTCCCCCCCCGGAGGAGCCGGGCGGCCGCGCTGCCCTCCCGCCGGCCGCGGGCCCTCGCGGCCTCGCTGCCCCCGTTCCCCCGCGGCCTCGTCGGTGGGCCAGCGTGCGTGCGCGCGCCCTGCGCTCCCGGGAGCCGCAGCAGAGCCGACAGAGCGGGCTCGTGTCGGCTTCACGGAAGACCTTGCTTGCGCTCCTCGGAGCTCAGGCGCTGCCGGAGGCCGGCTCTCCTGGGACGGACGCCAGGTTCCTCGGAAGGAAGTTGCTTCGAGGCGTCTCTCCTCTGACCGTTGCCTGCACACGGGGCAACTGGCAGGCTCTCCGTTCGCTCCCAGAAGAGACAGGGGCAGGACCAGCAGAAGCTGGGCCCGCAGCCTGTGGTCCCCGGGTCTAGAAGGTAGTTGAGGCACACGGCGCAGGTGAGTTCCTCCTGGAAGGTTCCTGGGATGCCCGAGTCCATGCTCCTGAGGGGAGAAAATGAGGAGTTTATTCCTCTGCCCGAAGGCAGACGAGGCCTAAGCAAATTTGGACTCAGGCTCCGACTCAGTAACGCGCTGCGTCTGGGGCAGAAGAGGCTCTGACACATTTTGGCTTTGACACAAATGGAAAAGCGAGACGCAAGGAGGGCTCCCAAGCGCTTCGGAACGTTTTCCCCGCTGCCCGACCAGCACCGTCTGCTTCCTGTCCCCTTAGCTGCTACCTGAGGTGGGGCCTTAGGTTTGCTGAGGTCATTTTCCTGCAGACAGCTTGAGCTTCAGGAGCTTGACCGACTTCAGAGCTCCAGGTGGTGGGTCCTAAGTGTTCTAAAGGCACCGGTCACAATGCCCAGTGCCGGTCGCGGGGCACAGGACACCTGACTAAGGGTGCGTTTCGTTATTTCTTGTAGTTGACAGGCCTTTTCCTTGGATGTCCTTTTTCATCTCAGTCTGAATCCACACCCACAAGCACTTTGTGTTTCCCAAAACCTTCCTGAATACATTCAGAGTTCATGAACAGGAGACTAAATGCCGTCACGTTGGCTCCCGTTCTAACCAGAATCTACTGGCATGAATACGCTCATCAGCTGCATTTTCCCTCCTGTTCTTGTTTTCTCTACCACACTCATGAATCAAACCAAACCTTAAAGAGAACATATACCGGCGTCTCCACTCTCAGGGTAGCCTGAAGTAGGCACTGCATATGGAGGCAAAGAGTCCTAAAAATCGTTTTAGGTTCTACATCAAACAGAAAACTGTGAGACGCCAGGCACCCGCTTTCTGAGTCTTTTCCGTGCACGGAAATTACTAAGAGATGAGTGAAGCCAGAGAACTAACAGTAATCACCGTATTAATTCCAACTCGCATGCCAAGACTAGATGACAAAATGGAAATGGAATCACTTCCAGTAAGTGGGCAAACAAGGTTATTTCAATGAAACCACCTCAGTTTTCTGGTAAAATTAGGAAATTTTGTTTTTGTTTCCCTCAGGAGGGTCACAGGAGCTGCTCCAAGATGAATGGTGTACCCACCTAAGGAGAGGCGGACGACTCTATTGTGGGGAAGGCAGAGGACAAATCCAGCCCGGGGATTAAGGCTTCCAGGTGCGGGAGCGGCAGCTTTCAGAAGCCTCCACAGCCAGGTGAGCTCTGAACACTCGCTCTCAGTTCTGGAGAAAAATGAGTTTGGCCCCTTGAGTCTCCTTATATGGAGCCTCTGAAGACCACGCCCACGTATTCAAAGCCTTTTGTTGGGTGTTAATATGAGTGATTAGATTTCCTCAGACCTAGGACGAGATTGATTTAACACCTTGGCTTATCTGCATAAACACATCTCTGTGACCCTTGTCTCATCAAGAGCCACTGATTGGACCACAAACGCCTACCCTCACATGGGCCTTGTTATCTGAGTTTCTGGATATCAAGGATTTTTATTTTTAATTTACCAAAGAACTTGGAAAGTTTATCAGTTAAGGTGATTAATAAATTTCTTTGAAAACATGGAAATCTGTTTGCTGAGATTTGTTTAAATACTTTTTGTCATGAATAAAGTGCTTTATTTTATTAATTGGTGGATTTTTGAATTTTAAAGCAAGACTTCAATGCAAGAACACTTGAGGCCAGCATGGAGATTTCTCCTTCCCCTCACCCACCCAGTATATAATACAAAGAAGAATGTAAACGATATTTACTAAGCATTTTTGATAATTGCTAATTATTGGGAAACCTATAAAAATGTGTTAAGTTTATTCTTCTTGAAGAAATTCAAAAACATATATATTCACCGTCTTTCCTCTGAGGGTGGTCTGCCTTCAGTGACTTGACTGCACAAAATAAAGTAGGGAAAGTGAAACGTAACTTTCAGTGAAGAAATCCGGCTCAGAGTTCCATGACCAAGTGATCAAGGTTAATGTCACCAGTGATGTCATGTGGGGACTCTGACTTGATGTGAAGAGTAGGGCGCGTCACCACTGTGGTCTTCCTCCCAACAGTTTATAAGCCCAGTCTAGTCATACAAATATAAGAAAACTCAAAATTGAGGACATTTACAAAAATGCCTGACCACTACTTCTCAAAAATGTGAAGTTCATGAAAACCAAGGAAAGACGGAGAGGACAGTAAGGAGACATGCCCATTACTGCAGTGTGGTATGTAGATTGCATTCTGGGGCAGGAAAAGGACTTTAGTAGAAAAACAAATGAAATCTGAGTAAAATCTGGAGATCAAGAGTAGAGTGTCCCAATCTGGGTTCTTAGTTTTGACAAACATACCATGAAAATGCAAGAAAATAGCATTAAAGAAAATTAAAACTGGGTGAGTGCTACATCCTTTTGGAACTACCTCTGCAACTTTTCTACACATCTAAAAAATGTCCTAAAATAAGACTAAAAGCTTACTAAAAATAATTGTCAATAATTAACTGGTCAAGGAAACTGTTTCACGCATACAGTGCAATATTCAGTAGAGGTTGAAAAGAAGACATTCTCTGTAGGTACTAACTAACAAGTTACATGATGTATTTATGTAGTGAAAAAGGCACATTTAAGGAATATATTTATAGTATAACCGTACTTTTGCAAACAAGTCCACATAAACTAATGATACTGTCACAGGTGGCGTGTGTGGCGTGTGGAAGCCTGATTCGGAACTGCGTCTCTGAAATCCCATAGCTGGTGTTGCTTTCCTTCTCAGTTCTGCTCTGTGTCCTACTTTCCGAGGTCCTCGCCGCTCTCCCATGCTCCCTGGGGAAAACTAGCCTACACACCTGGAGACGTGAGTGGATTTGAATCTTGTGGACACGGGTGGCCGTCGTCCTGCAGTTCCTGCACTGAGTCCTTCAGCACATACCTCTGTGACACCGGAGGGGGAAAATCACCCAACGACTCGGGGTGAAGGGGCACAGGGCATCATACGCACTGCAGGGAACATTGGGCTGCATACATCTTTTCCAGTTAGTGTTTTCGTTCCCTCAGATAAATACCCAGAAGGGAAATTGCTGGATCGTATGGTAGATGAGGGTCACATGGCGGTCATGCCCTGTGACATTGAAACTTTAAAGATTTGATATACTTTGGAAACATTTTAAATGCATTTTTTAATGGAGTACTCTTTCTTTTAAACCACAAAAATTTTACTGTCTGAAATTTCTGAAGATGCAGTTTTATTTTCTCTATCAGTGTCATTCTGTTAAGATATGATTGCATTACTATTTTCTGTCTGTAATGGAGAATTTGTCCAGCCCATGAATTCTGAAGCTAGCCTATTTCACGTTTCTGTTAGGTAGTATCCCCCGTTTTTCCATCTGATTACCCTTACATTTAATGAGACTTTTAACAGTGGAATAGCATGTTTTTGTACATGACCTTGTACATCTCTTAATTTACTCAAACAGATACATTTCCAGCAGGTAGGTCTTTGCTACTTGTTTGGAATTTATCTGTACATGCTATAGACATGAACCTTCTTCTAACAAGTCACCTAGATGGAAAGGCCAATAGTGGGTTCTGAGTTTTAAAAAGAAAAGTGTCAGATGTGGTGAGTCCCTACAACAAGATGGCCTCGTTTAGGCCAGAAGGTTTAGCAATAATTCCACGAAGGAGATTTTAAAACTGAGACTTGAAGGGCCATGGTTTGTAAGAGGCACAGCAGGGAGAAGGGAATTCCAAGTCTGCCCGTGAGATGAAACCTGTGCTCTTGCCTTAACCCATTAAGCTGGGGAAACACACCCAGGTCTTCTTTTATCTCCAGCCACCCTCAAAATCAAGCAAAACACCAAGACATAGAATAAAGAGGGCACAGTGTTCTAAGAGAGATTATTTTTATTTAAAGAAAATGGAAACAAATTTATACACTTAACATATCAACCCTTTAAAATCAATCAGTACATCTCACAAAGGAAAGTGAAGCTAAAGAAAATCAAGCAGGCACTAGCTTCGTGATCCCAGTTATTGACGTCCTGATGCCTGTGGTCGGATTTCTGACTTGTCCCAGATTACGGGTGTCCAGAGCAAAGAAAAGGCTTGAGAGGAGACGAGAAGGAGCATGAGAGAAAACTGCAGATGAGAGAACGCCTGGCCACATTGACAAAGCTCACTACACCACCTTCATAATCCAGGAACACCCCCACATGGCCCAGAGGCCTTTTGGCGTATTGAGGTAGCAGTGGGGAGGAGGTAAAGAGATGGCACTGGTTGTTCTCTTTGATACAGAAAAGGAGAAAAATTCCTTCTGAGTCGACCACCATGTCATTCTTCCTTGTCCAAGAATCATTACAAAACCCAATCGCCCAGTTAGCACAGTCTGCCACATCCACCTCCCAGTAGTGTTGACCGGAAGTGAATGACTCAGCTCCCCACGCAAGAAAATATTTAGATCTTGTTGGATTGTTGGCGACATCAGGACGATCAGACAGCAGACGTCTCAGATCTTCAAACAGAGGGACTTGACAAGTGACTGTTTCATTATCCAAGGCAACATACACTGCAAGAAGAAAGGGAAATTGTATTAATGGTGTCATAAATTTACGACGGACGTGAGCTTTACATAGTGTCTGGGTTTCCTAGCTCATTACTAGAAGTAGGAGACAGAACAGCAAGAGAGATCTAGAAAGTCCAGGGTTACTGGTCTGTCCTCATAAAAAGAAGATTTTAACGAGACAAGATGGAAAAAAAAATCATGATTTTTAAAAATATACATAAGGAAGAGGCATATTGCTAAGTTTTAGCCATGCTTTTCCCTGGAACATTTGAAATTGGCATTTAATTAAAACTTCACAGTCAGAAACAAAAGTAGCCTGGCCACCTCCTCAGAAAACATACAAGAAAAATAATAGTAATAATAACTCCCAAGGAGCTTTTCTTTTCCTAACGTAAGGACTTTCCCCTAAAGCCTGCAAAGCTAAAATATAATGAAAGAAAAATTCACAGTTTTTGAAGTGGTTCCTTTGTGAGAATTTTCTGCCAGCATCCCTTGAAAAGAAAAGGGAGAAATCTAAGGAAATGAGTTGTCAGCTTACTTTGCCAATGTTGCACATGAACTGTGTATAAAATTCCATATTATGTTTTTAATAAAATTGATCATAATGTATTTTTATATCATGTGAATAAAATGCGTTCTTTGTAAAGTGGATGTATTACAGAGAGTTTCATAAATCAAGTTAAAACTCTCCAAGCATCTCACAAGCAGTGATAACTCACCTAGAACCTGGAATGTACTGAATGTGCATGCAGATTCCTGCTCCATGTGAACAGTCAACACTGCACCCCTGTGAGCTGCAGGCTCATCTTTCCCTATTGTTTACCGTCCAGAAACCTGTTTACAATCTATCATAAGCGGCTTTTCCCCTCAGGTAACATATATATTATTCTTCTATAAAGGTAACCTTGGTTATAAAAGTTCCAGCGAAGAGCCCACAGACTGAGCGATGGGGAAGGGTAACCCACGGGAATCTAACAGAGGAGAATGTGCAGCTCTGTCACCCAGCGGCTGCCTGTTACCTTGGAATTGGTCGAGCCAGTTTATCAGTCCGGGCCTGGGACATGAACCGAGCTCTGGGACTAGAGGCTGGGGCATGTGCAGCTGCGCTGACTCACTCCTGCAGGAAGAACACTTAGTTACTCTTTTTGAGCTCAAAGTTTTCATGACAATGATTAGATTTGCATCCCCCCCCAAGACGCTTCATTGAAAGCCTCATAATTAGGTTCAGGGCCATGAGGGTGACGCCACCAAGTGGGGACTGAAGCAAATCACAACTTATTTCATGGAAAATAAAATCCCGTCCCGTCTCCTAACACAGCAATTGCAGCGACCAATTCAGGTTCCTCGTGACTGAATCTGATTCTTCTCAGCCAACCACTTGCCTATGCAAAATGGTTTGAAATGGAGGACTTTGGAGAAAGGCAGTTTGATCTGTAACCCACACTAGTCACCACTGAAATGCTCGGTGTCTGCGTGACCACAGCTGGGGCAGAGGAGCTCTGCCGGGGCAGTGGCCCTGCTTCCCAGGACCCCGTTCACAAGGTGCACCCTAGGATCTTTCCTTTTCAAGGTGCCGTGTGCGACACCTGGAAACCCAACCCCCGATGGCCCTCTTTATGCCTGGGCTCTCCCTGCATCCACCTTAGTTTTTCTCTGAAACTCCTAATTCTTGCCCATAATCGCGTCAGGACTTTGGGCACATGCTCACTGCGTTTGCATGTCTAATCAGGAATGAGAGTTGTTTTCATGCCACCTTTGCACAGAACCCTGCGTAAGCGCCCTCCCTCACTCCACCTGAGGCAAAACAATGAAAGAAACTCTAACTTCTGAGAAAGGGAAACATAAATACATTACGAAGGAGGTTCTACATCATGATAACTTGTGCTCCTGTTTCAACATCAACTGACTGATCACAGATTCAATTCTCAAAACTTGAAAAGGAGGGCAAACTTACTTTTCCAACACAGTTTCAAAACCCTGTAGAGAGAAAAACAGAGAAGGTCAAGTCTTAGCACTTTCCACAAAATTCAGAGTGGAAACTTAGTTTCTTAATCCCAAGGGTGGGTGACCCCAAATTTCAGCAAACTGGACATGAGAATGGGAAGGGGAAATGAGCTGCAGAGATTCCCCAATTTCTCATTGCTGCTGGGACCAGATACAAATCCATCTCTCTTCAAAGAAGCTTCTTTGTTCAGTAATCTAACATGTATTAGGAGAATTTAAGAAGCATCGTCTAGGATTAATTTAACCTACTTCTCCACAAAGTTTTGTTATTCTTGTATACGGCAGGGATGGCCCTCAGTCCTTAGCAATACCCAGACCCATCAAACTCTTGTACCACAACTTCAGAGAGCGTCTTTCCCACACATGATGGAAGGCAAAGAGAAGGTGGACATTATCTGAGAACCACACGACTCTCCGCTCCTCAGTCCTTACCTGGAGCAGGTCCATGTCTGGTCTGCGGCACAATTCCTTCAGCTCCTCGTATATCCCTCTTAAGAGTTGCCCCTTCACATCCATATTGTGTTGACTTTCCTTAAGTTGTTGAAAAATCTCCTTGCTTTCCTCCTCTATTCTCTCTAAATAACGTGTCTCTTCGTGGTCGCCCAAGGGGCACATCTTCCAATATTCAGCAAAGATCATCTTCCTCCACAGAGTCACATAACCCTAGAGTGACCATGAATTAATTAGGTCATATAGTCTGGGAGATTTCATCCAGCCTAGTAGCTACTATTTGTCCTGATATTTAGAAATGTTGGTACATTCATTATAAACAGAAATTTTGGAACTCCTTTTTAAACTATCCTCATTTTTTAAAATTTCATTGCGCCTGCAGTCAAAATCTTGACTCTAACTACTTTGCCTCAAATATCCACATTTTCTTGAAAACAGGTACTTGTGATTTAATAATTGTGTTGGATAACATACAAAGAACTCCAATTCTCAAATCTATTTAGTCTGTCTTATCCTCAGATATTTTATCTACAGGCTGACTCTTTCCTTTTAGGAAATAATAGCAAATAGAATTAGATAAGCCCTTTCCATAATGCTTAGTTCCAGGTCCACAAACTGCACGTGGACCAGAACCTTGTGTGCGTGAGTGTGGCTTGACTCTTTCTGACCGAGGCTTCACCTTCCACATCTTAGCTGACTTCCACCCTAGCCTGAGACACTGGTCAATAGACAGCCAACTTCTGGTCTTAATTTCCATCTTCTCTCTCTTTTTTTTCTTTTTTCACTTTCTCTCTTCCTTCTTTCTTCTCCACTTTTTAAAGTAGTGGCCCCCATTGTTTGAAGCAAAACAAAACATCCACCATTGACCTGATGTCTCCATTTGGTTCTCGTGCTGTCATCTTTATCTCCCAGGAGCAGATTTTTGAATCACAAGTGTACAGTCACTGCACTCATTTATGAAACTCTCAATCTTTCATCAAAGCAATGAACCATCTTCAATTCCCAGCACTTTAATGAAACCACATTCATCATATCAAGACCCTCCCTTGCTGAATCCACACATTTCTTAATACGCAAGTTCCTAATCTCTTCATCTCACACCAGTCCTTCCTTCTAGAAGGCCTGTCCACCCTGGGTCAGTCAACCCCCCTCTCTCTGTTTCCCTCTGTCAATTTTTTTCCACCTGCTCCTCTTTCCCAGCTGGACCCATGAACACAGAAAGTCCTCCAGTTATCTTTCCAGGTGGGAATTTTACTCTTTTCTTTTAAAAACTCTCCTGGACAATTTGTCAATATCCCTGCCCAGACCAACTCTTTCACATAAGCACCAACCTCACTCACCCAGTTGCCTACAACCTATTTCTGTTAGGATATCTCCCAGAGACTCAAAGTGCAACATTTCTCAAATGAAAATTTTCTTAACCCAAGCCAGCACTTCCTTCTTTGTTTCTATCCTCAGTGATGCTCAAACCTCAAAGCAGAAACTGGGTCTCAGTTTTTAAAGTTTATCCTCTTAACATTATACATCACATAAGTCCTATTTTCTGACATTTCTCGACTGTAAAGAATATCCCTGAATCTGATCATTTCCCATTGTCTGTAGTCAGTGTATCCCTGAACGTTCCTTTAAGGATTCCTCAACTTTCAAGTCTGACTTCCCATTTCTCCATGCTCTCTCATTCTCCTTCATATCAGGGTCTGCGCGATGGAGAAACAAAGGCAAGTGTGGAGTGGGAGAAGCATAAATTTAGTCGGAGATGTCGTGGGTTTCGTTACCTCTTCCTAAAAAGCCCTTTCCCCAAATAGACACCTGCCTCGATTGCTACCCTTCTGTCCAAAAGTGATCTTCCATAGTGAGTCTTTTCTCATAGTAGGTAAAATTCAGTTTTGTCAAATTACTTTTCTTACTTGCCTTTACTGCTGTATTTTTCTCAGAAGCACTCATCACAATGGGTCACACCATAGATGTTATATTTAGACATGTTAATTCACCTCCCGCATTACTTTCTGAGCTCCTTGAGTACAAAGAAATCTACTCCTTTTTGTCTGTTTCTGCATTAGCTTAGAACAGTTACTGTGCTAAACGGCACAGCAACCACTCAATATTTCAAAGAAAAACAGTGCAAATTATAACCCCAGTACATCACCTTTAAATAATTGGGTGGATTTTGTTACATCTCTTTGCCATTCATACAGCCCCATTCAACTTTCCTTCTTAGTGGGAAGTGCTTGTTTTTTACCTTTCTATCATTAAATCTTTACTTCTTTGAGGGTATAAGTGTACTTTAATTTCACTCTTGTATCTGTGATGCTCAATCCACATTTTTTAATCAACAAATGTAGACCTAAATTCATCAGCCACGTATTTAGGTCACATTTTGACCTGAACTATCCTACATTCCAGCCATACCTCTCAGCCCTGCGCCTCTTATGATACATGTGACAACCAACATGAACTTTGTAGAATTCTAACTTGATGATTCCTGTAGTTTCTAGTCTTCAACTGTCACAACCTGCCTGACATCCCCATGTATTTCTGACTTCAAATTGCCCTTTACCAAGTAGCCAGCTAATGTCTTCCTGAATTTTCAAAGATTTTCCTTTGGAAAAACCTTGGGTTTATCTCATTCACTAAGTACAGTATCCCTTGATAATTCTGGTTTTTCTCTGTCTGTTGGTGTGTTATGGTGTTACACAGGAAATAAGCTCTTTTAGCTCGGTATTTTGATTTTTAGAAAGAAATCCTCACAAAGGGACATACTCCGTTGTACATGATTAGATGAGAGCCTTCCACTGTTGGTTACCTACTCCTAGAGGATGATGAACATTATGATTTTTAGTTCAAGAACTTACTGAATAATCAGCACGTGTCCCAAGCCGGTGCTGAATGAAACAGAATTTCTTGCTTACCTCCCACATCCTGACTTTGCTAGTTTCTCTGTTTAGATTTCTTTTATTTTCTTGTGTCTTTTCCCACACAGACCGCATCTGCTTCAGAAGTTTTTGCTGCAAAGGAACCAACCATGTGATTATCAGATAAGGTGATACTGACCATTTGAAATCCTAGTGGAAGAATGGCAGGAAATATCAGATAAACAATAACTAAAGATGGCAAAGGACCAATTTATTTTCACTGTGAAGCCAAGTTACCTAGTGTGTAGCATGTGTCTGTCCACAGACTAGACTTAAAGTGGCAATGGGTGCTTCTCCATAGAGGAAACTGGCCCTCGTCCTTTATTTCACCTAGCCAATTTGCATTAAGTGACTATTGTCTCAGATTAGAGTTGCTCTGCTGCTAGTTTTCATCTCCCACTACTGTTACTTTAGCTAAAAGACAGCGTTTCTAAGTATAGATTGTTACATTAGGCTTGTTGCGATCATGGTTATAGGGACCAAAGTCACTGAAATTACCAGATTTGTCCACCTTAGTCTCACACTGAATTATCCCGATTCCAGTCATGATCATCATCAATGTCAAATCGATTGGTAAGATTTCAAGATGTAAAAACTGAAGTGTTTAAGATTGGGACCATCCTTTCTTCAATAATAGTCCCTGGCATGTAGTACTAGTTGGGATCTGCTTTATATTTTACACGAACGGAGAATAATTATTCTCACTTCAATTGCATTCGCTCTCAGATCCAGTCCCCCAGATTCAAACTCCTCTCTCAGCCACTGCTTACCCGGTATTCCTCAGCCATCCACTCAATGGAACAGTGCCCGTGAGTCACGTGCGCCTTCGACTGGCAGCAGGGGAAGCACAGCGCATCCTTGGTGACCTCACAGAAGAAGCTCTTCGTACTCATGTGTATCTCACATGTCTGTTCTGCAGAGCTGGGTAATTCATAGGGTCTTGTCCTCCTGGCAAGGAACACCCGTGTCTTCAAAATGATATTGGTTTTCAAATTTACTGGATGGGACGTTGCCCTGCACACTGGGCAGCGAGGGGGATCCTGGGCTTCCTCCCAGCAGATGCAGAGACAAGGCATACAAAAGCTGTGCCCACAGCCTAGAGTGACTGGGTCAATGAAATGCTTAAAGCATATGGAACAGGTGAAGTCATCCTGGAAGCTGTCGGCACTCATGTTTCTGAGGAGAGAGAAGAGAAGAAAGAGAACATTATGTTGTCATGAGCATTAAAAGAAGTTTCTTTTCAAAACCATTAAACGTACCAAGGGGCATGAGAATTATTTACTTCCCCTTCATACCAATGGGCTTGTGTGTACAGCAGGACAGGCTATGCACTGCATTTAAGAAAGAGGATGCTGAGCAACGGAGCGTCCTCATGATACTCAGACAGCCCACTGCCAGGTCAAACACAGCTTTCCCATCAGAGTTTCAGCTCTCTAGTGCAGTTTCAAAACAATCCCTGGCCACAGAGTTTAGGTCATATTCCACCTAAAATAACCCTCTTTATACCTCTGCTGGTTTATATGCTCTGCTAGTTTATATGGCCATTAGACCCTACTTGGCCAATAAGATTTGAAGAAAACATTATTAGAAGGATTTTGTCAAAGTTTTTTTTGTTTTGTTTTTGCTCATTAAAAGAAAAATAAGAGTCAACTGTCTCATATGCTTCCACATAGTGCTTGAAGGTGAGTCACGGGGCTGTCGTTTTGTGACCAGAAAGTGCACTTGCCTAGACACCAAAGCCTACAACCTGGGGGTGACAGAGAAATGGAAGACCTGGGTCTTTGATAATGTCATCGAGCCAACAAACTAACCAACTGTGAGACTGCCAATAAATGTGAGAGGAATCAAGGAAATAGAAAAGTCATTTCACAAACATCACGATTAATGATATATTTGGTAGGGAATCATCAATGGACTTGAGAAACATTTGGAAAGCCAGTATCAACCCTAAGACTGTTAACTCGTTCCTGTCACATCATGTCATGTTAAACTGCTTATCTAGTTTAAAGGAGACAGACTTTACCTTATCATGCATTGTGAGTAAACATTTTCTTTAGTTATAGGGTAACTGTTGTATTCCCTGCCTGTGAGCAACTGAATGGGAGAGGCTACATATTTCCATGGTTGAGAATTTATTTTTGGTCGAAAATGGACAGAAAGTAAACAATTGCTTAATTGAACAAGTATAAAATCAGCTTTAAGTTACCTCTTAAAACATGAGTAGCAATGAAGGGAAGGTGCATAGATACATTTATAGAGAAAAACTTTTGAGAGGGGAGTTAAGGACTTCTGATCAGTGGCCACAAAATTATCAGTGATATAAAACATGAAGCCATGGACTCAAATATTCCTCAAACAAGGAGATAGTTTTGAAGACCAGGGAGAGTATATAGGTAAGCCCTGCGTAGAGTGGGCTAGAAGCTGGCCAAGACTTCATTATGAACATAATCATTTCTAGACTGATGATGTAATGATAATGATAACATCAAAATGGTAATAGGAGAAGCTAATATGTGTTATTTACCATTTCTAGGCATTAGATTCCTTCCTTTTACATGCATTAACTCTTTTAATCTTCTGAACGCTATTATTAACTAATTTTCCTTCTTTACCAGCATTTTACAATGAGGTTATCTGACATTTGCTTGCGGATAAAATAAGTACCTTGTCTAAAAATCACACATTGAATAAATGATTGATCCAGTACTCACATATAGATACTACTGATAAAAAAAAAACGACTTAGCTCTAGTGTCCAAGATTACCAGTGAAGTTTCACTTTTAAGTGAAAATAGCAGAAAGGCACTGTACATTGATCGGGACTCACCTTTGGGTACCGTTCATGAGATGTTCACTCTTGTTCATAAGTAACTCTGCTAAATTCAGTGCAAGCGTAAGGAGCTCACCTCCCAGTGTTGGGAGCTTTCAGAAGTCTTCACAGCTGGGCCAACTCCAAACAGGGGCTTGAGAAGAATGAACTTGGCTCTTTGCTAGAGGTTTTGTATATTCTCTGAAGACCACACCCATTTCCTCCAGGTGATTCAATTATCAAATCTTTGAAAAGGTATAAGTGATTAGATTTTTGCAGAGTTGAAAACATAGGAAACCGTTTGAAATTTACTTAATCCAATTGCCATAATCCGATCTCATAAAAAGTCACGCCTTGAGTTCACATTTGTAATCCGCTGAGTTGTTGTTTCCAAAATAAGTGAAATCCCCGAAAATGAATTTCCTATCTGCATTTAAGGAACCATATTTTAGTCCTAATTGCAGCGACTCATTACCAGGCAGTATACTTGATTAACTATCTGACTTTGCGTGCATCACTTCCTTGATGTTTCTTTCCTCAGGAGGAGGAGTCACTCACCAGCCATTTGTCAGCCCAGTGCTGTCAAATTCCCCAATAATCCCCTCACGGCCCTGGCAGAGTAGCCTTCTACAGTTTTATGGATCTTGTCTACATCATCGGAACTAAAATTCTCTGAAATTTTATACTTTTCATTGAGTTCTTCACAAAATTCATCCCTCTGAGGGTTTTTTTCCCCCTTTTTGGTAATACAGTATTGCTTTTTCTTTCCATCTATAACTGCACATACAATAGATGTTGCTGGTTCTTCTCTGAGTCTGTTCCTTTTCCTAGTACCCTGCACATTATCTCATACCCTCTCATCCTATTATTCAATATATATTGCAGAATTAAGATATTGATGATATGTTGTGGAATTAATGATCATATTATGAGTTTATACTATATAATTGACCAAAATAAATCATAGATGTTTTTGTGAAAGAAATAATTATATTGTCTGTTAAGTTTCCGGCAACCATCTCTTAAGGGTTTTTCTTTTGTTTGTTTTTTATCTTGGCTGGCTTTGCATCCTATTCAGCCTTCTCAAAACATTTCCCTATTTAATCAGTGATAGACCATGATGCTTAATTCAAGGAAGGATACTAGAAAGGAAACCTTTAAACACTCTATTTCTACTACATCGAATGTTCAGTAATCACAAATCTGCTCTTCTCATAAAAATCCATGGCTAAAATCATGACGTATTTCATAGGATTCCAAAATTTTTATCTTCAGTATTCTCTTCTCTTGGAAATTACAGATTGAAAGTAATAAGTTTATCTCTGGCATTGCTTCATTATTTTGTGTGCTTCTGCACATACAACAATGGAGTTAAAATTTCTACTTAAATGTGAGCTTCTTGAGAAAATGATCATTGCAAATATCTTTGCAGTTCTACTGCATAAAATATCCTGAAGTCCATGTGAGATATGAAACACTGTTCATTGCCCAGCCTTCCATCCCCCTGTCCCTCCTCCCACACACACAAAAAAAACCCCTCATTTTGAGAAATAGCCTGATTGGAGGCACTGTTGACCGTGTACCAGTTTCATGCGCCCACCCCAAGGGCTTCAACTATCTTAGCTGCCAGTTACTTTGCTTCCCTCTCTTTTCTAGGTCCTCTCCTTTCAGGTGACACATCAGAATCTCCCATAGTATGGGGGATAATTTGACCCACAAGAGGAGATTCGCAAATGTGCTCATGCTGGACTCTGCCACCAGCAATATTTACTTATGTGAGCTGAACGGAGAGCTTGGACAAGGTCGGATGAGAGGTGGAAATCCAAAACGTTGAACACACCATGCAAGCTGAATAAACTACCTATAAAAGAATTTTGTATTGGATCTTCCTGTCTGTTCACCTCTTTGATAAGAATTTGACACTTATTTCTATGGACCAAGAGTAAGATCTGAAATGTGGATTGTTATAAATAAATTAGCAGGAAGAACTCATGGAAATGAATGAAAAAAATATCAGATTCTTCTCCTTCATCCTCTCCCCCGTGAAACATCAGATAACAAAATCAAAGTCTAAGATTTATGATTATTTTGTGTCCTTTCCATCTAGACATCTGTGTGTGTGTGTGTGTGTGTGTGTGTGTGTGTGAGACAGAGAGAGAGACAGAGACAGAGAAAGAGAAAAACAGAGAGAGAAACAGAAAACACAGTTATTCTGTGATTTAATTATCGTAGAAGCCAAATAATCTAAAGAGAAGTCTATGCTTGCTCTCAACATGACAAAGTTCCCGGAGAAAATACCATTTACAGAGCCTTCCCAGAAAAAGCTGAAAAATAACTCAGGACTGAAGTCTACATAGTTTCATGAGATATTTCTCTCCCCTGTAGATGATATGGTTTTGTGTTCCTCAGACTTGTCTAAAGGTGAGAAAATTAGGAGACAAACATTCATCTGGACTTTTGTTTCCATCCTAGATGGAGTAACAGGCACAGCATAATCAAATAACTCAAAATTAGGGATAAGGAAAAAAAAATGTGTGAAAGGCTCATTGGAGTTAACCTTAAATTTTTTTCATATAGGAGAAGTTTATGCTATTGGCTTCGTTGACAGCCTGATCCTTCCCAACTTCAGAAGCCTCCAGTGACCATGAGTCAGGGCTAGATTCTGCAGGTGATGATTTTCTCTTTCTATAAATCATAACCAACACAAAGAGTCCAGCAGCAACATCCACAACACGAATAGTGCCAGTGTCTCCCACTGAGTGGCGGCAGGAAGACACGATGAGCTGGGAAAGGAAATTTAACTTCTCCCAGTAGGGCATGTGGGATTCAACCTTATTCCCTGCCTGGGATACTGAACCTGCCAGAGGGTCAATCTGTTTCTGGGTATAAAAAGTCCCATGCCAGAGGTCACAGGGAGCATTACATTCAATAGTATTGTTTTATGCAGCAGGTCCCTCTCTCATCCCGTCCACTAAGCAAAATTACAATTTTTAAATAATACCAGTATGTCAAACAAAATGTTAAAAAATAAGAATACCTGAAAATAATCCTTGTTGATGAGGATATGCAAATGTTGGCATTTTAATACCCTTCTGTGCAACCACCCTGAAGTGTGGTTTAGTAGTATCTTCTGTGGCTGGGCATATACCCGCCTAATGACACAGGGAAGCATACACTCAACAGAAGTGGGAACACGTGTGCACAAAAAGACACGTACAGGAGTATTCACAGCGGCATTCCAAGCAACAGGCAAAATCTTTAGCAACACAAATGCAACACCAACGGTAGAACTAAAGTGTGGTATGGTTACAGGGAAAAATGCAGCAATGATGATAGACCAACCACTGCAACGTGTAAGATCAGAAGTGAATCTCATTTAAGTGAGAAAAGTCGCAAACTCAACAGACTGAATAATGAAAATCAGTTGATGTAACGATCACACTAACAGGCTAAAAAAGGAAAATCACATCAAATCAATAGTCACAGAAAAAGCATTTGACACAATCTGAGTTTCATTCGTGATTTTATCAAAAGGCTTAGCAAACTGGGAATGAGAGAGTTTCAGGCACTTAATAAAGAACACATCAAAAAAATCTTCCAGCTAGCATCGGACTCAACAGTGGAAAACTAGATGGTTTTCTGCTAAGAAAGAACCTCATCAGGTATTATTAACTAATCCATAGGTAGCCAAAATGAAAGACGTTAATTCATTGATTCACCTCTCTCAAATAAAAAAGGTCCCTCCACCTGAATGAACTTTGACCTCTATTTCTAGAACCTGGCTTCAACTATGACAAGCATCAGCAAGCTAAGAGGAGAAGACAGCAGTAGCAGGCAGCCAACCCGAGTCCGGACCATGCCCGTGAGACCCATCTTAATAGTGCCACTGTGCTGTCTACCAGACGTCTAGCTCTCCGTCAGAACTGCAAGCTTGCTTTTCCCTAGTCTTTATAACTAAAGGAGAATGCATCAATAAATTTGTTACAACGTATAGCTTCTGGAGACAGTTTAACATTTGTGTTCATATTAAGTTCTTTTTTTTTTTTTTTAATCGAGTTAAGCCTGTAAACACTGGTGAAGTCACGTTGGTTAACTGTTGCAGAATTAGCACACAGGAGTGGGCGTGGCTCTTTTCTGCTTTTTGGCAGGCTCAGTGTTGGCCATCCCAGGGGCTCAAGTCATTTTAATAAATGTGTTTTCAGGGGGCTTTCCCCATGGAAGGATGAGGGGGGAAAGAATGGCAGGTTCAGCCAGGTGCTGTCTATTGTCTTCTCCAATCTGTACACGGCAGATTTCTCTTCCTTATCAGAAATGTTACACATTTTTCAGTTCTATATATATGCATTTGCTTTCCCACTAGTCTATAATGTCCAGATTCTAGGGAGATTTTGTCTCACCTTTGATGACTAGGTTGCTGGAGGATAGGGTAATCGAGAAGTTACTATGGTATTTAGTAAAACATAGGAAGGGTAGCAACGGATTAATTACTGTATTTATTATTTGAGGTAGGGATGAGACCACAGAGTCTGGTGTATACAACTTTGGAATGCTTTGTGAAATAACCACTAATCCAGGGAACAATGGCGCTTGCAAATGTTGGAGAAAGCCCTCTAAGAAAGAGCATCATTTAATAGCACTATACACCCAACCACTTAATGTCCACAGAAAAATGAGATTAGAAAGCTCTTCCTCTATGTGCTTATGTAGATGATATGTAACACGTGAAGAAACATTTGGCGCAATTTTCCGAGAATGAAATTTCAGGAAAAGCCCTCATGTACACATCTCCATATACCTTAGTAGTATATAGACTGCTTCCTTTCCTTTCCTTAATCTCTTGAGGACACATTATTGAAGTATAATTGCTAGACAAGTGAGGCTTACGTTAATTTACAGTCCTACGCTTGGAGTAAGAGGCCAGCTACTTTTCCTCCTTCTAGCATATGCTGGCTTGCATGGCTATTATTTTTTTCATTTTGGTAATTTTTTAAAATGTGACTTTTATTGACATTTTCACTTTTTCAATTTCTAGCAAGGTTAGATTATTTTCCTATGTCATAAAAATAAGGCCTAAATCCCCAAACATTACATAACTTAATGAAACATCTAATATCTAACCACGGGTAATTTGTTGAACTGTGATAAGTGTCAGCAAAATACAGATAGTCTGGCACCTGTGCTAAAAATAACATTCCACAGAATGCTCAGTATGGTGGCCATAGTTAATAATACTTTATTGCATATTTGAAAGATTCTAAGACACTAGATCCTACATTCTCATTACAAGAAAAAGAATTTATAGCTATGTACCATGACAAATGTTAACTAGACTTATTGTGGTGATTACTTCACAGTATATAAAAATACCCACTTTTTAATGTTGTATATGTATATGTTTATGTTGTATACCTGAAACTTATAGAACATTATATGTCAATTATACCTTAATAAAACAACAATTTTCTTTATGCATTTTATTAAACATAATTATTATGCAAATAATTACTACATTATATTAATATCTAATATAAATATACCCACTGATATTAATTAAATATATCAGTTAACTAGGAAAGTTAATTCAACAAATTATTAGATATACAATTACTATACAATTATTGAAACCACATTTGAGTGCCTAGTTACATTTTTTTTATGAGAAAGGTATACAGTGCCGATGTGTCCAGTTATTTCAGTGAATGTTTTATTATTGGGCATAATCAAATAAACAATGGCTAGAGACTTCGTTGGCTATTACAAATGTTAAAAGTAGAATAGGAAAATAAATTTGAAAAATTGTGATGCCATTGCTTGTAGAATAAAAAATCATTTCATGAAACCACGGCTTCCGTTAAAATGCATTTTCAAACAACTTGTGCCCAGTCACCTTCTTCCGTTTACCCTAAAAGGAGTCTATATTCACTGTGCTGCACACCAGAAATTGACACAAAATTGTAAACTTATCACACTTCAATGAAAAAACCCGAAGTCTACATTCTTTTAGGGTCTTACTCCCCAGGTGTTGTTTCCTATAACCTAATCACCCACTTGCACATCTTTCCGAGTGATCCAATCAGTGTTTTCCAATCCCCTTTGAAGACAGGACTCAATCTCAAGACGTAGGTGTGGCCTTAGGTGAGTCTAACGCTTTATAAAGCACCTTTGTCCAGTGGTCACTGCTTCATCAGCGTAGACTGAGGGAGTTTGCTGCGGCTGGGCGTCGGAGAGTTCTCGTTGACCCTGACAGCCACAGACTTCCAGACGTCCAGCCTTCCAGAGCTGAGACCGCTCGCAGGAGACTCTGGTGAACACGGAATTGATTGTAAATATCTCCGTGCCTAATTTCTCTTATCCCAGTAATTTTAATTTTCCTGTTGGCCTGCTTGAGTCTTGTCCAAACAAACAAGTAGTTTTCTTAGTTTTTTTTTTTTTATTAAAAAATGACATCAATGTTGAAAATATCCGTAACTAGAACAATTAAAATATACTGATATTTGTAATATTAAGTTACTTAATCCTTTTTATTCTATTACCTTATGGGTTACTAGATGTTTTTAGGTTTTTAAAAGAAATTTCATATGTATATATATATATACACATACACAAAACTCATAAAACACCAAAAATGTTCAATATCATATATACATTTCATGGTCTTTGTGCAGATTAACCCAAGCGTTAAATGGGTTGGATTAATTAGAACACCTTGTTGTAAGGTCTTATTTGCTATCTGTTTAAAGCCTTCAGTTTGTAGTCTAGATTTGAAAAGTGTTCAGAATAGATCTAACCAACTGGTAGAAACTCCCAGGTGGCATTGGTCACGTGGGGAAATATCAGAAACAAAGAGGACACCGTCACGCTTCCATTGACTTCACCTCTGGATATTCTAGTATAGAGAGAATATCCCAGTGTTTATTCTAACTTTTTTTTTAACTATTGATTCATTTTTGCTGATTATCATTGTCGCTGGAACATTCAGCAGTTGAAAATGCGAGGGTGCGCTGATGTTCCTTTTATCACCCTCTTTTACTCTCTGCTCTAATCTTTAAACTTTTCCAAGTAACTTCAGTGTGATTGAGAACATGGTTTACCTTAAGCAAAAAGTTGCAAAGGACTCTCTTATTTTATCATTGTTTCATAGCAGAAACCCAACCTGTCTGTATTCACCATTTCTAGGTTTGTTCTGGAGATAGGCAAGTAGGTAAATCACACAAGACTTTGTCCAAAGGATTTTTTTTTTTAATAAGGGTAGAAGAATGACTTTCTCTCTTACTCTCTTTTTCTTGTTAATTTATAGAAGCATGGATTCAGGAGGCTTCATGCAAGCCTTCCAGAATGAACTTATCTGCTCCATCTGTATGAACTATTTCATAGATCCTGTCACCACAGACTGCGGGCACAGCTTCTGCAGTCCCTGCCTGCACCTCTGCTGGGAGGAAGCCCTAACCCCACTGAGCTGCCCTGAGTGCAGGGCAGTGTCAGAGAAGCCAGAGTTTAAAACCAATATTGTTCTCAAGAGGCTGGCTTCCCTTGCCAGACAGGCTAAAGCTAACCACATCAGCAGCTCTGAGCAGCAGATCTGTGCGACACACCAAGAAGCGAAGGGGCTCTTCTGTGAGGTGGACAAGACCCTGCTCTGTGGGTCCTGCTCTGAATCCCCAGAACATGGGGCTCACAGCCACTGGCCACTACGATGGGCTGCTGATGAATACAGGGTAGGTGATGCTTCTAAAGCTATGTGGAGTCCACAGGCTCCCAAACAGGAGAAAAAGATGAGAATGATAATGAAGCTGATGGGAATGGAGACGGTGGTGGTGGCGATTGTCCAATGTGAATCCCACGATATAAGTGTATTGTTGCAATGTTGCTGACCAGCGGTCCAAATATGTGGGACTGCTGCATCCTGGGGCAGGTGGCAGCACCAGGAACACTGGCTTTGGATGTAAGCTCGATGCTTTCTTAGTCAGTTTATATCAAAGGCTGAGTTTCAGTTTCCTAGGAAATGGATTTTCTTATCTGTGGATTTCCCTCAATTTGCTAGTATACATTCCAATCACTTTCGGTATTTGAAATATTAGAGTCAGATTAGATTAATGTGGAAAAATCAGACCACCCCATTCTGACTCAAGATTACTCTTTTTCTCAATTTATGAGCCTTTGCTAATAAATAAGGGGATGAAATTTACAGTGTCAACTTCTGGGTCACTAAAGCCCAAAGTTTCTACTTTGCAGGAGAAACTTCTAAAGAGAATGGGCTCTTTATGGAAAATGAATCAAGAAATGCAAAACAATCTGAACCAGGAAACTGACAAAATCCAGTCATTTGAGGTAAGAATGAAAATGTTCTTTTTTTTCTTTTTTTGGTATGGAGATTGATATAATTCTGGCTTAGACTTTCAGCTAAATTCAAGTTACCAAGTCTCTTCCCTGGAAAACTAGTGGCTTCAAAGGACCGATCAGTAATCACAAATATACAGGTCAATACAGGCGAATTCAAAGAATGCTATACTATGGGCAATCAGGTCATGAGAAGTATTTTGGTGGCTGGGATAAACTTAACAGACACGGAGTAAAAGACAACATGGCCCTTGTGTGGCTGTGAAGGAGAGGAAAGGGCTAGAGGAGAAACAAGAGAATTTTTTTTAAACTTTACAATATGGAGTTTACCTGATTTTTAAAAATATTTAGAAAAGATTTAGAAAAATCAGGTAAAGGAACAAGAGGAAGAGAAGATTCAGGTAAGAGAGAAAATATTTGATGGGATAAGAACCCTGAAGAAGCATCCCAGGGAGGGAGCCTGGGGCCACTTGATGGCTTGATTTAAACTGGGAAAGAGACTAGGAACATAGACAAAGGATGGACAGAAAGGACCAGCAAGTATTCAAGACGCTTTCAGGTGTGAGGCAGAAAGTTTGTCAAGATCTTGCTTGATGCCATTAGGGAAGTCACATTTGAAGCTTTCCTTTGAGAGTGAGGATGCGTAACTCTTTTTCATCCACCATCTCTGCAGAACTATGTGTCCTTGAGGAAGGTGACGGTTCGAGCTCAGTATCGGAAGATGCATCTATTTCTCCAGGAGGAGGAGCAAGTCCATCTGGAGGCACTGGAGAAGGAAGCCAAGGAGATTTCCGACCAACTCAAGGAGAGTGTATTCAGAATGGCTCAACAGAAGGAAAGTCTGAAAGAAATGTACAGAGAGCTGACGGAGGTGTGCCACAAGCCTGACATGGAGCTGCTCCAGGTGAGAAGGGAGAGCCCATTCTCAGAGGCAGAAACACTTTTCTGGGCAATGTCACCATGATGTTGCTGCATATACAGTTACTCCCACATAAGGGAGGATGCTCTGATCTCTTACCCCCTCATATCCTGGTAATCTTTGGGAGGGTCTTCCCTTTTAGTAGCTGATGTAGGACAAAATTATTTCAGTGTAATCAGAAGTATGATCCACATTAGATTTTCCAAAATCAGCGAAACTCTGTGACCAGGGGAACATTAACCTTGTGGGAGAAGGTCTCAGTATATGTTTCCCTAATCTGTTGTCACTCTCTCTTATCCCACAACTGCTGAAGACTTTGAAGTTTTGCTCCTTGTGTAGGCAAGATTTTTAGAATTGGTCATCAATTTCAATGCATTCTATAAATAGTTTTTGACGATTCCCTGTTTTAACTGTTATCGTAAATGGTGAGATCTCTCCTTGGGAATAGGGCTGGGCAATGAGTGCCTGGGAACCTGGAGGCTATCGCCTCGTTACACAGCCCTTTCCTGACCTTCTTCCTTCCTTAATGCACCCTGAGGAAGCCTGTCATAGGCTTTGAATTTAGCTCCTTTTATTAATATAGCCTGACTTTCTTAAAGGGGAACTAAGGAAAAAGTACCTTATTGAACAACAAGAATACTAAAGAGGCAAAAGGACTGAGCTCTCATGATTAACACGATCTTACTTGTTTTCATTGCAGGACTTCCGAAATGTAATGGAAAGGTGAGTTTACATTAATGATTTTTAATTTCTGAGAAAATTGTCATCTTTTCGATGAAGTGTATGTACATTTGTCCCTTGGCACCATGGGGAACTGGTTCCAGCCCCCACCCCACCCCCAAATTTCAGGATGCACAATTCCTTATACAAAATGGCAAAGTAATTGCATATAATTTACAAACATCCTCCCATACACTTTAAATAATTTCTAGACCACTTATAACACCTAATATAATGGAAATTAAATGCTATGTAAATAGTCGCCTCATGTGCACTGTTTTCAAGTTTTACTTTTTGGGACTTCTGTATTTTTTTTTGGAATATTTTCCATTCAGAATTCACAGATTCAATCTATGGTTGAATTCACAGGTGTGGAACCCTAGGATGTGAATGGCTGACTGCCCATCTTTTGAGTTATTAACATTAATATTTTCTATTTTATTTAAAAAAAATTTTTAAACATTTTTTATTGACTTATAATCATTTTACAATGTTGTGTCAAATTCCAGAGTAGAGCACAATTTTTCAGTTATACATGAACATATATATATATTCATTGTCACATTGTTTTCTCTGTGAGCTACCATAAGATCTTGTATATATTTTCTATTTTATACCAAAAAACCCCAAGGTCTTCTATTCCTTGGTCTCAGAAGTTTCCTTCTCATTTGACTGAATTCAAATACATGTAAAAACCATCCAATATTCTGTCCTTGTTCTACACACTCACCCCATCCTCTCCAGCTTCACCACAGTAAAACTTAGGGAGTTTTTCTAAGGTATCACAGAGGAAACACCTGTCCCAGTGAGCGGGAAGATGAAAAAGACAGGAAAGAGGAAGACTCACTAAGAATGGGAAGGGGGCCTGTGATTTTGCTCCTAGGAGTGGTACAATGACTCAGCCTGTTCACCAGCACGCCCCCTTGTAGGCAGGACCTCAGAGGGAACAGCTTCCCGGTGCCACTGGGAAGCGAGACCTTGAGGACCAGGGTAGCCAGGCTGGATTCTATTACTGGCAGACAAGAGCAAAGCTGTCTGGCTCAGTGCACTCTTCCTTTTAATGAATGTATGCTTGGTGACTACTTGCTGACTGAAGTCCCAAAGGCTTTGCCTGAATTTTCTGCTGTCTGTAAAATGCCCTGTGTCTCTGCATTCCTGGACGTGGAACGGAGGCACTGAATGAACCTTAACAACTTTACAAATGAAATAATATCTAAGATGAATAGTAAAGTTGAAATTTGGTATAATTTATATTTAGGGAAAAAAAATAAAGGAACATATTATATTCCCAGGAGTTTAGAATATAATATGTACCCTCTTTACCAAAAATGGAGAATTCTGTTGAAATATCTTGAATTAAAAATTGTTTTGTTGGTAACGGCTGTGTTACCCTTTGGCCCTGAAGTATAACTGATGTCATTCTTCACAGGGCTGAGCTGGTACAGATACAGAAGCCTCAGCCAGTGAACCCGGAGCTCCCTTCCTGGCCCATCGCTGGAACCTTAGACATGCTGAACACATTCAGAGGTGAGACTCAGCCCTTTGGTGATCAGGCCTCAGTTTCATTAGTGCTTCTTGCGAAGGAGCCTTCTTTTATTTTCATTTTATTTTTTCTGACATGAAGATAGTACCTGACTTTAAAAAATTTTTCCATCTTTTCTGCCTGCATAGCTATGTTACAGAGATCAAGACTGAACTTTGTATCCTATACTTCACTGAGAATGCAAATCCAGACACATGTTTAGTTACATCTGACATAGGCAGAGCAGGGGGAGGGTAATCAGCTTGGTCCTGTGGTTACAGAGAGAGAGTATGTAGTTCTCAGAGTAGCAGTCAGGATTGTGTTTAGTCACTTTATTTCACTCTGGAAAGCATGAGGATAGCACTGGTGCTGTTAATTGGTTCTATATTACAAGTGCATTTATCATGCATTCTACAAAGAATATTTATTTCTAAAGTTAGGAAGATTTGACCAAAAAGGACTATAATTAGTGTAAGCAGAATAATTTTAATGCCATTAGATCAATCTCAAAACAACTGAAAGGCAGGAGATATGTGAACTTGCTTAGCCAGAACATTCTTTTCACAAGCTTCCAAACTATTCATTTATGGATTTGTATCAAAGTTTTTGACCTCTGCAAATTTAATAGCTAGATACTGTAGCCCAATAAATACCCATATAATAGCAAAGTGCTGTCTTATATTGAATAGTATTAAAGACAAAGGACACAAGAAAAGTTTTCTAAAGAAAAAATATTTTCAGTGTGTCCTGAAACAAACTATCAAGAGATTCATGTTACGTCAGTCTTCACACAGTTTGTCATGTGTCTGGACTTTTCTTTTCTCTTTCTGTAAGATTTGAAGGGTTTCTCCGTGCTGCAGAGGTAGTAATAACTCTTGTTCTTCATAGAAGAGTCAGTCTGAACTCTTTGCTCCCTTCGTTTTTGTATTTGCTTGGAGAAGGGAAAATGCAGTTTCATTGGGTGGAGAGCCTTTGCCTCTTAGGACATGGAAAGCCCATCGCTGACCTGACTTTTGCTCTTTCTGCAGTGGATAACATTGTGAGTCTGAAAATGACCATTCCAAACGTGAGCCTTTCTGACGAGGATGCACGTGAGACATCTGGAGGTGACCATCACGGCGAGGCCGCAGACCCCCAGAGGGCAGAGGGATTTGCGGTGTGGGGAGCTGAGGCCTTCACCTCCGGGAGGCATTACTGGGAGGTGGATGTGAGCCACTGCCCGAACTGGATCCTGGGAGTTTGTGAAGATGGCTTGACAAATGTTACTGACATCATTAATAATTCTGTGGAAGCATTTCTTCTATTTTCGATGAAGGTGAACAATCATTATATTCTCTCCACCAACTCCCCACCGTTAATTCAGTATGTGAAGAGGCCTCTGGGTAGGGTTGGGGTGTTTCTGGATTACGACAATGGAACTGTGAGCTTCTATGATGTTTGCACGGGGTGCCTCATTTACAGTTTCCTCCCATCCCCCTTCTCTTCCCCTCTGAAGCCTTTCCTTTACCAGAGATCCCCATGAATAGTCACGTTTTGTGACCATTTATTTGATCAACTTCCATGTCTGAGGACATGGCTGTCCTGAGACCTCATATGAGGCAGCAGAATGACACGAGATTGCTTTTGAGCACATTGGGAATTTAAGGGAACATAAGTGTGGTATGTGTATAAAATGGCATAACCATGTTGCATGTATACATGTGTTAATCAAATTTTCTTTAAATAAAAATTAATTATTATGGAGCATTTCCTAGAACATAATCAATGGCTCTTCTTTTTTTTTTAATAATAGTTTTATTAAAATAAAAGTGACATACCATAAAGGTCACCCCCTTAAAACATATAATTCAGCTGTTTTCAGTAATATCCAAATAGGATTTGTGAAACATAACTATGTTATTCCAGGACATTTCCTTCACCCCCGAAAGAAACCAGGGCCCATTAACATACACTTCTCATTTCCCCTCCCTCACCCCTGTGAACCTCAAGTCCACTTTCACTCTTTATGTATTCTTCTATTATATGTGCTTCATGTACATAGAATCACACAACGTGTAGCTTTTTGTATCTGGTTCCTTTCGCTTAACATAATGCTTTCACGTTTCGTCTACGTGGTAGGCAATGTGTTTTACTTGCATATCTGAACCAGACTGGGGTAGAAGAATGAAGTGGTATATCATTCAGCTTAGCAAACAAAAGGAAGGAAACCTGAGTAACTCCAAAAACTTAGTCATTTTA
This sequence comes from Vicugna pacos, assembly GCF_048564905.1. Taxonomy (NCBI): domain Eukaryota; kingdom Metazoa; phylum Chordata; class Mammalia; order Artiodactyla; family Camelidae; genus Vicugna; species Vicugna pacos. The sequence continues at coordinate 14,525,570 of NC_132996.1, forward strand.
ATTATTAGCTGCTACTTTCTCTACCTCCCACAACCCCTTTACTAGTGATGATTTTTAACGGCAGCAAAATTTGCTACTCCAGAATGTCTCTGGCATGTGGATTGTTTGGAGCTGAAAACAATCAAAGCCCAAAAGACTCAGGAATAAACTTTGACATTCTGCCACTAACTGCCTAAAGTAATTTCGATAGAGGAACTGTTCACTGAACAGCTATCACCAGATATATCTGCAAGGAACATGGGTTGGGGCGGGGAATTGGGTCAGACAGAGAACAAAACAAACAAACAAAAACCAAAAATAACTGCTTTGTGGTTCAGATAAAAACAGATAATAGCAGATAGGGAGGTTGAGAGGAAGGAACAGAGATTTCAGAAGTTCAGTTTGCTTCCTTGGTGACAGATTCCATGAGCCTGGTAGAGAACACACAGTGATACTGAGAACATTTAGAGCTCAGAGTCCATTCTGTGTCCCATTGTCTCTGCATGTCCCGGCACACTTTTTTTTTTTTTTTTTTACCAAACATTTGCTTTTGCATCACCATGTGAATTGCCTTCCTCCACTTGAGGTTCCAAATTACTGCCAACATCCTCTTTTGCCTTTAGCTGAAGATGATACTTATTTGAGAGGTTTGGGCAATTTTGGTGCATTACTCAGTTCTCCTGGGTCTCTCCTATGTATACACGCTATTAAACTTTTCTTGGATTTGTCCTGTTACCCTGTCTCATGCCAATTTAATTCTTAGACCAACCAGAAGAACCTAGGAAGGGAGAGGAAAATTTCTTCCTTCCTGACAATTTTATTCTGCTTTTTGAGAGGTATGTCATCAATAGCCCATGGTCCTATGGGTAGCAGACAAAAAGTGCCAAGGGTATAGAAATTAATAAATTCTATAATCAATTCTCAAAAAGTTTATGTGTAACACATTTTCTATATACTGACACAAATAATATTTGATCTTGTTTTTGGCATAGAGGAGATCCCTGTTACCCAACTGTTATAGAAGAAACTGGATTAGCTATTGAAATCTTAATATTCTTTAGTTATGGGACATAAAAATAATTCTGGATGCTCTAGGGAAGTTGCTCAGGCTGGCTTGTTTTAGCCACCTTATCAGAGTCAGAAACCCCACTGTCCTTCACAGACCCTAAAACTCTTACCTCACCTACAAACAATCAGAGACTTGTGCACAAGCCAATCAGGCACCTTGTGCCCCTATCTTATAAAAGACACCAAACTGGCCCCTGGGGCTCACACAGGCACCTCTTGTCTGTGTGGCTCACTGTTGTCTTTGGCAATGTACCTCTAATAAAACTCCTGTCTATTCCCATACATTATCTGGTAAATTCTTTTACCAACCCGAGCATCACCATGTCACTGACCGGCTGCCCCACTGTGTCCCATAACAGAACTGTTCCTTAAACTAGGTTTGAGGAGTATGGTTACTTCATTGGCTATTGGTTCTATTTGAATAACTTCATTCTAGATCTCTGTCTGTGCTGCTGTATGTGTGTGTGCGTTGGGGGGACTTTGTTATGAAAATGATATCATTTTAAAGATGTTCATCTCTAAAATAGGAAATGCTGGAGGCATCAGTTAAGGAGTAGCAAAGGGGCTAGTAGCTAAAAAAGCTGAAGCTACTCAGGGCTTCAACAACATACATATATTTTGAAATCAACTAGTTCACTAAAGATATTTGGATCAAAGTTAACGATCAAGGCTTCTACAAAAGTTCTGAGGGGAAAACCATCAGATATGACCATCAACAATTACAGTGCAAGAAAAGAAATTAGATTCTTCTAGCAACTTGTTAGGAGCAAAAAAAAAAAAAGAAAAAAGTGCCTTAACTGAGATCAACATGACCTCGCACAACGCAGTGAAGTTGAGGTTATAAGCAGAAACATACTGTCCTCTTCACAGTCCACTCAGTAGCTTTTGCTCTGGCTGCAAAATTGCTTTTAGTTGGATAGGAGGAATCCAGTCATGAATTGCTGAAAGATCTCCTCCAGGGTAAAATGGATGGATGCAGGCGGCCTATTTACAAGGACCACCATCTTGTAAACCTTTTAAAGAAAAATTCTGGGAGAAATGAGATAGGAGTGGGAGGGCGGCAAGCATGACATTTGTTGAAAACCTACCATCAGTTATGGTGCGAGGCACTTTCGTGGTTAATACTGATTTGAACCCACAACATTCCGGTGCGGTAGGGGAAAAGCCCAGTTACAGAAGAAGAAACTGACGATTACAGAAATTTGGAGGCTTGTTCAGGGAAAGGAAAACGAAAGAACCCAATCCCATCAGTTCGGATGTTGTACCTGGTGAAGCAGCACGTGAAGCAGCCAGGACCAGAAATGCTCCCCAAGTGTGACCAGTTAGAAATTAGCCAGAATCTGGCAGGAAGGTAATCAACACGGAAGGAAAAGCAGCAGCTAAAGGCACTTGCTGCCGAAATTGAGCAGTTCCTGGAAAGAGGCTGGTAAGCAGAGTTTTTCAGGGAACACTTCGGGACACGTTCAGCTGCTCCCTCCCACCCCAGGCCGACTTCGTCCCGGAGCAACAGAATGGAAGCTGCCCGCCAACAGGAAGATTGTCTCCTCCCCTTGCAGGGCTTCCTCTCTCCCCTCCAAACCCCCCGGGGCTCACGGGGGCCAGGACTTTGGGGCCGATTTGCACCCGCTTCTGGACGGAGCCGGAGGGCAGAGGCGGGGCTTTGCGCCCGGGCGGCGGCGGCCGAGGTGGGCGGCGACCTGGGCGGCCCCCGCGTCCCCGGGCGCGCGCCCTCCGCTCGCCCGCGCTCCCGAGCTTCGCCCCGGCGGCCGGCGTCTCCCGCGCAGCCCCGCCGAAGCCATGGCCAAGTCCCGGGGTCGTCCGCACCTGTGGGTGTGCTTGGCTGCAGCGCTGGCCTCTTTCCTGGGCGGATTTCTGGTGGGTAAGTGTACCGACCCGACCCCGGGGCCGGCGCCGCCGCCCGCAGCCGCCCCTCCGCGGAGGAGCCGGGAGCCGGGGCTGCGGGGCTGGGCTGCGCGCGGGGCGCCCTGGCCGGCCGACCCCCGGCGCGGCGGGCTCCGCCGCTTCCGCCTTCCTCGCAGAGGTGGCCGGAGTTCGAGTGTATTAAATGCGCACCGACTGCACGGTGCTGTGAAGGGCGGCTGGAAGGGCAGTGTAGAGTTGCCACTATCCGCAGGGGTGAAAAAGGCGATTTCACTTGCAAGCACCGTTAAGGAGGCACAACTTGGAGCGAATATGGGCAGCGCTGCAAAAAGCTGCCGTTCCGTAATCATTTATCACGTAAATATTTGTGGAAGGCTCCGTGTGTGTGAGGCGCTGCGCTCTGACCCAGACCCCGGGGGGAACAGGAAAGCTAGAGGCGCGTGTGATGCGTGACACGTGGGGAAGCGAAAAGATACCCCTCCTCCAGACTCCTTTAACCGGCTCAGAATTAGCAGCAGAATTGGAAGGTTTTCTGCATCTGTGTGACTTTTTTTTTGTTATTGTCGTCAAGCTCACCATGATGTATTTCTCGGATAAGGGCTGTTTTTTGGGGGCGGGGCTTCTAGTTTTATAAAGTCAAAAGCAGTTATGTGTGTATGTAGTGTGCATACGTGTTTGTATTCTCCCTCCAGGCTGGCTTAGTAAGCCTCTCACAGAGACAGCCACTTCAGTGGGCCCTCCCCAGAACGTAAGGGGCGGACTGCTGTCTGAGATGAAAGCTGAAGGTACTAGATCATTTCTCCGGTAAGTTTGTCTTGTATATTTGATCTTAAAAATATAGTGTTTAGAATGTTGCAGGGTGAGAATTGTATGAAAACTGAGTATTTATTCAGGTGGGTAATTTCTTTGTGTGTGTGTGAAAATTTTGATACGTGTTAATTTATGGTAGTTTAAGGTGTCCCTTTATACCATTCTTAGGATGAAATCTATTTGAATGTTGCAGGAGTCTGTCTTCACTAATTTTATCGGCATGAAAAGTATCTGGTTGCTTTATTAAGAGGTATTTCAACTTCATGTTTTAACTTTGGACTGCAAATGAATGTTATTCTTTCTTCTCCGTGCTTAATCAGCCCATTGGGCTTAATCAGCAATTTTATTTGAAAGTCATATTCTGATAGGAAGACTAAGATGGTTGTAAACTCTGATTTAGAGGAAAGGAAATTGAAGCTTCAGATTCTGTCTGCCACAAATTAAACCTTTATCCCATGTTGCAAATATAAGTAACACAAATAGGACAAAAAGAAAGCAAAAGATCAGTGGAAACCCACCAGTCTCTTAATAGGAGAAAGTGACATTCAGGGGAATGACTATGAACTCCTTAAGGGTAGTTACCGTGACATTTATTTCCATATTCAGACTCTTTCAAAGGAGTATCATAAGAACAAAACAGATTTTATTGAAACATAGCTTACATAGAATAAACTGCATCCATATAAAGCCTACGGTTTGGGAGTATTGAGTGATGTGAAATAAATTCAGCAGACCACCTCCTCAATCAAGACACAGAAGATTTACAGCATGCCCTTTGCAGTTAATTCCACCCTTCTGTCCTGGCTCTAGGCAATCACTGATCAATCTCACATTGTTATGAACTCTTACACATTTTCTAGAATTTTATGTGAATAGAATCATGCAGGATGTGCTCCTTTGTGTCTTCTTTCACTCAGCAGTGGTCTTGGGGTCTTTTTTGGATCAGAAGTTTTTAATTTTAATGAGGTCTAATTTATCAGTTTGTGCTTTTAAGAATGTTTTAAAGAACTCTTTTTAAAGAACTCTGTGACGCGTCCTAGATCCCTTTTCTCCTCTTTTTTCATCGCCACATTTTATGGTTTACGTTTTCCATTACAGTGTATGGTTCTTTATAGAGCTAATTTTTGCATAAGGTGTCATGTTTGGCTGAGGGTCATTCTTCTACCTGTGGACGTCCAGCCGCTCTCGCCCCGTTTGTTGAAAGGCTGTCCTTCTTCCATTTAATTGCTTCTGCTCCTTTGTCACTAATCAGTTGGGCATATTTGTGGGCTCTCCGATGCTCTGCTGATCTTTGTGTCTTCTCTCTGCAGCACCACACTGTCTTGATTATTGAAGCTATGTGGTAAGCCGTAACAAGGCATCGACTGATTCCTCCCACTGTGTTCTTTTGAACAATTGTTTTAGCTATTCTATATCATTTGCCTTTTTATATAAAATATATAACAAATATGTCAATGTCTGGAAAAATTCTTGCTGGGATTTCGATAATAATTGCATTAATCTTATAGAGCAATTTAGGAGTGCTTGGCATTTTTACTGTGCCTAGTCTTTCAATCCATGGTAAGTCTCTCCAATTATTCAGGTCTTCCTTTACGAACATTTTGCAATTTTCAGGATGCAGATCCTATATACGTATTGTTATATTTATATCAAACTATGTCATTTTCTTTGCAGCAAATTAAATCATATTGTGTTTAATTTCAGATTTCACATGTTTGTTGTTAGTATATAGAAACACTGTTGATTTTGCATCATCTGGCCGGCCTAAACTCATGTCCTAGTTCTAGGAGTTTTTGTAGATTCATTAGGATTTATTTTCTTTGTAAGAAATCAGGCCATCTTCAAATAGGGACAATTTTATTTCTCTGTTTCCAAACTGTATGCCATATATATATATATATAAATTTATTCCTATTGTGCTGGTTGCAATTCCAATACTGTGTTGGATAAAAATGATAAGAGCAAACATTCTTTCCCTGTTTCTAATCTTAGTGAGAAGCATTCAGAGTTTCATCATTAAATGTGATGTTATCTGTAAATTTTTTTGTAGATATTCTTTATCAAGTTAAGGAAATGCGCCTCTGTTGCAGGATTGCTAAGAGGGTTTTATTTTAATCATGAATGGGTATTAATATTGTGTCCAGCGGGAAAAAATGAAAAACATGAGAGAGCTGTGAGTTCAGTTTTATTTGGGGCTTACTGATGACTATAGCCCAGGAGGTGGCCTCAGATAGCTCTGTGGAGCTGCTCCAGAGAGGGGGTGGGGGGAGGTCAGTACACATGTGGTTTTGGTAAAGGGGGGTACGTACAGTCAAGCACACATCTCGGTAGACAGTGACTGTGAGTCACGGGATGGCTGCTGCTGGTCACGAAGAGCAGATTTTCTCCATTAATGATTTTAGTGCTTCTCTAGGTATGAGGCGATGCAAGAAATTAGGTTCATAAAATTAATACTGAAAATATTCATGAAATATTTTACATTCATTTTTCTATACTAAGTGATGTCCAGAATTCATTTCATACTTAACAGCACTGGTCAATTCAGACTAGTCACATTTCAAGTGCTTAATAGCTAGATGTGGCTGCCCTCCCTGTTAGACAACATGGGACTAGACAGACCGGCCATTGCATGAGAGACACTTTGTTTTCAAATCCTTGAACAGACAGTAATTACAAGTAGTCCTAGGAAGAGAGGGTGGATTGGAACCTCCTATCTCCAAATTCCACACCCATGGATGAGGATTATAAATGGTCTCAAGATGATAGTTTTTGAGGAAAAGTTGTCAGCATCAGCCAGGCTGGTTGCTTTCTAACACAGGACTCACTGGCAGCCGTACTTGGCATCCTAATGTTCACCAGTGAAGGTCTTTATTTTTTGGATAATAGACTCAATTTTATTCTTCAGCCTTTTTGTAGAATTTCCAAAGACTACACTTTACTTGATATATTGTACTAAACTCTTAAAAGAAGATTAGGTTTTCATAGGCATAAGCACAAGTTCAAACCATTTTGATTGGATTTATCCAATGGCCTGATCTATTTAAGGAAACATCCGCATATTCCTGCAGTCCTCCATCTAAGGGACAATGATCGCGCCTCACATCTGCCATTCTTCTGTTCTTTAAATTTCTCTTTACCTTTTACTAGACAGTAGCTCATTGCTCCAATGCTATCATAATTAGCCATTCTTTATGGTAACATTGCCCTTTTATGTTTCTGCATGGTTTCTCTGTCTTGACTGGATGCTAACTGATAAACGTTATATCCATGCAAGTGAATGCTGTATGTCAGTGAAATTTAATGACCTAAAGCCACAGTAATACACGGATGAAATGTCAAAAGTGAGTGAAAAATCAGGTCCTAGAAAAATATACATGGCATGATTTTATTTATAAATATTCTAAAAATACTCAAAGCCAAAAACACGTAAGGGATACAGCCATGTGTAGTGAAATTACAAATAACAGCAAAGATTAACGCAAAACTCAAAGACAGTGAGTGTCTCTGAAAGGCAAGGAGGGCGCGTGGTCAGCAGTATGTGGGGGATCCAGAGATCTGCAATGTGCCTCTTCTTAACCTGGTTTTTGGGGGAGCTTTACAAATGGCCATTTCTTTATTATTTTTCACTGTACATATATGTTATGTATGCCCTTTGGTATAAACAACATATTTGCTAATTTTAAAAAAAGTAATTATAGTATAGAGTGACTATATGTACCTGCACTGGGTTACACCAGAGCTGCCCGTCTAGTGAGCTAAGATACTGGTCCCCACAGCCGGGGGAGACGGGCCGGCTAAGGCCTCTGGCTTGGAGCAGCTCTGTGTACTTTCTCATGTGTTCTATAATGGATGCTTTCTACGTGTGCACTGACAAGAGTAGGTTTGGAAATGCTGAATTAGACCTGATTCTCTGACAATGCCACACAAGTGTATTAAAATTTTAGCCTCTTAGTTTCAACACTTAGCTCAACTTCAGAATAACTGTCTATAACTATAGAGTAAAAATCACCCATCTTTCTTATTTGATTCTACAGAGAGAAGAAAAAATACCTATCTGTGTATATGTGTATATATATATGTACACAAGTTTATTTTCCAGCTTATCAATACATACATCATGATTCTTCCTGCCTGATGCGTCGCACCAGCTCAGTGTGTGTTCTCTGAAGGTCCCTCTTAGGCTACTTCTCGCAGAGTCCCTGCTGCAGCCTGCACTGTGAAGGCTGCAATGGAAATCTGTCTCTTCACCTCTCCCCAGGCCTTGGAAGGGTCCACACTGCTTTCGATATCAAACAGAGCATCATAGATCCCTGGGAACGACTCCCCGGCGTACTTGTTGAGGCTGCTTGGAGCATAGATGATGTGCCTGTTGGCAGAAGTGGTTTGCTGTCTATTAGTTGCTCCAATGATATGTACAAGAGAAAACACAGGGAAACTCAGCAATTCCTGGATTACATAATTCTAATTTTATGATTTGAAAAAGCCACTTGTCAACTAAACTTCCAAGTTTAATCTCCAAAGACTAGTCTGTGAAGTATGTACCAATTAATTATATGCTGATTTTAAACGGATGACTTAAAAGTGGTTCAGAGCCATAAAAATAAAGACAGTGACAGTAAGGACCTCTATCACCTCTATCACCTACTATGATTCACGCTTGCCACTAAATTATTTATTGACAATTTTTCTAGTCCTTGAAAAATAAACTCTACAAAGTTGATATTAGCATTTCAAAGAGGAGGAAACTGAGGTCTAGGAGATGAAGAGATCAGTCTCAAGGCACATGGCAAATAAGTGCTGACTTGGAAAAATCACTCTACCCTCTGAGATGTAGTGCAAGTGTGATTTATAAAGTCCTGTTTGTGACCAGCCAACCTACTATTGTGGGTTTTCTTTTCATCTTTAAAAGAGAAGTCACGTTAGAATGCCTAGCATGAGCATGAAGAATCACTACAGACAGCTTTGTAATGTCCGACATGACCCAGGAGGTGAGGAGCTACAACCGCGCAGGCATCAGCCCTGGAAGGGAGGGACAGGTTCCACAGCAGAGGGGTCCGGAAGGAAACGGGCGTGGTCATGCTGCCCTTGACAGATCTTTCCTGCTGTTTGGATGATGCCCTTACTCCCAATTCCAATCATTTGAGAGAGAATTCCTATGTAGAAAGATGGGGTCGCACCCAGGTAATCCATGCTCTGATTCATCCTGCGTACTTAGTAAGATCAACCTGGAGACAGTTGGCGTTTATTTGAAATAAGTACAGTTGTCAAAAATTAGTAAAAAATAAATGTCCACATTAGGAGGTAGAATAAATAAATACATATTTATTATGTCTTATGTCATAATATTTATGACATAAATACAGATATACTTAAAATAAAATAAAATAAGGGGCTAAAATCATGTATACCAAAGAATAAACATGATTTTATATCTGACTAATTGAATGGGGGAGATGTTTATTTTCTACTTCTGACTTCCTGGATCTTCTAACTGTTCTACAGTGAACATACATTTTTTTCTAAACAGAAACAAAAAAGATAATAAAAATAAAGATCTGTAGCAACTGTATTGTATTACATAAAAAAAAATCACGACACATATTTTGGAATTTTCTATTTGCTTGCAAAAATCAACTATTTTTTTCCTCAGTGCAAAAAATAAGAAAAAAATGGTATTAGACTACAGAGTCATATTTTTATCCTTACCTGTAGAAAGGCCTGTCTGGTAATCCTAAAGGATCAATAAATGCTCGTTCCAGAAACATCAGTTGATCATTCATAATTCTTAACAATATTGGGCTAGAAATGGAAAGGAGGACAGTTGTAGCTGCATGAAAATACATGTAATACCCAGCAAACTAAAAATCTCAAACAGAAGTAAACACAGCTGATATATTTTAAATTCCTGTAACGTGCAAATTAAGAACAGTAGCATGCATAGTTCCATTTTCAAAATCCTATAAAATGCTATTCTGCTGAGGCTTATAAAACCACCGAAACAGTTCAATGTGCCAATGGAAAAAAAATTGTAGTAATTTTTATTTATATTGAAGTAATTAATTGATAAACCTAGATACTTAAATATTGGCAGGACTTTTTTCATGTTAGGTATCCTAGTAATCTGTTCACAGAAGCCATTTCAATATTGAAATGGGATAGTTTATTAATGTTCAGTAGTGTGCCTGAAAAAGTATATGTATTTGCCAAATGACAGCTAATAGTATTCTTATTGTTATTATTATAAAGATACACCCATTGTGAGCACAAGAGGTGGGGCTTAATCCATCTTTTCAACAGCATTTGAATGCCTGCTGTGTATCAAACACTTCCTGCTTGCAGAGGTCACATTCCAGAGGGCAGGGAAGAGTGTTACTGTAACAAGAATGACTCAATATAACTGAAGATTTACCAGCAAGTCTAGGGTAGTGCAAAGATGTTATTAAATTCAATGGATTAATCTGTCATAATTTAATTAACCAATGAGAAATAATTGTTACAATAAGGAATCATGGGGAGGGAGGGAGAGAGAGAGAGAAAAGAAAGGAAGGAAGGAAGGAAGAAAGGAAAGAAAAAGAAAAGGGAAGAGGAGGGAAAGAGGAAAAAAGAAAAAGAAAGGTGGGTAGGGAGGCAGGTTTGTAGATGGATGGATTGAAGGGTGTGTGGCTGGACACATGGATAGGTAGGTAAAAAGAGATAGGTAGGTGGATGGGGAGGGAGGGAGAAAAAAACAATCATTACAATAAGGAATCATAAGTTACTTTATATAAAATTTTAATTATCTTAGTTTTGTGATGTTTTAGCTTTGATAATAACAGCTCCTATTTACTGATTGATCTATGTGCCAATTACTATTCTGAATGTTTATACAATTTATACAAACACTATTTTTTATCTTCAGAGAAATCCTCCAAGATAGAGATGGTAATAGCCCCATTTGATAGATGAGATACATAAAAACCTGACCAGGTTCACAACCAGAATGTCCTAGAGGGAAATGGGAGCTCAGTAGTATCCCTTCACCATGCTGATGGAAGGAAGACAGAATAAAGGCCCCACAATTTGGATCTGAGCTATTTTCAACACTCATTTATTTAGCATCGAAAACTCAGGTGCGATAGGATAAAGGTAAACTAGGTATAGACTTTACCTGTGAGCAGTTCACAAACTAACAAAGGAGGCAGTTGGATGAACCATAATTTCAATAAGACAATCTAAGTTTCTGAACCAAATTTATAAAGCATTGTTACAAACACACAAATTCATGTGAATACACACAGCCTGCTTGGATATTCCTTGTGCAGAGCAGAGTTCAATCTGAAATATCCCTGGGAGGTAAATGTCCAGAGCGCCAGCCTTAGGTAAAAGGGATCTTTTCCCTTCAGAAGCATGCTGGCCTCCTGGGGAGACTGGAAGAGGCTAGGTCTTGAGGTTAAATGCTATGTGTGCATGAAGCTACCAAGGAGTCAATACTCTGTATCCTTTTATGATGAATTAAGGGATTAACTCAAGAAAAGCAGGATTCAAAGAAGTGCTCTTCCTACATGCACCCCAGTGCTCAGAGCAGCACTATTTACAGAAACCAAGACATGGAAGCAACCTAAATGCCCATCTACGGATGGCTGGATAAAGATGTGTGTGTGTGTGTGTGTGTGTGTGTGTGTGTGTGTGTGTACACACATATACATACACACACAGTGGAATACTAGGCAGCCATAAAAAAGAATAAAATAATGCCATTTGCAGCAACATGGATGGACCTGGAGATTACCATACTAAGTGAAGAAGGTCAGACAGAGAAAGACAAATATCATATGAGATCACTTATATGTGGAATCTAAAAAAAATGAGACAAATGAACTTATTTACAAAACAGAAACAGACTCACAGACATAGAACACAAACTTATGGTTACCAGAGGGGACAGGGGATGGTAGAGGGATAAATTGGGAGTTCAGGATTTGCAGATACTAACTACTAAATATAAAGTAGATAAACAGCCAGGTCCTGCTGTATAGCACAGGGAACTATATTTAATACCTTATAAGAGCCTATACTGAAAAAGAATATGAAACTGGATTACTATGCTGTACACCAGAAATTAACACAACACTGTAAGCTGACTATACTTCAGTTTAAAAAAAGACCAGAAAAAGAAGAAGTGTCTCTTTCTCAGATTTCCAAGTTTTGGTTGAGAATTTCAGCATCCACGTTAATGGACTTCAGCCGCCGTCTACTATTATTACGTGCAGTAGCTTGTGCTCCAGGTGTTTCAGGATTTACAATCCAGACACACGAACTGTACCTTCCTATCATTCAGAGATGGTAAGACAAATACAGAAGTACTCAAGGAAGAGAAAGCCAAGGGCCCTAGATTATCATACCAAGCCATCAGATAGTTTGTCATGGAGAAGAAACATCATTTTTTTCAGTGATAGAAAATCAGCTTCATAGAATATATGGTGTTTGGGATCTCTTAAAACGCATGTATCTTTTTTTTTTTTTACCCTTCGATTTCAATATATCCTTTATTACAAATACATCCTTACATATCATTAGTCTAATTTTTGGTCTGTCTGTCTTCTTTCTATGTATTTTTGCATCAGTCCCCAAAGATTTGATATTTGTATCATCATAATAAATTTAATATGTAGTGGATAGTCACTCAAAATTCTACTTTCACAAAAATTGTGTCTAATATTCTCTATTTTCCTCCAATCTTAAAATTTTGCTCAAATTATGTTTTACTTTTGAGATTTTACCAGAATTAATCCTAAATGCTTCATGTTGGAAAAAAAGGTAGTGACTTTATTTGCTATTCTGGATACAGAGAATTTTTCCAGGTGGAAGTGGAAATTAGGAACTCTTTGTGGGGTAATGACATTAAGAAGAGAGAGGCCGAAGGTGTGTTTTGGGTATAGGAGAGGTTGGTTGAAGTATGATGTATAGGTGCTGAAAGAACAAAAGATAAAACTAGAAAAAGATGGGGACATACAGTGCAGGACCTTTGATGCTATAGTGGAAAATATCTCTGAGAGATCCAGCATCCATCCTTGTACAGGATGTTAGAGTGGACAGAAAGCAAGCAGAAAAAAATTTTCCAAAGAGATTTCAGCAACAAAGATGTCAATTAGCATTTCTCTTTCATCGTATCTATTACATGTATAACTTTATCTATGTAGAACATACTTGTTTTTGTCCAAGTCTTGGAGTCTCTCACTGAAGTTAGAAGCAATTTCTGTAAAATTCTTCACTGCAGAAAACAGTGCATCTGCAACAGAAATTAGGACTTAATGGCATCGTCTGTAGCTTCAGCAAAGGGAGCACCACAGGAAGGTGTCCTCTTCTGTATTTAACAAGGTATTTATACTCTATGTACTGCAAGACAGGCATCACTGAAATGGAAGGTACATCTGTATGCATAAAATATTTGATCATATAGAGCAGCAATAGATAATAAATGGATCTAAGGTAAGTCATTACCTTTTAGAGATTAACAGAAACATACAGATTGTGAATTTTGAAAGAGGAAGGGTAGCATACCAAATGACACACTGTATGTTTTCATTTCTTGTGGATGTTTCATTGAAATATTGTAGATTTTATCAGCATAGTTTCTTAAAACAACAGCGTAGTCTCGACAGTCAAAGGGGAGCACTATGGAATTGGCTAGTTCGAACACGATCCCTCCTCGAACCTGGGCCACAGCAAGGTGATTCTTAAAAGTTGGATCATAGAACTTTTCCACTAATTCATATGTTTCATAGATGCTGTGATACAGTGGATAGCTGCTGAAATTGGTTGTTTCCTACAAAAAATGCATGAAAAAAATCTCTTGTAAGATAACATAATAAAATGCACAGTATCGTATTTACTCTTAATATTATTAAGACTGTTTTTGTCAGTAATAAATAAAGAATTTAAGTACTTCAATAAGCCACTTACTAAAGTATTAATATTAAAATACTAAAACCCATCCCAGGTTTTTACTAGTTTAAAAAAAAGTGTATGTCTAGAACATAAATGATATTATAAAAATTATCTTGGAAAAACCTAACATTCTTGCCTTTAAGAAAACAGGAGATGTAGAAATGTTTCTGAAGTAAAGACAAGATAAATTTGCATGTGAGTGAAACAAATTTAAGAAGACAGAGGGTTGTCAGAAGCAAGTAAGCAAGCATGATACAGTATTATATAGGGCAATGCTGCAAACTGCTTAGTGAATAAATTCCATGACGAGCAGTTCTCAGATGAGCAGTGCAGGGACAAACGAGGCCTCTGAGCAGGGGAGCTCGTTCAGGAGTGGGTCCAGAATCTCCCTGATGGGAGGGAAATAATGCTCAGACAGGTATAAGAACATACCTAAAAGGCAAGAGGCAAGGACTTATCAAACTATGAATTGTTGATTTATGCCTTTTGTCCATTTTTTCAGATCCTTAGCTATCTATTTATTTCCTTTTTTACTGATTGTAGCCTTCCAACTGTGGGAACAAAGGCATGAGCCTTGGGCTGGAATGGTAAACAAGTCATAAGAGGCTGCAGACTCAGAGGTGAGAAGGCTGGTTAGCCAGTGACAGGTAAGATCCCCAGAGGGGGGCGACCTAAGACAGGCACAGCCGCCTGAGTCCAGGAAGAATGTTGTTAAGCAGCTGTTTCTCATACGTTCCGCCCTGATAAGCTGTAAGGCTCGCTGGTGCCAAGACGAACATGATTTACCAGACCATCAAGGGTCTTACGACCTTGAGCCACACACTGTCTGTTAACCATTTCCCTTGTCATTCTTCTTTGCTATATAAGACTATGTAACTTAATAAAGCTTTAGAGTAGCCATCAGCTCTCTCTGCATACGGTGTGTATGTGTACATTGATACTGTGACACCAACACTGATATAATAGAACACTTTATATAGTGGTGTGTTGAGAGTAGGACTCTGGAATTAGCCTGCCAGAGTTTGCATCCAGGCCTCAGGACTTATTACCAAATAATTTTGGGTGGTTATTAAACCTTTCTTTGCTGTGGTTTTCTCCTAAGTAAAATGTACATAATCTTAACATCTACCCCATCACCAACCCCATCTAACCCTGCCTAACTTCCTACCCCCATGGTAAGAGGTTAAAGATTTCCTGTCTGGCCAAAATAACTAGCCCAAGAAAAAGACCTGTAGATTCTCAGTGTCGGTTGCCTCCCAACGAAGCAACTAGACCAGGCATTCTCAATCCGTCTCTTGTGAAACTTCCCATTCAACAAGCACCGTCCCTGCATACAGGGCTTCAATCAGTCTTTTATGGTTTCTCTCCCAAAGATAGACTGCCAAAGGTGGCCAGGCATTTGAATAAAGCCTTTAACTTGAAAGATACAGATCAAACACACAAACTACAGTAAAATCAACTCAGAGTAAGAAGGTACTGCAGGAAATGGAGGAAACTTAATAAAAAAGAACGCATGAACGGCAGAGTTGAGAAAAATATCCCAGAAAGTAGAAAAAGACAGAGATAGGAACAAAAGAGAGCAGACTATTACAACAGAAATTAATCCCTAGATGCTAAACAAATTACTAAGTTTGCGAAAGGGGAAAGAGGGAATAATCAAAGAAAAAGCCACTTTCTCCAATTACAGTGCACAGATTTCCAGAGCAAAGGGTTCACTTTGTGTCCAGCCTAGCATATTAAAAAATGGCATAACTAATACAACAACGTGTACGCCAAGAACAACACAGTCATAAAGAGAAGATACTAAGATCTTCCTTAAAAAAAAAAAAAGAGACAAGAGAGCAGGGGCTGAAAGACAAAAAGACAATAAAGCAATGAGTTCAAAATTCTGAGGGTACAGGATTTTCAACCAAAATTTTGCTCTCAGCCAAACAATTGAAGAATTGTGTGTAGTATAGATAACTTTTGCAGACTTGCAAGGTCTGTAGCTTTCATTCACCCGTTTCAAGAAGTTCCTAAAGGATGTACTCCAAAAAGAGTAGAGAGTTCGTAACAAAAAGGAAGACACAAAATCCAGGAAACAGAAAATCCAAAATACAAGAGAAATAAAAAATACTCTCAGATTTTTAGTGAAAGAAAATTTCACAGGCAAGAGTTGCGCCAAAGGCACAGAGAATAACCAGAGAAACTGGAGGAGCAGAAGAGCCCTGACGGGGAAAATGAAATCTTCCAGGGCACCTGACATATTTGAATATTCTAAGAGTTTGAGGTGAGTTAACTGCATATGCATGAGGGAAGGAAAAGTCTGCTAATCAACGAGTGTAGCACAGCTCTATACTGAGAAAATGCCACAAGGGACAGTATTTGAGGGTTGGGACAAGAAGTGGTATAAGAGAACCGAATGCCTATTTTCCCTAAGAAGTAAATGCATAATACCGAAAACTGAAAAGGAAAGCAAAGTAGCACGGGCATACTATTCATAAACATGCAGATAGAAGTCAGAAGAAACCAACTACACATTGAAAGAATATTAATCTCTGAACACAATCAGGGGTGGAACAATTATGATGTGTTAAGTCACTTTTTTTTTTGATTCAGAATTATGTTTGGCTAAAATATATTCATAAATAATCCTGAAGACCTTATGGACAGACTTACCCAGTTTTTAGTGTACCGTGCTCTGCCTGAGGCAATTCCCAGTCTTTGGAAGAACACTTCAAAATCATTACCAGATCCTAATTTGCTAATCCTTTTAGGGGTAAAATACAGGATTATTTGAGTTAAGTTCTTCACTGAGTACAGATCAAAGGTTAACTTAACTAAACTCCATTCTTAATATGAAAAATACAATTTTTAGATATATCACCTTAGACAAGCAGAAAAAAAAAAAGAGAGAGGAAAGTCAATTCTGATCACAAATATTTACTTCCATAAGACTATTATGGATAGGAGTAACCACTGTCCTTCTGGGTTCCTGGACCCAGTTCCAACCTGGGGGAGTGTAGGGGTTTCCCACATCAACTACAAGCAAAGCTTTGGACACCAGCTGGGGTCTACAACTCAGTCTGATTCTGACACTATCTACCCAGAGACAGCATCAGATTCCACTGAGCTTCAGGGCTCAGTTCCAGGAGACTGTCCCCTCTGTCCTTTGCGGGGTTTATGGAGGCTTCATTCTATTGTCACGATTGATTAGATCATTGGCCGCTGATGACTGAATCAACCGTGAGGCTCTCTCAGCCTCAGAGGTGGAGGGCAGGGCTGAGAATTGGAGTCCTCTAGTCACTTGGCTGGTTCTCCTACCAAGGAGCCCCCGCCTTAGGTGGGGTCCAAGTCACCTCACTAACATAACAAAAGACATCTTTGTCCCTCTAGTCACTTAGGAAATTCCAAGGGTTTTAGGAGCTCTGTCAGAGAATTCAGAGGACCAGATACACACTTCTTATGAATCACAGTATCACAATTGCATGTCACTTTTTTAAAAAAAATATTTTTTTTCATTTTTAAATTTTAGTTTTTATTGAACTGCAGTTGATTTACAGTGTTAGTTTCAGGTGTACAGCAAAGGGATTCAGTTACACATATATAAATATTTGTTAACTGTATGATGTTCAGAAAAAAAATTTATAAATTGACCAGAAGACAGACCTAGAGCCACACATATATACTACTTATTCAAAAGAGAAACATAGTTTGATGGCTTACAGATTTAACCTCAAAGAACATAACAATATTTTCTAAGCAGATAGGGTAGAGGTTCCCTGGGAAAAAGAAAGAACCAGGCCTGGCTTTCTTGACATAAGAGAAGCCATTTTTTTCATTTACACACCACTATATATAAAATATATAAACAACAAGAACCTACTGTACAGCACAGGGAGCTATATTCAGTATCTTGAATAACCTATAATAGAAAAGAATCTGAAAAAGAACATATATATGTATAACTGAATCACTGTGCTGTATACCTGAAACTAACACAACATTGTAAATCAACTACACTTCAATTAAAAAAATAATAAAAACGTTTTAAATTTAAAAATTAAACAATTTCTAACAATGGAAAAAGAGAAGTCATTTTTGGCCTGTGCCATTTTGTGATAAATGCTCGGCTTTGAACAGGTCTCGGTAATTAATGATCTTAAGGGGACAAGAGAATTTAGGAACACATGACTGCATCAGGCAAGAGAAGTAACAACAGCAAACACAGTAACGCAGTTGTACGGACTCCCCTTTCTGTTACAAGGGTAAGGATGAGCCCAAAGCCCATTCTTGAGCTGTTCTGCAGAATTCAAACCCCCTGGACTGCTCAACCACCAGACCAATGGGAACCGAAGGAAAGTTGACGTTGCCCTTTCCTGACTTCAATCAACCAACGCTTAAGACTGTCAAACTTTGCCCCAATTTTATTATGAATTTTTCGCTCAAGCCCCTCATGAACATGCACGTACCCTTAGCTCAAAACTTCCCCAGTTTTGCTGTTCTGAGAGACACTGGTTTGGGAATGATCCCCAGTGCTCTCCTTACTTGCTGCAAGTAATAAATCCTTCTTCCTCCCCGTCTTGGGCTTGGCCATGTCTTCTGGCTCGACACCCACCAAGAGGCTAACCTAGTTTTCTGGTAACAACTGTATTTGTCAACCTAAGCAGTGCTTTTTCTTTATCAGAGGTTAGAGAACTTTTAATTCAAGTTTTATTATTTATTGAAATAAAAGACCCTTTTATTTTCAACATGATCCCATACATACTGACTTTAGCAGGAAGTTTTGATTGTTTACCTGGGCCAGCCACTGAATTCGGGAGAAGGGTCTTTTTCATTCCAGCTCTCAAAGAGAGATTTGCCTTCAAAGCCTTCATCAGGACTCTGGAGCTGCACGAGTTAAAGGGGGGAAAAAAGGGGAGAAAGAGAGAGAGAATACTTATAAATCAGACATTTTAAAACCTAAATATCTATTAACCAGGGAATCAGTAGCTAAATTGTATCCAGCAAAATAAGGAATGCAATTCATACATTAGCAGTCAGTAAGAATGACAACAATGGGGGATATAGCTCAGTGGTAGAGTGTGTGCTTAGCGTGCACGAGGTCCTGGGTTCAATCTCCAGTACCTCCATTAGAAAAATAAAATAAAATAAGATTTATATATAAAAAAAGAATTTTAAGAATGAGTTGCTGACAATATGGGAAAATGCTCACGTTATTATATATAATGCAACATGCAACTATTATTTAAAAAATACATGGAGTGTAAGGAAAAAGAAGCCTACATCAAATTATTACCAAGCCATTGTGTTCACATGAATGGTCATAAGATTTATTTTTGGTCTTTTTTTTAAAATTTTCTTTTAATTTTTCTGAATTAAGGGACGCTAGTCTGAAAAGTATATTCCTCCTTCTCTTATAAAAAAAAATAAGCTGGTTAAGGAAGGTATTTTTTAAAAATATTGCTTTGTGCCAAGAAGGTTGTCAAAGTCATTAAATAATACATACCAAAACAAATGCAGTAATATTTTATTTAATTAGTTGAGGACTTATTGTAATTGTGTTAAACCATGGAGCTTTCGATACACTTACAGGTTTTACAGATGAGAAAACTAAGGGAATAAAATAGGACTACTATTGAATTCTAGATTCAGAGCATTAGATGTTATGCTAAAATATTTAGCACACTAAGCTATAATTAGTATTTCATGATTATTCACAGCTAAATGAACAATATGTGATATAAAACTTTATTTTATATTCAATTAAAGTCTTATGTTCTATTTTTTAACAAATTCAAAAAACATTTATAAACTACCTATGCTGTTGAAGGCTTTTCGCAGATACCAGTGATACAAAGTTTAACAAGATGCATTACACACCGTCTATTAGTGGGAACTGTAAGTGAAAACATGGACTTCAGTGTGCCAGGTTCTCTAAATACTGGGCTGTGCAAAGGTTAATGGGAACACAAATACATTATATAAGCATGAGGAGAGAGTCAGATTTTATGTTAACATCTTAACTTGTAAAATATCAATACAAAACAATAAAATAATTTCACTCAAACTATACATTTACACAAAACTTTGACACAGGAGACAGTACCACCCCATTTATTTTAAGAAATACAAATTTAGAATAATGTAGAAATATATTACTAAATTCTCAGTTTATCACCAAAATTTGAAATGCTACCAATCACCTTCCCCAAATAAATAAAACAGAATTTTAAAAAATCCAAAATTGTCAAGCAGCACAATTTCAAACCTGACCTAGAGAGTAGTGGTTTTGCATTTGGTCTGTCTCAGGGAGACACCAGTCCACCTGCTAAACAAATGTAACTGTCAGGCTTCGTCAGCATTGACCTTAAATTACAGAAATGGTGGGAATTCTCTGAAACACAACGTTTCCGATATTTAATTCTGTATACATTTCATGCGAATTGATATAACTGCAGGTACCCAATGGTGCTCTTCAGTCATACCATGAATAGACTGTTGCCAAATTAAAACGTTCTATACCTACTGGAGAAGTTAATACATTAAATTCCATGCTTGGGAATCCAAAGCTTAATGGTATGTTTAGGTTTTATTTAAAATACCTATCTGAGGGCAATAATTGTTCTTCTCGGTAATTATATTTCAATTGGTATTTCTATTAAGATGGTGAGTCTGGACAGGAAAGTCCAGTTCAAACCAGGTAATCAGTATAACAATAAAAATCTGCCATGAAAACTCACTCGGACGAACTTTAGGACCAGAGGATTTTGGGGGCAGGAGAACTGAAGAGCTGCCTGGAGGTCCTGAAGAAATTCAGGCACCACCTCTCTGCCAGGTTCAGTATCTTGTGCTGCTGTCAGAACTACGGTAACTTCAGCTGATGGCCAGGCCCCATGGAGCTCAGCCGACTGAGCCCGTGGTGGGCAATCAGGAAGGGGGTAAATGGCCTTAGCCTCTGTCCCAGACTGATTCACCCCTGGAGTCAGCCCTTGGGGTCCTTCTACAGCCTCTTTCTCAATCGGTTGGAAACGTCAATTCTTCCTGAGTCCTGAATTAACTGGTATCATTCTATTTAAAGAGTGAAACCAGTTTTAAAATTAAGGAGTTAAACTGCAGGACCAAGTTCCTGGTTCAGCTACCAAACAAGCTGTGTGACTTTAGTGGCTAAACGCTTTTTTCTTTTTTGAGCTGTTTTCTCATTTTCAAATGGAGATGGTAGATATAACGCTTCCCATAGGCTGCCTCAGATCAGCGTGGGGAGAACCGGGGCAGCGGGCGTGAACGGTTCATTGGATGTAATGTTCTATGGAGTAGGTATTTGCCATATGAAAAAAAAGACAAGTCATAAAATAGCACAGGCATTTAACATAGCAAAGCCACTTCAAGAACATATCATCTGTAGAACTTAGATTCTCTAAAATTCAAGGTAATGATTTTTACCTCCTTTGTTAGATTGTACACCAAGCTGTACATAAGTGGGGTGCAATCAACTCTCAGAGTGTAGTTTCCTAAAAGACAAGGAGAAGATAGGTTGTCTTCTATTTCATTCCTTTATTTTATTCTTCCACACAAAGACCCTTCCTAAGTCCTTAGCCAGGATGATCCCTTTAAAACCCAAGTCTGATCAAAACTCTGCAACTCATCACTCAATGAAAGCGATCCTCCTCCCCGACCCCCAGGTAAAGAACCTTGAATTTATCTCTGTGGCAACGTCCCCCAACTAAAGACTATGTTCCTTTAAAAAATTTAATTAAAAGAATGTCATCTTGAGTTTCCATTAAACTTTATGACCCATGACCTTATGCTGTAGGTTCGCATTTACAATCAAGATTGACATGCCAAAAGGGGGGGCGGACCTCAGTAAGCTTAATTCAAAGTGAATGAAAATTATATTTGAAAGAAAGAGTAAAGGAGCTATTCGCTGAAACCAGGGGAAAATAACATGCTGGGAAAATGTAATAGAGTAACTGCTTTTTTTATGGTTCTACTTATTTTTACAAATAATTGATATAACTACGTAATAAAGACAATGCTACAAAAATGTTAGAATACCAACTATGAATATTGATCTCATGAAGGTGTGTCATTTGCTTTTGATTCTTAAAATGATGGGGATATAATGCAGCATGTTAAACCAGGGGATGATGTGATCAGAAAAATCCAATGACTTTAAAAAAAGATACATGAAAAATCAAGTTTAAAAAAAAAAGCTGGCAATAGAGAGAACATTATTCTACTTTTGAAGAATATATGTTTGGAATACTTATTCTGTGTGGCAAAGGTATTTCATCTTCATCCGTGTGTTCAAATAAGGATAATAATGACCCAAGCCAACATTCTGGGACACTTACTCTGTGCAGAGCACAGGTCTGGGAGTTTTGCGAATATTACCTTCTTCTGTGCGTACATGAGCCTCTGAGATACGTGCTCTTAGTAACTCTTTTGAAAGGTGAGAAAACTGAGACACAGAAAGTAACAGCCTGAGGTCACACTACTAGGGGGTAGCAGGGCCAAGAATAAGAGGAAGCCCTTGGCCACTAACTAAGGAAAGTTAGGAAAAGGTAACTGAAATGCACAACCTAACTTAGGGGACAAAGCAGTTCAGCCACACGCACAAAGGAGAAAATATAAATAACAATGCACCTCCATCAACGGCCCGATCATTGTTGACAGGGCAGATTTACTAATCAAGAAAATATTCTATTTAGCCCTACCCTTCATTCATTTGTTGCACCCATGCAAACAGTATTTATTTGAGACATTAAGAATCCAGGAGGGAAGACGTATGATCCTGCCTGTTCTAGGCTGAAGTATATAGTCTAGAAAGGGAGGCAGTTTGTAAAACAAATAATTTCTTAGTAATGGCAGAGATGAGTGCTACAAAGATATGGCTTCCAAGAAAAAATTACATTTCAGGGAAGACTTGTAAAGTAAGAATTAGGCGGAGGGTATAGCTCAAATGGTAGAGTGCATGCTTAGCATGCATGAGGTCCTGGGTCCAATCCTCAGTACCTCCACTGAAAAAGTAAGTAAACAAATGAAGCTAACTACCTCCCGCTGCAAAAATAATATATATATATTTATATATATTATATGTATTCTCTCTGAATACAGAGAAAGCAGTTGCAATGGCTGGGAAGTTGCTCGTGTTCAAGGAACAGAAAGATGTGTAGGGCTGCAGGGCAGTGACAATGGACTGTGAGTTTCTTGGACATCAACATGCGATTGTCCCTAAGTTCAAATCTCTTGTTTATCAAAGCAGATCCATTCTACGAGGCCTGACTCCGATGTCTTCTGCATTTCTCAAGCCTTTCCTAAAGTTTCTGTCATTCTCTCCTCTGAAATCCAAGACGAATCTGCTTATAGTCTGAGTACCTGCATATATTAAAATCCTAGACTGATTTATTTTATCATCTATAGTCAGCTGTAAACTCTTGAGTCCTAGACTGTTCTTTCCTAACCTCTGATTCGTCTGAAATCCTGGGAAGTACATTGCATAGAGAGGTGCTTCATAAACAGTCTTTAAAGAAAAAAAAAAATTTTAAGGAGAAATATTCTTGGTGAAAGATGAAATCTTGGAATTCAGCATATTTTTCAAACTTTGTACGCATGATATTATGACGACACGGGTTAAATTTAAATCATACCTTTTTGCTACCCTGTTTTAAAATCATAGAAATCTTCAGTACCATAACTGACTTATCCATTTAATAGGTATTCACTGAATTCCTACCATGGACAAGGTTATCTGCCAGATGAAACAAATCAAAGAATTTTTCCTAAATTAGCAGCCCAGGGCTCACCACTGCTGTAAGCACAACAAACCGACAGCAGCTTCCCTCACCACATGTTAATGGACCTGCATTTCTTGTTAGGGAACAATTTATGAAAGAAACTGCTCATCTTTTCCTATGAGACCAAGGATATTCACCTTCTATAGAAGAATCAGCATTAATATAGGCCACACCACGCTCTTGAAGGAGTCTGGAATTCTCCTGCAATAAAAACAAACAAACAAACATATAGCCATAACCCCCTCTAAAAAAACGCATACCTACATTTACTGTATAGAGATTTCTGAATTATGTTGGCTCAAGTTCACCACAAATTTGACACATAAGATTTTTAGAGTCTGTTTGAAAAAAATGTCAGTTTGTAAGAAATAATGAACAAAACATTTTTAAGGCTAAAATGATGAAGATGAGACTGTCTACATTCTTAATGTTAAGTGGAGAAGGAACTGATTTAATCACAATGACTCCTTCAATAAGGTCTCCTATATTATGGCACCACCTACTGGTCAGAATTGACCACTGCAGTTTAAAAAACTGAGAAAAGTGTAAGTAAGTAGGGTTTTTTTTTGATAAACGTGGATTCTGAATCTCTAAAGCATGCAATTTTCTAAGCGTCCTGACTATAAGAAATAAAGTGGAAAACATGCAGTTCTATGTGATGAAAATAATATTAAAAGGACAAACCAAGCTCTCAAAATATTTATGCTCTTCTTGACGCCAGCATAAATCTTTGTCTACAGGAGCACTACATCCCCCTGACCCCTTCAAAGAAAGTTGAAGTTTATAGGGCTTCTCATAATTCCTGGAGGATGACAGAAGCCAAGTAAACATTTACAGCATGACTGAAAGTTAACTGAATAAATGTTAATTTTGCACTTTACAGGTCATGCTTCTATTTCACAAAACCAACAATGCATGCAGGTAAAATTACTTTCCAAAGGGCCTGGTAAATATTCTGTGGTGGGGCTTTCCTCCTTACTTTTAGCATGATTTAATTTACAGTAGGTCATTATGGTATGAGGAATACAGTACAAACTCAAGGGGTATTTAAATGTGATCAGTTTTAGGAGCTAATTTGCAAAAAACAGAAACATGACATCTTACATGATGTTCAGTTTCTAGTGAACTGAGTGACTATCACACTTCCAGAAAACGAAGATTAAAATATATTGACAATTGACATTGAGTGGTTTTAAAAGTTCAAACAAAATTTAGTTCTCAAGGGACAAAAACTTTTATTACTGAGTTTTGAACGAGAATATATTCCTATAGACTTTCTGGGGAAAAGTTGGAATATTTTCTCGCCGGATTGACTTGTTATTCTTACATCCTTGGGAATTAAATCCTAACTGCTTTGTTATCATGAAAATGTATCTTGGAGCAAATTATCAACTAACCTCTGCCCACTCAGTGGAACCAAGAAGACCAAATTCTTCTGCATCCCAGCTTGCAAACAACATTGTCCTTCTAGGCCTCCATCCTGAAATACGCACATACATATAAATGCAGGGGAAATGCGTACTATAGCCAAGACAGCGCCACACCCAACAGAAAAAGACCAGCAACAGAGCCCTTGGTCGTTTAGGAAGAGCGAATCATGATGACAACCTTTACTTACGTAATTTCCTTTTGATAGATTTTTAAAGCTGATCTGTCAATACAAAATAGCACATCTGTCTTGAAAAAGGGGAAAAGGCAGACATGGTAAAAATCTGGTGAGGTCACAAAATGTTCTAATAGGTTTGTAATGACTGACTATGCATGGGAAGCCATCTGCGGTCTGCAGGTGCTGAGACTGCAAGAAAAAAGTGCTAGACGTGGTCTGTGCTCTGAGAGCCGAAATAACTGAGAGAGAACCCTTCACAACTTCCACGCGTGCTGGCCTTCCAGGAACTCCACCCTCTGCCGGAATTAATCAACAGCTGCTCCACTCCCAACACCAGGGTCGGCTGCTGCTGTGAACCGCATCATTCAGGAGGGCGGTCAGGTGGACTGCAGTTATAAACACTGACCTTGGAGTTAAAGAGAGACCTCATTTCAAGCCCTGGTTCTCACTTACTAGCAGTCCAACCGAAGGAATGTTATTCAGACTTACTGAGCTGCTTCTGCACCAGGAAGAGCAGAGTAAAGATAAAGTTCTAGCTCGATTGTTGGGAGGATTAAATGGAGTAATATTACAAATACAGCACTGAACAAGTGCTCCAAAAAGTGTAAGTTGTCATTATTTTAGTATTTCCTTTGTGCTTATTAAGAATGTATATCCCTGGAGCTGTTGAGTCCAGTACCTCATTTTTGTCAAGTGTGTTACGAGTATTGTTCAAATTTCTTATTAATTATTATTCCTCATTATTGCATTCTTTTGGCAAACTCTGTCATTGTTGGAGTGATGCTTTATATTTGCCACAGGAAATCTTGAAAAATCATGAAACTCTGACTCTTCCACACACAAGCTGTAAGTCCTTGGACGAATGACTTGATTCTGTAAACCCTGGTTAACTTATTTATAAAATGAGAGCAGAAATAACTAGGTGACTATCTCCCTGGTTGTTATGAGTTCAAAACAGATAACACGTATGATAACACTGTTTCACTGAGAAAGCGAGTACCTTGCAAACTTAACTTATTTTTACCATCATCTTTATTGCTTAAAAAAATAGCCCCCAGACACCTTGTTCGCAGGGTCAGTAAACTAAATGGGTGTTCTGCTCTTGGTGTGTAATGATTATTTTAAACAGCAACCATTTGAACTAAATTTTTTTTTTGTTTTCATATGAAGATTCTAAAATGACTGGAAGTTAACGGCGCTAACAGCATAATCCTAAATTCTGGGAGAGAAACCGAGGCTGGGGGTGAGTGAACAAGTGCAGACATCAAACTTTCGACAGAATCCTATTAAGCAAGCAGACCAGCATTTTTCTGAGTCATCTTCTATCTCCTCAGTCACTTAGTGTCCTTGACCTGAGGCATGAGGCTGGAAGAGCCCAAGGAACTTCTGCTCACATTTCACAGACCAGGATGCTTTGGCTTCTGACCTAATGCTGGTGTGTACTCTCTAGGGAAAAAACCCAACTCCATCGTCTTAGAGGCCAAGAGAAACCCCTAACAGTGTAATTCCTTTATTTCAGATTATAATTTCATATATAAATACAAATAATGTAAATATTGTATATAAATGAAAAAATGAACAAACAATATAATTAACTAATATGATACAGTCACCATATTATTTACTTGAGTAACGTAGTCATTATATTATTGAAAGCGAACTTTTGCTACTGAGTTCTACAAAGTACTCCATGCAGCTAAGATGATGTACTTTGTATCATGTGGCCTCTCAGTTGACCCTGCAACACAAACCTATGAGGCAGTATTTGTCCACTCACTTTGCTGAGGACCCAAACGAGATGCAGAAAAATTGGTGTTTTTACTCTGTTTACGTTACCTTCTTTTTTCAGCTTTCCAAAACTCCTGACGATTTCATGAACAACAGCTGCCCCGCTCTGAGGGTCAATGCCACCAAACACCCACGAGTCACGGTGACCTCCAAGGATGACATATCTGTCTAGAGAGCACCATGGCAAAATGACTTACCCTTCCGAGTCAAGAACGGAGCAAACTGCAAATGACTCAACAGCACCTACACACCGAGCACTCACGCCTCGAGATAGCAAGGTTCCTGAAAACTTACGTAAATACGTCACTTTGTTTTGATTTTCATGCATGAAGAAAATACGAACGTGATAAGCGAATGCATACTTCAGTGAATTACAGTAATTATAAATATATAAGTCGTGATAAGTGAGTATAAAATTATCCTTATCCACCTCGTTATATAATTCTCTATTACTCCTCTGACCTGCTTGCACTTTGTTGCCAGTATTTTCAGAGTAAGAGAACACAGCAGCCACATAACAAGTTCTCCACTTTCTCCTCCTTTTACTCAGTTTTAAAGTACAGCTCAGAGCCTCCCCCTCTGTTTCCTGTAGGGAGAGAGAACCGCCCCCCTACCCAGCTTTCAGGGCAATCTCTTCCTATCTAATAAAGCATTTACTGCACTTCAACATAGGGGGCTTCTTGTCCCTGGTCTGTGTCTTTTTAAAAATCCCTCCATCCCCAATGCCTGGCACAGAACTGGCACAAAATAGGTACTTGGTGAGATTCAACACATAGCCAGTTGTATTTAGATTAGTGCTCATTAGAAGTATATCAGTATTCTTGATCCCTGAAAGAGAGTGCTGGCTGCTTGCGAGAAAGACATGGAATTTAATTCTATCCGTTTAGGTAAGAAATACATCACCGTATAGTTCCTAATGAACCGACACATAATGAAGTAAGATTATTTTTAGAATGTATTTATCAGCAGGTCATCTGAAACCATATAGAAATGGGGTCAATATATTTCACCAATTTCAATGTAAAATAAAACTAAAGGATTCATTAACTTTAGGTTACCTAAACTCTGTAAGAGTGTTACTTATCATTATAATGAAGATATTTCCCCATGCAAAATAGGTGGTGAACAAACCCAGAAAACTCAGATTAAACACCTGTAAACTGTCCCTCCCTGCCTTTCCTCCCTGGATCCTTTCACTGAAGCATGATTTATCACTAAGGTCGCTCATCTGACCAACCTGGTCCCGAAGTTTACTTTCTTTTCAACATGCATCACAATGCAAAATGACTTCCTATGGATCTATTTTGTGCTTATGTGAGTTCTCTTAGGACAAAGAGTCGCTTTGCTTTGTTTACCCTCCATCCCTCCATCCCTCCTGCTCAGAGCAGTGCCTGGCACCAAAGAACTGCCCCATCGATGGATACTTGCTGAGCAAATGATTAATTTACCTGGTTCCACTGCCCCTCTGAGTGTTCCAATCACATTGTAAATTCTTCTCACTTCATTGTTGGAATGAATATGCATCTTGACTTTTCTAATGCAAACATAAAGGATGAAGCCTAAAAATACTGGTTAACAGCTTGCCACCCACAATGTTGAAATCTGACAGCGTCTTGAAGACTTCTAAATGCACACAGGCAAGCATTACACCGGCCGTTAGTACAACTGTTAAGGCTGTAGGTGTGTTCCCCTCTTTAGCCTGTTGCTTTGTTTCCTGCTGGTAGTAGACAGATTTTACTTTTCAGTCATTCTCCATAATTTTTTTTAAAGAGCTTTCCTCCCCCTAAAGAGTTACAATAAAAATTGTCTCTTAACTGGGTAGAAAAGTTTCCAGCAAAGCCAGGTCCGACATTGTAGGGCACTTGCAGGCTTCCTTCCCAGCTGTGATCTGGTGGGGCTGATCCACCCATTTTTCTGGTGAACACAAAAAGTCTTATTAGCTGCAGGAAAACTTTGAAGTTATAGGTTACAACGTCAATGAACTTGCTGTCGGGAGAGCCTGCTCATAATAGCTTCTCTGAGTCAGGGCAGTACAAAGTGCATAAGGTATGCCGTTTAAAGCTTACTACACCTCTTCTGAGGCGGTTCTGCCATTAGCACCTGCGGCTTAGAGTGAGATTAGGTACCATGCCCAAAGCCAGGCAGCTGATTAGCGGGACAGTTGACATTCAAACATTTGATAAGGATGTGGACTCTGTGTGATCAGTTTCCAACAGGAAACCATGTGCAAAGGGCTCTCCAGAGCGCGCTCGGAAGAAGCCGCTCTTGTCACGCGCCTCGGGGTTTTGCATTATGTGACTCCTCCCACTGATGAAGACCTTCCCAAATCTGTGTGTGGTCACCCTTCACAAAGCACTGTCACACTCTGTTAGGGAGGGAGGAAGAGCAAAGGAAAGGATTTCATTTCAACCAGCAGCCCCTAAAAGTATCATGCTATTTACTTATTTTTCAATTCAAAAAGGAAGGAAGATTCGGGTGGACCAGCCCACACACCATACACACCACTGGCCCCAGTTCTCGCTGAGCAGGTGACTGAGAAAGAGAATATGGCCCTATTTATGGAAAGGTGGGGCTCTTGTTTCACTCCCACATACCTGCCTTTACTGTTTGAAGAGCACAGATTGACTCAGTCTTGCTTTGGGCATGGAAACCACATGTACTTTTGGTACAGAGAAGCAGAGAAAAGGAGGTGGTTCCAGACAAACTTGAGAGTGGAAAACATCAATCTGTCTTTCATGGTTCTGTCTCTAGTCACAGACCCCCATGCACACTATGCTTTGCATGGAACATTTTCTGTGGTTTCCTCCTTTATTCTGCACCTGCACACAGGTGCCTGTTCCCTGCCTACCTATTGGAAGCAATGTGAATAGCTCAACCTGACCTAGAGTCTACTAGTAACACTTGCAATACTAAAACAGTAAGATTATCTGCTTATGGAAAACTGTAAACAAGATTTTTGTTTTAAACTACTCTATCAGAGAGGTTCCTCTGTTTTCCTATCTCACTAGAGCGTCTGTGTAACAAACATAAGTTCACGTACTATATACTATTATTTGTCTATAAAATATACTATGTAATATACTATATGAACTTTATGTAATATACTATACAATTTATTTGCCTATCTACAATAAAATTTCACATGAAAAGCACCAAGTAAAATGAAGGGGCATTTCACATTGCTAAATATCATAATGAATAGTCAAAACAGCAGAGGATTATGTATACAAAAAAACTGTAGAGGGCAAACGAAGAATATACATATGCTTGATTATATGTAAAATATTGGTACAATTCCATATTGGAGATTAATAACATTGATTGGCTTTGAGATGGAAATGAGCAGGAGGGTAACTTTTTCTTGTATACCCCTTTGAATTCTGAACTGTGTAAATGTATTTTCTTTTCGAAATAAAAATATGAAAAACATAAAAAGGTTTAAATTCATCAAGAAGAAGAATAGTCAATTATATATTATATTATAAGGAAGGTAATGAATAGTACATATTCCCAGAAAATAATAAAATACAAAGCCAAGATTACAGTGTCTCCACAAGGACAAGTAAATAGATGACTGGAACAGAACACAGTATTTGCAAGTAAGAATCTGATGTAACAACAAATGAAAATCATTTATCTACGAAGAACAGAGGTTTTAGTCTGACAATAAATGTCACTGAGATAATTAATCAGGGATATAAGTTTCTCTAGGTCTTTCTTTCACTCTATAAATTTAAACAAAACCCAGGAAGATTAAAAAGTTGAATATTAAAGTTTCAAAACCTAAAAATTTCAGAAAATACTGAAAATGTCTTCGGAAGGCTGTAATAGATGGTAGATGCTCAGTAAGTGTCTGTAAGCAACAAGGAACTGAAAAACCTATATTCTGGAGCATATTAATTTTTATTTTTCCATTTGGCAAAGATTTTTTTGTCTATAAGGCTCAAGGCACTGGATTGTACTCACAAAGGAACACCAATATGTGTAAGAAATGGTCATTCCACCGAAGAGGTTATAAGTTAGTTAGAAGAAGATACATATACAGCCAACTATAAAGTAAAACAGAGCATGCCAGAAAATAGATGAAGTCCTAAAGAACAAAACAGCTTGATTGAGCTTGTGGGATGAGAGAGACCTTCCCAGAGGAGGTCTCTTATCTGGATTTTAAAGAATGAGTAAGATGTGGACATACGAGGATGGAGGTGAAGAGGACTCCAGTGACAGTGTGTGATGTAAAGAGACATGGAGGCAGGAAAGCCAGAGCAACTGTAAGGCACGGTGATTAAATTGGCTGGGGTATAAAATGATTAGGGAACATAACAGAGATGCCTGAAAAGCAGCGGGACTTTGCTTCTGAGACGATAGAGAAGATGCGCTTTATCCTGTTCCTCCTGCTAAGTACAGCTAGATTCTCTGACTATAAATAGATGGAAAACAAACATAAGACTCTGAAAGGTGGACAGAAGAACACGAGCCAGCTTGGGACCTCAGGGCACAAGGAATGACACAGTGGTGAGTTCCTTAGGTTTTCTGTTTTGGCTCACATATCCCACACATGGAGCTGAAGAAGCTGGCCAACCAGAAATGCCGAGTGGCACATATAGCACATTTTACCCAACAAAAGCCTTGAGTATTAATATATATTCTTCTCAAGTGCACATGGAAAATTTTTCCAAATAGATCATATATGAGGCTATAAAACAACTCCAAATAAATTTAAAATGTTGAAATCATATAATCCTATGATTTTATTAATCATACAAACCTTCTGTTAATCCAACTACAATATAAAGAATTTAGTAATCAATAACAGAAGGAAATTTGTAAAATTTGCAAATACATGACAATTAAACAACTGACTCCTAAATAAACCACTGGGTGAAAAAAAAAATCACAAGAGTAAACAGAAAACACTTTGAGATGGATGAAAATGAAGACACAACAAACCAAAAGTTAGGGCACGCCGCTAAAGCACTGCTTAGAGGGAAATGTGTGACTGTCAACACCCATATTGAAAACGTAGAAAGATAGCAAATCAATAAGTTAATCTTCCAACTGAAAAAACTCAACAATGAAGCGCAATCTAAACTCATATCAGGCATAAAAGAGGAAATAATAAAGACTGGAACAAAAACAGTGAAATAAAGATAAGAAAAAAAAATAGAGAACAATTAACAAAACCAAAAGTTGGTTCTTTGAAAAGATCAATAAAATTGACAAATCATTAGCTAGACAGACCAAGAAATGAAGGAGAGAAGAATGTTACTAAAATCAGGAACAAAAGGGGGAACATTACTACTGACTTGACAGCAATAAAAAGGATTTATAAGGGAATGCTATAAACAATTGTATATAACAAATTAACCCTGATGAAATGAGTTCTTAAAAACACACAAACTACTGAAACTGAAGAAGAAAGAGAAAATGCAAATCAGCTATAACAAGTAATCAAAACTTCTCAGGAGAGAAGCCCAGCAGCAGACGGCTTCCCTGCTCAAGAATAAACACCAGTGCTTGACACCCTCTTTCAAAAAACAGAAGGAACATTTCTAAAATTATTCTATATGACAAACATTACCCTGATACCAAAACCAGGTAACGAAATCACAGGGAAACTGAAGGTCAGTATGAATATGGACACAAAAGTCCTCAACAAAATACTAACGAACCAAACTCAACAGCATGTTGAAAGGACCAGACACCATGGCAAGGGGGCTTTGTCCCATGACTGCAAGCCTGATACAACACAGAAAAATCAATCAGCATAACACACAATATTAACAGGCTAAAGAGAAGCCACACGATCACATTAACTGACACAAAAACCGAGCAACCACAGCATTAATAAAACATTAGAAACACTCAACATCCGTTCACAATGAAAATTATCAGAAAACTAGAAATGCTGAAAGAAAATACAAGATTAGCCTGAAATACTTTGTGATGTCAGTACGTAAGTGCTCATAAAAGGATGAGAAGAAGTGTCTATTTTTTATGTTGCTGGTAGGACGTAAAATGATACATCTACTGGAAAAGTTTGTCAGACCCTTTTAAAGGTAAACATACTATTATCATATGAGCAGCAGTTGTGAGTCCAGAGAAATGAACGCATGTTGACATGAAAATCTGTACCCGATTATCCGCAGCGGCTTTCTTCACAGCAGCTCCAGCTAGCTGCCGTCCAACTACCAACTAGTGAAACAAACTGTGGTACCAAACACAATGGTACACTCCTCAGCATTAAGAAGAAACAAACTATATACACAACAACTTGAACAAGCCTCCAGAGGATTACGCTGCGTGGGAAAAAAAATCCCCAAACGGTGTATACATAATCACATTTATATAACACTCTTGAAATGACGAAATTTTAGGGATGGTGAGCAGATTAGTAGTTGCAAGGGGTTCAGGTCAGAGGGTGGGGATGGAGCAGGTCAGGAGAGAAGTGGGTGTGGCTAAAGGGCAACGCGAGGGATCCCAGTGGTGATGGAAACGCTCTGTATCGTGACTCTCGACATTGATATTCTGGTTGTGATTTTGTACTCTGTTTCGCAAGATGTTACCATTGGGGAAAGCTAGGTAACTGCCATGTGGTGACTCTATTATTTCTTACAGTTGAATCATTATCTTAAAAAATGAGTTTAATTTAAAGAAAGTAACTATATTCACTATCTTGTAGTAACCTATAATGAAAGAGAATATGAAAAGGAATATATGGATGTGTATGTATGACTGAAACATTACACTGTACACCAGAAATTGACACACTGTTCACTGACTATACTTCAATTAAGAAAAAAGTAGGGGCAAGCTAGATGGGCAGACAATGGTGTGCTAGAGTTTTCCCACTTACCATGTAGCCTCCATAAAGCTGTGAGCACCTGTCCTAAATTGTGAGACCCTTGAGAACAAGACATATGTAGAAATCATACTTTTTCCACAGTGCCTGATATACGGATGTCATTCCATAAATGTACCTTGAGTGGACAGGTGGTGGGAAGCCACTGAAGACCTTCTGAGCAGAGACATGAGAATGAGACCATGCCTCGACAAAAGGAGGTGCCTACTAAATGCTCGTGTTGCTGAACAGAGACTGAGTGATGCTCATCAGAGCTGTCTTTCACATCAGACCTGGGTTCCCGTCCCAGATCTATCACTTCTTCTCTGAACTTTGTGACATTAATTATCACAATGCTAACTCACATAGTTGTCTTATGGGTTAACTGAAAAAGCAGTATGCACATTAGGACAATTAAGCGCAGCACATCATTAGCGCTCTCTGCGTGTTACACGCTATTGGTATCGTCTTCACTGTTTTGTGGTTGCTGTCATTCTAATGCTGGTAGTTATTCAGGGAGGCAGATAGAAACCGTATAACCACGCTCCTGTCAGTACAGATGGAAACAAGAATAGAGGAGAACAGCCATGCTGCCCCCTTTTACTCCCATCCAGGTAAATACAGTTTTAATTTACTGTAACTCACATTTCGTCAACTTTTTATTGACGTTCTCAGCATTCGTGGGCCATTATGTAACTTTCTATCTCTCCTCTTTGTCATACACATTATTAAGAAACTTTCATTTTATGATACAACCAACTTTTAAAATGCTGTCTTTTCTAGTTAATACATGATGTTACACTGCTAACCATTTGTGGGAATATGAGAATTCACCACTAGGAACAAGTGGCAATTCCCTAGATGATTATGCAGAAGGAGTGAATTTTCACAGTGAAGTTCATAAACAAATTATATGTTCTCAAAACTGTTATGACTAAAATTCCAGTCATGTAGAATGTTTCTTTATACCTTAGTAGGCATCGCTGGTGAAACAGAAACTTACTGCTTTTGATATATACAGACCATCTCCTCCTTTCAAATGTGTTGTACTTCCAAAATTCATTTTGTAATCATGGTGTTTTGAATACAAAATATACTTCCATAGAAGCTACATTATTAGTGATGATTGCATTTGCAAAATGACTTACTGAAGCTGGCTTAAACACATTTGAGATAAAATGCCTTCGTAACTGTTTTGATCAAGTAATTCTACTACACAGCTAGGGCACGGCCCAAACCTGCTGGTTTACCAGAGCAGTCAAATGGTAGACATGGTCAATAAACCTCACCCCCAATTCTATATGATGCTCCCTTCTTTCTTTCAATGCATCGTTGTTCTAACTACAAAGATAACACAGGCTCACTTTTTTAGACTTTTATAGCAGTGGGGTTATACTATAAATATATAGTATACATATATATATATATATATACACATATGTATACTTATCTATATAAATAGTGTCTATTTCTTTTATATATAGTATGTGTGTACTATACATAGTAGATACAGATTTTTTATATATACAGTCTATACATATCATATATGGTATATATCATCTTTTAAATATAATGAATATTTAGACTTTGTAAGTATATTTAGATAAACACATAGTCCAAGGTGCCCGCAAAAGTTGTGCCCTATCCTGAATCCCATGCGGAAAAGCTAACAGCTAAAAAATAAAAATAAAAATGAAAAACAGGGTGCAGTTCCTTATCTGCCCTTAAATTGGACAGATCCCTCAACTCTGACGACAGCCTCCTCACCTGTAAAAACGAGGGCATTGCACAGGGTCATAAAAAGTTTTCTTATAGATACTAGAATAAAATGACTTAAAATGCCTTGAACTGAAAGAAGAAAAGGGTCTAAGGCTGGACGCTTTGGTTTCTAGCGATTCCACTTTCAGAGAAGTCAGCGCTCTCTCCCCTCCTGAAGGGTGACGGAGAAGAAGGGCGTGCAGATGGGAGAAAGCAGGATGGGAAAGAGGAAGGAGTTGCAGTGTCACGTGAAACAGTAACAAATTTGGAGAAGCTTCAATAATGAAAACAGAGGAAGGACAGGAACAGAGACAAAAACCAAATGTTAGATGCTTTCAAAGAGTGTCATTCCAGGTCCTCCAAGAATTAGGCAATGAGAGTAGGAGATTTCTTAGGGGAAAGGCCTGTGAAGGGAGCTGGGAAAGACTGAGAGAGCCATCAGACTGCAGTGCAGGGCAGACATGGGGTAGAGGAGAAAGAGGAGGAGGAGAAGCACGCTGATGAGAGCATCCAGTTGGGCAAGGCTGTCAGAGAGCCCTGAGCCGGAGCCTCCGATCAGAGGAGTCCCATGCCTCCCAGTTGTGGGCCTCATTTAGCATCCTGCCGCTCTCAGCCACCAACTGAGAAGTTGATGATCTGAAAGGCCCACTCTGCTGGCTGTCACACTGGATACCAGTATTTAAAGCAAACTCCAGATTAGAACCCCTGTTCTCTAAACTCGTGATAAAATTGTATGCCTCACCCACCAGAGAATTTCAGTAACAAACAACAGAGATAAAAGCATAAAAGGTGAAGACTGCCAGTAAGGAGAATTACCAAAACAGCCATCTGTCTGTTTCTTACAAACTTACTCCAGGAGCTTCTGTGCATCATAGTATCCAATTGGATGAACAGGAATACTTGGAAGACCAACAGCTTCTCCAATGTCGCGTCTATAAGCATATTCTGAAAAAAAGTTGAACATAACTTCTGATAAAAGTGGAGTCCCTTTCAAAACGTTCTCTGTGAACCACATTCAACACATTCTTAAAGTACATCTAACTAGAGCTGTTAAAATGAAAAAGACGAACAACTTTAAATGTTAGTGAGAATCTGGAGCAACTGAAACATTCATCCATTTCCTGGAAGAGTGTATAATTATGCGGTCCCTTTGGGTTACTTCTTTGACAAGTCGTGTTAAACAAAATGATGCGCTATGGCACAACAATTACAGGCCTAGGTATTTACCCAAGAGAGATGAAAACATATGTTCACAGAAAGACGTGCACAAAACTGCTCATAGCAGCTGAGTCTGAGCAGCCAAGGCTGGACACGGTCCAGCTATCTGGAAACAGCAGAATGAATAAGCAATTTGTAGAACAGTCCCACAATAGGACTCTATCAGCAATCAGAAGGAAAAAACTATTAATACACACAAAAACATGGCTGATCTCTAATCATTATACTGAGTGAAAGCAGCAAGGCGAATGATGAGGAAAAATCATACATTTTTCTATCACAGCAGCACCAAGCTGAGAAAGAAAGAAAACAGCACGCCCCCTTTGGGGTGGCCTTTCTTGGTGTGCAGTGTGCGTCTGCTGTGTACGTGAACCAGATCACCTCAAAGCCGGAGGCTATAACCCACCTGTGAGGAAAATGGTCCTTTTCTGCAGATGCCAGCATTGTAATGTTAAGATTGTCTTTTTTCCCTCCCAGACCGGAGGTCACACTGACCAAAGGCTCTCTCTGTACATGCATAACTGATCAAAACATCTCTGTGGAACTTTATGTACAATGCTAGCCTGTCAATACAGTACATACATTCTTTTGTCTCAAAACTGTGTAAAACTGTATCTCTAACTCCTGACCAGTGGAATGCTTCTCACAGGTTCTAAGAATCTGTTTTCCTGCTTACAATTCTCAGTTTGGCTCAACTAAAATTGTGTTCTTTCCTCTTAGCTTGACAGTTAATTTGATTTTCTGTCAACATTCAAAACAATAGATACTGTCTGCTTCCATTTATATGAAGATCAAAAGCAAACGAATCAGTGAGGTTGCCTCTGGGGGCAGGTGTGGTGAAAACTGACCAGAAAGGAGCACCAGGGGACTTTCTGGAGTCACAGAAATGTCCTGTATCATTATTTTGAGTGACACAGATGTATGCAATTAAAAAAAGTTTTTGAGTTAATGCTTAAGATCCGTGCATTTTATTACATGTAAACTCTACCTCAAAATAAAAACACATTCTGACATTTCTTGAGATTTAAGAAAAATAAGAGCTATTTTTCCATTTTTTTCCAAAATTTTAAATTATAATAACTTGAGGTGATTGCAAATGCTTATTTTTTTTATGGGTAAAATGACATAATGATATGCTGCATGAGATTTGTTTTAAAATTCTCTAGAGTAATAATCAAAAAAGGGATGATGAAAGAGAAAATGAAATTCGCAAAATGGTGATAATTATCTCCATTTTTGTATATGTTAGAACTATTCCATAATAAATAGTAAAAATAAAAAGAAAAGGGCACAAAAGAGAATTCCACAAACGTTAAGTCCCATAGGGATAACATGATTTTTCTTTCTATACTGTCATCTTTTAAATTTGAGAATAATAAGCAGAAATATTCCAGTTAATCTTATTTTATGTTCATAATTTGAGCTTTTATAACCAACAGAGCTTGGGAGAGGTCTCGTTTTTTTCCAAAACTTAGGAATAAAAGCCTAAGTAAGTAAAGTTCAGGTAGATTGATGTGATTTTATTATAAGACAATATGTATTGCTTAAAAAAAAATCTATGTCAGTGTAGTATGTTCCAAGATTTATCAAGCCAAAGCACAGAAGCTTTAAAGGCATCTACACTTTGATAGAAAAAAAAACAGATGAAAATTAACTATGGAAATGCCACAATCTGGCAACCTATTTTATCCAAGTTATACACCTTAGTTAGTTTTAAACCACACAAACCAAATGATTACAGATTTCTATAAATGTCATCAAATAGCTGGGTACATTCAAAATAAATTAGCTCCCCTTGTTAATGATCTACTGTTTTACAGCAGAGCATTCCAGCCTAAGACAAACACATGGACTCTGGAGCCCGACCATCTGAATCTGAATCCCCACTCCTCGTTTAGTGATGTCATGACCTGGGGCAGACTGCTTACTTCCAGCCTCACTTCCCTCCTCTGTCAAATAAAGAAAATAACATGACGAAGCTTAAAGGACTGTTAATGGATGTGAAGAGCCAGCATTCAGGAAACACCCCTTGAATTACTATTGTCTTTATGCAGTAATGATACCCCAAGCCTGTTCCGGACTCCGTATTCTAAATGTGCCGTATTCTAAAGGTTTATAGAACTTCTGTCCTACTCTCCCTTATCCACAACTAGAATTTCAAAAAAATCTGTGAAATCCATTAATTTGGGGGACTGTACTTGGCAACAAAACATGACCTGATGTGAACTCATTTGGCAGCAAGGTTTGACTTGAGCAGACACGAGTCTATTTATATTACTTAACGTACTGCTGCTTAATAGGATAGTTCATATATTTTGCTGCCCAAATATTTACATGTTGCTTCCTGTATTCTGTCCCAGCCTCCCATGTGAATGTTATGCAATAACATGGTGTACACACCAGGTTACTTTTAAATACCTGGAAATGTCTGCATTTCAAAACCTATCAGACTCAAGGATTCCAAATATGGGATAAGGGACCAGAACCAATAATTACCAGAGTTCAGAACTCTTTAATTTTCTTCTTAGATGTAAAGTAAGAAAAAGACATACATTATCAAAGGAAATCCTTTGACAGAATCACGTAAAAATGTTTGTTTCTGATGGTTACGGTCTGATCACTCACCATTTGCTGGGTAACCGGGAGTGAGAGGGTCCCCTGCGCCATTAAGATTTAAGGTATTTCCACGCTGAACACCACGTCCAGGAAGATTCCAACCATCTGGATAGGGCTCCACTCCAGGAGCAAAGTAATCAGCAGGGTCTGAGTACAAGATGATTCCTTTGGCCCCTGCCAGCTGGGCATTTTTAACCTGGGAAACACAATGTCTTTCTTGTTTTAGGTTGGTTATTCAAAATTACACTTAAATAAGCAGCCACACATTATCGTCACTCTTTTACCACTAGACCTCTAACAAAGGACGTCTCACAGAGAATTGGCTTTTTCCTATTCCTTCTGCAGGCTCTACAAATGAGTTTCTATGGCTGGATCAGCCCTCAGAGCAGCGTACTTGGAAAATGTACATATTGGTGGAAGCAAGTACTGGCTGTTTTCTTCCTCTAGTTCCAGAAGCACAATAAACAAATAGAATCCACAGAATAGATTCTTACTTTTTCTATGATTGAATATTTTTGAAATTTAATTTTCCCCCAGGAAAGAAAAAAATTAAGAAATCAAGCGATAGTAACTTTCAAAACTGCTATGTATAAATTTGATTTCTCTCATTACCTACAGTGAGAA
Source organism: Vicugna pacos (assembly GCF_048564905.1). Classification (NCBI taxonomy): domain Eukaryota; kingdom Metazoa; phylum Chordata; class Mammalia; order Artiodactyla; family Camelidae; genus Vicugna; species Vicugna pacos. Next base: position 14,565,459 of record NC_132996.1, read on the forward strand.
CTCATACTAAGATTTAATTTAGTAAATATTTTCATAGACAACATTTAAAACAAAGATACTGACAAATCTAGTGCATACTTCTTTGTAAATTAGAGGCATGATCTGTAGGTATGGAAAAAAATCTGTTCTCCTTGAACACGTATACTGGCCACATTCCAAAAACCCAACTGAATATCACCATCTAAGACAGTAAATATATGTGTCGTCGTATTAGGCGAGCACGGGCACAGCCTATGAGAAGGTCACAGTCTTCAGAAAGTTGTAAGGATGCGGTTCACCTCACGTAAGACACACCATAACCTTTTTTCTTTGCAGAAAAGGAAATAAGAGATGATTTTTTACCTTATTTCCTCTGAAAATTTTCCCGTATCGGGCAATTGCAATCTTCCCAGAGCAATTGATTTTCATGTCCCGCTCTAGTTTAAAGAAGTCTTCGGTTCGTGCATAGTTAACGTACACGAGGTCACCCTGTTGAGATCACGGGTGACTTAGTACAAGAAAGATTTACTACAAAGAGGTTTCTCTGCATGAGGACAGCGTCACATCTTGGAACGGGGGAAGAAGCAACAGGGCCAGAAAAGTATGAGCTTCGGATAAGAGATTCAAGGGAGAAATGGACTTGATAAGACAATTAGCTGGGTTAGAGACCTGTGAATTAAATAGTCAGTTTTGCCAATATCTATGCTTCCTCTGCAGTGGTTATAAAACAATAGAAGCGCTCCCCAGAAAAAGGCACATCAACACACACACTGCTGCATGCAATTTGGAAGGGTCCAGGCACCCTGCATTAAGAAGCCACTGAAGACAGCATTCTTCTCTTTGAAATACATTCTCAAATAGTAGCTTAATGGGTCTTCACACCACAGGATAAAGAAGAAATGTCAGATAATATCACTGCTTTACGGATCTAGTTTCAAATCATTAGGATGATTATGTGAGAGTCTTACACCATCTCTGAGTCTCAATATACCGTCTGTAAAATGGCCAGTTAGATCAGTGTTCTTCATACATCCTTTGCTCACCTACTTCCTAAATTAATTTTGAAAAGCAATGTACCCCAATATATTTTCAAGTTGACACCTGAAATTTTTTTATCATGCCTTTAAGTAGCTGCAAAGAATGCAATTTCTAGCCTATTATAAATATTAACATTTTTTGAAGCAACTGACTTTTTATAGGTATCCAGAGGAATTTAAATGCTGTACTGATTTATTATTCAACATCATCCATTTAAAAAACACACTCTCTGGTCAGTCGGAATCTTATCATCACTGTTTCTCCTTGAACTTGTGTTTATTTGTCCCCCTTCCCTAAAGCATTCTACTCTCAAGTAAAATATATTCAGGCGGGACACGAGGGTGCCCTGCCCAGATGCCCCTTCAATGCAAGTGTTCTTGCTCCTGCTGCAGGGAAGGCTCTCCGTCCCGTGAGATCAGCTGTGGTCACCTTGCTCAAGGTCATGCCCCTTCTTAGGATGCACACATTCAATGACTGATTGAGGAGGGAATATAAAGTCCTGCACATCTTTGTCCAAACCAGGGCAATCCTGAAGGGCTGTTCTGACTCCAGAGCTGCCCATCGGGTCAGCTGAGGCTGTCCTTGAGCTGGCATTGAGATGCAGTTTCTCCCTCTGCCTGTTCCAGCTTCCTGCTCTTCCCCGCCACAGATATCGATCCCAGGAGAATGCTCCTTAATTAACATCTAGCATGCTCAATTCCGTTTCAGTTTCTAGTACCTACAATCTGGGTATGCTTGAAAGTCTTTTATTAATCACTGCCAAACCTCCCTTGATTAAGAATGTATGTGTAAATTTATAGTTAGGTAGATAGATAGATAGATAGACAGACAGATAGATAGATAGATAGGAGTTTTAAAAATATTTATTTCCTATGATTCAGGCTGTGCATGTTAAGAAAATTCTTCAAGAACAACTTACTGTTATTATTAATAGCATCAAAGCGAGTCTAACAACATCATTACAAACCTTTATAAATAATACCTAAGCAGAACACTTTACTTGAAATACAACTTTTAGTGCTATGAGGTATGAAAAATATTAGCTTATGGATCTATGGATGAATAAATTATTTCCAGAATAAGTTCAGACCTAGGATCAATTTTATTCACATTTCTTATTTTTAGACATAAGTTCTGAGAAACCTTGGGATGGGAATGAAAGAAATTTTGTTATGGAATTTTCACTAAATTATTTAAACTCTTTCTAAGTTATGCACCTTAAACCTCACACTGATCTGTTATCCAAGTTCATTCTAATGATATCAGCTGGAAATTCAACTAGGCTCATCCTTAATTTTGTTCAACTGCAAACCATTTGACTTGCCAAATCTTTGTTACCCAGCTATTAGAATCTTTCACCATCATCTCTTTGTTTGGAGTTCCAGAGATTGTTTTTTTACAACTCAGAGATATGCTTCCTATTGTCTTAGGATGGATGAGTGATGTCTCTTACTCATAAAATAAGAGAAAAGTAACTGTAAATAGGGAGGTGGGGACTGAGTGCCAGCAGGACCTCACCACAGGCTAGTTCTCAATTCCATGACGGAGTACACTGAGAAATTGATGATGCAACTGATTTCTTTAAAATGATCCTACGTCTGCCTTTGAAAAGTCTTCACACACTCTAGTTTGAATTTTATTTTGTTTATTGTTTTTCTTTTCGACCACGTGTCTCCTGACATGCGCACAATAAACTTTATAACATATTGAAATAAGGTTGTTTCCAAGCTGATTCTAGGATGCATTTGACAAGCCTGTTGAAGACACATCATGTTGAGAATTAGGGATACAGCAAATCTCTGTCCTGAAGAAACTTACATTAGTCTGGAGAGCAGAGAGATACTATAAACAATAAAATTAATAACTAAGTAAATTGATTGTATATTAAAAGGTGATAAGTTCTGCAGAAAAATTTTTAAAAAGTTGAAACACAGTAGGCAAACAGGGAACTAGTACTCAATTGGGTGCAATTTTCAAAAAAGGAGAAAGTCTATTGAGAAGGTGACATTTGAATCTTTGCTTACTTTTAGCTCTTATTTTTCTTCCTAAGACCAATGCAACATTAATGCACTGTGGATGACAGCACTGTGCGTCTGATTTGTAATTGTTGGTCTTCTCTGGGGCTCACTTTTAATGCCAACTGTGAACACACAGTCATGAACCAATTTGGTTTCAGTGAATTTTATTTTTGTGTAAACGTTTCACTTGAAATGCATTTCTGTTTACTATCACCCACTTTAGGGAGACGAGCTACTTTAAATATCTGTAAATTGTGGCTATCTTTTGACAAATCTATACTCCTCACATAACAAATTATGAGAAGGAACTGGAGAAAACATTAGTTTGAAAATGACAGTAAACTTAGAAAATGAAAACAAGTGTGACAGAAGGGCCCTCTTGGCACTTCACAAATGCAAGTTGTCACTGCTAGTTAGGGAAAAAAAACCCTTTGTTATCAGACAATGACCTTCTTGTAACATTTACACTGCACCATTGTTCTCCAACTGGGAACAAATACAATCTTGCACTGTGAGCCTAGAATTTTCCATTACTTCCAAGCTTCCATCTTCTTGCTCATGTTAGGAGAGCCAGGATTGGTTCTCACAGCATGTTTCTTCAATCCACAGAATCAAGGCCACCTAGGACCTTGTTGGAAACAAATTCTCAGGCTTCATTCAAGACCTCTTAACACTCGGGGGGAAGGAACCAGAATCTGTTTTATAGGCCCTCTGATCATTGCAACACATGCTGAAGTGTGAGAACCACTAGTTTCGGTGTATTTCATGGGCACTGTCAAATCGCTAATTTCAAATAATCTAAAGCAAAGTCCAGTATGTCACACTCCAGAAGATTACGTTATAGTGAAACAACTCAAGCACACATACAGACATAAATAATTTAAAAAAATTAATACTCCACCGCTTGAGTTACTGGTAATCCAGTGAAACACACCAGCCAGCAAATTAATTTAATATTGAATACAAACAACAATTCCATGGAGAATCACATGCACCTTCTAGCCACCCGTTAATCTGGAAAAGTTTAAATCTGCTTAAAAGAAATGAGTTAATAATCTCTATGACTCTTTTATGAGTAGAATAATTCTATCAAAACTGGACAGCTCCATGCAAAAGAATCAAACTATACTTTCTCACATCATATAGAAACATAAATTCAAAATGGATTAAAGACTTAAACATAAGACTTGAAACCATATGACTTCTAGGAGAAAATGTAGGCAGTACATTCTTTGACGTCAGTTTTAGCAACATTATTTCGGATATGTCTCCTCAGGCAAGGGAAACAAAAGCAAAGATAAACAAGTGGGACTACAGTAAACTAAAAGGCTTATGCACAGCAAAGGAAACTATCAACAGAACTATAAGGCTGCTGACTGAATGGGAGAAGATATTTGCAAATGATAAATCTGATAAGGGGTAAATATCCCAAATATACAACGAACACATACAACTCAACATCAAAAAAGCAAACAACCTATTAGAAACTGGGTAGAGGACCTGAACAGACATTCTTCCACTGTTGGTGGGTAACTTGGTGCAGCCTCTATGGAAAACAGTATGGAGGTTCCTCAAAATATTAAAAATAGAACTACCATGCGATCCAGCAATTCCACTCCTGGTGTATTTACCCAAAGTAAACAAAACACCAATTCAAAAAGATATATGCACCCTATGTTCATTGAAGAATTATTTATAATAGCTAAGATATGGCAGCAACCTAAGTTCCCATCAATAGATGAATGGATAAAGATGTGGAAGATTGGAATATTACTCAGCCATGAAAAAGAATGAAATCTTGCCACCTGCAGCAACATGGACGGACCTACTGGGCATTAGGCTAAGCGAAATAAGCCAGACAGAGAAAGACAAATACCTGATGATTTGACTTATATGTGGCATCTAAAAAACAAAACAAATGTGTAAACACACCAAAATAGAAATAAAGTCATAGATACATAGAACAAATAAACTGTTGCCAGAGGGGAGGGACGTGGGTGGGGGAGAGAAATAGGTGAGGGAGACTAAGGGGCACAAACTTCCAGTAACAAAATAAATGAGTCACAGGTATAAAATGTACAGTCTGGGGAATATAGTCAATAACTATGCAGTATCTTTGTATGGTGGCAAATCATAACTACATTTACCATGGTGATCAGTTTGAAATATACAGAAATACTGAATCACCATGTTGTGTAACAGGAACTAATACAGTATTGCAGGTCAATTATACCTCAAAAACAGACTCATAGAAAGAGATCAGGTTTGTGTTACCAGAGGTAGGGGTAGAGGGGAGAGGTAATTAATTAGGTAAAGGTAGTCAAAAGGCACAAACTTACAATTATCAGATAAATAAGTACTAGGGATTTAACACATAATTTATGCACAACATAAATATAATGAACTCTGCTGTATATTATATAGGAAAGTTGCTGAGAGAGTAAATCCTTAAAGTTTTCATCACAAGGAAAAAAAAATTTTTTCTGCTTCTTTCTGTATCTATACAAGATGATGGATGTTCACTACACTTACTGTGGTAATCATGCCATGATGTCTATGAGTCAAATCATTTTGTTTTATCCCTTAAATTTATACAGTGCTGTATGTCAATTATATTTCAATAAAACTGGAAAGAAAAATAAAACAAAAATTAAAAAGAAGAACAAAGTACAAAAATTAATTAGGGGATTTTAACTGATGATATGGTAAACCCACCAACTAATGCGGGTGTAATTTTCTCCTTATAACATTCTGTGTTCCCATCCAGAAACATGATCTTTTTCTTTATACATAGTATTTTCGCTGCTTTGTAAATTTCAGTGTTCTTCAACTAGTTCATACCCATTTAATTTAATAATTTTTACAATGTATTTTATATTTTATGGCTATTTTAAATTATATCTCTGTTGCATTTTCTGCTACTATATATCACTTGTCTGTATGTATTTAATCTGGTAATTCTAATGCTATTTTTAAAATAAAGAGGTATTAGTATTTTCTGTATATTCTGGCTACACAGAAACACCACTGTAAATAAGAAGGGAAGAAGACCCTTCTTACTGAAGGATACTAGACACGTGATTATATGCTATACAATCCCATTTATATGAATTTCTAGTATAGGCAAAACCAATTGATGGTGGCAAAAAGATCAGGAGAATGATCGCCTTGGGGGGGTGCGTGGAGTTTCTGAAGTGATGGTAATATTCTTTGTGTTGATGGGGTTTGGATTACACAGGTATGTGCATTTGTCAAAGTCAATAAATGTACATTTTGGATTTCTGCATCTCAGTGTAATACATTTTATCTTGAAAAAACACTATGAAAAAACACTATGAACAAAATAATCTATATTCTTTTCTATTACTAAGAAATTCTATTTCTTAAACGTGAAAAAGATTAATTTGAATTATATCTAAAACCTCCTTCATACCCCCTTCATTATGACCCGCCCATAGGAGGGGGATCTGTGTGTTATTTTATTGTATTGTATTGCATGTTTACCTCTGTCATTCCTTGTGGGGAGTAGGCATTAAAAGGTGGCACAACATCTGAAACATTTTCATATCCCGGAGGAGGTGGCTCAAACAATGATGTCTTGAAAATCTAGAGAAATGAGATATAATCATTAGAAGCAAAGCGGGTCAAGTTTGATTACTCCCATCAAACAAGAAAACAAGTGTATTATCTCTTTTGTCAGCAGAGGGTTAATCCGTCCTTTGGTATCTTGAGAATACATATCAAAGAGCCAGCACTGTGCTAGAAGCTGTGAGGATTTCATGAGATGAATAAACTACAGACCCTTAGAGGACCTATAAGCACCAGTTTTTGATTTAGAAGGAAAACCTGAATCCTTAAATAGAAAGCAACATGATGCAGTGTTCTTAGTCACCTACAGCCATGCTGAGACAATTACTTATGAGCAAATTAAGTATTAAATTCACTTCGACAAAATATTTCATTTTGGGGAAACTATACTGGACAGTATCTAAATATTCACACTGAAAAGAACTAAAAACATTGAATCAAATATAACATAATCTTTTTAAGTGTGTCACTGAATTGGAAAAAGAATGTAAGGCAATACTCAGAAAAAAAAAATGATATGAAAGCAAGAATCCTGAAAGGTAGCACTGAAGTCTGCTTTTGCCTTAGTTGTAACTATCAAAGCCTGGGGTCCCATGAGAGGAGCATAAGGATTAAAAGACAAAGTCTAGAGCCGGCCCAGATAAGGGAGTTTGCAATTTACAACACAGCTCGGCTGTGAATGGTTAGTCACAGTAATTACGCTACACTGGGAGGCGGGTGAGGGTAAGAGAGTGTTTGTAGCTGGGGCACAGGGAAGAGAACAGAGCTGCACGGTCACGATGTCAGAAAATAATGCCTAGATCTGAAACATAAGCAATACGAGCACATTATTTAAAAAAAAAAAGAGATGAATATCAAAAGAATCAACTCAGGGTTGAATGGTGATTGCCTCAGGGAAGCGGGAAATAGGGAAGCAGCAAGGCCCTTTGGAGAACTAGGTGACTCTTTGTGTGCAGGTAGAACTTGGGTAAAAATTAAAATGAATTAATGATGTAACAGTCAAAACAATGACTAAGCTTTTGGCAGCTAACACGATTCAGGAAAATCTCCAAAATGAAACCGCTACATGATACGTTTATATTAAGTGACAGGCTTTAGAAATTTCATAAATGCTTGTAATAGTAAAAAACAGATAATGAAATGGAATAAAAGCAACGGTACAGTCAAAACCGGGAGGTGAAGAGGAAGAAAACAAGAAGAGAAATGCAAGTTACTCTTTTCCTCAGTGTACACAACTGTCAAATTTGATAGATCGAATTTGGTTTAAGTACATTTTTTTATACTACCCAATATTTTATTATGCCACTAAATAATTTCCCTAAATATACTTTTAAAGATCCTTTAGTAGATAATTATATAGATATGCCACCACTTATTTAAAAGATTATGGGACCACAGAATGTATATTGGTATTACCCACACCTAACCTTAAAATATTTTTAAAATTTTGAAATACTTTTATAAGTTAAACAGTGTTAACTACTATAATTTAAAATAGTTAATATGAGGGGAGGGTACAGCTCAGAGGTAGAGTGTGTGTTTAGCATGCTCAAGGTCCCGGGTTTAATCCCTAGTACCTTCATTAAAAAAATAAGTAAATAAATAAACCTAATTACCACCCTAAATAAAAATAAATAAAATAGTTAATATGGAAAGTTTCAACTCTTATTAGGAAATTTAGCATGAGATTATATCACTGACTGCAAAACAGCATATTAATCGTCAAGAAGAGGCTGATTCATTAGTCAATAAGAGGAGGTGATTAAAATTTTATATATACTTAAATCACATGATATTTTCAGTTGACTAATCAAACCAGACATATCTGAAGCTATACGCAATTTAGAAGGCCCAATTAACAAAAGGACTGAAGGAAGCTATCTAGAGTAAAAGGGGCTATTTTAGATATGGGAGCTCTAAACTAACGTATGCTAAAAAGGGATGAATATGTGAATTATATTTCATAAGCTTGCATATTGAATCTATATTGTGATAAGGAATAGCTCAATTACTCATATTACCTTGTTTCCCAAGTATGTGCCCTCACTTGAAAAGAAGATTGTAAATTCTTTGGAGTAGATATCATTCCATAGAATTTCTCTCGAAACCCTCTCCTCTCCAAATGCCCACATCTGGGCACACAGCCGGACGTATGATCACATGAGATATAATCATTAAGTACCAATACAAACCTGCTGGCTCAAACAGCCCATCTCTGGATTTCCTAGCACCCTCAAATCTATGTATGGTCTTTATAATCTGAACCTATCAAAAAAGTATCTAATTGAGTTGCTTGGAAGTTTACTAATATATATTAATGCGCAACACTAAATAGAAAATAGTAACTGTCATCAAGCATTAACTTCTCAGAATCCTTCAATCATCACATTAAATTCAAGCATCATAAGAGTTGAAGCTGGAAGTAAGATTATTAAAGACACCATTCACAAGTTTCAATACTGATTTCTATCAATATGTGGAGATGGTGTAGGGCGTTCCTTCACAGAAGGTATTCGAGAAGAGCAGATTTGGGGTGGGGGTTCTTTCTTCTTTCTTTTTACCTCATTTCCATCTTCATCAATTATTGAGATGTAGTTGGGATAAGTCTTATTTGGATAGGACAACAGGACATCATAATGGGATAGCTCAACAGAATCCAGGCCAAATTCTTTCCACTGAGATTGAATTTGCTTGGCAAGCTGAAAGTTTTGTTCTGTTCCAGCTAAATGTGGTATCCGTGTAAAATTACTGTCAAACAAAAATTCAAAGTGGTTAAAAATTGTTTAGTCAGCCTTTATCCCAAATCAACCACCAAATAAAGCAGATTTATATGAAAACATACCTTGAAATGTGACACATCAAAAAAGCAAAGTGGTACTATTATTGCATCAAATAGACTTTCATGTGTGTTTTGAAATTTTCATGCTCTAATTTGTACTCATTCAAGATACACTGATCTTTGTAGATAATTGTTATGTGCAATACTGTAGATGTATCCTCATATAATAGATGAGGACAGTGTCACATTCTTTCCTTAAGACCCTGGCATCTTGGAACTTTCATGGAATCATCTGTTTACTTCACCTTGTGAAATATAATTGGAAGATAAACAATATTTTCATTCAAAGATCAAGCTCTTACATGCCAAGAACTACTGATAATTACATTTATTTTTAAATACTGAAAGTTACAGCCAAGTGAGAGAACTTTAGATTAGCAACCATTTATAAAGTGTCTTTATTAAGGAGTAATCTGATCATATTTACACAAGCTCAAACTGAATCTCTTTTACTCTATTCACCATGCAAAATCATACGCTTAAAGTCAATGACGAGAAACAGTCCAACCAGCAATGTCTTTAACAAATAGACTGTGGCCAAAGTTTTAGCTACCACAGATATTTTCACGAATAGACTAATTTCTCATTTAATATGCCTACATAGTGGTGCTATTGTTTATTTGCCTTATATTTCTCTGTCTTGGAAATTTGCTGTTTCCCTGAAGATTCAGTTCATTGATATTTTCAACTTAAATCCCTTCAAGGAAAAAAAAAATCTCATTTGAAAAAGCATCATGTATCACGAAAAGACATTTCTTTCTTTCTAGCTCAGGGACTTCTTGAACTTCATGAATTTCTGGTTCTAAATATGTAGGGTTTTCTGAAGTCAACACACTTCCATCCTTGTGATGATTGAAAAAAAAAACTAATAGACAACATGATGATGATCCCTATTTCTAATCTTTGATTCTACTGTGTATCTTTTAAAAGGTGGGGGTGGGGGGCGAGATTCCTATGATTGATTTTATAATTATATCAAAATCATTTAAATTGTATTTACGAAAGTAGTATTTAAAAATCCTCATTCAGTAAAATTTTAGGGGCTTAACACCTCACATAGGATTTCTAACGTATATTTGCAAAGGAAAGTAATGAAGAGAACACAACGTTAAGAGGCAGCTCAGGAGTCTATGTGCCCCTTCATCAATGGATACCCACAAAGGCAACAGAAAACAGCCAACAGGTTGCTCTTTTCTTCCATATTACACAAATCCTAACTGTGACATAACTAAAGGAGATGTAGATTATGCATGTTTCCTGACATGATAGCTATTCCTCTGCTCTTAGATGAAAGTAGACTCGTTATGGGAGACTTAAACCTACACACGCACACACACACAGATCATTTTCAGACTTTGTTATTATTGAAACCGAGTCTCCCTAAAACCGAGTTCCTCTGCCAAGTTTATGATTATCTTCTCTATCCAAAGCTTTATTCCCTTTCTTGTCCCATCTCTGTTCCCCTCAGGATTAATGAGCATCGAAGAATAAGGGGGACTGCAACTAAGCAGGACCCTGCGGGGCCCTCCTGGGTACAAAAGCCTCTCAGTGTCCCCCGCTTCTTGTTTGTAGAAAAAGGTTTTAGTCTCCTAGGCTTTCCCCGAGTGCTGAAGAGCAGACTCGAAGTTACTAACTAGGGAGGTGAGAGAATGTGGAAACAAAGGAAACGCAGTCAAGCAAGAAAAGTAATGATGGCTTAAGCAGTATCACAATCTGATGCATATTGTTGAGCTGTTCTGCAGAAACTAAGACCCCCCCCACCCACCCAGGTGGAGGTTGGTGACTACATGTTGACTACAAGCACACAGGCCCCAGACTAGTTGGAACCAGAAGGCTGACGATTCAGATTTTGGAAACATCACCCTGCTACCTCATCGCCAATCAATCAGAAGAAAGTCCTGCTACCCTCCCCCCAAATGTTGCCTTTAAAAACCCCACTCTGAAAGCCATCAGGGATTTCTGGTCTTCCAGCATGAGCTGTCTGTTCTCCTTGTCTGGCGCCCTGCAATAAATGCTGTCTCTACTCCTTCATTTCAACCCAGTGTCTACAGATTTGCTGCATGGCAGGCTAGCAGACCCAAGCTTGGTTAGGTAAGGTTACGAATGAAATTCCTGGTTAAAGTTTTGTCATTACCAACTAGGATATAAGTGTGCTACGATTAGGATTAGAACCTACCCATTTGGAGCAAAGTTGACCCTGAAAATGACAAACAAGAAAAAAGATCCGTTTCCAAGGATAAATAAATCAATTGGCACAAAATCCTGTAAGTAGTGTACTACAGGTTTTGCCACTAACCTGTTGTATAATCCTGGCCATGTCTTAACTTTCATTGGTACATGGAAAGAATATTACTACCTCACTAATTCACAAAGATTTAAGGCTCCATTAGATAACTAATAAACAGCAGTTCATATTTTTTTTGTTTAAGTCGATTGAGAAGTGTGCCACAAGCAATCTGTTGATTCTATTAGAATAGCAAGGTTTTTTTTAATACAAAGAATAACTTACAAATTATCCAAAATAGCCAATGACATGTATTAAAAAATAGTTTCATGTAACTCTGTCTGGTTAGAAAAGTTTAAATATGTTCCAAGTATTATACATCACATTATCTCAGTTAATAAAGGGCGCTATTGATATTCCTGTTTTGATACACTGCATCTGGTTTACAAATGATGAACAGTGCTAAGAGGAGTTAGATGACTTAAAGACAGCTGGTGAAAGGTGGAACTGGTATTCAAATGCAGATTAATAAAATTCTAAAATAACTTTGTTTTTCAGAACGGGGTGGGGGAGGAAAGCTCCTTTATTTATTTATTAATTTTCTGTTCTTTTTTGGGGGGGAGGTAATTAAGTTTGCTTATTTATTTATTTTTAGAGGAGGTACTGGGGATTGAACCCAGGACCTCATTCATGCTAAGCATGTGCTCTACCACTTGAGCTATACACTTCCCCCACCCCCACAAAGCTTTCAAAGACAGAGAAAACAGTGAACGGATTTGAGAATTTAACCAGGTGTTAACAAAATAAAAGGGAAAACAGGGTACCCCTGCACCCCAAGGGAGACTGTAAAGGTAGCCCCTACTTAGTCCTCCCAGCCGCTACTGAGAGGCAGAAGCAGTGGAAAAATCTTTAGTTGTAAAGCAAAGGTTGCAAAGGGGAACAAGATCGAGGATCTGAGGCTTTAGTAACCCCTGACCTAAGGGTGTAATTAGATCGAAAGCACTCTGATAAATAGCGAATTGAGAATCTGGAGCGTTTGGGAGCCTTCTGGAGATTCTGTAGTCCTCGGAGGGGTGACTGGAGGTTCTGTTAATCTCTCTCTTTTGTGTGTTAATGGTGAAAACCCTAGAGCTCTAAACAGAGGAGCTTAGTCAAGGCCACAGAGACAAGCAAGAAGCTGACTGCTCTGGTCCTGCTCAAGGGTCCAGAGAATGAAATAAAAGAAGGCATTCATTTTTTCTTCTTTGCTGGTTACTCCAGGTTAGGAAAGGAGGAAGGAAGCAGAGATAGCAGCTCTGTCTAGGACTGAAGAATGTATCTCAATAGACGACCTTCAGTATAGCTATTACACATAATTACAGTAAAGCATGTGCAAGAGGCAGAGGGCTTTCCACAAAACTGAAGCTCCCGGGTCTCTCATTTGAAATGGCCCTCCCATAGACTCGCTAGGTGCCCTAGGAAATTTTATTCATAGTTTTAATTCTATCATAATTAAGTAGACATATATGTTTGTACATCTATGCATATATATATTTACTTGACTGTCTTTTATATAAAATTATAGCTTGTATTTACTAAGAAATCTTTTCATCATTATCAGGGACTTCAAGCATTTTGCTTTGAAAAAGTTTGTATTCTAATCAAGCATTCAGTAAAAGTGTTTTCTTTTTTGTTGCTTTGCAAATACTTTTCAAATTTATTCATTTACCTCTTTTGCTCTACACCAGAGACAGCTGTTTCAGGAAACAGGGAGCTGGTTTTTACACAAGGTCACATATATGTTCTCTAATTTCATGCTCATCACACGAATATCATCATCCCCATTTCACAGATGTGGAAATGGGAGCTCAGGAAGGTTGAGTATTCACTGAAAGTTACTTCAATTATCAATGGGCAAAGATGGAGTTTAACGTTATGTATGTCTGACTTCAAAGTCCTAATTTATTCTTTTGACTAAAATATACCGTCTTCCTCTAAAACAGGAGTCAGCAAATTATGTTTCACTGACCAAATCCAGCTCACTTCCTCTTTTGGTACAGCCCACAAGCTAGGAATGGTTATCACATTTCAAATAGGTGAAAAAAATCAAGAAGATTAATCTTTTATGACATACCATTTATATGAAATTTAAATTTCAGTGCCAATAAATAAAGTTTTGTCAAAACTGCCACATTTAACTCATTTATGTATTTTCTATAGCTTCTTTGGTGCCATAATAGCTGATCTGAGTAGTTGTGCCAAAACCTGGCTGGCCTATAAAAGGTGGACCTTTACATAAAGTTTCCTGACTTTTGCTTTAAAACATCTATCATGATGAAGTTCAGCTGAAGAAGGTATAATCCTCTCCAGATGAAATATGATACAAGATCATCAACAAATAAAACTTCTAAAGTTCCAGTTTATGAAAATATTAGATCAAAACTTCCAAACAGAATAACAAAAATTTCCAACAAATTGTCCGTATAAACTTTCAAGTAGATGCTCACTATAAGAACTTCTTGATGTTCTCTGCTTTCAACTCATCCAAGAATGCTTTCTTCGCATTACGCTGTGGAGTAATGTTAGTAGCTTCATTGGAGGGTTTTATAAACCATCCTGTAAAATACAAACATAGGAATGAGATATGAGCTTATACACAGGTTGTATTTTTCCTTATTACTATATTTATCACATGTAAAACATGAATTATCAGTGACCTCTGGCATGAACTGAGATGTTCTGAAGTTTAATTTCTCTTGCCTTCTTCCACCGGAAAAAAAAGGTCATGCAGACAGACTTTTAATTACAAATCAATAGTAACATATTTTTAATCCTATTTCAGTAAGTATTGTTCTTAGATAAGAAATATTTTATGAAATTAGCACTAACATTAAATAGGGTTCAACTAATGGGGAAAATGAAGGCAAAGAGACCACCTTCTTTCTCCTTAAAGCTTCTATCCCTAGTGACTAATCCTCTGCTGATCCAGAATAAGCATTTAGTAAATGTGATGAATTAATTATGAGTATATTTCAAGTATATACATTATTTCGAAGAGTTGAAGGCAATACAGACTTGTAATTTGTTCTGGTTCTGAAACTAAAACAAAATGTTCTGAGATTTTGTGTTTCAGCTGAAGTAGGTTTGAGAAGTTCAACTTAAGAAAGCTACAGTGCGAACTACAGTTCACCCAGCATCTCTGCAAGACGGCAGTGCCCACAGAAGGCTGGAGGCACTGGGCGGCCAGGTCACATAAAGCCATTAGCCCTTACAGTTGGCTTCATTGCAGGGTTTATTTAGAGAAATGATTTGGGCATAAAATGGTTACCAAAATCACCCAGCCAGCTTTCAAGGAGTTTCCCAGTTATTCATCACATATAGACATACACACATGCATATATACATGCCTATTGAAATAAATGGTTGGCAGAAATATAGGTCCACCAGTATGGAAAACAAAGGGAAATGGATTTCCCTGCAGGATCAGGGAAGGGCACAGTGAGGATGAAATGCTTGAATTGAGATCTGAAAAATGAACAGGATAAAGAGGGAGGGAGGCCTGTGGGGGGGGGGTGAGCACAGAATCCTAGGAAAAAATTAACTAACATTAATAAAGAACTGATTCTGTGTAAACCATTGAACACTGATGCAAGGATGGTACTGAGGGCAATACTGGGGAGAACAGAATGCCTGTAAGAGACGCAGAAGATGTTAATCCCCATACCAGTCTTGCCAAGTCTGTTTCTGTGTTTGCAGTTGAGAAAATTAACTCAGGTTGAAGTGTGTCCTTACTGAGAGCACTTTCCTCATTTAAGTCCCACAACAACCCTAACATCCACACGTTAGTTGTGAGAGAAGTGTGGCTCAAAAGTCTTTAAATGACCCCAAGGTCACGCAGCAAGCAAAAAGAGACTGACTCTGTGCCAGCCTAGCTGGTCTATGCCCTGGCCTTCTAAACTCTAGAAAGCGGACCCAGAATTGGGAGTAGGGGCAAACTATCTGGCAATACCTTAGGCTAGTCCGGCACATTAATGTTCAACTAGAAGCATCTCCTCATCAGAAAAGAATAAAGAAAAGGGCCAATACCGCAAGACTGTGCCGGGAGCTTTAGCTATTTCATGTACAAAAAGTTACAAATACTCTTCTTATCATAAAGATAGACAAACTGAGGCTAAGAGACTCGGTAACTTGTTCAAGGCCACGAAGAAGTTGCAGAGTCAAAACTCGAATTTAAAAGTCTCAGCTTGTCTGTGGTGCCCCTCTGGTTACCTTGCAGAGTTGGGTTGAGTCTGCAAATCAGTACACGGGGAAAACGCGAAAGAACTGCTGGTAAAGACCTGTTCCGAGCACTGACAACAGTGTCAGCCAGTTACAATGTCCCTCTATTATGCATGTACTCCCAAGAAGACAAAGCGAGCGAAAAGGTCTCTCATGCAGCAGTGCCCTGAGTCCTACCTGCTGTACATAAGAAGCAGCTCCAGGCAGAAGCGCAAGACCACAGACCCCAAACAGGTAAGGGTCGTTTCCTGCAAAACTCCCTGGACCACCTGGCAAACGCCCCAGAGATCGGCCGCTTCTCCTGAAGCGTAACCAATTTCCGCAGGGCTCCAGCAGGTGGAACTTTCTGGAGTGCAGTTTCAGGGTCTCTCCGTCCTACTCCTTACCCTGGGTGACTGCCCTCCAGGAGCGTGTCCAGAAACCAGCCGTGCACTGCCCCCAGCAACTCCCACCTACCTCGGGGCGCTCGTCCCCACCTGTTCCCCCGACCCAGTCATCGCTGACCCCGGGAGCCCAGCGGCGCGACCCCCCCTCCCGCCGGCAGCCCGCCCGGGAGTCCCGCGAACCGCGGAGCCGCGGGGTCGGCTCCGGGCCGTGCGTGGCGAGGGTCCCCCTACCGAAGACGAAGCCGAGGACGAAGAGGCCGGCCGCCAGCAGCAGCGCCCCGGCGCACAGCCAGCGCGGCCGGCGCCAGGCGACCGAGGTGGCGCTGGTTTCGTGCAGGGGATTCCACATCCCGGCGCGCGGTCGGCGGAGCCCGCAGGGACCGTGCGTCGGCGGCGGCCCCACTGCGGCCTCGCGGGCGCGGGGCAAAGGCTCCCTCCCGCTGGGGCCCGCGCTTATCGGTTGAGCACGCCCCAGTCCACTCCCGGCCCCGGGCTCCGCTTTCTCCGCCCAGAAAGTTTCGCTTCTTCACTCCGGCCCAGTCCCGGCGCCGGGAGGCGGCGTCCGCGGCCGGAAGAAAGCCCCGCCCCTTTGGAGAGGCGCTTAGAAACTCTGCAGCCTGCAGCTCTCCAGCCCTTACTCAGGAATGAACGGAGAAGGAGGAAGAAAGGAAGGGAAGAAGGGGGTGGGGGCGGAGCAAGAAGTTCTTTTTCCCTTAGCGGACCACAATCTGATTCACACAAAGAAAAGTTTCTCACTTAACCCAACAGAATGTTCCTCTTATCTGTCTAGGAAAGCACATACCCTAAGCCAGTTGGTAGGCTAGACTAAATTATGTCTCAATAACTTTTTTCAGATCTGAAATCCTAGTAGATATTTTATAGCCCTGTAATGAGTAAAGTCAAGTGAAAAACGGGAGTGTCCGGTTCTGGCGCTGTTTGGGGCTAGTCAGAGAGGAGATGGGGCTCAGTGTGGCTTTCCACTGTGCTTTCTACCAGGGAAGACCATTGATATTATATGATATGATAAACTATTAGGTACAAGCTACTATATATAAAATAGGTAAACAAGGTCCTACTATTTAGCCCAGGGAACTATATTGAATCTTTTGTAATAACCTATAATGAAAAACAATATATATATATATATATAACTGAATCACTATGCTATACACCAGAAACTAGCACAACATTGTAAATTATACTTTAATTTGTAAAGTTTCAGCAATAAAAAGTTTGTAAAAAGTTTCAGCAATAGACCCACCCCACACCCCACCAAAAAAAGAAAAACTATTAGGGAATTATCCCCTTCTTTACATAACATAACCATTTTTAAAGAAATAATATGGGCACTTGCTGAAGGCAGAACTTGTTTTTTCTTTCTTTCTTCCTTTCTTTCTTCCTTTCTTTCTTTCTAAGATAGTGGTTCCCAGCTTTTTCAAATATGAAGCATTTTTAACCAATCCATTTTTAAATTTTTAAATTGTTGACATTATAGAACTAAACTGAAATTTAACATTCCACTCTTACATTTTTTTATCAACAACCAGAAATAAAATCCATGAGCCAAAAATCCAAAACAAAACTAAAAACAGGGAAAAGCTTATAAAACTAAATATGGATCCCAGCATTAACAGCTGAATAGAGAATGTGATTTTTAAATTCTCAGCAGATGACAAAGTTGTGTAGAAACTGAACACTTACAAATTATTTAAAACCTGGAATCACTGACCAGAAATTACACAGTTAGATCATGGGAAAACAGCAGAAAGGGGTAATGAGTGAACCTACCCTGTTCTAGCCGCGCCCCCTGCCCTTCTCAGAGGAAAGCCTGGCATTGATTAGATAGTGGGCCAGACTAATGCTGGCAGCAGAACCAATGTGTCTGTTTTCATATTCCAGCTGCACTTGGGACTCTCACATTGTAGGTATGAAATCAGTCTTTGTTGAATTAACCCGAAGAATCAGTCATACATAATTCTACCCCTATTATAAATTCTTAAAAAATTACAACATGGTATCTAAAGGGGGACAATGACCACATACTTTATAAAAACATCAATGTTCTTATAATCCGTGAGGGAGACTGCATGCGTGGACTGTAGGTAGGAGTGCTTTACGGAAGCACTGTATATAACAGAACCATGAAGTACCAGCAGATTCTGGACCACGGGAGATGAGAAGAAACTTTGAGTCTGGGAGCCAGAAGGGTAGTCAAGGACTGGTAGTTTCCTTTTGCAAAGGGAGAGGACAGAGAGAGATTAAGGAGAGACAGGGCTAGATCGTAGAGAGTCTTGGGTACTTTGAATAAAGAATTTCTGAGCTAAATGAAGAGACGTGGGAAAGTTAAAATGTCAGCAATGAGCCATGACAGCTACTCGACGACCTCAATCAGGAGAGGAGGAAATTTCTTAATCTCTTTCTAACGATGTCCTATATTTATTAAATGTCTCCTGATGTTCCTACGGTCAGATCTAACCAGGGATGGCAGATGAGTAATACTTACTGAGCACTTATTCTAAATGAGGCACTTTATGTACAATAACTCATTTAATCATCACTGGTGCTTCGTGGTTGATGTTATCACCCTTGGCGTTTTACATGTTAGAAAACTGAAATTTAAAGAGATGAAGTAAATCCCCGCAAGTCACTGAGCTAAGACATAATCCAGTGTCTGCCTTACTCTAAACCACTGTACTGAGCATGGGCTAAATTTGCTAAGAGCTTTGCTTGTCTTTGGAGAACCACTGGGCTTGGAGTCAGAGGACTTGGAGTTTAGCTTAGGATCTGGTCCTGTCTCAGATGTGTACCCTAGAGAGTCACATACTCAATTTGCTTGAATATATCTTCTCACTTGTAAAAATAGGACCATCTAATACCATTATTAAGTACCCTCTGTTAATAAAGATGTTCTGAAGATCAGATGTGACTATAAATGAGGTAAATTAAACTTCTAAAATATAAGAAGAGCTTTTTGAACAATATTAGGACTGCCTAACAATTTAATTAATATCCTTTATGGTGAAATGGGTTGCATTTGAAGAAATCAGAGAACAAATGAATATTTGTCAGATCTTATAGAAGGAATTCCTTCTCCCCTCGTGAAGCTTACAGTTTAGTGGGAAAGACATATCTTTTATGAGTAATAAATGACTAATATGAACACATTCTGCATGATAGGCACTTACTATATGCTTTACAGGAATTATTTCATTTAATTATGAGGATTTCACCCAAAAGAATTTGGAATCTCTAATAAGTGGTTATACAAGCCAGGCTAGATTTTATTTTGATATCATTTTCATTATCATTTCCCTTTTACAGCTGAAGAAACTAAGCTTTAGTGATGGTGATTAACTTCTCCCCCACCAAAAAAAAAAAAAAACCAAAAAACTGGCCCATGTTTGCTTTGATAAGCATTAGATCACACTGTACTTCCTTGTTTGATTATTGAGGAAAAATTGTCGATGACTTTTCATATAAGGACTGTAGAAGAACGCCAAACCCAGTGGGATAGCTCCTATTTCTCTCGATTATAGCATCTATCATACTGTATTTTAACTGTGTTCACTTGTATAGCTTCCCACTACTGTGATCTTTTTTGAGCTCAGGGACTTTATTTGACACATACTTGTACCCATAATTCCTGGTACAAAAAACTATTTGATAAATACACTTCCAATGAGTCAATAAACGAATGACTGAACTGAAGAACAACTCTGATGTCCAAAAGGAAAGCTATTTGCTGGTTAATTCTCTACATGTTATGTCTCCTAACGACAGTGAAACATCTGACATGCTTACACCTTGTCTGGACACCTATGTGAGATTTCGAGAACTTTGGTTTCATGCAGTTCTCTCCCTAGCCCTGACCACGTGCTTCCTTCACCCATTCATTATGACTCCTAAACTCCCAAGGAAAAGTGAATATAATATTTATTTAATAATGCTTTATTTTAAAATATCCAAAGATGCAAATGTACTCCTCTAGGTAGACATCTTATTTTCACCTTCACAGGCATCATTTTTTTCTCTCTTTAGAGATCCTGCTTAAAAATATTTACGTTCTGAAGTCTTTTTGATATTCATAGACATTTGCTGCTAATATACTGATCTCAACATTTCCTTAATTTTGTGTTAGCCTTTTGTTTTTACTCTTTTTACTTTTTTCTTTTTTTTTTTTTACATTTTTTATTGATTCATAATCATTTTACAGTGTTGTGTCAAATTCCAGTGTTCAGCACAATTTTTTAGTCATTCATGGACATATACACACTCATTGTTACATTTTTTTCTCTGTGATTTATCATAACATTTTGTGTATATTTCCCTGTGCTATACAGTGTAATCTTGTTTATCTGTTCTACAATTTTGAAATCCCAGTCTATCCCTTCCCACCCTCTACCCCGCCCCCCCCGTAACCACAAGTCTGTATTCTCTGTCCATGAGTCTATTTCTGTCCTGTATTTATGCTTTGTTTTTGTTTGTTTGTTTGTTTTTGTTTTTTAGATTCCACATATGAGCGATCTCATATGGTATTTTTCTTTCTCTTTCTGGCTTACTTCACTTAGAATGACATTCTCTAGGAGCATCCATGTTGCTGCAAATGGCATTATGTTGTCGGTTTTTATGGCTGAGTAGTATTCCATTGTATAAATATACCACTTCTTCTTTATCCAGTCACCTGTTGATGGACATTTAGGTTGTTTCCATGTTTTGGCTATTGTAAATAGTGCTGCTATGAACATTGGGGTGCAGGTGTCATCCTGAAGTAGATTTCCTTCTGGGTACAAGCCCAGGAGTGGGATTCCTGGGTCATATGGTAAGTCTATTCTTAGTCTTTTGAGGAATCTCCACACTGTTTTCCATAGTGGCTGCACCAAACTGCATTCCCACCAGCAGTGTAGGAGGGTTCCCCTTTCTCCACAGCCTCTCCAGCATTTGTCATTTTTGGATTTTTGAATGACGGCCATTCTGACTGGTGTGAGGTGATACCTCATTGTAGTTTTGATTTGCATTTCTCTGATAATTAGTGATATTGAACATTTTTTCATGTGTTTTTTGATCATTTGTATGTCTTCCTTGGAGAATTGCTTGTTTAGGTCTTCTGCCCATTTTTGGATTGGGTTGTTTATTTTGTTCTTATTGAGTCGTATGAGCTGCTTATATATTTTGGAGATCAAGCCTTTGTCGGTTTCACTTGCAAAAATTTTCTCCCATTCTGTAGGTTTTCTTCTTGTTTTATTTCTGGTTTCCTTTGCTCTGCAGAAGCTTGTAAGTTTCATTAGGTCCCATTTGTTTATTCTTGCTTTTATTTCTTCTAGGAGAAAATTTTTGAAATGTATGTCAGATAATGTTTTGCCTATGTTTTCCTCTAGGAGGTTTATTGTATCTTGTCTTATGTTTAAGTCTTTAATCCATTTTGAGTTGATTTTTGTATATGGTGTAAGGGAGTGTTCTAGCTTCATTGTTTTACATGCTGCTGTCCAGTTTTCCCAACACCATTTACTGAAGAGACTGTCTTTATTCCATTGTATATTCTTGCCTCCTTTGTCGAAGATGAGTTGACCAAAAGTTTGTGGGTTCATTTCTGGGCTCTCTATTCTGTTCCGTTGGTCTATATGTCTGTTTTGGTACCAATACCATGCTGTCTTGATGACTGTAGCTCTATAGTATTGTCTGAAGTCTGGGAGAGTTATTCCTCCAGCCTCTTTCTTTCTCTTCAGTAATGCTTTAGCAATTCTAGGTCTTTGATGGTTCCATATAAATTTTATTATGATTTGTTCTAGTTCTGTGAAATATGTCCTGGGTAATTGGATAGGGATTGCATTAAATCTGTAGATTGCCTTGGGCAGTGTGACCATTTTAACAATATTGATTCTTCCAATCCAAGAGCATGGAATATCTTTCCATTTTTTAAAGTCTTCTTTAATTTCCTTCATCAGTGGTTTATAGTTTTCTGTGTATAATTCTTTCGCCTCCTTGGTTAGATTTATTCCCAGATATTTTATTACTTTGGGTGCTATTTTAAAGGGGATTGTTTCTTTACTTTCTTTTTCTGTTGATTTATCGTTAGTGTAAAGAAAGGCAACTGATTTTTGAACATTAATTTTGTAACCTGCTACCTTGCTGAATTCTTCGATTACTTTTTTTTTTTCTTACACATTTTACTCTTTTCCTTTCAGATTTTAAGCTTCTTGGTGCCAGGAACCGCATCATGTTCCTATTTTTCTAGAGTGATCACAATGCCTTGTATACAGAAAAATCCTTTTGAATGAATGGATGACAGTATGCCAAGTCATGAAGCAATTATGAGGTATAAGAAATAATTACTGTTACTGAAGAGCTTGACTCAAAAGGGGAAGGCAGAGCCTAAATAGAAAGATAAGTAACAACACCAGAAAGCAGGGATTATCAGCCAAAAAGAACAGCAATAGCTGATGTTCAGGAAAGCATTGTGGACTCCTTATTTGTACTTAATGATTCCTATTAACCTCGATACCTTTTGTTTGAAGAACACCTTGATATATTTCACAGCGCCATATGCCCATCCAAACACACACAAAAACGTGTAGCATCACTTGGTAGGTAGGTAGGTAGGGAAGCTAAAATGTGACCTTACCATTCTCTTTCTCTCCCAGTGCTAGAAATAATAAATTCAGAAAAGAAATATTAAGTGAAGGAAAGGTAATACACTTGCATCTGCTACTAGTTATCAGCTTTTTGAAAGCTCCACAGAGGAAGGATTGTGCCTGACAGAGGATTTGGCACATAATACTTACTCAATAAATACTTTATTTTATTTTACTGAAGTATAGTCAGTTTACAATGTTGTGTTAATTTCTGGTGTACAGCATAATGTTTCAGTTATACATATACATATTATTGCTTTTTGTATACTTTTAAAGGAACGAATTGTTTAGCCACTATCAGATGATGAGTAGTCACTAGCTAGTTTCAAAGCTCCTTTAAACAATAGAACAGCATGGTGCAAAATCCAAGTATTTAACTTTAACTCAAAAGAAAGCATTTTTGGTCCTTTACTAATATGTACTCATTTTTTATTCAGTCCTTCCAGACATTTTTCTATGCACATACATAATATGTTTAAAAATAGAACATAACGTCTTGCTATGTATTTTTTATTTGAAGAAATCTTTTGATGTATATATACATACAGAAAAGTACACACATCATAATCGTACAGCTTCATGAATTTTTACAAAGTGAAAACACTGGTAATTCAGAATCAAGATCAAGAAACAGAACTTCACCAAGAATGCAAGAAGTCCTCCTCAATCCTGTTTATATCACTACCCTTCACACTGCATAATATCCACTATTCTGTTCTGAATTCTAACACCAGTGTTTAGTTTTACAATTTTTATAAATAGAATTATATAATATATTTACTTTTGTTTTTGCTTTTTACACTCAGAATTATGCTTGTGAGATACTCTCAGTGGTGTGCTGGTAAGTCAGCTCCGCCAACGAAGGGAAAAGCCCCAATTTGTAGCATTTCCTAATTTCCGTGATGGAAATACTACCGCCATGGTAGATTTCAAGCTAATGACATGACGTAGCTGAACGTGCTGTTGGAAGAGATTGCCTATTGTGAGTGGTAGGAGCAGGCTCCAGCACATCACTAGAGCATGTTTTCCCATGTAGCAATAATTCATTCATTCTCAGTGCTCTGGACTAACCAACTGTGCAAATACAGATCACCACGGTCCTCCTCTTGATGGACATCTAGAACTCTCCGGTTCTTCGCAGTTAGAGACTGTGCTTCTATGAACATTTGGAGATACTGTGTATTTATTTCTGTGAGTATACATCTAGAAGTCATAGGTATGTTTATGATTAGCTTTAGTAAATGAGTCCACTTTTTATGCACTACTCTTGCCAGCAGTGTATATGAAATTATAAATCTTCCACATGCTTGCCAACTAAATTGTATTTCCCCGACAGCTAATAAGACAAAGGAGCTTTTCCCAAGTTTCTTGCCTACTTGCATTCTCTGGAGTGACCGTTCAAGTGTTTCACTCAATTTTTAACTGGGGGCTCTGCCTTCTTCTTATTGTTTCATAGGATTTTGTAAATAGGCATGCCTATGATTTTGTAACATGCTATTTTACTCAATAATGCAGACTTTCACATTAGTACATACATTTTCTCCTTTGTTGTTTTTACTAGCTTTGAAATATTTTAAAGAATAGATGTGAAAAATCAAATTTTTTTTCTTAGGCATGTCAAAAATTTCTCTGTATGTCTAATTCATGTAAAAGTTTAATATATTGAATCAAAGCTGAAATCTGTCCTGGAGTGTAGCACCTGGAGTTTTGCCATGAATAAACATTTAAAAGGAAGGAGTGGCCCTTAAAGAAGTTGAAAAGTGGAAAGGTATTCTCCAGACCAATGAGGTAGGAAGGGCCCTGTCTATTCTACACACAGCAGAATCATCATAGAATATTAGCGCTCTTAGTTTGATAAGAAGCAACGTGAGTGTGACTGTATGGAGTAAAGTGAAAATGGTTGGTATTTGTTTGGAATATGAAAGTAAGAACTCAGCCAGAAGCTAATTGAAAATAAATAATGGCAAAGGTCACAGTTTTGAAAGTCTGTAATGGGAATTCAGAGAAAAGATACATTATTAAGACCTAAAGGGAACTGAGTTAGCATGTGTCTAAAGAAATATCTTTTTCAAAGCTCTTGAGAAAATATGGGGGACCATAAACTGAAGATTCAATTAATTGCAATTTTATTGGGGAAATAGAAGAGTGGGGATTGGACAGATGTTTCATTGTTTCTTTCAAACTAGAAACTAAAAGCTAGAATCTCTGTTTTTTGGTGTTTGCTTTAAATGATTGGAACCCTTTTACACTATTTGTAAGACTCAAAATGGTGCAGCCCCTATGGAAAATGGTACGAAAAATCCTCAGAAGTTTAAAAAGAACTACCATATGATTCAACAATCCCATGTCTGGGTATTTATCCAGAAGCAGGATCTTAAAGAGATATTAATTAGTTCTTCCACATTCGTTGCAGCCCTATTCACAACAGCCAAGATGTAGAAACAAACTTAATATCCACCAGTCAATGAAAGGATTTTTAAAAACGTGGTTTATACACAAAATGGAATATTATTCAGCCTTTAAAAAGAAGGAAATCCTGGAGAGGGGATAAATTAGGAGTTTGGGGTTAGAAGATACAAGGTACTATATATAAAATAGAAAAACAACAAAGCCCTGCTGTAGGGCACAGGGAGCTAAATATCACTATGCTGTACACCAGGAACTAACACAACATTGTATATCAACTATGCTTCAATTAAAAAACAGAAGGAAATCCTACAGTATGTGATAACATTGATGAACCTTGAGGACTGTATGCTAAGTGAAATAAAGCAGTCACAGAAGGGAAAATACTGCATACTTCCACTTACAGGAAATATCTAAAAATAGTCAAACTCATAGAAGCAGAGAATAAAATGGTGGTTGCAGGAAGTTGCTAATCAAGGGCTATAAAATTTTAATTATGCAAGATGAGTAAGTTCTAGTTATCTCTGCACAATACTGTGCCTATAGAGATCATGCAGTGTAGATAAAAATATTGTTTTGAACTCTTAAAAATCTATTTAAAGGGTAGCTCTCATATCAAATGTTCTTACCACAATTGAAAAAACAAACAAATTCAATGGCAATTTTAAAAAAGTACAGGATGCTGAAAGGCCCACAACATAACCAAAACAATGAATTTTAAATTTTTTAGTTTTTAAAATGCTGAATCTAGATTTATTTAGAGTATTCACCTAAATAAAAAATTAACAATGACAAATATTATGAAAAACACATTCACACATACAAACATGCCAAGTACATCTCAAAGTTGTGACTTTGAAATCATGCATACTTGATTTTAAATCTATTTATTTACTCACATATGCAATTATAGGTAAATTGTTCAGTTTTACCCTTTTCATGATCTCTACAAATTCCCTAGAAAAGGCTCTTCTCAAAGCTACCGAGACAGAAGTCAATCATCTTTGCTCCTCATTCTCTCTCTGTCTCTGTCTCTGTCTCTCTTTCTCTTTGTCTGTCTGTCTGTCTCTCTCATTAGTGGGATGGGCTGCACCTTGGCACTGTATGGCCATGAGTTATCTACATCTATAAAGGGCCTCTGTTTTTACCAAATAGGAAAAATTTACAAAAGTGTGGGTTTCCATCAATATCAGAATTATTTACATCTATACAGGAAAATATTTTAAATAACATCAGAACCAAAGGAAAATTCAATCCAGTGGTATAACTACCTGAGTGGGGTTGCAGAATCTTGTAAGAAGAAGAATTAGGTAAAACCTAAACTCAGGCATGAAATCTGTGTGGGTTACGAGGTCTGCGAGACCACTGAGTGGGCTGGTGCAGTGATGACAAACAGGGCCTCCCACGCAGCGTGTCTCTGGTCAGTATCTCAGGTAAGTATGTAAACATCTAAGGGCACAGCCTTGAGGGCCCTTAGTGATGACACCAGTATTTCCTTTGTGAGAAAGCATATTTTTACCTCTAGAATATTTGTATTTAAACATAGAAATGCATAGGTAACCAAATTAAATATTTATTATTCCATTAATTATTTAGTATTTCAAAAATGGGATGCCTGATATTTAAGACAATTTGGCCTATTTGATTAGCCTTGATTCTAATGTAAGCTGTATAGTTGAGTAATTCAGTCAATCTTTTGGATTTTAAATTGAAATACTTACTAGATTTATATGTAATTTTACTGAAATATGGAAAAGGAGTTAAGATTTCTCATAATTATAAATTAAATTTTCTAGACTTATAAGAATTAATTTTAAGAACTTGATAAGGTTTGTTAGACAATTGAATTGCCTAAAAATATCAGAATATATTAAATGTATAAATGCTGTTTAAAATATTTAACAGTGTTCAATTAAGTGTGTAAACTAAAACTAAAATTATAAAAGGTCTCAGTGTTATTGTTAAATTTTATTAGATTTATAGATGGAATAAGATATATATGCTGAAATTACAGAAGTTATGAAATAACAGGTTTTTAAAAAAAATTTCAAACTTCATTCAACCGAATATCAACTATAAAAATTAAACACTGCATAGTTTTTTTCTATATAAAACCTTCCTTTAAAAACATTTTAAATGATTTTTAAAATATCACAATGCAGACAGTCAGAAAGTTTAGCAAAGTGAATTGCTAGTTCCCCAGTGAACACTTTCTCTTCTGGACTAGATGACATCACTCCTTGCTCTATATAGTTCTTGAGGCTTGGAGGCTGGGACATCCAAGATCAAGGCCCTGGCAGACTCAGTGTCTGTACACAGGAGCTGATCTGGGGACATAACCCAGAAACTTTGCCACATGATGAGGACGGATAGCACTTGACATAAAATAATACTTATTCTTGGATGAATTGCAAAGCATACAGATAATTCCAGATGAAGTAAATTAAACCCATTTTATAGATGGGAAAAAAAAATCACTCTTCTCATGCTGTCTGACATCCCTTCTCCGTCTCCTTTGCCAGCTCCTCCTTTACCAGCCCTTTAAATGCTGGAGTGTCTTAAGGCTCTGCCTTTGGCCCTGTGCTCTCTTCTTTCTGTAGCATCTCTTGAGATGGTTTCAGACTCTCAGTACCATCCATGATCTGGTGGAAACTGGCTAGAGTTTCACCAAACACATTTCTGTTTCCTAGGCATATAGCTAGACTACAAGTTTCAGTTTCCCTCAAAGCTAGTTAGGCCCACATCACTGTGTAAGAGCTAATAAAATATGGGAGGAAGTGATACATGTCACTGCCAAGCCTAGCCCTTAAAAACTTCCTACACAATCCTCTGCTCTCTTTCTTCCCCTCAGTCATTTGGCTGAATACGCAGGATCCAGCAGAGCTGTCAGAGGCTCCAGGGACTGGTATAGCCTCAAGATGGAAAGGACGTTGATTTCTGAATCGTTGCTTGGAGGAGTGACCAGCAATGAAGAATACCCACTTGACAGGGAGGGTATAGCTTAGTGATAAAATGCATGCTTAGCACACCTGAGGTCCTGGGTTCCGTCCCCAGTACCGCCATTTAAATAAACAAACAAACCTAATTACCTCACCTCCTCAAAAAAGAGAGCAAAATAAATAAAATATTTTTTAAAAAAGAATACCCAATTGGACTTTACAGAGGTGAAATAAACTTCTATTATTTTAACCCAAATGGATTTATTTGTCCCAGAAGCTGGTGTCAGTAAATATCACTGATCTTGATAGAATTCTCCATTTTTTCATGTTGATTATCAGCCTAGACTTCACTCCTGAGATCCAGAATTAAGTATCTCATGGCCTAATTGAGATCTCCACCTGGAATTCTGTTAGGCCATTCAAATGTCACATGGTCAAAGAGAAGCTGGCTGCTACCCACCTGTATTGGTCAACGTTCTACAGAGACAGAACCAATGGACCGGATATGCGTTAGGGGAGATTTGTTACAGGACTTTTCTCACATGGTCTCGGAGGCCAAGAGGCCCCACGATCTGCTGTCTGAAAGCTGGAGAACTAGCAGGGCTGCTGGTAAAATTCAGTCCTAGTCTGAAGGCCTGAGAAGGGGCACGCTGGGGGTGACCTGGTGTTAAGTCTTCATGTTCAAAGGCCCAAGAACCACTTGCTCTGATGTCAGAGGGCAGGAAAAGATGAACGACCCAGTCCAAGAAGAGAGAGAGGAAATTCTTCTTTCTTTTACCTGTTTGTTCTATTAGGGCCCCGATTACCTTGGCAAAGGTGAACCTTCTTTCCTCAGTTTACTGAATCCCTCACAGATACACCCAGAAATAACACTCTACCAGCTCTTGGGGCATCCCTTCGCCCAGCCCAGTTGACACATAAAAGTGACAATCACCCCCCACAACAACACTTTTACTCTCCACTCCCCAGCACCACCCCGACCTCCAGCCAGACTTCCCTGTCTGCCTTGTCTGAATAAATGACATCATCCTCCATTGCTGCTCAGGATAAAAGCCTAAGTCATTCTTTATCCATTTACTTATGAAATATTTATTGAGCGTCTCCTGTGCGTCAGGAACTCTGCCAGGGGCAGCGGATACAACAGTAAACAAAGCAGACCTTGTTCCTTTTCTCTCTTTCAGTTGTACGCACCCACCACTGGTGTCCTCCTAAAAAATAGAACAGTCATATTTCTCTCTGGCTTGAAAATCTTTGCCTTTACTCTCCTCCCTCCCCTACAACATAAAGTTAAATTTTTTTCATGAAGATATTCACATTTTCCCCAAACCTTATACAAATCTATTCTTGTAGTAGATAGACATCTACCTTGAAAACCTCTGGGCACAGTTAATTGAAGAAAGAAAAGATACCTGATTGAGCTTCGAGGAAAGTCTTTTGCTGAGGGGTTGAATTGGAGTTTGAAGTGGCTGGAAGTGTTACATACGTGGCCACTCAGCTACCGCCTATCACAGAGGACACAACAGAGAACCAGGATTAACTAGAAAGTAGAATAAAGCACGTGTCCAGACAGGAGCAGAGACAGTATTAGCAATGGAGTCGTCCCTTAATTCCTGACCTTCCAGATCTTGATTCCAGGGTTTCTTGAGACCCAGTATCATTCCCACCCTTGGGTTCTGTGAGACACTCTTGTGTCCTTATAATAAACCCCTCTTGCCCTCTCTCCCTTTTGCTTAAAGGAACTGGAGTTAATTTTACTTGCAACTTGGATAATTAAGCTCTCCAGACTCATCTCTCAGTTGGCACGTCTCCCCTATTCCCTGCTCCCATCACCTGTCACAAAAACTTGAGCCCCAAATGGTTTCTGAAACATTCTTGGCTGTTTTGTGGCATCAGGCTTTTGTAAACTCTGCCCTTGGCCTGGTTGTCCCTTGTTCCTGGGGAGATATATATATTCATGGGTATTTCAAATGAAAAAGTTCCTCCCATTGGACAGAAATGTGGATGACCTGGCACTTCTGATATAACAGCATTGAATATCTTCCTTTGATTGGAGCATTTTATAATTATTGTTGGTTGCCCATTTTATGGCCCATACACAACGTGTTAGGGAAATGTGGTTAGTTAACACATCTTCCCTATATTCTTGTTTATTTTTCACTCTGTTGGACTCTGTGAATCTCTTATAAGTCAACTTCAAATCCTTTTTTGGACTAACCCGAGAAATGTGTCACTTCTATGCTCCAGTCAAATTTATATGTGCCTGTTATAGGTTGAATGTGTCTCCCCAAATTTTATATATTGAAGTCCTAACCTCCAGTATCTCAGAATGTGACCTTGTTTGGAGAGAGGGTCTTTACAGAGAAAATCAAGTTTAACTGGAGCCATTAGAGACGGCCCTAATCCCATATGCCTGGAGTCCTTGTGAAAAGGGGAGATTTGGACACAGACATTCACAGAGAGGGAGAAGGCCTCATGAAGAAGAAGAGGGAGTTCAGGGTGCTGCTTCTATGTGCCAAGGACGCCAGTGATTACCAGCAACAGAAGCTGGAGCAGGAGCACGGAATGCAATTTTCTCTCACAGCCCCCAATAGGAACCAATCCTGCCAACATTTTCATTTTGGACTACTAGCCTTCAGAACTGTGTCGTTCAAGCCACCCAGTTGTTAAACTTGGTTATACCAGACCTAGGAAACTAATAAGTGTCTCTACTCAAACAATGGTCTTGTTAGCTGCAGATTTTTTTCTTTGGCAATCTCTTCCGTACTGGAGTAGGCCTTTATCAAGGGAAGAAAACTTACCGATCACATACTTTGTGGTACTTTCGTAAGGGATACAAAATATAAGACATGATTCCTGCCTTCAGATGTAAAATTTATTAATCAAATATTTGTTGAGTGCCAGCTGTAACTATGTAACAGGCACTCATGATATGGATTGAAGTGGTGATCCCTACTCTGACGGAGCAAATGGTTTGGAAGATGGCAGTAGGGTGGAGCATTAAGAACATACACAAAGATAAAATAATCACACATTAGGATGAGAAGTTTGAAGGAAAAGAAGGCCAATCATCTTTTTACAGCAGTAATTTCAGGGCACACAATATGTGCTAATTGCCAAGCAGGAAAGAAACAGCTGTGTATAAAGAAGAGGGTACAGTGATCACCCTTGGCCGTGAGATGGTCTGGGAGGGCCTCCGAGGGAGGGCATTTGAGCTCAGCTTACAAAGAGCAGTTGATTTTCTTAGAGAGTAGGGGGAGACACCATGAGAGCCCATTTACACGTGATGTACACTCGTTTACTCTTGATTCCAAAGAGGGGAATAAGCAAGGACCTCTGGATCACCCAGTAGCCCATTTGTCTGCAGTACACAGAAGTCAAGTTAGTATGATGATATGGCAATAATAGCTATTATTATTGTTTTAATGCAAGCGCCAGGAACTGAAATCAAGATTTACACTATTTCAGTCACATTTTTGGAGGTGACCCATAGTTGTCCCAGTTTACAGACGAGGATGTTGAAGTTTGCTCAAGCATTGCTTCGATCTCATGTTATTATACCAGACTGATCCCTGGGGATAACTGTGAACTAGAAGGAGGTTTCTGACTCTACAAATTCTGTTCTTCCCACAAAAGAAACTGTCCCCCTAAACACAAGACAGGTTGCAGGCAGATTCTAGAATGCTTTGTATTCATAGCTGAAGAGTGTAAAGTTTACTTAGAACTTTGGCAAAGTAGTTATGTGACCTGAATTGTGTTTTAGGATACACGTGCTAAACCATTGAAGCAGGAAGAAATTGGGGGAGGTAGACTCCCTCAGCACTTAATAAAAGGAAGATTCCGATGAGAAATACAGCTGTATTGTCAGGACGGCTTTGTGTGCACAAGGAGCATCTGAGGTGCCTGTTAATAATTCCTATTTCCAGGCACGACTGCAGGGGAGTGTTTAAAGTGAGGAGGCTTGAGACGTATTCTGTTCTCACTTAGCCAAAAGATTAGGGAAGCAGTGTGAGCCAAACTTCCTTCTTCACGGCAAGCCTGTGGCCTGCAGGGACCAGAACTCATTCATCTTTTCATTCCTTTTCCCCCTAGGACCCGGGGTCTTGCTTATAACAAGCATGAGGATGAATTGAACCGTCAGAATGAAAGACTCTTGTCAAAGAAGAATCATTAGGATCGCATGAATTGAAAAAGAGAACACGCTCGAGAAAACACAGTTTGTAAGTCTGGGAGAAAGAACACGTGTGGTACAGGGATGGTTACACATGACCGACAACAAAAAAAAGATTAAAGTGAAATCTCTAGCCAATTATATTTGAGTGATCTGCTGCTGAGGGTGCATGATTAATTTCCTAGCAGGTTTTTTGTCCGTTGGGTACTTTTCCTCTACAGACTCTGAGAGCAATTTGAAGAGACTGTCGCTATTAGGAGACAATATAAAGCACCACTTGACTAGAGCCTCCCTCTCTGGACACATGCAGGCAGTGTTCTTTCTGCTGAATGCCGCAGAGGGGAAGCAGAGAACAGCTCTTCCCAATGAAATAGCAGGAAGATATGTAGGGAAGCACAACGTGGTTTTCTGAGTTGGAAATTGACTAAAGGACAGGGATGTGAGTGCCTGTCTTCTTTGAAGCCCAGTAGATTCCAAAATACACGAATGGAGTGAAATGTTCAAATAAACGGCAAGATCAGATAATGCTAAAGTCATTACTTAAGAAGTCCTCCTGTAGCTGGCACTCCAATAAATACCTGTTGAAAGAAAAACAGCCATAACAAACTTACGGAATATGTGCTTTCAAGGAGCTGCTGGTTTGTTCCCTATCTCTTCTGTCGCTGGACCTAGATGTGAGAGATTGTCCTTCCTTCTCCTGGTTGACACTTCCAGATCATCTTCCTTTTGTCCTCCTTCAAAATCCCCCAGCATAATGCTCAATGTTATTAGATTACACTACTCATTATTCTTCCTTCTGGCTTCAAAATTTTATCATGTGTGAATTAATGTCAGTCTTTATAACACTCTGTCATAAATCTTGATAAATGTCCACTGATTAAATTTCCAAAATCCTGACCTCTCTTTCAGAAAACTTTCGTCCTTCTTCAGCTACGCAGGTGCCTGGTTGTACCCTAGAGCAGTCAGTGGATGTCTCCTCTGGACCACCACATCAACTAGCCTGTCCTATCAGCCCACGCACGTTCTCTCATCCTTCATGCTGCTATGAGTGAACAGACCATGGTTCTGTCTGCTAACATTTGTGCACTGGGGCTTACCCCTTTCACTTTAGCAATTGGACTTTCTTCTTTAAGCAATTTTTCTCTGGCTCAACCAGATCACCACATGCAAACATAATCATGCAAACATACTATAATATCTTCTTTTTTTAAATAGCCCCCTTCTTTAAATGACCTCCGACTCTCACCTGATTCCTCTGTTTCCCTATACGTCAAAATTCCTTGAAAGCGATTTCTTGTATTCACTCTGTCTCCTTTCTCTCCTCCAGTTCTCACCTGAATTTACTTCAGAAGATCTCCACAATAAAAAAGGAGCTCTTCTCAAGATTACCCATGACGTCCACAGTGCTAGATTCAATGGTAAACTCTCAGTTTTAATCTCAACTAACTCCTCAGTAGCTTAGATGCCATGGATAACTCCTTGAAATACTTCCTCCACTTGGCTTCTGGAAGCTACTCTCTCAGCTCTGTTCCCTTTGGCTTTTCCTTGTAGCTCCCTTTGTTGATTCTCCTCATCTCTCCACTGGGGTTCAGTCCTAAATCCATTCTCTTCTCTATCAACACTCATTCCCAACATGATGTCACCCAATCTTACACCTTTAACTATTACGCTGATGATGTGCAAATGTTCTTTCCCACGAACTCAAGATTCTATCCGACTGCTACCGGACATCCTCATTTGCACAGTTAATAGACATCTTACATTTAATATATCCTAAGCTGGACTCTTGATACCCAGCTCCTCCAAACCTGATCTTCCTGCACATTTCCTGATCTCATTTAATGTCAACATCTTTCAGTTACTTCAACTACTTCGAGTCACCCCTCCCCATTGACTTCACTCTTTTTCTCATCCGTCCATCAATCAATCCTGTTTATTATGCCTTCAAAGTGTCTAAATAATCTGGTTATTCCTCTCCCAATGCCGACTCTTCTCCAGATGGCCCTCTGTCTCCTGGGTAAATACAGTACTCCCCTTTAGGGTTCCCTGATTCAGCACTTGCTTCCCTCTTGTGGTCTGTTCTGAACACAGCAGCTAGGTCAGATTGGGTAATGTCACCCTTGAACCCTAAACTCTGCAGTGGTTTCTCCCATCCTCCTTGCAGTGGCCAACAGCCCTGGGTGAACTGGCCCCCATTTGTTTTTCAGACCTGATTTCTTTTACTCTTTCCAGGCTTTGTTCATTAGCCACACTTCCCTTCTTGGTGTTCTTCACACTCAACCTGTGCTCCCAACACAGAGTTTTACTCTTACTGTTCCCTCTGCTTGGAGCACTTTTCCCCAGATACCCCCGTGTCTCCCTGCATTACCGCTTTCAGGTCTTTGCTGAAATGGAAGTTTCTCAGGGGGGCTTTCCCTGACCGCCATACTTAAAATTATACCCCTCCCAGAACTGTCTATCCTCCATCTCTGATGAATTTTTCCTAATAATATTTATACCCATTGGACTTACTGTATCTTATGTATTGACTGGTCTCCACTCCAGAGCGCAAGTACATTGAGGGCATGTTTTATTTCTAGCACCACGGAGAATATCGGCACTCCACAAATGACTCTGGACTGTTTCAGACAACTCTGGTTTCTGTCCCCCAGCTCCTCTACTTACCAGATACAGGAATAAGAAATATTGAGAATACTAGGAACACCCCTGCGTTATTGACCAGAAGCAGCGACATACTCTTTTTCTCTACAAGGACCAAGTTAATCAATACCAAAGAAATATCAGTGACAGTCGTAGTCATGACATGAAATTTAATAAAAAAAATCTATTTAGATGCTAGATGCATTTTGGTACATCTGAGAGAATGAATTGAAACCTTTTGCTTCTCAAGGCAGGTGGCCTTCCCAACCCTTTAAAAATTAAATGAAAAAGGTCTCATTTCTCGGAAGACTTCTTGACTTCCCAGTCAGTCACTCTTTCTTCAGCATCCCTTCCTTGACATATTTTATATATATCTTCATTTTAGCTCTTATCACATTGTATTATAGTTCTTTGTAATGAGTTTATTTCCCAGGTAGGCAGCGAGGTTCCTGAAAAAAAGGGGTAATAGATACCTATCTTTGCACCCTCATTTGCTAGAACAATTTCTGTCTTGTAAATTATAAGTCTTTGTTGAGTAGATTTTGTAATTTGGGTTCAAATAGCACAATATTGGCAATAATTCACTGTTATTACAAAACAAAAATTACCCTAACATGCAGCCTTGTTTGTAGACATATTAATGAGGACAGGAACCATGAAAGAGTATCTTCAAAAATTATAACATAGCCTCCAAGCTTTGGATTTAATAAACTCTAGAAAAATGTTAATAAATGTTCGTGCAAGGGTACTTTATTTTTACCATCCCTACATTTTGCATTACCCTGAGTCAGACACCAGGTGTCACTAGGAGACTGTGGTCCATGTGACTCTTTCCGTAAAAAGAAGGAAACAAAGACTTGACATTGAAAGATGGAGCAAAATCTATTTCCTTGTAGAAACCCTTTTGAATGTTAAGCCTAGTAGCTCTCATACTTTATTTTTGGCCTGACTTTGACATAACCTAGTGTGGAAGAAAGAGCACTGGACTGGGAACCCAAGAAATCCTGCGTTTTATCTCCAACTCTGACATTTTCTAATTTTTTGACTGTCTGGTAAGTTTCTTCACCTTTCTGGCCTCTGAAAGGTTTCCTTATCGGAAAATAAGGGAAGCAAAAGATGACAATCCCCATAAACCCTCCAGCTCTAATGATTTTGTTCCCTCGTCCTGCTAACTCCTGAGGGAGTAGCGAGGAGCTCCTCGCCTCCAGGGGTGTCGGGAAGTCAGCTCAGGTGAGAATTCTGGGAGCCTATTACCCACGCGGCTTTCTTCCATATGCAGGCTCCCCTGGGTTGTGACCTCCTGTGAGGATCGAAACCCCTTTTCTTTTTCTCACTTCTGTACAACCCCCAGATGTTTGTTGACATGCTGTATGAAATCTCTTTCTCGTCTAGAGAATGCTCCATTTTTGTTATAAAAACCTTACACAAAATTTGTTTAAGATGTTGTGTAAATATGCTACTTTTAGCAACAGTCATTTGTGGGGGGTGGGGTGGGTTTCACTCTTACTGAGAAATGACTTATTTATCTGAGATATTTGTGAATTCTCTCTCTTGGTCACCAGTTCTGCATACTGCCCACCTATTCACCTACCTAAAACAGACACAATTTAATCTTTTATTCGGGGTATTCCATGGCAGCCTGCAATCATAAACCACTCGCAGAAGACTCAGAGGCTGTTGTTGTATGAGTGCCCCATGCATCTCTTTTTGGGAATATTTATGCATCAGCTGATATTTGTGTTGCATATAGTTGGATATGCTTCATTCTATGGTTATAATTCTTGCAGACTCAAAGCATTCCTTTGTAATTCTTTTACCATGGGTTATGCCACACTGTCGTATTTTTGAGAATCACCCAAATTAGATGGAGCCCCGAACACTTAGGGCTACGATTCCAGTACCCAAATTTTGTCGACCAAGTTCAAAAATGTTTTTGTAGAATTTGTTTATTCCTGGAACACATGTTGATTGAGTGTTTACTAAGCATATCACTCTGTTGATGGGCTGGGATTTGAAAGCAAGTAACACAGTGTAGTATGCTGCTCTGGAGCTGTGCCAGCATGCAGTGGGGGCTGGCAGAAGGCAAGCCTGTCTGGGGGAACCAGAGAAGGCTTCACAAATGACTGACAAACTTACCCTTGAGCTGACATTCAAAGAAAGTCAGAAGGTTTGGATGGGAGGTTGGGAGGCTGCTTCAGGCAGAGGGGGCAGCAGAGGCAAAGAAACAGAGGTACGAGGCTGCATATTAAACTGGAGAACTGCCCGTGCATGGTCTGTGCTTCTTGGTTATTAAGGGAGAGGGGTGATATGCCGGGAGGTGAGACTAAACTAGCATCCCTTACTGATTTCTGTTTGAAATGTACAAAATCCCTTCTTGCCTCTCCTTCTTTATGTATTTTGGTACTTCTCAAGGGTCAGTTCAGGTGTTTCTTAGAGAAATGTTCTTCCTGATCTTCGTTTCAGTGACTCGTTGCTATTCTTGTATGTTGGTTACCACGTACATGGACTCTTGCCTCCACTGGACAGTGAGTTTCCCTGGGTCATGTCTGTACTTAGCAGTCACATTGAGTTGTTATCATATGGATGATGGGAGGAAGAAAAGGAAAAAAAGAGTGGCAGGAGGGAGGCAACCCTGGAGAATTCTACCTACTGTACCTACTTGGCAGCATCATATAAGATAAAGTATGTGAAACACCGTACAGTTTAAGGAAACATCTTTATCACAGCCCTCATTTGAAAAAATGCAGGGTTCCAGGTCCCTGAGATGAGTAGTTGTGCCTTGTTCTGCCTGACAGCCTAGGACTGATCTACTTGCAGAATTTTAGTGCTCTGGTTGCTGTAAACAGTATCATGTGGCCTTGTGCAAAGCACAGTGCCCATTTCATGGTTTTAGGGAGGCACACTTGCCAAAGTTGAGAGTCTAACTGAACACTTAGCAGTCCTGTGTGGTGTCTTACGGTTTGCATGTTGAAAGAAATGCATAAGAGGTTAATGATATGGAGTTCGATTATCATAAACTTCCATGAGTGTTTCATATTGAGAGTTATTCATCTGAAGTCTTATTTAGTCTTTCTACCCACTGCTCTTTAAAAACTGATATGATTTAAAGATACTACGGTATCTTTACCGTCCTCTTTCATTCTTGTATCTGCAATTAAAGCAAGATGCACTGGTGATGTTTTCATTTGTTAACGCCAAATCTCACTTTCAAATGTCAACTGTCTTTGGACTTTTTTCCTCAAATTATACTTTACGGCTTCAAGAAAACATGGAGGCCACCAAAGACTCATTCTTTACAGCTGAGGAAATTAAACTCCAGAGAATTTTGGTGATTTATACAAACGCCCATGGTGTTAGTGGAAGAATGCTGAATCTTCTGGTTTATATATCTTTTCAGCTAAATCACATTATCTTTGAAAGTCAAGTCATTTAAAAACAGTTGGCTTAGTTCACAAAATATGCAAAAAGTATGAAGTTACTTAATGTAATAAATATCACTTGTTTATATTGTTATATTTTATTTTGTCTGTAATAATTTATCAGATCATTATAAACTTACATACTTTACCAAGTAATTCTACCTTAATCATTTTGTTGTGTCTTATTCATACTCATTTGAAGAACACAGGGTAGATATAATCTCAGATGATCACATTGAGGTTCAAAGAGTTTGTGGCCTTGCTCAATATCACATAGCTAATATGAGTAGGTACCAATATTCAAACACAGGTCTTCTGACTCCAAACCTACTCCAATCCACCAAAGGTCTCAGTTAAATCAAAACATTAGCTTCCTACAGAAAGTA
This sequence comes from Vicugna pacos, assembly GCF_048564905.1. Lineage (NCBI taxonomy): Eukaryota > Metazoa > Chordata > Mammalia > Artiodactyla > Camelidae > Vicugna > Vicugna pacos. Next base: position 14,604,375 of record NC_132996.1, read on the forward strand.
AACTTGAAGAAATAGATTAGTCAGTTTTAAGCTATTTCTTTGCTTGGAAGTAGAGGTAATCATTCCCATTTTATTCAAAGCACTAACTGTTGCACAGTGAAACTAGACACTTCTGTGTTTCCTAAGTTGGAAATTCAGTATTTAATTTGAAGTATTGTTAACTCTTAAGACATCAGACACAGTCATGTTTACGCATGTTTTTGTAAGCTTTGTGCGGAGTTAGGTGGAACATAATTGTTTTTAGATTCTCTGGATTGATGCCTCCATCCATCAAAGCAGATAACTGAGGAATGCTTCTGTACATGTCATACGCATGGACTTCCTCAAATTATCAACACGGTGACTAGCTTGGCTTTCTTACCTTGGAAATCTCTTAGTTCTTTTACAAGACTGCAATGTAACAACTTCCAGAGGAAAATGTAATTTTAATCATTTTGTATTTTTATTAAGAAACAATGATTATTCAGTCATTCATGGACATATACACACTCATTGTCACATTTTTTTCTCTGTGAGTTATCATAACATTTGGTGTACATTTCCCTGTGCTATACAGTGTAATCTTGTTTATCTATTTGACAATTTTTCCATGAATGACTGAAAAATTGTGCTGAACACTGGAATTTGACACAACATTGTAAAATGATTATAAATCAATAAAAAATGTTAAAAAAAAACAAAAAAACCCCTGACAACATAATGCCATTTGCAGCAACATGGATGTCCCTGGAGAAAGTCATTCCAAGTGACGTAAGCCAGAAAGAGAAAAAAAATACAATATGAGATCGTTCATATGTGGAATCTAAAAAAAAAAAATAAACATAAATACAAAAGAGAAACAGACTCATAGACATAGAATACAAACTTGTGGTTGCCAAGGAGGAGAGGGGTGGGAAGGGACAGACTGGGATCTCAAAATTTGTAGATACTGACAGGCACATGTAGAATAGATAAACATGATTATACTGTATAGCACAGGGAAATATATATAAGATCTTGTGGTAGCTCACAGCGAAAAAAAATGTGACAATGAATGTACGTATGTTCATGTATAACTGAAAAATTGTGCTCTATACTGGAAATTGACACACTGTAAAATGACTATAACTCAATAAAAAATGTTAAAAAAACAAACAATGATTATTATTAAATGTTGATTCTATTTATATTGCATTATGGTTAGAATACCATATGGTGACTATTTAATTATATGCTACTTCCTCTTAGAAAGAATTGAAGATGAGATCACATACGCAGTAGATTAATAAAATATAGGTAGATATAAAAAAATCAACTGGTTGGAGAATGATTCACGATGCTTGAAAAAAGAGAAGAAAGAACGAAATTTTCCCCCAATTCAGGCATTACTTATTCTTTTACAATAGAATTCTAGATCAAAAAGACTCATGGAATTTATATTATTGAATACTTTTTTTTTTAAGCTGAGGAGACTACAGTAAGTGTTTTGCCAAAAATTCCACAGTCAGTTGGTAGCAGCACCAAAACCGGAATGTAAGTTATTTTCAACCATGTGCCATAATCCCCCCAACACTGGACTTCACAAATAGCATATCACTTAATAATTTAATTTCATTTTGATTTCTCATTTGTAACCCTCCAAATATGTATGACAAAAATGCCAAAATTCTGAAAGATACATTTATGATCAAATTTTTATTTTCCCTTTTTATACAGCATCTAGTGTTGGCTCATCCAATGTGCATTGCAGATAACTATCTTAAATATTGAAACTTGCTGAATTCTCATTCCAAACAAGGTGGAGGAACCACGCGAGTGTCTCCTCACACCGTGGATGGATTATTGACTTGTACACCTCTGAGCCCTCCTCCCCACCCCAGTCATTCCCTGCCACCGTGTCTGAAGCCCCTCCAACCCAGCAGACAAGACCGTCTTCTTAAATACAGTCTTGTAAGTTCTCAGAACAAAATCCTCAGTAATTCATTTAAAGAAATACTTACAAATCTAAACTTCTCTAACAAGGTTCTGTAAAATCCACCACTATTTATGAATATTGTGGTGAAGAGGGGAGGTATGTATGAGGTAATTTTTTACAATGTTAAGCTGTGAGGGCATTAGAGCTGTTTGGGAGGTTCGACCCTAATGCTGAAGTCAGAGGTATAATCCATGAGGACAAAGGGCAATCAGAAGCAGCGGAGGCAAGAAGCAGTCTTTTCCTCCGAGAAGAAGCTAGAGTTGTCAGAACACTCCCCTCAGAGGAAAAAAGGCACAGATGGTGGGTCCCAAGAGCTTGTTTCCTTATGGTGACGGGGCCACCTGGCGGCTCCTGGGGACTGGGACCCAGCCGCCTCAGTCAGATGAGGCTGCCCCAAGTAAAGTGCACACTTTACCTTCCTTCTTAATCTCCAGAGTTTTCCTGAGCAAGTTTCACTGAATTCTTAATCAGTAGCAGTTTTAGTCTGTTTGAAAAAGGTCTCTTGATCGGCATATTTCTTAGTGCATCATTGAATAGAAGGCACCCTACTTCAGTCTTCTACTGTGAGACCAAACATACCCTTTTTAGGCACTCAGAGTGATTCTTTGAACAAGTCAAAAAAGACAGATGATACCTGAGGCCAGAACACAGTGCAAGTGTGGCAGGGACAGATTGGTCAGCATGAACACAGTGTGGCATTCTGAACTAAACTGAAGAGGGTCTCTGTTCAAAGGCACTTTAGGGGTTATACACGACAATCAATTATCATGTAAAAGGAATGTATTAACACTTCTGTTAATAATTATTTTTTATCTAAAATTTAAGTAATTAAAATGTAATTTAGGTTTATTAATATTTACTACCATACATTAACATATATGTATATATTAATATTGCATATATTAATATATACTTTCAACGTATGAATATATATGGATGAATATACACATTCATTGAGTATATTCATTGTTCACATATTGGAAGTACACGCTCCACAATTTTCATCAGTCGGTTGAAGCATTAGGGAAATTTGAAGACCACTGCTCTGGTCTTTCTTCTCATGTGCTTATGAAATTTGTGGAACTATCCACTTCAGTATTTTGGAATGACACAAGTAGAGTAGAGATGAGTTTGTTTATCCTCTCGGAATAGCTAGAAATGTGGTTGTAAAGACAGTGTGAGTTTGCCGTGACTAGTGAAACTGAGGGGCAAAGAAAGGACGCTAAAATGCCATGCGTTTCTTCCAGAATGTTGTCAATAGACAAAAATACTGGCAACAAAGGGGAGACTAAGACTGGGACAGCTTTGCTAAGTTGCTTAAGGTAACAGACCTTATTACAAGCAAAGCAAGCATTTGAGTTCAGGTCTATTTGTCTTCAAATCCTGCCTCTTGCTTCAAGAACTTGCTGCATCTGTCCTTTTGTTTACATTAATCTCGTGACATGATGACCTTTACCCTGTCCTTTCCTGTATCCAAATTCTTCATTTCCTTCAAGACTCAGCCCCTGTTCTCCATGCAGCCTTTGTGATGATTCCAGTACTTATTACTCAGTCTCTTTTCCAAACTCCTGATGTTTATTTATTGAGGGTTTACTCTGTGTTGCATATGCAAGCATTTAACATCGTCTCCTCACACAACACTGTGAGTTGTTGAGATACACAGAATAATGGCTCCCAAAGACATTCCCCCCTAATCCCTGGAGCCTGTGAATCTATTACACGCAAATTACGGCGATGACGCTTAAAGTAGGGGGAATATCCTGGACTATTTGGCTGGGCTCAATCTAATTGCATGAAATTTCCAATGTGTTCAGAGAGCCTATTTGAATTTTGCTTGTAATTTCTATCTTTCTTTTGATGGATTCAAGGGCTGCAGATGGAAAATTTTATAAATAACCTCACTTTGGTTAGTATTTTATTATGCATGTATCATATAATAAAGTAGGGTGCAATATAATACACCAGGCAATATTCTTATACGATGCATGTGGCAGGCACTACGGGGATAGGGATATGTTAGCACGCTTAAACAAAACCCACACATTTTACCTGAGAGGATTATGTAGGCAGTTGATGAGTACCTTCCCTTTTTTCCTCCCTGTCTCTGCAGCCTTGCTGCCAAGTTCCTGGCCTGTGATTTAATTTATGGAGTCTCAGAACAAAGGGAGGCTCTGGTCTTTTTTCTTTCTTCTTTTTAAAATCACCGAACCCATCTTCCTGGTACCTGTAAGTTCTCACCTCCTGACCTTCATACCTGTCCTTTGATCTCTGCACCTCCTGCCTTCCAGGAATTCACTGGCCACGAGGTTGCCTTCTGCTATTTTCCGGTAACCTTATGTGCCCTTAAAATTTGTGGTCCAGAAACCAAACCCTGTTAAGTGTCACTGCTTAAGAAAATGGTTTCTTTTATTCTCATTGTTGTAATCTTTTCTTTTTTTTCCCTTTTCCATTTTATACTTTTAATGAAAAGAGTCTCCTTTAATTCCCTTTGGAACATTTCTTCTCACCAACTCTTCAAAAGCCTCTCTTTCCTATAGTACAACTTTATTAGATATTTATATACGTTTTTCCTGGGAGTACTGCAGCACAAAGTTAGGTTTTTATTATATTCAGTTTCTGTTGGTAATTGTTTTATCTACTTTTACCAGGGTTTTATGCCACAAAAATTAGAAACACTAAGCTAGCATTATTGTTAACTCTAAGAACTCCAAGCTAGCGTTGGAATGGGTGATAGGCTTAGAGTCAGTGAAGAGGAATTCAGACAGCACATGCCTTTGATGCAGCGGTGAGCACCTGTCCCTCTGTACAGGCAGGAAGTGGAATCCTCATGCCCCTAAGTCAAAGTCCACATTTAAATCCCAACACTCAGCTCCCTACGGTGCATGCGGACGTCCTTGCCCTTTGAACGCAGTACATCCCATAATAGTTGTTTTGCAGTGAATGCACATTTCCTGGGGAACTGAGGTCGCTGGCTGCCCTTCTAACGCCCTACACTGTACTTCTACAAGAAGTCCATCTTCGTGAGCAAAGCTGTTGCTTTTTGTTTCCAGTGTCCCAGCACAGGCAGGACCGTAAGTCATCAGGACAGCATCCTACAGTCTCTCTATTTCTTCCCGTCGGCATTATATCCCAGCAGGCTAAATTTTATCTGCTGTTTCATCTGATCTTTGGCAAATCCATTCGGCAAAAGTGTATCTCGACATCAGCCAAGCACAAGCAATCAAACTGAGACTTACGGTCTTCATTCTGTTTCACCCCTCGATACAGCCGTTTCGGCCAGACTGAGTACTGTGAGCGAGTGCCGGCTTGTGTTCTGTTTGCTCACTGCTGTCTCAGTTGTCTACCATTTTAGGATTCATTCTATTATCTTTTGCTCGTTTCCCCTCTTCACCTGTATGCAGCCTATGTTTCCCTTGTCTTTCCTTCTCTCAGCCCATTTCCTGATAACAGCTCCACAAATATTCTCCTTCCAATTGCCATGGATAAATCTAAGCTCCTGCTCCCGTTCCATGGATAAGCAATGCAAGGGGCGCTTGCTACTGAGCTCAGGTGCTGCTGATACGCTGGAGTCCGGGAGGCACCAAACCGGAGCTCACTATGATCTTCAAAGCCAGTGACCTGAAGTTGGGCTGCACTTCTCACAGAGCAGTGTGGAGAGTACCTCCCCCTCAATTTTAGTACGACTGTTCCACATGACTATAAAACCTTTGTTTGCACTGCAATGATTTACAACGTTTATAGTAAAAAGAGCTCTTTTAGTGTTTTACATACACTTTCCACTTCCCCCACGACTTCTTAGCCAATTTTGAGTCTACAGGACATTGAATAGGAGACGAATTTGAGACTGAAACTAACCTAAGGGTAGACAGCTAACACTCAAAATGTTTCTTGATGGAGTTAAATTCTTTTTTTTTTTAACTTTAATTTTTTAATTTTCATTTTGAAAAATTTCAAGCATATATCAAAGCAAAGAAAATAGCACAGTAAATCCACTATCCTTATCTCCTAGATTGAACCATCATCAACGTTTTTTTTCCCTTTGTTAAAGTATTTTATTGTTTTTGTTGTTGTTGTTGTTGGGGGAGTTAAAGTCTGTTAACAGTGGGAAAAACCTGTTTGCTTAGGTGTCTTCTTTATGGTAGGTCTCCGTCTAGCCCCACTCCTGGGGGACACTAACTGAGAGTCATGAATTGGAAGGCAGGAGCAGAGCAGGGAGGAGATCTGGATAGAAAGTGGAGGAAGTCATAAGAGCCTGAGAAGAGGGATGTTTGGAGGGTGGTATGAGGAGAAATGCAGAATTATCATCAGGAGACTGCCAAGTACATTTCAGTAACCCGTGCTAGGAAGCCGGGTGGATGCCAGAGTAAGCTTGGAGCCTAGGCTTGTGGCCATTTGCATATGTATTGCACATCACCTATATGAGATGCCACGTTAGCTGATCTCAGCGCTGTTGGTCAGGACAGCACATCATCACCTACCTGTCCATGTGTCCATGTGTAAGAACCTTCTAGCAGAGGTGCTGATCAGTCAGGAGATTCGTTCAGTACACCTGAGCTATCTGTGTGTGGCTCCTCCTCCCTCAACTTCCCAGGACACTCCTAAGCCCTGAAAATAGAGGATGGTGTCCTTGACCTATAATGGTTTGGAAAGGAGTTCTCATTCCTCCCTCAGCACTAGCATTTGGGTAGAGCAAGACAGTAATTAAAAAGAAGTCCATTGCCCAAATATTAATTACAAATTTTAACTCTTCCCAAGCAAATTGCAATATTATATTTCTGTTTTGAATTCTGAAGGGATTAAGATTTGTTCTCACCAACGTGCCTCATGTTCTGTTTGAACTGACAATTTTAGCATTGACATTAATCATGTGTGAATCTGAAGGAGTGCTCCTTTCAACCTTACCCTCATTGAAAGGAGAAAAGTGTGACCATTAAAGTAAGTGTAGCATCTTTGTGTTTAGCTGATTGACATGTCAATGTATAAGAAATCAAAGCGTATGGTAAATCAAATACAACATAAGGTAAAATAAGTTTTTATTAAAATTTAATTTCTTGGCTGTAAGTTATTTCTCTCTGGAGAGTTACAGTCTGCCTTTAAGACGTAACCTGATGCTTCCCAGTTTTATATGCAAAAGCTGTCTTTCTTTTCTCTTTCCTTCCTTCCTTCTTCCTACTTTCCTTCCTTCCTTCCTCCTTTCCTTTTTCTCTGTGACTACTTGCTGGACAATGCAAGTGGCACCTTTAAGCCTAACAATAGTCATTACTCTAGTAGTTATTGGCCTGAAATGTAGAATACCTTAATGAGAGTATTTACTTGTTTTCACTATCCACAGGAAGCCTCCTCCATTCATTCAATTATCGTACAAACATTTATTTTGTGCCTGCTTTGCATCACATTTTGCAAAAGGTGCTGAGGATACACAGTGAATAAAGCATTGACTTTGATATCAAACAGGTAGTAGTCGAGCGGAGGCTAGAGACACAGGCGATAACAGGCTATATTTGTGCCGTCCTAAGAAGATGGCCCTGGTGGGTGCATAGTAGTTACTACATAAATGCTCATTACATGATTAAATACATGATTTGAATGTTACCAAAAATTTACTTGTTACTATTTATCACCAACACCCATCCAAACTCTGTTTATATTAGTATGCCCAGGTCACTCTCAGATCATTTTTTTTAGACCTTTGGTGAAATTCTCCTTTGCCCTGTCAGTACCATCTCCTACACAGGACTCTCTGACCTTATTTGCCACCCTTAGTAAATGTCTCAGTATGAGAGCATTGCTCAAAGCAAATTGGAAAAGACTGTCTTTTTTTTATTTGTCACTTTCAGACTTACTGACTTCTCATTTGAGGATTTATTTGAGTGTTTAGATAATTGATCGATTAGAAAATTATTTTATCTCTTTTTGGATGTAACATTTAGACCAATATATTAGTCTTTAGTCAAAGAAGACAAAAAAAAAAGGAGAATTGTGTCAATTTCAGAGTGCATCCATACATGTGAGCTAGGGTATTTCAACAACCTTCATGGCATTGTGGCCTGGAAGAGCCTGGGAAAGGGAAAAAGCACCCAGCCAGGTCTCTCCTCAGCTCTTCTGTAATTAACTCTGGAAGCAAATCATAGTTATACATAGAATAGAGCAGACCTACCTCCATTCACCAAATTACATCTGTTTGTGCAACCTTAGCCAAGTTACTTAGTTTCTATGTGATCTGGTTTCCTCCTTTGTAAAACAGGGATACAGTTACCAACGTCACACATTTTCTGGGAAAATACTCTTATTTAAAATATATAGTGTTTAGAATAATGCCTGACATATATAGCCATTGCCATGTTCATCATTATTGTTTCCTTTCTATTAATGTAGAAGGGGATTCAGGAATTAGAGAAAATCTTCGGTTTCCACAGCCTTTCACATGCTGGCATGTTCTCATGGGTTGGTTTCCAGGATGCTGGCTTCGGGACAGAGTTTAGTGCACAGCGTTTTATTAGGATGTGCCCTTATGGTCAAGACTGGGGGAAGGAAGGGAGGGAAAGCAGGACTGGGTATGAGTCTAACTGCAAGGCAGACCTGGTGAGATCTCTGACAAATCCTGCAGGTAGCTCCAGGGCTAAAATAACCTATCAAATTTGCTCCACTTTCGGACACAATGATTGTGCCATTGCAACCCCACCTCAGTCAGTCACTGGATTTGGCTTGCTCCAGGATGTGACTGTGAGTAAGTGAATGTCTATAATCATACCTAACAGTCTATGCAACAAATGTTAGCTATTTCGACATTATGAATTTTCCCAAACCAGACCAGTTTTTAATAATTTGTCCTGTTTTCAAACCAATTAAAATACTTATTCCAATTTTCCTTTAAAAAATGAAGTTACCATAGTTACTCTGTATATTTGCTTTAACTTTTTTTTTTTTACATTGTACACTAAGCTCATTTACTTTCTGTGTAGTGAGTTAGAAGCCCGAGATCTTGTCCTTGGACAAAAATCTAACAGCTACACTATCTCACATTTACTCTGTAGCAGAACATTTAAAATGTGACAGCTCCACACTAAGCCAGTCGTTGCATATTTTATATTTACAAAAGGTCCTCATTTCCTAGCTTCAAAATTACATGTAAATGTCATTAATATAAGGGTGGAAGAAGGTTTGTATATTCAACATGTCTCTCAAAATCCAGTCCTGTGGTAACTCAGCCATCAATTTTCTAGAACATGTGTCATTCGAATGTTCACAAAAAGTACTAGACTTCATCTCTGTTTCAGTAGACCCCAGATGCAGGCATGGCCTAAGGAACTGTTACAGAGGCCAGGCTCCCACTGCTCACCGTGCAATAGGGCAATAAATTGAGAGGTGAAGTCTTGGGGAAAGGAGTAGCGACTTTATTGGGAAAGCCAGCAGATCGAGAAGATGGCAGACTAGTGTCCCAAAGAAACATCTCACCCAAGAGAGAATTCAAGCTTCTATTATGATAAAAGAGGAGGGGGTGTGGCTTGTTGTTGCAGACTTTTTGGTATCAGCCAGACCCTGGAGGGGATGTGACAGTTCTTTGTTCTTGTAGCTGTTCACACAAGTCTTGTCACAATGTTTCTGTAAACCTCCAACACGACAAATGTTATTCTCTGTTCTGCAACTTTTTATCTCTGTATGAATAAAAAGTGTTATAGCTTTAAAGGTCATGCCTGGGAGGCAGAGCCTTGAAATTGGTCTATCATGTATTTTTCAGGCTATAGGCAACACTCTTTTACAAAGATGCAGAGCCAGCATGACTCAGCACAGGCAACAGAACACATAGGTTAGAGCTAAGGGAATAGATCCAATATGGAGTCAGGTTTGTTCTTCTCTGTTACACAACCAACAGTTGTAAGTCAATATTTTCAGGAGCTAGGATGAAACCATATGACCAGAGTTTGGACTTTGTTTAAAAAAAAAAGTCCAGAGACATTTCCTCTAGGTTTATATCTTGATACTTGATAGACATAAAATCAATTAAGAAAATTTTTCTAGAGTCAGAGAAACATTGAAAGAAATTTTGAAACTCATTTATGTTTTTTCATCTAAACTATGTGGTAGAAATGAAAACTCTCTGAAATTCCATACTCTGGATTCCAGGAGTAAGAGAGAGGAGGATTCAAGGGAAGAGAGGTGCTACTGTGTTGCAGCCAATGTCCCTTAGGAAGAAGACTCAAGAGTTGGCAGGTGGAGGGAGTAAGTATACTTCCGAGCATTTTGGAAACGCTTCTCCAGTTGATACTATAGTTGATGCTCTTACCCAGGACAGGGGAAGCTCCTGTGGCATTCACAGAGATGTGCAGCTTAAGCTTGCCTTCCAGAATGAATTTTCAGCAAGTAAGAAGTGAGATTAGCTGACAACCTCTAGTTGCTAGCACCATCAAGGTAGCCTCAGCCATTGAGCAGAGGTCACCCCATTCTTGTGGTGACCCTTGGCTAACGAATGGGCTGTGATACAAGGACTGAGCAGCTGCTGCTGAACACAGCACATTTCTGGTAGGAAGTAGTTGCTCCAAAATTCCCTGCCAAACTGGCAGAGATTTTGTTAGATTGGCATTCCATTGGGTTCTCCCTGCCCAAGCCTGCTTTCTCCCTTTTCCTAACACTGCTGTTACACCTCTCTGAAACTTTCACTTGCCACTCTAGCTCAATGTCTGCTTCCGAGAGAAACAAACCAGTGACATCCCCTAAAGCACAGACTAGGCTCTGTGAGAACTGGGGCTCTCGGCTACTTTGTTTAGGGCTCTGATTCCAGCATCTGGCACAGAGTGGTCACTGGATAGAGATGTTGGATGCTGAATGAATGAATAGCATCCAGACTCGTGTTCTACAAACCTAGTGGCTAATGAATGTCATGATTAAGAGTATGTGCGTTGGAATCTGTCCATCTAAGTTCAAAGTTTGGCTCTATTGCTACCTTGCTTATAAACTTAGACAGGTTCATTAACTTACCTGTTTTTTCATTTCTTCAGAATAATAATTGTATCCACAAGATCTTATTTTTTATTGTTTTTGTTGTTGTCATTGCTCTTTGAGGATTAAATGAGTTGTAGAACGTTTAGGAGAATGCTGGGCAGATACAAATTCTCAGTGAATGTTAATGATGTTATACAGTGTGAATGTTTATGGTGGCAGAGTGCTCACTACCTGATAAGATGGCTATTAATTAGTTTTAGAAAATTTCCTTTCTTTAATGGTTTTTCCACCCTCTTCACCAACATAGCTAATTATAGAAGTCTACTTATTTCCTTCAGAGCACTTAATAATCTTTGAAATTATCTTTCTTTAGTTTAATTGTTTCATGTTTTCTTTTAAAATGTAAAATCTATAAGGAAAGGGAACTTTTCCATCTTGTTTGATGGGAGAATGCTTAGTATGTAATAGTTGTTTAATTAATATTGGTTTATGAAATGAATGAACTGAGTGAATTTTTATAATTTTATGTTGAGTCAAATTCGACCTCAGCATTTCATCTCTTGGTTTTAGTTCAGCTCTCTGAAGCACTACGTATTGATTTCAATGCTTTTTCCATGTAATAGTTATTTTGACATTTGAAGACAACTATTTTTCCTTTTTTTGCTCTTTTTTGGTTATTTTTGTGCCTGTAAAGTTTTAAAAGGAGAGGTAGAGAAGGCCTAAGAGACACTCTAGCCCCAAGACCTGCAAACCGTCATGTAAACTCAGGGAAGGAAGAAAACTTGAAAATGGTGTTCCAATAATAATATCTAGTCCTTCAGAGTAGTCTCTTAAACTATAGAATAATGTGTCCCAGAAAAAAGGACTAGTTCCAAAAAAAAAAAAAAAAAAGAGGGAAGATTTTTGACCCAGGAAACAAGGAATGCAAGTAGGAAAATGCAAAAGGGAGTTCTAAGAAGGCATCTGTGAAGCAGACCCAGAGAGCAGGAGGGCAGAGGGCTTCCGGAGGGAGACGGGTCAGTCATCTGTCTGTGGATTCTCAGCTCCAAATCCATACTTCTAGACTCCGCTCTGTGAGGCTGGGGTGGAGGGGGCACCCCGGAAGCCACACATTAGACACTCATGTTCCAGCACTAGAAAAAGAATGACAGGCAAGTGTTGGGAGAAGGGTCTTCCTACTTCTTACTGCCCCTGCAGACATCACCCTAGCAGTGGCAATTGTTTCCCACGTCCCACAGCTCAATCTGTATCACTAGGTGAAAAGTATACACCTGCATTTAGAAGACCATTATTATTTAAGTTCTCTCTGTCTGCCTAGATAGCCCTCAGTGGCCTTTCAAAGTTCATACGCCATTAGACAAGCCTTCATCACAAACATATAGGAAAATAGAACAAAACAAGATTAACATCCACAGATATTATTGACTTCTTTTATTTATGTATTGTTGTACTGATTGATTTGGTATAAATAATCTGAATCTAACTTTTTCATCAAACTTTATTTATAAAGTAAATATCCATGAGTTTATACTGATGAATATAAATGACTGAACAGGTAAATAAATGGAGGCAATAGACTAATCTCTTGTGCAGGAGAATTCCAAGTAATTTATGCAGCTACTCCACTCTCGGGAGGGGAAGCAAAACTCCCTGTTCCTTAAGTATGGGCTGGGCATGGTAATAGTTTTCAAAATGTACAATATGGAAAAAGGGGAAAAAAGGTACTTAACAAAGAAAAACTCTGACAAACACTACTTCAGGCAGGTGATCAAGGTTAATATCAGTAGTGACTAGTCATGTTAATAGTACATATCCTTGATGTGAAGTGATAAAAATGGCACTTGACTTCTATGCTCTTTCCCCAAAACCCATAGAATTATTCTGACCATGATGAAAACATCAGCAAATCCTCAACTGATGGACATTATACACAAATACCTGACCAGTATTCCTCAGAATGGTTAAGGTCATCACACACACACACACATACACAAATCTGAGAAACTGTCACAGCCTAGAGGAGCCTAAGGAGGCACAATGACTAAATGCTATATGATTCTTGGATAAGATCCTGGAACAGAAAACAGTCGATGGGTTAACTCTAAGGAAATCTGAATAAAATATGAGCTTTAGCTGATAATACTGCTTCAACAGTTATGACAAATGCACCATGTGAATGTGAGATGTTAACAATAGGGGAGCCTGGATGCAGGTGTATGGAACTCTCTGTACCACCTTCACAACTCTTCTAAAAATCCAAAAATATTCTAAAATGGAAAGCTTAACAAAAAATAAGCTGAAGTGCCCCAAAGCATTCGTTCACAAGAGCATTCTCCCGCCTGTCCTTTTGTTCTTACCGGTTCTCAAAGTCCCCCTCCCATGCTCCTTACTTATGGTCGATGAGCACATTTCCTTTCCCATTGACCTTGGCCTCGGCCCCATGACTTGACTTGGCGAATGGAAATGTGCACACATGATGTGGCCCAGTGCCTCTAACTCCACTCTTCCACCGTTGAAACCGCCGGTCCCAGATAGTGGGTTATGCCATTTACATGCCTTCCGGGATGAAGAAAGAGGTGGGGCTGGACTGAGCTGAGCCAAGCCAGCTTCATGCTGTTCATTAGAGCTGCAGCCACAGCACAGCCTTCATGTAATATAAGAAATAAATGTTTGTTGTTATAAACCACTGACAATGGGAATATTAGCTACTACAACAAAAGTAGATTAGTATATTTGTAGATATCTTTCAAATAAGATTTAGTTCTTGTACTGTTTCCTTCATGAAGCCTTCCCTGAGTGTCTCCATGACTCATCTATGATTTCCAGATTTACCCAATAAAAACAGAAGACTTAATGCATTTTAAAAATGTGTACAGACTAACTTGATTATTATCTCCTTAAAGCCAGTCCCCGCCTTATTCCTACATTCAGCAATACATATTGGATCTCTAATGTTCCAGGCAGGTTGTTCGGCTTTGGAGATGCAATGATGTGTGAAAATAAATGGGACGCCTATACTCTTTCAGTTTTAAGCTACTGGAGGGGACAGAGGTTAAACCAATCATCACAAGAATAAATGTAAAACTATATTTCTAACCAAAGCTATTTAAAGCGCATCTTCTTCTGAGGATCTATATATGGGAGATTTGCCCAAGTCCAAAGCAAGGGAAGTTTTCCTTGACAGTAAGTTAAGAGGCAGAAAGGTTGGGAGGAATAGTCCAGTCTCAAACAACCCATGGATAGAAGTAGCCAGCGTGGCTGGCAAAGAAGGAGTGAGGTTAATGTGAATGATATCGGAGAGGGAGATGGGAATCATGGCGTCTCTCCCTAACACTAACCCTGGTATCACAGTCTTAGTACCTGCTCAGCAAATAGTGATGACCATACATGGCTTGATTTGAGCTAGCTAAGCTTTTTTTTAAATTGAAGTAAACAACTGACATACAATATGATATTGGTTTCAGGTGTACCACATAGTGATTTGATACTAGTATACATTGCAAAGTGGTCACCATAATACATCTAGTTACTCCAAGTTTAGCTAAACCTTTTTAACGGACATGCTGAATGCCTACACCCAGGTGACGGAAGTGCAAATGTGACGGAGGCGTGGCCCTTGTGTGCAAGGATCCCATGTGCTAGAGGATATAATAGTCCAGTAGCCATCAGCCGTAATTGAGTTCCACGTGACAAAAAAAATGCCAGCTCCAAGTGATTTATTACCTTATTGACTTACAAAATTCAAATCAATGTTAAACAACCAAGCTGCTTGTCTTGTTTCTGATCTTAGAGAAAATGTCAGCTTTTCACCAAGGAGTGTGATGCTGGCTATGGGTTTGCTGTATATGGTCTGTATTATGTTCAAGTATGTTCCCTCTGTGTCCACTTTGTTGAGATTTTTTTTTTATCATAATTGGATGTTGGCATTTTTCAAAAGATTTTTCTGCGACAAAGTTTTTTTTTTTTTTAACAGGGAAGCAAAGTTATTTCTGTTTAACTCTAACCACCTCCCCCTCCACTTCATGACTGTTAGCATAAACTGACTAATACTGGGTTCTATCTCATTTACTTAATTTTCACTTTACTTAAAAATCAGCCAGGGAGTAGCAGGGACTTTCTTCTTAGAGGTACAAACATTCCAGCAATTAACTCAAACTTCTAATTTATGGCTAACACTTCTTTTGTCTCCATGCTTCGAGAATGCCCTTTCTCATCAGGGAAAGTGCAGGAGACACTCAAAATCACCACGAGTCTAGGAGGAGCTGAGTTCTAACAGCTGGGGTGAGACTGCTCAATTTTGCTGCTCCTGCACTGTTTGTGGTAGTAAATTGATCTTAACAATTTCGTCTTAATTCTTTTAAACTTTGATGCACTTTAAGAAGATTGTGTGCTGTGATTTAATGAACTCTGGTGCAGGAACAAAAAAACATGGCTTCTCGTGACTGTACCAGTACTCGGGGTTTTTCTTTTCTTTCTTTCCTTTTTTTTTATTCAGTAGATATTTATGGAGCACTAACTGTGTGGCTGGCACTGCTGGGCTGAGAGCCTCCTCATGGAGTTGATGGTTTGGCAGGTCAGCAACCAGGTAGACAAGTAATTATACATCCATTAGGTATGAGCTCTGTGCAAGTACAGGGATCTGTAAGAGCTGATGGCAGTAGCGGTAAATGGTGAAAGGTGTTAGAGGAAAGGCATTTAAAAAAGGCATAACGATTTCCTGTTGAAGTTAGAATTAAGAGGTGACGAGGAACGCACTAAAGGGAAAGAGTTAGAAAGCCTGGAGATGAGGGAGATCATGGGGCCTCAGGAACCTGAAAGATGTTTACTGTTTGAAAGATTTATCTAAGAGAATAGAGTAGGTAAGCTTGTAGAGATGATCTGGAGTTAGATTACTATGAATCTCATGATTCATCTAAAAGAGATTATACTAAGGGTATCTAAGCCTTTGTCACGAGTTTCTTTGATTTCCTTGGGCCTCAATTTGCTCGTTTGTACATTGGAGGTTGTACTGAACATGTATTATTTGTTTGCCCAGTATTTCTTTTCTTGGAAAAATCAGTCCTTCCTTATATAGCCACCCCCTTCCCCAGCTACAGGCGTAACCACATGACCGTCAAAGTGCCTCATCCTTTTGGACATAGTGACTGGTTCAGAGATAAGAACCTGATCCAAGCAAGGCCACTCAGAGACTATGAAAAGTGATCTGTGCATGTCAGAGAAAAGGGGAGCTTTTGGAGGGAAGCTGTAGTGTGAGCTAAGGGCTGCTGTGGTGGCCAGATACCTAACCAGTGGAGACTGAGCATGAAGCCAAATAAGAAAAGAAAGTACTGTGAAGGGAAGGAAAGAGACTTACATCACTCTAGGTCCCTGGATCCAGCCATGACTGAAGCAGTGACCATTGTTGGATTTTGTAGTGATATGAACCAGTTGTGTTCCTTTTTTCCTGAAAGTGGTTTGAGTTGAGTTTCTTGAAATTAAAATATTCTTGATTAGCACAGAGGTGTTTCTGTCTGGTTCCAAGGCTATTGTGAGGATAAACTTTTTAAAAAATATATATTATATATATATATATATATGAATTTTACACTCTGTATACATATTTATATGAATTTTAAACTCTAAAGAGTACCTGAGCTATAATTACACATTTAACACAAGTTCATTTGGTCATGAGGAAAAAAAATTAAGTAATTATTCTCCCTAAATAATACTCTTCATGAAATAAACTATAGTAATAGATTTTTCATATGCTGTGATTTGGAATCATAAATGATTTCAATTGTCTGTGCTGGGTTTAGTTTGAAACACTGTTCTTTTTTTTTTTTTTTTTTTACTAGTGTGTGAAACCAGAAAGTATGATGTTTATTTGAGTGCTTATAGCCAAATATGCTTAATTACATAGGAAAATAATTTGTTTTTACTCAAACAATGTTTGGTTGTTTTTTTTTTTTAATAGACTGGGGCATCATTTTTCTTTGCTACAATTGTGGTAATAAAGCTTGAAACATGTTTTCACAGCCGAGCTTCTTCAGAGATTTTCAGAAAGGTTTGATTGCAAACGGAGTCCCCGTGTTTCCTGCTTATTTCTTTGTGAGGGGAATCAGGGGATTCCCTGGTTTTGCAGCGTGTTTGCTAAATCCATTTGCTGTCTTACATCCTCTCTCAGATATTTCAAGCTCTCCTTGCCAATGCATCTGGGGAAAAAAATGCTTATTTTGCTTCTCAAATGGTTTATTATTGCTTCTGTCATATTCTGGGACGCTCACAATACCTTCCTGAGACTCACAGGCAAATGCACCCGCTTTTCCCGTCAAGCTGATGACATTGTGAGGAAACAGCTGATAAAGTATGGCTGAATCACTCACAATGCCAGATGTTCCTGACAAACTCTCTTCTACAAAAATATGTCTGATATATTCCAAAAATGGAAGTTACCTTCAGTTTTGTAGTCATTCGATGTATTTTTACAAAGTATTTCTTTGGTAAGCATCTCGGGCAGAGTGAGCAAAATAATAATAGCATTGGCTTTTCACACAAAAATTTGGAACTTTTTTCTTCAAATATGAAAGTTTTTTGTTTTCCTCTCATTCTCCCTTGTTAGAAATCCACCACTTATTTAAGGGCTTGTTATATACATTTTGAGAAGTCAAAACAGAAGTGACAATTTACAAAACAAACTGTACTGTGATTTGCATATCAGTCTGTACTAAGTCGTAGTTGGCAGCACATGTAAGCCCAAATTGCTTTAACGTCACTTCATTCAGACCTATGTTTCAAAATAAGACCATAGATGAATTGGTTTCCCCTCACTCTGAACTCTTACATTTCAAGAAGACCACTGACTATCACTAATTTGCCTTGTTTATAAATTCTGACCCATTCCTGCACAAAGCAGGTTTATTGACTTCTGCTCTAAAACCACTGTGTGTTTTCTCCCCCTACTCTCCAAATCCTGTAAGTGCCTTTCCCTCAATTTCCCCTTTTGGGAACTATGAATACTCTTGTTAATGCTGTGCTCAGCAAGCTTTCTAAATCCAGCTTTGTGTGATCAACAGATATCCCTGGTGATCTTTGTCTGGGGGCTTGCACCATCCATACACAGTGGCACCGTTTTCCTCATCATCCACCTTGAGACCCACACTGTGCTCGCTGCTCCTAGAGTTTAAATCCCTGTAACGAGGGATGTAACATTTAGTCCCCTCCTACTGAGAAGAGATGAAGATGAAGTCTTTTTATTCTGTTCAAACTCCATATTCTTTGACTGAGGCCAATCAAAACCACATGGTAGCCAACCCTTTTAAGCAATGGCCGTGGTTCTACAGAAACTATAAAACAGCCGCAAAAGACAACGATGTGCGCATGGGCTCTCAATAAGCAAGCACTAGCCTCTGCTGTTGTTGCTGTTTTCTTACAGCATTTCCCAAGGCTGGAGCAAAGGACAAATGGGCAGAGGCTACATAAAGCTATGCAAGCAGTTTGTAACTTGCTTTGACCAGCACATAAAATATTCTTGCTGTTGTTGTGGGAGAATAGGTTCTTGCCTCACGCAGGACAAAATTCAAGAGCAAGGCATGGTAAAGTGAAAGCAAGTTTATTTAGAGAGATATGCACTCCATGGGCAGAGTGTGGTCTGTCTCTCTCAGAAGGGAAAACGGCTTAGGGGATACACACGCCATAGGCAGAAAGTGAGCCATCTCAGAAAGGTGAGAGGGAGAGAAGCCGAGAGGTGTGGGGTGTTTAGTTTAAAGTAAAAGGAGATCCCCCCCATAGACAGAATGCAGGCCGTCTCAGACAGCAAGAGACAGAGCGACCGCAAGGTGCGGCATTGTTAGGTTTCATGGGCTTGGTAATTTCATATCCTAATGGGTAGGAGGATTATTCCACCTACTTTCGGGAAGGGCCAGGGATTTCCAGGAATTGGGCCCCCACACACTTTCTGGCCTTTTATGATCAGCCTAGGAATTATCATGGTGCTTATGGGTGTGCCTGAGGCTCAAGATCTACTGTCAAATCTTCTGCCATCTTGATTCTAACCAGTTTGCCCTGTCCTCAGATGCTGTGTCATTCCTTCAGTGGTTGTGCCCTGCCCTCTTTCCTCCCACTTCACTGTAAATAACTCTTCTTTTCAATATACACACCAAGCCACCTCCATCATGACTTGCATGGTTGGGCTCCATGTTTGTTAGGTCCTTTCCAAACTCAGGTCCACTTGAGGTCATAAAAATGGCAAAGTAGGCAAACGTTGATGTTAACGATTATTCAGCTCACCTTTCCCCCCTACCCAGTCTCCTCATATTGGCTCTGTTTTGCTACTACTCTTCACCACTGTTCACTGACGTTTTCAGAGCGTTCCTGTTGTCCTCAATTGTCCAGGATCGTTATTTTAGGCCTGTAGCCAAGAGTGAGATGTCACTCTCATTCATGTGATTTTATTTCCTGTGTTGGAACTAAAACAATCAGAATTAAGTTTTTAATAGCCGAAGGTTATAAATCCAAGGTGTATTTGATTTTCTCAGGGTATTTCTGAAAGAAACGATCACTGAAACCAAGGAATGGGTGTTGGTATTCCATGTATGATCTCTGCAGCAGTGGCTTACTTTTCACAGATGTCAGATTAGCCCTGTGCAACAGTATTTTCTAATTCACATTATGAGCCCATCAAGAACTCGGTCAAACATTATATCTTTCAATCCATTCTCTAGGGAGCATTTGTCAGCCATCATATTCAAAAACTGCACATGACACTAACTAGCTTGTAATGAACATAATTATGTGCTAAACTGTGTATTTTGCATGCATTTTATCTCATTAAATTCTAGTAACATAGAGAGAACAGATTTAGGACCCCCATTTTAAGAGGTTAAGTAAATTTCTCAGTATCGCACATTTGGTAAGTATTAGACATTGCTCTCAAGAAGCTTTTAGTCCGACTGAATAAATAACATAGTCATGGGACAGTTATCGATAACATGAGAACAAAAGCCATGTCACAAGATAGTACCATGTTAAAAGCCTCCTAACCAATTTGTGAAATCTAAATTTCCTGAATTTGAAGAAAGAGGAGATTCTGATAAAATGGGTTCTATTTAGGAAGCTTCCTAAAGGAGATGGATCATTACACTGGATTTCAAAACACCTGCAATGGCAGAATGTTTTGTGAGGAGAGGAGTTGTGGCAAGTCAGGGAACAATGCAGTCTTGAAAGAAGAAACTGTCAGGAGCAATGGGTTGGCTTATCAAATTACCAAGGACATTTTCAGTAGCTCAAGTCATGAATGGGGTGTGGAGGAAGGGGAAATAAGGAATGAATTGCTATTAGTGTTGAGGGATGTGAAAAGAGTAATTCGCAGTCATGCTATCCTTTCTTTCCAGGAGCCACTTGCTACTATAAAAAGTCTGGCAACTCAGGTTTATTACAGCGGAATTTATTTGTATCTGCCCAAAGAGTTACAAGAGCCATATTTTGAAATAGAGAGAACTTAGAAAGATGGCTTGGCAATTTCCAAACATCAAGCAGAATCATTTGTTTATGAGTTTGTCAATTTGTTTGTTGATGTTTGATTTTTTTCAATCTTTTTGGGAGGTAACAAAATGGAAATATGTGCAGCTGGGAGCCCAAGAAAGAAAAATAAATATGGCTACATGTGAATGTAGTAAATCAGAAGGAAACTGATATTTTTAAGTGGATCACAGACTGTGAATCATGGACTGTGCTAAATTTTTTCTTTAATTTTTTTTAATCCTCACAACAATAGGAATAGATGTTATTTACTTTTTTTTTTTTTTGCAGATGTGGAAATTAAGGTTTAGGGAAATTTAATACCTAGCCCAGAGTCATATAGGTACTAAAGAATACAGTCTTTATTTAAACCAGATCTTATTGATTTCTGAGTCCACGTGTTCTCATCAAATGAATTTCATAAATAAACAAAAACTCAAAATTTTAGCAGGCAAGCATCCTTAGGAAATTAAATTAGCAAAATATTCAGATAACAATTCAATTGGTGTTTCAGTTATATATTGTTGTGTAACATGACACCTAATACTTGGTGGCTTAAAACAACAACTTTTAATTACTTTTCATTACTCTGTGTTACCTGGGCTCAGTTGGGTGGTTCTTCTGCCATCCTATACCAGATGTGAGCTGGTTCTGCCATCATCTGGTGGCACTGCGGGGCTAGAATTGTCCAAGACAGTTCACTCAAATGGCTGCATTTGACAGTGACTGTTGTCATCTCAGATGAAGATGAGGCTGCAGGCCAGAGGATCATGACTCTTTTTCACACAGGCATCCACATGGCTGGGGCTCCTCCAAGCATGGTGGATGTGTTCCAAGAGGGAGTATCCAAGTGCTCAAACCTATAAGCTGCAGATCTCTTTAGATTCAGTCTTGACAGATACACAGTTTCTACTGCCAGATTCTGTTGATCAAAACAAGTCATTGGGTCAGCCTAAATTAAAGGGGTAGAGAAAGAAATTCCACCTGTCAATAAAAGGAGTGGCGAGGAATTTGGGGGCCCTTTACCCAACTACAAATTGTCTATAGTGAAAATGGAGGTGAGGACCCCTCTGTAACTAAATGCTTTTAGTTAACGTCAGTTGTATATATATTGAGTCTATAATTTTTCCTCTGTGGATAGGAGCACTGCCCCTGTTTTCACAGCACTGTATTTATTCTTCATGTTCAATAAATGTCATTGGCTTGCCCACAGATTCCACTGATTCAGGTTGCTGCAAAAAAATAAATGCTGCTGAAGAGAGAGCTCCCTCTCATCCTCAGGTGACCTCTTAAGCAAAAGGAAACAGGATGAAATCAGCCAACCATTTTACTTCACAAAGATCACTGACTAGTCATTTTGAGAAACAGCAATCTTTTGGTTGGTAACCTCAATGCAGAAATCTGCAGCCCAAACCTGGATGAAAAGTTTCATTCCACACTGACCTATCTCAGGGACAGGCAAGCACTTGCTGAAGAAGCAAGTTCTTATTATTAATTAGTAATTCATTATTGCCTGGTTGCAAAGGAACCTTATGACCTGTCAAGACTTAAAATGGGCACAGTCACCAATGTTTCTGTCATGTCAGAATAGGAAACAATTTTAGTTCAGACATGTCATTTGTGGAATGTGTTTCTAGATACCTTTGTTCTTTTTCTTACAACATTTTTGAAAGCCACATTAAAAATAAATTTTTTGGCTACTTTTGGCCTAAAATGATTACTTTCCTCTCATATTGACAATTAAGTAGCATTTACTGCACAACTAACATTTATTATACTTTGCTATGAATGTAAATGTATTTGAATCAGAAAACATCAAACAACAGAAGTTTAAAAATCGTTTCAATTTTAACAAGATTGTAAAGGTAGGTTTTTTTTTGTTGTTGTTGTTATATGTGGCATAGGTTTGGCAGAGTAAAAGCAAATGATTGCTTTTCACTACACGTTGAATATTATGAGAAGAATAGGAAGCATGAGAGTACATACAAGAAATAACAAAGAAAGCATTTGTTATTTTTTTTTCATAAATCAGAGGGCAAGAATTGCAATGAGAAAAATAAAGCCACCGGTGATTGTATTTTAAAATAGAAAATCATCATAAAAGCATATTGAAAATGTAGCTACCTGTTCTTTAGTGTCTTCAAAATCTAACAGTAATGCACATCCAAAAAACCCCAAAACCCAACAGGAGAGCTATTTATATTGATATACATATATAGGGATATTTTGGTACAAAACAATATAAAAACATTATCCTATTTGATAAACAAAGTTGGACACATAAAAATAGCTTGAACCATTTAACTATTCAAATAAATTATTCATTGATCTGTCTCCAAAATTCCAGTGATATTGTTCCTAAGACACTGATCCAATGATTCTACTGGTTCTTGTTCTATTTGAAACTTCTTCTTTTTCTTTTCCGCCCCTCTTGTTCTCCTCCCTTGGTTTAGAGGACACCTCTGTGACAGGGTTTTCTTTCTCTTTGATCTCCTTTGTCTGAATCCTTTACAGTCTCCTTTGCTAGGTGCTAGGTCCTTTTTCTCCCCAACTTGTGTTCCAGGTGTCTGTCTTCATATTTCATTTCCACCTAGTAAACCCCTTTTAACACCTGACTCTCAGAATCTTCATTTCTGGAAACCTTCTTTACTATCTGGAACTCATAACTTTAAAATTGAGCATGCTAGCTTTTGACAAAAATTTTCTGTTTCCTCTGTAATGACATCACCACTGTAACAGTCTTCTCAGACAGAAATCTGAGTCGTCAAGACACCTCTGCATTCCTCTCCTTTCCTTACTCCCGCATACACTGTATTTCTTAATTCTCATAATTCAACCCCCCATATTTTTCTTGAATGTATTTTTTTCTCTGCCCCCATATGACTTCAGGCATTTTATTCAATCTCTTTGCTCAACTCCTCCGATGTATCCTTTGTCTCCCTGCTCTCAACTTTGCCATTTTCAGTATCTTGGGAGCTCCCCACTTTTAAAATGTACAGCAAGCCATAAAACGCTGTAACATAACTCCATTTCCTACAGTAAAATATTCAAACCCTGTAGAAGTCATTCAAGATTCTTGAAGATCTTCCCCCTACCAAAATGATAGTTTTGTCTCCTGTTCTTTGTTCTCTAGCAGTAGAAGACCATGGAGGCTGAGGTGCATCTTCCCATCTTTGCAAGTGTTATATCTTCTTCCTGAAAAATCCTTTAAAAATGTTTTCCACCTAGTCAATTCCAAATTGTTCTTAAGGATCCAGCTGAATTGCTGCTTCATCTGTAAGGGTTCCTCTTAAAAAGTTAAATTATTCTCTCCCACTTGCTACCATATTACCTTGCACATTCCTTTATTATTGCATTATGTTGCTTTGTATTTTATTTGATTGCATGAAGGCTTCCACCACAATTAACTTTAGTTTCTTGAGGAGAAGTATAATTTCTTCAATCTTTTTATCCCCAGAGCCAAAAATAAGGCCTTGTGATAGTAATCTCTGAGTAAACTTATCTTAAATGAGTTAACTGCATTCTTTTACATAATGTGCTTTGGAGTTTGACAAGCTATGTTCAGATCTCTTTCTGACACTTAATTGTTTCACTTTTAATGATTTAATTTTTTACTATCATACTTTTTTGAAAATAATGATACCTACCCCATAAAGTTGTAAGGATTTACATTAAATAATGCACGTGAAATACTTAGCATAGTGTCTGACACTTGATAAGCTACTATTACAGGGCTTAAGTTGATTAGAAAAGGAAGTAAAGAAGAATGAAATATAATGATCTGGGATAAAATTTAACCGGATTGAATGGATATTTTGGTAGCAATGAAAAGAGGAGAGAACTGGAGGAAAAGGAAGCTGTAGTGAGAAATTGAAATGTTATCGTTTAGTATTCTGCTCTGGAGCATTTCATTGTGATGAAATGATCCAAGATACAGTCAGAGTAAGGGCAGAGGAAATGGACTGTAAGTAAAGGTAATCAGAGATGAGAAACACAAGGATTTTAAATTGTTGCCTTTGAAAATTTGGATATTAAATGATTACCAGGGAAATTTCAGACACTAGATAGGTCTTGGTTTCAGAAGAACAGTGTGAATCAACAGCCAGATTCTTAGAAATATTTCAGGACAGATCAAGAAACTGATAGAGAACAATGATGAGAATGGAGCAGAGGATGATTAACACAGGCCACGAGATCCGTGCACTGAAGATTCCTCATTCAACTGCTTCATTTTGTGATGCAAAGGGCATGAGAGGATGAGCACCCGCTACACTAGAACCTGGTTGGCACACCCTCAGGTCTAGTCTGCTTCTATTTTTGTAAATGAGCTTTCACTGAAACAGAGCTACACTCATTCCTTCATATATTGTCTATGGATGTTTTTATGTTACGACAGCAGAGGTGAGCAATTGCAACAGAAAGCGTATGGCCCACAAAACCCAAGATGTTTACTGTGTGGCCCTTTGCAGAGAAAGTTGGCTTTCCTGGGCTCTGGAAGGATACAAGCAAAGCAACATCTTCTACGATATTCTAGAATTCAATTAATGCAGGGAATTGGAGAATCATTGGTTGTGTAGTTGAGAATATAGGGTGGAGAAGACTTGTTGTGGATGGTGGGTTTTAGAAGGTATGGTGAACATTTTGAGGAGGAAGGGAAGCAGGAAAAATCAGGAGGGTTGGGAAGAGGAAGCACTGAGATACATGGGAATAAAGATCCGTCAGAAGGTGGTCAAACTGAAAGGCTAATCTTTGAGAAAGTGACTAAGGATTTCTAAGAAGTCTAATGAGATTTTATGACTCAAGTTTCCAAAAAACAATTTTTAGTGTCAGTTTCTGTCAAAGCCAGTGTAGGCTGAAACTTCAGGTGATGCCAAAAACTTGGCAGTGTAACATTTGGTCGGTCAGTAATAGGAAAGCTCTGGTTGGGATCACAAACCTGGGGACATGAGAGGATGGACAGAGGTGATGCTACCAGAAAGATCTTAAAAACCCCTCTGTTACAAGGCCTTGCATGTCCCAAGGATTACTAGACTGCAGATAATGAAAAAATTCATTGCATAAGAATAAGCTCCCATTTCACTTCACAGTATAGTATTCTAGAGATAGATAGATAGATAGAATTATATATCCATCTATGTGTATACATTACCCATATTTCTATTTGTCTATCTATGCATCTATCTATTTATCTATATATCTATCTTTAGTTATGTATTTTTAGGTAGAGAATTTCATTCTGGACATTTCAACTGCTGACTTTGTTAAGCTACACACTGCTACTTAGAACACTGAAAACAAGACTGCACTATTTTTTATTGAAGTAGAGTTGATATACAATATTATATGTTACAGGCATACAATACAGTGATTCACAATTTTTAAAGGTTATACTCCATTTATGGTTTTTATAAAATATTGGCTATATTTCCTGTGTTGTGCAATATAAACTTGTAGCTTATTTATTTTATACATAACCGTTTGTACCTCTGAATTCTCTACCCCTATAGGGCTCCCCTTCTCTCTCCCTACTGGTAACCACTAGTTTGTTCTCTATGTTTATGAGTCTGTTTCTGTTTTGCTATAATTGCTAATATGTTTCATTTTTTTCGATTCCACGTATAAATGATATCATACAGAATTTGTCTTTCTCTGTCTGACTTGATTCACTTCGCATAATACCTTCCAAGTTTAACTATACTTTTCCAAATGGCAAAATTTCCTTCTTTTTGTAGCTGTGTAGTATTCCGTTGCGTATACATATGCCATGTCTTCTTTATCCGTCTGTTGATGGACACTTAGGTTGCTTCCATGTCTTGGCAATTGTAAATAATACTGCTATGCTGTACTACTTACGCTAGACTGTCCTATTTAAAATATAAAATACTCCTTACTTCCCTATAAGTGGTTACCTCAGTCAGCTTAAGATTGTCTATTGTTAACTGACATGCAAACCATTGAACCTAACATGAATTAAATTACTGAAACTCAGCAGCATGTTCAATATTGATGCTATCGACTTGTGAGTTTATTTGTTTACCAAAGCTTTCAGACCTCTGTTACTACTTTGTAATAGTTTTGCTGATGTGGTTGAGTATGGTGCAAAACTTGTAATAGTAAAAAATAAATATATATCCATCAAATGTACCTATGAACATAGAGAATGTGTCAAGGACAGAAACTTTAAATCCAAAGTTGCAAACACAGAGTGAATAACCTTGGAATGATGAACATTCACTCAGGGCCGACATAATGACGGAGGAGAAAAATGACAATACAATGTGAGAAAAATAGAAATAGGAATAAAGTCCTACCCGTGGGAATGAAAGAGAAAGGCGTCACATGAATGTCACATTTTTGTCTGGGGAAGAATGAATAGGAACTCACCACCCAAAAGGAGAGGCAGTGTTTGGCTTACAGTACTTCTACTGGCGAGATAGCAGGAAAAAAGGAAGACTAGGAAAGTCAGGCTATTTTTCAAAGGCGTTGCTGATTTTGGACTCTGACTCAATTTCAAATATACATTCAGTTGCGTGTTGATACAAATACTTGTTTATTCATCTTTCCTTCATGTGTTCCTTTATCCTATTTTTTAAACAGTATTTATTGAAACCCAGCTATGTGCAAAGCACCGTGGATTCTGAGTAAACAAAGATGCGACCCTTAGAATGTTCACTTGGGTGGGGAGACAGACAGTAGAGGGACCGAAACGATTCCCGAGGTAATGTCACAAAAGAGGTGGGGACACGGCTGGTGGGGGTTTAAAAGCCATCAGCATCACTCAGGGCAAAGCCTTCACTACAGAGGAGACAACTTACTACAGCAAATTCATTACAATATTATTCCTATTGAAAAATGTTAGATGTTCCTTTCAGGATAAAACTTTGCTATGAAAAGGCTACCACGAAAAGATGGCAAGAAAATCTTTCTGTTTGTTGCAACAGGAATAAATGCAGCAAAGGTTTTCAAATAGATTGCACAGAACCTCGGTGTGGGAAAGGAATTAGTTTAGCTAATCAGTTTTATTTTACAAAGGTTATAAGGTTACTGCACTTACCCTGTTCAAAAAGGAAATCATTGCTGACCTCGAAAGTCTCTTCCAACCCAGACGGTCTGTTAGTTAATAACCCTTGGAAATGTTAAAAATAAACAATATTAAGTTTCACTTGAGTTTATACAGTGCTGAGGATAACCTTTCTCGGACATTGGAATGTGTTATATTAGAAACACCTCTGTTTTCTCTAAGATCGTTAATCATATTTTAAAACGTAATTAGCTTCAAGTACACATTTTCTGATCCTGTTTAAGCCAATTGACTTGTAATTTAATATTGTTGTGCCAGTTTGATAAGGCAGAAAAAAAGACGTGTTATTTTGTTATGCATTTTTAAATTTAGTGGTGTCAGTTTGCTTGTGTGTTTTTAAATTTTAAAATATAGATTATTTTAATGCTATATGCAGTCATATCTTAGGAGCTGCCTGTTCGTGGATTAGTTATTTATAGCAGCCTGAGACCAGACCAGGCACAAAACCTTCCTACACAGAAGGCACAGGCACTGCGTAGAGAAACTGAGTGACAGGTGCTGAGGGGAAGGGCGGCCTAGAGGGCAGAGTGTAGGATTCAGAGAAGTTTCCTGGCAGTGGAGGTGGGGAGAGGGTGGAGGCAAAATCTCTAAGTAGCAACATGTAGATTTTCAGGAAAACCTTCGGAGGAATATCTGTTAGCAGGCGGCTCGCAGGAGTCCAGACACTGGTCTGAGTTTCAAGGCTGAACTCTCCTAACTTCCAGCTTGGAGAAGAAAGACAGGTCATAATCTCAGAGAAGCTGGGGTCTGAGACATGTGACAAAGACTTTTCAGGCACAAGGAACAATCCAAGGGTCCAGTATATTTGAAGGATGCTGGGTTTAAGGAAAAACAGTAAGCCTTTATCCATTAAGCCTTTACCATTCGGCCATATTTATGGATTCAGAGTAGGAACCATATCTTGGTGTCTTGATTATTTTGTGTCTGCCCTACAGTGTTTAAACCACAACCCAAGGTAAGATAAGGACTCAAATACCATAAATTCATGAATAAAATGTAATCCCCTTGAGTAGAATAAGCCTCTATTTTCCCGATGGAAATTTTACAAGTAGAAAGGTTTTGCCCAAGAAAAAATACAATGGTACTTACCAGTGAAATGCATGTGAGATAGTCTGTTAGCTAATTGTTTTGCTTAAGTCCTTACATTAGTTACACTTACATATTTAAATCACATACTTCTTCAAACAATATAATAATTAAGAAATAGCACAATTTTTCCCTCTCAAATTGACTCAAACTCTTGCATGAAACCCCTTCATGGAGATCTTCATCTTTTAAGTTTATAATCATCATCATTATTTTCCAAGATATATAACCTCACTGCAATCTAAGAATTTTTGAGAATTTTATTTCAAACAGCAGAATTTATTTGCATATCTTCTAAACAGTCATTTTTAAAACTTGGTCTGTGCTTATATACTCATAATTTGTACAACATTGACATCTACTGTATTTTTTTTAATTAATAGAGTATTTTTTAGTAGCCTTACGTTTACAGAAAAATTGAGCAAAAAGTGCAGAGTTCTCATATTCCCCCTCACTCCCTCCAGTATTCCCTATTATTACCATCTGGCATTAGTGTGGTAATTTTGTTAGAGTTGACGAACCAATATTGTTACATTATAGTAAACTAACGTCCACAGTATACATTTGGGTTCATTCTTGTGTTGTACATTCTATGAGTTTTTGACAAATGTATAATGACATGTATCTACAATTGCAGTGTCATGCCAGAATAGTTTCAGTGTCCTAAAATTCCCCTGTGCTCCATCTATTCACCCCTTCCCCCTTCCCCTCCCCACCTTGTCTACCACTGGTCTTCTTTTTTCTCTTCGTAGTTTTGTCTT
This sequence comes from Vicugna pacos, assembly GCF_048564905.1. NCBI lineage: Eukaryota > Metazoa > Chordata > Mammalia > Artiodactyla > Camelidae > Vicugna > Vicugna pacos. The sequence goes on from NC_132996.1 coordinate 14,633,695, forward strand.
TTCCTGAATGTCACATAGTTGGAATCACAGAGTATGTAGCCTTTTCAGATTGGCTTATTCCACTTAGCAATAGGCATTTAAAGTTTTTCTATGTTTTTTCACGGCTTTGCAATTCATTTCTTCTTACTGCTGAATGACATGCCAACATAAGTCTGACAGTTTGTTTAGCCACCTATTGAAGAGCATCTTGGTCGCTTTCAAATTATAGCAATTTTGAATAAACCTGCTGTAAACATTTGTGTGCAGGTTTTTGTGTGGCCATACGTTTTTGCTGTATTGTTTTTAAAGGAAGCTTTGAAATATGTTTTTATATCAACGTGTAATGTATACAATTTTGAGGCCGTACTCTAAAGAATAATTACTGAACTTGATTTACTGTGTTAACATCTTTTAAAAATGTTTCTCTTCACCACAGTAAATCTTTGGAACCAACACTGATTGAAGTTATTTGAAGCTGTGGACTCTCCACCTTACAGTCGGATAGCTTTGGGCTTGTTAGCTGAATTTACAAGCTGTATTGTCTTGGGTAAAAAAATCTTCCTGTATGATAGTTTACGTAAATGTAAAGTGTCAACAGCAGTACCTATAGTTCGGTGTTGTTGAGAGTATTAATTGTAGTACATGGTAGCTAGATTCATTTGCAATAAGTTAAATAATAACTTGGCATATGAGGCCCATGTAAAAATTCCCAGCATAGTCTTCAAAAAGAGCAGGCTTGGGACATCCAACTCTGAAAATCAGTGTGGACCACAGAAACTCATCTTCCAGAGCCCCAAGAAAACATATGGTATTGTGTAATTGAAACAGTCAAACATTTCAAAGCAACTCCCACAAAACTGATAGATGTGCATTAATACCTAGTCTCAAATTTGGTTTCCATAAGAAATGTGCAATTTATAGATTACAAAATCATACATATTTCTCAGAATATTGTATGATTCTTAGGAAAGTCAATTTTCCTGGGTTTGTTTTTAAGTATTTTATTAATAAATGAATTTAATTCATACATTATTTCATCCCTATACTTCCAAACAAACTGTTCTAATTGTAGAGGTTAAAACATACATAGTGACATCTTGAGAGGCAGTTTTGAATCATAGAATGGAAAATGTTTGGGTTCTCTGGTCATAAAAGTCTGGACCCAAATCCCAGCTCTGTGATTTACTAGCTGTATAAATTTGGCAGTTGATTTAATCTTTCTGAGTCTCAATTTCCTCCTGTGTAAAATTAAGATAAAAATTCTTATCTTTCTGGGTTATTTCATGAATGGCAAGTAATATTTGTAAATTTTCTGATTCATAATACACAATCTTCAAATAGTAACTCTTGCTTGGATCCCTTTATCTAAATTCTATATCTGAGCTCTTTTCAGCATTCTATTTTTCAGCAAGATATGTAAGTGGCTTAAGAAAATTGGCTCACATAATAGATTTTTTTAAAAAATCAGATTTTCTTGTATATCGTATGACTTAATCTTCTAAATCTAAATAAAGCTTACATAGCATCACTCAGAATTAAACAAGAATAGATTGTCAAAACTACAGAATTGTTTTTATAACATTTGAATTTAAATTATTTAAATTTATCCTTTCTCTTAAAACTTTCTCCCCTTGTGAGTAAAGCTGGCTGCAAGTAGTTGCTAATCTTTACATCCTACAACTTGACCCCTGGAAAGAGTTACTAACTGTGACTCTATCTGGTTCTAAGTCCAAATATTTCAGAGAAGGAAATCATTTGTTCGGTTTGGATGATGTGTCCAAAACTGGACCAACAAATGTGGTCAATATAGAGTTGTGTAGGAACACGGAGCATTTGGAGATGTATAGACTATTGGAACTGCAAAGCATATTAAATCTTACTTTTCTAGTAACTTTATTTTATAGATTAGTCATCTGTGACAACAAATGCTCGGCAACTTGCTGAAGTGATGAAACCCAGATTGGAATAAGGATCCAGTGGGTTTCTGATACTTAAAGGTATTAAAGGGGCCATGAAAATCAATGAAGAGCAAGGAAGGAAGGAAAAGGACAGGGAAGGGAGAGAGACGCAGGAGGAGGGAGAGAAGGAAGGAAGGAAGGCAGGAAGGTTGAAAGAGGTCTCGCCCTCTAGATGGTGCTTCTCCATTTTAACGTTTCACTCATCTTCTTTTCTTAGTACAGATCTGTAGATTGCTGCTCACGAAGCTGGTTCTTGGCTGGACCAAGCTCTTATGCCATTAGAAAAAGAAAAAAAATTATTGGGTTCTGCCCAGCTTGGAGAATCAGTGTAAAATACAAAATATATTACAATACACTTCAATTCCTTAACAAGCACTTGCTTCACTAGATACGTACACTTCACTTATTGCTAGTACTGTCTTTAGTGACTCCTTGCTGTACCAGGTAATGACTTGAATTATTAAAACACTGCCATAGAAACACTATGTTCTGTCTTCACCAAGGCTTAGCTCTAAACATACGGACCTTTGAGATAGCACTATTTATGTACTGTGGTATTTTCCTTGGAGCTATTCAAGTATGATGAATGATTTACTCAATAAAATTGACTTTTTGCCTCCCAAGTCCAAGGCAGTTACTTGAAAGTGCAAAGAAAAATAAAATGACTCTTCGAGAACTAGTCTAATTAAGAGGAAAAGGCTTGTCAAAGGTAATTATTGACATTTTGTAATAGCATACTAAATATTTGGAAAAAAACTTCTGGCATAACATAACAAAAAAGTTGAAAAAAAGTGATGGCATATTCTTAAAGTGATCAGATAGCTAAGGAAGTAATGACAAACAGCATCAATTGCTGAAAGGAAACAGAAATCCAGAGAGAAACCTGGAATTTTGGAATTACCTCTGCTCTGTGGGCACTTGCCATTCCAAAATAGGCGTCTGACAGGTTGAGCAGTGCTTTTGGAAGGTCTCTGGGTCTAGGCAGAATTAAGATGGAAGCCAACGTTATCAAATAAGGTGGTCCTGGTAAATCCACTGTGACTGGGTTTGGAACCAAAGGGGATGCACTCTTAGGATTTATTCTCTTAACAACTTTTATATATAACTCCTAAGAGTGCTCATCACAAGGAAAATAATTTTTTCTGTTCCTTTAATTTTTTTGTCTATATGAGATGATGGGTGTTCATGAGCCTTATGTGTGATCATTTCACAATACATGCTAGTCAAATCTTAATGTGTACACCTTAAACTTGTGCAATGCTGTGTGTCAGTTATGTCTCAATAAAACTGGAAGAAAAAAAGAAAACATTGGAAGGCACAAATATACGTGAGAGAGATCACTGAGGTTGGAGCTGAGATTTAGAGGGAGAGGTAAGTGGTCAAGTAGGAGTTTATCAGTCTCTCAAGCCGTCACTGCTCAAGCTTAGACCCTAGAAGCCAAGCCAGACGTCGGAGTGGCATGAAGTCTTTCCCCTCCCACACACAAACTACCCTTTCAATCTTCCTACAGGGTAGAAACTTCTGATAATTTAGCAGGAATTTATTTCAGATTCTTAGCCGAGCTACCAAAAGCTGAACAGCATTAAGGCACACCATTTGACTTCACACAGTACCACTCTGTGCTGACAACCTCCTTTGGTTCTCTTGTTTTCATAAAACTTTTTCTTTAGTCTCATCCAGTTTCTGAATGAAAACTAGGGTTTTAGAGATTGCTTGGCTCTAAAGGAAGACACCCCAGAATCTCTGCAGTTCAGAACCAGACAGAAAACGAGCTTTGGCTCGGTTTCCCTGGGGATCATCTTCTACTCGGAGCCGCGTTACTCAGGTTACTGCTGCTGCCGCCAGGCTGGCTCCTCTGTTCTTAATTCCTTAGCCTAGACACAGGCAAAGCCCTTTCCTTTGGTTCCCTTCCTTCACGATAGCTGAGATATTGTGAAACTTTCAAAGAGTCTTCGCTAAATATTAAGAAATAGTCTACACCAAAGTCAGCATCCTCAGGGCTTTTGAGCCTTATTCCATTCTACCTGCTGTCTGGAGATATTTTTATTAGCCCCAAAAGACAAAACCAAATGAGCAATCCCTTGCTTAAATACTTTTTCTTACCTACTCTGTTCTGGGTAAGGGAATTCACTGAGAAATGGCATGTGAATGAAAATACAGAGCATAGAGTTTGTGGAGGAGGAAGAGTCCCATTGAGGGTTTTCTGTAAAGGAAACACCACTGCCAATCACTTGGCATTGGTGGTGCTAGAAGCTCCAGAAACTCCATGCTTCCCTAGGAGAACACCGCCCTCCACTACAGCTCTTCTCAGAAGATTAAATATTCGACGTGCTACCGTTTCCCTTTGCTCATTTCTCCAAGTGATGAATTCCTAGGACCCTCAGGGAGAGGTTGGAGAGAGGGCAACTATCAATGAGGCTATTTTCATGATTTAGGAGTGAGGCCAGGAAAGTCATAAGCTCCTGAACTTGGCTAGTCATAATGAAAAAGGAAAAGAGAAGAGGGGAGGGAAGGGAGGAGGGAAAGAAGCATAGATGGAATTTCATTAGGATTTATTGAGTGACATTGGTGAGTGCATGAGTAGATAGAAAAGGAGAAGAGGAGGAGTAGGAGTAGGCTGCCTACAACGGCCTTTCATTTCTCCAAGATTTTGTTTGAACTGTTTCTAGAGACACCTTTCCAAGTTCTCTGTCTCAGCCCCTGGAATTTGACATTCTGCTTCCCACATGAAAGCTTCTGTGGAATTAAGCATTCCAGTGTTTTCTAAGGTCCTGTTCTTTCCTTGGACTCTGTCTCATTTCCCTCAAACCACAATTGTTTATTCACTGTCAGTTTTTTGTCTCAAGTGCACCTACGTCTGTATTGTTACTGTTTTCATCAGACTTTGGAAAGGGGAATATTTACCCTTGATGAACATGAAGAACATTTAGTACGCATCGAGCGACTACAGGTGCTTGTTGGTTAATGTCTTGGATGAGGGTGTCCTAACACCTAGACAACTTTGGAAGTAACTCTTTTTTTCCTCCATCACACTCACCCCGTTGCTGTTTCTCTAACAAAATGGGCACTGCCTCAGTTCAGAGCTTTTGTACTTGTTTCCTCTGCCTGGAATGGTCTTCCCTCTAACATCTATCTACATGGCTCACTCCTTCATGATCTCCAGAATCACCCTGCTCCTGACAACTCCATACAAAGTGGCAAAGGCCACTGCTCACCCTCCAGCCACTCTCGACCCTGCTTTCTTCTGCTGTTTTCTCCATAATACTTCTCATCTTTTGACATTCTGTGAAGTTACCATCTGTTTATAATCAGTCTCTCCCACTAGAATATATGCTCCACAAAGACAGGGTCTTTGTTTGTTTGTTTGTTTGTTTACTGCTGTACATTTCCAGCACCAAGGACAGTGTCTGGTACAATGTAGATAGTTATTAGGTGAATGAATAAAGATATATAAGGTATAGAGGGAAGAATTTCCATATGAAGAAACTGAAGCCTAAAGAAACGAATCAACTTAATGAATACAACGTGAGTAACATTAGCAATTATTACTATCACTATCATTATTTTACCTTCATGTTTAAGAATCTATGTTTTGACATTTACATTAGCTCCAATCATCACAGCAATGCTGCAAGCTGGATATCCTGGGGAGTTACATAGATGGTACTAATGGGTGGAAGAATAATTTCCTGACAAAAACAGTGATTTGTTATATTTGGACAGAATCCGTGCTTCCCAGCTATTTATCTGCTAGGTTGCACTCTACCCGTGTCACTTTGCTTTCTTCTGCCTTCTACTTGCACACTGAAGCAGCACAGAATGTCACTGTATCTATGCCTATTGACTAAATGTATTTTAATTCTTTGTGTGTGTGTGTGTGTGTGTGTGTGTGTGTGTGTATAGCATCTTTATCCTTCCATCTGTTCATGGACATTTGGGTGGCTTCCATGTCATGGCTATTGTAAATAGTGCTGCTATGAACATTGGTGTATATGTATCCTTTTGAATTAGAGTTTTCATCTTTTCTGAATATTTGCCCAGGAGTGGGATTGCTGGATCATATGGTAAGTCCATTTTTAGTTTTTAAAGGAATCTTCATACTGTTCTCCATAGTGGCTTCACCAACTTACATTTCCACCAACAGTATAGGAGGGTTCCCATTTCTCTACATCTCTTTAGCATTTACTAGTTGTAGACTTTTTGATGGTGGCCATTCTGACTAGTGTGAGGTGATACCTCATTGTAGTTTTGATCAGCATTTCTCTAATAATTAGCTATGAGCATCTTTTCATGTGCCTGTTGGCCATCTGTATGTCTTCTTTGGAAAAATGTCTGTTTAGGTCTTTGGCCTATTTTTTGATTGCGTTGTTGGTTTTTTTTGATACTGAGTTACATGAGCTGTTTGTATATTTTAGAAATTAGTCCTTTGTCAGTCACATCATTTGCAAATATTTTAGCCCATTCTGTAGGTTGTCTTTTCATTTTATTTATTGTTTTCTTTACTGTGCAAAAGCTTTTAAGTTTGATTAAGTCCTATTTGTTTATTTTTGCTTTAATTTCTTTTGCCTTGGGAGACTGACTTAAGAAAACATTGCTACAATTTATGTCAGAAAATGTCTTGTCTATGTCCTCTTATAAGAGTCTTATGGTGTCATGTCATATATTTAAGTTTTTAGCCCATTTTGAGTTTATTTTTGTGTGTGCTGTGAGGGAGTGTTCTAACTTCACTGATTTACATGCGGCTGTCCAGCTTTCCCAGCACCACTTGCCGAAGAGACTGTCTTCTCTCCATTGTATGCTCTTGCTTCATTTGTGAAAGATTAGTTGAATGTAGGTGTGTGGGTTTATTTCTGGGTTCTCTATTCTTTTCCATTGATCCATATGTCTGTTTTTGTACCAATACCACACTCAGCCATAAAAAAGAATGAAATAACATTGCAGCAACATGGATGGACCTAGAGATTATTATACTAAGTCTGGTAACTCAGAGAAAGACAAATATCATATGATATCACTTATATGTGGAATCTAAAAAGGAGATACAAATGAACTTATTTATAAAACAGGGAACAGATTCAGAGACATAGAAAACAAACTTATGGTTACCAAAGTGGAAGTGGGGCAGAAGAGATAAATTAGGAGTTTGGGATCAACAGATACACACTACTATGTATAAAATAGATAAACAACAAGGACCTATTGTATATCACAGGGAAATATATTCAATATCTTATAATAACCCATAATGGAAAAGAATCTGAAAAAGTATATATAAACTGAATCACTTTGCTGTACGCCTGAAAGTAGCACATTGTAAATCAACTATGCTTCAATAAAAACTTTTAAATGTATTTTAATTCTTTACAAAATAGTCACAGGAGGCATCCAGAACAGGTTAGAATAAATGTTAAGAGCTAGGTAGTGTATTAGTTTCCTAGGGCTACTGTACTAGAGGACAACAAACTGGGTGACTTAAAACAATGGAAATATATTGCCTCATAGTCCTGGAGGACAGAAATCAAATGTGTCAAAATCAAGGGTCCAAAATCAATATGTTGGGAGGGCCATATTCCCTCCAAAACTGTAGAGGCAATTCCATCCTTGGGTTTTCCTAGCTTCTGATGGTGACCACCGATCCTTGGCATTCCTTAGCTTGCAACTACATCTCTCCAATCTCTGTCTCTGTCTTCACATTGCCTCCTCCCTGTGTGTCTTTATCTTCATGTGGCCATCATCTCTGAGTGAGACTGGCTCAGGGTTCTTTTTCAATTTAATCTTTGTTAGCAGCATGAATTTCCTTGTCCTATAAGGACGCCACTCATGTGGAATGAGGGCCCACTCTAGTTGACTTTATCTTAATTTGATTACAGGTAAAGACTATTTCCAAATAAGAGCATATTCACAGACCAAGAGTTAGAACTCCAACATGTCTTTTTGGGGGGGACACAAATTCAACCCATAACAGGTGAGGAGCATCAGCATGGTAGGAGTGCTAATAATGAGTTTAATATCCTTGAGCTCTTTCTCAGTTCTGACACTTCCTGTATGTTGTCTCCTTTGTCTCATTACTCTGGGCCCCCTCGGCTCGCATTCCAGTGGTAGGAGAGAGCCAGCTCACAGCAGCCCGGGAGAGCCACTGGTTAAATTTTCAGGAGCTAGTTCCTACAAACAGCAATTTTTCCCCTTCCACCCCACCCCCAGCCCCCACTCCCACCAAGAAATTACTCCTAAAGTCTTCTTTTCTTTCAGGGGTATCCTGGATAGATGCTGAGGGAGACTAAGTTCAAGGAGCATGAAGTATGGGCTACCTTTGTGCACATGCCTATAAACTGGTCAGTCTCGGCTGTAGAAAAAAAAAGAGTAAAACATGTTTTTTCTTGTTCCTCAAATTATGTCAGTACCTGGCAGTTATTTATGTTTCAAGAGTCAACAGAAGGCAGGCAAGGGACCAGGGAACATGAAAAGTGTTTAAAGGATGTGATTTACTACTCAGAAATGTGTCAGTGATGTGGAATGAATTAAAAACAAGAAGTCTTCCAGCAGAAAAGATTTCTTTAGAGATGTAATTAATTGACCTGGCTTGGGTCTTTCCTTTCCCAGAGAAGTAGTTGTCAGTGAAGTGCTTCCAACACTGCCCTGGCTGTAATTGTTATTCAAGTTCATTCTGCAAAGTCATTTTCACTTAAGAATTCTAGCAATTCACCAAAAATTTATGGGCTAGGCTTTTGTCTTGCCACACACCTTGGAACTGATCCTCAGAATTAAGAACCAAATACAGCCAGCAATTATCTTAAACATTTGTTTTCAGAAATAAATTTTTCCCGTATTTGTCAGAATTGGCTCAGGGTTCTTTTTCAATTTAATCTTTGTTAGCAGCATGAAAAACTGTTTAATGTTCAGGCATAAGCAAGTCATTACTCCATATCTGAACTCTAGAGAGCTGCTGGTTGTCATGGTGATGTGACTGCACGTGTGAAGTTAGCATTGGCAACCTCGTGTTTTCATTAAAATATCATGCACATTTGCATGAACTCCTGCCCAGAGCATTGTTACTGTGTTTGATTCTGCCCCCACCCCCATTGTCCCATAATAGTGCCAGGGGATTTCATGTTTCAAAGCCAAGCCTGTTAGAGTTCACTGCGTTTATTATTGATCTGTCTTGGATGGAAGTTGAGTTGTATTCAAGGCTCAACATATACAAACAGACAGCTGGCTATATACCTATACATTTATTCCTGACAATTACTCTTCCCCTGAACCCTGTTTTTTAGCGAATGATTTTAGTTTCTTTATCTTGCCTCTCCCCATATTAGAATGTCTTCCTTCAGATTTCTCCTTCTGGACTTTTAATGTTGCTATTACTCTTGAAGAGGTAGGTTTCTTTTCTGTTTCCCAACCCCTCTTCCCCATACCTTCCTCCCAGGACCTTATTATGTTCCTTTTGGCTTAGGGCTCTGATCATACTTTTTCATTGATTTGATCATTTTGTTTATTCAGTTGATAACTATTTATGGCATGTTAACTACATGGTAGGCTAGGTGCTGGGTCCAAGGTACACAAGGACAAAATTAGTTGATAAGAGATATAAGCTTTTGCTGACTATGCTTTTCTTGAAATAGTCTGTGTATTTCAGGGATGACAGCCATGTTCACAAAGGTTCACCAAGGCACACAAATTATTTATTGAGTCCCACAGACTATCAAATAATATGAGTTTACTTTTTGTTCCCACGTCATTATTTAAACATTCTTTTGTTGAGCTAAAGTCTTGAATAAATAAACCAACGACTAGAAAGTGTCAGAGCAGTTATCAATATGGTAATATGCAGATTATAATGGCTGTTAAATATTACATAGTACACATCAACTCCCTCCACACACACACACACACACACACACACACACTAAAGCTAAGACAAGACTCTTAAGCAATAACTGAAACGTTTTATTTCGGAGAATCTTACAGAACTTCCATGTGATGCCTCATTGTACTTCTATACAAACCTCTGTTCATCTTGCTCCTCACCTTTCAAAATTCTATTCAGGTGTCACTTGTTCTTTGAAGTGTTTTATAACAGGAAGTAAAAGGATAGTAATTAATACTAAAAGTATTTGTTTTAGAACTCTGGAGGTAAATTCCAGCACATACACACGTTGTACACACATGTATATGATATGTAAAGTATGTATTGGGGAGTAAAGTGTATTTATTGTCATGGATTGTGTTAGAAACAAGTTTGACAATGCAGAATTCTATAATACATGTAAAGCATTTCACATGATAGCAACACATAGGAGGAGCACAAGGTTTGCCACAAACATCGTGACAGAACAATTTTGAGGACAGGCTGATTAATGGTGTGAAATATAGCAGAGAACAAAGCAGATGAAATTGGAGAGGAAGTTATTGTTTTGGAAATAGTTAACTTGTACGAAATCAAAGGTTATCAACAAAACATGACTTAGTCTGCAAAAATTTATCCTTAATAACATACACAGTAACATGGCTTTATAGGGCTATGTGATAGTAAAAATACAGAGAAAAATTATACATGGAAAGAAACAGACAAGATAATTTCTACACAGAAATTACAATAAGCAAGGAATAGCAGTTTCATCTAAGTTTGTTCTTTAAAAGGAAGGAAAAGAGTTACATTATATAGAGAGAAATATAGATGATATAGATATTGAATATAGTTTTTTTTGAAAAATCTTTAATTAAAAGAAGCAATCTTGGAACTTGGGACACATAAAACTTTATGAGACTCCTTTTTTTTTCTGCCTGATAGGGAATGATATTTTAGTGGAATTCCCAGTAGGGCAGGAGAGTCTAGGGATAAGCTTTATGATTTCTCCAGTGGGAATCTGCAGACGACAAACACAGCAGTGGCTTCCCGTTCCCGGCTGCCTCTGGGACAGATGCCACTCCACCCACCTTTTCATAAAGAGTTTGGTTAAGGTTCTTAAGGTGTTCGAGCAATTAGTCCCCAGGTGTCTGGAGGGGGTGAATAGGAGGAGAAAGCAGGAGAAGTGGGGTAGGTGGACACAGAGGAAGTCAAATATCTCCTTTTTACCCCATTAGAGGGAAGACCTTACTGCCTGACCTCACTGTGGGGTCCCAGTGCCCTGATCTCTTCTCCACAGCCTCTCTCTCTCTCTTTTTTGAATTGAAGTATAGTCAGTTACAGGTTCTAGCTTCAATTCTGCTAAGTGATACTAACAAAGCATTTGGTTTTTCTAATTTCTACTGTTTTCCTAATTTCTCGTTATGTCTACTCTGAGGGGCATCAACCCACTGGGGTAGACCAAAGGAGAACCTTAAGGGAGGTGAATCCCTAAAGATGGATGAGTTAGCCTGTTAGTGAAGCAAGAGGACAGAATGAAAGGACATGTGCAAAAGTAAAGAGACGAGAGAGAGAAAGCATTACAGGTTCTACAAGGAGTTTGGTGTGGCTGGATCGTAGAGGGCACTTAATGACGGGATGTGTTGTGAGGCTGCAGACAGGAGAGCCAGCTCATTAAATGACAACCATGTTGGACATCCGTCACACCCTGACTGTGTCAGGCACTTTGCTCTATGCTTTGCATATATTATTTCACTTAATCCTCATGCAAACTCCACAAGAGGCAGGTACTGAAAGAAGTTATGAAATGGCTTAGAAACCACAGGAAACTGAGAAGATTATGTAACTTGACTCAGATCCTGTAGCTAATACATAAAAGAGCCAAGCCTTTGTCTGTCTCTTGCATCCGTGCTCAAATCCGTGCCATCAGCTTGAATGGAGAGTCAAAGATAAGTTTTAAAGACAGAGCAAAAAGATAATATATATATATATATATTTTTTCATTTCAGAAAAACTATCCCAGCAGCTTGTAGGATAGTAAAGAGTGCAAAAATGGAGGGTTGGAGGTTTGATTGGGATTCCTCCTCTAAACTGCTGTAATCTCATGAGTTTATCAGTACCATTTGAGAGCTGAGCATGTGTCTTATTTTTCTTTTGATTACCAGCATTTAACAGTGCCCGGAATGTAGCAGATATTTATTGAGGAAATAACTGATTACTATTATAATTATGTAAAAGACAAATGATGAATGCCTAAACTAAGGCAGTGACAGCGGGATTAGAAGTGGAATGGATTAAAAAGCCAGTTGAATAAATTTATGCCAGGCAAATAAATTAATGTTACTTTTAACAGCAAAAATGTTTGAAATTCAGGGGACTTTTCTAATATTTTTAATTCAAAGGCCAAATTTGAATGCTGGCTTATCAAGTACCACTGGAAGACCAAAAAGGAAGTAGTGGGGGTATGAGAGTCTATTGGTGTCTCCTTAAATGATTCCATGCGGGCAACCGTGACCCCAAGATCAGGCAGGTGGGGTATTTTAGGGAATGTAGCGTGAAGTTCTGATTCTCAAGTAGCAGACTGGTTTCAAATCTCTTTTTTGCAAGAGTAGGTGTATGACATTGGTTAAATCAGAGACTCTGATTTCTCATCATGATGATGGAGTAATGTTGCAGGGAAGAGATGAAATAATAATGATAATAGTCCTTTTAAAACAGTATTTTGCTATCTAAATCTAAGTGTTGATTAGATTATTTCTAGTGCAAAAGCTGCAATGCCTCATCTGTATTTATAATTGAGTTTTAATATGTAAGTCTGGTGATTTATTGTTGTTGGTAAATTTTCTTACTGTGACACTATTAGTACTGATATTAGAGGTTATTAAAACTGAATATAGTCTATTACAAAAGCTACTGGAACATTAGACATTTTGTACATTTAAAATTTTCTGTAATGACTATCTATTACTTTTGTAATCTGCAGAGAGCTGAGATTATTATTTCTAAAGTCCCTGAAATTATATTTGCCAATGATTTTTTTATTTAGGAGTCACAGCAGAGGAGAAGTTCATAAATTTAAAACAAGAAAAGTCATTTTTTGTGCTTTAATAGGTAGATTGCCAAATTTAGACTCTGAGCACAATTTTTCAGAAGTTCCTGCTAGACAGCAGCTGACTCATTTCCACAGTGGTGGTCCAAGCAGGAAGATGTACACAGCCCTAAGTGCACCTGAAATGATGACCTTTTGCTGAAAAATCATTTGGAACAGCATTTGTTTTGCAATAGCTGTCATGTTGTGTAGAGGCAGAAACAGGACAAAAATGAAGGTTATTTTAGTTTTCTTCTAGTCACCTTACAGACCACAAGAGCTAGAGCACAAATCTAATTGTAAAAGTTTATGAGACTTTGCTAAATAAATACCCTGTTAGAACGTACCACGCATCTGGTCTGGGTCATGCTGCTCCCAAACTCTGGGTATTTCAGTAAATTCAGTAACTGGGTGAGGTCATAGGATGTATATTTTCTTTTTTTGGGCAAATTTCAAAGCATCATAAAATTATATGCTTTAAAAGAGAGTTTAAGGGCAACGTGCCTTTAAAATAAGGTAGATATGAATAGGAATTCAAGTTCTAAATCTTTCTAGCTGGATGACCTAAGGTGAGTTGCTGAACCCCTTGCAGAATTGGGGTAGTTATACGCACCTAACAGCATTTTTGTAAAGATTAAGAAAGGCTGTGTAAGTAATGAATAATTCCCTCTAAAATTTCTTAGGTGTTCAATATACAGTTCCTCAAAGCAGGAATCCCAGAGAGATGACCATCTAGAATCTATCTGAGTATTGTGCATGTACTTCTATGCAAAGCTGCCTGTTCTATTTTTTTAAAGCACTACGATTTCTCTTTGGTCAATTTGTTAAAGTGTGCTGACCCTCTGACTCATTTAACAGTTTTTATTCTGCATTTGCCCAATGTTGCATTTAAGAAGTTGCTTTGATACTATTTCAGAGAAGGAAAAAGCTAAAAGGTGTTCGCCCTTCCCCTTACAGAGTTTATAGTCTAATGGGCAATAAATAAACACATAAAATGGGAGGACAGACCAGTAAGATGTAACCTAAGCTGGGAATTATTAATTACCTCTTGAAGAAAAGAAAAATTAAGCCGAGACCTACGGGAAGAATGAAATCATTTCAGCATAGTAGAAGCTCAACACATATTTGTTGAAATGCATTGAGATGCGTTTAACCAAATCATTGCCTATATGTGGGCCTGAAATTTTAGGAACATAGTCCTTAATATTATGAAAGTGCCTTCAGTATTAGGAAAATGGCACTTATGATTTCTTTGTTATTTTCAAAGTGATGCATCTATAAATGTACAAAGGAGAGCACAGAAATACGTAAAATGAAAAGGAGTAGGTTTCCCTTCTTCGTTTGTTTCCAGCCTCACTCTCCGGTGGCAGTTACGTTCAACACTTTTAATTTTATTTCTCTTAGTGGTCATCTCTGTTTTCATTAACAAAATGTTTATAATTCTACTGCTTGATCTGTTAATTCGGATAACATCTATTAACTTTGCACACTGAAAGTGAGGCGTTGACTCACACTGCCGTCTTATATTTGCTAGTTTTTGATAATTTTATTACTGTATGTCATCATTCCTTAAATACTTATATTAATTTATAAAATATACGAATCCTATCTTTTTTCAGTGTTTTTCCAGCTTTATTGAGGTAAATTTTGAAGACAATTGTCAGAAACTTAATGAAAAAAGAAGTAAAAGTCATAAAATCATATTAAGGGGTTTTCTGTTCAAGACATGGACAAGAGATTTTACTGGATTTTACTGGTTAACCTGCCTAGAGATGAAAGCTATAAACTAGAGACAAAAATATGGAAACACAACTATGCAAAGGCTCTGGAGAGCAACCAACGTAGGCAAAGTTTAGAAGCTGTTCAGTGCATGGATGAGGGGAACTGCATTTGGATGAGTTTTTCTGTCTTTATGGCTTTTAATGTGGGGCCATTTCCATTTCCTGCTGAGCAAAGCACCAAACTTGTAAAGAAACCAGCATAGAGTCCAGAGAAAAAGACCTGAAAAGCACTAGTTGTTTTTTTTTTTTTTAACCGTTTTCTGGTTTAGTATTGAATGAGGAAAATGAATCTGATGTTTTTAAATTAGGTAGTTGGTCCAGGAAAGCTACCATGGGAAGAAGACGTAACAGAGATTTGGTTCAGAAGTGACACACATGCTGGCCTCCTCCATGTCACATGTGCTCGGATATGAACTCAGCTTCTAGGATTAGGAACCGATCTGAGATGAAAGAACCATTATGGCTGACATATGTTTTCCCAAATTTGGGGGCAGGGTCTATGCTTTTCCTGTAAACTTACAACTTAAAATTAAACTCGCCTCTTAATTTTCTTAGCCTATTTCACCTCGATAAAATAAGTAAGTTACAGGGGTAAAATATATAGCATAAAAATACAGCTAATAATATTGTAATAACTTTGTATGGTGACAGATGGTTACTAGACTGATTGTGGTGATCATAAAGTCTGCAAATATCAAATCAAGATGTAGCACACCTGAAACCAACATAGTATCTGTATTTCAATAAAAAAATTAAACTTGCTTTTGATAAACTGCGGGAGAAAAAGAAAATATGTATATTTTTAGTACAATTCCTTATATAGAAAATATTTAAAGGGTGTTCATAAGCATTGTACAGTAACAATTCAAGGCATAGATTTTCCCTGAAAATAGGAGTATGCTTTTTAAATTAAAACATCTTATTGCATATTTTAATCCCCAATGTAAGAAATCAAATAATATACTCTGTAGGTCATAATGTTTGCATAACATCATTTTAGAACATTATAAAAATAAAGCAAATCCCACTTTTGACTAAGGACGCTGGCTGACATTTTACTTTCAACATGTTACATTCTGTCTTTATATTTTTAAACAATGGCAAAAATTCAGAATATGAAGGGCCAAGCTGCTCTTGTTGGCTCTGGATCTGCCTTGCTTTTTTGGGTTTCAGTCAAATATTTGACATCAGTTCAGCTTACTTTTAGATTGCTAATTTCAGAAGTCGACATTATCCCATTTATGTAGTTCAGATGCACATCTTCAAGTTCTCCAAGAACTACGTCCCTGTTTGCAAAAGGAAGATTCGCACAATACACTCTTCTCACTGGCAATGGTTATGGTATGGAAGAAAGAGCAAGGCCTTTAAGTCAGATAGTCTGGGTTTGAGTTCCTGCTTCACAACCTTTTAATCTTAGACAACTGACTTAAACATTCCCAGCTTATTTCCTTGAGTGAAAAATGGATGGGGATGGTAATACCACCCTATATTAGCTGTAGGATCTAGCTAATCATAATTGTAACCATAATGAAGAGGAGGAGGGAAAACATAGCTGTTGAAAGTGTTACTGGAGCTAGAAGTAATGTGATTAGTATTTACAGTAACATTTATTAAATTGCTTTTGATGTACCAGGTATTACTGAGTATTAGAATGAAGAAAGTTCCTTGTCTTCCTCCCTAAAGTAGTTCAAATCGTCACCCTGTGTAGAATCTTAATGAGGAGGGTGCCTCCGAGGGTAAGCGCGAGAGGTGATCACTTTGGCAAGCCTGGCCATCTCTAGACTGCCTAGGGGCCCAAGAGGTGCACTGCAGGTGTGTCTTTATGCTTCCTAATTAAAGACCCATTTCTTCAAGATCCACAGGTTCCCAGGAAGAAAGCAGGAAGCTGTCTATTTACTACTCCGTAGGTTCTCATTATCTCCATTACAGGTGGTTGTGTACCTTTCAGCCAACTCCGGGTCATGGCTTAGATTTATGAGGCAGAGCAGTGTCTGGCATAATGGAGGGAGAGAACTGTAAGTCAGCATCTTTCATCTTTACACAGAGTCGCATCAGAGAAGTTCATGTGGTTAAAATTGAGAGACACTGATGTGTCCGCGGTTTAATTCTCCCTCAATCCCAGAATGACAGGATGCCCTTGGGCAGGTTACTGAACCTGGCTATGTCTAAAATGGTTCACTCTCTCTCCTGGTGGTTCCTTTGTCTATGCCTTCAAGGCTGACTCTGACTGATACATTATTTCCTCTGGTAGGTTGTAAAATTTAGTTCAAATTCAATAGTGAAGTTCAGCAGGTCACGTGGCTCCCCCAGGTGGTTTTGCACACTTCTTTCCTGAGTTGCTATGTCTTTGCTTTACAGTCGCTATTCATTTCCCTAGTGTGTAACTTCTCCGTGCCCCACCCCTTTTATCTCCATCTAATGCAGGTGGGTCTCCTAGATAGGCAGAGCTAGCACTAGACAGAAGCATTTGTCTTGCTTTGAAATTCCAGACAACTGCTGCTTCTCCAAGAACCATTACAAATGGCAGTTGGGGCTGAGCAAGGCAGACAGCCCACACTGGTTCCTGACATTATATGACACTGACCTTTTGTTTCTTTGAAGTCAATTTTTATTCACGATTGAGACTATTTTCAATTAATTGTGCTAGTTAATGTCTAAGAGACACTATCTGTTATATTAGTAATCAAGATATATTGTGTCCTTTGTGTTTCCATTATCTTTGGGCCATGTAATTCTGTTGGAAGAAAGAAAGTAATTAGATTTGCTCAGAATGATTTATTCTTTACAAATGTATTCTGCTTATTGTTTCTGATTCTATTTTTTTTTGAGAGGCAGAATCATGGCATTCATCATTTAAAAAAATAAAAGCAATCTAAGAGACATCTTTTCATAAAGTCCTCAGTGACATCATATCTGAGTTTGGATCAGAGTTATAATTCTTGAATAATATGAAAACATTACATGTTTCCTCTGCACCGCATCTTTTTGTCTGGGAGGTTGTATAGTATATTGGAAACCCTTTCCAGTCATACAAACTTGGGTTTAAATAATGACAATGTTACCTTGTTGCTTTGTGAATTTGGCAAGCAGATTAACATATCCTCAGTTTTTCCATCTGTAAAATGGTGTTAATAATAGCTACCTTACAGAATGTCCTGAGCATTGTATCATACAGCATCTATAACAGGCTTGACATGATGCCTGGTAGATTTTTTGTTTGTTTGTTTTTTTAATAGAGGTACTGGGGATTGAACCCAGGACCTCATGTGTGCTAAGCATGTGATCTACCACTGAACTATTACCTGCCCCATTAGATAGTTAATATTAGTTTCCAGTCCTCACTCTCTGGCTTCAGCTTATAAATCTTTCCAAAGAAATGTCCCTACTTGGGCAATCTCTGCTCAAGCCTGAGAGAATGGGACTCTATGACCTGTTTTTTGTCACATAAGTATGTCTTATTTCAGTGGTTGGACTCTGGCAAAGTCCAGAGGGTATGAAAATCATAAATATCTTTACAACTACCTTCATTTTCTTAACATGAGTCTTCTTAGGGAGGCTAATGAAAAAAAATGGTTCAGAAGTGCTGAAATTAAAGTAACCAGCAAATGTATTGGCAAGCTCTGATTAGCGTACACTTGTGACCTGGGCTGTCTGCCCCTAGACCAGCCCGAGGTAGCGCTTTTCAGAGCGCTAGTGCTCATGTACAGGCCACATCACATCCGTAGTACAGACATACCAACTGTAGGACTTGGGCAAGTCACTTTTGAGCCTGTTTTTTTTTTTTCATATTTCAGTTTTATTAGGTAGAATTGTTACAGTGTGACTGCATACATATAATATATTGCATGTAAATACATATACACAATATACTGCACGTATTTTTAAAAATTTACATATATGTACTGTTCAGTTTCTAAGAACGTTTAGAGCTTTAGCTTTTTAAACTTGCATAGTTATCAAAGGAATAAAGCCGACGGCAAAATAAGAATCAATTCAAAGAGATACATACATACTGCTATTAACAGCAACATTATTTAATAATTGCCAAGACGTGGAAGCATCCCAAGTGCACATCAACAGATGAATGAATAAAGAAGATGAAGCCTGTATATGTAATGGAATACAACTCGCTAAGAAAGAAGGATATTTTGCCATTTGCAGCCCTTCATTCACTTTTTTTTTCACTTCAAAAACCAGAATTTAATAACTGAAGCCTGTTTGTTTTTGTACGTATTGAAAGTGTGGACTGGCGCCTTGTAAAACTGCATGTTATTAAGATTCTTATATCTAACAGTATCTTGGGGGTTAAGAGAAAGTTAATTTGTACAGCAATAGTTATTGCATTACCATTTTTAAAAGCATGCTTGTTTGATCTTCCTGGTTGTATGTATTTTAAATGAATGGGTCCTTAGTATAAAATTAAACCTTCCTCTGTATCAACTATGAAGGCAGATACTGGGTTTGAACTGGTTTAGGTGAGAGAGAACGCTTAACAATTTGGATTTTATTTCCAAATTGTTTAGATTCTTTGACCTTTGAATTAAACTGTGATTGGTTTCTAAGAAGTCTTTTTGTTTTTAAAGTCTCATTGTTGCTATCATTGGGGAAAAAATAAGTGCTTCTGGAATCTTACTTCTACTGAACTCAAAGATGAATTAGCTAATATTTCCCATGTGCAAAGTACTAAGCTGGGCACTGCAGAAGAGAGGAATAAATGAAAGTAATTACAGTAAATCAGAATATTATACGAGACATTCAAACCGAGGTAACCCCATCCATTTAGGACATGGAACTGCAGCACGGGACAGATTTGAGGAAGACTTTTAACAAAAAGCCACCTATATACCTAAACACACATGTTCTATCTTCTTGTAATACATATACCTTGGAGATATTGTGGGTTTGGCTCCAGACCCCTGAAATAAAGCGAATATCCCAGTAAAGTGACTCACACTAGTTTTTTGGTTTCCCAGTGCATATAACAGTTATGTTTACACTATACTACCGTCTATTAAGTGTGCAATAGCACTGTGCCTAAAGAAACTATGTGCCTATCTTAACTTAAAAAATACTTCTTGCTAAAAATGCTAACTATCATCTGAGACTTCAACGAGTTGTAATCTTTTTGCTGATGGAGGTCTTGCCTCCCGGTTGGTGGCTGCTGTCTGATCAGGGTGGTGGTTGCTGAAGGTTGGGGTGGCTGTGGCAACTTCTTAAAAAAGACAATGATGTTTGCTCCAACAAATGACTCTACCTTTCACGAACAGCTTCTCTTTGGTATGCAATGCTGTTTGACGGCAATTAACTCACAGTAGAACTTCTTTTGAAGTTGTAGACAATCTTCTCAAACCCTGCCATTGTTTTATCAGCTGAGTTTATGTGATGCTTCAGATATTTTATTGTCATTTCAACAGTCTTCACAGCGTCTTCACCAGGATTAGATTCCGTCTCAAGAAACCACTTTCTTTGCTCACCAATAAGAAGCAACTCCTCATCTGGTCAAGGTTTATCATGAGATTGCAGCAATTCAGTCACATCTTCAGGCTCCACTTTTAGTTCTAGTTCTCTTGTTATTTCCATCACACCTGCAGGTCATCCATGAGGGTTGGAATCAACTTCTTCCAAACCCCTTTTAATATTGATATTTTGACCTCTTCCCATGAATCACAAATGTTCTTAGTGGCATCTAGAATGGTGAATCCTTTCCAGAATGTTTTCAATTGATTTTGCCCAGACTCATCATATGGCAGCTATAGCCTTATGGAATAGAAATCTTCAGTAACACTACTTGAAGGCCCAAATTTCTCCTTGATCCACGGGCTGCAGAACAGATGTTGTGTTAGTAGGCATGAAAACAACTTTAATTCATTCTGCATCTCCATCAGAGCTCTTGGGCGACCGGGTACCTTGCCAATGAGCAGTATATTTTGAAAGGAATCTTTTTCTGAGCAGTAGATCTCAACAGAGGCTTAAAACATTCCGTAAACCATGTTGTAAACAGATGTGCTTTCATCTAGGCTCTGTTGTTCCATTTCTAGAGCATAAGCAGAGTGGATTTAGCATAATTCTTAAGGCCCTAGGATTTTCAGAATGGTAAATGGGTATTGGCTTCAACTTCAAGTCAGCAACTGCATTATCCCTTAAGAGGGTCAATCTGTCCTTTGAAGCTTTGAAGCCAGGCTTTGACTTCTGCTCTCTAGCTCTGAGAGTGGTCCTAGATGGCATCTTAAGTCCTAGACTTACAGTCTAGCTACAAGTCCTAGATGGCATCTTCTTCCAGTAGAAGGTTGTTTCATCCACATTGAAAATCTGTCGTTTGGCGTAGCCACCTTCATGAATTATCTGAGCTACAGTTTCTGGATAACTTGCTACAGCTTCTACATCAGCACTTGCTGCTTCACTTTGCACTTTGATGTTATGGAGATGATTTCTTTCCTTAAGCCTCAGAAACTAACCTCTGCTGGTTTCAAACTTTTCTTCCACAGCTTCCTCACCTCCCTCTGTCTTTATAGGGTTGAAGAATTAAAACCTTGCTCTGGATTCAGCTTTGGCTTAAAGGAATGTTATGGCTGGTTTGATTTTCTATCCAGACCACTAAAACTTCCTACATATCAGTAATAAGGATGTTTCACTTTTTTATCATTTGTGAACTAGCACTTCTAATTTCTCGCAAGAAATTTCCCTTTGCATTCACAACTTGGCCAGCTGGTGCCTGTCTTCACTTTTGATATGCCTTCCTCCCTAAGCTTATTTCTAGGTTTTAGTTTAGAGAGAGAGACATGTGACTCTTCCTTTCAGATGAACACTTAGAGGTCATTTTTAGAACGACTAATTGGCCTAATTTCAATATTGTTGTGTCTCATGAAATAGGGAGGCTCAAGAAGAGGGAAAAAGGATGCAGGGACCGCCTGTCAGTGGAGCAGTCAGAACACACACAGTATCTATCGTTAACATCTGCCATCTTGTATGGGCATGGTTCGTGTGCCCCAAAACAATTATAATAGTAACATCACAGATCACTATAAAAAATTAATAATAATGAGAACAGTTTGAGGTGTAGAGGTCTTTCCTAGGTGTTTTACATATGCTATAAACTCCGCACTGCATTTTTAGTATTTTTGTTCAAACTGTCAATTTATGTTTTAAGAAGATTTAAATGATATGGAAAAATTTTTATATATTTACCCACAGAGTTCTCATTTGCAGTGACTATTATTCTTTTGTGTAGACTTATATTTCCATCTGGTATCATATTCTTTCTGCCTGGAGGGCTCCATCAACATGTACAGTCGTGTGGGTCAGATAATGATAAATTATTCCAGCTTTTGTGTATCTGAGAATGTATCTACTGCACCTTCATTTATGAAAGATGTATTTGCTAGCTGCAGACTTGCATGCCTGGGTATTTTATGTTAAATGCTAGACATTGTATTTTACCTTATTTGTTGTTAAACAGTTTTATATTCCTATAAATATTCTTGAGAATTTTTTCAAGGCCACAGTTAAGTTACAAGGAAACAGTTACCCTTTTGTATACTAATTTTGTCTTATTTCATGAACCAAAATGGCATTTAACCTAAGGCTAATTCACAACTGATCCTTCTGTGTACTCTACTCAGAATCCTGTGAATTACGTATTTTCCAGCTTGACCCTGTTTGATCACAGGGTGGTGTTTCCTCTTATCTTTTTGTGATTCTTTCTCTATTCTCAGGTGGTTTCTTCACAAGCATACACTGATCAACACTCAAGGGCAGCCTCTGAAGATTTCTGTAATTCTCTCTTTGCGCAGTTTCTCTTCTGTGTGAAATCCTTCGGTCTCCCAGACTCTCAGCTTCATCCTGTTAAATCAGGAAGTCTCTTGGGCTCCATCTGTATCCTCACCCCCCACACCTCAACCTAGAAACTCTCTGAAGGAATAGCTGGGGCAGTCATAGGATTGACCTTATATTAATTCCCATTTTTAGGGATCACTGCCCCTCATCACCTCATGTCCAATATCTTGAAAGCATTGTTTTATATATTTTGTCTGGTTTTTCAGTTGATTCAGGAGAAAGGTTAAATGCATTCCTTGTTTCACCATTCTGGCTGGAAGCAAAAATCCAATTAATTGTGTTTTAATATTTTTATGTTAATTACAAATAATGACCGTATTTTGTAGAACTGATATCAGTCAAGTTTTATTGCACTAGTAGATTATGCAGTTTCATGATCCCTGTGCTTCCCTAACGTTACACTTCATCAAGTAACACAACATGCTCTCTTCACTGAATAGTCCCTCCAGTTGTCCCCTCACTAGGTGAACGCTGGCCGTGTTAGGATGCTAAACCTGAGAGCTCTCCCATGCTGCCTTCTCTTTCTGGAACATTCTGAATCCAAATTTTCACATAACTAAATTCTACTCCTCTTAAATATCAGGTTTAAGTGTCTGTGTTTAAATATCTGGTTTTTAGAGGGGCCTTTTCGGACCCTTGCGTCCCATTATTCTCATATAATTCTCTATCACACACTTTCATTTTTGTTATGACATGTGCCAGTTCTAATTTTATTTTTGTTTGTTTACTCATTTGACAATTATCTGTCTCGTTTGAGTTTAATCCTTCTCTACCCAGTGATTTTGCGTCTTCCCCTATGTGAGCCCAATTCTCTTAAGCTACTTTGTGTCTAGCAGGGAAGACAGACAAGAAAAATTTCTAACTTTGAAAGCACCATGATGGAAAACATTAAGCTGATGCAGGAGTTTGTAATGATTGGACCTAATCTTCCTGTGTCTGGCTTTTCTGAGGAAGCAGTAGTTAATCTAAAGGACCTACAAGATGAGTGCCAGCTAGTAAAGAGTAACTGAGAAAAGGAAGGAGGAATCCCCGTACTTAGTTTAGGGGAAAAGGGCTTGGTGTGGCGGCAAGGTGGGCATAGAAGGAAAGCTGATAAGTAATATAGCTACCTTGGTACGTTTGAACTGTTATCATGTCAAAGAGGGATTAATTATAGTCTCTATTGCTTGTGGAGTTCAGAGGTAAGACAGAGGAATTGAGATGATAATTAAAGTCAAGGGATTTTGACACAATAGCAGAAAGATCTTTCTAACATCTGGAGATGTCCAAAACCAACTATCTTTAAAATGCAATAAATTGTCCAAAATTGGAGATGTTCAAACAAAGATTGTATGATCATTGTTTAAAAGTATAAATGAGCATAATTCTGCAGTAGTTCCAAATGTATTCATAAAGATACTCACAAGTTCCCTGAAATATAATTTATGCTGTGACTTAGACTATCATTAGACTAGTTGAATTTACTCATTCACTTATTCCACAATTATGTAACAAATACCTTCCATACGCCAAGTATTGTTCTAGGAACTGAGTGAACAGAGATATTTAAAATGCTCCTGGTCCCTATCTTTAAGCTTGTGATCTAGCAAGTGTCAGTCCAGATATAACAGCAAGGTTCCCCATTCACATTCTTCATTTGAGAATTGTTTTGAAACGTCTTTGTGTTTCTTGGGGTGGCCAGTATAGAGCTTTCCTTGAATGGAAGCACAGTTTATGAATAAATACTAGATTTAACCATCTCTCACATGCTTGTTCTTTTGTCTGGAATTTTTCCTTATACCCCCACCTTTTACCTTGATAACTAGCACTTATCCTGTAAGGCTCAGCTCAGGTGTCACCTCCTTCAGAAAGCGTTCCTTGAACAACTGTCCATACGCCTAGCAGATACTTAGTGTTTCCTCCTCCTTTCTCAGTGCTGTTTCAAGACCAACATTCATCTTGGGCTGGGTGATTTGGCATCACTTCAAAATAAGCTCTAAATTTTTGTTAAACTTCTGTTTAAAGATAGGAGAGACTGAGCACTTCATGAGGCAAGAGTAGAGACAGAAGGCCCTTCTCATATCCAGTGGCATTCTTTTCCCTTTTACTGTCACCAACCCTTACTATGCTCATCAACTGGACATTTACACTCCTCAAAATTGCTCCAGTTGGAAAAGCTCTAATTCTGTAATTGTCTGAGCACAACCTTCACTGCTTTGGAGATCAGCCTCCTAATTATTTACATTACATCTCTTCTGCTATCCAGAATTCTATAGTATCCAGTTAATCAGCCCAAATATTTTTTCCTTATTCATCAACCTCCTCTTCTTTACTACTTACATATTTAGCATACACTCCTTCGTTTTTGTTTCAAGCACGTTTGCACCCTTGCCCAGAAAAATATCACACTTGGGTAAATACAATTCTCTCCCTGTGTTACTAGCTTCGTGCTCCTGAAATTCGTTTAAATACAACTGCACAGTGAGGCAGAGAGGTTGTTCTATGATTCAGGGCAACGTGTTTTAACTGTCTCAACAGGGACCGGCAGTATCCTGTGTTTCTCTAGTTAGCTGTCTTTCCTCCTTTCTAAAACTACTATTTTAAACCTCCTCCATTCTCTTCAAACTTCTGATCTGTCATCTCATTTCCAGTAACTTCAGCAGGTAAAACTTTTTCTAATTTTCAGAAGAAAAAAAAATGGAGGCCATCAGAAGGAGACAACTTCAATTTTCTGTTTCCAACTTTATAAATCTTCCTGTATCTTCATCTTCTTTTTCTCCCTCCCTTCCGTTAAAGAGTGTATCTCTCTTTCAGTTAAACTACCTGAGAATGGACCTCATACCCTTCTGTCATTTTAGGAATATTTCCTATCAACTACCTTCTTAATTTCTTCTACTTTTTGTATTATCTATCTTCTATTGGTTCCTTTATATTATCATTTCCTCCCAGCATTTAAAAAAAAAAAAGAGCCCTGAATTTTCTCACCCCTTTCAATTACTGTCCAATCTTTCTTCATCCCTTTATAGCCAAATATCTGAAAAAGTACCCATCTCCATTCCTGTTAATTTCTCAGTCCGCTCACTTTTGGCTTCTGCCACCCAACGAAAACTACCCTGCTAAGCTCTCCGGTGACCTCTGTGTCAGTTATACCAGTAGATATTTCCAGTTCTCACCTTATTTGACTTTTCAGCAGCTCTTCATATAATTGATCGTACACTATTTTTAGAAGTGCCATCTTACTTTGGCTTTTTGACACCAAGTGCTTCTGTCCCACCTCCACCCCCACCAACCTCTGCTACCTCTCTGATCACTTCTCAGATGCCTTGGCTTTTCCACCTCTTTTATGTGAGTGTTATATGGTAACTGTCATGCTCTGCCCTGGGCTTTTACCCATCCCCTTTCCCTCCCTTCTCTCTTCTCCTCTCTTTTCTTGTTATGCTTTCTACCTTGACAGCTTAATTCACTCTCATCATTTTAAATACCATATATATGTCAGTGACTGCTACATTTATAATATAAAATAATATATATTACAAATCCCAAATGTTAAAATTTAGACCTCTGTATACAAATGTTACTCAGCCTTTTCTTCAGGTGTTGCATCGGCAGCACAGACTTACTATTTCAAAGTGAAATCTGAATTCCTTCCTCCTCCAAAGTGATCATTCCTTTGGTGTCATCCAGTTTAGTCCGTGTCATCCACATCTGCGAGTTGCCAAAGGCTGGGACTAGGGTATGACCTTTGAAACCTCATACTTCTTCAACAGCAGTATCCAAATTAATCACAATTTTGGTAGATCCTAGCTTCTTAAGATGTACAAAATCTATTCATTTATTTCCATCTAAAGTGTAAGGACCCTGCTCAAATCATCATCATCTCTCACCTATCTGCTACAGTAGCCTCTGATCTGGTCTTCTCATATCCACAATTGCCACCTCCAATATTCCTCTGTGATAGCGTAATGTTCTGAAAGCAAAACCAATCACATTGCATCCTTACTTAAAACCCTTCTATCTCTTCCTGTGTATCTTGGTAAAGAGTTCAACATTCACAGTATGCTTGTCTTTAAGGTTCCTGACCTTGTCTACTTCTCCAGTCTCAGCTTGTACCTCCCTCGCTTTCACTCTGTGTGCTCCAATAACGCTGGCTTGCTTTCAGGAACTGAATTGGGTGGAGAACTCCTTTCTGTCGCAGGGAATTTACTCATGCTCTTTCCTCTGTCTCTGACTTCCCCTCTGATCCCCCTCCTTTTTTGCCTGGTTATTGTCTTTCAGGCATCAGCTTAAATACATCTTAATCAGAGAAGATTCCCTAGCACTTTAGAATCAGTTTGTTTATTTTATGTCTTATAGCATTGTCTACATTTCTAGTTGCTCCTACCACAAACGTAATTAAATATTTAGTGTGATAGCAATTAATGTATCTTTCTTTCCACTTGACTGTAATTTCAGAAAGACAGAGATCATGTCTATCTTGGTCACTTATCTTCAGCTTTTTTTTTTTAACATTTTTTATTGATTTATAATCATTTTACAATGTTGTGTCAAATTCCAGTGATCTTCAGCTTTGATACAACCTGGAATCTAACACAGTATATATTAATATATATTGGATGAGTTTTTAATGTTATAAGATGGATTGGGAAACTTAAAGATTCAAATTGGGAGTTTGAGATTTGCAGACACTAACTACTGTCTATAAAATAAACAACAAATTTCTACTGTACAGCACAGGGAACTATATTCAGTATCTTGTAGTAACCTGTAATGAAAAAGAATATGAAAAGGAATATTTGTATGTTTATTTATGACTGAAACATTATGCTGTACGCCAGAAATCGATGCAACATTGTAAGCTGACTATACTTCAATAAAAATAAATAAACATAGAATCAAAGAAGCTCTGACATCAGAAAAAAAAAAGAAACTTTAGCAATCATCTAGCCCATCCCCCTAATCTTATATATTAAGAATATGAAACTTGGAAAGGTTAAATGACTCATCCAAAGTCGCCTAACTCTAAATTCACTGCTCTGCCCAAAATATCAGACTGCCTTCCTACCACAGCTTTTCCAGTTTCACAGTCTGATTTTTTTTTTTTTTTTTTGCTTACGGAAGAAAATAATACGACATTGAATACTAATGAGTTTGAAGGAGGAAATGCAATTTGATAATCATCCCCCCAAAACGAGCAGCTGTTTCCCTTTCGCTGGGTTGAATACTGTGGTCCAGTAATATTGTTTCTGTGTTCAGTGTTCTCCACACGTATTCCTTATTTATATTCTGTTAGAGGCCATAGTGATGAGTACTTCCACTCAGATAATTATCGCAAATAGAACTGGATGCTTTTCTTGTTTGAATTAAGTCTGTGTGGGAGAGGTTACTCGAGGCCTTATTTCTGCGTGACCTCATAATATTTTGGAATATTGCACTGTCGTATGGAATTTGCCACTGAAAATGTGGCCGTGTCTATAAAAATATGAATAGGAAGTTTTAAATCTTCTGCTAACAAACACTTCTCCACACTTACCACTTAGTCTGTTGTTGTTCTAAATTTGCTGTTAAATGATCAGAATTTTGTAGGACAAACAAATAGGGATCAAGGGCATTTGTTTTTCTTTAGATAGGACAGATATGATGAATAATAATTCAATTCAACACTAGCGCTGGGCTGGACACTAGGGAAAAAACTACAATTAATAGGTAAAGGGGACAGAATTAACCTGCATTTAAAAAGCTGTTTGACGCATACAACCATTCTTACTTTGCTATTGTCATTGTGTGAATTATTTGATTAATAAATGAAAGAAGTGTTCATTGATTACCATGTCAGGCAATAGGGTAAATATTAGGAATATGA
Organism: Vicugna pacos; assembly: GCF_048564905.1. Lineage (NCBI taxonomy): Eukaryota > Metazoa > Chordata > Mammalia > Artiodactyla > Camelidae > Vicugna > Vicugna pacos. The sequence continues at coordinate 14,662,016 of NC_132996.1, forward strand.
AGACAAAAGATGTAGTCCTTTATTTATCAACGAGTTACGATGTAATGACACAGATATAGAAAGCCAGCTTGTGGTTCCTCGGGGAAAAGGTGGATGGTGATGGGATAAATTGGGAGTTCAGGATTTACAGACACTAACTCCTTATATAAAACAGATAAACAGCAAGATCCTGCTGCATATCACAAGGATATTTAATCCTTGTAGTAGCCTATAATGAAAAAGATTATGAAAAGGAATATATGTATGTGTGTAACTAAATCACTATGATCTACACCAGAAATAAGCACATGAAAAACTGACTATACTTCCCTAAAATTTTTTTTAAAAGGTGTAATGGAAGCATTTAAAATGTTGATATGGTTGTGCTTTTTAATATCAAAAACATTCCTCCATTATCAACCCTTATTTTTATAATCCAGTTATAATACTTCATTATAGACTAAGCTACTGTAACATAAAAACTCCAAAAATACCATGGATTCATCAAGGTGCTAATATTTTTCTCTCTCTCATGTAGGAGTCCATCCAATCCTGGTCAGCAAGGATTTGGCTCCAGGAGGTTGTGCAGGGGCCCAGTTTCTCCTGTTGTGTTACTCCACAGTCTCCCAGAGCGTGGCTCTCATTCTCCTGGTGAAGACAGTTCATGGGCCCATCTTTGTTCTAGTCCTGTGAAAGGGGAAAGGGAGAGGAAATGAAGTGTAGGCAATTTCCTATTTAATGAATGTGACTAGAAGGTTTAGCACATCACTTCTACCAACTTCTGATTGTCCCCAGCATGGTTACATGCACTCTCCTACCTTAAAGATAAGCTGAGAAATGCAGTCTTTTTCTGGGTAGTTCAATGCTTAGATAAGAGGCTGGAGGTTCCATGGTTAAGTGGACCAGGGGAGAATGAATATCCATGGGCAATTAGCAGTCTCCGTTGCAATCTTCCCTTCTTGGCACCCAGGTATCTGTGTATCTTTATCTTTCTTCATAAACATGCTCAAACCTTCTACAAGGGAGCGCACCTGAATCCTAGCTAGTAACTGCAAGCAGCTGAAAATCAGGAGCATAGGTAGTCTTTTTTTTAATCAGGTTTTGGAAGTGGCTCCTCTTAATCTGATAACCCATCAACTAAACACAACTTAATGTCTTCTCTAACTCCAAAATACAATGGTAGAATAGGAACAGGTTAACTAAGCTGAGACCACCCCAGCTGTGATACCCTGAGAAGAGCCACAATATCACCTGTGGAAGATTCCAGTCAAGAATACATACAAAGGAATATTACTCAGCCATGAAAAAGGAATTTAATTCTGACATATACTACAACATGGATGAGCATTGCTAGGGTTGAATTCTGCAAGGTGAAGCTATGAATAAATTATGCTAAGCGAAATAAGCCATATACAAAAGGATACTTATTGAATGATTCCATTTATATGAGGTTCTCAGTCAAATTCATAGAGAAAGGAAGTAGAATGGTTGTTACCACGTGATGGTGAGAAGGGAATGAAGAGTTATTATTTACTAGGTAGAGAATTTCAGTTTGGGAAGATGAACAAGTTCTGGAGATAGATGGTGGTGATGTTTGCACAACAGTCTGAATGTACTTAATGCCACTGAATTGTACACTTAAGAATGGTTAAAATGGTAATTTATGTTATATATATTTTACCACATTTATGTTATATATAAGTACCATATCTACTCTTTCAGAAATGCAAAAAATGGTAAGCTCACAGTAAATTTTGTCCATAGCAGATGTTAAATTATCCAGGGCAGGAACTGTGAAAGCTTCTTGCTGGTGGAGTAAATTCCTTAACCTAGCCCTGAAGTAGCTCCCCTGTTTACTGTCCCCTGTATCTTGATTTGTTTTTGAGGAGGTGAGTGAGGTTTTTTTCTCACCCACTATCCACATCAGAAAGCAGCAAGAAAGAGTGTGTTCCATTTAGGGCAGCTTTAGGAGACTGAGTATGATGTTAAAAATGTATCACAGGCTCTTAAATACCAGGCTTGTGATTTCTTTGGTAATAAAATTCCCTCAAGACCTCAACAGAAACAAAACAACTAACTTGAAAAGATATCTGCACCCCTGTGTTCACAGCAGCACCATTTACAGCAGCCAAGACATAGAAGCAACTTAAAAGTCCATTGACAGATGACTGGATAAAGAAGTTGTGGTATGCAGATACAGTGAAATATTATCCAGCCATAAAAAAAAAACAAGGAAATCCTGCCATTTGTGACAACACGGATGGGTCTCAAGGGTGTTATGCTAAGGGAAGTGATTCAGACAGAGGAAGGCAATACTGTATGATCTCATTCAGACATGAAATCTAAACAAAACTAAAACACACAAGAAAAGTAAACTTATAGAAAAAGGCTGGATTTGTGGTTACCAGAGGTGGGGGTCAGTGGGTGGTGGCAGTGAGGATGAGGAGTGGAAATTGAAGAAAGATGGTGAAAAGGCACAAACTTCCAGTTATCAGATAAATAATACTAGGGATATAAGTACAATATTACCAAGACTGCTGTGTGTTACATATGAAAGTTGTTAAGAGAGTAAATCCTTTTTTTCCACAAGATTTTTTCCCTTTTTATTTTAAAATTGGTTGACTTACATTCTTAATAATGGACATTAGAAAATGTATGGGTTTTTGTAGTGTTTATAAAGCTACAAAAATCCCCCTAGGTTTTAAACATTTTCAATTTTTATACAATTTTAAAGGTGACTTTCCATTTACAGTTATTACAAAATATTGGCTAAATTTCTCATGTTGTACAACACATCCTTGAGCCTATCTTAAACCCAATAGTCTGTACCTCCCACTCTCCCCCCATATTGCCCCTTCCCTCCACCCCAGTAACCACTAGTTTGTTTTCTATACCTGTGAGCCTGATTTTTTTATCTATATTCACTAGCTTGTTATATTTTTTCAGGTTGCACATATAAGTGATATCATACAGTATTTATTTTTCTCTGTCTGACTGATTTCACTTAGCATAATGCCCTCCAAGTCCAGCCATGTTGCTGCAAACGGCAAAATGTCATTCTATTTTATGGCAGCGTAGTATTCCACCGTACATATATACCACATCTTCTTTATCCAGTCACCTGTTGTTGGACACCTAGGCTGCTTCCACGTCCTGGCTATTGTAAATAGTGCTGCTATGAACACTGGGGTGCAGGTATCTTTTCGAATTAGTGTTGTTTTTTTTTTCTTCAGGTGCATCTCCAGGAATGGAATTGCTGGGTCATATGGTAGAGAGAGTAAATCTAAGAGTTCTCATCACATACATACACAATTTTTTTCTTTGCCCTTTTAATTATATCTATAGGTGATAGAAGATGCTAACTAAACTTACTGCAGTAATCATACAATATATGTTAATGAAACCATTATGCTCTACACCTTAAACTTACACAGCGATGTGTCAATTATATCGCAATAAAACTGGAAAAACAAAAAATATTAGTAGGCTTTTTGCCTATTTGTTTCTAGGCAGTTCCATGTGGAATAATCACTCAAAGACTTTTGAACAACTTCCCATAGAGCCTACAGACACTTCTCTTGAATTTATTGTCTCCTCTGCTCTGCTCAGATCTCTTTTCCCTTAACTTAAGGTCGGCCACCCTACTGCCATCTGAAACCACAGTCTTGGCAAGTTGGCTGGGAAGCTAATACTCTTAGACTGACCTTTGCCCCTTGCCTGCTCCGATGAAACTGTTATATCATTCTCTTTGTGGAATCGAAGCAGTTGACTTTTCCAACCTTTTAAGGTCCCAAATTAATGGCATTTTCATCCATTAAAGTGCAGGTCAAGGGCAGAAATATTCCATTAGTAGAGCTATATTCCCTTTCATCTCTATTTGCAAATGAGCCATTTCCTGTCTAACTTTATCTCACATCTCTTGTAGCACTTTGCTAAAAGTTCCAAGTAGCGGCCAACATCCACCAAAAATCTGACTTTTTTTTTTTTTTTTTAGCCTATTCTCCTGGAACTACAAGCTTGGGAGTAACGCGGTCTCTTCTGAAGTTAGCATATATTTTCAAGGGCATTATTAAGGGCACGTCTTCCCAGCCGGAACATCTCTCCACCTGCTACACAACTTGCTAAACCAGGGCCACATCTTTTGATTTTTGTGGTGATGCTATCCCACTTCGAGGAGCCAGGTTTCTATAATAACAGTGTACAATTTAAGCAGAGGTAACTTAAAATATAATATCTCGAATAAAGTAAACTTTTATTTCTTTCTCTCACAATAAGCAAGAAGCAAGGTGTATGGGGGAGGGGAGGGGAAGCTGTGACTCACCTAGAAGGTTCTTGATACCTTATTTCTTCATTAACATTCAAAGTATTGTCCTTCCCTTTATGTCTGAAACATGTTTCCAGCCTGTGGGAAAGGGGGGAAAGAGAAAGTGGAGTGCAAGCGATTTCCTTTGTGATAGGGAAGGGCACACCCCTTCTTGCCTCACACTGGCAGACACAATCAGCACCTATGACTGGCTGCAGGGGAGCCCAAGACATATAACTGCCAGATGGGCAGGTGAGATTCAGCTGAAACTCAGGGTGATTTGTTACCAAAATGAAGAAGAGGAGAATAGTGGAAGATTAGCAGATTTTGCCACTCCAATGACATTTCATTGATGTGGAGATACTTGGATAGTAGATAATGACATCACTGTGCAGTTATTGAACAAATACAGGTAACTGAGCCTACATAAATCTGAACCAAGACCATGAAAGGTCAGTAGAGGCATAGTGCTGCCTTCAGGGGGAATCTGAGTTAAAAGAGGCTCCGGATAAAGAACTGATAGAATTTAGGAAAAATAAGAAAAAGGAATTAAGGATGCAAATCTCTCTTCTTCGCCAAAAGTTTCAGTTGTAGAGCGTGAATCTGAAACTCCAAGATGTCAGATCATTCTGCTTTTTAACATTTGAGCCCACACAATAGTTTTCTAGGATACTGATTACTTCTAATCAGCCAGACTATACACAATTGCATGCGTACATAGAGACATTTAAGTTGCTGTGTCAGTAGATAAAATAAACAATAAAAAAGTGAGTCAATATGCGAGAATGAGAAAAAGAACAAAAAATGCTTTTGAAATTTCCAGTCTCAGATTCTTGGAGGGTAGGAAAAATGCTTATTTGAAGGTTAAATTCCATGGAAAGTTGTTGAGGAGTTAGAAAAGACAAAAGTCAACTCTTTTTATCTTTTATGTTCCTGAACTTGTTTTCCATCAAGTCTAGTGTAAAACCTTTGCTACACTCTGGGCAGTTAGAATAAGATTTTGTGAGTGCTGATTTTCCAAATGGAACAGAACCTAAAGTGTTATTGCATACTAGAGGTTCATTCATTCATTCATTCATCCATTTATTCATTTATTAATTCATTCATTCACTAAATTTATTTTGAACACTTACCATATGTCAGGCTTTAGGTAATGAAGAAAAAATTCCTGTCTTTGAAGCGCTCACAGTTTCGTTGGAGGAACAACCTAGAAAACACATCAACAAATTCAGCCTGATAATTACCCTGAGAGAGGGCTACATGCAGTGGACACAGGCTTACAGACAGGAGGGTCCTGATCCAGCTGAGAAGAATCCGCATGAGCCTCTAAGGAGGAAGAAAACTCGCCTTGGATTTGGAGGCTGAGTAGCACTGGGTCCGGTGTACCAGAAAGCCAGAATACCATCCACACGTGGGATGAGGCTGTGAGAAAGGAGGATGTATTTGGGAAAGAGAAAGAATTAGAGAAGTATGGTGTCCCAGGTCAGTGTGAAAAAGGAAATAGTGTGTAAAGATTATTGTAAGAGAAGTTGGGAAATTTATCATCCTCTGGGCTTCCATTTTTCACTCCAAATAGTTACTGAACACCTACTCATGTTTCAGGCCCTGTACTTTGCTCCAGGGAAATAAGGATGAGCAAAAACAGAAACGGACTTACCTTTGGGGAGTTCACATTTTATGAGAGAGATAGATATTAATCAAATAAGCTCATGAAAAAATTGAATACTGGCTATGAGACTGTGCAAAGGCCCAGTGGTATGGTGGAGTCGGGGGACTGGTGAGGTCCAAGGGCTGAGAAAAGGGTTTCAATCTCCTCTCTGATAAGCTAAGTGAAAGTTATAATGTTCTGCAAAGCCTTTCTGATGTTCTTATGATTCTAAAATTCATATTATTTAACATGGGTTATAATAGTTACGGCTTAAGATTTTTATGACGTTTAGAAAGTGAAGTGAGACTAGGAAAGAAGTTCAATCTTATTTCCTCAATATTTCAAATCTGTTTGAGGATGCAACCAGAAACATGGAAACAGGTGTTAAGATTTTTTTTTTTTGGCCTCCGGGGACACTTCTATTTAAAACTTTAAGAATAACAAAATAACACAGACATCCAGGAATTATTCTGTTAATGGCTGCATTCAGGAAATGCTACACAATAAAAGGACAAATAATATAAATAATTGACAAGACAGTCTTTTGAGAATGTGCACTGTCTTAGTAGCACACTAGTTAAGTTCCCGTAGACTTCAGGTGACTGGGGAGAGTTGCCAACCATGGTTCCAACTGGGGTCTAAAGCTATAAAGCTCAGAACACAAGGAAGTCCTAGCTCAGGAATGACTAAATGGTGCAGAGGGAGGGGCATGGGAATTGGCTTCTGGGTATTGGCTTCTGACTGCTTAATGTCTCTGTGACCTTGGGCAGATCTGTTACCACCCATGTGCTCAATTTCTTCCCGTACAAAATTAGGATGAAAATAAGAATGGGCCTACCTATAGGGTAGATTTAAGGACCAAATAACAAAAATAATCAGAGGGGGTTGGGGAGAGAGAGAGAGAAAATGTAATGAGTTCTACAGAAACTGAAAGTAATCAGTATTTCTTACAGTTTATATTTTGTTAAAAATAAATTTTATTTAATGAGTATGGCAATGGTATTTTTGTTTATTTGCTTGTTTTTCACTTTAAAAATTGTCCTTACCTGCAGCAAAAATTTGGATGGTCTGCATTGGACTCCGTTTATTTTTGCTCTTTGAAATTTGATTTGTCTATGAATTCAGAAGTTTGGAAAAGGGTTCTATGTAGGGCAATCCTGAACAAAAGTTTATTATTATTCCATTTTATTCAGCAAATTTTATTGAGCCTTTTCAGTCCAGCACTCTTAAATTGCCTCCACATTTGCAAGTCTTATTTTCCTACAAAGTATCCGGTCCTTGAGGGTGTAAGGACCACTCTCCAGCTGCTTCAGCACTTCTCAGGGAACGGACCTAGCTGTGTGAGTGCACAGAAGACATTCCTAAGGGACCAAAGCAGAAGACGGTCTGCACTTGTTTTTGTATAGAAATGGCAATGAGTCACTGTCTGGAATCTGTCCCCAGACTTGTGAATGTTAAGCCTTTGGGCTGTTTCTCACTGGTTCCCTGGGGGGCCCTTCATCCTTGCCAAGGGTCCTAGCTTCCTTTTCTCTTTAATGTGGCTGTCAGTTACTCAGATCTTTAGGACTCTTTGGTCCACTCTACCAGTTACACTGAATACTGGGACAGACTTTCCCTCCTTTCTTTTCTGTTTGTAAGAAAAATACACGGACCCTTGTTCATGCTGAGTTTAATAATGATCACTGCTGATGGGCAGGTACAGGATCCCCTAAATAGTCAACTCAATCAAGTCACAGAGGTTAAGAAATAAAACTGAATGAGACAGGGTCCCTGTCCTTGAGGAGGTCAGTTGATGAGTTGAGGAAGGGAATTAGACACACAAGCACACACACCCAATTAAATTGATATGTGGAAAGTGCAGTAATGACCATGTGTGTGGAGGACTATGAACGCACTGAAGAATGCAGACTGCAGGATGAGTCTGTGTGCGGGGAGAGGCGGGGTGGGCTGGGGGAAGCTTCAAGGCCAAGGTGTGCCTCTGAGCTGAACACATGAAGGAGCAGGCTGAAGGGGGGAACTTTTATCAATTCTTCCCCACGGATTTCATGTTTTGAAGGACTCTGTCAACCAAAAAAGAAAGCTTCTGCATTTATCAAACAATAAATAATTGATCAAGAACATCTCTAACTGCCAAACAGAGTTTATAATTAGCATAGGACGATCACTACTCTTTTACTATTAATTCAGCCAAGAGCAAAGGTCTTTGTCATTTGATTTTTCCTGCGAATTTTTTTCCTGGTAAAAGTGTGATTGTTTTTTTAACTATGATTTTTGGAATACTGACACAGCTACAGAACTCTCTCTTCATTACTTTCAAGGACAACCTTTCTCATCTTGGGAATAACAGTGACTACGTACCTTAAGCAATCTGGCCTCGAGAAAGTTATATTGAAGAGACTCTCATTAATGAGAATTCCTGCACAACATAGCAGTCGCTCTGTCCCCTGGGGATGATTCGCAGTATTGTTTTCTTGTGAACTGCCAGGTCCTGGTCCCCTTTTACAGAGCTCCTATCAAATAGCAGTGATAAATAGAATAGTCAATGTTTATATACCATTCCATTATTTTACAAAAGGGTTTCACAAATGTATCCGATGATGAATTTTTTGAACTGTCAGAAAAATCCTGTTTTGCTATCTCAGGCAGGTTTCTCTTCTTTTTTAATTTATTGTTTTTCGTCTTTATTGTGATGTTCTTCTTCTTCCAGTTAACATGTTTTTTCCAGCATTAGTGAGATATACTGACATATAACATTGTCTAGATTGTACATCATGTTGATTCGATCCACTTATACATAGGAAATGATTATCATCCAAGCTCTAGCTAACACCTCTATCTCCTCACATAGCTACCATTTCTTTTCTGTGGAGAGAAGTCAAGCATATAACACAATATAATACAATATAACTGTAATCACCATGCTGTGTTATTACTTGAAACTATCCATCTTATAACTGGAAGCTTTTACCCTTTAAGCAACATCTGCCCATTTCTCCCACCCCCTCAGGCAAGTTTCTTAATCTCTTTTAACTTCAGTTTCCTCATCTCTGAAACAAGGGCATGATATCCACATGGAGAGCTCTTATGAGAACAGAGTGAGAGTTTGAATACCAAGTACCCAGGACAGTGACTGACACAGTAAGTACACAGCAATGGTGGATCCATTATTTTTGTCCTTTTTTTTTTCTGGAAATAAACTTAAAAAAATGTCTTTTACTCCACCATTCTTTAATTGCTTCATTCCTCTCAACGCATAACAAGAATCAAACCATTTTGCCAGAATCTCCTCACCTCCCATCTATTGAAGTTGTGATTGGAGGGTGGTTTCTTAAGGGTATAATCTGAGGAATACCAATGTGTCCCAGAATTTTACCTGCTTCCAGTGGTGACACTCCTTGGGTCGTCCCTGTATTCTTTCTCTATTCCTGTAGGTATCACATGGTCAATAAGAACAGGGTGTTATTTATGGATAATATGTTCCCTAACCCCAGAAAGATTTGAGGCAGTTTGTAGGATTTGCTCACACATGAAACAGGAAGGTCATATGTCAAAGAGAGATGACAAGACTATTAGAGTACTATGTGAAATGCAACTGGGATTTGATACGGATTTATTCATGTTTTGGACTGAGGGTTGCAGTCATTAATCAGTTCAAAAAATTAATTGAGATAACTACATTGTAAGGGAAGTATGCTTTTAATAAAATTTTAATTATATAGTATAGCATGTGCTGTAAAAAGTATTTCATTAAAATAAAAAGAGATCTTAGGTGGGGAGGATATAGCTCCGTTATAGAGTGCATGCTTAGCGTGCAGGAGATCCTGGGTTCAATCCCCAGTACCTCCATTATAAATAATTAAATAAAAACCGAATTACTTCCCCCACCAAAAAAAAATTTTATTTATGTCTTCCCCTAATGCTAATACGTTGCCGTTTAGAATAGACAGCCTGTGCCGATTCCACACTTTTCTCACCCTTCACCGGGCCTCTGGAGTTCGAGAGAATTCCTATTACTCGTCAGACAGATACTAGGTAGTAAAACGCAGATTTCTAAACAGAGTGAATCTGAGCTCCCCTAAAGCCCCTGAGAATTAACGCGTTTTAACCATTAACTCCCCTGGGCTCTTTTGATTCAGAAATTTCTTAAAAGCTCCGCATCACTGTGGCTTGGGGTAGAGATGGGGGAGAGAAAAGAGGGAGGCAGAGGGAGCCTTCAGGTTCGGGTTGTCCCGGGGGCGTTTGTTTGGGGATGGGATGAGGTGCCGAGGAGGCGCGGGGGAAGGGGGACGCTAGCACGCAAAACGCTATTTCCGGCTCAGACTGCCTCACCGAGTCTCTCTGAGTCGGACTGTTTTGGGGGAAAACGAGCAGTCCAAAAGAGCTAGGGGTGTGTGTGTGTGCGCACAAGGCGGCGGCCAGGGTCCCCACGGCGGGTGTCACTCTGCACAGCTCGGCCGCTCTTTCGGGGCGGGGCAGGCGGGGCCGCGGCCGCGGGGGGCGCCTCCCGGCTCCCAGCGCAGGACATCCTGCACGGCGGCCGCCACCACAGCGGGCTCGCCCGCAGACAAAGGGGCCGGCGCGGCGGGGCGGACTCGCGCAGCCGGGGGGGGGGGGGGCGCGCGCGCGCGCGGGGAGCCGGCGGCCCGGCCGCCGAGGGCGCGGCGAGGACCCCGCGCGGCCCCGGGGCGCAGACCCCGCCCGGGCTGGCTCGGCGCCGGCTCCGGGCTTGCGCTCAGTCTTTGACCCTCGGTCCCCGCCCGGCTGACCCCCCGCGGGCCGCCGCGCTGTAAGCGCTGCCCGGCGGCCGCCCCTCCTTGTCTCGGCGCGGCGGGGCCGGCGGCATGGCTGTGTCCTGGAGGAGCTGGCTGGCCAACGAAGGGGTTAAACACCTCTGCCTGGTAGGATGGCGGGCGACGCTCGCCCGGCGCCCGGTCTCCTGGGCCGCGGTTTTGATTCATCCTCTGAGCGTGCGCGGGTGGGAGGCTGGAAGCCGGAGTTTTGCTTCTGAGGCAAACTTGCTCCACTAACAGAACTTTCTGCCGGGAGTACCTGGAGATAATAACGATCCCCTCCCTCCCTTCCTCCCAGTGCTTGGGAGTTTCGCTCCACTTTGAGGGGAGAGCGGATGTGGAGGCAGGGAGAAGGGATCCCTGTTTTAGCGAACACTGCCTTTTTCTTAGCCCTTTAAACACCCCCCCCCCCGCGCCCCACCTTTGCTCTTTTCCCAGATTGCTTCTGTTGGATTTTATTTTATACCGTAAAGTACTGTTTTTCATTATGTGCTGCTAACACAATTGACATTTTTGAAGTTTAACAACATACAGCGCTTGGGACATGATGATGTCCCTAATTTCTTAGTCTCCTTTTGTCCTGCAGGGGCTATCTGTGATCTTTAGAAGACCTGCGTGCGTCTCAGATGCGTAATCGCAGGTGCGCGGGGGCTGAGTGAGGTCAGATAGGTTCTCCTCTGAAAACTGAGAATGCTTTCTGCAGTTACTCATTGAAGTTCCATTGAAAGTATTGTGTCCAAGGAATGTACTTCCATTCATCAGGTGATATTTATTTTTAATTTTTGTTTTCTCTCTCTCCCTTCGTGTGATTTAGCTTATCTGGCTCTCCCTGAATGTCCTGCTTTTCTGGAAAACCTTCCTGCTGTATAACCAAGGGCCAGAGTATCACTACCTCCACGAGATGTTGGGGGTAAGTGGTCTGGAGTGACCTGGTGAATGGGTGTAGCGTGGGCGGACGTCGCTACCAGGCTTGGTCAGTTTTTCCATTCGTTAAAGAAGCGTTGGGTTGTTAACGTCAGAAACATTTGTTATTCTCTAAAGTGGTCGAGTTTTCTTGGTTTATCATTTACACTGTTCTGGGTTGAAATCGCTGACTCTTTTAAGGATCAAAGGGAGTGTTTCCTAAAGTGAACTGCCAGACTGGACTAGCAGCGCCTGAGAAAAGTTGCTGCTTCTTGCCAGCCGTCAAGTGTCCTGAAGGGTCTCCTCAGTAGGAGGACCCACCCACGACTAGGCTTTTTGTTTTCATTAATCAAGACCTCAGCCTGCCCAGAAGCTCACCCAGAGAGCATCTGCACTGTTTCCTCTTACTGTCAGTTCTCACAAAGTGTGTGTGAGGCAGCTGTTCATTTATGGGCGTTTCTCAACTGCTTGCCCCAGGTTCCTGGCTATTTATGGGTCCAGTGTTCTGGTCTAATGGGAGAATGATAACTGTGCAAAGTTTTGCTCTGATTTGTCTCATGTTGCTATTTTTTCTTTTCTCTGTTCTATGATGTTTCTGCTCTCATTCTTCCTCTCCATCCACTTCCTACTTGACTTCCAAACAGTGGCACTGAGGACCTCTCACTTTGTCTAGGGAGATAGCTTTTTCTAAGCAACCAGCAAAAGCATAAAGCAGACTGAAAACTCTTAGGGCATCTGAAAGAGCAGATTTTGTCATTCCTTCTCATTGGGGAAGAAAATACATTTGATGTAGGAGATGCACTGTTTTCTTTTTCATGGTTTAATGACAATTTAAAATTATGAGTAGCTCAGATGAATTCAGTGGAAACGGCCTTCCATTTCCTGCTTTAGTTACAGACCTTATTTCTTCTTGAACTTCAGCTCCTGGCTCTAGCAGTGCTTGGCACATGTTAAGACTGCAATAAATTGAGGCTGAACTAATTTATATTTCATTTTATACAGTAAATTACTGTTTATTGTCTATTGTTCATACAATTGCTATTTTTAAAGTTTAACAACTATTTTTAAAAATTATGTTTTAGAGCTGTTTAAGGGTCACAGTAAAACTGAGGGGAAAGTACAGAAATTTGCCATATGTCCTCCCATCTCCACACCTGCATAGCCTCCCTCATTATCAGCATCCTTCACCAGAGTGGCTCATTTGCTACAACTGATGGACCAACATTGACACATCGTAATCACCCAACACTTATATTTTTAACTAATAGATTGATAAAACTAGTCTCAAAGAGTAAACTCATTTTATTGTTCATTCTTAAATCTGAATATTTCCTTCCTTCTTTCATCCAACCAACCTTCCATCCAGTCACCCAGCAAACTGTCCTGAAACCTTTGCTTTTCAAATGGCCACATTAGAGAGGAACACCTCACCTTTGCCCTCAAGTTACTTACAAGCTAATGGGAAAATCCAACAAGTAAATACTGATAGTTCAATAAACAAGAAAAATGTTTCTGTAATAAACACATGAAGGTCTATTGGCCTCTCATGTTAATTTGTTTCCTAGAAATTCTCCCTTAGGTGTAAGTTAGCAAACGTGAGGTTTTTCAGTGGAAGATATAGCCCCACTGAAAATTATTATGAAACTTGAACAACTTGGAGAAAACTCTTGAGAGTTACGTTGGTAAATTTTGCCATCAAAAATGGTAAATTTTGATCAGGATGTATTTGTAATAATTTAAAATCTAAGACTAGACAACTTGAAAAGCCACAGTTGAACTTTGGATTTCAGTTCTATGAAATAGTATGAGCTAAAATAATAACTTATTGAGAAACTCATTATGTTGGAAACCAACAAGTTCATTTTTATGAGTTTGGATGCTGTGTAACAACTTCAAATTTACATTGGTGACAAGTCAGATATGAAGAGTACACACACATACACACACACACTCTAATTAAAAAGAGTTAAATGTTTCACCTTTCTCTACTTCCATCCCACTTTAGTGCTTTTTGTTTGAATAACATGAGAACGAGGTTCAATGGTAAGTTCTGCAAAATAGCTGGGACATAGTAGGGGCTCAATAAACATTGATCAGATGAATGAAGAAAAAGATGATAAAAGGTCTAAATGGGAGGCTATGAGTGAAAAGTGCCAGAAGCAGACTGAAGAAGAAAGAGGTCATTGTAAGTTAGTTTTTATGGAAACGTAAGATTGATCATAGTGAGTCGTCAACATTTTCTGAAGAGTCACTGCGGAAAGGAACAGCTTTCTTCTTGGCATCACGCCAAAGGAAGAAAGATGACTTACAGACTTCTCACGTTTTGATAATCACCTATATGAATTTTCTAGTCATTAATTTATCTACACCATTTGGAATAGATTTTATCAGGCCTTTTAATGAAAAAAGAGCTTAATGAAGGAGTATTTAATTTGATTTATCCTTGGCTTCTCTTTTCTAATCTTTTGTTGTTGTGGTATTGTTTCATAATATAAGAATTTGCAGGCACTTTTCAAATTGCAAAAAATACAGTGTAACAGTGGGATATAATTAATTTTAAAATAAGTATTGCTGGCTCCCAAGTTTTACATGTTTAATTATATATCATGAACTTTGTGCTTTAGAGCAGTTTATCTTAGAGCCTACCAAACACTCACAAGAACATGATCCCACCATGACAGAACTGTGGAAATCCTGAAAAGGGCATAGGTATTCTGATATTGTAAGTTTGTTTTAGGTGAATTTTGAGTTCATAAAAAGCACGATGGTATTTCTGGAAATGAATTTGATTGCCACCACTTTAAAACACAAATGGAAACAGGATTTCCGTTTGCTGAATAGTTTGATAATAGCATTTAGTTTAAGGTTGCTGTTATTCATCTGTAAAACGTAAGGTAATAATAAAGTTGGGCTAGTTTTATGGGAAGAAAACGTCCACAGGATATATAGCTCATTTGCAGAAAGACTCAGACACTGAGAAGCAGTAAATTCTTTGTAGCAGTCTGAAATCTCTGCTTTCTGCTGGAAAGTGATTTATTCAAATGTTTACTTATACTGATGATATACTAGTCACTTAACAAATATCTTGGTTAAGCTTGGAAACTATTCTTCTCATTTGCACGTGGGTAAATACAGACTGGGGAAGCTGAATGACTTGCTCGAGTCCCTTTGGATGGTCAGTGTCAGAGCTCGGATTTGAATGCCGTGCTGTCTGACCTTTGGCTTTTTCCTCATTTTTAGATTTTCTAAACCACGTCACTGGCCCATCTCAGATACTTAGGCCACTGGTTAGTATTACTTTTTATCTGTTCTTCCCAATAGATACATAATATGAGTCATATGTAATTTAAAATTTTTCAGTAGTCCTTCAAAAAAGTAAGAAGCAGCCAGTGACATTAACTTTAACAATATATTTTATTTGAAATAATATATCCAAAGTATTACAATAGATTGAAGCATCCAACATGTGGTCAGTATGTTTAAAAAAATTATTAACGAGATATTTTACATTATTTTGGTCTATTAATTCTCTGAAATATAGTGTATATTTTACACTTATGCACATCACAATTCAGACACTGAATTTTCATCAGAAATACTTGGCCTGTGTTGAAATTTTGTTAAATTTTACAGATTAAATAGTGGATTCACATACCCAAGTTGATCCAAACATATTTCAAAATCTTCTAAGAACACAAATGAATATCAGCTTTTAAATTAAAATTAAAATTAAAATTAATAAAGCTAAAAAATACAGTTCCTTGGTGGCCCTAGACACATTTCACATGCTCAGTAGCCACGTGTGGCTTGTGGCCACCATTTTGGACAGTACAGGTGCTGGGTGGGAGGAGATGTTCCTACCTTCATGGCCATGTGCACCTACCATTTTGCTTTAAAGCAAACAGCTAGTCACCAATCAGCCCAATAAAAAGTCATCAGGACTTACATGTAGTCCTCTTGCTCCCCGTGTCCTGAACAGGATTAACTCCCGTGGATGGGAAATTGTGGGCTGTAGTTATTAGCGTGTAAATATAAAAATATCTCTGGCTTCTCCCTCATCTTCTGAGTTTTCTGGAGATGGGAGCCTTTGAGAATGAGCGTAAAAGTATTTAACTCTCAGAACTGGCATTCTTAACTACTAGTAGGCTAGGTGACTATCCTCAAACCAAAATTAAGGGTTAAAAAAATTGCATAAGAACTGCCTGGGAAAAGAAGATCTTAAATGATGGGAGATGAAATGATATTGGGGTTTAATGTGTCTTAGTAGGAGTTTTCATCATGATTGTTTTCTGACAGACTGGTTTGACCCAGACCTGGAGGCAAAGTAGTCACGGCTGGTTTATGCCTGAGTTAATGTGCTAATCAGACTGTGCACGTCCTAGGAGATGTTTAATTATGACATGCTGTGAATATTAGAATCTTAAAATTAGCTAAGAGGAAAAAAACCCTTTTGAAGAAAGCCAAAACAAACACCCCAAACAAATAATTTTCACCTCTCCATAGCAATGTTTTAAATAAAGGACTCCATTGATTACTTAAAATGAATTCTGTTTTTGATTTATCTATTTTCAAGGAATGGAAAGTGTATTTAGTACTTTAATAGAATGTACTAATGTGTTGCGACCAACTCTGAGAAATGTAGCTTCCTAAATTTTTTGAAATGTTAGGGCAGTTAACTCCGGGTCCTACCTATAGACACCTTCATATTCATGTTTACCTATTTCTGAGTTGTAGTTCTGGAATTTTAGCAGTTAAAGGACATCATTTCACTGATACAAACATTTTAATTTGAGAAGAGAATGCACCAGATTCAGTGTGTCTTGGCTTCATATATTTTTTCCCACAAGCTAGTATTTGTGTATGGACCATTCAGTTTCAACCTAGTTATTCCCATGGTGTCGTGATGGGAATTTAATTTTTTTGCTTTGTCTCACAATTATTATTTTCAACGTGCTGCATGGTCATGATGATCTTTTCTCTTGTTTTAATCTCTTATTGAGATGCCTCTGTTGATTGAAAGAAAGTTTTGTGAGCACTGAGGTTTTTTTCTAATCTTACAATGATGAGCTTTCTTCGGTCAATCATTATCCTTTAAGTGATTTGGAAACATTAACAATTGACCCTCCCAAGAGTCCTAGGAGTTGTATCATAATTAACGTTTTTCAGAGACAGAAATCTGATGTCATGTGAGTTTCTTAAGGTCGGAGATCGGCATCTCTGGACAAATGGACCTGGGATTTTAAGTCAGCATTGATTTAGAGCTGGTCTAGGCAGCTTTGATTCTGCTGAGAAGGATTATATGCCTCCTTTCAATTTCGAAAAAGGCTTGATCATTAACTCTTTTCCTTTCATTGCACAGAATATTGTGTGTGGTTTCAATTCAGAGGATGTTATTAACTAAGTGGGTTTTTTTGTTTGTGTTTATTCTTAACATTCTGCTAATTGAAAACAGTTTACTTCCTGTTTATTGGCAGATGAAATGAGTTACAGTTCTCTGATGCAATCATATACTTTATTTACAATAGACTCATAGAATTTTAGACTTGAAAGACAGCTTTGATATCTTTACTTAGACTTCTTCCATATTTTCCCAAATAGAAAAAAGTAAAATGATATTTAAAAAGTTTAGCAATTTAAGAAGTTATGGGAAAATATTGATTTACCCCCAAGATAACATACATGTTCAGCATTATAATTGTTTTAGACTTGTTTCAGACAAATTGTTAAGGATTATGAGACTTATTTTTATTTAAATTATTTCTGATTCCATGATGTTTGACAGAAGTTTAGCACAATGTTTGACCTCTTTGTTATATACAGCTAAATGCCCACTTTATAATTCTCTTTTATCAATACCATCCAAAACAGCATAGAATTGGAAGGTGGAATTAGTTTCAGAGATTTTCACATCTACTTCATTCATTTCATTGTTAATACCATCAATAGCAGATTATATTCATTGAGGACTAAGTACCAGGTGTTAGTCTAAGAGCTTTACTTGGATTAATATTTTTAATCTTTTCATCCATCTTCTGGAGTAGATATTATTAATTTTTAATTTGTAACCAAGAAAGTGAATTAGAGAAGTTTTTTAACTTACTAGTGAATGACGGAGGCAGGTCTGTAGCCCAGACGTCCTGGTTCTAGAACTTGTATACCTAACCACTGGGCTCTTCTGCCTCTAGGCAGCATTAGTATCAGGATGTAGTATATGGACTTGCCATTTTGATAGGACAAAAATAATCAAGTATCAGCCATTTCATGCGATTTAACCTAATAACAGTTGTTATCATTTGTTAATCACATGTTATGTGTCAGATACAGTTAGTTCTTTCCTTTTATTATCTCATTTAATCCTTATATATTTAATTCAATCCTTATAACAACCCCAGAGGGTAGGGATGACCACTTTGTACAGAATTGAAAAACTGAGATTCTGAGTCATTAGGTAACTTTCCCCAGTTTGTATGTATGTGTTTTTGTATTGATAAGTCCTCTATCAAAAGTACAGGTAAGACTATAGTGTATAGATTATCCCTAAACCTAAGCAGACTTGTATACTCCATCCTGACTGGTTCCTACTGCATTTGCTCGGACTTCATTACAAAGGATGGCTTCAGCCACAGACACTTACCTCCTCACAGTACTGGGGGCTGTAACTTTCCCTGGGGGAGCATCCAGTGTGGGGGAACGAAGTTTGTAGAGCTGCAGAATGTTATAGGAACCAAGGAGATGGTTCTAGCTCACGTGTCTCATTTGATAGACAGATTTAGTGTAGGGAAATGCCTTCTTTATGGACTCAGCACAAAGCTGAATGTAGATGGTATGTCTTCCGACTCTAGTCAGTATTTCTAGTTCATCACGCTAAGCATTGTGTTGATCATAAAATTGATTTTAAAAGTGCGTAGGTAATGCTGCAAAGGAAAATCAGGCATCCTTAATTCCTTATTGACAAGGTCATGAGCTTTGGAGCTATATGGATATGAGTTTGAATCCTCGCTCAGGCATTTATCAACCTTTATGATTTTGGTACCTTACTTCTCTGAGCATAAGTTTAACTCATCTATAAAGTTAGGCTTAAACCTTCATCTTAGGTTATTTGTGAAGATTACATGAGAAAATGCAAGTGAGATGCTTAGCATTTGGTGCATAATGTGCTTTTGCTATTGCTGTAAATATTAAGTAGTGTTATTTAGCATTAATGGTATTAATACTATTAATAGTACTAAATAGTAATATATATTATTTATGTTTGTAAATAAAAATATTAAAAGGAATGAAGAGAAATATAAAATTAGAAGGAATTTGCTGAGCACACGGCAGATGGCGTTAGGACGGAGAGATTTTTCCTTTCCTTTGGTTGACCTCTGGCTGCTCCCCTGATCCTTCTGGACAAAGAAAGGCTCTCCGCTGCTATTTGGAATTGGCACAAAATTTGTAGCAACTTGGTTATGATTGCTGAGAGGAATTTCAGCTTGGGGTAGAACACATTTCCTTCAAAAAGGCTTTTATTAATCTTCATTGACCTTGGAGTCTTCAACAGATAACAAGGGAAATAACGCCTATCTCACAAGATTATTGTGAACCTTAAAGAAAATTTAAAGAAATAATAATACTATTAATTAATAATTAACAATAGCTAGAGCCAACATTCACTGAAATACTCTCCTGGTCCAGATGTGTTAAATGCTTTATACATTCTGTGTCAGAGTCTTGACTAGTCTACAAGGTAAGTTCTGTTACTTAAGAAGAGGCTAAACACAGAGAGCATAAATAATTCGCTCGTGGATTAAAGGACCTTGCACAAAGCCTACTATGTAAGCAGAGCCCCAAAAGTGCCAGCCATCCTCTTTCCTTCCCTCTTCTCTCATTCTCGTCCTGTTCACTTAACCATTCTGCTTATCTCAGAGTGTTGTGTTGAGGATTAGATATGACTTAACAGATAGTGAACTCCTTTGAGGTATTGAAAGCATCGCAGATGCAAAAGTAGTGGTCATTACATATTGTTTCTGTCTCCTGTTCATCCCTCCCAGCTTTTAAGGCTCCAGCAGAGATCCTTTGGGAGTCAGAAAGCATAGTTTGGACCAAGAAATGAGATTTCATTTTCACGACAGGAAAGCAGCACATGGCCCCTAACGTCCAACATGCTTTACATTTACAGTGTTGGTTATCGAAGTGGAATCTTGAAGGGATGTGACATGCTGTAATGAATAATTTCGGCAAAGCGTGGACTAAGAGTGAGACTTCAGTATAAGAGAAGATCACGTAGCTGCGGCGTGAGCCCGCCTCCCTTCTTAGTATCCGCGTCTTAATGCAACTTTGTGATGTGATAAAAGTCCATGTAATAAATCATCAGTCTTGTGGAAAGTAGTTTCTTTTCAGTCCTGGCAGTGGACTAAAGAAAAAGCAGATAAAGGAGAAGATGGACTTTTCATGATCAATAGAATTTGGAATTTGTTTACATTTTTAGAGATTGGAAAGTTGAATTTGACCATGACTCCTAGTGAGTCCAGCACATGTTTTATAGGGAAAAGTTGCATGCTTTGATGATTTTCATGGATTTGGGAATTGCTAAGGAACTCCAGACACATACCAAGAATATCAGGGGTCTGATATAGTTTAAGGCAAGAAAAGTTGAGTGATGCACACAAAGTGAAGCATTTTATATATCTGAGATTTTTTTTAAAAATGGGCACATCTACACCAAGATAAAATTAAGAAATGATCTAAGGTGAATGCCTTTCTGACAATAATCCTTTTTCCTATGATTGGATTATCAAGTAGCTGATTGCAAATTTCAAGTAATTCAAAAAAAATGGAATCTGAGAAAGCCTAAGTCTGTTGGAAGGATCTGACATGGTTGTGATCCAAACAAGTTTCAGTTTTCCCTGTATTTTTGGTTCTCTTTTGTTGGCCTTTTTTTCCCCCCAGTACACTCTCTCTTATGTGCTTTCCGATTAGTGTCTTATTCTGAGTGAACTCCCTGTCACCCTCCCTTTCACGGGAATGTGGATTGCAAGCTGGGTGAGGATGCCCTAAGAAGACACAGTTGTGGAGCAAGGAAATAAGAACCGTCTATTGAGAATCCTGATGAGATAGGATGATGAGAGAGTTTTTACCTCTCACTGATTGTCCCTGGCCAAGTTCCTTTTGATAAATAACTTTGGGCCTTTGAGCTTTGATAATTCTTTTTTTTTTTTTATGTTCTTCTCTTTTTTTAAATTTTTTTTTTTAGGGGGGAGAGGTAATTAGGTTTATTTATTTTATTTATTTTTAGAGGAGGTACTGAGGATTGAACCCAGAACCTCCTGCATGTTAAGAACGCGCTCTACCACTTGAGTTATACCCTCCCCCTGATAATTCTTTTGGTTTGAAAAACATGGGCCCCAAAGCACACATGTGAAGTCCTTAGAGTTATGCTAACAAAGGTGAAGATACATTTTTCTTTTCTTTGTTTCCCTCATAGCTCAGAATATCTAAAGGGAAAACCAAGCAAATGCCATAAGTAGCCTATATTAATGGATTCCAACTGGAAAAACATGACTCATGTTAAACCACAGGAATGTAGAGCTTCAACATGCAAGTTCTTCTCCTACTTGAGAAGTGGCATTTGCTGTTGAGCATTATCTGTATTATATTTGTCACCTATGATAGCAGTTTTCTGGGGTTCGGGCCTTGGCTGGGACTGTGCGGAATGCATAACTGAACTGTTCAGCTATTTTGATCTTGTACATTTTTTTTTAAGTAAGAGAATGAAAAAAATGAGTCAGATGAAAATCTTGGAAGAGTTTAGTTTCCTGGATCGTAATAGATCTACAAGATTTCCTTAACTTTGGTTTGTTTGAAGAAAACTGAGACTTGTACTGGTTTTAAAACTTGAGTGTGTCATCCTTAAAGGAGAAAATTTGTTCAACACACAGATTTTAGATATATGAAATTTAATTTGTTAATGTCTTAAATCACGTTCATTCTAATTCTTGATAAGACCAAGTGTCTGCTACTGCATTTTCCTAAGCATGGAGCAATTATTAAATTAATAATAGCTGTGAAAATTTCAGAGTCTCAGTGGCAAAAATATAATGTCATGAAAAGAACATGGATTTCAGGGATGAACTGACCTAAGTTGCAATCTTGACTTTACCTCTTAACAAGTTTATCTGTAATTTATTGAAATCTTCAAAGCCTTAGTTTCCTAAATTTTAAACTGAGAATCATATTATTAAATTGAGCTACATGAGAAGTCCGATATTACTTATAAAAATGGTGATTTTGCATGTTTAACCTAATTTCTCTCTATTTATAGGACTATTATTATTATTTTTGAGGAGAGGATTAAGTAAGATGAGAAAGAAATGAGTGTAAAGTCTATAAACTGTGTTGCTTCCCTTACTTCTAATGGCAAGTTACAGTAGACAAATTCATGACAATTCTAGACTTATTTCTTTCAGGAAATATTGACGTTAAAAATGTTTTGATATTGAAATCTATTTGGAAATATTCGCTAGTGACTAAAAGAAAAGTTAATGCCCAATTTTGTACAGTGTAGAAATTTTGAAGTATTTAAAAAGACATTTTGTAAATGACGGTGTATATTTTTTCCTAATTATGATTTAAAAATTATTTAAGCTTATAATTAATTGCTTTTCAAGTGGCAGTAGTTTTCAAATTTTAGCTCCAAATTTCTTGGCCTTTTTTAAACTTTCCATCAAGCAAACCAAAGCTTGAGGTTCACATGAAGAGGACTGATTTTAGAGGACACTAGCAGTGACTCCTCTCTGTAAAAACAAAGGATTTGAAAAACTATGTTCCTGATGTCAGGTACAGAGTATTCAAACAGGTACCTCAGTTCACAGCATGCTGTCTTCATAGGTCTGTGCAAGGCCCCTGTTTACATTCTTCATCATTTATTTGTCTACTGATTTATTCATCACTCTACATCCCCCAATCCACTTTTCCTCCCAACATTGGAAACTCTTCTAATACTGTGCTGACATGCATTTTTCCATTGGTGTTTTATGTGCATTTTTTTTAAATTCACAAGAATGGTATTG
Source organism: Vicugna pacos (assembly GCF_048564905.1). Classification (NCBI taxonomy): domain Eukaryota; kingdom Metazoa; phylum Chordata; class Mammalia; order Artiodactyla; family Camelidae; genus Vicugna; species Vicugna pacos. Next base: position 14,684,690 of record NC_132996.1, read on the forward strand.
TGTATAGGACTCATTTTCTTTCTTACTTTTTTCCATCTGATATTATGTTTCAAAATTTATCTATGTGACTGTGTATTTCTTTGGTCCTTTTCCTCTAATTGCTGCATAATATTCCATAGTTTGCGTCTGCTATGGAATGCTTAAATACGTGTGCATCAGGAAGTTTAGGTGAATGGTCTGTAACAAATGATCCATTCATTCAGTCCATGTTTAATTTACTTACTCTGTTAGACATTTGGGCCATTTTAATGCATCCAGAGTTCTTATTCTTAGAATTGATAGCTTCTTGGAGACAATAGTATATGTATGCACACATATATGTATTTTGTACATGCATACATATATGATTTTGCTTTTTTTTTTTCAAAGAAAGACTAGAAGAAAGTCAACCTGATTCAAACTTGGAAGTTATGGTTAAAAGATGCTGAGTTAGCTAAGATTGGTAGTATTTTAAGGAAAAAGCTACAACTTAAAGACAATTATGAAATTTAATTCAATTTAAAAAGTTATTAACTAATAGGACTGAGTTTAGCAATTGTAAAATAGATATGTTTAAGTAGATTGTGTTTGACAGACATGAGCGAAAAATCTTAATACTGAATATCCTATATACAATATATGAGTTTTAACATATGTCATTTTGGATGGTCTGATTAAAATTCTAACCAAGTGAAGGGGTACCGATTGCTCTGAGTCTATCTCCCTTTCAGAAATTATTCCATATGCTCAAGCTACTAGTAAATCTGTTTTGGCATCTGAATTTTAGGAGAAATGTTGAGAAATCTAAAATGATTTAAAGATGAGAAGAAAGATATGACAACAATTGTTTCTGATGAAGAGTCACTGAGAGGTGACTAAATACTCAGTAATTGTGACCGGATGTGCTGGACCTGTGATGTGGGAGAAACAAAGCCTTTGTCAGCTTTCTAGCCAACCCATCTCTGCAAAGTACACTCCATTCCCCAGTGCTTTTCCCTGCGCACGGAGCACTTCTGCGGGAGGAGGGAGATGTAACAGTGACATACCCTCTGATGCTCTGTAGCTCTTGAGAGTCTTGTTGTTGGGCCTTAGAGAGGAGTGGAACAAAAGGGATGGGCACAAATATCCACACGAATGTCACAGATGAATTTTTATGTTAAAAAAATCCATTTTAATAATGTTTGTCAGCTAAAAAGTTCAAATCATTTTCACTTGACATTTTTACCTTTTAGAACAGTTCTATGAGGAAAAGTGGAGGGCATTTTTATTGCTGTTTGGCTAAATTCTTCAATTCTAGGTTTTGGAGACAGGTGACCTTGGTAGAGGTCACAGGAGCTCACTGTGGTAAAAATTTCATACCATTTAATCTGCCGACCCATTCACTAGAGAGCATGGCCTTTAGAAACCCGTGAATGTGTTCATATGCAATTCTGAATGCCATTCATGTTGAACTTTAACCTTTTCAAACAGACACATGGTCTGGAAGCGAGTCTCGTCTGTTCTCTGGGCTTTTGGCACAGGAAAGGCAAGGTATATGAAATCGGGACAGAAATAGCAATCTCGCCTTGTTCTTCTCTCTCTGTAATAGCTACATTTCCTTCTGACTCATAGCAGACTTCTAAGGAGAGACCACATTCCCACTGAACATGGAAGAAAATTCATTTCTGGAAAGGGTAGAATGAAGGAGGATGACACATAAAAGGAAAGATTTGAGTTAAGCGTAGGGATATCTGGATAAAGTATCAGGATAACTTTGGGTGGTCCCTTTAGTTATATGGAAAATTTTTTTTCTCCAGCTTTCTTCTTTAGGACTGACTGATAGCTTCTTTTAGAGACAGTGTTCTTAAAAAAAGCAATTTTTAGATGGGAAGATAGGTCAACTTCAGTCAAGAATTACATCATAGTTAAAAGTCTCCAGGGCAATTAGTTGACACAAACCAGCTAGGATCATTTGGAATGAATTACAGTTTTTTATGATGGCATAAAGGGACATTCATGAGCTTTTGGATGTACCCCAAGAGCACTGGGTTGGTTGTTTATATTGTTGTTTTTTTTTAAGAAATAATTACTCCAATTATTATTCTCTACTTTCTGGCTGCTCATGACATGTTATTCATTGTTGTTTCCATATGAAACCTTATCAAAATAGGTAACCCACTTTTGAAGTAGCCCTTCATTGAAATGTCATTTTTCAAATTTTTGAATGCAACCTTGTTCCCATGGAACGTTCATCATCTTCTAAATTCATATCTCTATCATGATATACTAATGGTACAAACTGAACATTTAACTTAGGACTACAGTTTTGATTTATAGGCCTAGGAAAAATAAACTCTTCTGATTTTATGCTGTGGACCCTTTTGGTTACTATAAAGGCAGTGGAAATTGCCCACCATTGCCCTAGAAAAATCATATAGACTGCTTTACTGGTTATCTCTTCTTGCCTGTATATTTGTCTCATGACTACTTTCTTTGGCTTTCATTGCTAAAATAATATTTCCCCCAAGGAATATTTTTTTCAGATTAATTTTCTTTAGTGATGACCATGCATTTTTGAGGTTCACAAGGATAAGAGGCATTTGGGCTTTGCCACTTCCCTTGCTTCCACCTGTAGCTTTGTGGTGGAGATAAAGGTATGATGAATAGGTAAACCATTACACTATAATGGAGGGGGAAGGTATAGCTCAGTGGTAGAACAAGTGCTTAGCATGCACCAAGTCCTGGGTTCAATTCCCAGTACCTCCGTTAAACAAACAAAACCCCATCCATTACAACATAATGGGCTAAATGTTCCAAAGGAGGTATGGTTCAAGGCAGGAAGGAAGTATTGAGAAAGATGCTCCAAATTTTTCAGAATATCTGAAAAAGGGAAAATTTCGGGATGTAAATGAAGGTAAGTGTGAGGATATGGGCCTTAGCAAGGCCTAAGAGAGAAAATGACCCTTGGGCTGAGATTTGAAGACTAATAAAGGGTTCATCTGGTAGTCGGCACGGAGGTTGGAAGAGGTGGGAAGCCATCACTATCAGAAGGCTAGGCAGCAGCGTGAGCCCGGGGTAGGGAACTGAGCTATGCAGGGACGGCGTGGGCTAGCTAGTCTGAGTAATGCAACCAGAATCTGCACTGAGTCATACAGTGTAAAAGTGTAACTGAGTAGCCTTATGGGATCATCAGTTTGCTTATTTACAGACTTCTAATGTAAGTCAGATCGAAAAGAAGGTTAGACTGGATGACCTATATGGTCTCATCAGAGAGCTATAGTGGCCCCGAGGGTTTTCTTTAAATTGTGTGTGGTTCAGTTCCATGGAGCAGATCCCTGTCTCTAGAATGGTGGGCGCTGGGGATGTGGAGGTGGGGCTGCAGTCCTGGGAAGTGTGTAGGGTGGAGAGAGCAGGTCTGAGTTCTGATCCTGGTTGTGAACCAGATCTCTTGCATAATCACTTTTGGTTTTGATTTTTCTTTTCTTTTCTTTCCTTACCTTTCCTTTTCTTTTCTTTTCCTTTCCTTTCCTTTCCTTTCCTTTTCTTCTCTTTTCTTCTCTTTTCTTTTCTTTTCTTTTCTTTCCCTTCCCTTCCCTCCCCTCCCCTCCCTTCCCCTCCCCTTCCTTCCTTCCTCCCTCCCTCCCTTTCTTCCTTCCTTCCTTTCTTTCTTTCCTTTTCTTTCTTTCTTTCTTTCTTTCTTTCTTTCTTTCTTTCTTTCTTTCTTTCTTTCTTTCTTTCTTTCTTTCTTTCTTTCTTTCTTTCTTTCTTTCTTCCTTCCTTCCTTCCTTCCTTCCTTCCTTCCTTCCTTCCTTCCTTCCTTTCTTTCTTCTTTCCTTTCCTCTCTCTTTTCTTCCAAAATGAAGGATTAGCTCAGAGGCTCACTTATTCACCATCTACCATACGTTTATTGCACGCTAGAACTCTCTGAATTCTTTAGATAGAGTTGAGTAGAGTAAAGCTCAGCTCCCGTAACTCCAGCTATAACGAGAGCTGAGCATGGAAAGAAAGTCCTGGAAAGAGTGATTTTTCAGGAAGCTATACCATAAGAGCATTTAAAATCTGAAAGTAGATCTGGTGTGTGGGTGGCCAGGGACCAGGATGATGATAATAGCTTCTGTTCACTTCTCACTAGATGCCAGGCTAAGTGTGTGTATGTATATATGATCATTTAATACATTATGATCGATAATGCAGTAGATGTATTATTTTCATTTTTTTCACAGATGAGGAAAATCAGACAGAAAGAGTAGTAAAATTACCGAAGGCCACACGGCTAGTGAAGGTGCTTCAAACGCAGGTGTGTCTGCCTTGAAAGTGTATTCCACAGCAGTGACTGCCAAGCCTGGTTGTACCTCCTGAGGGTCGCACTCCAGATCTAAGGAAGCAGAATCCTAAGGAAGTACCACAGAGATATGTTTATTTTAAAATAGTCTATCAAGGAATTTCAGTGTGCAGTTAGATCAGAGAAATTTGGGGCAAAGATTTACATAAAATGACAGGAAAACCTACTGATTGGGTAGAAGGCTAAACAACTGAAAGAGTAAGAAAGCATTCTGATTTGGAAAGAGTGTTCTGCAAAGTGTCTGAATTCACATCTTGGTCCTAGGGAGGGACATGTTCTGGTCTGTCCTTAGGGAAGTGACAGAGGGCAGAAAGAGAAGCCTGGGTTCTAATCCTTGTGTCTTTCCAAAGCAGCAGTGCGTGGAGAAGCAAAAGGAAGTTTGGGCTGGATGATGTGTGCGGCCCCGTGCAAGAGCTAAGTTCTGTGATGATGAACCGTGTAACATTTAGGTGTTGTGTAGGCTTCACTTGGTTTGATTAAAAATATTTCCTTGGAGGAAAAGTGTCAATAAAATTGACCTTAATGAGTACAAATTTACATAATTTTTGACAACCGCAAAATACCAAATCCGAATATGAAAAATCTTTTATAAGCCTTGATAATAATTTTTAATTTTACTTTTCCCTGGAAATGACTGAGTGTTGACTCACCAAGAAGTAGCTAGAAGAATGACCAATTATTGAAGCTGCCTATTAATACTACTCTGGCCTCTTCAGATCCCCCTGAACACCAGTTTTGCATAGATATTGACATGTAAAATGTTGTTTTATATTTCCCTAAAATTGGTGAGAAAATTTCCAGGTGAGAACAAAACGTTCATTTGAAAATTAATTTGCCAGAAAAGGTAGTTTGCAAGTCCTCTCTGGAGTCAACTATTTAATAGAATTTTGTTGCATTTTAATAACTTTGTCAAGAACTTGGATGAAGATGAGGAAAATGTGAACATAAAATTTTCAACTAAGGCAAAATTGAGAAGGGAAACTATCACAATATAATAGTCACACCCAGTAGAACATGGGCTGATGCCCATAAATTCTTACATTTTTGGACCTGCTCTCTCACACTTCTGTTTCTTTTTTCCTTTCTTCCTTCCTTCCTTCCTCCCTCCCTCCCTCCCTCTTCCTCCCTCCCTTCCTTCCTTCCTCCCTTCCTTCCTTCCTTTCTTCCTTCCTTCCTTCTTCCCTCCCTCCCTTCCTTCCTTCCTTTCTTCCTTCCTTCCTTCTTCCCTCCCTCCCTCCCTCCCTCCCTCTCTCTCTTTCTTCCTTCCTTCCTTCCTCCCTTCCTTCCTTCCTTTCTTCCTTCCTTCCTTCTTCCCTCCCTCCCTCCCTTCCTTCCTTCCTTTCTTCCTTCCTTCCTTCTTCCCTCCCTCCCTCCCTCCCTCTCTCTCTTTCTTCCTTCCTTCCTTCCTTCCTTCCCACTATAAGGTAAAGGGGCTGTTGCTTGATAGCAATTCATGTGAGAAAATTGTCATAAACACAAGATGAGCCACTAAGCAATGTAGTCGCCCCACCATATGACAGGGCTTCACCATCAGCAGATTGTGTCCTTAGGGAGGGAGAGGATGGTCTTCAGTACTGAGTTCTGGTGAACTGGGAGAGGCCACTGAGATGGTGAGAGAATCTTAAAATCATATCAGGAGTTTTAGAGCCAGTGAATCAGCTGAAGACAGTAAGTTAGCCTGAAGAAAATAAGATTGAGCCAGGAAACCATGCCCCTTTTATCTTCAGTTTTTGAATGTCTATTTTAGAAATACTATTATTCAGAGTAGTCTGGTGAGTCGAAGTTACAGAGATACAGATTTCATGTAAGTGTAAGACAACAAAACAGAAGTTTTTGACAGTAGAACAGTCTGCTGTCTCTGCAGATACTCCACAGAGGGTAGATTACCGTTGGTCAGCGCCCTTGTGGAAGGGCTTAGACACTGGGCAGATGGTGGAATGTGGGTTAGTCCCTGTTAGTTCTCCAGTTTTAGAGGTATATGTTTTAGAACATTATTTAGCAAAGTAAATTTGCTGATAAATGAAATATTAAGTCAAAGCTGAATCCCTTCTCTGTGGAAGACTCAGCGATTATTGCCATAAAATGTAGTTCTTGTCTCAAACAAAAGTTGACTTTTGTGATGATTAACTGCACCCAGTACTGTCACTGCCCAAATGATGTCCTTTCAATTTGTTCTCCATCCTTAATTCAGAGTTAGCATTACCAAATACTAATCTCTTCTCAGCACCTCCCTCCTTAAAACACACACACTCTACCTGGATTTTAGGATAAAGACACACATTCTTTTTGATTTAATTTAATTTTTTAATTGAAGTATAGTTGATTTACAATGTTGTGTTGTTAGTTTCTGCATATTCTTAATGTGACCTCCAGAATCCAGCAAGGTCGGCCCCTACCTGCTTCCTCAGTTGTATGTTGTGCCGTCTTCCATTTCCAATCCGATCACATTGGCCTACTCTTTAATTTCTCATGTATATACTACACTCCCATTTGCCATACGGCAGTTCTCATGCTGTTTTCTTCTGCATAAATGTCCTTCTCATTGCTAGGTGACTTCTGCTCCGCCTCCAGATCTCAGCTCACTTTTCACTTCATGGAAGATGCCTTCCTGACCTTCCTATTTGGATCACATCTCCTGTTACACATGCGGATACCCTGTATTTCTCATTCACAGCATTGGTCACTGTGTATTGGTTACAGTTTACCTTTGATTATGTAGCTATTTGATTCATACCTGTTTCCCCTACTAAAATATAACATCCTAAGGAAAAAGGTATCTTTTTGTTTTTAGTTCACTATTGAACTCCTGGTGTCTTGTGACATGTGCATGTCACAATAAATATGTGTTGAATGAATAACAGATGTAACAGAATGAAAGATAACACTTCCTGTGGAAGCACAGAAGAGAACATTTAGAGAAAGGATGTGATACGGTGACCCTCCGTCAGTAAATTAATTTTATATAGTGCTTGCATTTTTTAAGCCAGTTTTGCTTTTCACAACAGTCCTTAAACAGCCAGGATCATTATATCTTATCATATTATATTAATTTTACTGATAAGAAAAATTTACCCCTATCAGCTGTAGATAGACAAGGATGGTTAACTAGCCCAAGGTGAATAGTTGTTAAGTAACAGATTTAAGATTAAAAAAATGACGAACATGTGTTTGAGATTTTACGAAAATAACCATGCGCTTGCTGTACCCAGATGTTACATTCTTTTATAACTTGCTTCAAATGGCGTATTTTCTTATAATTTTCTTGAAGACTGTCTTAGTTCAGGCTGCTATAATAAAATACTGCAGACTGGGTGGCTTAAACAACAAACATTTATTTCTCTCAGTGTTGGGGGCTGGGGAGTCCAAAATCGAGTTGCCAGCAGATTTGGTGTCTGTTGAGAGTCCTTTTCCTGGTTTGCAATCGGCTGCTTTCTTGTTGTGTCCTTACATGGTGGAGGGAGAGCTCTGGTCTCTTCCTCTTCTTAATAAGGACACTAATCCCATCATGGGGGCTCTACCCTCATGATTTTATCTAAACCTAATACCTCCCAAAGCCTCCACCTCCAAATGCCATCACATTAGGGTTTCAACATATGAATTTGGCAGGGGTGAGGGGGACAGAAACATTCAGTCCATAGCAAGGACCAAACCATGTTTTATTGGTACATACTCTTCTAAAATAAATTTATAGTTTTGAAAATCACGTATGGAATTCTCAGATATGTTTGAGACCTTGACAGGTAGGATTTGAACCGTGAAAGTAACGCTGCCATCTAGTGATAATTAACCTGAATGAGATTTGAAACCCAGGGTAGCCGGTTAAGCTCTCTAGGAATGGTAGAACCCATCATCCACGTAGCGTGGTCTAGGCTCAAAACTTCAGCCGTCATTTCTTTGTAGTGATTGTTTGAAGTCGCTGATTCTTATGGAGGTCATGAATTTCTCATGACTAAATAAAACAAATCTTAGCTGTAGAATATTAGCCGTGTAGTAAGTAGAGACAATGATTTCCTATAATTTTGCCACCTGACTGAGATCTCTCTCCATTTCCTCGTTCTCTCCACTGCTTCTGAGTGAGAGAGTTCTGTACTCTGATAACCAAATAAAAAGAATTCTTCATCTTGGTTTAAAGAACTTAGTATATTCAGGAACAAACATATATGAGGAATTGAGTCCTTGGTAAATTTCCAGTTAGCTTTTGCAGCATCATAGGAAGGAATTGGAATGCCCAAATAAACTCCATTTATCCCAAGGGACACTTAAAGCCACTTTGAATTAAATTACTGTGATTTAATGTAAACACAGCAATAAAACACTTCTAGACATGCGATAAATGGCTAGAAAATGCAAAAATAAAAGAATTTTCTGTAAAGCACTGAGCCACAAAGAAAATTTGGATAATTTATTTGTATCTCTTAAGTCCTGAAGGTATATGGTAGATTTTAGCTGATATATTTTAAGTGAGGTGTCATAATACATTAAAATTGCAGATAAAATTATCATCTAAAATCCCTCGAGCTAGAATTTTCTCGTTTTCTTATCACATGCAAATGCTGGATCACAAAGAAATAGCAATTATTCTATTTCTCTGGAGGTCTAAACAACAAAAACCTATCACTCTGAAATGATAATAATTTTGCTTAGTTAGGTGACAAAATTCTATTTAACATTTTTTTTTAGATCATCTAGAGAGGACTTTTTCTACTTGTCCGCTTACTGGTATATTCATTGAACTGTATCTCTAAGGTGTTCAAACTCTTGGTGTAGAAATAGCCTACGTGAAAATATTAATTACTTTTTATATAAGTCAATGCAAATTATTGCTTTCCTGACATGACTTATTACCCTGTCCCCTCTTCAGGAACAATATTTCATATGCTGGCAGTAAACACTATGTAACAGAATTGCTGTTTTGCCGAGTTAAATTGGGATTCTCAGGGACTGGAAAAATTTTAAGATAAGAAAAGTATCTGATTTACCCGTATTTCTTAGTTGATATCCTTAAAGTAGTTTTATGTTTATTTCAGGACAAGTGCGTAGGTTTGACCCCATCTCTTCTTTTCGGGTGCTACACTATTCATATGGAGCATGCGGATAGTACCAGAAAACAGCAGATGTCAATCCAGCAAGAGTTTGATTTAAAATTAGTCACCAAAAAGGATTGCATCAATACCAAAGGGGACTGATTCTTTGAAAAATATGTTGTACAGATATCATATGATAACACTTATGTGTGGAATCTTAAAAAAAATATAAATCTTATTTACAAGCCAAAAATAGACTCACAGACATAGAGAACATATGGTTACCAAAGGGGAAAGGGTGGAGGGGGGGATAAATTAGGAGTTGGGTATTAACAGATACACATTATTATATACAAACTAGATAAACAACAAGGACTTACTGTATAGCACAGAGAACTATATTCAGTTTGTGATAACATATAATATAATAACGTATAATGGAAAAGAATCTAACAAAATATATGTGTATGTATACGTATAACTGAATTGCTTTGCCATACACCTGAAAGTAACGTAAATCAACTGCACTTCAATAAAAAGCAAAGTCTATAAAAAGAAGAATATGTTGTGGGGTGTGGTTATGATTAGCTTTGTGTGGGGCACAGCTGATCTGGGATCCCTCTGGTTTGGGGTCCGGGAAGTAATCTGGAAGAGTAGTACTTAAGATGAACCCTGACACGTGAGTCCGGCCAGTGTGGTGAAGAACTGCAAGGCAGCCAGCGGTGTGGAAGGGAGTTGTGCGGAGGCTGAGTGTTCTAGAGAGAACAGAAATGACAATCCTTTGTTTGAAATTCTTGGTACCTTATCCATGAGCAAAGGATCCCACACTGCACGATGTGGAGGTGCAGAATAGACCGACGCTCTCTAGGGCTCACCCAGAGCAGTGTGGTGGGGGTGGGATAAGAAAATGACTTTGCACTGGAAGAATGTAGTCAGGTGATTAAAACACTGGTAGAAATGAGAGGAGACCAAGTCTGATGGCAGTGCAGGGCAGAAGGAGCCGTTTCTCTCTCGCGGAGAGGGAAGTGGGAGGTTGGTCAGGACTCTGGAAGGAGTTAGCGTTTGCCGTGATCCTGCAGGGTGAGTCCTGCGGTATGGTTGTAGCTGACTTTTGTCCTTGACTGTGTTTTGACCCTCGCCTTATTTGTTCAGCTAGGATTGTGTCTAAGCAGAGCTTCCGCATCTGTTCTCAACCTCAACTGCAGCCTTATCCTCTTACCCATGTGCCGGACGCTCCTGGCTTACCTTCGAGGATCCCAGAAGGTAAGAAAAAAAAAATCCAGCATAAAAATCAAGGGTAAAAGTGGCCTGTGAGTCCTACTTGGTGTTCATGGTCTGACTTTTCTGGTAAAGTGATTTCTTCAAAGACAATAGTAAAGAGCTCGTCACCTGTCATGATGATCAGCGAGCTGTTCCACAGCAGGTAGAAGGGCAGCGGATCACAGAGTGTCGGGCATGGTGCTCAGCGCTACACATCTGTGGTTGGGCATCCTCACGGAGATTCTGCGGGTATCGCAGAGGAAGAGAGTGAGGCATATCTGACCGAGCTAATGAGACGGCTGAATGGTGGAGCTCAGCCCAGCCCCGGTTCTGAGCTCTTCCTACTAGGCTGTCCCTCATTGAGATCGTGTATTTCCATTGTGTTACACTCACGTGGGCAAACTGGAGCCCTGTGGTCGTTGAGCGACACACAGGGAGACTGCTGGTGTTGGTGGCAGTTTCTTCTTGAAACACATACCTATTTTGAGCTATATAAAAGGCTTGAAATAGATGTCTTTTTTTTTTAAACCAGAAACATTGTTCAACTTTATTATTCTCTGCCCTACTCCTTCTTGCTAATTTCACATTTCTTCTAATTTTTCATAAATGGACAGAACTTTCTATATTGCAGTGACTTTTATAGCATTCACTTCAAAATAGATGTCTTGATTAAGATGTGATGTCATGTATAATATTAAGTGTTGCAAAACGAAGGATTTAAGAACACAGAAAAGCCCTTTGAAAGTTCAAATTCAACTGAATTGTTTTTTCTCTTCAATTATCCTCATGTGTGTGTTGTGTGTGCGCCTGTGTTGTGTGTATGTGTGTGTGTGAGTTTCTTTCTTCATTAAAATAGTTAGGCACTGTTGGATCGATACTGTATTTTAAAAGGAATTGTTAACATGAGGCTACTTTGATGTTCTGTGAAGTTCATGTGAGTGGGTTTATGGCAGTAAAACTTCTCAACTTTTTCACGTAATTATATTTAGAAACGCTTTACTTTTAGTCATGCAGTAATTTGTGGAAATACCTCTTTCTCTAGGTTGCCAACCATTGTAAAATGCTAGGTTTTGATCCCTGTGGCTGGCCATTGGCTTGGTGTAAAGAAACGGAAGATAAATGCCAGGAAATGAAAAGTGCCCACTTAAGTCTCTCAGTATTTAATAAGCCTTTAAGAATTGTTCCCCAGTGTGAAACTTAGGCATTCAAAAATGCTTGACATTTTATTTTTGCATAAGATCAAGCGGGCATTTAATCCTGTGGTTGAAATTGCTTCATTTAAAAAAAAAATCTTATTTTTTGACCACAAAAGGAAATCATAGATATTGTAAAATTAAAACATTCCAGAAATATGCAAAGCAATCAGTTAAGGTCTCCCCTAATATTTCTCTGCCAGGACAGCCACTGATGACTGTTTGGGGTAAATGCCAGTAAAAATGTTAACTTATAGTGCCTTTAACTTTAAACAGTATAGGATCACAGTGTAGTCTACGTGCTGTAACATGTTTACCTAACAATATATCTTATACATCTTTCCATATCAAGGATAAGCCTTCTCACGTTCTCTTGAATGGTATGAGTGTTCCATTGGCTGGACTGATTATTATTCATCCCACCAATTTTTAGTTGATGGGTCTCTGCCATATTTCCAAAGCGTCATGGATGTATTTTATTTGCTGCATCACTTTTATCACATTAAATGATTTTTATTTAGGTCCCGAGCAGGAGAACCAGAAGATTGTTGGACAAAAGCAGGACGTTCCACATAACCTGTGGTGTTACTATCTGTATTTTCTCAGGTAAGAAAACCAATCGAAGATGTTAAGTATTATGATAGAATAACATTTTATGAATGGCATTTTGATTGTTCTATAAATTATTTACTGTCACCAACTTGTGGTTTTCTTCTTTTTCTTAATTTTCTCTTCCGTATGTGTAAAGAGATTTCCCTAGTGGCACTACAGAGAATGTGTGTCATGTGTAAAATATTATAATGTGCAAAGTTGGGCTGCCAGGCTGGTACTTGATTGTTTTCTAAAAGTAAGTGATTTCATTCAGAAAGATGGGAAGGAGACCAAAAGATTTTAACCTCTTAAAGTAATAATATGATGGGAGTTTAAACGCAAGAAAACTTGAATGCAAAATTTGCATTTATAGATATGAATCCATACAAAATTATACTTGTTAAATGTTTCTTTGATATTAATACTTGGGCAGAAGAACAGATGTCAAAAATCTGTGGAAATTGATCCTGCTCAATTCCAGGGTAAAAGTGGTATATTTATCAAGTGATAATCTTTTGGTTTTTAAGAGTCATTTTTAAAATAAATTTTTATCCTGAGCATTTATATCATACTTTTTCAATTTTTGAAACAGAAGGTAATAAACTTACTGATTAAGTCCATGGACGCTGGAGCCGGGTTGTGTAGCAGTGTCCCCAGCTGCCCTTTTGTCTCGCTGCGAGACGTACTCTCCCTGATCCTCAGTTGTTGTTGTTCGGACTGTAAAATGGGTTGACAGTGGCACCAACCCCATGGTTTTAAGACTAAAATGAGAACATGTGTGTGAGCTTCTTAGGGTAGAATTAGTTATTCTTTACAGTCTCAGGGGTTTATTAGCTCAGTGCCGTAGCACATGACATTTTCATCTGGTCGTTACTGGATAGGACCTTGCTGTCTTGGTACTGGGGACACTTGGTCTGGATATTTGTGCATGGCTGCTTTGATTCAGGAATGTTTTGGTATAGCTGTTACCAAGAAATCATTAAACCTTCAGCTTTTTAAAAATTGCCACATATTGTTGAAACAGGCATCTTTTCCCAGTGTTTCGTCCCTGGACATCTTCCCATTGGTAGTTCCCACCTCTGGAAGTGAGAGAAGGGGAGAGGCTCAGGGGTGGGATTAAGACTCCAGTATAATTCAAGGCTGAGGATGGAGTCAGAGTCCTGGATGAGATGAGGACCAAGGGTGTTAAGGGTTAGGATTGGATTAGGGCTCAAGAGAGTGAAAGGTCAAAAATGGAGGAGGATCAGGAAACATTGGTACGTTCATAGCTTGATTTGTTCTAAGCTGTAGTTGTGTCCAAATATTCTTTTCAGTTGGGGAAAAGACTGAGATGGTGCAGAGTATTGCCATGAATGGGTACGTGTTCCAGAGGGTTTGCATTCTGCCACTCACTAGGGGTCTGACCTTAGCTAAGTTGTCTTTCTTAAGCTTAGTTTTGTTATCTGTAAAATGGGAGAACTCTACCTACTTCATTGTTTTGAGAATTAAATGAGAAAATCCATGCAAATTGCATTGTTTTCTCTCTGCCGCTTAAAATTAGAAGCCCTGAATTCTTTTAACCTACAAAGGCTTTTAAAGAAGGTGAATGAATGTATCCCTTAAGGCTGTTACCTAGGGCTGTTTTTTGGGAGAATTCAGAAAAAATGTCAATTCCTCTAAGGATGCCTTTGCACTTTTGAGCCATAAAATATGCAGTTAACATATAAATCTTTAAAATGAAAGGATCTTTGTCCTGTAGATTTTAGAAGTGCTGAAGATACAGGACATGGGCAGTTTTGCTTCAGTAATGTTTTGTACCTGGGCCACAGGTACCCTGTGTTTTTTTTCTTTGGAGCCCTGTCTTTGCTTGTTAGTTAACCGACTTTCAGCTTCCTTTCCATTTTTGATGGGACCCTTGTCCCTCCTCTAATTTGGTCACTGGTGGGATTTTATAAATCCTTGAAATAACTTTGAGGTTATTGAGCTTTCCAGCCCTTCTTTCTCGCTTTCTTTTGTCTTTGTGAGTAATTCAGAGCTCTTGGCCTGTCCACATACACCTTGCATGCTAGGTGGGAGGAGCTGAAGAGGTTTCTAGTTTCCAAGCCATGTCTTCTTTTGAATCACAATGCTCCATCTATTGGTGTAAATTATAATGGTTTAGTAAGCAATTTTCAGTCACTTATTTAAGTCTCTTCTGTTATCATCATTTTGCAGAGAAGTAAACTGAGGCATTCGTAGGCAAGCAACGTGGTCAAGAAAAGAGCTTTCTAAGTATTGTTCTTTTCAATACATTGTAATGTGTTGTTTTGTTTTGTTTTGTTTTGTTTTAAACTGAAGTATAGTCAGTTATAATGTGTCAATTTCTGATGTAAAGCATAATGTTTCAGTCATAAGTAACGTGCTGTTAATTCAAATCTTTTTTCACCTACAAGGAAAGTTGGGATGGGAGGAGGGTCCAACGCAAAAGGTCATTTGCTTCTTAATATGCAGCCTTTTCAAGAGAATTTTCTTTCCCCTGACCATGCTGAAATGAATTTGTCTTCAACTCTCTCGTGATTTCCAGACACTTTTATCTCTGGTCTAAGCTCTGAGTCAGCTGACCACTCTTGGCTATGCCATTGTGGGTAGGTTATTAAGTGGTGATTATTAGTCTCCTGAGTCTTTGTCCCATCAGGTGGTTACCAACACTTTTGCTATTGGCCGTAGACACTGATTTGAATCTGTGGATTGTGAAAAATTTCACCTGGTTAAAAGCCTTTTAGCAGGCCTATATTTTAGGCTGAGTGTCAGTGATATACAAAATATGTAATTGGTTTAGAGCTACGGGAGAAGTGAAAGATGTGGAAAATCTAAAATACGCCAACCCCCCTTATCCACGTGGGATACTTTCCAAGATCCCCAGTGGCTGCCTGAAACCAAGGATAGACCCCGATCCTATACATACCGTGTTTTTTCCTATACAAACACAACTATGATAAAGTTTAATTTATAAATTAGGCACAGTTAGAGGTTAACAACAGTTACTACTAATAAAATATAACAGTTGTAACAATATACTGTAATAAAGGTTACATGAATATGGTCCCTCTTCTCTATCAAAATATCTCATTGTACAAAATGATTTTCAATTTTAACTAAACATGTACTGTGGACGGTGACTTCTGCAGTTTGTGGTGCAACAGCAAAGCAGGCGAAAATTTCTTTTTTTCTTCACAGTTTCACAGATAGAAGATTCATTCTTACCATAGATCACAGCAACCTTGACACAGGAGGTTTTTTTCTTTCCTTGCTAAGTTGAGAACTTTCATCTGTTCCCTTAAAGGAAGCACTTTATGGCCTCTTTGGCATATCTGAAATGCCAGCATCACTATTCTTGCTGTTTGGGGCCTTTCTTAAGTCAAAGAAGGGCTACTTGATCACAAGCACTGGGTTCCCTCAGACGGCTGATCTGATAACCCAGCCAGTTAGTAAGTGACTAACGGGTGAGATGGGCTGGACAAAGGATGATTCATGTCCCAGGTGGGATGGAGAGGGACAGCTGGGGATTTCATCACACCCAGCACAGCATGCAATTTAAAACTTACAAACTACTTATTTCTGGAATTTTCCGTTGAATGTTTTCAGACTGCTGTTGGCTGCAGGTAGCTGAAACTGCAGTAAAATGGAACCGTGGATAAGGGAGGACTACTGTATTCAGGAATAAATAGATGCCCGTATTATTATACACAGACGTGTGTGCCTGTGTGTCAGTGTGTGTGCGTTTCTGACTCTGACTTACTAGGGCTCTCTTATTCCAGCCTTTGAAACTTCTGTCCCTTTACATGATTCTAATACCAGAGCTGTCTATAATTAAGAGTCTTTGTGCTTTTAAAACTTCTTTTAATCGAACATTTTATTGCTCTTAGAGCTGTTAAAGTTCAACCCTGTTTCTTTGCTGAGGGAGAGGAGGTGACTCCTCTTCCCGGAGCATATGTGAAAGTCTCACTGACCCCCGCCGGTGTGATTGTGCAGGTGTGCACGTGGCTGCCCACCTGGTGAACGCCCTCCACTTCTCAGTGAACTACCGGGAGGATTTCACTGCGCTGAACGCAGCAAGGCACCGAGATGAGGTGGGTGGCCGCTGTCTTCTCATTTCCCTCTCCCTGGTCGTGAGATGACTAATGAGGGTCTGTGATTTTCACAGAAAATTTGCATCTTGTGGCTCCTTTCAAATGCTTTTAAAATGCACTTGTCAAGCTGAGTTTTATTCCTTTTCAATAAAAAAATATAGGTAATTACTATTTCACAGTCTCTCCTGCCGAAAATGAAAGTTCGGAGAGTGTCTACTTTTTATATTTTGTGGCGTTCAGATGGCTGCCACTCAGGGCTGCCTGCTGCCTCCAACAGCCTTTGTCTAGTTGCTGTCGCTCAGCAGAGGCTGGCGGCAGTACCATGACAGGGGGAGAATCCTTCAGTAATTCAGATCCTGTGCGTGTGGGAAAAAGGGCAGAAAAGAAGGTTGACATTTGAGGGTCCTGGACCATTGGTTGATTTGCCTTAAAAATATTATTGAGTTTTAATGCTTCACACTCTTAGTTTATTTTTATTTATTTTTATTTTTTTTTAATTTTTTTTAACATTTTTTATTGATTCTTAGTTTATTTTTATTTATTTTTTATTTTTTGAGGGGTAATTAGGTTTAATTTAGTTTTTAATGGCGCTACTGGAGATTGAACCTGGGACACACACTCTACCACTGAGCTGTACCTCCCCACTTTAGTTTATTTTTAAGCCTTAACAATAGGTGACCTTGAGCTGAATTCTGTGGCGGGTAGTATCTGACGTAGGGGCGCTTTTCTCCATGTGGAGCTGCCCATGAAATGAACTGATACGGGCAGGCGGCCGGGCCGGAGTCCTGTGGCCACACGTGCACAGCCCTGGTTAGGCCTCTGTTGCTCCGCGCTGCCATCGGGTCCTCAGGCTGCCTTTCGTTCCCACAGCCAAGCCTGCGTCAACCCCGAAATGTTCAGTGTCCCCTGTGATCAGAACCCCACCCTGTTCTGCTGAGTCTGGTGGTGACTTACCAGACTATTCTCCGTCCTCCCCACTGTTTTCCCCTTACATGTCACCAGAACTATTAGAGTAACTCTGCTGTGATCATGTGTTTGACCTCCCTCCCGAGACAGAACAGAAGTCAGGGTAACAACAAACAAATAAATCACGAAACCAAAATAATGAGCAGCCCTGGATAAATCCCTTGACTCCCCTAGTGTTTTTTAAAACACCAGTGTGATCTCACTGATCTGAGTGGGAGCCAGGCATTAATATTTTTAAAAAGCTCACAGGTGATTGTGGAGTGCCCACAGCACTAGAAGCCACGGAGAAGTCCAGCTCCTGAGCATGCCAGTGGAAGCTCCTCACATACAGTGATTTCAGACCAGAGCCCCCGCTCTCCCTGCCTCTCACTGCCACCCGCATCCCTCTGTCCTCCTCTGCCTGCATCCCATGGGTTATTTGTGTATCACTCCTGCCATGCAGTTTCCTTTTGTATCTTTTCCTTCTTTGCTTCTCTCTTTTGTTTTATAATTCACATCTTCAATAACTATAATAATTTTATGATTTTAGTGTAATATACTTTTGCTTAATTTCCAGTTTTTTAGTCATTTGAGAGGTTTTAGTCATTAAATTTATTTCACTTTAAGAGAAGTATATGCTCCATATAAAGTATTTTAAAACTCCCAAGTAATGAAAAGTGCATCTTCTCTTCCAAAAATAGCCAATTAATAATTTGATGCTTTCTTGTAAGAGATCTTTTTTTTCTTTTTTAATTGAAATGTAGTCAGTTTACAATGTGTGTCAGTTACTGGTGTACAGCGTAATGTTTCAGTCATACATATATATATATATATATATATATATACACACACATATATTCCTTTTCATATTCTTTTCCATTATAGTTTACTACAAGATATTGAATATAGTTCCCTGTGCTTTACTGTAGAAACTTGTTGTTTATCTGTTTTATATATAGTAGGTAGTATCTGCAAATCTCGAAATCCCAATTTATCCCTTCCTACCCCTCTTCCCTTGCCGGTAACCATAAGTTTGTTTTCTTTGTCTTTGAGCCTGTTTCTGTTTTTCTTGTGAGATATTTGAGTGGTATTTTATGATCCATATTCCTCAGCAATCTACTTGTTTCCATAAACATATGTATTATGACTTGCTGTATCGGAAATTACACAGCTGTCTCATCTTCTTCACACGAATGCACCATAATTTATTTTTAGTCTTTTCCTTATTCACAGATGTTTAGCTTGATTCCAGGTTTTGGTCATGAACTACGTGCCAATACATTTTTTTTTGTACACTTCTGCCAAGCAAATTCATAGAAATAGAATTTTGGTTTCAAAGGTACCACATTTTTAGTGTCGATTGACGAATTGCCTTCTGAAAAGGCTTCACCAATTGACACACTAAGTTTATCAGAATGCTTATTTCTATACCTCATTTGTTTTTTAAAAAAGTGTTGCCCATCTGATGAATGAAAAATGGTAACTCATTTTAATTTACATCTTCCTTTCTTTCCTTCCTTCCTTTCTTCCTTCCCATTTTTTCCCCCATCCTCTCTTCTTTCTTTTAATAAATGTTTTTGAGCACCTGGTAGGTGTCAGGCCATGTGCTAGATGAAGAAGATGAAAAGTTACACACACACACACATAGACACACACACACAGGTATTGCATACACAAACAGTCAAATTCTTCTGTGAATTGCTTTGGAAAATATGGGTTTGTGCCATGCATCTTATTGTTCTTGCTTTCTGCTTTCACTCTGCCTTCTCCAGATTTCCAGGGTCCCCTCCATCCTTCAGTTTGTGGTGGTGGTGCATTCATGATGGCCTCGCTCAGTCTGCCTCGTCTTGTCATCTTCAAAACAGTCTCTTACTCCTACATTCCTTCTTCATTCCCTGGCAGTATTAATTGTTCCATCTTCTGAGTTTCCATAGCTATTTATTCATGTTTCTGGTATTACCACTTTGTTCAGCCCATCTCGTGTTTTTCCCGGTTGTTTATGTATTAGGTTACTCTAGATTACCCTTTAGTCATGTTTGTAACCCCAGGGGTTGAAGTCACTTGACCCAAGCTGGATGAGGAGCTATCCTTGGGCACTGGATCCTTATTCAAGACCCCTGAAATGGTGTCATCTAAATGCCTTCCTACTTTGTAAATACCCTGGCCTAACCCCACATTCAATGGAGGCCTAAGGAAAGAAATTCAGAAGTTGTGCAATATTAGGCACCCTTAGGATGAAAAAATACTCCACAGATCTACCGGGAATTGATCTAAGTTTTCCAGAAGATAGGAAGGGAGTTGACTTCAGTCTATTACACCACAAGGGTGTAGTTTAAAGGAAATACTACAACAATAATATTAATGTTTTGTATTTCTGAATAGCAAAGACCCAGCCTCCTTATTTGAATATCATAACTGCTTTTCACAGTAGCATTTGAAACATTTTAGTTCTCAGCTAGTATCCTTTGTATTGAGTTTACAAACTGTCCCTGAGTATTTTATCAGTTTCAATTCTCACTGTCTTGATACCTTGTAGGTGCAGTTTGGCAATTGTGGTAGACAGAGTATATATTAATGTTTCCATATTATAGCCAAAGATACTAAATCTCAAAATGATCAAAAGATGGGCTTCAGGCCACTGCCACTAGCTTATAATTAACCATTAAGATGAAAGCCTCTGCCTCTGACTCCTCGTCCAGTATTCTTCCTTTTTCAGATGAATAAATTTCTTGGAATTAAATTTTGTACACGTTAAAATCTCCTCTAGCGTCATAAAACAGTATGAAACACAATTGAATCCCTCTTGTTTCCATGGGGAGAACAGTATCTTACATACTTAACACATGGCTCTTACCTCTCACAGACTGTAGAATCTCATGTTATCAATGATTCATTTTATTTTTTCCTTTTTCTCAGGATCCTAGAAAACTTCTCTTCACAACTGGTAAGTTGTTGTTCATTGCTCCTTCTGAAGATTCAGGAAAATCTTTGAAAATAAGCATCACCAAATCACACAGCGTTTAGATGTATGTTAAAATACGACATCTGGAAAATCTGCATATCAGAACAAATGATTCAGAGCTCAAGCATAAATGAATGAAATGAAGACAGGGACAGGGCAGACAGCCGGGGTTCAAGTGAGTAAAGAGTAAAAGTAAGCAAATGCATTTGCCTTTCGTATATTCTTTCAATGAACTAGCATAGTGCCATATGCTGATTGAGGACCTACTGTGTGCCCACTGCTGTGGCAAGTGCTGCTGGCGATCATACACATGGAATAGGTTTCTGTCCTCAAGGTGCTGGAAAGAAGCACCAAACACTCTTGAGTATCAGTGTAGTTCTTATAATTCAGGAATTTAGTAGGATATTTTGTGATCTTAAAACCTATAACAAAAGGGGAGGAATAGTCATTAAAATACATTATTTTTCTTGAAATTTCAGTGCCTCCATTTTCATTTGTAATTTGTTTTTCCTTCTCAAGCATATTGTCCGTGAAATCTCAGTCTAGACTGTTAATTTGTTAAAGCACATTTGAACATCTCAAAAATTTGCCCTGATGTTAATACAGTTCTTACGAATTTCTTTCTCTTTCTCAACTTTACATTTATAATGGTGAAAAGAAAACTGTATTTTGGGGGTTTATAGCATATATTTCAGGGCCAAGGACGATTGTGTAATTGAGATGGTCTATCATAAAGGCTTGACTCTTAACACCTTATTAAGGACCATTGTTTTTCTTTTGAATCAATTTTATGATGAAAAATAACAGTGATTCAGGTGTTTCCCCCCTCTGTGTCAAAAGTATGTATTTAGATTTATAATATTTGCATTTTCTGCCTGTAGATATATGATATTTGCCATTTGCAAAGTACACATTTTACAGTTTTCTTTTTAGGAACGCAATTTAGTTTTGTTTACAACTTTTCTCATTGAAAACATGTTTTTGGTTTAAGCCTGAAGAATTGGATGAGAAGTAGAAGGGAGAAAAAGCAGAAAAACAAAACCTCATGGATGAATCAATGTATTTTGGGGTTCACAGAGAAATAAACAAGGAATTTGTTTTAATGTTATCTTCTATAGCACAGAGTATAGTTGAAGCCTTGGAACATTTGAAATGCTTTAAAATGTTTAGTTTGCAAATATATAAAAGGATTTCTTATATAACAAAGATATTACATTAAGGAATTTAGTATAATGAATCCTTTTTTATAAGCAAGTGATCTGTCCACTTAGCATGAAATACCATCATCCCGTGTCCCATCCCAGAGGGTGCCACGCATGTGCTGGGCTAAGTAGAGATGACACGTAACAACACAGATTCCTCGTTCCATCCTAGAGAGAGTCCAGGATGCGACCTGGCAATGTGTTTCATTAACCTTCTTACTACTGTTTTACCCTTACTGAGCATCTCATTAAGCTCTTGAGCATCACTTTTCACACTTCCTACCTTTTGCCATCTCTCTTAGCCTACTTTCTTTTTTCCCCAGTCAACTCCTGCTCATCTTTTAAGCCTCGTTGACATGCCCCATTATGCACAAATTCTTCCCTAATTCTGCTGGGTAGAGCCAGTCTCTTCTTAGCCTGGGTCCCTAGAGATAAGTAGTAAAAATACTATGAATAATTTATTTTCTTACATTTACTGTGTTTTCCACTTGAAAGTGAGCTTTTCCAGGATGGAACAGGGCTGCCTCTAGGGCGTGCAGAGAAAATATTTTGTGTGTGCTTTCTGTCAATACAAACAACTTGAATTACAAAATCAGCATGTCAGCATCATTTTCGTGGCCCAGTTCTATAAAATTTCATGAAAGAAATATTATGCTGGCCATCAGAAGTCATCTACTTCTCAGGTCATCGGCCTGGAACACAAGGCTCCCTACGTATGATTCTAGAGTTCCCAGGGCATCTGGTAGACCCTGCTGAATAGCAGCAGGTGAGAGAGCAAAGTGGAATCTAAGGATGGTAGTAGGATGAGTGACACTGTCTTCTGTGGATACCCTTAATCCGGCTTTGTGTTATGACTACATCTCTGCCTAAAACTATTTCATAGCTATCTTTAAATATTGTCAGGCACAACACCTTGGAAAAACAAAGTTCCTGATGAAGGAATATATGCGTTTTTAGCTGTTTCAGTGGTAAAGAATATTTTCTATTAGTTTATATATTTCTTGGATTTTAGTTTGTGTAATGTTACATAGAATCTTCTCCCTCTCTGTCTTTAAAAGTGTTTCAGTGTAACCTAGAACTGAGAAGTTAAGGTCATCCTTTAGAAAACTAAGCCTGTGGCCCCACAAGTGACATAAAATATGGATTTAGACCCACTAAATAAGAAATGTTAAAACATTCCAATTAAGAATTCATGATGTAAAATAAGTTTAATAGTATGCATCTCCAGATTTGGTAGTACCTTGCATGATGAGAATAAAATGCACAATATTCCGTATCAATTAGAAAACCCCTCAAAACCAAACACAATTATGTTGGTAAAAACAGGATAATGAATACAAGATGTATTTCTGACCACTTCTGAGTATGGATGAAAATGATCTCTCAGGTTCATCTAAAAATGGCAGTATAGCACAATCATTCATTTTAAGGGCTACTAATTAATTAACCTAACATGCATAGATTAAAGGCACTAATAATAAACATAACAAGCATGTTTTTTTTCCCCAAGAAAACAAGTATAGGTTTGGAGAGTTCACAGTGTACTTCACTTTGGGGAGTAACTCTTCCCAGTGAACTTAGACTGGCCCAATAACTTCTAACCTGTGCTTCCTGACTCCTGGGCTATGTGCAGTGTTAGAGGCTAATTTATTGGGACTTAGCTGAGCTGTCATCCAAGTCTGGGTTAGGATGCCCTTTGATGTACCTCAGAAACACTCAAAGCTTCACTCCCTTTTAGTGCTTAATGCCCTGTGTTACAATTGCCTGCTTATCCTGTCTCCCACACTGGACTGGGATTTCTTTTAGACCAGGATTCTTTTTTTTTTTTTTTCTCTAGCACTTAACAGTACACTACAGATGCCCAGAAAATATTCACTGAACAGATAAAAGTCATTTGTTTTTAAACTCTACTACTGGTTGCGTAGATTTTTCTCTGCAACATCCCAGACAATTGGTTGGCCAACCTCTGCTTGTTTAATTCCAGTGACAGGAAATCGTAGCTTCTGAAGTTACCCACCCCACTCCTTTTTTTGGACCACTCTAATTGTAATAGTGTTTTCTTGTCATCGCTAATGATGAGTAAGTTTTTCTTCTTCATTGATCTGAAGTCTATTACTTTATGAATTACAAGCTCTCGTCTTTTTATACTTCTGGGAGATAGGAAGGAAAAATGAATTCTTGAGATGAAAGATAACTTCATAAATCTGAAAGAAGAGTAAAAAACATTGACTTGATTCTTCTTAGTTTGCAGATGAGATTCAGTGAGACTGGGGTAACAGGACCGTAATTCAGAACGTACATACATACCCCAGGCTGCCTGGGGCTTCTCCTTCATCTTGAATTCACATGACTGAGGTCAACTGTTCACCCTCTGAGTCTCTGCAGTATGTTTTCTGTGTTCTGCCCTAAAAGGAGTGCTCTAGTTAAATGTTTGAGGAAATATCTGCTCAAATTTAAACTGGCTTCTTGACTTTAGTACTTCTCAGAAACTTTATGTTAATGTGCCCTGTGACTCTTCAAGGAGTGGTTACAGCATTTTTGAGTAATAGAAATTGACAGGCATTAACATTCAAATAACACCCTTTGGAAATTATGCCTCTGTTCTAAACATACTCCGTTTTCTCATGTGTCCTTCTGATGAAGTGATTTGCAGACAGTCCATAACTAATCTTGGCATGTTCAGGACTACATAGGGAACCTTGTATGTAGACACAATAGACATTAGCGAGGCCTCAATAAAATTGCTTGAAAGTCCTCTCCAACCACAAATTCCACATTAGAGAGCCATCCGGGGTTCTATCGTTTATTTATTCATTTGGTCAAATAAAGATTTTTTTTTTGATTACTTGAAGCCAGAGAGACAGACCTCCTTTTTTTTCCTTTTTCAAATTTATTGAGTTCTAATTGAAGTACTCTAGATGATACATATGCAAAGCATGCTGTTTGATTGGTTTTGACATGTGTATACACCTGTGAAATCATGATCAAAATCAAGATAACAAATACGTCCTTCATTCTCAAAAGTTTCTTTGCGCCCCTTTGTAATGCATCCTGCCTCTGCCCCTCCTAGCTACGAATCTGCTTTCTATCACTGAAGAATGCTTGGAATTTTCTAGAAGGTTGAATAAAAAGAATCCTAGAGCTTGTATTCTCTTGGGGTTTTTTTTTTTTTTTTTTTGGAGTGGTCTGGCTTTTTTCACTCAGTGTAATAATTTTGTGATTCATCTGTGCTGTCACATATCTGTGCAGTATCTATCAACAGTTCATTTTTTAAAAAAAACTACTGATTAATTTTCCGGGTACAGATAATACCATGACTGTTTATCCACTCATCTGTTGATAGAGATTTGAATTGTTTACAGGCTTTGAGTATTACAAATGAAGTGGCTCTGAACTTTGTTGAACAAGTCTTTGTGTGTGGTTATATATTTGTAGTTTTTTGGGGGTAGATACTTGTGCGTGGAAAGGCTTGGTCATTCTGTAGGCTTTGGTCATGCTGTTCTTTCTAAAGAGTGGTTTTCTGGGCTATTCGTCCTTTAGTGTGAGCTCATGTGGTTACCATGCTCTTCTGTTGCCCCTAGGAAGTGAGGACTCACCTGGGGCAATGGGGAAGGCGATGGAAAAGGGAGTCCCCTATGAAAGACGTGTAGAGAAGCGATGATGTGGACAGGGCACATCAGGGAAAGGCAGATTGTGTTAGGCTTCCAATCTGTGTATCAGGAAGAGTGGAGAGGAGAATACTCAGTGTTAAGTGTCCGAAGACCAACTCCCTCATTTCTCATGCGGCCCTTTGCAAGTGGAAGCTTGTTTCTACTGCACTGAGCTTTCTAATGCTATTTTCCGACGATGCTAAACAGTCTGTAATCCTAGTGATGCATTTATTGCTTTTATATCCTGCCCAGCTTGTCTGCTTCAGCTAATGGCTTACAGTCCATGACAGCCCTCCTGTCTCATAGGTGGTTCCTTGGCAGGAAGAGGATTCGGGGGGTGTCTGCACTTTTGGAGACAGAATTGTTTCAGTAGTTTTTCTACATAGATTTAGGAGGAATCTCTCAGCAAGGGCATTGAGAACTTACAGTTGCTTATGTGGTTGTAAGAGTAAGTAAAGGTAACTTACAGACGGCATTTTGTTTAGTTGTAATAAGATAATAAAAAATGAGACTTGTAATTTTCACTCTTTCTGATGGAGCACATCACTTGTTCATTCTGGACATGCTCTATGAGCCAATGCTGGATTTGTAGCAATCTGTCATGTCAGTATGAATTTTGAAAATCGACATGTTTGTATATTTTCTTTTTTAAAAAATGAGTGTTATGTTGTATCAGAAGCCCTGATTTCAATGTGTTTTCCACACTAAGGAAACAGATTTGCCAGCCTACTTAAAACATCAGCGCTGTAACTTTTTTTTTCTTGAAATTGACCATTTCTTGTTCTACATTTGAAGTTGTGGTTTTGAGAAAGCTTTAGGTTCTATTTATTTTTATCTCTAAAATTATTCTAGACAGTGAAGCTCGAAAGAAATGCTTTGAAATTGAAACTGAAGGAGCCACTAGCTCCAAAGGGGTTGGGAGTTGGGAGGCGGAGAGTAAGGAGGTTTTAGTAGAGAAACCAGAACAACAAGGATGTCAAGTGTCAGCCCTATCCCATTGTATTAATTATTGACATTTGGTAACATATGTCCCTGTAGAAGTTTGCATATAGTCACCATTCTGAGTGGAATATTTGAAAATAACAAAAATGGACTCTTGGGTTAAAGGTGGAATAGACTCAGCTGTGTCTTAAGTACCTTGAAACTAGTGCTAATTAAAGAGTTTTTCTTGAGAGGGCGCATACAAGGAGATCCACGATTTGAATCGGGCTTCCCACAGAGCAACATAGTGCTTTGAATTTTAAGGTAATAATTTTTTGTTCTTCTTCCCCCCAGTGTGACCTAAGTTAACATGTACTTATGTACATTTTTATAGTTCCTGGTCTGACAGGCGTCTGCATGGTGTTGGTGCTATTTCTGATGATGACAGCTTCAACATATGCGATACGGTGAGTTTCCGACATTATTTCGCTATTTCTTGGTCAGATTATTTAAATTTCCTTCAGGTTATCTTCATTTTCACATGTAGAAAAAGTCCTGAGTAACCAGAGCGCTTAGCCAAGGCAATATTCTCATTAATGGACTGTCCTGTGTAACTAAGAGGGAAGTAGAGGCATTTCTGTATATTTCCTGTTTTTGAAACATCTTTTAGTCACATGTTCTGGGTTGTAATGAATTGGGTACGGAGATGTTCTGACGACTGGGGAAATCTGAGTTCTTCAGGGTCCTCCTTCTGAAGGATCCTGTGTCTCCGTGAGACACGAGATTGAATTCAACATGGATGCACAGGAATATATCACTTAAAATATCTTATAACACATTTCCTGATATGAGTTTGTTTTGCTGTGATTTAATGTAGTATATTCTAAACAAAGCTTTGGAAACCTGGTTAGCTGACATCCACTAAAGTAACCTTCCCATTCATTCTTCGAGCTAAGAGATTTTGAGCAATTGCATATATATAATTTCACGAGCACATTCACGTGTTCTTTCTGATGGCCCCATTCTAGTTTTCTTAATATTTTAGAGTGTGTTAGATTTCTGGTCAAACATTTTGGTTAAGAAAGCAAAAAGTATATAATGTGTTTAATCTTCAAAAGTCTTCAATCGTCTAATTGCTGAGATGTGAAATTTAATGAAAACACACACACACATGCTTGGAAAATATTGCCCAACAACACATTCAAATGAATCTATCCTGGGACTCCTGAACACATCTGTGCACACATAAACCCACTAAAACCTCCCACATAAATCCACCACTCAGACGTTAACATCGTAATTTTCCAGTGTTTATGTTTACAAACTTACTCCTTTTTTCTCTAAGTCACTCATTTTTCATCTCCTACCTCCACCAAAATCATTCTTTCTCTCCCTTTCACACTCTTGATCTTTCTCTTCACAAATCTCTATTTTACCAAAATAGGATAATATTATACATACTGTTTTAAATCTGCTTTTTACTTAAATCTGTTAGGAACATTTTTCATGTTCGTAAATGTTTCTCTATCATTCTCTTTACTTACAGCACAGCATGTCACCATGTAGTTACACATTCCTTTTCCAGTCCCCTATTATTGGATTATTAGGTTGTTTCCATTTTTTCAGTATCTCAGTTCTGAAACGAACATCCTAATCCGTCTGTCTTTGAATACTTTTTCAATTATATCCTAAGGCAAAATACCTAGATGTGGAATGACTGGGTCAAGTGATAAGAATACTTTTGAGGCTTTTCGTAAGAATTAATAATCATCTTACAGAGAGGTAAATTTCTAACATCAATCATGAAGGTGCGCATTTGATGGGAAGAAGATTTTATTTTGGTTAGGTAAAGCATTCATAAAAAATACTTACTTTTTCAGCTTTAGGAGTTCTTAAAGGAAAAGTAGAGCATCTGACATTTATTTACAAGACTGAAGATATATGCATGTTCTGCATCTAGAAAAATTATTAGTTGAGAGAGAATTCTGAAAAATAGAATAGAATCTGTTCTCAACTGGACCATTACATTAGTGCTCATAAACAATTCAGTGAACTTCTCTCATCTTCAGGGTTTGTGTGTGTGTGTGTATGTGTGTGTGTGTTTAAAGGAGATTATAAAGCCAACTCTGCTTTTTCCTCTAAGCTTTATTGTGAGAATCATGGCATTCTTAAATGGATCATGGAGATAACCTTCTTCTACCTTTTTCCTTACCAGTGAGGAATAAAGTATTATAATGAAAAATTAAGGGAATAAATATGACTAGTGTTTGATCTGCTATTTGAATGTAGTCTAGTAATTCAATGATGGTTCAACATGGGTCAATCTGTAAAAGTAAGTAATACATTTTAATAACAGATGACAGGAATACAAACATAGTTTCATCTCAATAAATTTTAAAATGACAGTTATTAAATCTGAATTCTAATTCTGGATTAGAATAATCAGAAGAAACAAAGAATTAATATCCTGAATAGAATGAAAAAGGTAATAAAGCCAGAACTAAGATCATACTAGTGAAACATGAGATATATTTCTAAGAAAATTATGAATATGAAAAAGCTAAAGTGATATTTTTAATTTCACCATAATTTATATATGGTAAGAAATGAAACATTTAAAATTATTAGAAAGAATAAAACAACAAATTATCATTATTTCCAGACAGACAGATATAATTGTGTAGCCAGAAAATCCAAGAGAATTGTGGAAAAAATTAGTGTTATACCAAATAAAAGAGTTGCAATAGATAAATGAGTACAAAACAAAGAATAAAAAATTGCTCATATGTAAGAGCTATTATTGGTTCGAAAATTTAATAAAATACAAAAGCTACCACTCACAATTGCAACAAAGACATAAAATATCTAGCCATAAACTTAAAAAACTAGGTGGAAGCAATATAGAAAAAAACTACAGAACTTCACTGAGAGAAATAAGTGGTTTTGAATAAAGATTGTATACTGCAAAGATGGAATTGTTCCCCAGTGATTTTATAGGTTTGTTGCAATTCCAATCAAAATCCAAGACAGGTTATTTTGTTTGCTTTTTGAAGTTAGCAGAGCAATTCTGAAGTTCACCAGAAAATCATCTAAGTACATGTTCCAAAGAGGAATAGCAGAGGGGATGTGGCTTATTAAACATTAAAATGATTCTGCTTCAATAACTTAAAACAGAATAGGGGATTACTATGTTGTACACCTGACACTAATATAACTTTGTAAATCAACTGTACTTCAAGGAAAAAAGAACAGAATAGGACTGACTTACATAAATGACCAAGACATTAAACCAAATAACAGTTGTAAGGGACCTGGTTCTATATAAGAACTTGTAAAATAATGAAGGTGCCTTTACACCCTTATGAGGAAAGTAAAACTTAAGTGAGTGAAGTTCTAGATAAATTACAGGGTTAACTATAAAAAAGAAATATCATTTTTAAAGATTTAGAAGAAACTTTAAGTGGGTATTTATCAGCTCTTACAATGGACAAGGGAAAATATAAGAAATATTTGACTATCTAAAAATATGGAAACTAAAACTTCTGCATGTCAATACACATTATAAAAATTGACACCTAAACATGTTACTGGGAAAATTATTAAACTTATATGGAAGTAGTACATTATTCAAATTTGAATAATTAACACATGACAATTGAGAAATATGCTGTAGAAAGGGGTAATTATTATAAGCATTTAAGTCACGGAAGAATGAAAAGTGAGTAACACACAAAGGAAATAATACTCAATTGCACTTACACAAAATCCTGAAGAGTTATAAAGTGGAGTCTGGGTTTGGCGAAACAGACACCCCTACACCATGGTCAGGTTCGTAACTGATAGATGTTTCAGACAGCGATGGGCAATGTGTATCAAAATCTGACGGAATATGTGCCCTTTGATGTAGTAGTTCCACTTCTAGGCATTTAGGTTCAAAAAGAGTCAGATACGTGCAAAAAGCACGTGTTACAAGGGTGTTCATGACCTTGCTTATGATAGCAGAAACTATGAATGAGGTAAATGTGAATCAGTGGGCTGTTGCCTACGTCAGGGGTTCTGAAAGATTCTGGAGGTTGTATCAGAATCATCTAAGCTTTTATAAATATCTGCCCTCCAACTCCAAGATTCTCATATATGAATATCCACCCAGACATAGAAATAAAATCACTATTGGTCTTTTCGCTGCTCTCAAACATCTTATAGGTTGTGTTTACTAAGCTCCTTCCTTTTCAGACTCTTTGTCCTCCCCCAGGACAACAATACAAGGTGTTATTTAAAGTTATACACTGCCCAGAAAAATAATATAACATGTTAATGAGCATTTATTTAATTTCTCTCCACTTGGGTTTCCTTTGAACTACTCTCAAAATCTGTATTGGGATAGAAAGCTTAGTTGTTTTAGAAATCATTTGAAAATTGAAAATATTGATATAAAGGACAGTGGACCATTTCCTGTTCCTTAGCCTTATATCATAAGAACTCAAAAAAATTTTTTTTAGTTTGTTTTTTTAGTGGAGGTACTGGGTACCTTGTGCATGCTAAGCAGGCACTCTACCACTCTGCTCTACCCTCCCCTTCTCAATAATAATAACTTTAAAAAATAAACACTTGGTTTTAATTTTTTTCATGTATCTTTGTTTGAAATACAAAGAGTCTTCAAAATGACAAAGTGTTACTTATAATTTTGTCAGTTCTCTCTGCAGTCATGTTCATACTTTCGTATTAATAGATAAATCTCAGATGAACTCAGATTTTAACTTTCAGTTGTAACATGTATTTGAAAGGATGCATGATCTTTTTAGTGAGATAGAGTATACAGTGGAACTGAAATCGGGTCCTTTGTTTTTCCAGAGTTTCTAACTATGACATCTTCTGGTACACTCATAATCTCTTCTTTGTCTTCTACATGCTGCTGATGTTACATGTTTCAGGGTAAGTTTTAAAAAAATATTTTTAAAACCATGTGTGCCTAAAAATGGGGCAATAAAAGATAAATCCATAGAAATTTTTATAGGAAGTGGTAAAACTGGTTACTTGGAATTGAGGGTTTAGTGTCAAAATAGAAGAAATAGTTCTGTTTTCCATATCGCATGTGTTAAAAGTATAAAAGTATATTAAAACTTAAAGATAAAGTTACTTCTGCCATGATGTAGTTTTTAAAGCCCCCTAGAATTCTATCCTGGTAAATTCTTAAAAGAAAATTAGTAGAAACTGAAGAACTTCAAGAAGATACTTAGTATTTGAATTTTCAGGAATTCCTTATGTCTTGCTGCTGCAGATTTTGTAACAATGGAGTTACTAGTTTTTAGTTTCATAAAGGCCTAGGGGCAATAAATATTTGCAGCGAAAGCCAAAGATTTACAAGGACCAAAGACCAGGATCTGTCAAAAACACCAAAAAATCACAAAGGGGAAAAAAGATAGTATTCCAAGGTGTTACGAAGAATATATCCCAAGTACTCTGAAAAGCATGTGGACCCAAGCAGTGTACTCAGATGTATGGTGCTTAAAATAATTCATTGGGTTAGAGGAAGGGAATAATATATTTTTGTATAAGCATATGTCTGCATGGTCCCTGGGGAGGCTTGTGGTTTTGTCTTGACACTCACACTAACATGACACCATAGGCCATTGGCATCAGGTTCACGGTTTAGTGGAGGGATACAGGACAGCAGATGCAGATGTCACCAGGATGATGGCGGCTGCTTCTTCAGTGGGTGTCTCTCTGGTTGTTCAGGAACCATTTTCCACCTTCTCTCCCTTACCTCCCGTGCAGTAACTCAGTTTTAAGATGAGGAGACCATATGGATAGACAAGGAGTACCTTGCCTTGGGTAAGGCTCATGCTTCACAGGAACCAGCATTTTGGTAACAGTCCAAATCTCCTCCAGGGATGCCCTCAGCCCCTAGAACACACGGCATCAGGACGCTGAGGTCACTCGTCATCCTCCTGGTCCAGATGCATTCCACCAATAATAAATAGTGCTGGCTGGTGACACAGCGGGCACTTTCCATTTATTCTAACCCAAAATGTTTCCAAGGAAACAGCACTGGGGGAAAGATTCAGACCTGCGGTGAATTTCTTCTTCAGTATGTTTTATACGGTACTTTGTCAGTACAGTAAGTCATGTACATAAATTATATATTGATTTTAAGGTGCATGTTCAAGATGTTTTCCCCCCAATTTTGGAGGCCACTGGTTTATAGAACAGTATTATAACCATCTCTATCTGATGCGTTCCAGCTCAATTTGTTCTGTACCGTGGTTCTAGAATGTGTAATTGTAGAGCATTGGAAACATGGCCACATATTATAATCCCTGCTGCCAGCTGGCCATTCCCGCCCCACAGGGAAGAGGGTCAATGGAAGTTCTGGATTCTGCTCTTTTCCCTTTGTAGGGAAAACATATTCTTGTGGAGCATCAGGACACTGACAAAACCCTTAGCAGAGAAAATCTGCTTTATACTCTGTTCTTTAAATGGCTTGTTTGCCTGTCCAGGGCTCTTATCGTAAAATGAACTATGACAGATGTGCTGCTGATGATAATAGTAATTTAAAACAGTTACATGATGTGTGCTATATACCAAGCATAAATTCAGAATGATTTAGAAGCTTTATGTTATTCAAGGATTACAGTTTTATAAGGATAAATAATGTTGTTAAACCCCTTTTACAGGTGGGAAAACAAGCATAGAGAGAAGAAAGTACATAACTTGCTAAAGCTGACTTAACTGTGGGATCCTGGATTCAAATCCTGGGATTCTGAATCAAAAATTCACTTTTTTTTTCACTGCTAGACTCTATTTTTTTTTCTTTTAGAAAGTTCTATATTTCTAAGAATTTGGTCTTGAGATTTTTTTAAACATTTTTATTGATTTATAATCATTCTACAATGTTGTGTCAAATTCCAGTGTAAAGCACAATTTTTCAGTTATACATGAACATATGAGATTTTTTAAAAAGGTTAATATCTTGATTTATCTGGGGTTATTCTCTCTTCCTCTCTCTCTCTAGCTGTAACAAGAGGGGAAAATGCAGTGATCTGTTAGCATTATTAGTTATGCATTCTTTTGCCTTTATGATGTATGAAATTATAACTCTGAAAAAATCTGTTTCTTTGTAATTCAAAAGAGAGTTTTTTTTAAAGGTTCAGGAGTTCAAACAGACTTTTGAAGTTTAGGGAGTATTGAGTTCTTTCTCCATTTTTAGGGAAGTAAAGTATGGTATATTTAAATTTTGATTTTACTCTTGTAGAACAGGTGTCATAAACAGAAAGTAACTTTAATTTACGTAAAGAAATAACCAAAGGCATCTACAGAATGAGTTATCTATTATCAGTTATGCCAAGTGAATTAATAGTTCTCTACATGTTATTGATAAAAATGAAGAAAAGTTATTCTAATACTGAAATGAGTGTTGTACAACAAATACACAATACTGTAAGCATTCTATTAGTGTGCATTTTTCTATGAATTTTAATGTTTCATTAAGGTGTAGTTGACAAATGAAATTGTATATATTTAAAGTGTTCACTGTGATGCTATAAATATGTGTTGTGATATGATTACCACAGTCAGGTGAATTAACACTAAACAGTCGGGTGAATTAACACATCCATTACTTCACATAGTTATCTTTTGTTTTCCGGTGTGAGTGTTTAAAATCTACTCCCTCAGCAAATTTCAAATGTACAATACAGTACAAATAAACAGTACACAAGGATTATTAACTGTAGTCACCATGCTATATATTAGATTCTCAGACCTTATTCATCTTATAACTAAAAGTTTGTAACCCTAAGAAGTTAAATTTTGAGGAAAGCTACATAGATTATGCTTCTGGTGTGGGAAAAAATACTATTGACAAATCTTACAGCTTTCTGAGAATGGATCATTTCTCACAATGTTCTTTTTATTGCTGAAGGATCTATCTGTAAATGAATGTATTGGAGTTATCATTTGTGCCAATGTTGAGGACTTAAGCCTTATCTTTACTTATGAAACCCCTTGATAATTTCATTCTCTACCTTTTGGTTATGTGAGTAAAGTGCAACTATTCAAAACAAGTTTCTTGCATTTATATCGAGATTTTGTTCAACTATATGCTTTGGGTTTGAACAGAAAATCTCTATTTGCTGGGCATTTGCTTCTTTCTCCATCAATGTGCTAAGCACGACACTAAGGTACAGAAACACAAGGTAATGTGTGATCTTTAGCGTTCCAGCATGGGTAATTAGTTTGTAACTTAAAACATCAGTTAAAGGAGCCAGAGGGAATTTTATGCTGCCTATTTTCCAAGTGTTTCCAATAAAATAGATGTATTTTATTTTCAAGAATTCTAGTAGTTTAGAGAATTGAATCAATGTGGACTAGAAATTTTAGATAATTTTTGACTTCAGTGATGAATCAATTAGAAATTAGACTGGTTTCCTTAGGTAAGCAGACTTTTGTAGTAAGGAGGAGCAGTTGCTTTATATGATTTTCTAAGGTCAATTTTATTTTCATAGACTATCTAATTTTGAAAGAAACTCAACTGATAATCTTGACCAAAACTCCTTGGGTCACCCTACAGTATGTCTAAGTAAAGAACTAATTCTGAAAAGCCCATTCTGTCCTCAGGAAGCTCTGGTTTTCATAAAATTATTTCTCTTTTCAAACAGAATCTGTTTTACTTTCATTTCTATCCAGTGATTTAAAAGTCTGTGACTCTGGAGGCCATGGATATTGAGTTCCTCTTCTCAAAATTCTGTTCATCTCTTCCCTGCACGGTGATATTTCAAGTCTCATCATGATTCTGAATTTTCTCCCTTGAATAAATTAATAGTTCATATTCATTGAGTTTTTATCTTACTAATGGTTAATCTCACTAAATCCTCCCAACAACTCTGGTAAAATATGCGGTTTAATATTATTATTATTATTCTCATTGTCCAGGAGAGAGGATGGGGCAGTGAGAGGTGAAGTAAGTAACCTGCTGAAAGTCATGGCTAGTAAATAGAAGAGCTTAAGTTCAAGCCCAGGTGTCGGGTTCCAGAGCCCACATTCCTAACCACTGAATGTAGCTGGCTGCTGGTTTGGAGTGGCTTCCCTGTATCCCTTTTAAAGCCAGAAACCAAAACAAATGCAATTCTCTTGAGGGTATGTGAGCTATATTGGCAAAGTGGAAGTCTTACTTTCTTTGCTCAAAATATTACACTTAATATTATTTAGGATCCAGCTGTCTTGTTCCGTGATTATGCACGCCTTTAGCTTAACCTAGTTTTCATTCCTATTAGCTATGTTTTAGATTTTTTCATTAGTATTTATAAACAATTCTATTGCATAACACCTTAAAGAAACCACACTTCGTATACACTAAAGTCAGATTTTTTTTTTGGTGTTCATTTGGATCTTTAAAATACATTAACTTTCCTTCCTTGGAGGTCAACATAGCATGGCAGTTAAGAGCTACATCACTTAATAGCTATGTGACCTTGACAAATAATTTGTCTTTTTGTTTGTCTATTAAATGGGATTAATAATAAAATGCATGTATTATAGGGTTGTCAGATTTAAATAGCTGCATGCGGCAATGTAGTCAGAATATAGATATACTTAATAAATGTTAGCAAGAAAAAATTTTGCTTATACTAATACTAATAGCCATGTAAGAAAGAAACTCCACATGTAATTGTTCTTGAAGAATCCTTTTTTTTTTTTTGATGAAGACAGCACTTTTGAAGAGCCCAGATTTTTCTATCAGCAAAATAATTTGATGAACTTACAATGAAAACTGCTTATCAGGTCAACAATTTTTATGTCAGGTCTCTAAAATTCAATTGATTTTAACAATAAAGGTTTATCTTGGGACTTGCAAGACAAGTCTTCTGAGGATATTTTTTTTTCTGATTTTTAATATACCTTTCTAGGAGGTTGCTATTTGTATGCTGTATTAAAGATATTTCAATTCAGAAGACATTCAGAAAAAAAATTTTAAAGCCGAAACTGTTTCCTTTTCCCAGACATGAATGTAACTGGACATTTCTTTCCTCATTTTCATTTGAAAAACTCATCAGGAGGAGATATATACCACCATTTTCACTTACTGATAAAAGGGATATTGGAGGGAAAAGCAATTATGAACGTCACAGAACCTCTGCCAAGAGCCTAACCCTACTGCTTTGAAAAGCATGTGGAGGGAATGCGTTTTAAATGAGATTTGGCACCTAGCCTCTCAATCTGAAGATAGTCAACACTCCCGCTGGCTCTAGCTCGGAGTGTTGCGTGGTTAGTAATTGTATTTTGTGTTTTATTTATGTAAGAGAGGAAATATAATGTGAGAATTCTGGAAAAGGGAGAGGGAAGGTCCTCCTCAAATGTGTGGACGGCAGTGGCAGCCAAATAATAGTAAATGACTGAGCCAGCTCTGCTGAACTTCTCAGACTGTATTTTATTACAGTGATCCCTGGATTTCTCTTTTAAACAGAGCTCTCTGCCTTTAGGGCCTGCTTGCTGGCAAGAGTTTTCTGCTTGAATTATTTTTTTAAAGAGAATTTAAAAGGAATGATTTCCTATTGCATGTTTCTAAAAACATTTGTTCATTAAACCCCGGGGAACACAGTGGACAGCCTTTGTCAACAATGACAAAGAACCAAAGGCATTGTCGGCTTCATAGGATTTGAAACTCAAGAAGTTAACCCTGGTTAGACAAATACTTATGAGCTTAGGCTTGTTGTCCTGGTTTATCTTCCTCCTACTATGACCTTAGGAGGAGGAAATGAAGAATGTGCTATTGGTGGGTGGAGGTATTTATGCAGTACAGTTAAGTGTTAGGGTAGCTGATCCCCAAGAATCTTCTCCTCTAGAAGCCTCTTACCCCGAGGGCTCCTTTTGCCTGATGTGGAAGGAGGAGAGCGTGTGGGATTTTCCTTCTGGGGAGAGGCATCTGCTCTTACTAGCATGTCAAACGGGAACTTGATGAAGCCAAGGGAAAGGAGATCCTGGAAGCTCTATGTTGAGCCAAAGCTATTCTAGCACTGAGGAGGACAGATTCATTTCCCTACACTTCCTTTAGTTCACTTTCCTTGTCTCTTTTTCTTTCCAAGTCTATTTATTTATTTATTTATTTGTTTGTTTGTTTATTTGAAGTCTAGTCAGTTTACAATGCTGTGTCTATTTCTGGTGTACAGCATAATATTTCAGTCATACATATACATACATATATTCATGTTCATATTCTTTTTCATTATAGGTTGCTACAAGATATTGAATATAGTTCCCTGTGCTATACAGAAGAAACTTGTTATTTATCTATTGTATATATAGTAGGTGGTATCTGCAAATCTCGAACTCCCAATTTATCCCTACCCATCCGCTTCCCCACCCAGCCCAGTAACCATGTTTGTTTTCTATGTCTGTGAGTCTGTTTCTGTTTTGTAAGTAAGTTCACTTGTGTCTGTATTTATTTATTTATTTATTTATTTATTTATTTATTTATTTATGTTAGATTCTGAGTTTTTTTAAGAGAATACCACACTGTGACGTAACTACTGTTATTATCCTCATTTTACAGATCAGAAAATAAGGCACAGAAGGTTGAGTTAAATGACTATTCAAAGCCACCCAGCGAGTACCTGATAGGGCTGGGGGCTGGACCCGTAGTCCGACCCCAGAATCTACGCATTTTATTCCAAACCTTTACTTAAATTATCGAATTATTTGTTCATGGTTTGGAGGATACTCAGGCTTGTGAATAAAATACATTCAGGTGATATGAAGATCTAGGCTATCTTCCCAAATTATCCATATAAGTTTGTGTGTGTGTGTGTGGACATGCTTGCATGTTTTGAGTAAGAAATTCAGTTTTGTTACAAATTACATAGATTCCAAGGTTCTGAAGGTGAAATTTAGTCTTCTCAGAAGACAGAGCAGGATGAAAATACTTTCTTTTTTGTGCTACTTTATACATGTTTCTTAAAATGTACAACATTGTTATAGCACATAAGTAGAATAACAATAATATAGTTGTATTTATGTGGTACTTTAGTCTCCAAAATTCTTCCACATAAGTTGAAAATAACAATGAAAAATCTAGGTTCTAGACTAGAGCCAATAAAAATACAGTGGAAGAGATTCTTTAATCAGCATTCTTATTGCCGCAGTACGTCTTTGTAGCTGCTCATTCAGTGAATGGGTTGCGCAAATCTTTTAGTCAGTTACCAAGCTCAGAGTGGTTCCTGCCACTGCTAACAACACAGATTAAACAGAAGAATGGGAATTGCATAGGGGGAGAAAAAAACAACCTACAAATGTTCAGGGGGGAGAGAAATTCACATGAACACCGTATATCCATAAGTACAGAAAATTATATACACTATATAAAACCTTAGGTAAAAGGGAGAAAGTCAGGTTATAGCTGAAGGTTGTAGTTGGACTAATAAAAAATTCTAGTGTTCTCTGCGGCCTTGTTCCAATATGAAAGAGAAAAGAAAATATAGCAGGGTGATGTATCTTAGGTAAACGTTAGTGTTTTTGAGGTTAGGAATGTTTCTTACTCATCTTTACCAGTGGAATCCCTTTCGGAAGTCACCACTCACTCTTTGCTGGATTAACTGGAATTACATTAATTGGCTTTTAGCTAGGAATGTGTTGTCCTTCTAGGCCCTTCCAATTTTCCTCAATTATCAAAGTATTGCAGACAGCAATAAAAAGATAATCTGTGTGTTTGTTTCAGTGTAACTTGGATTCCCATTTTGGGCCTGTCACATATATTTAGTGTTATCTGGATAATAAGTTATTATGGCAACTGGTACATCCATTCCTGTGCCAGAGGAATTAGCTTGTAAGTCTTGACTAGTTTGGTTATATTGTAGACTGGCACGTTTTTGTTGGAGATTTTTGTATACTTCTGTGGCTAAAATTTCTTTGGATCATGGAAGGAAAATTTTCATCTCTTTTCACTTGTTTTGTTTCACTTACTGATTCTTGAATTTTTCACCTAAAATAGATAGGGTGAATAAAATTCCTGTGAAATTAAGTCTTTGTTATGTGGAATCCAAAATTCCCTCACATAATATTTACATATTTTCCATGTGTTAATAAATATAATGTTTTCTACAATCATGCTCTTTTAAGGCAAGTATGTTTTTTTTCTGTTTCTAGTTTCCCATTCATAGGATTAATTTTCATTTTTATGTAAAAAGTGATTTTTCTGTATAACAATTATGGACTAAAGTCTTATGATTTGTTTACTTTTGCTGATGTTTTATGCTAAAGTCCAGGTGTGAGGGTGGAAATTGAGATCATTTGGTGTTTTCTCCCATAAGGATGTTGTATGTACAGAGAGGTACGATATATACAGCACATTTTCATGTACATGAGGTAATCTATGCTATAAGCTACACCTCCTAGTGAATTTTTCATCTTTTAAACTGTGAGTTTACTTTTTCTCCCACCTTGAGGATAGAAGTAGTGAGCTTCAGACCAAATACTTGTTCACATAATTTTAACCTCAACTTTTCTCCTGGGACCTTATTTATAATAACAAGTGGTTCTGGCTAGAGGTACAGGGTGAGAAAGTTGGAGACGAAGGAGAAGGAACAAGGGCGACGTTTACTTTAAGAAATATTTTCAGTACATCAGTGTTTTTCTGAAATATGAAATCACCTTTACCCCCCACTGCCCTTTTAGTAAAGCCTGATTGCAGAGGAGGTAGTAACAAATACTGGATGCTTACATATTTTTTCCTTCCCCAGAGATCAAAGCCCTTTCCTCTATATTCCGGTAATGGACATTATCACTCTCTTTCAGTTGCGGAAACTTCTTTAAATGGTCTGTTTTACTCACACACTTAAGGAAGGTTCAGCTCTTGATCCTATGTCACTAGACTCCAAGGTTTAGTTTTGCCAGCTGCACCATGTCTGTGGCTGGCTACTTCATTGCAGGGCTCACTGCAAGATGAAAATGTCGGGCCCCTTGATGAAAAATTATTAAGCATTTCAAGATGGTGATGACAGAGTGTTGAACCAATTACAAGGCTGTGCTAAGAGCAGGGTCCCGTGAGACTGCACGGACCATGCATTGATGATGTTGGCCCTATCTGTGCTGCCTGGTCTCCTTGGGCAGCACCACCGGCAAGAGCTAGACACAGTAGTGCCCTGGTCAAGCTGCAGGATGCAAGTACACTCAGGTTATCAGTAGCAAGAGCCCAGGAAAGAATCAGAGGCAAGAATCTGCCTAGCCCAAAGTGAGGGTGAGAGTAAAACTTTGGATGAGCATCCAGATGCTGCGGGTTTCCTGAGGTGCGCTGGATCCTTAGCTTAGGAAAGCTCTCTGTCTCTAGATGCTGCTAGCATGGAGACTTGACTCTCTTGATACGTAGCTGCTTAGATTAGAACTGGCTCAGGGTCAGCGCGGAGCTGAGATCTCAGGTTGGACTTAGCCATACTTAAGGGTCAAGAGAGAGGCTGTAAGTTGCAGACTGATTTAATGCTAGTCCATGCAAAGGTGAATGCACACGCATGGTTAATTTTGCTAAATGTCATTTGCTAAAGCCTAGACATCTTTATTGAAGTTAGAATGAATTCAAGCTACTGTGTTTGTTAAAACCAACTAACTCAATCATGTGTTTCAGCAACAATCACAAGAAAACGTCTGCGTACTTCCAGGCATTCACAAATCCATTTGATGAATATTGAAAACTTGCTACAGATTACAGGCCCTGTTCTAGACAGCAGAAAAACAGTAGAGGCACAAGACAAATCCTTGACCTTAACTAGTGTACATTCTAGAGGATTCCACAGAATCCAGTGAATTCCAGTGGGTTTTGCAATATTGAATTTGAATGAATTTTCTTAAGCTCTTGTTTCTTACTTGAAGCAAAGTAAAAAGGGCTGTCAGAAACAAGTTGTTATATTTTTTCTGCAAAGAAAAGAAACGTTTTGTATGTTACAGACTATTAGGTAAAAAGTAGGTTCCTCATGGGACAAGGATTATTTTTTTCCACTTTAAGAATGGATTAAAGTCACAAACATAAAGGTCTCAGAAGTGACACTGAATTTGTTAGAAATATGTAACGTGCAATTAAAGTAGAGATGGTTTTGTGATTCTCCTTATGGCAGGCCTGGTGTTTTTGTGATGGTTAACTTTTGCCATAAAATGTTTTTTTAATTTCTATGTCTTAACCTGATATGGATTATTCTGTGTACTGTATTGTTTTCTATGACTTTGTCATAGCCAGGCATTAAAAAAATAATATCATAAATATCATGCCTCTTGAGAAAAAAAAAGAAAAAAAGAAAGAAATCTATTTTTGAAATACTGTTGAGTGTGAGAGCACATCTTAAAATCCTGCTGAGTGCATTGTGCATTGCATTAAAATCCCAACCATGCATTGTGATACACCATAAAATGCTTGACTTCTCATGATTGAGGAACACTAGACATTCCAGAGATACTTCAAAATCTCTTTTGGAACATAATACATCATAACTAAAAAAAAACTAGTAGTAAGTGTTCCTATTCCCACACAGTCTGTGTGCCTCCTCCCCCCCCACACACACACCATCACTGTCTTAACCTGGCAAGACTCTCTACTTTCCATTCACTAACATCTTTTTCCCTTTTTTTCCTGCTTTCAAATTACTTTTCATTTAATTGCAAAAGATACAACAGTAAATACAAGAATATTCCCTTTGTTTTACCTTTAGGATGCACTTGCTATATTCAGACCAATATTATAGTTATTATTTGCTTTTAAAATCAGTTCACTAGAAATGCATTGACAATTTACTACGTGCAAGAAACCTCCTGGGGGAGCTGGTGAGACTTGGCAAGGAGTGTGGTCATAAGGGGGATATATGAATGCAGAAGATACTATCCCTTCTACTAATTGGGGAATAAAGAGCGTGCCTTTGTTCATCCTGCTCCCTCGTGTCGGGATGGCATTCTCTTCTCTAACCACTGGGGTCTCCACATCCTTCAGTTGCTTCCCCCAGGAAGCCCTTTCCGGAATGTCATAATCAGAGTTTATCATCGCTGTATACTCTCTGGAGATCACCGTACGTCTATGTAGCATTGCCCATTTTGCTTTTTTTGTTGTTCTTGTTGCTTTCATGTCTAATTATGCCCATTAGAGCTGTGTTATGGCTGTGCAATTTAGACTGATTGAAATTAAATAATATGAAAAGTTCCGGGTTTTGCCTGTACTCCCTCATTTCAGTTGCTCAGTAGCCACATGTGGCCCATGGCTGCGTACAAAAGATTGCCTTGGTCATCGCTCTCCTAACTTTCATATATTAGGACTATTTAGTATCATTATTCTTATTATGGTTTTTGTTGTTTTAAAGTATTATCTTTGTCAAATGATCAGTAAAATCATTATAGCTGTAATGTACTTAGATACACTCTTATAATACACTAAAATTAATTATTTGGGAGTGTGAAGGGCAACTTAAAAACACACTAACACACTCTTAGCCAATCAGGAAAACTAATTTTGGAAACCAAAATTTTAGTATCTTCAAATTTGAAATAAAACACACTAAGACATTTTCAGTGCATTTCAAAATCTTGCTCTTTTCTTCAAGATTTGCTTATGCAAAAAAAAAAAAAAGGTTCTGTATAATCTGTCATTGATTGCACTGTCCCTGTGAGGTAGATCTTAAGTCCTCACGATAAGAAATACAGAACACAGAAAGTTGGATGGCTTGTCTTAAATCTCACAAAATATGAAACA
Organism: Vicugna pacos; assembly: GCF_048564905.1. Classification (NCBI taxonomy): domain Eukaryota; kingdom Metazoa; phylum Chordata; class Mammalia; order Artiodactyla; family Camelidae; genus Vicugna; species Vicugna pacos. The sequence goes on from NC_132996.1 coordinate 14,727,537, forward strand.
ATCAGAATGGGATCTTTAGAGTTTTAAGAGCTCCTTCCTGATTCATTACTTTGAGCCTTTTATGTGGTCCTGTTCATGGCGAAATGGAAGAGTGCACAGGGTTAGGGTCTGATTGCTGTGTGGTGTTTTCAGAGCAGAGGAGATGCAGTCTTCCAGTTGCTGCTATTATGTTTGTCTAACGCTTCTCTGTAAATCTGCAAGGCCTGTTGTATCTAGTCTTAGCCAAATCAAATATGACCCCTGTACTTTCTCATTTGTGTTTGAAGATGTAGCGACAGTACTCATCATTATAGGGTTTATTGAAGTGAAAACTTGTGTGTGATTGAATGCCTAATAGACTTGAAGTAAAGGCTGTCAAATTCAAGAATACTTGGAAAGATGGCACGTATCTTCCTACCATGTATTTGTGGCATTTTAGGGAGGGGCACTAAATGTTTTGTGTTAGTCTCATAATAAAGAATTTATTTAAAATATTAAGATTCTCAGTTGTTCTTAAGTAAGGTAGATGAGAAGTACCTTTTGGATGAAGGCTATGTAACGTTAACAAGAAAAAAAGGTTACGTTCTCGTACTGTTTCTGCCTGATTTCAATCTCCTTTTTGCTTCTTTATTTTTATTTATTTCCCTAATTTAATTTTAGAGGGCTGCTGAAGTATCAAACTAATTTAGATACCCACCCTCCTGGCTGCATCAATCGGAATGGAACCCACTACCAGGATATTCACTTACCAGAGGATGGCTCAGAACGTTTTCGTGAAACTTTCCCCGAAGGAATTTCAAAACCAGATGAGCTCACCCAGAACACATTTGTGAAGATTTGTATGGAAGAGCCCAGGTTCCAAGCTAATTTTCCACAGGTCAGATTAATTCTGAGTCTTTGATGTTCTCTGCAAAGTCCGTGTTCCCATAATAATTGCATGTAAACATGCTTTTGAAGGTATATAAAGCAGTTATTCTTGCAGAAGAGAACATTTCAGGATGTTTCAATAGCAAGTTAATACCTATTGTCCCATTGTAAGCAGCTAACAGTTCAAGGAGAAAGACCTATGCTATTATAGAATATAGAAAGTTCCTGCTTAACTGACCATTTGATCTTTGCACACTGTGGCACTGGTATTTGCCACAAGAAATGTGACAAAGATATTCTCTCCATGCATTGAGAAAAATAGGCTGAATAGTAAAAACAATAGCGAAAGAATTAGTACTAGTACTAAAAATTATTGTACAACATTATATTATTGTAAATACCAAGTTTTAAAACCAATTTATTGACTGCTTACTGTATGCATAATTTCTTTTAATACTCACAGTAACTCCTTGAAGTAATTACTATCATCCTCAATTTTCTGAAGAGGAATTTGTGGCCTAAATACTCAAAATACCTTGACCAAATTTTACAAACACGTGGCAGCAATAGAGTGCAAAACCAGGTCTTTGACTCAAACACTTGGTTTTACAAAACTTCTTCCCCAAATCCCCAGCTAGTAGTTTGATGGCATCTTAATCTTGCCTTGTGGCTACGAGCTGCCCACAAGGAGACTGCACTCTGGTCAGTACCAAGTGGAAGTCAGGAAATAGTGATGTTGAGTGTCTGTTTTAAGAAGAAAGGGGATTGAGTGATTTGTAGATGACTTTGGAATGAGTGTGTTAGTCTTGTGTTTCTGATTAATAATAATCCTTTAGGTTGCTATGAAACGTTACAAATTTCAGAACTTTTCTGGGCGTCACACAACGCTATACGTTAGGGGAGGGGCAGGTATCGTGACTCCCGTTTTGCTCATGGACGACCTGATGCTCAAAGGGTAAGTGACTGTCCCACAGTTGCAGAGTTTGACCTGTGTTACTTACTCTTCACACAGTTTCTGACTAAATGTGAGGAAGAGGTATGATCTGTCTGCATGGAAGGAGGAAGATCTGGAATAACAATGTATCTAAGGTTTAAAAAAGTGACCATGAAGATAAGTTGGCAGTGGGGAGGGAAATAGCTCAGTGGTAGAGAGCATGCTTAGCGTGCGCAAGGTCCTGGGTTTAATTCCTCAGGACCTCCGTTAGAAATAAGTAAGTTTGGGTTGGAGGTCTCAACTGTTGAGGGAGAGAAAGTGTGCCATTGTAGGAGGAATGCTGGACACCCAGGCTCTACTGTTATCCTGGGATCGGGGCTGTCCCTCCAGCATACATGTGAAATTGTCACAGTTTCCAAATTCTATCTAATTACCTTCTGTTTGTATTATAGTATGTAAAAGTAAACTGTGAACAACACACTTAGTATACCTATGTTTAAAATATGTGCAGAGACATATCCTGCATTGGATATATGTTTTATACATGGACATTATGCATATAAATTATGCGTATTAAAAATATCTAGAGTTTTCTTTATTAACAAACATTAGACTGGCATATTTTTTTCTAAAATCATCTTCAGATTTATTTGAGCTTTTAACTTCCCTTTCTTCTCTCTAGAGAAAGATATTGCTTATATACGTTATATATTTGTTGTGTGCAAGGAGGATGTATGGAACAATGCATGCTCACCTGTCAATGGTAGTTATACCCTGGGCAATGGCTTGAGGGTAGGATCTTGACATGACTTTCCCTTTTATTTTATTCTTTACTCTTTGAATAAGTTGCAGTGAGCATCTGTTGTTTTTCACTCACTTTCCTTTACACTTTATTATTCAAAATACAGATTAAAATATTATTATTCTATTGTTACTGTAATGCATCAAACAAGCAATTGGCCAGGACAAACAGCTTTCTATAAGTATTTCCTAAAGTATATTTCAAAAATTCTCCATTAGACTTGGCTTTGGATTTCTGGACCTTTGTGCCTGTATTGTGCTGAAAGACTTTACAGGTGTATCCGGAGCAATAAACCAGTCACCATCATCTCGGTCATAAGTCATCCCTCAGATGTCATGGAGATTCGAATGGTCAAGGAAAATTTTAAAGCAAGACCTGGCCAGGTGAGTCAGTGTCCAGCAACTTTAAAAATACCCTTTATCTTTATATATATGTTTTGAAAATTAGCATCATTGAAATATTTGAACTTCATTTTGGGTCATTTACAATTTTTTTGTTGCTTTTTAGTATGTTATTCTACATTGTCCCAGCGTGTCTGCATTAGAAAACCATCCATTTACCCTCACAATGGTAAGAAACTTGTTTCTTGATTTTTTTAATTTTTAGAATGAAATGTGTTTTTTTTCTCTTAGTGTCTGTCTACTCCACCTCATTCTGGTAATTATTCAAGGCTATTGCAATACACTTAATGTTTAAGTGAGCCATCTTTTTACAAAGAGATAATGATCTATGCAGAAACTTTGTAACTACTTATTGTTTTTCTACAACTTTAAACTTCAGGTTTTAGTATATTTAATATATTAAACCTTGTTGATTCAAAATGCAGAAAATTTACTGGATATTTGCACTCTTCCTTTTATGAAGTATGTACCAAAATATAATATGTGCTTGATTTCTTTAAAGAGATTACATTTCAGGAAAAAGAGAGTACTGTGAGTTGAGGTGAAACCTAAGAACATGTTTAGAAAAGAAAAAGCCCAGTGTAATTGGCACCCAGGCTGTGTAGGAAGAAGGAAAAGAAAACTGAAGTCAGAAAAATAAAATGAAACAAATAATGGGGGAAAAATCTAGCTAAGTAATGGCATCATCAAATATTTCGGCTCATTGATTCACATTATTTTTTGCCTTATACAAGTAGTATGAGTGCATTATAAGGAAGTAAGCAACTCAAAAGCACTTAAGATCACATTGGAAGTCTCCCTCATTTTCCCCACTCCCCAGTCCTTTTCTCAAGTTTGACATATATTCTAAACATTTTCCTATGTATTTTGGCATATATAGGCATTTGGCCTTTGTTTGCTGGATCATTTATTTTATAATTTTCTCTTTTCACTCTGAACAATACGCCATAGCCAACTTTCCATGTTACTGTGTTTGTACAGCCTCATTCTTTCTAATGACTGCGTAATATGTCACAGTAGGAAAAAACTGTAATTTATTGAATAGTCCCCATGGATGATGGGGGTTAAGATTTTATTCAATTTCTACCAAGGGTAACTGAGATGGGGACCAAATGTTTAAATATATGCTTATGATATGCAAATAAAGTTGAACAAGTTACTGGGAGGGGCAGAAAAATAACTGAGAATAGTGTAATGAACTCTATCACTGAAAACTTTTACTCTCTCTCAAAACAGAAAATCCAGGAACTTTTCACCTATGGTACCCAATGAGCAGAGGCTTCTAGCTCTAATCTCTTTCAGTTGGCCTAGGACCCTTGCACAGGGCAAAGGAGAAATAAAGTGTTGTGTAGAACATGAAAGGGCTTTAAGCAGATGCTTTATGTGGCCTGACCTGCCTCCTGAAAGCCGACTGGGTGAGAGCTCTGATATCCCTGTAGCTGGCTTGAGGCACAGCTGGAAGGAAAAGAAAAGGAAAGAAGGGAATGCAGGGCACAGACAGAAGAGCAAGGATCAGAAGTAGGAGAGAGAGTTGAGAAAGGAGACCAAATTATATGTGCAGTAAAAGAGGGGTAAATATTCACACAAAGGGCATGAACTTTGCAACTCAGTCACAACTCTGTCACTTACTAGTTCTGTCTGTGAGTGGATCTCTGGACCCCTCTAAGCCTCAGTCCCATCGTCGGCAAAATAGTGCTTAATGATACTTATCTGGAAGGCGTATTGGCAATATAAGTTTGATGAAATAATGTGTGTAAAACCTTTATCACATGGTCGGTGCAAGCTTGTTTCAGAAGATTCAAGTTCAGGAGTGCGCTGCATGGAGGCAAAGAGGTTGGCTGCCTGGGACCCGATGTCCATCACAGCTTCTCTTCTCTCTTGCTTTCTTCAATTAAGAAAGGATTTTTCCTTGTTCCTTCTGCTTCTTCTAAGCCGCTCCTTCCGTTCTCTTCAGAGAACATGAAAGTTCTCTAAGAAGAACAAGAAAGAAAAGACCTTTAAAGAGTTTGGAAAATAGTGCTTAGTATATATCACTTCTGAAAATTTATAGTGCCTCTTACCATATGAATGGTTTTGAGATGTTCTTCACCCTTTATTTAAACCTTTTCTACTTTCCCAGTTTTGGGTCTTTGTCTAAACTAGTCTCTTTGCCCTGGGAACCAACCAGTGCTTTTCCGCTTATTCATACTCCAAACACCACACAATCTCTTGACCTTTTCCTCTTATAAGACCCCGTCTACTCTCTTCAACAGTTAGTGTCATGAAATGATGTGCTTAATGCCTGTCTTCTCCTAGACCATAGGCTCCAAGAGCCCTTGCAAAGATACATTTATAGCACAGTTTCTGGTACACAAAGCAAACAGATAAATATATTTATAAATATAAAGTTAATATACTATTAGTGTTTGGGACCTACCTTGACACATACTTCATAGGTTGTCTTTTCCTCCCTTCTGTTACTTGGAAGGTGAAGCCAGAGGAAAAAAGAAAGCTGGAGGAATTAAGAAGAAAGAAGAAACGCTGTGGTTGAAGTGGCTCTTAGTGAAATAGTAGCCTTCCAGTCGGGTTTTGAGTCTAATCTTTAAGGTCGTGGTGGCTCTTTCTCTTTAGCTAAGAAGAGGAAGGGAAATGTGCTAATGGCAAAGGTGTCTGAGGAAGAACCACCAAACAGAAGGGAAACAATTGGTGGAGAACAGCTGGTCAGAGCCAGCAGGTCATTTTTCACCTCCACTGCCCCATTCTCGGGGCTAACGAGGGGAAATTACTTGTTCCTAAATTTTGTGCTCATTTGACAAATGTTATCAATATTTCTTAGGTTTGCCTAGCAACCTGTAGGTGGAAATGGATGTTGACTTTGCAAGGTTAGGTTTTGTATTCACATTTACCTTATTTTAAACATCATTTGTTGTATGTTTTGATTATGCGCTATGAAAGCTCAACTTAAGGTTTAATTGTTTTAAGAAGAATTCTATCTCACAGATATTTTAATTATAACAATAGTTGGCATCCAAAAGAAATTCTAAGGCAAAGGAAATTCTTTTTATCAGGCCGTCCATGTACCATGTACTCTGTAGGCTTAGCAAATGGATTGTAGCCCTCCCAGATTTGGGGGGAATGCTAGCTGGCTTACGCATACCATCCCCCAAGGGAGTTTCTGTTTTCATGAGGGAAAAAGAGGAGAATCTTATTGCTGCCTGGAAATGAATTTAAGTAAGGCAAAAACATTTCTAAGCTAAATTTTACATTATGCTGTTATGTTAATGTACTGCCTTTTCCTGCCATTTCCTTCTTTTTTGTCCAATTACTTCTATTTGACACTTACATGTAAAATGCATGCTTTTCAAACATTTTCACTGGATGGTTCCTTGAAGGGTTCCTTTGAAATAAAACAAAGCGAAACAAAATAATTTCCCGTATGCTGATTCCCACTGAAAAGTGTGTACATATCCATCTTTGTCAAGGATAATAGTCCCTACTAATTAAATGCCTAAGAGGTTCCTGAAAATGTTACAGTATTTAGTTCTACTATATTCCTATGAGACATGTATTGTTAATTCTATATGATGCAGAAAATAAAGTGACTCAGCGATATTAAATAACACACAGCTAGTTAGTGGCACAGGTGAGGTGTAAACACAGACCCCCGCCTGGCTGAAGTGTCGTTAGCTCCTCTGCACTGTCTCTCTTCTGTCTCACCACCCATCCATGTTCAGGGCATCTATATTTCTAAAATTCCTGTCGCTTTTGGACGTACTTACTGGAGTCAACAAAAAGAATTACCATTTAAAAAAGAAATTTACTGAACTATACAAATCAATTTTCAAGACAAATATGCAGTCGAGAGTATTAGATTGTCCACACTGCTAAGATCTTCTAATATTGTGGAGAGAGTTGAAAAGTCAAATAAATTCCCCTGCTAGAAAAGTCTAATACTTATTTTAATATACTGTGCCAGAATAAGGAAAAATCAAATCTATAACGTATACATTGATCACAGATTCAGTAGCTTGAATTTCATCTCATTTTTAAGTGGAGGTGAAGCTTTTACAACTGAAAATACCCCCAAAAATTAGTACAAAGATAAAGCACAGAAGCAACATAGTATTTTTCATTATTTCAAAGTAAAGGTAAGTTTTAAGTACTGATTTAGTTAGAAACCCACTGGTTAGAGTTTTAATTACTTAAAATGCTTCAGCATTTCTTATACTTGATATTGACTTTGCTGCCCAAGAAGACGTGCTAATTTGGTGGGTTTTCCCAGGAAGTTGCAATTATTTTCTGCTCTGGCACTTGCATTGTCTCAGGGTGGAACTAGCAGGCACATGTTTGCTGACAGAAGTTGATGGAGATCAGAGGGCACAGTGTAGTATTAGACAGTAGATTTTGGAACCCCAGACAGCTGGGTTTGGAGACCTGGGTCCTCCACTCATTAGTACTATGACCTTGGACAAGATAATTAACACACTTAACCTTTGATTTCCTTCTTTATAAAATATGGATAATAATAGTAACTTTTCTCTCGAGTTATTGTGAATATGAATTAAAAAGATACAATCAAATGCTAAGCAGAGTGCTTGGCATATAGTAAGTTCTCAGTCAGTAAGAAACCGTGTTATGGTTTTTATTTCCAGTAATGACTGGACAATCAAAACAGGAATAAACTGAATTTTTTTGCTTCATTCTCCAGCATGCAATGACTGACTAAGCTCGGGTCACAGACTGGGTTAGACACAGTCCCTTGGGGGACTGGTACCTTGCCTCTTGTGGTTTACTAGCCTGTAGGATGAACGATGTTTCAGGTTGGGTTTCCTGGGAAACAGTCGAGGGGTAGAGATTTGCATGTCAGAGGTTTGCTGGGGACTGTGCTCAGAGGTTTGCTGGCGAGGGGTGAGGGACGAAGAAGGCAAGGCAGATGATGAATTGAGTTATATCCCAACAGAGGCATCAGCAGGTCGGACAGGAGCTTGCAGGTGAAATGATAGTTCAGAGTTGCCCTGTCTTGGAGTTAGGAGGCTGAATCTTTATTCTCCCCAATTACTGTCATTGAACTTAACACTTAGATATGGGCAGGCAAGCCTTCTTCTGTGGATGGCAATTCCTGGGGAGGGTCTTGGTAATAAGTTCTCAGCAGGAAACACTTTCAGCAGCTGGGAGATTGGAGAAGTAAGTGTTTTGATCTTGAAAGTTGGCAAGAGAGGTGGGAGGGAAGAGGACCTGAACACGAGTTTCCACTGCAAATAACAGTTAAATATATGTATTTATATATATAGGTTTATATACATTTATATATCTATAAGTATATAAAAGTTGTATTAAAATTTACCTTTGTGAGATAATTCTATTTTTAAAGCTTAATCTTAACTTTGAGACATATAAATTCTAGTTTATCTAAATTCATTAAACTTTAAAAATTTGTAGTCCAAACACCAGATTTATTTGTTTTTTTGGCTGTTGTTGGGGGAAGGAAGTATCTAAAGCATAAATTGTTTAAAGGATCAAAGAAACCCAAGTAACACAATTGATGACAACTTTGGAACCAAAATTCAAGTTTTTTTTATTCTTCTCCTTCTTTGGACCTTTATTGGCTTAAAACTTCAGTAGATTTTTCATTTTGTCTTCCAGCTATGTAATTGATCTCTCAAAGTGTTTTCTAGCTGTGCTGTGTAATTACCAAAGTTTGGATTTTCTACCAAAACAAGCCTATTAAGATATGTTCTCATCTAATTTAGAGATATAAATCAGAGATGATTTTTTTTAAAAAGCTCAAACATAAGAAAGCATGAAACCTGCTGACTACAGAATGTAACATCTCTTAGTATTTAACTGAGGAAGACATTGGTTATGTTTATTAATTTTTTCATGGATTCTTAAAGAAATAATGCAGAATCTGCTTTTTTATGCTAGCAGTTGATTGACATTTACATAAATGTCTCTATATCCTTCCATTATTATTTTTACTCAGAAACTCACATCTACTTTCCTGACATCTGTATTCTAAGTTGTATGATTCATTATTTTTAAGCTTGAATAACCTGATTTCACATATTTTTCCATGAGTCACAGGAAAGTCTAGTGGTTAGTTTGTTATTGTCTGTGCTTTTACATAGCACGCCTGCACTTGCCATCATTTTTCTGCTTTTTGTTTTTAACCTCTCAACCAGTCACTGTGGGAATAGTCTTTCCAGTTTTCAATGAAAACCAGACAGGAATGGCCATGGATTTCTTAAGACTGACAGACTATTTTTGTTATTATTTCTTTAATTCCATGGGTTTAAATATAATCAGGAAGTCTGCATCTGCTGTTTTGATCTTGAGTCTTGATCTCATTCATTTTACTCTTAAGAATTGCTTTTCTCTAGTGCTTCACAAATCTTTTGCTTGGACAGCTTAGAAACTCAGCTGGGAGAGATGATAGATTAGCAAGACAACGATGTGTCTTAACCACAGAGCAGGCACAGTGGTGAAAATTGCTCTCAAAGGTCACTCATGTTCAGGAAACCGAACAGGGCATCTGAATTCTCTAAAAATTTAGACATTATCTAACTGCTCTACTTTGACTTTTTTCCAGGGGAAAAGAAAATATTCCTTCAGTGCCTAGTATGAGCCTGCAGGATAAATATGAACTTAAATAGGTCAATGTATTCAGAACAAACCTGTTGTTTAATATTAAACTTGATTTGTTCATGTCGTATTTGGGGTGCCTCTTTTTACCCAGGTACCAAAGAGAAGATGATGAATAAAAGCTCCTTTCTTGACTTAGCATCTCCTTCCAGCTACTGCACCATTTCTCAGTGGTTTAATCCTTTTCCTCTCATTCTCTCTTAAATCCACACTTCTGCTCGTACCACTCTACGTAAACATTTCTGTTGACCATGTTACTGCTAAATCCAATGGCCGTTTCCCAGTTCTTAATTGGATTGACTTCTCAGCATCGTTTGGCACAGCTGATCACTTGGTTTATTGATACACTGCTTTCATTTTGCTTCCAAGACATCCACTCATCTGGTTTTTCTTGTAGGTTTCTGGGTACTTTTACTTGGTCTTTTTTTTTTTTATTTTGCTGTTCCTTGTTATCCCATAACCTTTAAGTATCAGAGCACTCCAGTGTCCATTCCTTGAACTCCTTTTCCTCTGTAGCTAAATTCCTTTCTCTGGTGATCTTATCCAGTCTTATTGCTGTATCTGCATGCCATTGTCTCCCAAATTTGCATTTCCAGCCCAGGCCCCAACTCTAGAATTAAGGGTTCTAGACCTGATTGTCTACCAAGGACTTCCACTTGAATATCTAATGAACATCCTAAATTAACATGTCTAAAATTGAACTAATCTTCAACCTTCCACCCTGTTCCACCCACAGTCTTCTCCCTCTTCAGTTAATGCCAGCTCAGTTGTCCAAGCTGCTCAGGCTAACAGCTGGACATCATTCTTGACTTTTATCATTTTTAAAAAATACAGTCAACAGTCCATTCACAAATTTTCTTGACCTCTACTGTCAAAGTATGGTCCCCATTTCCACAGCGGCCACCCTAGTCCAATCTTCTACCACCTGGCTGGCCTCCTGACTGGTTTCCATCTGTCTACCCTTATTCCCCTACCATTTAATCTTAGGAAGTAGCCAGTGTGAGTCTTTTAAAATGAAAATCAGATTGTGTCATTTTTCTGTTCAAAACCAGGCAGTTTTCACCTTGGATTATACTTGATATTTATTGACTTGTATCTTTGTGAATGTGTGTATGTATGTGTGTGTTTGAGTGGGGAAGGGAGGTCAGAGATCAATGTGTCTGGAATAATACTAAGAAAAAGGATGGTAGGGGATGGCGTCAGAGAAGTCATGAGGAGTCAGATTATGTAGGGTTTATATGACATTGCAAGGACTTTGGTTTTTTCTTTGAGTAAGGAAGGAGCCTTTGGAGGGTTCTGGGTGGAGGAATGACACTGTCTGGCTCACTTTTAACAGGAGCACTCTGGCTGCTGTGTTACAATTAGATGAAGGGAAGAAGAGTCAGAGACCAGCGAGGAGGCTATTGTGGTCATCCAGTTGGGGTATGATGGTGGCTTGGCCCAGGGTGGTGATCATGGAGCTGGTGGGAGGTGTCAGGTTCTTAATATATTTAGAAGTTCAAGTTAGCAGGATTTCTTAATAGACTGGGCATGGAAGACATACAAGACTCAAGTTTTTTGTTTGTTTGTTTTTGGTCGGAGAAACTGGAACTGCATTGGCTGAGACCAGGAGGGCCGTGGAGAGAGCAGGTCTGATGGGGATTTGTAGAGCTCAGTTTTGGATATGTAAATTTGAGAAGGCACCTGGTCTACTTTTATTCCGTATTTGCTGAGCAAATGAATGATATCTCCGCTCTACTTTCCACTGTACCGGCTTTCCCTGCATCGTGAGCCCTTCTTGTCTCACCTCCACTTGAACTGCTTGTCTTTGGGTTTGTAGGGGAGTAGTTGCCTGGCTTGTGCTTGGGATGAGGTGAATCTGGGGGTCAAGCTATCCCATACAGAGACATGAACACTATTCCTTTTTTAAATGATAAGCCCAACCCCAGCTTTCTTCTGTTGCCTCTGAGACCTGAGTTTTCCCAGTGTTGTGTGGGGAAGACGGGCTTGCTTCTCAAAACGATCCCCTTTGGAAGGTAGTGGATTTCAGCTTTGGATGTTTTTTTCACTCAGTTCCCAAACCACCATCTCATCCATATTTCACCTTTCAAAGTCTGTTGACACTCCATTGTTGTTTTCATTCCCCATGCGACCTTTGCTATTGTGGTCCACCTTATTGTACTGCTAGAGTATCATTTTAGTGTTTTGTTTTTCTCGAGGGAGCTGAGATAAATGCACACACTGAAGTTAGTGAAAATCTCATTTACATACTTTCTCAGTGTCTTCCTGTCTAATATTTAGCATGTTTTTCATACAAATATACAAGTAAACACTAATTTTTTTACTGTAAAGTAAACAAGTAAACATTGAAATTTTACCTTTGTCAAAATGTTTAGAGTCACGATGTTGCATCAGTTGTGGTGGATTTTGTGCCCCTGGCTCATTGTCTCCTCTCTTACTTTTAGAACAATCCTCGTTTGTGAAATTACACGAGCTCCTAGTATAGTCTGTGAAACTTTTTAATACACAATACATATTTGTTGAATGTCTGAATAGATTGTGGAAGAATTGCCCATCATTGAAGAAGCCTTATTGATTCTCAGGTTAATTTTCCAATATCTTATTAACTGATATGTGACTGCATACCCACTAAGGGTAAGATGCTATGGAATATGTGATAATGACTTAGAAACAGTTCTTGATCTGAAGACACTTACAGCATATTCATACAGGAAAAAAATCACACAGAATTAAAGAGGTAGACCATCATTAAGGGGATAAAAGTCAAGTAATTTGGAAGTTCAGTGACCAGTGAGGAATTTCTGTAGCAGGGAAAATTCTATTTTCATGAAAGTGGTGGCATTTGAGATTGGCCTTGAGGAATCGCTGTTCAGAATGAGAAATGGGAATGAAGGTGTTCTAAGTGAGTAGACTAGTAAGTGGAGAAAAAAAGGAGAGAAGAATAGGTGTTAACTGATCCATGTTGGTTAAGCTGGATTAGAGCGAATCAAGGAGGAACATGGAACATAAAATGGAAAGAATTTGGAACAAACGTGCTTGGTTGTAGACTGTAGGAAAGAAAGAATGGGGGGTGTTTTTCCATAGGAAGACACAGAAAAGATTAATGAATAGGAGACAGCAGTGATCAGGTATTTTCTTTGGTATGTTATTTGAAAAGGACTTCAAAATTGATTGAATACTGGCAGGAAAAGAGATACATGGTATTATTCTGAGATTTGAGCCTCTGTTCTAGTAGGATGTATGTTCCATCTCCAGACCTAGGGGAACCAGAAGAAGCTAATTTGGGAAGTAAGATAACAGCAATCTTAGATATATTACATTTAGAGTGAATTTCAGATGGAAATTGTCTCACGGGCATAGAGAATGTGAAACTAGAGCTTTGGAGAAGAAGTTTAAAAATAAAGACCTGACAATAATGATTAAAGAACATTGTATGCTCAGATTACTTTTTCTGGTTTAACAAATTTGTTACACTGGAAATTTAATATTTAATATAGTAACATCCAGTTTCGAGTTATTTTTATTCTTTAATCGCAAAGTTCTTGATATAAAAACAAACACATTGTGGCTTTTAAATTTCTTTTCCATGTTGAATAAATGCTTGGGCAGTGACATCATTTTTACATTTTGTTCTCAAATGTAAGATAATTATGTAATAGCTGTTGATATTTTTGTGGGACAGTTATAAAATCATTAGTCATTTGAGCACAGTAAAACCCAATGCCATTTTGAACAGATAATTTGAAGGAAATGGTTGTTTTCCTCCAGTATATCAAAGTGCACATTCCTCCAGATCTGTTGTTGCAAATTCTGTCACTTTATTTTCTTCGTCTTAAACTAGGTGATGTGTATTCTGGTACTTATATTAAAGTCAACATCAGCCAAGCTCCATTCTCTTCATCTAGGAAACTCAAGTGAGACTAAAGTAAGACTCAGCAATGTTTTAGTGTTTATATTTTAAATTCAACTTTAAAAATATTTCAAATTATAAACATTAAAAGACCTAATAATTTTTTTAAATAAATGTGTGTGTTATTTTCTGCCTTCAGTTTTACTTCCCAGAAATTAATATCTTTAACAGTATATTATATATTATCTTCAGTGTATTTCTATGTACAGAGAAAAAAAAACCTAACATCTGTTTTTATTTTAATAATGTGAACTTAACTGCCTGTATTATCCTGCTTGTAACTGAAAATTTGTTAGCATTTTTCTTTATTAATATTCTAAGAGAAGCAAGATACCCATAGATGTGAATATTGTATTATTTCCTCCCTTTGAGAAGTTTTCTAAACTTTTTTAAAAACATTAAAGAATCACTACGCTGTGCTTTAAACAACATTTGTGGATCTGAACAGTATTTGTTCAAAGCTACTAAAACGTGATTCTAAGATCTTCGGTCATTGTTTCAAACCACACGTGCTGAAGCCATTCTGTGTGTTGTTCTGTGCAGGCCCCTTTCAAATTTGGGGTGATGTGATTGAGCAAAGACTCTGTTAAAATCTGCCTTCTTAATTCCTAGCTAGTTTGAGAATGTATCAACAATTTATAAAGGCATCATCCCCAGGAGTTTGAGAAAAGCAGTATTGTGTTTTATCTGTTCACAACGAGAAAAGCCTTAACAGCCATCCTGGTACACTGGCCAGCACTTCTGTAGGCTCCTGTAAGACCTGAGGGGATGTTAAACATCATATGTAATTACCTTTTACAACGTCGCACTGAAAGAATAGAAGAGAGATAGGAATATTTGCCAAAATGTGCATTTGCCTTTGGAATACGTTGTAAGATTAAATCAAGCCAGGTGCATGCTCAGACATACAAAGACTAACTTTTTTTTTGCTCCCTATTCTATCTCCTTGGCTTAGACCTTCTTTCCATAACCTAAGACTTAGCTCATGGTCAGGGAAACATCAAGAGACATACAGACTATCAGTTGGTAGCTTGGAACTCTGTGGCGTTCTTGCTTTCTGGGACCTACAACTTTTACAGCATAGAGGCTCTGCTCAGCCTTAAGGAAAAGTGGTGGGTGGTTTTTTACAGATCACATCATCTTATTTGGAGATTTGCTAATGACAAAACTGATTGATCTCAGAGTTATTAAAAACTGGAATATAAATAAATAATTGAATATTAGTCATAATTATAAATGAAATGATATCATTTTAATAGCATAAATTAGATTTAAATAGTATCATTTTATAATATTTTCATTTATTTTAATATTTTATACTAGTGCTGGCAGTACTAATCCTGTTAGAAACACTAAGGAAGAGTAGTTTGGAAATTCCATGTTACATTAATTCTCTACCATGAGTATATGCTAGATCATGTGTCTTTTAGTTTGCTTATGATTTGTCATGAACAAATGATTAATACCTACCTTTTTATTTAGTGTTTTTACTAATTTCCAAGCTACCTTTCTTCTTTGATGTGTTATTTACGTATCTCCATGGTATCGTCATCTTCCTTTATTTCTCCCTAGAGCATCCTTATGTGACCTATTTTAATTGGTCAACACAGTGAGCTTGAGGCTCTTCAACTGGCTTCATGTAACACATCCTCTATCACGGGGCCTTCAGAACCACTGCTGTTTTCTTTCATCTGTGCTGTAACTTTGGCCCATTTTTCCCCTTAATTCATAGTGTCGTACATTGATTCTACTCATCTTCAACAAATCCTCTTTCCCTCCTACTCCATTTGCTGTCTCATGCAGTCCTGATCCATTTTCCGTGTCTTTAGTGGAGACGGTGGCCTGCCATACTTAAGAACTATGTAGTCAGACGGACCTGGATCCAAACTCTGTCCTGTCTTTTTAATAGTTGTATGATCTTGAGCAAAGTTAGTTTTTTTTAAGTCTCAATTGCTCAATTTCCTTAACTATGAAAGACAACTCTCCAGGGTTACTGTGAGGTTATTATGAGACACGAGGCACTTGGCACTGCCCTTGGTACATGATGCTCAGTGAACACTGGGTAGTCACATGCAGATCATCCCTTACCCACAACCCTTATGTTAGATGTATTTTCAGAATGCAGAATTTCGAGAATTTTAAAAGGTATGCATATATAATATGTTACCTAAGCTCTCTAGCAGAATCTGAGGTAGCACTCTTAAACAAATTGGTTATTTCTGTAGGAAAAAACTTCTGTATGAATTTTTATACAGAATTATTAGCCTCCTGTCAGCACCTTACCATCAATTCAGGTCAGCTAGTACCACCAAATAAGTTATGGAAAAAAAACTCATTTTTCAGAAATTCTGAATCTTGGAATTGTCAAAAGGGATTGGGATTCTGTAAAACAAAAGGGGATTCTGCATTTTCATACTGTGAGCTAAAAATTATTCTCTCATTTTTCACTCTATGGCTGTTTTCTATAGTTTCTAAACGTGGGACCACAGATACTTTTTCTTACCACCAGTACCACAGCTCACTCCCCTCCCTAGGTGCCCTTGCCCATTTACTCCAGATTTCTTCAGAGAATTAAGGGACGGAATGAATAGAGCTCTTTCAGTAGGAGTTTCCTCCTTGGACGTGGAAATTCAGGTCATACTGATAAGTATTTTTTTTTCATTTCCCTGAAATTTGTTATGATGTGAAGTGTATATTGATATCTGGAGAGAAAAACACACTAAGATCATTAATCTCCATTTCTTCCTTCATGTTTAATAGCTGTGTCGTCTTAAATATTTTAACTCAAAAGATACTTAAGCAAGATTTGTGGTTAAATGTAATATATTGGCAGGTTTAGACTCTGTATATATATGTATTTTTTGTTTCATATAAATACCTAAGGGCTTTTAGAGAAACGTATGTTGTCATCTTGACTAGTTAGCATTGCTTTCTTTCTTCCACTAATGAGGATCTGTATAAATTTTTTTAGTCCATTCCTTTCTCTTTTCTATTGATTTTGGAGATTTGCTGTGAGAGTAAAAGTGGTAATCAAATCATACTCTGGTAATACATAATTATTATTCAGAATTGATTCTAGTGTTTATTTATTTTTTTAGTGTCCTACTGAAACCAAAGCAACATTTGGGGTCCACCTTAAAATAGTAGGAGACTGGACAGGTATGTAGAACATAGAGTTTTAAGACACATGCTTTGAAAATAATGAGAATGTGTTGAAGTAGTGGAACTACCAGCATGTATAGAAATGTGCACGTGTTCTCAAGCTGTTGTTTTGTTTTCCTTGTCCAGTTTTGCTTGTCCAGTTTTGACATTTATGGTTTTTTTTTCCTTGTAAGGTGCATTTTTGAAACTGGAATACTTTTGATGTCAGTAATTGTTAATAATGTATTGTTCACTGTGCTTGTAAATCATAGACTTCTACCTGCTTTTCTGAGGTGCTGGCAATAGTGGGAAAACTGAAATGTGTTTTTTAGAAAACGTGATTTTTAGAAAACGTGATTAGTGGTCAGTTTTACTTTCAAAGTAATCAACACCTGGGATTGAGATCACACGAATCTTCCGGTTCTTGCATGACTTTTTATGTGGTATGATCTGTATATAGAGCATCTCTACAACATCTTTAAATAGTGGTCATTCATAATAGTAGGTCTGTTGATGATATTTCACTCATTTATTCAATAAATTTTTATTATCTGAGAGATGCATTGTATTAAGAGTTCTGAGTAAATAAAAGACACATCAATCATTCTTATATCTTATAGATTTCTCAAAGGAAAGGATGCAAATGTAAATAAAAATAATTTTTAATCGAGTGCCAAACTAGGGGTTGGTTTGTGAAAACTATAGGATATCAGGAAAAAAAGGCAGATTCAATGTAATCTAGGGCAATAAGAGAAGCCAATGAAGAGAGATCATTTAAGTGAAATCCACAGCACTGTCAAAAATCAGGTAAGGCAGTGAGTAGACTGTGTTTGAGAAGGGCAAGTCATCCTGCCTAGCAAGCAAAGATGCTGTTCTGGGGGAGCCAACCTGGTGAAGATCTTGAATGTGTTGACAAGATATTAGAACAACTTAGAGATGTTGGGGAACCTGTGAAGGATTTAGATTGTCATAATGAAAATGGTATTGATAACTTGCTTGTTGAATGGATTAGAATCAAGGGCAGACTTATTGGTACTGGGAGGCAGAGGAGGAAAAGTCACTGGAGGAGTCGGATTGGAAACTGGGGACGAGAAGGAATGTATTTATAAGCACAGCTTAAGAAGTTAGTATTGGAAAGGTGGAACTAATTTCTATAAACATCAGACAAGGACAAGTTATTATGTGACAAGAAAGGGATATTTTAGGAAGGACCGTTGAAAGGGCTGATACAGTTAAAAGAATTGTGTGTATAAAATTCTATTTCTATAGAAAGGGCAGTAAGCTTGGAATTGGAGACTTGAAGTGGAGAAAATGTGCAACATAGAATTTAATGGGGAAACAATTATTAATACAAAGATTTTTGAGCAGTAATGACCTATTTGGAATCACAGAAAATCAGGCTTAAATCTATATTCTTCATTTGATAGCATTCAAAATAGATCATGGTAGTCCACTGTTTGTTAGAAAAATACTGGGGCAGTATGGAAGTAGTAATTTTCGTAAGTGCAGAATTAGTTAATATAAGCAGAATTGTTTTGTGCTGTTTGACAAATAAAGAATGAGTGAAGTTCTTCTCTGGTAATAATCCCAAGATAGTAAGAATTGACTTCAGTAATGAATGGTAATTGATAGAATTCTATATCTGAAGGGAAACAAGCATAATGCAGTCATAATTTAATTCATCAGGGTAAGCAGAAACTTCATCATGGCTTATTACTAGCCATTGTTACTCAGTTTCTTCATCAGGTTATTTTTCGTTGTCAGTAGCTCATTAAGCTAAATCATTATCTTATCATTTATTTTAATCTTCTGTATTAGGAACACTTAATAGTTTTAATTTTATCCTCCTTTTTTTATATATTGTGCCATTGAGGGAGAAACAAGATCATTCTATTTATTCAGAGAGTTCAGTTCCACGCTTAGATGCTCTTCAATTAATAGACTTTCTCGGTGGTTGACTTTAAATATTTGTTGATTTGGAAAAAAATGTTAAGCATTCATGCAGAGCACCACTAAATAATTCTGCCACTCTCTGGCACTTTGATTCAAAAATATTTTTGCTGTTTTAAAAAGAATAGAATTATAATTGGAAGCAAAAATGGGACTATCCCTGCTGAGATAAAAGATTATTGTTTTTTCTTATTCTAAAAGAATTGATTATTAGGTATTACTCAGTATTAAGAGCAATAGGTACAGAAAATATCAAAGAGCTGCTTAGGAAGTTGAAAGTCAGAGGTTTACTTTTCTAAGCTGACTTAAAGAGATTTCACAGTGACTTTTTCTTTCCTGAAACATGTTCTGCCTGGGCAGGTATCAAGAACAGGTTCAAGACCACCTCAGGGGCCTAATCCAGGACTATCCAGCTGTAGAGATCAAAGAGCATATCTAACACAGGACAAGGAGGCATCAGAGTCTTGGATCTGTTGTCTGGCTTTTTATTTTAACCAGACCTCTAGTTGCATCTCCTAAGTGTGTAAAAGACTCATTAAATTTAGAAGATTCTTGAGACTTCTTAAACACAGTTTAGGTTTTTCCTTGAAATGATGATGGCAGAGGAGCAGAGTGAATGATCCAAGCAGATTTCACTTTGCATTGAATTAGCATTTTGTCGCCTTTCTAGAATGAATTCTGCCTTCCAATTTCAAATATATGATCACATTCTGATTGCCAGTTGGCTTGATTATCATTCTAATGGTCCAAAATGTCTTGTTACTTTCTTCATTAAGTATTATTACTATTGAGTAGTGTCTGAGATGTTACACTGTTGGTTGATTTAATGGTATAAGTAGCAGCTTACTCTAGAGAAGTTTTGAGTTTTACTCTAAAAGAGTACATACCTAATATCGATATGTAATTAATCTAAAAATGTTGTCATTGTTCCATCCAGTAATTAATGGATTGACAGTAACTGGATAAACAGGCAACAAAGGGCTTATTGTATGTGTCACATACAGTTTTTCCTTGAATCTTGGTTATCAGTTTCTACATTGTCTGTTGGTAAATCTTGGTACAATCAAAAGATGCAGTTAACTTGAGGGTTAAAATTGGGAAAACAGGGCCATATAATATAAATTCATCTTGATCACATAATCCATTGATACAATACAAGTAATCTTAGATAGAGCTTTAGTTAAAGACTGGGCCAAAAGAGGTGATAACTCATCTCTCCATCTCTGTTTACTTTTACATCACTGTATTAGCTGGCCTTGTTTCATATTCCATCTAGCTGATTGTTTAAGAAAAGATTCAAACAGAATAAGCGTAATATATTTTAAGTATTTTTTCACTTGGGGAGCTTCTTTTAAGTCAGATTATGACTACTCTAAATTGTAAAAATGTTATTATCACATAATGACATGTTTTAGAACAATTATGACGTTTACCTTGCTCTGTATGTACCTGTGAATGGCTTTTGGTTGTGAAAAAACAAAACAATGAAAGTACTGCTGTTGAAGGATGTGCCAGAAGAAAAGATCTACAGTGACTAGAAATACTCTTCTTGTAACGAGACTGGCAAATTGTTGTTTCTATGACTAGCAGATTATAATGGCTAGTCATTTGTAGAAGATAACATTGAAACTATTTGTTCTTCTGGCTAATAATCAAATATTTATTAAATACTTTATGCCAGACACTGCGCTAGTGTCTGGAGATACAGCATTGATGAAATAGACAAGATCCCTGCCCTTATACAGACTGTATTGGAGTCTGTTAGAGACCTCCAGCAAACAAAAAGACAAATCAATATATAACGTGTTAGACAGTGACAAGTTCTATAAAGAAAAACAGAGAAAGGTAAGGGAATAAGAATGATGGAGGATGGTAGTGCTATATTAGATAGAGTGTTCAGCGTGGACTTCCTGAATAGACATGTAAGTAGATGAGGGAATAAATCAAGTGGATTTCAGGAAGAAGCATGTTTAGGCAAAGGAAACAGTACGTGCAAAGTCCCTGGGGGTGGGAATAACTTTGGATATTCAAGAAGCTGCAGGAGTCTCAGTGAGGCTGGAATGGAGACAGTGAGGGGGATAGTAGTGGGAAGTGAGATCAGAGAGGGGAGGATCAGACTCTGTCCGCTCTAGGGGGAGTTGGATTTTAATTGGATTGAGATAAAAAGCATGATTTTGGAGTCTCCCTCTGAATGGTTATCCATTTTGTTGTAATACATATTGTCTAGTGTTTGACAGGTTGAGGGTTTTTTTTTTGTTTTTTAAAAAAAGACTGAGTTTAGGGAGAAGAGGGGAAAGGTGGAACTTCTGAGAAAACAGGTTAAACTTTGTTGATGGAGGGGAGATGTATCATCATTTTGAGTTGCCTCAGTGGTGGTTCTGTCTCCTGCCATATGGCCCTGGTTTATGGGTTCTGGTAGCCTCATCTACACCTTTTGTCCCACTAGCTCGTATGCATGGTAGTAGCTTCTTCTTTTTTTTTTTTAATATATATTTTTATTGAAGTGTAGTCAGTTTACTATGTTGTCAGTCTCTGGTGTACAGCACAATGCTTCAGTCACATATACAGATACATATATTCATTTTCATATTCTTTTTCACTATAAGTTACTACAAGATATTGAATATAGTTCCCTGTGCTATACAGTAGAAACTTGTTATTTATCTATTTTATATATAGTAGTTAGTATCTGCATCTGGGAATCTTTAGTATCTTCATGGATTTAAAGCCTTGAACTAGATTGGATCACACAGGGCAGTAATTCTCCATCACGTGAGATCCAACACCTTATTTTATAACACTTTATATGCCCACTTTACATTCTTAAAATGCAGTTTGTAGATATTATGTACACAAATGATTTATCTAAAAATCAATATAATGTTTTAATCCTAGTGTAAATGAGCTATGTAAATAATTTATAGTGAACTATTTACATTCAGTAGTTAAATTTTCAAGCATGACTACACTAGAAGTCATATTGAAATAGGTGACTTGTACCCGTATACAGAGCGGTCATGAATAAGACAGTTCTAAATGCAGGCTCCCAATACAATTCAAATACTGTGAGCACTAATTTCTTTATGATGTGCTTTTCCGAAATGGTGAACATCTTTTGGTTGAGTTCTGGACACAACAAAGTACAGTATTATTTCAGTTTACCGGGTGGTTGCAATCCTACAAATTTCAGTGAATTCAAATCATGCAAAAATGTTGCATCTTTTATAATTATTAGTGAATTTTTCATTTACATAAACGTCCAGCAAGTCATTTAAAAAGCATTTAGGTTGTGAGACAGTTCCTGTTGCATGCTGTTCTCTACAGCATGTCAGGATGTCTGCTGTCTCTGACCCCTATTCTCTAAATTTCAGTAATTTTTTTTTTTATCATCATTATGAGAACCAAGTTGCCTTCAAAAGCTCTCAGAACTGCCTCTAAGAGCGGGCATTGTCCCATGAGAGTAACTAACTTAAAAAATGTGCATATAGATAAAAAAGAAATCTAACAGAGGACAGAGCCCTGAGACATTTCAACATGTGGAGCTCAACAAAGGTGACGAAGAAACAGTGGCTACTGAGATAAGAAGGCAACCAGGCACGTCTGTGTCCTGGACACCAGAGGATGGCGTTTCAGAAAAGAGGACTGGATCGATTGAAACAAATGCTGCTGAAAAGTGGAGTGAAATGAGGCTGAATTAATGTCCTTAAGAATCATGTTTTTAATGGAGTACTAGGAACAGAAGCCTGACTGAGGCAGGTTCCAGAGACAACAGTAGTAAGGGAAGAATGAGAGATGGTAAGCACAGAGAAGCCCAGCAGTGTGCTGGGGCCAGCTCGTGTGAGCGCAGGGGGCCATTGGGTTAGTCTTTTCCAACTCTGCATTCAGTGAAGTTATGTTTGATAGCTTCAGATCTTCTACAATGTGAAGATTTATTCCAAAGAAATTGACAAACACCATAAAGCAGGAATTTAAAAAATTTTAAAGACCTGGCTATCAAATATTTGCCAAAACACCACTGGACAAATTCTAAGGATTTTGGATATAAAATGAAGTAAAGAAATAGGGTAGTAGTTGAGTGGAGAGGCTATCGGGACAAGGCAGATATAAGTTAGAGTATGTATAGCATAAATATATACATATATTTAATGTGAACTATTATGTTTATATACATCTGGAATCAATATGAATAATAAGAATGAAATAGAAATGGAAACATTGATAATGCTGGAGAGATAGAGGGTATAATTAGGGGAGCAAAGTCCTCGAGGGTCTCCTAATGGATTCCAGAAGGACTGGGTACCAACATACCACTGGAGGAGTTGACCTTAGATAAGTCAGCTGGGCAGTTCATGCTTCATAGGAAGACAGAGGAATTGGTTGCAGAGCATGGCTACAGACAGGTTGGAAAGGAATGGAATTTCTCTTCTGATTCCTTCTGTGTTTTTGGTGAAGTAAATAGTAAGGTTATCACTGAGAATGAGGAAGGGGGTAAGTACACTGAGTTTTGAGGAAAAGGAAGAAGGTGTAATGTATCATTTGAAATAATAAATTGATGAGTGAAGCATGGTGGCCCTTCTGAGTTGTGCTAAGAGGCTCACTGAGATGCATGGTCCAAAATTTAAAGTGAGACAAGTCAGAATAATTGTGAGTTTTTTTCCAGGCATGGTCGGCCCACTTCTTCAGTGAGCTATTGAACAGGTGGGGAGTTGGATTTAACCAGCATTGGTCCACTCCTGATTAAATTCACTATAGCTGTCATCTCCAATCCATTCTCTGCACTGTAACCATAGAAACTTCAAAGCATGAATCAAGTTAAATCCCTTCTTTTGCTTCAAACACATTAATAGCTTCCCATTACTCCTAGGATAAAGAAAAAAATACTTACAATGGCCTAGAACAGCCTCCTTGCTCGGGCCCTGACCTACCTCTCATCTTGATTCAATTTGTTTCTTCTCTGCGCAACAACACCATTAGTTTTTCTGTTCCTTTTGTTTCTCTTGCTACCTCCCACCATATATCTATATATCTATATATCTTGATTTCTATGTACCTGTCACTCTCCACTGCCCCTTCCCACCTTTATCCACATAGGTCCCTAGTATCTTTAAATCATAGCTCAGGACCTGCTTCCTCTAAGAATTTCAGGTCATGTTTCTTATATGCTGCCATCGCTACATTTCTTTTCTTAAGAGCACTTCTCTCCATTGGTAACTGTATATTCAGAGTCGATCATTGGTGTAACAAGTTTCTCCAATAAGCTATAAGCATTATCATAATAGGGACCTGGACCTCTTTTTGCTCACCATTGTACTCAAGGGCCTATTCACATGGTTGTTCCTAGTAAATGTAAATATTTGTTAAGTGGAGGGAGGGAACGACAGAAGGAAGGAGGAAAGGAAGGAAGGAAGGAAAGCAGGCGACACATCCTCTGCTTCATGAAAAATCAAGCAGGAGGGACAGGCGTCCCACACATAAACAAATGCAGTCCGTGTCCACCAAAACAGAGGACGCAGATGCATTGGGAGGGGTATTTGGGAGACTTTCTAGGCCAAAATGAGTGTTAGGGATAAACAGAATTTGTCCACAGTGGGAGATTCTTCCAGGGAGAAAAATAGCTTGAGTCATAGCTCAGAAGGGTGAATTGTCATGGAGTGTCAGGAGAATGTCTTGCTGCTGGAGGGCAGACTGGGTGGCATCCAGAGGTCGTGTTATGGGGGAGCTGGCAGGAGTTGCTGCATAGCTTGGTCTTTACCATAAAGATGTTAGTGAAAAATTGAGCGGTTTTAAACAGGGACTGAAACCAAATTTGTACTATACATGGGTCCCCCTGCTGGTCGTGTACAGATTGGAAAAGAGAAAGATGAGGTGAGAAGGAAAGACACCAAATCAGAGATTCATCAGAGTGTCAAGGAGGCAGAGGAGATAAAAGCTTCCGGGAGGGGGTGATCTCTGGTGGCCAGGGGGATGAGACCGAATAGTAATGGGGGGGGGTACTGCTTTACCTTATAAAAATCATGTGTTTTGGAAAATTCCGGGAAGAAGTTTGGGGATGGTACAGATTGCTGTGAACTACTGAGTAAAACAGAGACCAGTAAGTAGAGAGAGTGAGGGTACAAAGAAAAGCACATAGCAAATAGGCCTATTTCTGAATTCTTCCAATTTCTAAATTCCCCCTGAATTCTGAAAGTGATTGACTTTATACTGATTTGCCTATTACTAGCAGTGGGAGATGTGTAGCAGATACATGTGCAATTACTTATATAACTGTCTAGGTAGATGTGGGCAGAATGAGGATTAGCATACAATGTTTTAAAGTATGTATTATGGTGTATAATGAAACATTGCCAACTCCAGCCTCATGTGAGTCTCCGTAGAAATCATTGAGGACATTCAATTAGCTAATTAAATGGAATTTAACATAACTCATTTGCTATCATAATGCAATAAATCATTCAATAAATATGAGCTGTGGTTAGATTCCATATTTCATAGCCTCACAATTCAAGGAAGTTTTTCTATCAGCGAAAGAAATTCATATTACAATTTAAATGCCCATCTGTTCTCAGGGGAAAGGATAAATCGTTTTCCCCTTGGTTTCTCAGTTTATGAACATGAAATCTATGCTGTCATTTTTCAGGAGATGACAGCTCACTTATAATGCCACAGAAAATACAGAGACTACTTAGTAAATGATTGCAATTCACTACTCATTAAGTTTTATTCTAGTTCAGTCCTTTTACAACCCCAAAGATAGGGAAAGTACAAAATTTTTGTTTTCCATCCAATAAAAAAATGTTGCTTTTTCATTTTGAAAATAAGCAAATTGTACAATTTCTGGACTTAGAAGTAGAGTCATCATTCAAAGTGGTTTGTTTGCATGGATTGTTATGTTTTTATTCTGAAGTATTTTGTTCCTAAGTTTGGATTCTCTGTTATCTACTGTTTTCTGCTTGATTTTATTATATAATAACAAAGGAAATAGGAATAGTGAAGAATTTCCTTAGTCACGTAATTTCTTAAGCAGTGTCAAAAATACGACAATAATGTACTGGGTGGTCAAGAAGGAATATGTTGTTTTGCCAAACCGATCTGGTGTTAATGGACTAAATAATTTCTAAGCCAGAAAGACAAGGATTTTGTGCCATTATCATTACCATGAGGAACATTTTTAAGTACTCATTTGTTTGATGTGATTGCTAAGCACTTTATAAAGGAGGCTAAATGAATATAGTTCCTGTTCTCTAAAAACGTGTAATTTTTAAAGCAAAATTGTAACTTAATGGATTATAATCGTATAGACAAGTTTCTTTGATGTCATCCAAATGAACCTACCTAAGACATTAAGTATGTTCATGACAAAGGAATATACTTAGCTTCCACGGATTCAAAGGTAATTGGGTAAGGGAACTTTGGGAAGAGAGTCTAGTAAAAATGCTCTTGCTCTTAATACGATTTTGAACAAAGGAGGAGGGTGGGATTTCATAAACAGATATAAATGGAGTAGGAAGACTAAGCTCTTCCATGAAATGAGATACTGAGAGAATTTGGAAGGGACAGTTAAATAATGGACATGGAATGCCAAGGAGCCCCAAGAAACACACTTGAATAGATAATAAAGTAAGTGAGGAAGAGTTAAGATGGTCTGCTGCAGCGTGCAAGAGCTTAAAAATAGTTAATCTTATTTTTCGTTGGCACTCTGTTGAGAAACTAGTCATATGTTTTGGGATGTAGCTGTCAACATCATTAGGAAGGAAGAGGAAGGAGAGAAGATACACATAGAGAACTTGGCATATCCTGGTGTTTGCAGTGACGCTACCTAGCAGAAAGGGATGTCTCTGATTGGAGCAAATAAGAAAACACGTTTTAAGGGTTAGACTGTCATTCAGGAATAGTCAAGTGATTTATCATCCTTTCTTCCCCTAGCTACTTCTTATCTGTGATGTATTCCTCTGGCATTACACTTTCACCATGACAGTGAAAATGTTTTGTTGGCGCTGAAATGGCGGCCTGCTTAGTGGTGGTTTGGAATGCTGTGTTTTTGCTGGTTGAGATACAGCGCTCAACTGTACAGACTATCAAAGCTGGCAGCCAGCGGAGTGAAACAGACCACCAGGGTTAAGAAGGAAACCCAGTAGAGATGGGACATTATCTTTTTCTAGGTCTGGGAATGAATTTACGTAAACAAATACTCATTCTTGCTTTTTCCACAGAGCAGAAACAGAGGCAAGATTTTTCAAATCATCTTTTAAAAAAAGGTTCTTAATTGTATTTACTCCATATTATATTTACTTGTTTGTTTATTTTGCTAGAGGCGTTGGCTTATATAATACAAACTTCTAAAAAAAAAGATCCTAAACCTGTCAGAGGCATCTATTTGGTGTTTACTGTTTTTTTCATATTAAAAAGAAGTCACAAAGGAAAAAAATCGATGTAACTTTGATGAGAGTAGAGAATCAAGTGATATAAAGACAAAGATTTCTTTACAGAATAGAACACTTGAGAGGAACGTGCAGTTTTTGTAGCTATAAAAGCAAAATATTTAAAACTGTTAATTCTTCCCAAAATGATTTATAGGCTTGATATAATTTCAATTAAAATCAGAACTCAAAATAAAAAGTGATATTAATTATTTGAAGAAAGTGGAAGAAAACAATTAAAAATGAGTAACAAGAAAATCTAGAAAAAATTTGAATAACAAGATAGGACTGGCTCTATTAAAACATAAAGTGAAATGAGTTTTACAAACAAACAAAGAATTCACAGGGCTAAATAATGTGCCCAGGAACATGAAGCTATTAAGTGGATGAGTTGAGATTTGAACTCAGGCTCAGCTTATGCTAAAGTATGTGCTAATTTATTACACTACCTCCTATAAAGTTCAAGTAGTTTAAGCACTGTGGTACTAGAGCAAAAGTGACAAGAAATACATTAACAAAGGACAATAGCCTAGAAACAGACCCTTTAATACATGAAAATACATATCATATGAAAAAGAGAAGTGCCATAAATCAATATGAAGTGTTAGTTTTTAAACAGTCAAAGCATGTGGCACTTAACTATAAAAAATTAAATCTTTAGGTGACCAGAAATTACTTCCAGGTAAGTTAAGTGCTTTAAGGTAAAGAAGTTAATCTGTAAAGGTGTCAGAAGAAACTACAGAAAATAAAGTCTCCTTGTGAAAGGCCACTCTATTATGGAAGAACTCACAAGAGAGAAGTAGGTAGATTTAACGACACAAAACCTTTAAATCATGCCAAAAAATAAAAGCGAATTGAACAACAACAACAACAAAAGTACTTATAGCAAATGCACACTAATACCTTCCATATATAAAGAGCTCCTTTAAATAAGAAATAAACTGAAAAAAATAGATGGATATATTCTGTAAACAGAGTAAATCATCATAATATTCAAATAAATGTTAATTAGAATAGCCATAATACTTTTTTCACCGCTCAGGTAACAAATATTTTCTTTGTTGATAATATCTGTTGCTGATGAGGATGCAAAATATTGACGTTTTACTCTCAAGAATATGCGATTATGGTTCATTAAGAAGATGTAACTTACTTTGCCATAGCAAATCAGGAAATTTATGTAGGCGTGGTAAGACATGTTTGAGCTGGAACACAGAAGTTAAAATAAGAGCTTTCTAGGCAGAAAAGGGCACTTAGGAAGGAGGATTACATTGCCACAAAAGGCATGGTGTCATTAGCAAACAGTAAGATGATGATATAGCTGAGCTTAGAGTTCACAGTTAGAAATATTAGGAGATAAGGCTGTTTGTAGGAGCCAGTTTTTTTTAAAGAATATTGAACACCAAGCCAAACAAATTGAACTTGATTCTGTAGTCCACAGGAGATTGGGAACCTCTGCTGCAGCACCTAACCTAATTACGCTGAAAATAAAAATAAAAACAAAATTAATACTAGGAGGCATAGTTGGTGAAGGTGTCTTCAAGAAATGGGAATCTGAGTTGGCCCTGAAATTTTGGACAGGGCTTAGTTAAATGGACAGGCAACCCCAGTGTGGGGGATGCACATGCTAAAGAAAACCGGAGAAATGGAGGAAAACCCGTATTTGTCCATTGAAACAACCTAACGAAGAAAGTGAATTTGAATATTTGCTTGTTGCTGTTTCCTAATCCATCATTTCACATACTTGGTCTTTGACCAGGAGGTCCTGTGGTTAAGAACAGAGAAGTCTCCCAGGGCACAGTTAGTTTTGATAGATTTCAAAGGACCATATATTTCATACCATTTATTTTGTTGCCCAGGGTTTTAGGTTAGAACTTCATAAAAACATTAGAAAGAAAAAAACCTTCAGTTTCTCTGGGTCTTGGATAAAATTGCCTATTCCTTCTTGAATATACGCCCAGGGGGTGTTCAGAGTTTGTGCAGAAAGCAGGGACTGAATTAGTATCAAGCTGAGCCTTGATCACTTTGAGGTGTTTCTTTTGTTGAATGCCAACATTGTCAAAAAAGCACATTTGCTGTGACAAATAAAAAGAAAACATTTGCCTTAAGAGGTAGATTGTGGAAAGCTTAGTAACAATAATGTGTGCATCTAAAAATGCCTCTGTTACTTGCTTTCACTTTCCTTGAATCTTTGTTCTATTTTTTTTTTTTCATCCTGTCAATTTTTGGAGTTTCGACTCTGTGGCAATAGAAGAGAATTTATATTTTATAAGGAAGTCAGTTATAGACATTGATTCATTGATGTATTTAGAGGCCAAGAAGTCTATTTGCAGTTCTTTCAAAAGCAGCTTTTGATTTTTTTAAAAAAAATAGTATGTTTAACAAGTAGGAACTGGAATAATGAATATTAAAGGAACAGACTTTTATCACTGGGTTTGCGCTGAAAATAAAAGGATCTGTTAAATAGTTTTCCTTTGTGTAATGCCTCTTTGCCTACCTGCAGACCTTACACTGTTGAAGGCACCAGGTGTGGAGGCAGACAGACTGTACAGGACCCTGGTGCATTTTTCTCCTATTATGTAATCCTCAGGCAAGAAGAAAAGGGAGGGAGGAGGGGAGAAAAGAGAGGACAGGATTTTCTCTCCTGAAAATGAGGCAGAAGCCGTATGATGCAGGAGGAGGAACACTCCACTATGAGTGTTTTTCTTTTTTGGAGGGAGGGTTGTTTCTGTTTCTCTTTTTGTTTCCGTTTTTTAAATCTGTTTGGCTCTTGCTAGCTATGTGGCCCCGGGCCAGTCCGTCAGCCAGTCTGGCTTTGAGTCTCCTCACCTACAACGTGTGGCGTTGGTGCAGTTGTCTCATTTCCCCACCCGTTGCTGATGTAAAGCTGGATGATTCTTTCCAGAAAAATATACCTTAAAATGAGGGTAATTTAATTGCACATCAAGTAAGAATGGTAACAGATTAATTTGGGGATAGTTGGGAAAAACTCACAGGGAATATTGTGGAAGATAAATGCCAGGTGCGGGATTTTAGTGATGGCTTTCTCTCTAGCTCCTTTCAGAGGACTGGCTCCTTTATGGACTCTGGTTGTTTATATTGTCCTCTGTGTTCTCATCTTCTGAGTTGCCCGTGTGGGCTTGTTTTTCTTGGATAAGACAAGTACAGGATTCTGCTTTTTGGGTTCTTTTTTTTAATATCCCTTTGACATGGGATATTTGTAGAGATGTAGTTTTATATAACCAGGCCATGCCGCCGATTGGGTTTTCTTAATCTCTAGAATTGCAGTCCATTTCCATTTTGAATTTTATCAACAGAAGATTTGTCTATATCTTTAATGGGAAAATAGTCTTGCCTCTACAACTAGATTTTCTGATTTATCTAAAATAGTATTAATTTGAACGCTTTTGATATTGCTTTGAAAGCAGTATTTTAAATAGCAACTATTGTTACTCAGGACTGAGTTACCATGGTAATAAAGAACATTCACTTGAAATTAAACTTTTCAGGAAAGGAAAATTTATAGTCTGTAACTTTCTAGTTGGTTTGGATGGACTACTGGAAATCTGCCTTTTAATTCTCATTTTTTTGAAGTAATTTGTTTTTCCTAAGATTAGTTTGCATATTTTTTTTTCCTAAGGAAAATTAAACACTGAATTTTGACACACCATTAATTTCTTTGAATCCCTGGGGGGACAGCTTTCCCTCTTTAAGTAATTTTGTAATTATATTCTCATTTCTTTTTCAAATAGATAGGCGGAGGAAAACTGTTTCCTTCTTACCTTCTAAGTTCTTTGGCTGGCCTAATAATTAAATTGGCATAACAAGGAAAAACACCCAAATTCAATTTAGTTACGTATGGGAACCCCAAAGATATGAGGCTCCCTGGCAGTCAAGCACTTGAGGCTTGTAAGCCATCACCAGGTATCTTCAAAGGGGAGGAAGGTAATTCACGGGAAGATGGGAATAGCAAATGTTTGGTAAGGAAATGTTTTCCATGCCATGCAGATAAATCTTTTTGATGTAAAAAGTTATCTCTGGTAATAGCTCTTCCTAGTAAGGCCCTCTATCTAAATCCTTTCAGGCAGTTAAGGGGAGGGTAAAAACTCCTCCTGAGTCAGTTGGGCCTTGATTGTCTTTAGCTTGAAATAACCCACATACCGAAGTGGCACATTCTGGGCGGCCTGCCCTGAACACCATCGCGCTGTAATAGCATTGCCGTTCTTTTGTTGTCCTGGCATTTCTTGTGATAAGAGGGGCTGCCCTTGAGAATAAGAATTTGTTTTCTTCATAGTGTGTGACAAACAATAGGTCCTTAATAGAAGTTTGTTGAGAGAGTGAAGAATGAATAAAGCATGATTTAGCTGATAAAAGTTCACTGGGCTCAAAGTGTTAGTTTTACTCTCAATTTTAAATCCTCTGTCATTAAAGGTTATGTAGAAGTCAGCAAAAATACTAGCAAAATTATTTGCTTCGTCTGGCATCTTGGATTAGAAGGACTTCTTTTTTGGTTCGTTTCACCTTTTCATAAAACCTCCCTGCTTCTTTTGCTTTCTGTTACCAGTGTATCCAGGCAGAGTTGGTGGTTCTGTTTTTCTGGGTATTTGGAGTATGCATTTGTCACTTATTTATTTGTAGGGTACATAGCTTTTGATAACACACTTCTTCCTTACTAGACCTTTAGTTTATTGAAGATCCAACTGGGTGCCTGATTTTTAGTACGTGATCACAAATAGTTGCTAAAAAAAAATTTAAATGTACAAATTTTGTTTGTATATTTAATTAGTACTTCCCAAATGCTATGGGAAAAATTAATTCGTACCTTCTCTTTTAAGCAGCATGTGCATATGTGTGTGCGTGTGTGTGCACACTGCTTCTGCATCAGTGTTGTGTCTTCCTCAGGAGGTAGAAAAGGGGACAGTGTTACAAAAACTGTAATGTAGGGTGTGTGAATGACAAGCGCCCTTGAAGGGGTGTGTGTGTGTGTGTGTGACAGTATACATATCTATCTTTTTAAAAACTATTACTCTTAGATAAGTTCTCTTAAAAATACAAACAAGATATAGGTGAAATAAAAGTTAATGCCTTTTAACCTCCTGTTTCAAATCTTAAACTTTTTTTTTCTTGACTCTTTGGTATACATGCCTGTAGACTTCCTAGATATATTGTGGATGAAGTCATCCAACACCTTAGAGACACTGGAAAGCAAGAGAGAACTTCTTATATGTGATGACTATGAACCCCTTAACTAGACTCATGTAAAGGACTCTTTGACTACAGCTTTGAGCAATACATTGTGATAGGCATTCTCGAAGCTTTGAAGGGCTCTCTGGTGACAGTTTGCAGGCTGAGAATGACTAATGAGAGAGACTGTCACTGAAGTGGGCTCCTTGAGCTCAGTGAAGCTGATGAGGTCCCTGAGAGGCAGGGGCTAAGGGGCAGCATGTAACTGATAAAGCCAAGATGAGTGTGGCTACCATTATTGGCAGCATGGCTGGAATAGTGTTCAGAGTGGACTGACCTGCTGAGATCTTTGGTGTTGACTAACTGACCATGGTGTCCTTAGGACACAAATAGATGGGCAGCCTCGTAAAGTTCTACTTGATTTGTACAAATGAAAAGAAAATTCAGGGATTGGCAAACAGAAGCATGACCTGAATCATCTCAGTAAGAGTCACGGCCCTTCATCCAGTTCCCAGATTTGAGTCAGTTTATAGATTCTGAACTCCTTTAATAAGGGGATAGTCCAGTCCCTTTGAGAACAACCCTTCAACGTGTCAAGGATAAAACTGTAAAATGACCCAGTTACTCTGCGGCTCTTTGGACGGGTTGACTGTGCATGGGTGGAAGAGAAATATTCAACTTTGGGGGAATGAAACATTAACTCTAATGTGACACTGTTTCCTGAGGAAATAAAATATTACTATAGTAGACCAATAACAGTAAGGTCTTACGGGAAGTTAATGAAGTTTTTTGTTTGTTTGTTTTTTAACATTTTTTATTGATTTATGATCATTTTACAATGTTGTGTCAAATTGCAGTGTAGAGCACAATTTTTCAGTTATACATGAACATATATATATATTCATTGTCACATTTTTTTCTCTGTGAGCTACTATAAGATCTTGTATATATTTCCCTGTGCTATGTAGTATAATCTTGTTTATCTATTCTACAATTTTGAAATTCCAGTCTATCCCTTCCCACCCTCTGCCCCCTTGGCAAACACAAGTTTATATTCTATGTCTATGAGTCTGTTTCTGTTTTGTATTTATGCTTTGTTTTTTTTTTTTTTTTTTTTTAGATTCCACATATAAGCGATCTCATATGTTATTTTTCTTTCTCTTTCTGGCTTACTTCACTTAGAATGGCATTCTCCAGGAGCATCCATGTTGCTGCAAATGGCATTATGTTGTCAGTTTTTATGGCTGAGTAGTATTCCATTGTATAAATATACCACCTCTTCTTTATCCAGTCATCTGTTGATGGACATTTAGGCTGTTTCCATGTCTTGGCTATTGTAAATAGTGCTGCTATGAACATTGGGGTGCATGTGTCATTTTGAAGTAGGGTTCCTTCTGGATATATGCCCAGGAGTGGAATTCCTGGGTCATACGGTAAGTCTATTCTTAGTCTTTTGAGGAATCTCCATACTGTTTGACTTTAGTCTGTGTCATGATAAGCCCAGTGGGCCCCTGAATCCACCCTAATTCCAGAATGCATGACGGGAATAAACATACTCAGCACTGTCAGAATCCCGTTATTAATAGAATCTCCTGCTTCTCTCTCCTTTATATTATTTTTGTCTTAATTTACTCTTGATGTTTTGTACTTTTAGGTAGAAAGAAATATTTCTCATGTCTTACTGCTAGTCTTAAATTTACTTCTTCATCCATGCCATTGTTTCTTCTTTAACTGCAATAGGCAGACCCCATGCTTTTGTAATTCTATAAAAATTGTGAAAGTGTACATGTTTGAAGACCTCACCCCCAGCCCCTACCTCATGAACCAGAACCTGGGCTTGACCAACTTGCTTTCTTCTGTGCAATTCCGTTTCCAAAGAGAAGGATGTATTTTGAACTCTTTTTGGGGTTTTGTGGTACAGTATAGGGGATGGGTAGAAAATGACTAGAGAAGTGAGAGAAAGGAATTTTCATTGGAAGGGATTGAGTTTCATTTAAAAAAAAAAGCAAGAAGAACAGAAAATTGAATGTAGAAGGGAAAGATAGAAGAGAAAAAAAAAGTGATACAAGTACCTATTCCTCTTAACTTGAAAATAGTAACAGGAAATCCTTGGGGGTTAAACGCTGCCTTTCAGTAGAGGATGTTGACACAGACCCTCAGTGGAAGGAGTGTAAGAGAGTTTAAAAGATACTATGAAGTCATGTACAAAACAGAAAGACTCTCAGACATAGTAAACAATCTCATGGCTACTGGGGAAAGGAGGTGGGAAGGGATAAATTTGGGAGTTTGAGATTTATGAATGTTAGCCACTATATAAAAAAATAGATAAAAAATAGTTTCTTCTGTATAGCACAGGAAACTATGCTCAATATCTTGTAATAACCTTTAATGAAAAAAATGAAAATGAAAATATGTATGTGTATGCATGACTAGGGCATTGTGCTGTGCACCAGAAATGGACACATTGTGATTGACTATACTTCAATAAAAAAATTAATAAATAAAATTTAAAATTTTTAAAAGACGTTTATGGACACTTAAAATGTACTCTCTTCTCACTCCTACTCACCTTCCTGTGTATTAATGGTTTATTTTTGAGCAATCCTATGAAATTGGAATTGCCCTATTATCTTTGGATGAATAGCCGGTCTTTAACTTGGCACTGCACAAAGGCCAGGCCACCTGGATCCCGGTTATTGTCAAGTTACTTCTTTTTCCATGACATTGATCCTCCTGCATCTCCTGTATATTTGTGTTAAATTACCATCACTGGGCATTGTTTTCTTAAAATAATGGATAACTTTTGAAGTAGAAGCTGATTCATCATCAGCAGTGTTCGTGTGTTCAGTGAAATCGTGATGGCTTCCAGCGTGGATGACAAATATTGACAAACATTTTGTTCAGGTTACATGCTCATCACCAACTTTCTTGAAAAAAGCAAATAAATTTAACATTTACTTTTTTGTTAATCATTATCTTTTCTTGGTTTATTACTGTTGAATTGATTTATTATATTTCATAATAAAAGACTATAAGGGTGTTCAGTCTACTGAACTACTGTATACATTTTAGAATGTTTAACCTCTGTTTCCTATATATTTTTCATATCAGTGTAGATTATAATTTTCTACATTTCCCACTGACACTGTCACCTGAAGGCTTGATGGCTGTGTGCATCTCATGGACTGCAGGACGGGGCATGGTGCAGCTGGCTAGTACACCACATGGCCTGAAGGGCCACTTGGTTATTTCTTCCACCATCAGCCCAGATTAGATGATATTACTTGTTCCAAAGTATGCATGTCTGAGGGCGTTTCTGAGAGCATTTCGTCTTAACAATGAACTTCTGTACTTGCAGTGAAGGTGTTAGTTACGTTACTTCTGGAAAGGACTAGAAAGGAAATGATTTATTCTGACTTAACTACACACACATGCATCTAGCCCAGTACAAACTAAGAATGTGACAGGATGTCTGAGTACAAAGTGGAGGTCTGTCCTGTTGCACGTTGGGTTCACCAGAAACTGACTTTGAGGAGTAATTTGTGGATGTAAAATGAGTTTCAGGGATCAGTACCTGTGAAGGGAGGGGGAAGCTAAGTGGGATTGGGTAGAGGAAGAAGCTGAATCCCCATGTGGTCTCTACAAAGCCTCAGCCAAAGTGATGGGAAGCTCTGGGGCAAATACTGCCCATCAGAGTTGCCTGTGTCCAGATGAAACACCCCTGGCTGCTCTGTTTAGTCACTGGATTCCAGCTGTTCTGGGAAAGGCGTTTCCCCTGCACCTGAGGCAGACTCTGATATCTGAGGGCTGGAGGCTGCCTGCCGACTGTGCTGTTCTCTTTTTTTCTTCTTTCTTTTAATAGTGTTAGGGAGAAGATTTTAATTTTTTCTCATTCCAGGAATATATTTGCATATTATTTTGTTGTTATGCAGATTTTTATTGCATTTATTACCTTCTGCATATTGAGGAGGATTACAGATTGACTGTTTTCCGCAAAGGGGAAAATAAAGAGCTTGAGTTACAGTGAATGTACAGAAAAGTTTGACTTAGAATTGGAAAGAGTATTTTGTTTTTCTCACCTTTGCTTTCAAATAAATATTGTCTCACAATTGATTGTCCAGAGACCCCGTGTTAATGTAATTGTGCTCAGTTTGTCATCCAGGTCTGGTAGCCTCAGAATCCATTTGTTGATTGAATGGGAGAAAGGAAGAGGGGGTGAAAGTCTGCAGAAGCTTGTGTTAACTAAGATCTATCCCCCACTGGTAGAGGATCTTGTTCGGACATTATCACCTCATCAGTCAGCTCATCAAGATACCAGTCTGCAGAAAATCCTCCGGTTCTTTTCAGTGGCTTTAATGACATTGTTTTCGGAAGCCCTGTGAAAGGACTGAGCTCTAGTTTTTGGATGACTGCCTTTTTCTTTAGAGATAGTCTCTGGGCCTACTGAGAATCATCTGGTGTGACATTTTGCTCCAATAGAAGAAGTATTACTTAAAAATTTCTGCTACTTAACAAAGGAAACATCAATATATTTTGGTCTTTTCCTTAGCGTCAGATAAAGAATGGGATACTAATTAAATGGTCGAAATCTAGGAGACTAAAGGATTAATGTAAGAATTACAAACAACTTTTCTTTTACTTGGATTTTTCTTAGGATAATTTTATCATTTATTTTTATTCTCATAAAAATAAACACTCATTATACTTTTATAAAGTTCATTCTTCACATTTAGGAATTTATAAATATAATGATAAAGATAGAAGTTTAAAAAAGTACAATTTAAGATGCTATGTAGGTTTTCTGTCTGTGTATATATGAACTTTTATTTGACTGTCATGATAGCTGCTCAGGAGGCTTCATGTTCACTTGGTAGCCCTTGCGTTTATGACGCTCAGATTAAAGGATGCTTCAAATGTAGTGCTATTAACTGTAGACTTCATAGTTTGGGTAGCTTTATAAGCGCTCTTTCATATGCTACTTTTGCTGTGTGAGGGGTGTTGTTTTTGTTTGTTAGTTGGTTTGTTGGTTTAGTCCTATCAATATAGTGTCATCTCCAGAGGTTTTCTTTCCGATTTACAACCAAATGAACTTTGTGATTATATAAATGGAGAATTGTAGCTGTGTTATATTATGGTTGTTTTTATTAATAATTCTGATTTTTTTCTTTGCATTTAAATCAATTTGGAATCATTCAGTAAAAATTTAATTTATATTAATTTTTAGCATCCAAGGATATGTCATATCTAATGTAGCTGTTTGAGTGAACAGTTCTATACTTGATGTGTAAAGTGCACATTTGACATTGGGCTTTGGCTTTATGTTTTTCAAGACCCATTTTAGGAAAGGGATAAATGGAGGGTAAAAAAAGAAAAAAGAGAAACACTGCAAATCACTAATTTGGTGGGATACTACATCGATTGGAAAGGAGACTGAAAAGCAAGGGTCATATCATAAGAAAAATTTATTAGTCATCTTATTATAATAGTTTTGTTGATCAAAAGTAGCAGTACGTCAGTTAATAAAATTATTTTGAAAAATGTGAACTCAAATCAAAGAGTAGGTATGCTTAAAGGAGAAAAATAAAGTGCGTTCTTGGATCTGTGGACTGTAGGGTACAGCCACCTCCGTCTGAATCTTACTTCCTCTCCAAGTGTGTTATAAGAACTGTCAGTGGTGAAAACAAAGTGCAAAGTCAAGGTCAGTTAAACATCTGATTCAATATGTGTTCATAAATATGAAGATAAAATCTACATCTTGAGCCTCAGCCACACTTTGTAACCACTGTGGTCACAAACATTTTACATCTAACTATTCAGTGGCCTGGAGAAGATAGCTGTCATCAAGTGTAGATTTTCAGTATTTCGTGGAAACTGCTCTCCTTCAGTTAGTGATGGATTTACTGTTATTAGCAATTGAGTTGTTTCCATTTATGTCGTTCTGAACAGTGCTGCTATGAATATCCTGTTAATTGCTGCCTGAGACACTATGAAAGTTTCTGCAGAATATATACCTCGGAATGGAAATATTGGCCCATAGGATATGCAAAGGTTAAACTTAAAAGATAATACCAAATTGTTTTCCAAAACTATTGCACCAACTTTCATTCCCTCCAGACATATATAAGAACTTATGCTGATACACATCCTCTCTAGCACTTTGTCTTAGGAGATTAATTTCTGTCAATTGACTGCCACGTAATGCGAATGCTATCTTACGGTGTGTAGTTTTAATTCGCATTTCACAGGTTACTAATGAGATTGTGCATCCCTTGGTATACTTATGGGTCGTATGTGTTTCTTCTCACCTTTCCTTTATAAGATTTTAGTATTAATCTATACTAATGATTCTTGCTATTTTTATATATGCTGTTGTGATATATTAATCATAAAAATATGCATAGTCATTAAAGTGAAATAAAGACGTAGTTTAAGAGTGTATAAAATGGTGGGTAAATTTCTCATAAAAGCTGCATAGTTAAAATAGTTAACAAATTTAAAGACTAGGAAATAATTGTATTTTGAAATGATCTTATGCTTTTTTTTAAATAGCTTGATGTTTATTTTTCTTTTGACAGAACGATTTCGAGATTTACTGCTTCCTCCGTCTAGTCAAGACTCTGAAATTCTGCCTTTCATCCAATCTAGAAATTATCCCAAGTAAGCAGTAAGAGTTCCCTGGGTATTGAGAAGGGCATGGGCATGAGGATGGGAGAGATTTGGAAGGGCAAAGACAAAATGTTTTCCTATTTTAGGATTTCTGAAAAAGCCCGAGTAACCCAAGCTAACTAACTAGGGCATCAGCAGCTATGTAATGTGTCAACTCTTCACAGCTGGGTCAGAGAGAAAAGCTCGCTGCACGTGTACCCCAGCTGTGGTCGGGGAGCTGTCACTGAGTGCACACCATAGGGTAACTCCATCAGTGTCTGGTCGTGCTTCATTTTGCTTGATGTTGTATCAACGGGGACGGATACTTTGTGGCTGATCCCTCATCTGGTTTCCTGTTTTCTATCCTTCAAATGTAAAGATTTATTTATATTTAAAAAGTGGTTTTCAAAATCACCATGTGCTAGATATGATTTTTAACCATTTCTATATATTCTTTTTTTACCATCTTGATGACTCTTTTCTTAAGTGGGGCAGACCTTTCCTTAGGTGCCCCAAGTGTACTTACTGGTTGAAGCAGTGTGCCTTCATCTTCCCAGAGAATAAGTAGCAGGGATTTTTTGTTTTTGTTTTTTATGGGGTTTTGTTTGTTTGTTTGTTTTGGAGGGAGGTAATTAGGTTTATTTATTTACTTATTTATTTAATGGAGGTACGAGGGATTGAACCCAGGACCTCGTTCATGCTAAGCATGTGCTCTACCTCTGAGCTATACCCTCCCCCCGAGTAGCAGATAGCAGATCTTATTAGGCATCCTCTTCCCTAAAAAACAGTGTATGCTGGTATCTTGATCCTTCCTATGGAAGCCCGGAGTACCCTCTACTTTTTGAGTAACCTGACTCTCTTTACCGCCAGGTGTGCAGCAGGCTAAAGAATGAATAAACTGTTACCTGAAACAGAATAAAAAAGGTTACCAAATTAAAGAATTAGAGCTTGGTTTATACACATATTTTATCAAAACTCATCACAATGCTAAATGATTCCTTCTTTGATCAGTTTGGCAATTTATTCTGGTGTTCCCTGAACGTCACTTTCTGGGATTTTTTTTTTCCCCTGATGCTTAGCTTTGATAATATTTATTTAATTCTGATCACAAAATAAATGTAGAATCTGAACTGTCTGTTCATTGTTTCAGGTTTAGAGATTAACCCAGGTTTAATCTCCAGCAATGATCTTCCAATGTTCTCTTAATACACACAGGGACATGCATGTGCCTGGACCAGCCTTGCATGGGTACATTATTCTTCGTGTATGTGTTGACAAGGGGCGTGGAGTTGCCTGAAGGGGTCCATGCATGTCTACCGGTATTTTTGCCCACTGCTGTGATCTGCACGGGCCAATGATACTTGCTTTTCTGCCTCGGAGGCTTCTTGTCTGACTGACATCATTGCTTCAAGGGGAAATCAGAGAGGTTTCTCAGCTGGATATCTGCTGGCAGCTGTTTCCCTAGGTTTCCTTAGCTATAGCGTCTTCCGTGTATCCTTCTTGTTTTAGATGACATTTCTCATAGTGATCTTGTTCTTAGTGACTTTTCTCATGATGTGACCCGTTCCAATATTTAACAGAGATGCCATGTTGACAGTGTCTTTGTCAGTGTCTAACCCTTGGGGTTTTTGACAACTTTTTGACATCTATAGATTAGAAGAATGAAAATCATCCATTGATGCCATACACCTCATGTTATGACAGTTAAGAGTGTGGATCCTTCCCCAGCAACATGGAATCCTCACTGGTGTGTGCGGTCCACAGATTTGTGAATTCCTCCACCCCCCACCAAAAAAAAAGAGTGTGGACCCTGACCCAGACTATCTTACCTGCTGACCTGCTGACTGTGACCTGGGCGACTTAACCCTCTGTGCCTCAGTTCCACCTGCATAAAAGGAGAAAGTACTCACCATTCATAGGTGATATAAGGATTAAGTGAAGTAATAAAAATATTTTAACTGACCTTGACACCTAGGAAATACTGCTTTTTAGCTGCAAATGTTATTTATTGCTATTCACTTCAAATTGCATATAGAATTAACTAGATTTGCATGTTTCCAAACACCATAAGGAAATAGATTATTCATTTATCTTACAGGAGAGCTCTTATGTCAAGATACTTTTGTCCCCCCGCCCTTATTAATATTTAGAGAAGTACTGTTTATTCAGTATTTCTAAATTACCGCCAGATGCCGATGGCACTGCATAGATGACCACTTAACATCTTTATGAGCTTCAGTTTTCTGAACTATCAAATGAAAGCATGCTAATTAAAGGTTTCTGGGTCTGAATAATATTTATATAAAAATCTGGCTTAAATGCAATTAGTTTGTTTAAGTTACAGAATATTAAGTGCTTTCATCTTCTTGCTGCTGGTTAATTGTCTCGTTTGGCAGAATTTTAGGAGGCGCTCGTGGGATAGAGAAAGGATAATATAATTCAATTTGTGCTGTGCCTAGGGAGTGCTGAGTTGGTCCTGGAAAGGGCATAGGAGCAAAAACCCGAAACAGTGCCCGCGTAAAGAATGCTGGGTAGAAGAAGAGGAAGTTGTGGTAAGGACCCATCAGTAAATACAAGTGGGCGGGGATTTGTGTATGTCTGGACCTAATTCAAACTAATTTCATACTATTCAAGATTTTAAAGACTCTCATTTATTCTCCCATTTATCTTCACTCTCAAATATACCCTATTCATTATTAAAGATAACTAAAAGTCAAGGAATCTGTCATTTGGGGACCCACAGAATCTTCTGGAAAGCCAAAAATGTAACCGAACCATTAGTATTTGTTGCTTTCGTTCATGATGCAGTCTCCCTATTTGCATTGATTTTTCTAGTTCTTTTACTGACTCATTGAATATAGATTCCATTAGTGAGAGGCACGTTTTACGAGCTAAAACGTAGGTTAGGAAGTGACTTATTTGCCGTATATGATGCAGCGTCACAGAGTGCTACTTACAGAGAGTCGTGTAGCTGGCTGACGTCCTTTAGTTACAGGAGACTCACTCTGCTCTAGTTAATGCCGGCTGACGAGTGGGCCGCGGTAACTGGGACTGAGAGTCGGCTCTCTGGTTAGCATAGTGTGCCTGCAACCTTAAGCATTCGATCAGGAGACACCCAACAGACAATAAAACATGGAAAAGGGTGTTATGTTTAAGAGAAAAATATTCATGAAGAGGAGAACTGACTAGTTCTTGAAATGTGTGTGTTTTAATGGAAAGCTTTTTTTTTTAAAAAAATATTACCTGTGATGGTGCTGAGAACCATTGTTTGAAAATATAATAATGTTAATTAATCACATTCCTACATTCACAAACTCGTATTTGACCTATCGCCAAAGCCGGGCACTTCTGTTCTCATCAGAATATCATAGAAGACATTGCACCATGCAAATTCTCAGAGCCTGAAGAGGTGTGTCAGAAACAGACAGCAGAGTGAAAAGAAGAAAATGAATGCATACTTAATACAAAGTAAGTGTTGATTCATAGGTTAGAGGAAAGAAACGGAGATAATGAAACTTAAGTTTTATTGCCCATTACTCAGCTGGCATCTTTGTTATTAACTTTGAAGGATTTGGCTTTATAATGTGTTTAGACTAGAGGGTAGCTATAAATATTATTATCCTTGTAAATGCAGCTTGGGGATGTAAATGGTTGAGAACGTTTGGCGTAATTTTACTCACAAAGGACTTGCAACCATTTTGGCAATTAGACCAGCAGAACATATTCCAGTGGCTCTGGAAGTTTAATAATAAGTATAAAAATATTGTGAAAGTGAGGAATAAACTTGCGTACCTCTGTTTGGTTCTCTTAAAGATCAACTTCTCTGGAATGCTCAGTGTCAAAGCTGTGTAGAGAGGGGAATGTTATTTGTGACAAAATTCAGAGCTCTTTCTCCTTGGCCTAGTTTGCCACCCAAGGACACTTTGATTATTTGGACAATAAAAGCAATGTCTCAACCCAATGTCATGTCCAATGGGCTGCTTAAAAATGGCTTCAAAAGGTGGTACTGGTTAATATACTTAAATTGCAGAGCTTCAGGTGACTTTTCTGGGCCTCATCTGCTCGCCAAGTTGTCTTCCTTTCTCTTCCCAAAGGCCCTCCCTCCCTCTTCAGTAATTTTTGTCCAGTCTGCACATCTCTAATACATTATTCACCTGAGCTAAGTTATCCCCATTCATAAAAAAAAACCGAAAACGCCCAACATTAACACTTTCTACAAGCCAGGATTGTGTTATGTGCTTTATTTGCATTTTAATCTTTACCATCTTCCTATGAGTTAGGCAGTACCATTTCCCCAAGTTTAGATTTTACAGATTAGGGGACTTAAGTTCAAAGAGGGTAAGTGACTTACCCAAAGTCATAAGGTAGAGCCTGGTCTCAAACCGGGTCTGTTTGGCCCTCAGATTTTACCTAATTGGGCTCTACTGCCTCTCATTTACTCATCTCTCCATTTTTCCATTCTTCAAATATTTATTGAACAATTACATGCACCAGAAGCAGTTGTAATGACTGAAAATACAAAAATTATTAGGAAGCATAGTATATAGCTTTGGGGGACCTAGGGTCCAGCAGGGGAAAAGCCAAATCAGAGTTTAATGGAGAAATTAAAGTTACAGCAATGTGATAAGTCTTATAAGTTATAGAGAAGTACACTAAATTCAATTGGAGGAGAGAAGATAAAGTGCCTTTCTGTCTAGGTAATTCGTGTAAAGTTTAATTATCCTTTTGGGTAAAATTTTGACAAGTGCTATGAAACCAAAGAGGCCTCTTAGATGAAACAGAGAGCATAACAACATATGGAGCCATGAAATGGGTGGTTCATTGAGAGATCACGTTTCATATTCAGGAGGGAGGTGATAAAGGGCCACTGCTGTCGTACTTGTAACAGGGAAAGGCAGACAAATGTCTGAGGATGTTAGGAGGTACAATTAGCACAACAGGATGACTGTTAGACAAAAGGGAGAGGGAGGGGAAGGGGATGAAAAGGGAAGGAAGAGGAAGAACTTCAAGGAAGGAGTTCAAGCCTTTTTTTATTGAAGTATAGTCAGTTATAATGTGTCAATTTCTGGTGTATAGCACAATGTCCCAGTCTGTGTGTGTGTGTGTATTCATTTTCATATTCTTTTTTATTAAAGGTTATTACAAGATACTGAATATAGTTCCCTGTGCTATACAGAAGAAATTTGGTTTTTATCTATTTTTATATACAGTGGCTAACATTTGCAAATCTCAAACTCTCAAATTTATCCCTTCCCACCCCCTTTCCCCGGTAGCCATAAGATTGTTTACTATGCCTGTGAGACTGTTTCTGTTTTGTAGATGAGTTCATTGGTGTCCTCGTTTTTCCTTTTCTTTTTTTTAAATTCCACATATGAGTGATATCAACATGGTATTTTTCTTTCTCTTTCTGGCTTACTTAGACAATCTCTAGGTCCATCCATGTTGCTGCAAATGGCATTATTTTAGTCTCTTTTATTGCTTTTCACTTCAGTCACAGCCTGGCTTACTGTCCTCATAACGGGACAAATGGCAGGTCTCTCAGAGCATGACTTTTTCTCTATTTCGAATATATTAGTAGTACTATAGGAAGGTTTCCTGTTTCTCCTTAACTCTCACATACAATTCTTCTAGCACCAGACGTGTGAGAGTTTTTCCCACACCAATCAATTCTTCTATACCAGCTGGGTATCTGGCAATTCAGTTCAGTTCTGCCACTAACCAGAGTTAGAGATGCCACATGTTAAGAGCTCAGTCTCATAAGATTGTTCACTCC
Source organism: Vicugna pacos (assembly GCF_048564905.1). NCBI lineage: Eukaryota > Metazoa > Chordata > Mammalia > Artiodactyla > Camelidae > Vicugna > Vicugna pacos. The sequence continues at coordinate 14,772,161 of NC_132996.1, forward strand.
CACTTCAGATGCCAGACACAAGTAGTAGATCCCCAAGTGATTCACCACTTCTGCCTAAATTAGTTAGAAATCAGGGTTCCTGTGACCCCCTCTTTGGATCCTGTCATTTGCTAGAACAGCTCACAGAACTCAGGGGAACACTCACCAATTTATTATACAATAAAGGACATGAAAAGCTTACGGAGGAACAGCCAGGTGAAAGGAAACACAGGGCGAGGCCTGGAAGGGTCCTGAGCGCAGGAGCTTCTGTCCCCGTGGAGTTGGAAGTGTGCCACCCCCTTGGCCCACAGACGTGTTCACCAACCAGGACACCCCTTTTCTGGAGGGTTTAATCACAGAGGCATGGTCAATTATTAACTTCAATTCCATCCCCTTTCCCCTCTCCAGAGAATAGGAGGTGGAGCCGAAAGTTTCAAGCTTCCAGTCATGGTTTGCCTGGTGTTTCAGGGGACCACCAGCTACTTCCATAAATTCCAGGAAATTCCAAGCCTATAGCTAGGATGTCAGGCAGCTGAACTCGCTAAACAAGCTGAGGAAGTAAACACTTCGTAGGAGATTAAGTTAAGCACGTTGGATTCTCCGTCTAGTGCCTTTGAAAGCTAGGTACTTTCCTTGTTTTGCCTCATCCTGCATTCTCAGCTGTCACACGTCTCCTCAGACCTCAGCTGGTTTTAAGTTTTGAAGGGGGTTTGTTTGTTTTGACTTAGAAATTGTCTATCAGTTGAGAGAGGAAATGGCCCGAAGTTCTTCCTTTGTTAAAAATCTTAAAATCCTATCTTAACGTTCTTGGACGGAAACGACCTCCTTTTTGCAAAAGGTGATGCACAGTCCTCAACAGCATTCTCAGCTCTAGATGAGCAATATGTTATCAGAGTTACACCGTGATTTTAGAAACAGCTTATGAACTCTATAGTGTAAATGAATATTAAAAACGCAGTTAAAAGTTAATCAATTCATAATGGTTATGGTAGTATAATTTTTATTATATGCCTAGTTTATGGGAATTCCTTGCCAAAGAGGTTTTTTTTTTGCAGCCCTTAAATTAATTAACGATTTCTCTTTGTAAAGCCTTGAGTGAATAATTCAGAACTCCAAGAAACAGGTATCAATCAAAGCAGATTTTCAGACAGTGTTGCTCTCATTTATGCATAAGATTGCATTAGGTAATAATCACTCATTAATTACAGAGGTTTCTTAGCCCCCTGCTGGTGAAGTTTCTTTCCTTCCATCATTCCGGAAGTGCAAACAATGTGGACCACCACCCACCACCTCCTGCCAAATTTAAAGTCAAATTTTAGGGGCCTGCCCAGGTCACCATCTTTAAAATCCCCACCTGTACCAGCTCACTCTGTCCTCCTTAACCTGCTCCACCAGCAACATCATTGTCACATGGGATATTGTTAGAAATACAAGTTCTCAGACTTTACCCCAGACTTACAGACCCAGAAAATCAGGTGGTGGAGCCCAGCACTCTGTTTTAGCAAGCCTTCCAAAAAATTCTGATGCACACTAACATTTGGAGACCATTAGAGAAAGAAAGATTGTGAAGACTTTCTCAAGCTTTTTAACTCCCTCCCACTTGTTGTTTTTCTCATACGATACGTCCTGGGAGTGGAATGGTCTAAACCTGTAATACTATCCTCTCCAGGGCAACAGTTCATCACATTTACTTTTTTCCCAGAAAAGAACTGTTACATGAAGGATGGCTCCTGAATCTATCCATTCTGCAAAGCAGGATTTTCCAAGAGTTTCTTGGCACAGCATGCCCTTTTCAGATTCTGTTTTGCCTTTATGTATTAGCACTAACCAAAATAATTTATAATTGACTGTACTCATTAATATGTGATCATTAAGGAGATGAGCTTTGGAGGCAAACTTACAAAGAATCTAATAGCAGTCTTTCTTCTTAATAGAAGTGTGGCTTTGAGAAAATTACTTAGCAGTTTTGAGTTTTAGTTCCCACTGCAGTAAGAGGGAGATTATACTTTGCTGTGAAAGTTCCTGTGAAAGAATGTAGATTAAGAGTGAAGGTGTGGATAGAACATTTAGAGTAGACCCTGGGTTAAGTTCACCATTTAATGAAGAGCATCCATTATTATGATACCTCATTTTAGTTTTCAGAGATAAGAGTCTCCGATAGTTTTTGATTTTTTTTTAATTACAAGAACTTTTTAAAGTAAAAGCTAATTAGATAAAGATAAAAAGGCAAACCATTGTCCAGAAATGTATGTTTGCATCAGCATTAAATGGATGTAAATTACAACTCTTCATAATGATACCTAACCTTTATCCCATGCTTACTGTGTCCAGACACCATGTCAAAAGCTTTAACAGGTATATTTGCATTCGGCTACATAAAGCAGAGACATAGCTAAAATTGATGGGGGCTTATTTTTCTCATGGAACAAGAAGTACCAAGGGAAGTGGTGGCTTCTATTGGTTCAGTGTCAGCATGTTCCATCTGGGGGGCCTGCAACTCCCTTCCCCTTTCCCACTCGTGATGGCCAGACGTCTCCTTCAGCTTCAGCGTCACGTTCTCACTCCAGGCAGGAGGAAGAAGGGCAAAGAGCATGTAAAGTGCAGGCAAGCCAAGGTGGTCTCCCTTTCAGTGAACTTCTCAGAATGCCAGCCCAAAACCTCGTCCATCTTATTAGCCTCAGCTGGGTATTATGGCTGCCGCCATTTGTAAGAATGGGTGGGAAATACAATTTTGCTTGTTTTTTTATCTTAAGAGGATACATTACTATAACACCACCACCAATTGGGAATGAGGAAAATACATAAAGGGTAGGAAATCAGTAGTCATTGCTTTGCCTGAATTATTTCATTTACTCCTTGCAATAACCAGTGAGATGTGTATTATTTTATCACTTTGTATTTACAGAGGATATAATTGAGGTGTGAGAGATAGGGAGCTTGCTCAAGGTCACACAGCTATTAGCTGGTGGAGCCATGACTGAAACTCCGGTTAGAGCCTGCATTCTAATTCACTCTATTACTATATATTAAACACGTAGTTTTATTCATTTTCTTTAATAACCCTCTTAAGTTTTTTTTTTTCCTCCCACTTGGATTTTTAAAGGCTGATTTTTGCTGTTAAAATGTCTGTACTGAAAGTAATTGCTATGAACATTTTGAGAACAGAAAATTTCACCCTGCTGTGAGCATGCTCCCCTCTAGTGAATGAGGTCTCAAGAATATTGTCTCTAAATTAAAGTTGAAGGCAAATGAACGTGTTGAGCATATTTTGTTCCTTCAACTTCTTTCAGCAAATATTTGTTTAGTGCCTATTGTGTGTCAGCAAATGGAGGCAACAACTGGGCTGAACTGTTTTAACACAGTGTCCAAGTTTTCCTGGGTTTTTGAGTTAGTATTAAAACCCAAGAAGGAAATCTATTTATTCCTAGACAATGGGGCTCATTGTCCTTATAAAAATATGTTTTATTCTTACAGAGTTCTGATGTTTTCAAATCACTTTCATGTGTCATATTTTATCTATTACATCCATTTATTTCTTCTATTAATTTTAATTATTATATAATTTTCCTCTTGTTTATTAAGAGCCTCTAATCAATAGATTAGTGAGTTTAGAAGCTAGAATGAGAGAAGCTTACAGCAGTAGAGTGATTATTTCATTCTGTCTGAAAAATGTTGCAGCTAGCAATATTTTGTCCCAACTGAAATTCAACATTTTGGGGTTCTGTTACTCCGGAATCACCCAGGGAAGAGAAAAATGAAGGCAGAGGAAAGTGAGGCAGAACATTAAAATCCATATACCCACAAAATACAGTAATATTGCATTTAATTCCCAAAGGCTATGTCACTTTATAGATTGAGATTTTGTTGGTGGTATTTCTGAATTCTTACTTTCTTGGATTATATTTTTAAATATTGTTCTATATCGTTGTTTTGGTTTGGTTTGGTTTGTTTTGGTTTTAAGAGACCACGATGTTTTGGACATTCCTTGCCTGTCTTCCTTTACAAGCACTTTTTTGCTGCTGGTATTTAGTGGTTATTTTTCTACAGGTAAGTCTCTGGCTCCTGGTAACGCTGAGGGTGTGAATTATGTGTGACTTTATTTTGCACTCTTCATTGATCGTACGGTTTGGGGGAGGATTCATATTTAGGTAGCAGACGTTATCCTCCAGATCCTAAAACAGCTAAGTCATCACTTTGTATAAACATCTCAGAGAAGACGATACTCAGAGAACACAGAAGAAAAACAGAGGGAAAATCCCACCTTATTACTGACGTTAACAGAGTTCTCTGGAAAGATGCGCAAGAGCAGTGCTTTTCAGGCTTTCATTTGCCTACAAATCACCTGGCGATCTTAGTAAAACACAGATTCTGATTCAGTGAGTCTGAGGTTGGACCTAAGATTCTTTCTAGCAAGTTCTCAGGTGAAATTGATGTTGTTGGCCCAAGAACCGTGTTTAGGATAGAAACGTACCACGTCATATTAGTCAAAGCCTAATGAAGGGCGTTTCATTCCTTTCAAGGTCAAATTTTATCACATCTTTCTCCAGGGAAGAGAGTAGTTGGCGCTCAGCACACTAAGCAGAAGAGAGTAAAGATGTCTCTCCTCATGGTCACCTGTCTCTGATTACAAAGGAAACTCTGAAAGCACTCCCAGCTGATTATTAATAATGAGTCACAACGTATCTATAACGGTGGTTTTTTCCCTTAAAATCTGTTTTATCTGAACTAAATGTCATTACAAATATTTTGCTTTTGTTTGAACTTCCTTCCTGAATCTTGATCCTTTAACTTTCAACTTTTTTGTACCTTTATGTTTTAGGTGGCTCTCTTGAAAAGACTCATCACTCTGCTTTATTTTCTTATTCTAGTCTGACAGTCTTTCCCTTGAACTGAAGGTTTTAGTTCAATGACATTGAATTACATTCTACAGCATTATTTTGTACTGATTATTTGTCCCGCATTTCCTGTTTCTTCCCCTACCCCTCTCTTTTTTTTCTTTTGGCTGGGAAAACAAGGTGTATCATAATAAGAGAAGCCACGGGCTATTTCTTAATTGAATTGAGCTCTCTACACTAATGGAAATGAAATGGCAACAACAAAATATAGCACAGTTAAATTTGAGGTTTATAAGTTTATTCAAGCTAAAATTAGCTAGCATCTAAGGTAACGACTTGCTATACACATTGCTTTCAGTAGGAAGGTTAAGTTGCCATATGGATAAAAGAGGAGAACTAGGAAAAAGATGGAGTGGTTTGTTTGAGAAAAAAAAAATTGTAACAAATTTGAGCCTAAAGGCAGGTAAGTGGACAGAAAATAAAAAGGCTTCACCATCATCTTAATAAATAAAAGTACAAATTAAATTCAATTTAAAAAATAGCACCCTTTGTTGGAAAGGCTGATTGTCGTATAAAAGCCTGAATGAAAAATCTAAACTCAATCTTGAAGTGTTTATTTTAATTAAATATATTCCATCTAAAAGCTGTCAGAGGTAATTTTATTTTAGTTGCAGATGTATTTAAAAGTATGTTGGAATGGGGTGTGAAAGTTGGTTAGTTGTCATACTTGAAAATTCACGAGGGGTTGATCAGCTTGCAATTCATGTTTCCAGTTAACTTAGTGTGTGAAAAGTTTGAAGAATTTGGTAGCTTTTCTTTTAATTATTTGAACTATTTTTTTTTGCATATTAACAAATATTTCAAGTCACATATTAGCAGATCAGGCCTACTTTAGCCAGTGCAGAAAAAAAAACAAAACTAAAAGGCAAAAAAAAAAAAAAATCCTTAACTTTCCATAGGAACGAAGTCCAGTAGTGGGGATCCATCTGTTTATGTATGTGTATGTGTAAATTTAAGAGTGAAATATAAGCAGATTAGATGATCAAAAATAATCTTACTAGTATAGAAAACGTAAACATCTAAACACACACATTAATAATTTTTAATGCATGTTTGAGATGGTGGGAGAAGAAAATCCTTACTTGAGGTCATAAGCCATAAGAAGTGTCATATCTAGTTGAACAAGTGCAGTGAGCGCTAAAGCTCATATTTGCTCCTAAAAATGTATCTCTTTATCCCCAGAAGGCTAGAGCTGGTTTTAATGGACCAGGTGTGGTGGACAAGAGACAAGGCTGGCCTCTGAGGAGGGTTGGAGAACAGACCAGAGACCCCTACAAACAGCCCAGGCGCCTCAGGTGCAACAGCCTCAGTGAATAAGGAAGAGGTTAAACGGTCTGCTCTGCAGAAGGAGCTAGTGGAGATCACGGACTTATGTGACTTACTTTTGTCTTTGGTTCTGAGGGGAGTTTAAAAAGACGTCTCCCCTGATATTTAGCAACCAGAAGCTTTGTCTTACTTGTGTGAATTCATAGTATGTTGATAGCCTAATAAACACAGGGACAAAGCTTTAATTTAAAGTGAGTCCAGATTCATGCCATCCTCTTGTTGCCTGAAAGAGGAAAATGAAAATCCTCTCTTGGGGAGGATACACATTAATCCTCAAAGGATTCCTATACATAAGGCACCAAAGAATATGAGTCCTATTTTTTTTTTAAATAAGGAAGCAAAACATGATGAGCATGTTAGTAAAAATTACATATTTAAAAAGTATGAAACAAATGTTTAATACGTCTAAAGAAATAAAAGGGAGCATTAAAATCATGGCAGAGAGACAAGGGACAGTCACATTTCTCAAGGGGCTTTTGGGAAAGAGCCCATAGAGCTTCTAGAAGTGAAAGACACAATATCACAAACTTGAGCCTTTTAACGCAGCCATGGACAGAATAAAGGGGTTGTCAGATACAACTGAAATAGTTACCCAGAATGTGACACACAGAAACAGAGGTACGAAAACTATGAAAGAAAGGTTGAGATGTGATGGGTGGAGTGAGAACTTCATGCATCTCTTTTACCTTAGAGGTCCGAAAGGGAAAAGGGGAGAGTGATGGAGATGTATTATTAGCTCAAATTTAGGATACCAGTAAATCCCAAGCAACATTAGAAAAATAAATTCACCCTGGGGAAATTATAATTTACTTACAGAACAGTAAAAGCAGAGACCAACACTTAACATAAAAGTAGTCGAGACAGGGGAGGAGGAGAAACAAAAAGTGGGACCAACAGCACAGGGTGATACTGTGGTAAGTAATTCAACATAATTATAAACGGAATTCTATAGTTCAGAGCAAAAGCCTGTCAGGCTGGAATAAGAAAATAAAACAAGGCTGTAAGCTAGCTATACTCAAGAGATTCGCTCAAAACATAAAGACAGGCAGACGGTTAAAAATGAGGGGTACAGCAGAGAAATTCTAACCAAAGAAAAATTGCTTCAAATCAAATAGACTTTAAGGCAAAAATATGTTCGGGCCTAAAGCTAGAGTTCATATTCAATGAAAAAAGATTCAGTTGAGCATTTCTCGGATTGAACAAATTAGAATGAAGTCCTGTTTGGGAAGACAGTTTTGGTTTGTTTGGTTTCATAAACAGAAATGGAGGCCACTCGGGTGGTAGATCTAAGCCATTTGTTACATGTGTGGCCTTGAGCAAGTGTGTCAACTTCCAGAGCCTCAGCCTCCTGACCAATGAAGTGGAATAATGTTATTTACTTCTTGTTTACTGATCACAAATAATTCATCTAAAGCACGTAACCCTGCCAGTCACGTAGCTCTACTGATGTCAGAATAATCAAGGAGAAGGCTGATGGTTTTACACCTTATTATCTTTACATAAACAGAATGATAAGGCCTATACATTTATTTTGGTTAGAAAAATAATCCTTGAACTAATTCAGTTCAAAGATAGCTATTCTCTTACAGAAACCTCACTGCTCCAGAAGCTTATTTATTCTGTAACTTTATTAAAAATAACACTTCCTTTGATGTCAACCCACTTAGAATATGTGGAGGAATCTCCATTTTTGGCAAACACAGGATTGGTCTGAGATCAAATCAGAACTTATTATATAAGTGTTTTGTAATCTTTAAAACACTATAAATTTGTTCAGTGTTACTATCCACCTTATGGCTATTAAGAACAAAAGTTACTTATTTTTACCTTTATGTACACACAAGCAGGGCTAGTTCCAGATAATTCTCCCATATAACGAGTGGCTGTCACAAAATTGCCTCTTACTTCTGCTCAGATAGTTGTATTTAGATCTGGGACTGAGCTGCACAACCTAACAGATTGCCTTTAAGGACTAGACCCTGGTCTTTCTCTCCTCTCTCACACCCTGTGCCCCATCCCACCCCAGTATTCCAGCGAGGAGGCTCGGGGCTTCAGGCTGGTCCTGGCCCCTCTTGTGGTCTCAAGTTCCCCACTTGTTGAATGGGGATGATGATACTGTACCTGCCTCAGAGAGTGTCAAGAACATAATAGCATCCTGTGTGAAAAGTAGAAAGCATTGCGTGTGTGCAGTTTGGGGGTTTAACACACGCAAGTTACTCCTCAGGTTGTGCCTCCTCTCGTACTTGCGTGTTTTTTTACCTTATCACCTCCTTGAGGACTGAACTTGCAATTACTCAGTGGCTCATCTCTTTCCGTTTTGTTGTTGCTGTTGTTGTTGTTGTTTTGCTGCTACGTTTCTGGTCTCACAGTGAACGTAAGTCATTTCTTGCACTGATGGTGGACTCTGAGGGCCTGATGGTGCTCTGGAGGCATCACTGATACAGTTACAATAAAGCCGCCTGGCATCTGTGGCCCTCCACAGTTCTCAGTAGGCTTTTACTGTGTCATCACATCTGATCGGTACTTGTTTAGCTGAAGAAAATCAGAGTTAGAGAGGACAAGTAACACGCCTGTGAGCCCAACCCTCGCAAATGACCAGAACCCCGAGTTCTTGTCTTCTTGCCCAAAGTTATTGCAGACTACTGGGGACTAGCTGTTGAGGGTGTAGGGAGGATGTGTGTGAGCATGTGTGGTTTGGAGAGCGGACAAATAGGAAAGAGGTGAGTTCATGACTCCTCTCTCTTATTCTTTGCTGGTCAAGTAAAACGTCCTTGTGTTGTTATTTCTTTTAAGAAGTGTTGGGGAGGAAGAATTCCTTTCTCTTTGCCCTTCTAGGTTCTTGTCTGAGACTCCCATGTAATAAAAGACAGATGAACAAGATTAACAATAGAAGATATTTATATCATAAGGCTGACTGCACAAAGTTAGTTTCTTGGACAGTTACTGTTTTTTAAGAATTTTTTATAATAGGAAAAAAGGTTTAAAATGGCAGTATCTTACATACAGAGATGTCTTTTTTTTTTTTTTTTTTTGTAACATAAAGGTGGCTGGAACTAGGCAGTCCACAGAGGGTATAGTAATTTTGCAGCCATCAAAGGTAAATGTTTAGACCAACATCTCAGGCACAAGGAAGGAGGAAAGAAAGGGACAGGGATAAAGAGATGTCACTTTCAGCTGAGAGAGCTTCCTTCAAGGAGCCTTCCAGTTTTTTTTTTTCTAATTGTGTGTCCATTTATATCACACCAGGCAGAACATAGTCACACAGCCAAAACAGGTGCAAGGCAGTCAGGAAGTGTAGTATTTTGGCTGGGTACTTGGCTTCCCTGAATAACAGGAACGTTTTGTTACCGAGAAAGAATGGGAGGATGAATACTGAGTGAACAATTAGCAAATTCCGTTGCAGTTAAGACGGATTTCACTCACACATAAACACACACACACATACATGAATATACAATCACAACTAGAGTAATTAGCGATTGCTCTGAGATTGCACTGAGATGTTCTCCAGCCGTTTCTATACTAGTAAACCTAACCAGGGCAAGAGGAGGAACAGGTTTAGTTTCTTTTCTATTCACGCGGTAAAGATTTCAGAAAATATTTCTGCTACTGACTTTACCATTGATAATAACATTATTGAATTCAGACACAGTAAAACAAGGTATTTTAATGGAGTCCAATATCATAATGTAATATGATCAAAGCTGTAACTAGTCCTTAGCTATCTCATGGTTCTGTCTGCATTTCCCTACACTTTAAATGAATGCTTTCCTCAAAAAAGGCGCACTTTGAAACAGCTGTAGTTGTTTTAATATTGATAATTCATGAAGAACCCTTCCTTTAGCTTATCGCAGTGAGAGACAATGAACTTAGGCCTGAGCCATCACAAAACCTCGACGCCAGATGCAGCGTGTTTGCCACATATAGAAAATTAATTTAACTTATTTTCATTTTTCCCACCATTGTCTGCCTCCTCCACAGGCTATACATCGATGGCCCCTTTGGAAGTCCGTTTGAGGAGTCTCTGAACTATGAGGTTAGCCTCTGCGTGGCTGGAGGCATTGGAGTAACTCCATTTGCATCAATACTCAACACCCTGCTGTATGTCATTTTGATTCATGTTATTTGTTCAAATAGCGAACTGACAGTATTTCAGACATCTCTCTTTTAGTAAGAAGTAATTCCTTACCGAATTCTTCTACCTGTTGTTCAAGGAACTCCATTTATGGATTGATAAGGGGACTCATTCAGGGAGCCTCAAAACGTGGTCTGTGGCTTTCAGCAGGGCTCCTTGTAAAACATGTCGGTGCCACAGTTGCGCTCTCCTTCGCCCTTTTCCTCTATCAAAGTCATTCTCTCTGCTCTGTTTCTCTCCTTCCTCATCAGTGGTAAGTGACACTACTAATGCAATTAGTCAGCAAGTATTTTTGAGCACCTAGGTGCCGGTTGATCTTGTAGTTTCTGGTAATACAGCAATGGCTGAGCAGAGTCCTTGCCCTTAAAAAGTTGACATTCAAATGGGGCAGGTAGAAAAATAAACCAGTGAGAAATTCATAAATAACATTATTTCAAAAAATACGAGAACTATGATGAAATGTCGGGAGATTAATGGGATACAGAAATAAAGAGCAAGGGTTATTGTGGAAATGTGGTCAGAGAAAGGCCTTGTGAGATGACAGATGAGCGCATCGTTCCCGGGTCTGTTACTCAGCAAATCTGTAACAGACTGAAGAATAGAAATTTCAAAGGTAAGTTTGCTTGACCAGAACATACTTTTTCAGTGATTTGAGTTCTAGGATTATAGGCAAAAATTAATTGATTGATATTGTCATGAAACCACAAACAAAATGACAGTAGGAAGTTCTTCTCAAATCTGTTTCATTCACTCTTCAAGAAAACACAATTTGCCTTAAAGGCCCGTTTGATGAAGTGCTGAAAAAGAAATAATAAGTTGATGTGATGGGTTTGAATGATGGGTTATTTCAATTTTAAATACGTGATAAAGATTTGGGACTTTTTGGAGGTTCTCAGAAAAATAACTATATTCCAAACCAGAAATTATTTGTTTCTGAAAACATATTGCACATTGTTTGGACCCCTAAAGTTAAAAAAAGGGAAGAATATTTTCTTAACCTCAAGCCTATTTCATAATTATAAGGAGGAATCCAGACTTGGAATTGTGAGTTGCTGGAATGCATTACATAGTAGGTGGTTGTGAAATCTCTTTCTTTAATGATTATTCAGAAGGGGTAAACAGCCAACTTTCTGAAATGATTTGGGCTCATTTTGCCTGGAAGCCAGGGCAGGGAGATCACTGGAGTCCTGCTGAGTGATAGAACTCACTGAAAATAGCTTTTTTTTTTTTCCTGAGATGCAGAGCTGACATTGCTCTGACTCTAAACTCTGTTCAGTTTGATACCTTCGGCTGGAGATGGGTGATATGTATACAATACTCGCAAGCATGAACACGTAAATTCATGGAATACCCCACATCCTTGAGTCAGTATATTGCATTTTAAATGCATTTGGGAGTTAAAGGACGTGCTATGTCAGATGCTGGAATGTAAATAACTGGTTTTTCCAAAGATTGCTTGCTAATGAGAAGCAAATATTCAGGGATATAGAGATTCTTAATTGTTTTTGCCATCCTCATCGCTGTGGTGTTATTTTAATTTTGAAGGGATGATTGGAAACCATACAAGCTGAGAAGACTGTATTTTATTTGGGTGTGCAGAGACATCCAGTCCTTCCGTTGGTTTGCAGACTTACTCTGTGTGTTGTATAACAAGGTAAAATTAGGTTTGTTTTTCCTTTTGCAATCGTTTAAATTTTAAAAAATAGCTATCTTATTTCAAATTTTTGAAGTAATAAGTGCTCACTATAGGATAAACCAGAAAATGTGCAGATGAGTGAGGAGGGGAAAAAAAATCCCTTAAACAAACAGAGATAACGTCTGTTAATAATTTGGTCCACACCTTTTCAGATATTGGTATCTGTGAATTTGTGTATATATGTAGGACAAATTTTGACCTAGGATATTTTAACATAGAAATGTATACATATGGCTCGTGATGTATGCATATAGGATGCATATATATATACATACATATGTGGATGCAAATGTATGCGCATGAGATGGTGAAGGAAGACGGAGCGAGGAAAACATCGCAGAGAGCAATTGCTGTTACACCTTCTATCCTTTGTTCTAGTAGCTCTTTATCTCTTATCTCCACCTTCAGTATTCCAAGTGGATTGTCAGCAGACCTTTGGCACAGTATACAGAATTTCAAAAATCCCAAAATCTAAGTTTAATTTCTTACAGGGGTGAAAGGCAGCATTTTCTTCTACAGATAACCTTTTATTTTTCTATGAATATATCTATCTTTGTCTTTTTCAGTTATGCAAGTAATACACCTATTCATCTTTGCCGCAAATTTGTCATATAAGCCACATGAAGCAAAATCCTCACCCAAAATACATAACCAGATGTAACTCACAAACTTTCTATAAATGCTATCATACTATTAGTGTTGCTCTGCAAATTGCTTTAAAAAAAAAGAAGTATTACTATGCAACCAGATACAAAAGGACAAGTATTGCATAATTCCACTTGTATAAGGGACCTAGAATAGTCTACTTCATAGAGACAGAAAGTAGACTGGTGGTTGCCAGAAGTTTTGAAGGAGAGCAAGTGGGGAGTTAATGTTTAATGGATACAGAGTTTCAGTTTGGGAAGATGAAAAAGTTCTAGAGATGAATTGGTGGAGATGGTTGCAAAACAATGTGAATGTATTTAATGCTAAACAACTGTACACTGAAAAATGGTTAAAATGATCAATTATATGCTATGTATATCTTACCACAATGAAAAAATAAGTGCAGATTCCTGGGACTCACCAAGAGCCTGCTAAATCAGGGGGTGGGTGGGAAGGGAGGATGAGAAGCCACTGAAAGGATTTAGATTTGAGCAGACTGATAACGACTGTAGATCATCTTGGGAGCGTGTGTGAAAATACCAAGCCTGGGGTACTTCAGTTTCTAGAGGAACAGAAGATGGGTAATGGCCAATAAAGGCAATTGGTCAGAGGGGCCAGTGAGGTAGCAGGAAAACCAAGAGGTGGCTCTGTCCTTGAGGTTAAGGGAGGGAACTCTTTCAGGAAGAGGGAAATCAGCGCTCTCAAATTTGTGAGTATTTTTTCTAGGTTGATACCTGAGACTGAACTCTCTAAGTTGGAGACTGTGAGGAGATGTGAATGAATTTAGTATATACTGACAAAAGGTCCCCGAAAGAGGCTGAAACAATTACATTCCACCAAAGAACATGAGAGAAATTTCTTCCAAACATTTTATTACCAATCTTTTACATATCTACCCATCTCTGAAAGAGTGCAGTCTCATTGTATTTTCCCCTACAAGCTAGGGAGATTGAACCTCTCTTCCTACGATTATCAACCATTTGTCTCACTTCTTGGGTTTCCTAATTCTACCTTTGCTTTTTTTTCTAATTAAAAAAAAAATCTTTCTTGAACTGATATAGAGCCCATACATTTTTTTTTTAAATAACAGGCTATAATTGGATCCAAGATACAGAAAAACACATTGGAATAAAAGATGATTTATAAGGCAAGCAGCAGGGTAGGAAAGGAATGAAGGAAAGAAAAACATATAAATGGCTGCACCTTCAAAGCAGTTGAATCTTAATATTTCTTTTCAAGTTTTTTTGATAGGTTATGCTTTACCCTTAGGGTTCCATGGAGTAAATAACACGAAAGCTTAACACTAGTATAAACAATGTGGTGATGATTATCTTCTACACACAGCCCAGCATACTTGTTTTGGTTTTTCATATCAGGAGGATGAACACTAGTTCTTCAATGGTGCTTCTGACGATGATGTTAAAAAAGAAAAGTCTTTTATTATTTTCTGTGTTTGCAACTGTGTTACCAGGTTCAGTATGTGGGAGTGTGTATGTTTGTGTGTTTGTCTTTCTTCAGTAGATATTATTGCTTGTCTATAGTAAGGGAGAAATTAAAATAGAGACATTGAATTCATTAAATACATTATTTAAATTTGCACACTTCTCTCTGGAGGTCACAGGCACCAAACACCAGTTATTGATGCAAGAGTTATTGGGTTAATCTCAGAGCAGCATCCTGGTAGACATTTAAGACAAAAATCAAAGGGGGATGGTATAGCTCAGTGGTAGCATGCATACTCACCACACACGAGGTCCTAGGTTCAATTCCCAGTACCTCCAAATAAGTAAGTAAGTAAGTAAATAAATAAATAAATAAATAAACAAACCTAGTTACCTCCCCCTGCCAAAAAAAAAAATTTTTTTTCTTTTTGAAGACAAAAGTCAAATGCAAGTCATGTGCTTTGTGCTGCGCTGTCCATGACTGGCATCTGGAAATTCCTCAGTTTTGCCTCACAATTAAAATTCATAAACCCTGATTCAATTCCTACAGGGCTTTAAAATGAATTTAGGGTTTGGATGTAACTTGAGGCAGCTGTTGTGTGGAACTTAACTAACGATTTATATTTTAAGAGTATTATGGGTGCTGAGAGAATCTTCATTTATCACCGTCAACGTAAAATATGTTTTTATTGGAATTTTACCATTTGGAGTTGCTGCCTGTCAGAAAATATGTAATTTTAGAGCTGGAAGAAGCCTGTGAGATAAGGTCATTCAACCCTGTCATCGTCCTGATGAAGAAACCTATATAAGCCTATATAAGTTGAGTGACCCCCTAGACATCTCAGGGTCAGATAGCGAAGGCAATAGAAGTCATTCCCTTGGTCACCTGCCGGGCACCCTTACTATGACAAGGGTGCCAGGGGAGTGAGGAAACGTCACTTAGTCACTCCCGACTTGCAGAATGACTTCTTTCGCTTTCCTGAAACTTCTACTTTGAGCCCTAGCATATCCATGAAAAAGTGATTACTTTCATGCTACATAGAAACAGTACTTAAAATCAGTGGATCCTTTTGCAGTAATAAGGTCCAGCAAAGGCACACATACCGTCTCAGGCAAACCTACTGTGCCCCCTGATGCTTGAGAAATAGTCTGGCTGTTGAAGAAGTGCTGGTCGCTTTCCAGGTCTTTCCTCAGAATCCACACATCAGATACGCACCCCTGTTCTCCAGAGCACACCTGTTGTGTCCCTTCTCTTCTTCCACTTTTGATTCCTTTTCTTTCTCTTTCACCTTCTCCTTTTTTCACGGTGGTGCAAGGAAACCCTAAGAAGAGTAATGCATTTAAACGTAGAGTTCAGAAGTCAGGATTCAGCCAGAGCCGGACCAGTCATGAGCGAATTCACCGGGAAGCACAGGGGGACAAAAACCCTTTCCTCCCTTTGTTGGATTTCTTTTCCTTTAGATATTTTTCTTTGTCAGTTTATTTTTCAAGATATCAAAATGTTTGAGGTTTTTTTCCTAGGATGTTTTATTTTGGCAGGTTCGTTCGCTCCTCATACATTTTTATAGCCGGGAACCCAGTGCTGAATAGGAAGAAGGTGGGAGCTTGAACCGAGTCATTTGGGGTTGTTTTGTTTTGTTTTGTTTTGTTCCTAGCATGTATATTATATATCACTTTTGACTTTTTTTTTTTTTTTTTTTTTTTTAGAAAATCATGTTCTTTCTGTGTGAACTCTTAGGTAAAATTTAGAGGCTCTTAGGGAATAAAATAAGAACTATGTAGGAGGGATTTAAAGGAATATTAGTGGAGTAGTTAGCATGCCTGATTTTGTATCTTTGAGGGTAACAGGGAACGAATCCCTTCCACAACCTTCATCATAACTAATTAAACCTATAGACAGTAGGCAGCAGGTTATTAATGTTAGAATCTGCCATGTATGTGGTCCATGTTTATGTACATGTATATATACATTTGCTCGTAGATGTTGGCTGTGATAAGACGAGACCCATTTTAACAAATTGTAGAATCACATATGTTCGAAGAGGAGAAAGTCTGTGTATACAGAATCAATTTTAATGTCTGTTTGCTTTCATGTCCTCCCAGTTTTGGCAAGAGAACAGACCTGACTATGTCAACATCCAGCTGTACCTCAGTCAGACAGATGGGATGCAGGTATGTGATTGGATGTTCTTGTAAATTAAACAAGGCTCTCAAGGATAGAAGATTTACTGTAGGGGCTGGGCTGGAGGAAGATGTCTGCAGGTGGTTTGAAGAGATGCTTCCCACGGGGAATGCCTCTTCTGGAACGTGTCCAGCAAACTCGTGGCTCGTCCTTGAAGTCATCCGTATTCTGCCTTTCACTTGTCCTCCTCACAAGGAGCTGGAACAGACCTTTGAGTTCCCGTCTCTCCTCTTCTCTGTCGCCTCATCTAGAGATCAGAACAGATGTGAACAGTCTAGTGACTGTGTTCAGAGAGGGGAGGTTTTATGCGGGGAGAGAAGATAAGGTCATACACAATGAAGCTTATATCTCTTTAAGGGAAACTAAAAAATCTAACAGACATCACATGTTATTTACTTAACTGCTAGACACTGCGCTAACATTTCATATACATTTTCTTACGTAATTCCAACAGATTCAAGAGGTAGATGATGTTGTGAGCCCCATGCCATAGGTGAAGAAACTAGTGTTTACATCAAATTGCTGCATAGGTGTAGAAGCCTGGGTGTGAATGCTCCCGCAAGTTTTATTTCATCCATTTTCTATAAGACTTTGAATACAAAATGTGAATGCTTGTCAGTTACTGCTGTGTCCAGTGCAGCTCGGGACTGTGTCTAAGGATGGGCAACACAAGACTTAAGAAACAAAGAGACAAAGTAAAGAGCAAAGATGGGAGCAGGGGACTCAAGATCTCGTGGATCTAGAGCACCGACAGCCCGGTCGACATCATACTTATTAGGAGTACACAGCTCAGAAAAAAATGTGATCAAAGAGGTGGGGCTTCAGATATCCGATAAGCCCTAAATTCTGCTTGCTGGTTAACTGATTAATTTCAGGCCCATCCCTTCCAGGAACAATCACCCTCCTCGGGGTATGCAAGATTTCTAAGTCTATCCTGTTACTACCTCCGGGACAATCTCGAGATAGCACGTATTTCCTCTGGGTCAAACCACTCGCTTTCATGCCAGAACAAAGTTCTGTGAATGGATGATCTGGCTTTCCAGGACCTTCCATTGTTTTACCCTAAGGAAATATTGTCGCTGATAGATGCAACCGGTGTTCCAGGTTCTTGTCCCGTCCCAGAAAGAATTCAGAGACAAGACTTAGAGGTTAAAAAGGTAAAGTGAGGATTTATTAAAGGATGGATAGTACACTCTCAGGGGAGAGAGGGCAGGCTCAGGTGAGCAGCTGCCCTGAGTTTCTTTGGCAAGTTATTTACATAGGGTGTAAAAATGAATGGGCAGAATATTCATTGGGGAGGGAAGGGTTTGGGGTCATATTCCCTGATTATCATCCCAACTCCACCTTTCCAAAGGGAGGAGGGATTTTTGTCCTTATTTAGTCTGGATCAGAAGTGTCATGGCGTCGGTTCATGATGGATACTTCTAATCTGCAAGGCTAATTTTATTGAAATGAGGGCATAATGAGTAAAAGGTTACATTCGGACACTGGAAATTCCTGCCTTTTCTGACCTTTCTTTGTTGATCTCCAGCCAAAAGGTGTGGCCCCTTATCAGCCCAAAGATTCCAGCTTTTCTTTCTCTGCCCAGGGACCCCTGCTGCTCACATGATGTGTGGTTTCCTGCATTTGGCCTGTGCCCCTTCTTTCTGCCCAGTTCCTGCCATTTGGTCTGTGTCCCCCTTTCTCTGCTCATATCTAGCTATCTGCCTGCTCTAACAATATCTGCCCTCCTTCGTGCTCTTATGGTCAATCTCAGGATTGTCCCTCACAAATTTTCTTCAGCATAATATGTGCTATAGGTCATCTACTGCATAAAACATTAAAACGAAGCAAGCATGTGCATTTTAAACAAGTAAGTGTGAATATAATATTTTAAGCTCCTGGAAATTTAAGTGCAGCTTGTTTTCTAGTTGCTTGTTTTCCAGCAGCTTGTTTCCCAGCAAGTTACCTCAAAACTAATCTAACCCTATTTTTTCTAGTCAGATTTCTATCATACTTGGTATGTAAAAAGTATCTCATTTTGCTGCTCTCATGAAGCAAGTCAGTGTCATTATTCCTCATGGTTTCCCTGTAATTAAGGTACGGAGCATAACTTACATCTGGTTCTCAGTTTGTCTGCCTGGGACTCAGACACTTTCTCCTCTCTTCTCATCCCACTCTTGACTCTTCGCCGCCAATTCAGATCTCATATTCTGTTCATTGAAAACACCAGCCCATTCATTAGAAGCTGTTTGTTGATAGATCCCAAATTTGGAGCTCTTCTATTTTAGGCTGTCATGTCTGGGATCATTTCCCCAAATTTATGATGACAGTTCATAGTGTTTTACTCATACAATGAGCCATTATACGACAACTTTGCAGTACAAAAACGCTTCCATAAAACTTACATGCTGCACTCTTTTTGAGAGTAAGCAATTAGAAGGCATTCTTCAACATGGCAGTTACTTACAAATGAAGCAACTAACTGAAGTCTAGGGAAATCAGCCATTTGTAATGATGGCATTCAAGAAGATAATGGATTTTAAAGGGAAAGAGGGAGGAAATGATGCTTCTAAATGACTGTGCTTAATAGGTTGCCATTTGATACTTACATGCTTTGCCTCACAGCAGTTTGGTAGGAAGCCACAACGCCAGCAGAAATGATGTTAGAGAAATGGGTTATTTGTCCAACTCTGTGTCATATAAAATGTAGCACTTTCTTTCTGACAGAAGATAATTGGAGAAAAATATCAAGCACTGAATTCAAGACTTTTTATTGGACGTCCTCGGTGGAAACTTCTGTTTGATGAAATAGCAAAATGTAATAGAGGGTAAGTCCTGTTCCTCAAAAAATGTGACACGTGGCTAATGATCGAATTAAAATATTCCCAAGTCATTACATGAAGTTTTTAAAGATCATTTAGTAATGGGTTTACAAATTACAGAGTTGTTTAAACACTCAATTATCACTATCAAAGGAGGAAGCAAGGCGGGAAACACCTAACGTATCTGTAATGCCAAATAACTAAAATTTGGTGTAAAAATAGTCTATAAGGTATATATGAATTAGACTCTCCTACCCACTTTTAAACTTGTATGGACCCGTATTAAAATGGATGTTCACTCCCACAGTATAAATCAGGTGATCACTGGAAATTTTTTAAAATTCATGTTGGCAAACAAGGGAGTCCTTCAAATAGTTCTACCGTGAATGTGCTGAAAAATCAGCCTTTTTGTACCTTTGTACCAGAATGAATACGTTTTTTAAAACTCATAGAGACTGTTATATGCAGTCTCTAAATCAGAAATATCTCCATCTTCTTTTCTTGGAAGCTGTAATTCTGTGAAGAATCTTAGCATTATGGACTATATGTGTATGATCTGAAGAAACTGCTGCTGAAGGATGGCATTCATTTTAGGGCACAGACTAGTGAGCCCATTTGTCTTCTGTAAAATTATTGTAGTGCAGATACTCTGTTAAGAGTTCTAAAAGCATTTTGAAAATCATATACCCACTCACACGTTTTAATGTTAGCGTTGAAAAAGTTTCATTATAAGTTTAAATAATTCCAAAGACTGTGATTTCTAACACATTGCAGATACTGACACTTTAAAATTAATACATCTACTAGAATCCAAACATCATAGTTTCTAAGCACCAACCTCATATATTTGCATCTTTTGTCACTTTCGTTAGCAGTTGGAAATTTTATGTCACTATTTTGTCTATTTGAACTTGTATTTCTGTCCTATTTAAGCTGCAGAATTTTATCAAGATTCAATATAGTTTTGCACTTGAACTAATACTTTTGTTGCTAAACTAAACACACTTCTGCAATAAGAATATGTAAATAGATGATTTAATTTTTAAAATTTCCTTTGACTCTAAATCGCTCCAGCGATTTTTTTTTCTTCTGGATCAAGTTATTAAAATTATTATCACATAGTTGATTAATTCATAATTTTGAAAATACATTTTGATAAATATAAAAAGGATATTTGATTGTTAATCAGTGAGGCAGCTTAGTAGATTGAGAGCTGTCTATAAAATCCCCAACGTGTAAATTTATGGGTGAATGTGATTTATTGAAAGAATCACTGATTCATCGTGGCCTTTGGCCTTTGGAGATTTTGCTCTAGGAATCATGATATGAAGCCCCAGAAGCAAAATCTAAAAAGGAATATAGCTGCCCATGTAATTCACATAGCAGCCATGTTGGAAAACACTTCTGTGTTTTTTTCCCATGATGAAGTAATTTTGGGTTGAAGAGGGAAGCATTATTTAGAAAGCAGAGGTCCTTTGTAATATTCAGGGCCCTAGTTAAAGGTGAACTATAGGATAAAGAAAAAAAAAATCAACCCAGTCTTGGTTATGTTTCTTTTCTTTCTTTCTCCAAAATCATCCACCTTAGATGTGAGAATCTTGTCACAGTCACCTGGATCTTGCTACGCAGCAGACTCCTTCCTCTTTAATGACATTTAACTGACCTCTGACAAGCGTTGTTTTACTAGTTTTCAAAGTAGAGTGCTGGAAACTTTGATAGTTTGGTTTTTTGTTTGTTTTTGCTCAGTTCTGAAACCAAACCCCAAAACAGTAAAGGATCATTTGCAAGAAATTAGTTTGGGACTACTGGTGTCTTTGGCTGCTTCTTTTGAGTTCTCATTTGTTATATAATATTTGTATTGAGAGAGATTTTGTGTGTTTATTTAGTTAGTTGTTCATTTTCTTTAAACAGCAAAGCTGATTAAGAACAAATGTGCACCATCTACTGTTGACATTTGTACAACTCTGTCATTTTGTGTATTTGCTCTGGGCAGGCACCTAAGATGCATTATTTTTTTTAAAGGATTTTTATGGTGCATAGTTAAGAAAAGAATGGATCAACATCTTAAGGGTTCATTAACTCAAAGAAGGCACTATTTAAATAGAAGTCTTCATTTTAGATGTACAATTTTGGTTAACATCATGTATGCAAATTGTTGAGAGAATATAAAGAGAGAAAAATAGAGAACAGAGACATAAATTTGCACCTGTGTATGAGACTGGTCCCTTCTTTGCATGTCTTTTTAAAATTGTTTATTATACCTAAGATCCAGTTTCCTATTACTTATAATAGAAATGTATATCATAGTTTAACTCAGTTGAATTTATGCATCAGGCAAAAGGAGAAATAGAGGATTAACTTTATGTGGCCTTTGGAGTAGAGAAAACTCCGGGACTGGACTAAATGTCTGAAACTGTATCTGTATTTTGCTGCCTCATGGTGTTTTCAAAACAATACAGATTAAGAAATACCTAGGTTTGGTCTCTCTGTCCCTGAGTCGAGTCATTCAAACCTTGTGAGTCTGTAATACAAGGAGTGAATAATCTCTAAGGAGTGAATAAGCTTTCATTATATGAGGTCATACACTTAAAAATGCATGAAGAAACAAGTATTGGTGTAATAGGAAAATATGCACAAATGTATTGAACATTATGGAACTAGTTCCCAACATCTGCTCCCAAACAACGTTTTCTGTTAGCATCTAAGTCTGTGTCTACCCATCTCAACAAAGTGTTTGTACATAAATCTCTAGATGATCGTTGGATTGCAGCAACCTAATGAAAATTAATTCAAGTGAATTGCAAAGATTCATTGCAGATCTCGAAAAGTTGTAGGATTTCATTGTTAGTGAAAGTGACATTGGGGAACTCCTCAAATTCTACAAGGCTCTCCTGGAGCTAAACTAGTTAACAACTGGAAGACAAAATGTTAAAAAAAAAAATCATACATGTGCTTTAAAAATAATTATTTTATTATGAAGTACTTAAGATAAGCCTTTGGGAAATCTGCAGAATTAAAAAAAAAATTAACTCTATAGTTGCCCTGTGAAACCAAGAAAGAAAATAACAGTGTCTTATTGTCATAATGCAGTGTTAACAGAGAATGTATAGAGATAGACAAAATGTATAGAAAATTACACTAAGGCTTTTGTGGGGTTTTGGTGGTATAAATTCAGTAGTTGAGTTATAGTCATTTTAAGTAATCCATTGTATCTAGCTCTGGTTTTAATAGTAATCTAAGTTTTATTAAATGTAAGAATTAATTTTCGTACTTCTTTGTTATTCTCTTCCTTCTGCTCATTTTGGCTCTTCTCTCACTAATTTCTTAAGGCGGAACTGAAGGTTGCTGATTTTGACATTTGTCCTTTTCTAATGAACGTATTTTAACGCTATAAATTTCCCTCTAAACACCACTTTAGCTATGTACCACAAATTTTGATATTTTTGTTTTCATTTTTATACAGAGCAAAAAAACTTTTAATTTTCCAAAAGATTTCTTTTTTGATCCATTAGTTATTCTGAAGTATGCTGTTTAATTTCCAAATACATGGGTATTTTACAGATATCTATTTGTTCTTGATTTCCTGTTCAAATGGGTTTTAAGAAAACATGCTCCTTTTGATTTCAGTCCTTTAAAATTTATTGACACCTGTTTCACTGTCCAGAATATGGTCTGTCTTGATTAATGTTCCATGTGCACTCAAAAAGGGAATTTGTATTCCATTGTTTTTGGGTAGACCACCCTACAAATATCAATTAGTTCTAATTGGTTGATAGTGACGTCCAAGTCTTCAATACACTTCCTGATTTTCTGTCCACTTGTTCTATCAATTAGTGAGAGAAGAATATTGAAATCATCAACTATAATTCTAGATGTACCTGTCTTTACAGTCCTATCTATTCTTGATACACGTATATTGAAGTTTTTAGTTCTAGGATTTAATTGTAGTGTTTAAACTACGTACATTATGTTTTATTATTACATTGTATTCATTAGAAAATAAATTGCATTTTACTTTTACATAGATTAAAAATAGTTTTTTCCAGCTTTATTTGATGTAATTGATATACAATATTGTATAAGTTTAATGTGTACAATGTAATGATTTGATATGTGCATGTTGCAAAATGACTACCACAATAATGCTAGTTAACATATCTATCATCTTACACAATTACAGATCTTGTGTGTGTGGTGAGAACTTTTAAGATCTACTATCTTTGCAGCTTTCAAATGTACTGTGCGATATTGCTAACCATGCTGCACCTTACATCCCAGAACTTTTTCCTCTTATAGTTTGTAATCCTTTGTCAGTCTTCACTCAAACCCCACCTCCCCCACCTGCCTCTTGCAACCTCCAATATACTCTCTGTTTCTATGAGCTTTTTTTTTTTTCGGATTCCACATATGAGTGAGATCATACAGTATTTGTCTTTTGTCTGATTTATTTCACTAATCACGATGCCTTCAAAGTTCATCCATGTTGTTGTAAATGGCAGGATTTTCTTCTTTTTTATGGCTGAATAATATTTCTGTGTGTGTGTATGTGTGTGTTTGTTATCACATCACATCACATTTTCCTTGTTCATTTATTCATCTATAGAGATTAAAGTTGTTTCCGTGTCTTGACTATTCTAGATAATGCTACAATAAACATGAGGGCAGATAACTGTTCAAGACAGTAATTTCATTTCCATGGATATATACACAGTAGAGGGACTGCTGGGTCATATGATGGTTTTGTTTTTAATTTTTTGAGGAACCTCCATACTACTGTCCACAGTGGCTGCACCAGTTTACACTCCCACCAGCAGTGCACAAAACTTCCCTTTTCTCCACAACCTCGCCAGCACTTACGTCTTGTCTTTTTGATGATAGTTACTCTCACAGGCATGAGATGGTATCTCGTTGTGGTTTTCCCTTGCATTTCCATGATGATTAGTGATGCTGAGCACATTTTCACAGACCAGTTTGCCATTTCAATATCTTTTTTTGGAAGAATGTCTATTCAGATCTTTTGCCTATTTTTAATTGTATTATTTTTATTGATATGTATTTGATTTACAATATTATATTATTTTTAGGCATACAACATAGGATTCAAAATTTTTATAGATTATACTCCATTTAAAGTTATTATAAAATATTGGCAATGTTCCCTGTGCTGTATAATATATTTTGGTAGCTTTTTTATTTTACACATAGCAGTTTTGACGTGTTAATCTCCTCCCCACTTCCCTCTCTCCACTGGTACCTACTGGTTTGTTTTCTATATCTGTGGGTCTATTTCTGTTTTGTTGTATTCATTTGTTTTAATTTTTAGATTTCATATATGAGTAATAACTTTTATTTTATTTGTTCTTTTTAATATTGTTGGACTTGTGTCCGGCATGCAGTTTTATTACTTGGGTTCAGTTTGATCTTTTCAAGGCTTGCTTTTCAGCTTTGTTAGCATAGGTCCAGAGCAGCCTCCGATCTAAGGCTGATTTTACCAACATCCTTCCTACTCCTTGCAAATAACGTAATACCTTTCTGAGGACATTACCCACTGCCAGTGTATTACATATAGATCTTTCCATCCTGGCTTGTGGGAATTTGAATTGTTGACAAACTTGCATAAACTCTGAGAACTGTTTAGCCTACTGCTCCCTGGGAGTTCTTTACCCAGGTTCACGTGGTTTCCTCTCACACACGAGATTAGGACTCAGCCAGACGTGAGGGTACTCCTCTGCAGATCTCCAGGATATATCTTTGGATATATCCTCCCTTCCATATTCTGTTCCATAAGTTCTAGCTTCTTTGGCCTTCATGACCTCCATTCTTATCTTTAACTCAGTAAGACCACCAGCCTCTGCATGAGTCTCCCTCCTCTGTGCTGCAGCCTGTAAATTGCCTTCAGGCAATAAGCAGAGAGTTGTTGGACTCACCTCAGGTTTTTTTGTTTGTTTGTTTTCTTTCTTTTTTTTCTTTTCAGGGATCACAGTTCTGTGCTGACTGTTGTCTAGTATCTGGAAATACTTGTTTCATATATTATTCACTTTGTCCTACTTTGTTAGTGCAAGAGGGTAAATCTAGTCTCTATTACTCCATCATGGCTGTAAGGAAAAGTTTATTTTATAGTTCTTTGTTTCATTTTTCAAGGTAAAAAGTTTTAATAAAATCTTTTTTTCAGTGTTTATTATAAATTTTGGTATCCATTTAAATGGATTCACTGCCTTTTTTTCAGCGCCAATTATTCTCAGATAATGAGTACATGCTGTATTTGTTCAGGATATGATAAGAATTGTTAATCATTTTGATATCTTAGGAAGAATTCGATGCAAATCAACAAACTCTGGAGGAAGATCAATGTGAAATACTAGTCATTTCCTGGGATTTATTTATTCTATTTGTTAGGAATGTGTCTAATTTATTCACTAAAATTTTATGCTAGCAAATAATAAAACCTGCTTGGCATTTGTTACAATTATTGCAGTGCATGAATAAAATAGAAAATGTATTCAGATTAATATGCTGTTTGTTTCAATGTGGATATAAATTAGTCACTTAAAATTATCCTTTCAAATTGGTATTAGCTTTCCTCTCTTTTCTCTTATTCACTGCTGCTCATGAAAAATACATGGGATCTTTAGGGAAGAAAATGTTTGTAAAACATGTAGTATGAGGAGGGCTGAGATGGCCCAGAGTGGGTGGACATCTGCTTATGTGTCACATCATGTGGGGCAGCTGACATTTATCAGTCGCTGTTCTTGATTTGGTTTCTGCCCTTTCCAATGACATGCAGACTGCAGATAATAAGCAGATGTGTGCTCCTAGTTATATTCTTTGACTTATCTTGATTTCTAGTATGAAAAGCATGAGGTCAGTAAAAAATCTGCCTGGTGGTCACTTACATTTGGAAATAATTGGAAACTTACTTGCAGTATGCAAAGCAGCAAATTAACTTTGTTAACGCCTTAGACATGACTCCTAAAGCAGACTTCTTGTCATGTTCTGCATAATTTTCCACCTGATTTTCCATTTTCTCCCTTTCCCTTTCAGGAAGACAGTTGGTGTATTTTGCTGTGGACCCAGTTCAATCTCTAAGACTCTTCATAAACTGAGCAACCGAAGCAATTCATACGGAACGAGATTTGAGTACAATAAAGAATCTTTCAGCTGAAAACCTTTGAGACGAACCAGGACTCTAAAGAAGGAATGAGTGCAATTTCTAAGACTTTGAAATGCAGCTGAATCAAACAACTGTGTCATGCCAAAGAGTAACAAGGTTTTCTTATTTATGATTATTTAAAATGGAAGTACAGAGAATGTGGCAAGATGACAGGTCACATTACATGTTTAATCTGGAAACCAAAGAGGCCCTGAAGAATATTTGATGTGATTATTCACTTTTCACTGCTCAAATTAAAAGAAAACTATCAGATGCACGCTGTTGATTTTTATGGCAGATTCAAGAACTCCCTGGTGAGGAGTTCCATCCGCTCACTGTGAGGCTGAGAGCCTTGGTCCTCTTTAAATTGTTTTTGGTTGAACAAGATGCAAGATTGAACAAAATTAAAAATTCATTGAAACTCAGATTACATTTTCTACGTGACTATAAACAGAGTAGCTTTGATTTAGAAGAGCTCCAGGCAAATGTATTAGGTGTTTGAAAATGCAGCACAGGACTGTGTGTTGATACGGGTACTTTGAGTCGACGTCTAATCTTGCTCACTACTGACGCTCATACCTCTGCTTGGTGTCTGTAGACTTTACACGCAGTGAATTGCGTGCAGATGTTGATATAATATCTGTTTTTATATTTTTCTCTCTTCTTTGTTCTTTGGTCTAGAGAAGTCTACCCTCCCTTGGCATGCGTTAGACACAATGATTTAATCGGTCCTTTTCATCCCCAATTTATTTAATCTATTATGATTGCATTGTAGTGAGGAAGATATCATTCCTGTAAATTATAAAGGGACGTGTAGACTAATAGCTTTCTTTCCTTTCCAGCATTTTGGCCTCTTATTTTTATTTACTCTTTTATTCCCCCTAGTGTCATTTGTCTTCGTTTTTAGCCTCTTAAGCTGCTTTATGTAGTTTGCACTTGGAAGACCAAAGAGTGTTGTGTCGTCCGTGGTCACTGAGATAGGAGTTCTCTCTCCTTTGTCGCACGTTGGTTTATGCTGGAGACTTTGAGAGTATAGTCACATTCCTGAATAGGAAACGTTTCTTTGACTTTTTATACAAGAGACAACACTTCATTGATTATTCAAATTTAAGTTCAGAATCAAGATAATTATTGTTGTACTGTCAGGTATTCTGAGTCTTGAGGAAGAATGAGTGAGCGTAAAGTCCCTGTTGGGGCAGTGCTGGGTGATCCTGTCAGTTTATGCTCCCTGACCGTACCCTTGGCTCAGAGGAAAAATCCACTTCTCTATTTTAAGAATTAAGGTATTTCTACAATTTAGTGATTTTGTTTGGCAGACATCTGTTGCTCTCAGACAGTGCCCATTGCTGAAATCAGCGGCGTAGCTTTTCTTGCCTCCATTAAAATGTTGCAGTATAGAACATAATATGATAGATGCTGCTGTCATTTTTTGCTCTGATTCACCAATAGCAATCAAGCATGTTAACCCATCTAGCATTAAATGCCCAGAAACATATCACGTACAGCTAGTTCTTCCTCTCCTTGGACCTCTTTCTTTTCCCTTCTATGAAAGGAAAGCGAGTCAGAAAAAAGATATGGGAAATGTGCAATGTTCCTGCAGATTTAGCTCTGAAGGCATATTTAATAACCAGTAAGCACATCTTGGCAACACTTTCTAAAATAAAAATAATTTTCACAAAAACACAGAACAGAGAGAACTGTTCAGAAGAAACTTGAGTTAGTACAGGCTTGGTATACGATAGTCTCTAATAGTTATAATTTATTTATGTGATTATATTAGTATACCTACTTTCAGTAAAACTGGTGGAAGATTTTTCAAGGAGAATGATCTTTCCGAATAAGTCTTCCTTTCTGGGTGAGCCTCTTTGCCTATTTTAATGTTCAAACACTGAGTGTTAAACACGAAATTTTTGCTTCTGTAAGTAGGAATGAAACCAGGACTTCATCATGCCTGCATAAGAAAGCTTTGTTTTGTTTCGGGGGATTCTTTCTCTGGGGCCAATTCTTGTCAGCCCAATCTTAAAACTGTAATTTTAGTGGCAATAAATGTTAAAATTGAAATGTCATCCTTGAAATCTCTGTAAGCTTACTTTACCTTTGCAGCAATAAAGCAGACAGAGTTTCTTCACAAGATGACACAAGTTTAACAAATGGAATCTGCCTGAGTATGCACTGCCGTGAGCGGAGCGGCTTTGACGCAGGAAAATGGATGTGGGGCACGAGGAGGACGTGTCCCTGGCTTCGGTTGAGCCCCTGGGACGTGCCCCGCCAAGTGTGAGTCCTTGGCTTCGTGCAGGAAAGAATTCAAGAACAAGCCACAGTTGAGTAAAGGTAGATTTATTCAGAGAGATACATCAAAAAGCAAGAAAAAGACCACGAGGAATGGGGGTTGGGTGCTCAGATTAGAGTAAAAGTAGGTACACATTCTATAGACATTCCTCTTCCGTCTCTGAAGAGGGAAAGAGAAAGAGAGAGAGGCGGCAGTGGCCACGAGGCACCATGCTGCCAGTTTTTATGGGCTCAGTGGCTTCATATGCTAATAAGTGGAAGGACCAATTTAACTAGCCTGGGGAAGGGGCTGGGATTCCCAGGAAGTTGGCCATTTCCCACTTTGACCTTTTGCGGCTAGCCTTGGGACTGCCATGGCGCCTGTGGGCATGTTAATCTATTACAATGGGCGTATAGTGAAACTCAAGATCTGCTAAAAGTTAAATCTCTCACCATCCTGAGCCTCAAGGCCCACTGGCGGTTGAATCTTCCAGCATTTTGATGTTAATCGCTGTAGCATTCCTTGAGTGGCTGTGCCCTGCCCCCTTCCTGTCTCAGCTTTAGGGGTTTATTATGTTCAATGGCACTGGCTACTCTGAGACTGTGGCAAATTTCTCCTCATTCTGGGCTTAAGATTTCTTACTGGACTAGATCAATAGTTACTAGCCTTTTTTTTTTTTATTAATGTAACTTTTTGAGAACCTGGTTGAAAATAAATGTTATGGCATACCTGCATGGTATTACATACAATTTTGGGAGGCCCCAAGTCTCCAGAAGACCCCTTTTTAAGAACCTCTGAACAAAATAACCATCATGATAGATTTTTTCACCTGTATCTTTCCATTCTCTGATTTTTTTTTTTGGAAGAAACCATCAATTTTTTATAGCATTATACTAAGAAATTAACTGTGTGCACAAAGTAAAGGAAATTCTCTTTATATGCCCCCCAAAGAATCCAACAGAATCCTCCATTCAGTTCTTAATCTTTCTTGGGGTCTCCTGCTTTAGGTTAAGAGAACGCTGTGATTTTTGCATATCAACAATAATAATAAACTCATATTCACACACACACACACCCCCTACACATACATTTAGAGCATGTTTATTGTGTTTTTGGTTTTTCTTACTTATCTTGTTTTTTTTTAATGCAAGTTAAAAGTGAAATGATTGATAGCTATTTATTTAGTGATTGTAAGTGCCAGTTGGTTGATTGTACAACACTTAAAACAAA
This sequence comes from Vicugna pacos, assembly GCF_048564905.1. NCBI lineage: Eukaryota > Metazoa > Chordata > Mammalia > Artiodactyla > Camelidae > Vicugna > Vicugna pacos. The sequence continues at coordinate 14,801,914 of NC_132996.1, forward strand.
GAAAGAAAAGCCATGTGGACAAAGCATAGCGTGAATTGATTGACTCTATATATCCATGTTCCTTAAACCCCCCCTCCCCAAATCAAGTGTTTACTTGGAGCATTCACAACAGGTGATGGATTTAAATTATAAAGCATTGTTAAAGAGGCTTGCTAAAAGCAAGTGGGCCAGAGTTTTCATCAATAAATAATGTTGGTGCTGAAGAGTATTCATTATATTAGAGAGAAAAAAACTAAGTAAAGAAAAAAATATTTTTTCCTTAAGGATGATTAACTCAGCTGAACAGTGATTTTTCTAAGCAAACCATGAGACTATTTAAAAGTGCCACTCATGATGAAAAGTTCCCTTTTCTTGTGCTAGCCAAGATAATTTCACATCCAGTTATATTACAGAACATAAAATGCTGAAGTTAGGAGGACTGTAATTTGGCAGTTGAGGAATCTGAAGCACAATGAAAGATGAAAAATGTGCTTCAAGTCATCCATTGAGTTCGCCACGTGTGGAAACCTGAGTTTGGCTTTTCTTTCTTTCTTCCTTTCTTTTTTTTTCAGTTTACATATATGTACTGATCATTGTTTCTAAGAACAATTTAGAGCCTTAGCTTTTTAAACTTACATAGTTATCAAAGGAATAAAGCCAAGCACAAAATAAGAATCAACAGAATGCAGTAATCCAATCATAAAGGACAGTCAAATGTGCCCACATATATTCAAGAAATTAGTCATCTAAGTTATAAATAATTAGTTCATTTGTGTCCTTTTTTTTTTTAGATTCTACATCTAAGCGATATCATATGGCATTTTTGTTTCTTTCTGGCTTACTTCACTTAGGATGACGATCTCCAGGTCCATAATCTCTGCTGCTGAAAGGCCCTCGCCCCTCCCTGTCACATACACGTCTAATATGTCATATCTAGTTCTATTAGTTTGAATCTCCTGGTAAACTACTCAGTGTTAGGTGGAAAATAAGGTGCTGAGTGTTAATTCCAGATTCAGATACAGAAAATTCCCGTCTTTTTCCCTATATATCTTCGATTCTAAATTTGTTCATCTTATATGCTTTGCTTATTAGAACTTATTTCCAGTTAGCAATTTTAAAATGTGACAGTTGTGGTAAAGGGATTATGTCCTCCAGAAGTTTATAATGGAGAAATACGTAACAGTATAGTTTCTAGGAAATGCTAATAGTGTAATTTTAAATCTAGATTCATAGACGAAAGTTGTAACTTCACCAGCTTTCTAACCACCCAGGGAAATGTTGATATTAAAACAAATGACTGCTGTTCTCTCTTCACGTGACCATAACATGCTTCTTGTTCAGGAAAAGAAAGTCAGCTTTTTATAAACTCATGAGGCAGGAAATAAATGAAGTCAAGCATAATGAGATTGACATTTGCTTCAGCAGCCACAGAACAGTGAGAACTGGCCGCTTCCTTCTGTCTAAATCTCCCTTCCATTACCCCGATGTCTTTATTCCGTTCCGTAGTATTCTCAAAGGACAGAGTTGCGAAGGCTAGCTAGATGAGGATTTTCAAAGGAAAGAAGCAGACTCCTAACACTTAGCAAAGAAGGGTCCACTAAAGGAGAAGAGAAAAAAAGACCACGTGAATCATTTAAAATTAGCAAAGAGTTAAGCAATGTTGTTTTAGAACAGATACTGTTAATTTTTTTTTAAGCGAATATACAGAATTGTTATTTTCTCCTATAAAGAAGATTGATATTCTTATTTACTGAAGCTAAAAATAGATTTTTTAAATTATATTTTACACTGTAGCAAAATCCCCAGAAACCTTAATGCAGTGTTAAGCTACAGTTTAAGAATTGGTAAGGGTGAGGAATGCCTCAATAGGAGCAAAACTTGGAGGGGAAGTAAAGGGAGTCAAAGAAAGGAAAATTATTCAACACACAAGGACATGATAATGCTTTTTTTCATAACTTAATAGATGATCAAGTGTGTGGCAAGACTATCTATTACTCTGGTTGAGAAAATGTAAAGATTGCAGTGTTTGGTTCATTTTGAGGAATCCTTTCACATTTTTATGACTACTAGAATTTTAGCAGAAGCTTTACTTTTGATCAGAGTTATATCGGGCTTCTGTAAGAATCAGAGCTTGAATGAGCTCTGGTTGACCCAGAGACAACCCCGGCATTTAGATGATAACCAGCACCCCATAAATGCTCCTGACTACGTGGCAATAAAGAAGGGGAGGTGGCCATGCATTGTGTCAGCTGCACACGTTGCCCATTGACACTCGTCATTGCAGGATCGTATTTCTCAACTCTTATCCTTTCACCCAGGGAGTGAAATCTTCCTAACAACACCTACTCTGAGAAAGAAATTCTCTCTGTTGTCTCGTAACAGTGTATCTGTTCACCTCTATCAGCACATTCATCTGACCCTAGTTATCCTTTTAGGACGACAATATAATTCATTTTAGTGGTGAGAAATATCCACCAGGGAGCTTACTTGCCTGCTAAAAAAAAATATGATAGCCAATACACTGGCTAGGGAGAAAGCAGTTAAATCTTCCAGGGTGCCCTCTCCAGGTGAGCCTTCAGGAATGTAAAGCACCTTACCACACATGTCCGTGCTCTGTGGTTAGATGTGCCACATGGTTTAGTCTCCAGCCTCCCAGGGACTACCCAGTTCAGGAAAATACCAGCTCTTGAGTCAGCTTGGCATCTTCAGTCATGTAACTGGATACCCACTAGGTACAATTGCATCCTTGTTTAAACATGGCAGTTACCTGCTCACCAAATGGCATTAGCAGGAAACTGTCTTTATTTTCTTCTCTTTTCATTAAAATTTGATTTAAATTCAGAGATGGGAAAAACAGAAATCACTTTAAAAAATGGGGATAATTGGTGGCTGTTCTGTTCTTCCCTGAGAGCCTGCCAATTTCATCATTTTGCTCAGCTTCCTCCAGTGTGTGCGATGAACAGAATCCTGGGTTAGGAATCAGAAGACTTGTAACCTTTACCCCTGAAAAGTATTAGAGCATGAGTGTAAAAATAGGAATAAGATCTACCTCTGCTAAACTTAAAGGAATGCATCTGGGGAGAAAGGGAAAGGGTGGTGAAGAAAGATGCATTTCCTGGGCAAATCTTCTTTAATAGGTTTTTTGACAACGCAGTAAAAATAAAACACTACTCTAAGAAAGTAAAAGCACAGGCTTTTATGAGTCACAGTCTGTTGTAACTGAAAGAATTAGTATCTGTTGTCTGGGCAAGTAAAGAAGTCACCACAAGTAGATTGGTACCACTGTCTCTCTTTGCTCTTCTGAGGTTCCCATCAACAAAGTCACCTGTTTGTCCAGTGCCTTCTGAATTCCTCCTGACTATTTTTGGTCAGGCTCAGCGTGGCTGGAGATTGCTGTATTGATCTATGACAAGTGAGCTAGGAATTTCTGAGAGGGGTTATAAGTAACCAGCCTATTTAAGGTTTGATGGAGAAAAAAGCAGGTGTTTTGAGACATCCTACTGAATTAAAACCAAGACCTTTATTTTAGGACCAGAAATAATTCTAAAAAAGAAAAAAGCACTGCATTGTATACTACTTTTTTTCTAGGTGGGAATAAAATAAATTTATCTTTTCCTTACTCTTAAGAAAGATACTCATGTTACATATTTTCATCAACACTTACATAATTTTGTAAATATTTGTATTTAAAATATGTATTGTCTAGGTATGTAAGAGAGAAAGAATATTTTTTATGATGGATTGAAAGAAAATTGCCGATATGAAAATTACATTCTGCAATAATGTGTGATGGTCTTTTCCAGCTTTCATAGTAAGCATTCAGTGGTGGCAGGTTCTCGACTGCAGGAAACATAGTCCACTCATCACAGTGTGAGACCCCCGGCATTCTAGGTGTGGTGTCTGATTTTTGTTGGGCTAAATTGAAGCATGAGTTTACACAGTGCTGGAGAAGAAGCACTAAACTCAGATTCAATACCTGTAAAGAACTGGAAAAAATACATTTATTTTTATATGTAATTGTATTGTTGTAGAGTTATGGTATGTTTGTAGAAAACCTTCATTGTTTTCCTAACAAATAAAGGTTGGACAAAAATACTTAAAATTCCTTTCATTGTAAATGAATTGTTCACCTTTGGCAGTAATCAAGAATTTTTTCTAAGATTTTGAGAATGGGTTAATATGGTTTACATCTTAATGAAAGAGCAAATAATCACACTGGTCTTGACTTGGGAAAGCATTAGACAATAGTTAAGAAATGTTCCCCTGGGAAATTTTGACTGTGGTCTAATTCCAAGCTTCTCGACACTCTTGGAACTCTGAGTTCAGCAGGCTATATAATTGGGAATTATGGAATTCCAATCTCTAAATTTTCTATGCTAGGTTTGGCATTTGGATTTTATTTTTCATTTCTTTGTTTTTGATATCATTCTCAAATCTCATAATTGGACTCATTAAAAGACTGAAATATTTATACGATTTTAAGATGTCCAAACTGTACATATTTTTCTTCACAAAAAATGAATAAAATACAATATATTCCTTATGAATTCTAAATGTTGAGTTTTTATACTTGATCATTGAGGATTTCCATTTTACCTGAACATTGCCTCTTCTGTAAATATTCTCATCCATATAGAAACTCCTGCTTAAAGGATTTTGTTAATTTTTTTCCAATATATCACTGTCTCCCTTTTTTGAAATTTGTGAAGTACATAAAATAAGGCATAATAAGAGGGTGACTTACGGGTGTGCCTGACATTCACATAGGTGGAATGTGAGCAGTTTGCCATAAACTCAGTTTTAGATGCCTGTGTTTGGTAACATCTAAAAGCTAGCTGTGTGATTTTCCCATAAAATGCAGACCAGCGTTTTCTCTGAGACTTATTCCACTTCGCGTTTCTGGGTTGGCTGTGAACCTATAATTTTAGAGTGGACAGGATGAGTATACGTGATTATGGTCACTTTAAAGTCCCACAATATACCTAGTAAGGAACACAAAATTGGAAAGCCTTCTTGTGTCAGCAGGATGAAAAGATAATTTGCTTCAGAATAAAAGACATGCTACCTGCATCTCTAAATGTATGCTCTTTATGTTAAATTGTTATTCATTGTTTTCTTTAATCTAAAAGTCATTCATGGGTCAAATCGGATGCCACAGTGCTCTAATTTATAGAGCTTTTAGGAGAGGTAACTTCTTTGCAGGGTTTAAACAGGTGACTCCACTATGTGGAACCGCATTGTTCTCCATCAATTCCTACCACCTTACGGTCCTTCAAGTGATTTATTTTCAGTGAATCTGTTTTCCTGAGATGGTGTCTTGCCTCCTGTATTTTGCCAAGCTGTCATGCGTTCTGTAATGGGCATTCTAATGGTCAAGTTCAAGTACATTTAAACAGCAAGGTTAGCAGTTGTGTGTTTGCATTCCCTATGTGCACTGTTTGCTTTGTGTCACAGTGGGGTCACAAGTGCATGTTTTAGTAGCATTAGTGTTGTGAAATTACTCATCAGCAGCGGCCAGTGAGGGAAGCACACAAAAGATAATTGGGAAAAAATGTTTGTGGGGGTGTGCAAATCAAGGAGACTTTGATGCAAACCTTACTGCTGAAGATTCAAAGTTTCTCTAAAATGCCTTCCCTTATTCATATTGATGACCTCGCTGTCAGGACTGTGTTTGCCAGAGCTCAAAAATATGAAAATGTGGGACAATAAAAGTTTCTCATCAGACTTTTTATTAGGCAATGAAATACATCAGAAATCTTTTTAAGTAGCTGCTGTTACAGAGGCCCTGTTTGCAGCTTGCTGATAAATATGTCATCAACTGGGAGATACAAGCAAAAAGCCAAACCTGATTTTGCATGTCAGATATAGAACCCAAGGTATTGTGTAAAAAATACTTTTTGACTCAGAGTGACTGTTAATTGTGACAGATCTCTGTGTCACCTTATTGCATTTTGACAAGGTGATTTCTGAAATGAAATTCCAGGTTTGTCCTGACAAAAGACTTTGGTCGGAGGTTTTGACTACTAAACAAATTAAGACTTCAGGTTTTTAGAGTAACTGTCTGCTTGTCTTGTTTCTTTTTCACGATGGTGGTGAGAAGTGGTTAATTATTTTAAATCTCTAATAGGATGCTTGAGAAAAAATACATCTTGGTCTCCCAAAGCAGAGGGGAAATAATATGTCTAGTAATGTGTTACAACTACGTAGGTTTTGTGAAGCTTTGCCTTTGGAGTAGTTACTGTACATTTTAACCTTACCTGTTAGTAACAGGAAGGGTACCCTCAGTTTGATCAGCTGGCAGATGAGCCCTGGGAGCCACAGCCCTGCTCTGAAGCTGTATTGTAACTATAGTTTCTCTTCTCAGTTGTCTGATGTCAGCTCCGCTCCTCACCGGTTTCCTTGAACCCAGCTTTAACCTGAACCTGTATCAGGAATCTTGTATATGTTTTGGTTTCCTGTTGGTTCCTTAACTCAGCTATAGCTATAGACCTTAGCATCTCAAGGTCCTATGCTGTATACTTAGCATAGCCTATTTGTTGGAGTCCTTAGATGAACCCAGGCTCTGCTTCTGCCTTAACCTTTTATCCTTGGTTCTGAGTTTTCCTTTGTCTTGGGGCTTCAGAAATCACCCATGCCCTGGCCCTGCTAGCCGCAGCCCCTCCGTGCCGGTGGTTGCTGGAGCTGCCCATCACACACGGTGTGCTACCAGCCCAGGTGTCGTTGTGGTAGGCTTGTAGGTGAAGTTTATTTACATAGGAAGTGAAGCTGCAGTTAAGTCTTGCTTTTTTTGGTAGTTTTGTTCTATTGCTAGATGCCACAAAGACACTCTGAATTAGCGAATACTGAACCATTGCTCCCAGTTAGATTCTTGTGAGCCTCTGATCACAGTATTTTTATCAACCAAACAATACATGACTTTGTTTATGTGTGTTTCTATTTAATATACACAGTTTCTTATTTAATATATATGGTTGATTCATTAACGCTGAATCACAGCCAAGAGCACTATAACTCGTGCCTGAGTGAAGCTTGCCTAACACACGCCTGCTCTCCGTAAGGCACGTCACAGCCACCTTGCACCTGGGGGCACTAGACAGGACTTCACTTCCCTCAGGGAGCATTTTTAACAGTGAAATCACCAACAAAAGGCACAAGCATGCAAAAAATGTGGCACTAAATAGACCACAAAAAAGGACACTTGATTATACTGTGAGAGTTGAAGCCTTAGTTGACATCAGCTGGGAACGCAGGCCTCAAGGGACCCAAATTTTTTTGTCGCTCTGTAAATGTCCGCAAATGACCGTGAAAGTACAGCGAGTATGAATTTGAAGTTACAGAAAATGTAGCTTGTAGGTGATTTGCAAATAAGGAATCCATGAATAACGAGGCTCTGCTGTATCCATTTTTCCCGGGCATGGTGACTGGGAAAGAGGATTCTGTCCGTTTTTGTGGCTTTAGTCTTTACCCTTCACTTGTTACTGGATTTGGACTCACTTTTCTGTAGGAGTGAGAGGTGCTTCTCCAACCTGGTCTGCAGTTCTCCTTTTCCTTCTTCCACCTCAAGAACAGAAAATACGTACTTGATTGGCTAGAGGGTGACTGCTATTGGCCCACATTTACTATTAGGAGACACGAGTATTTTGTGTAAAAAATTGTGCATACATCTGTGTTCAGATAAAAGTTAACCTACCAAGCCTGAGACTGCTCTTTTTCTTAGAAAGGGCTTCTTGCCGGATTGGCCACTCGCTGGCATCTGTAAACTTAGATTTCAGGGGCATTTCCACCACCTGAACTGCTAAGAGTAGCTCATTGTAACTAAACTTTTGTGCAACCAATTAAGTTTGTAGTGAACACTTGTTTTCCTTCCGACAGTCTGGAATTTTGATGAGTACTAGGCAGAGGGTGCCTACGTGATCAACTCCCAATAAAACCTCGGGCACTGAATCTCTAATGAGCTTCCCTGGTTGATAACATTTCATAAAAGCTGTCACAACATATTGCGGGAAGACTTCTGTGTGCCTTGTATGCCTTCCCTGGGAGAAGACTCTTGGAAACTTGCGCCTAGTTTCCTGTGGACTTCACGCCATACACACACCTTCTCCCTTTGCTGGTTTTGCTTTGCATCCTTTTGCTGTAGTAAATCTTAGCTGTGAGTACAATTATGCACAGTCCTGTGAGTCCTTCGTCAGAATCACCAAACCTAAGTCATACTGAGCACCCCGGCTATAACCTGCATGACTCAGCACACTTGGCCCTCGGCAGCCACACGTTTTGCATCTGAGGATTCAACCAACCAGATCACTTCAATTCAAGATTGGGTGAAACTGTGGATGCTAATCCTGCAGATTTGGAGGGTGGACCGTGTTCACTGAACTACATCATTGTGCGTAAGAGACTTGAGCATATGCAGATTTTGATATCCATTGAGGATCTTGGAACTAATCCCCTGTGCATACTGAAGGACCGCTGTTCCTTGTTCTCTCACTGTTCTTCTATGTACCTGGGAGGGAAGTGGGTGCAGGACCTTATCCCATGCTCTCAGCTCTCTCTTCCGTCTCTTCTATTCTGTGCATATGACTGACCCCTTAAAGTAGGCTGCTGTCTTTTTTGTTGTGTCTCCTTTCTCTCTTTGCTTTCTGTTCTCCGTTTGACAGATCAAGGGCAGCACGTGAGTAAGTGCCCCAGATTTGGACACATCTTTTACTACAAGTTGAAGACTCCATTTGGAACTATTTCTTTTTTTTAAGAATTTTTTTTAGTTTTTTTTTTTTTTAAATTTCTTTTGTGCGTGTGTGTGTATGTGTGTGTGTGTGAAGGAGGTAATTTGATTGATTGAGTGAGTGAGCGAGTGAGTGATTGATTTTTAATGGAGGTACCAGGCATTGAACCCAGAATCTCGTGTATGCTAAGCATGCACTCTACCACTGAGCTATACCCTCCCACTGGGACTATTTCTTAAGTCTCGTGCACAACCTAGCTTTACCAGATAACCCCAAGTTGGGATTAGACCCTGGCTCAGTTACTAATACCACATTCTCTCCTCTTTGAATACTGTGTATTATATATACCTCTTACACAACACCTGACACTAAAGTGAGGCAGGACGAGATTCTAACATTCTTTGGTTCCTTTTGTTAAATATCATTAAAATACCACCCCACACCCTAATACTCCTCATCTGTTTCTCTCCTTTATCTGCTCATCCTCTTCTTCAACTTGTCTGTTCCCATGGTTTCCTTGAGTGGATTATGGTGGTGCGGTCTGTGTTGGGAGAACCAGCCGTTCCCCAGGGTATCCCTTGTTCTCTTTGTTCTCTTCCCGGGCTCCCCAGCCCATCACTTTTCATCAAATCTCATAATTCCCACCGTAACCTACAGAACAGGTTATATTCCCAAGAAAAGCAAACTTTGCTCCATCAGTTTTTCTTTACTGCACTTCAGAAAACCACAGGCTACCATTTTTCCTGTCAATATTTGGTTTATTTCAATACAGAGCAATCACTGTACTTGAGACAGCAGTTTTAGAGTCAATACACAGCACAGTGATGCAGATTTGATTGCTTATGAGATGTCTTGTTTTTAGTATTATACTTTATCACGGAGCCTTTAGGTTTCTGTCAAGACAAACGTTGATGGCTGGTTCCAGCTGACTTCATAGACTGCTGTCTTTCTGGACATAACGGAATTCCAGTATGGGCCATGAAATGCAATAGAATTCCTTTTGAGACAAATTGCCTGAATTTTAGAGTTGTACTGCTTAGGTTAAAATCCTGCCTGCACTAATGTGAGCTCTGTCATGTTGGGCATTTTAAAAAAAAACAACTTTTAACACCTTTAGTTTTCTTACCTGTACAATGAGGGTTATGTGAGTTCATTGATGTAAAGTATTTAGGGACACAAAGTAAGTACTCATTGGTATTAATAACAGTGATAATTTTAATAAATAGAGAAAGATAACTATGAAAGTCTGGAAACAGTGTGGTGTAGCAGACAGGTATGAATTGAAAGTCCAGATCCTACACTTTTACAAGTTTTGTGATCTTCGAGTAGGTTTCTGTTCTTCAAGCTTTTTTTTTATCATTAAAATAAAGATAGTATATCCACTTTCAGGGTGTATGAGAACTAGCAATTATATAATAATAGTTTTAGAATTATGTCTGGCATATAAAGAGGTAACCATTATAATTAATATTGGAAAAATTAGGCCAACCTGAAGAAACTGGGTAGTAGGCCATGGATAATTTATTGCTTTTTCTGTATTATGATCTTATTTATGAAAATGTGTCTTAAAATATTGCTCCGAGGTGATTATTCTATTACAGTTTCCTAGTTATTTGTCTGCTTGCCTGTCCTCTTCAATAATCGTTCACTTCTTCAGTGAAGTGTACAGTCTTAGGGTCTTAATCATCTTTACATTCTGGTTCCTGGTGAAATACTTGATTTTCAATAGGTTCTCAGTAACTGTTTGCTAAATTAAATCTAATTCTCAGCGTGTTATTACAACTGAGGGGCATAACTAATAGGAAATATTGAGTATTGTTAGAGGTACTTATAAGCATAGAAAGAATCTTAAAATGTCTGTTCTCAAGAGAAATAATATTATAAAGAAAAAGTAGAAGGAATCAGTTAAGAATTTACATGATCAAAAGATTTTTTTTTTAGCACTTACACGTTAATTATTCGACTAGCTAGGGAAAAGGTAGTATCAGGCTTCAAAACTTGAATATTAATTTTGATTATTTCTCTCTGTTACTTATGCCACCAAGTCCTCTGTCCTTTTCTCTTTCCATGTCCACCATCCTATTTGTAGAGTCATCCTCAACACCAGCTCATTGATTCATTGGTCAAAATATAGTACAGCATTAAATTTGAGACTGCTCACATTACATAATAGAAATTATTTTTATGTGTATTTGAAAACATTTTTTGTTAAAAATTAATATCGCTAGCTCTAGCCTTCCTTTTTACTTCTTTTTTATTCTTTTTTACTTAATGGCTACACTCCAAATTCTTTTAGGCAGCAACTGAAGATGGATCTCAATAAAAAGTTTCACAGGATGCTCACTCCAGTGATCAACGGTCATTTGAAGAGCAGAAGAACAGGGTTTCCTTTTGCTTTGCTAGAAAATGTCTCATACTATCAAAGGAAACAATTCAGCACTCTCCAACACACTCTTCTGTCTTGCCTTCAAACCTTGATTCAAGACATCTTTGTCATCTGAATAACCAGAAATATATTTAAATCAGTTAAATATATTTTCTTCCTTGAACTTAATGCTACCATCAGATGCACACACATACACAACATACAATCACACACATGTGGCAATAAACTATACCAATATGGTATAAGAGAAACCACATGAACTTTGGACTCAGATGTAGGTTTGGCCTCACACTAGCCGTATGATCGTGGGCATGCTGCTCAGCCCCTTGGCATTCGAGCTTCCTTATCTTCCAAGGAAAGTGAGGATAATACTAAACTCAGAATTTTAGCAGCAGTGGACAGAGATCAAATCCATTAAATGCCCAGATTCTGACGTGTCATATGATAAAATTGTCCCTAAATATTAAGCCCATTAAATCTTTCAGTGTCTATAATTCTTCTCCATTGACCATAGGCCAAATCTGCTGTATTTTTTATAGTTTATGTGTGTAAATATTTTCTACATTTCTTCCTGGACACTAAGCATCTGAAGGGCAGGCTTCTGTCTATTCGCTTCTGTAGCCCCACAAGTCCCAGTCTGAGGATGCCTAATTCCAGCTTATGCTTTCATTCATTGCTTTCTACCAAGAATTGTTCTGAACTACACTATTTTTATAAATTATTCCATAATAGTCTATCATGAATGGCCTTTTCATCATGATTTATCATGCTATGGAAGCTCTAATGGGAATGTTCACCATCTGCATCTAAGAACATTGTCTTCTAGAGCCACTAGCAGATTTATCACGTCATTATGCTTTCAATTCCCATCAGTGTTGGTTAATTGCTCCTAGCTGAGTCCTTCCCCAGGAATTGTGCTCACTAAAGGAATCCTTTGTCCCAGTTTATACCTCTTACCCTTGGACAGCTCACATGTGGTATGGATAAACAAAAACGGAAGCTTCTTTTAAAGAACTATCCCAGCTTCAGGAAGCTGTTGGATCAGCTAGGACCTCTGGGGAAATCACATGGCAACTGCTGGTGCCGGAAGTGGTCTCAGGAGGCAGCCTTTGAAATAGGATCTTGCTCCTGGATAACCTACCAATTAACTGGCAATGGAGACTCCATCACTAGTAGTGATTGGAGTGTGGGTAGCTCCTAACATGCTGCAGTAGGCAGTGGTTACACACTTCACCAGCCTCTGCTGGAAGAAGCCGCCTGGAGAATGGAATGTACCTGTAACTAAAGCATAACTTGAGGGTTAGAGAAGTTCAAGGCAGATGGCTCTTGTTAAGAACTGTTGACACTTTGAAAAAAAGACAAGGAAAGCCTGGGGTGAATTATTTTAATGTGACTTGCGAAAGTCAACGATTCTACAATTTAGGCTGAAATGTGAAAGCCAGAAATCCTCTTGACAGACTCTAAAGAGTATCTCATCTCCTGCAACTAAGGGACAGAAACACCTGATGATCAGTCCAGGACTTAATTATATGGAGAGCTGAGTTGCTACAAGTTTGAATTTTCAAACTTATTTATTCTGATACATGAAGGTCAGGGCTCTGGTTGGAACTAAGTGGGTCAAGATGGAGACGTGAGGGTTGATACACTTGGAAATCTTGCACCACCAGCTCCCTTTTAACTGTCTGGGCTGCAGAAGTGACCTGCTCATCCCTTTGAAAGGCTATTCCTCCCCTCTTGCTTGAAAATGATACCAAACTTGCTTTGCAAGACTACATACACCTCTTTCATTATTGCCCCCAATTCTCTTCATGGACATCAGACCAATTATTAGGGTCAAGTGACAGCATAAACTGCTTGAGGAAGTCACTAGGCCAGTTAAAAGAGGGAAAAGTATATACACCAAAAAAGATACAGGGTTTAGCTAATACATACCCAGGAAGGTCTGTAAGAATGTATATTGGTCTAGATCCTGAGGGAGCTGGTCAAGATGGGAAGAACCATAAAGTTGAGTAAGGAAGACTTTATGGAAATGAGAATATCTCCCATTATACAGAATTTAATATCTTTGAATAAATCCCAGAAGATGGTGCTTCCATGCTCACAGGATCACTCTGGATAGTTGAGAACTTTATGGCCCTCAATGAGTGAAAGAGCAAGGTCAAAACTTCGATGGCTGATGCTGGAGGGAGGATCAAAGAGCAGGTCGGAATGGATATCATAGATAAGGCTGGGGAAACCGCCGGCTGATCATGTTCCATGGCAAGGCTTCAAGAAACTACTGTTTACCAAAGTGATAACGAATTACTGATGAGAAGGGCACCCGTGTTTTTAAGGCGCTCGGTGGTTTCTGTGCTCTGAAAGTCAGGGCTAATTGTAGGAGATGTAGCTTTAGAACTGGGATCACTGATTCCAGTGGGGACCATAGGATACTAACACTGTATGGCAAAGAGGATGGGACAGTGGGCACATGACCATGGGATCCAGTGGTCCCCCACCATGAAGCTGCTGGTTTGTCCATTTGATGGTAAATGAACATGAACGGCAGCTGTGGCCAGAGAATGGCTCGGAGTATGGAGGGTCTGGTTTTACCATTTGTGATGGTTTTTGCTATGTCAGCTTGGCTCTGGTGAATGACAGTTCCCGGAGTCTCCTTTCTAGTATCTTTCTAGTATGGACCACGAGGCATGTTCTCTCAAAAGACCTAGAGGAGGGATTTTGTAGCATACATACATTTTTTCCAGTTATTTAATCAAATGTTAATCTAAGTGATGCTGTGAAGGGATTCTTCAGATATGACTGAAGTCTCTAATCAGTTGATTTTAAGGAAATCAAAAAGGAAATTATTCTCAGTGGGCCTGACAATTGTTGTAAAGCCTTTGAAACAGGGTTTTGACCTTTCCTGAGTACAGAGACTCCCCCTGGTGGCCAGATTGTTCCTCACGCTCTTGGGGTTCCAGTTTGCTTATCGTCCCTTCTTAACTGCTTGCCCTAAGGGCTTCAGATTTATTTCACCAGCCTCTCATAATGTAGATGATTCCTTTTAATAAACAAATACATATATATATATTTAATAAACAAATATATAAATATAAATATAAGTATAAATATAAATATAAATATATATATATTCATCTTAGGGCAGAGGTTCCTGCAGGGTTGGCTGAGAACTAAATTATGTTATATTTTCTCTTACTTCCACCCCCTGCTTCCTTTACTCCCTTAGAGGTGTTAGTCCTGCAAGGACTCCTTAACAAACCTCCTGCAAGAAAATTTCTGCCTTGGTCTGTTTCTGAAAGAACCCCAAACAAGAACCCTCCAAATTTAGAGGTAGAAGAATTGAACCTATAAGAGATGCTGAGAAGGAAGGGAAGCCAAGGAGGAAGAAGGAAAACCGTAAGTGGATTACCTCCCAGAAACCACAAGAAAAGCATTAAAGAAGAGAGCAATACGAAGTTTATAATGGTGCCCAGGGATCAAGCAAATGCGTAACAAAATGTCATCTGATTTGTCAACACAGAGACCATCAGCGATCTTGGTAAGAAAATTTTCATGGAGAGATAGGGACAGAAGACAGATTGGGGTGGGTTGAGTAGTAAATAGGGGACAAAGAGATAGAGAGCACAAGCTTAAAACAGTTAAGAAGCAGAAATAGGGCGAAAGCTGAGTGGATGGTATCAGTGGAGAGCAATTTTTTTTTAAGATGAGCGTGACTAAATGCTGACGTGTTAAGGATCCTACAGAGTGGGACGTGATGAAGATGCAAGAAAGAAAAAGCGGAAAACCAGTGAAGCCAAGGCCCCGGGAAGTTCAGAAGGATTGTGATACCAAAATTACAGAGCGATGGGACAGGAAGGACACTTATATGGAAGTAGCAGGGAATCAAAGAAGATGAGTAAAACTGAAACATAAGAAGTTTATAGATTTTTCTAGCAGAAAAGTAGATTTCCTATTTGGCAGTTTCACATATTTATTCACAAAGTTCAACATTGCAATGTTATCAATAGTCCCTAATCCACATGTGCATGTATGTTTATTTATATACATCTGCACCTGCATATATACACAAACACACATATATACCTGCTATATGTAACTGTATATATAGCTGTATCTATATTTCTATCTGTACCAAAGGACTTTATACCTTAATAAACTGGCAAAACAGTAGAATAACAAGAACACTAATGAACTAATGTTGTCACAACTGCTAAGGAGGAATTCTGTTTTGTGATTTTATAGCTACATTTATCTCTCTTCAGCTGCTCTGAATTTCTTGATTTGAGTTAGGCCAGAGGGCAGCAACCTTTTTCAATGAAGATTCATGAAAGGAAGCAATGCTTGAAGCAGCAGTTAAGGTCTTGAGTTCCTCTCAGAGGGAACTGCACCCCTTCCTCCTCCTTCTAGGCTCTCCACCTGCACATCTTCTTCTGCCTTCCTTTGGATCTCTTATTTGTGGACTCCATCTCTGCATTTTTAAATCTACGCAACTCTTCTCAAAAGCACTGTGGCAATTCGTTACAAAAGCCACACAAATATTCATATGCTTTGACCCAGAGATTCTACTCCTGGAAAATAATTCAAGTGAAATCAGATGCCAAGTGCACCAAGATATTTGTTACAGCACTAAAAAGAATTTAAAAGCTAGATGAAACCTAAATGTTCAGTAACAAGTTTAAGTTACGACATCTCAACATAATTGAAAAAACAATGACATTGATAATCATGAATCATGCAAGAAGAAATGGATTCAAATCCCAGCTAAATTACCTAAACTACAGAACATCTGAGAATAGACAAGGTCCATCTCCCATTTAAGCCACAGTCTCCTCATTTAAAAACACGAATAACACTTATACTGATAACATGAAGGTTAAAGATCAATTAACATATATGAAATGTTTAGCACAGTTCTTAGAACATCATAATCACTCACTACATTTAACATCTTTGCTTTTATTTTTAAATAAGGAATTAGAAATCACCATAATAATGACTATGAGACGTGCAAGAATTGGTAGATTAACATGAAGTTACAAGAATAAATTCTTACACTGCTATTAAAAGAACTCATAAAACAATTAGGTAACACATGGGCTATATCGAGTTTTAATAAGGCTTTTATTTAAAAGAACATTCTTAAAGTATTCCTATACAGTTCAAAATAGCTGAAGGATTTGAAAGCCCTTAAGACCTCCAAAGGCAATTTTATATTCATTATATTGTACAAACCGGCAAATGCTTTTGAAAATCAGCAACATAAAGTTAAAAAAGAAAAAAAATGCATTTTAGCAGCTTTCAGAAAGAGTCTAATCAGAAGGTGAGTGGACTTTTGTTCTACTGACATGCCCTTCAAAATAGCACAAGCTCACAATAGGTGGCCCCAGTGAGGCCTTTTTTGATGATGACAAAGAAAACTGTTCCTACAGATCAAAGCCCATATAAACAAGGAAAAGGCTATTTAAAAACACTCCCAATCAGTGCCAGTTGTCAGCCTGCTAGAGACACTGGTTGAAATGACTTGTACCCATCACATATTTATTTCTACAGATGGAGAATTATAGAATTGACTTGTTGGAAAGGTCGGGTGCTAAAAATACTCTTTAAAAATAAAATAAAACAGAAAGAGGAACAAAAAGAGCGGCAGCAGCTTATTTTTTTCTCTGTAACAAAATGTGACTTAACAATGTAGCAATGGAAATAGAGCAGAGCCGAAAACAGCAATTGATAAAATTCACACTATAAAACAATGCCACAGAATATAATGTTGATTAGAATTTAATGAAACTGCCAAGTATCTTGAAATATCATCCATGCAATTTTGGCACCTTATTGAGAAAAGCATGGAACCAACGTGGTGGTGGTTTTATCACAGATGTTGCTGCCACACAAGTGCATGACTTGAGCCTCTGGAGAAACAAAATGTTATTCTGTGTTGAAGTTCAGCGATAAAGGGAGGAATTGCCTTGTGATAAGGAAGAGGATGACTTTCTACAGATCCCTTGGGTAGACTTTTGTTCCTGATGCTTTGTAAAAATGATTTAAAATACCACCTGGACTCCGGGACATAGGAAACAAACTATGGTTACCAAAAGGGAAAGGGCGGGGGAGGGATAAATCAGAGTTTGGGATTAACAGATACTACTATCTATGAAATAGATAAACAACAAGGATCTACTGTATAGCACAGGGAACTATATTCAATTTCTTGTAATAAGCTATAATGGAAAATAATCTGGAAAAAAATATGTATGTGTGTGTATAACTGAATAGCTTTGCTGTACACCTGAAACTAACATAGTAAAGCAACTACATTTCAATAAAAAATAAAATAAAATAAATGCCATCTGGACTGAAACTGTAACTTCAAACAAGAAAAAAAAAAAAAACCCTAAGTAACTGTTTACATTCTGAGATCAGATTAAAGGCAACCACAATCACCGTTACTGCTTCTCCAGAATCCTTTTCAGACTTATCCAAATTTCTTTTCCCACTCCTTGCTCTCAGTTTTACTAGTCTACTCCCAACTAAATTGAATCCAGTCCTCAAATGCCATTGCTAAATTATTTTAAATCTTGTATTTCTGGTTATGTACCAAGTGGAGGATATAATCCCTAGTATTTGCCCTCTGATTCCACAGACCTCCTCTGTGTCAATGAACATGTTGCTCCCCATCCCTTGCCTGACTTTTTCCCTCTAGGATCAGAAATTAGATAAGCCAGCAACTGATGTCTGATCACTAAAAGGGGTTGAAAGATGAATGTTGCCCTGTAACTGAATTTGTTAGCTATTAGTAATCTCTGAGAGTTGATGACATGACTTCAGCAAGAATTGCAAATTCTCATTTGTCCCAGATGACAGCCAAAATCACTCGACCAATGCATACAATAGGGTGATGTTTACTTTTCTTTGAAATTCAAACTGGGACTAAGCAAAATGTAATCATTTAAGATTACGTGGTCTTGATTTTAGGTCTTTTCCAGATAAAGGCATTTTTAGGAGCTCAAACTTTTTCACGCGGATCATTTCTAGCTGCATTCATAAACAATCTGAACACTACACTCCAGGCCTTATAGGAATTACTGGATATTTTAGTTGAAGTGTACCATACAGGTCAGTGGATTTCCTCTTAAATATCATCCCAGAGATGTGTAAGTTAAGGCAGGCTTCTGGGAGCTTGCATTGAACAAACCTGTCTTAAAAGCATTGACATTATGAGAGAGTGAAAAGACATTGTTTAGAGAGAAGGGTAGAAGTAGAAGTCAGGCGGTCAAACAGAGGTATGTATTTGGAAACGCTGAGCAGATAAATACAAACTAGACATAAAGGAACTAAAGAGACTGGGGATACCAGGACAGAGCAGTTGAGTTTGGGTGAGAGGGAGGAGTTTGGAATCTGGTGAAACACACTGAAATACTGTGGCAGGCTCAGAGAAACTTTTTATAGAGCACGTTTGGCGTTGCTTCTGAGTGGGGCGTTGTTACAAGCCCCGAGACAATTTAAATAGGTATGACTATAGACTGAATACTTAAATTCTCTTTATAGAATGTTAAGTCAAATTAGCCATCCAACCTGTATGTGAAGAATTCCAGTGGCAGCCACTTATTATCTTCCATGGATGTCCAAGTGTTGGAAAGCTCTGAGTATTGGACAGTTTTTCCTTTCACTGCACCAAAATGGGTCCCCTATAACTTCCACCCCCTGGTCCTAGTTTTTAATGCTCTACGTTGCCATAATACAAATGGAATATCAATTCAACTATTTTTAGAAATTCAACTAGACCTAAAAATTCAAGTAGCAAGATTATCTAGGCATACTAATTTAAGGTCTTAACAGCCAGGAAAAACAGAAATGTTATTTTACTAGAACTACAGACAGGCTGATATTCACACAGTTGTTCTCTACACTTCAAATGTCTTGTAGCATTTTAAACATTCTCTGATACAGTTTTCTAGGAGATTAAAACAAATTCTTAATAGGATTATTATCACCACCGTCAACATATTTAACGAGCACATATTGAGACAGGCACTTAGCGGAACTTGCTGCAGGGACGGGCCCCTGTTTTCAGTGACCTTCAAATGTACAGCCAGAACTACGGCAGGAAAGAGCTGGAATCACTCTGATTTTTTCAGCTACAGCTAGCAGCTACTCATTACCAAATGGCACCCTTTCCCTGGAAATATGGGCTTGAGGGAAACTGTTCAGGGAATGATCAGAATATAGCAAAGCGAGCACAGGGGCTTCTACCTGAGTTGGAGGAAGGGCACACTCTGTATTAGATTAAAATTCTGAGAATGGTCTTCCCAGAGGAAGGCCAAGGATGTCTGCTGGGACCTCGCCTGGGGCCTTGAACATCACTTGCGTTAGAGCGAGGCCAGGCTTTTTGACCCTACTCCGTCGCCTGGTGCTTCTATAAATGGCTCTGGTACAGCAGGCTGTGGTAATCCTCCTTCTCCATGAGGAGTGGCTCCTTTTCTTCAGGAAGCTGCTTTCTCTTTCGACGACATAAACGGCGAGTGAGCCCACCCAGCACAGCCGTGAGGACAGACCCCACCAGGGCTGCCCCGACGAGCCATGGCCAGATCCGGCTTGCTTGTTCTAAGTACGGCTTAATGTAATTTTGAAAAAAGTCCGGGTCTGAAATAGAAAGACATCTCAGTGTTCCTACTATTGTCACTGTCATCATCATCATCATCATCATCATTATCATCATCATCATCCTTAACTAACATCGCACTTTGGAGTCAGGCGCTTGGCCAGGTCTGCTACTTACGAGCTACAAGAGCTTGAGAAAGTTACCGCTAACACTCCTAACACGTCTGCTTCTTCATCAGGGAAATAGGAAAAACAATACCACCTTATTGGGATGTTTTACAGTTTATTGATAATATCTGATCTGTAAGTTGCACACTGCCTGCCCCCAAGTTGGCCACTGTAACTCTGTTGGCTATTTATTCTGGTATTGGCCTCCAATTTCTAAATAACAGGCAAATATCACTCTCTCTCTATTCATCAAGTTTATTTCTGGAGCTCCTCATATATAAGCAATGATTGAAGCTCTCTTACAACTTCCCATTTCTTTCCTGCATCTTTTCAGTATAATACTATATTTGGGGTCAAATCCACATCTAAGATTTTTATTATTTTTTAATGGAGGTACTGGGGATTGAACCTCCAGGACTCGTGCATGCTAAGCACATGCTCTACCACTGAGCTATACCCTCCTCGCCTCATGTTTTTAGTATTTAAATATTATTCATAATTGAACCAAATATTATTCTATAATTACATTTCCTTTCTTAAATTATTTTCCCCTTGGAGCTAATAATTTATTACATCCATTTGCTTGATTTTAATGTGCCCATCACTATCTATGAGACATTCTAAGATACTCTATATCCATTTTGTGATACAAAGGAAAGAAGAGAGTGCATCTTGGGTTTACCTTGCAGAAAATTGGGGCGGTGACTTAAGTTACTGTTTTTAACACATTTAAAAATCATTTTGAAAATGAGACTACAAATGCCTAGTTTACATTGCTATTAGTCACTTCAATGTATAGTACACTTAAGTTGTCTGGCAAAACGCAGATTACATAGAGGTTCCATAGTACAAACGATTTTCTTATTGCTTAAGGCTCAGCTCAAGTGCTTTCACAAGTTTTAAATACTATGTCTATGTCTGTCCTTCCGTTCTGCAGCATCTCTTACAATTTATCCACTTCAGTTTGTTTCAAGTGGTCTCAATTTTTACTGTCACGAATAGACTGTCTCCTTTGAAACACTCTTCATATTTCTCAATGGCTTCACCCTAAAATTTAGGCTTTTCTTTCTCAGTTATTTGGTTTTCAGCCTCAGTAGTGTACCTTCAAGTTATTTCTTAACATCGTAAGTTTTCTACCATCTTTACCTACTTAGAATCCCAGTGTTTCTTGTTGCCCATCCTCTTCAGAACGACCATGTAGTTTTCTGTTTGTTTTGTTCTCTGTCATTTCCAAAGCACATTCACATGCCTATTTGTCCACCCAACAAATGCAGGAGGTGGTTCAAAATCATTATCCTAATTTAATGAATTAGAAATCTGTAACTTAGAAAGGTTGCCTGTAATACTTAAACCCTACAATGTATGTATAACCCCTGGTATGATGCCTTGCAATTTATAACTGTTGCTGATTCTTGTTATTCTGCAATAATCCCATCAATATTTCAACTGAACCAGCTTCCAGTGAGAGATTTTCTCTCTCAAACCTGCTTCGATCACTGATTCAGCTCAGCTTTCTCTTCTGGATTTTTAGACTCTCTCTTTCTTTACTCCTTTGTGACACTTAGCACAGTTGTCTCTGTGTTGTAATTATTTCTATGTATGCCATATTTTTCAGGCGTGATCACAAACCCTTGAGAGCGAGTATCATGTTTACCTTTCGTCCTCCTATTCATTCACTTATGCATCCATACGGCAGTGTTTACTGCGGCCCATCACATGCCAGAAGGTGGTCCAGGCACTGCGTATGAAAGGCTGAGTAAGCAGAGCCCCTGGCCTGAGGGAAGCAATAGTGGAAGAGGAGAATGATAGGAAAACAAGTCACAGTAAGGAATGCCGTTCTAACGAAAGTATGTGAAAGATACAATGGGATCAAGGGGGGAAGACCTCCTCCATCTGTCTGGGGAAGGCATCCCAGGAGACTGTCCCACTGACTAAAAGAATGAGCTAAAACTTGAGTGTGGGATGCTGATGGCAAGCCATCCCAGGCAGAAGGAACAGGAATGCACCTGCTTATACACATAGGCGGGTGAACAAATCTGTGAAGTTCCCATCAAACCCCATGTGCAGAATAAGACACTTCAGTTACTGTGAAAATGACTCCTCATTTTTAAAATCAAATGTCCAGATCTTTCGAAATATATTAGAAGAAGGAAGCTCTTAACAAAACAGTACCATATAGAAAGCAGAATCCCATTTTCCAGCAGCATCAAGGACTCAATCTTTCATTACCAAAGCTTTTTGGTCTCTCCTTTTAAATAGCTTTGCGTACAACAAAATCACTTGCTACTCAATTTTTAAAAGCATCACTAAATTCAATTCTAAGAGAAATGTTTGACTAAAGCGAGAAGACATCAGCTGCCTTTTATGGAAAACACAAGTAATTATAAACATGAGTGCCTAAATGATGAGCAATTAACTACTTGAACCAAATAATGTCAAGAAATTTTAAAGAATTTTTTAGTAAGCTTCAATCTTACCAATGAATAAAAATTTATCTTTTTTTCAAGTAAACTCCTTGAAGGTACAACAGAAGAAGCTATAGAATAATTCATAAATTAGAAAAAAATAGGCAATTGCTGCTGCTTATTTTAAAGTAAAATGTCTCTAAAATTAACGGCGTAGATCCACAGCTGAATGAGAACTACTCTAAATAGATACAACACTTCAAATCGATTTTATTTTTTAAAATTTAACTAGACTACATAACAAATACCTTCCAGACCCTATTGTGACTCTTTGGGCTTCCCCTCCCTTCTCCCTTCTAATGGTTTTTGTTGCCTTTTCAGTAAAAAGGACGCATTTGGACACTAGGGAAGGAACAATGAGGTGGAACCTATGTGGAAGGACAGAGAGGTATAAAGGCAACCCTCTCTTCTGTGCAGTGATGGAGAGAGAATTCGTTGGGGATTCAATATTTGCCACTTACGAGCTTTGTGACTTAGAATTTGTCACTTTATCTGTCGGCTCTCAATCTACTTACCCATGAAACAGAATAAAAACCACTACTATTGTAAAGATGGGCAAAGATGACAGTCGATGTGCTGATGTCTCGCACACTGCGATGTCTCTGCAGGCCAGACTCTCCTCTGTGGTCAGGGCTGTTCAACTGCCTCAGAGACACACCCACCCTGGAGTCCCACATTGCCCCCTTTCACTGTGTCACAGACACCACCTCGGCGTTCCCTCCACGTCCGACCCTGCTCCTGTTGCTACTATCTCAGTGAATCCGATCACCATTCATCATTTCCACAGGCCAGAAGCTTCAAGGTATCTCTAATATCTCCTTCTTTCTCACCTAATATATAAATCACTTCTCAAGTTCTGTAAATTGTATCTACACAATGATCTCAAATTCTTTGGCCCTTTCCACATTGCCTCCTGCCACCACCACTGCGATTCAGACTTCCTTGCCTCTCCCTGGGATGTCTGCAACAACATTTCCACTGGTCTCCCTGGAGGTGCTTTGCAGCCGCTACAAAACTTCCTATAGGCTGCAGCAACCGCAACCTTATAAAAACTCAAACTTGACTCTGATCTGTTTAAAATCCATTAATGGCTCTGTTATTCTAGCAATAGGGCCAACATCCATAATCAAGACCTGCTTTTCCACTAATTAATTCTTCCCGTCATGCTGATGCTCTCTGAAATGTCACTTCATCAACCCCTAGAGATAGACACGTCTCTAAGTAAATGAGTCGTTAGGTAAGTAGTCGTGTAAGGTCTTTCTCTTTTATTAGGATATAAACTCTGAAGATAAAGACTATGTTGTTTACCATCAAATCCATAGTACCTAAGAGAATGATTTGTACAAGGTAGACATTAAATATATGTATGAAGAAAGAATAAATAAACCAATCAAACACTAGAAAATACCTAGTGTGATAGAAGACTTGAAATGCATTAAAAAATATCTAAAAATGACCTTGGTATTAAAAGGGGTGACATTTTTTCCAGTAAGCTTTACCTACATGGATTGGTTAAGAGATACCATCCTTCATGGTAAATATCACTTCCATTCAAGTTAATTCATTGATTTCACCACGTTCCAGATACCATTTGGTACTTAGCCTGGAGAAGCTTGCAAGATATCAATTCCGATTTTGTAGGGCTCACAGCCAAGATAGAGAGGGGAAAGACTCAATATATAGAAAGAGTACCATGTAACTCATATGAGGAAGTGAGTAAACATGACTATGGATTTGTCTAAAAATGATTTCATATCTGAGAGTGTGGCAAATGGATAAATAGGGTCAGAATTTAGCCAGAGAGAGTAGCTCCGTCAGAAACAGCAGCCTATGAAAGAGTCTATTATGTTCTTGAAATGGAAATCATAAAACTCGAGTGGTGAATTTTTGAAAAGTCGTTACCAATATGCCCCTTTCTTTACATTCTGTGGGTGGGTTTAGAAGGAAGGGGAAATGTTACTTGAGGCCACTTCTCATTTTGACTCATGGGAAGCCCCTGCCCTAACCACACGCCCACCCGCCGCCACATTCCCTGTTCTCAGTGATCTCTATGTTTTCAAGGCCACTTTAGCATTCCTTCCACTGGCTGTGATCTTCAGATAGAGCAAAACAGGTCAGTCAAACCAGTATCTGTCCAACTAATGCTTTCCCAAAGGGCAAGGAAAGGTTGATAAAATACAGGTTCTCCTGTTGGCCTTAAAATGAGGTTCTGCTCTGCCACGTACTAGCCAGATGGCCTGCGACAAGTTATTTATATTCTTTAAGCCACTTTTTTCTCATCTATGGTCAGGAAAAAGAAAGAACAGTGGCCACTTCACAGGGTAGTTATGAAGAGGAAAGGAAATAATGCCCAAAGCACACCTGGAAGAGTTCCTGGCACCTAAGAATATTCATTGTGTGCCAGCTGTTATGAAATAACTCAACTCATCTCCTCAGTGCAGTTTTCCGTTGCTCCAACTAGGAGAATTTACCATCCTGGAAATACCTCTATTTTTTTGTTGTTGTTGTTATTCTATTAGTTTAGAATTTTCCCTGTCCTTCTGTACCTGCCACCTGCCTGCTTGTTCTTCAAGGCCTTGTCTTATCTTTCTAGGTTGAAATACTCGGAAATCACTGCTACCTCTTCTGTGCTCCTGTCGGATTCCGTTTAAGACTCATTTACTGCACTCAACACAGCCTGATGTTTCAGGCTTTCTTGCACAACTGTCTGACTTCCACACTGAATTCTGAGCTCCTCCAAGGTCTGGGACTATGTCAGTCATTTATGTGTCACTAAAGTCTAGCGCAAGAGGTAGGAAGTTGGTAAATGCCATTCGTTTGTCCATTTTGTTTTACTAATCTGTTCCCACGAATTAGCAATGAATATAATGAAGCATCAGTGTTTGCTGAATTCCTCTTATCCACAAGCTGTGTGTTGTTTTACTGGCTTTTAGTTGCTGACCATCTTGTGTTACAGTGGAGAGGACCCCGTAGTGTCAAAATCTGGCTTTTCCACATACTGGTGTTTGACACTGGGGAAGCCTCAATTATTATTTCAGCATCAGTGTCCTCATCTCATCCTAGGGATCATAATACTTACCTAATATATGGTTGATTAATAATGCAGGTATGTGTATATATGCAGGGCTGGGACATTATGCTGCACACCAGAAATTGACACATTGTAACTGACTGTACTTCAATATAAATAAATAAATAAGAATAATCAAAGGAGAGAACGGAATAAAAAAAAAAATGCACGTATGGTATGTAGCTGGCTCTCCAGTAGGAGGAGACATTACTATCTGTTCCTCATTTATCGAGAAGGTACTGCCGGTTCTACTCAGGGGGATTATGTAAAGCCCAGATCTAATTGCAGTCCTAGAGTTTTATGTCAGCACCTTAATCAGAGTCATAGCAATTATCATTGTAATTATCAATTGGATTTAACATCAAAATGTTGACCAACTCTTTTGGTGACCCTAGCAGGAAATTCCCAAAGACGATTCCAAACCTGCTAGGTGTTTACCGCGTGCCATGCTGCACCAGGCTTGTTAACACAAAACATCCATTTAATTACCACAATATCTCTTTGAGGTATCCTGTTCTCAATATTTTAGGTTTAGAAACTGAGATTCAGGGACTTGAAGTAAAATCTCCCAAGGTTGCCCAGAAGTCAATTTATAGAGTCATGAGTAAAACCCATTTTGTTTTTATGATTTTAATTCCAGTGCTCTTCCCACAGTTGCCATATACGAAATGCCATCTCTTAAGCAGGATGAATGTGAAAAGATTCTTGCAACTTGGATCATGTAGTTATAAACCAGTGATGAGTTAAGGATTGTAATGCACTTTCCCCACTTAAAGAATTTGGGGATAACATTGTAAAAACATAAGGTTTTGTGCTCTCTTGAAAGAAACTGGTCACACTAGACTCAGCAATTCACAGGAAAGAAACGGAGCTTTACCTGAATCTTGTAGGTAGCTATAGTCATAGCCCAGATCTCTGGATGAAATAAAGAAATCACCATTTCTGTAGAGAGGTATAAAAGGAACCATGTAGGATTCCCGGTTGTGCCCAATGGGTGCATTGGCTTCAGGATAAACTTCTTGAAGAGGATGGTGCCTTCGAAGCCATTGTTCAAAAATACTGCAGAGGAAAGGATTATTCAGAGTCAGAAACATCATTTGTAAAAGAAATATTTAGAGTTCTTGAAGTAAAATAACAAGGCATATCTTAAAATCTCAAGCCCTGGACAGATGCCAAATACAGTTTTCATGCTTTGAAAATATTTTGGAAAGCGCCAGTTCACGCTGTCAGGCCTTGATGAAGCTCACTCATTTGTGAGAAATATTAGAGGATAACTTTGAAAAAGGAATTTCTTAGAAGATAAGTGAAACTGACATGACAAGTTTAGACCCTTCAGAATGCCGCAGAGCAAGTGTAATTATTGGTTGAGTGACAATTGAGTCATAGTCATAAATAAAATATGTTTCTTATCTCAAAAGAAGTTCGCCCAAAGAAAGAACATACAAAACTAAATTGGAATCAGTACTGGAATTTGGCCATTTTTTTTTTGTTATGGTAGGAGACTTTCAGTCATTTCAACCTCCTTGTTATGTTTGGTGAAGTGTATGTGTAATGAATCTTCGTGGGAGAAAGAGCCCATCTTCCATGGTGGAGGCAAAAAAAAAAAAAAAGTGGCTTCCCAACTTCCTCAAAAGCTAGAGTATGACCATATGGTCAATACTCAGACAATCAGTCATACCCATCCAAGACCTGGAAGCAGGAGACAGTGACACAAAGAAGCAAGGACAATGTAAAACCATCCTAGCAGCGGCAATGGCATTGTGCTAAGAACATCCAGTTTTTAAGGGCAGCCAGGCCAGAAGTGCCAGTAAAGGTATCCACTATACAGGGAAGCGGGGCGGGGGGGTGTGCAGGGCTGTGTTCTGTAGCATGGTTTTGGAAAATGATTTGGCTGCTGCCTTCCTCCCTTGTTCCCACTTGTTTCTCAATCTGCTTTTCCATGATCTTCTGACCTACCCAATATCTTCTCAGTAACAATTTTTTTTCCCGTTTAAATCAGCCAGAGTTAGTTTCTGTTGTATGCAATTAAAAGCTCTGACTGGAACAAAACCTAAAAAAACGAAGGGATCAAAAATTCCAGTAAGAATGGAAGTGAGACTAAGCCAGAGCAGAGTTTATAGTGGAAAATGAAAGGTGTGACAAAGAGAATAGCTTTGAATGATCAGAACATACAACTGACATAGAGGGAAGAACCCTAGACTGGAGTCAGAGAACTCGCCTCGAGTCCGAGCCCTGTGAGTTAAGCGTCTACGCAAGTCACTGAACCTCTTGAAGACTTAGCCATCTCATCCTTAAAATGAAAGCAAGGATATCTGCCCTGTCCATCTCCAAAGGGATTATCCAAGGTGATACTTGTTATGAAAGTGCTAAACAAATGAGCTGTTGCTGCTTCACTCTAGAAGTTAAGCTGGAGGTAAAAGGTAGTGCAACATTGAGAGGGTGGTGTCTAAAAAAGAAAGTGATAATCTTTCAAACAAACGAATAATGCTTTTGAAAAACACTTTGAAGTATAATAAAGAAGAGAACAAGGAAGCCACATGGCAGCAGTGGTGAGCACATTTTCCATGATGAAAAACAGTTCTATTTGCTTAGTGAATCTCGACTTCAAATACTACTTACTGTAAAAGTTGTTTTTCATTGTGAATTAACTGAGGGATCAGCAGGGTGCAGATAAACACTGCAGATCTGGTCCATGAATACCAAATGCTCCCTAAATAGCTCAATTATTAAGTACATTTACTGAGTACTTACTATTTGTCAAGTTTTGGAGAAACGTAAACCTGTATAAAAACCCAAGTTCTGTGGGTTGTGACAAGGGAAATACGTGAAATCTCCTAACCTGTTTACTTCTCCTTTTTTCCATCTGCAAAGTGGGAGTGATCCTTATGTCCTGAGGGTATTGTAAGGATTAACTGAAATAACATCAAGTAAGGTATACGGCTACGTGCGGTAGACACATGGTGAGCAAAAGCTATCATCATCCCGGTAACATTTCTTCCTCTTGCTCCTTCTCCTAATGATTCATGTCATACTGGAAGAACTTTATCATTGGGAGACGTGAGACAGGCTATAATAGAAACACCAAAGCCATGTATATGTGAGCTCGGTCTTTAAAAACAGTTATTATTCTTTAAGCAGAAATGGGATAACAGAGGATTCAAGAAGATCGGTTTTCCTGTGTGTACCTCCATTTCCTCAAATGAAGATTTTAGGATTGGCTTAACAAATAAGCCCCAAATTCTATTCAAGATCTGTAATTTTATGAATTAGTCTTTTTATTTAAAATTTTTTTAATTTAAAAAATTTTAATATTTAATATATTTTAAAAAATTCTTATTTATTTTAACTTCTACAGTTATCTTCTTTTCATGAAGTATTGCTTGTTCATTATATATAATTCAGAAAATGTAAACAAGCAAAAAAGAGATAAGAAAAAAATCACATGCTCCTTATTTTTGTTAGTTTTTTAAAATATGTATATATTTCATTACATATATATTTTAACAAAAAAATCTGTATTATACACAGTATTTTATAAGACATTTTATTTTTACTAAGCAATGTTTAAACAACATTTAAACAGGTTTAAACAATGTTTACCAGTTTTCAAGTGGTGAATCTATTTTTTTAATGAGAAGGAGGCCCTCTGATAATTAATCTCTCCCCCATCCGTGTTAAACTTTGACTGATTTAGAAAGAGCCCAATATCCAATGAGCTACTAGATGGAAGCTTGAGGCAAAAATTGTGCCCTTTGTCAATTGAGAAAAATTACTGCTACAGTTCAATTTATAAATAATCTTGTTTCTGCCAAGAAATAAAATTTTTTTTTTACCTAGGTGGGACAAGGACATAAATTCTTAGCACCAAAAGATATAATAGATGAAACCATTAATGTGCTCACCCACCTTTTCAACCTTTTAAAATGAAGATATTAATCTTGCTTAAATTCTTCATCTGTGGTTCTCATCTTCAGTTAATCTCATCAAACCATGCCTAGAATGGCTCACGTCGGAATACTAACGTTTAACTTGGGTAATCACACTGACATTTTGGGAAGAAAATTATCCTCTTACCAAAGATTCATTTCAACTGCATCTAGACGGCTTTCTGGAAGGCTGAGAACAATGAGATGCACAATAAAGGGTTTAGGAAAAGGTTAAGATGAGCGCAGACGGAAGCAAGAAGAGATGTGTTTCATACATAAAAGCAACATGGAAGTCTGGTCACTCCCATCCTTACAACAAGACAAAGCTGGAGAAATGGAAAATCACCAACTTTTCTTGGACCTGTGAGAAAACAGAGGTCACAGTGTTCCAGAAACGACAGGCCAGCCAAGAAACAAGCACCACTCGGAGGGTTGGAGTACTCAGATGTATTAAGCCGGCGGGCTCAGAGGGGCTTCTGCTCCGAAGCTCTGAGCACCTCCAAGACGTGCACATGAGGTTTTATAGGGTATAGTACAAGCTTGGGGTATTCGGCCAATAGGCATGGAACAACTTTAGCAGCATCATTATCACAAAAGTGGAGGCGGGGTGGCAGCAAACCAACATTCCAAAGCCAGATATGTATCTTTGAAAATCCAGTTGGCTAGCCAAAAAAACATAAACAGCAAACCAACACTAATTAACTTAGATTTACAAGTTAGTCCAGCAGAACTCAGATCAGTATTCCAATACTTAGACTTGTTAGCCCAGCCCAGCCTCTCCTTCACATTCCTAGACCTGTGAGTTATCTTGTTAGACCAGCCCAGCTTTTCCTTCACAACTGGGCAAACTGCTTCCCCTAAGACTGCAGAGATAAGTGTGTCTGGAGGAACTCAACTGAGAAGCAGCTGGATGCATAAACTTAAACACTTCGATGACTGGCTGGAGGTTGAGATTGGAATACTGGTGATGGTGAGAAATTCCTAGGAGTCATAGTCTTACGGGGATTCCTGTGCATTTGTGGGTTTTTATCTCCAGGAACTCTGCCAGATTTTCACAATGAAGATCTGAGAAAGATCTTCTCTTGGTTCTGTCAGAGGGCAGGGAGGGAGAGAGTGACCACTGTGAAATGTGCCCAAAGTCTTCTCCAAACCAAAGCCCTTTAATCCAGGGGAAATAACTGCCAGAGGCTTATCCCAGTTAGGGGAAGGGAATTCCTCTCAATCCAGCCTCGTGCAGCCTTCCTGTCTCACGTAAGGAGAAATAAAATATAAACCAATTGGTCAGGGCTTCAAGGAAATAGATTGGGAAGACTGGAAAGGGGAGTAGAGGACAGAGAAGGAAAAAAACAAAAAGTTATACCATTGAAGAAGCACTCGTGAAGGCCACAGCCCCAAGACGCTGGCCAACTAGAAGGCTGAAATTTAATCAGACTATTGCAGAACAATTTCCCTCCCTTATACTTGACTATGGTACCAACAGGGCTTTATAGATAAAGGATCTGCAAGACAGACAGTCTCTGAGGAACAGTATCAGTTTGAGCCACAGAGTAAATATTTGAGTATAGCCAAAGCTGTAAAATATAGATGAGTCCATACTGACACAAATACAGACACACATGCATATATCAATCTACCATGTGGAAGAATTCCAAATAATTATGTAGATACTCTGAATACATATAGCAGCAACACACACCTCTGTGTGGGCTGTGCACAGTAACTTTCTTCCAAACAGTACAGTACGGAAGAGTGGTGGAGGCATTTAGGAACTGGAGAAGCCTGACAAATACGACATCCGCCTGGTGATCACGGTTAACATCAGCAGCGCTGAGTCATGTCGGTGGCACGTGCCCTCGATGTGATGTGGAGAGAACGGTGCTTTGCCTCTGTCACCTTCCTCCCCCAAACATGTAACTCCTGATTACGTGAGAAAAACATCAGACAAATTCCAATAGAGGGGTATTCTATAAAATATCTGAGCAGTACTCCAAACTGTCAAGGTCCTCAAAAATGAGGAGAGTTTGAAAAATTGCCACAGCCAAGAGGAGCCTAGGGATACATGGTCACTAAGTGTAATAGGACATCCTGGCTGGGATCGTGAAACACAAAAAGATATTGCATAGTAACTAAGTAATCGTAATAAAAGTACAGACTTTGGTTAATAATAATGTATCAACATTGTTTCACTAATTGTGACAAATGTTCCATACTAACTTAAGTTGTGAAGAATAGGGGAAACTGGATGTGGGGTATACAGGAACTCTGCACTATTTGTGTAAGTTAAAAATTATTCTTAAAGTTTATTTTTAAACACAGAACAGCTAACAAGGAAGTTTTAATGTAGTTGGATGTAAGGGACTGATTTGTTTTAGTGCGTTCACTGCTACAACAAAAACTGCACAAATACGATAGAATTCCTTTTCATTTAGTCAACTATTTCACAAATAGTTGAATATGTATACTATGAGCATCTATAATATACTGGGCCTGTGCCAGATCTTGGTGAATTTCTCTGTCCTTGTAGTATTTATACCTAGTGGTGAAGATAGATATTAATTGGTTATTTCAGAAATGCATTTGTGATTTTAGTCTGTTGCCTTTGGGAAAGTCTCTGATAGTGTCGAGGAATGAGTATTGAGGGAAGTATAAGAGTGTTTCTGAAAAAGAGAATAGAATTTGCAAAGGCCTTTGATGGGAGGCAGACAAGTTCAAGGAACTAAAAAATGATGGATGTATCTATAGAGAGAATAGTTTGAGATGAGGCTGGAGAGGAAACAGGGGTCAAATCCTGAGGGGCAGCTGAGGACATGTGAGAAATACTTACGATTTTTCCTAAGAGCTAGAGGTGGGTCACTGTTTTTATCTGTGATGGTGGGAGACAGCATGAGTAGATCACAGTTTTTAAAGATGACACATGGCACTGTGGAGAAGGGCCTGGGGGATGGTAAGAATTGATGTGCAGAAACCAGGGGTGCAGAAATCAGCAAGAAAACTGTGCCCAGGTAAAAAGAGGATGTGTGGCCATCAAGCAGTAGAACTCGGGGGTTAGGTGTCATGGAAGAAGCCACATTTTTATTCCCAAAGACATGGATCAGCGGAGAAGTGTAACACGAGGAAGGGATGTTATCATCGTGATTTTTGATGCACTGTGCTTGGAGGTGCTTTTGAGACATTCCAATGGGGATGCCAGTGGGGCATCTGGATAATTGGGTCTAGATGCCAGAGTGAGATGGACTCTAAATACAACTTGAGAAGACCTCAGCGTGTGGATAGCAGGTGAAACTGTGGGAGTAGTGAGGCAGATAACAAAATCTGGAATCGTTTTTCTCAGATACCATCTTTCTGAAAGGCCAGAACACACAGTCGCGTTGTCTCTGAGAACCCACTGTTTGGGATGCCTGCAACCATCCCGTCAAAAGTCTAGTCGCTCAAAATTTACTGAACTGTAGCTATGTAACAGCAAGGCCAGTGGTTTCCTATCTTTTTACTCTTTTGGATTTTTTGTTTCTTCCTAGTTTTGAAATAGTTACCTGTTGAAAAAAAATCTTAGTTATTCAATGACAATTAATGTCTTCATTTAAACACAATCAGAGAAATCCCCTAAGCCTCAGCGTCCTCATGTGCAGAACGGAGACGACACCAAGGCACTTTCTACTTTAAAGTCATTATGAGAACAGAAATGAAATAAGGAGTGAAAAATAGAATAACAACCCTTAAGGATAAAATGAGACAGTATGCATAAAGTGCTTGGCCCAGTCCCTGAAAAGCAATAGTAGTTTTTGTTTTCTTTCCTTCCGAACCCTTCATTTTACAGAGGGAAAAAAAAAATTCAAATCTAAACATCACAGCTAATTAACAGCACAACCAAGATTGGAATCTGATGAGACTGAATGCGTTCGGGGTGGTATAGGGAACTAGATTCAGTTTCTTGTAATGATATATAATGGAAAAGAATCTGAAAAAATATGTGTGTATATATATAACTGAATCACTTTGCTGTACATCTGAAACGAATATTGTAAATCTACAACACTTCAACACAAAATAAAAATTTTGAAAAGATTGGAGTTGGGTGGCCTTGACCGGCACTCCATTGCTAATGACAGTAAGAGCCTCTGCCCTCTGCGTGCTCACAGAGGGTGATGGCAATGCTTCTGCCATTGTGAGAATGCATGCACTCCTTCCAAGGTCTGATGGACAGAGTATCTCTCTCTACGGCAGTTTTCCAAGGAAAGGATCCTGCTTGCCCTTCATCTTGAAATGTAAGCTTTCTGGCTCAATAGACACCTGCATTAATTACACAGTAATTACCCCCCAGTGCTCCTCTGCTCTAAGGACTCACAAAGACTCCCACAGTCTACACTCAGGGAACAGAAATGGACACAACGCAACAAGGTCAGGAAAGGACGTGCATTAGGATAGGAAATAAAACACGAAAGAGAAAATGGAATCATGATCAACAAGAAAGCAGGAAAAAAGGAAACCGTGAACAAAGTTGGGAAGGGGCCTGCGGTGGATGAGAACCCAGGTCTGCTGGCTGATGGATCTGGGCTTCCTCCTCTGACACTCCAGCCATCCCAGCCTGGGATTCTGTTTTCTCCTTCCTGAGTTTCCCTGAGTGCATCCTACATTACTTCTGTTCCTCTCTGACTAAGCTTTGCATCTGGAGGCAGGGTTTGTCGACAGGGCTGGAAAGGGACAGAAAAATAGATGCTCGAATATCAATTAAACACTCCACTTACTTCAGAAACCTTCTCTCATAACCCTGTTTTCTTTCGCTGTGGGAAGATCAAATGCAAACGGAGGCAGAGACGTTTCCAGAGCAGCACAAATACACTGGAGGATAGCAGTGCTACCACACATCTTTTTTATTTTCCTCTTCTCCGTGCCTAGCACAGAGTAGGTGTTCAACAGTTACATGATAATTGGTGCTCTCTTGAGTTTATCATCTAACCCAGGAGAATGAGTTAGTAGTAAAGGCATTTCTGGAACACAGCCTCTTGGTATATCTCACTTATTTCTCCAAGCTTCAGCAAATCAAGGAGGTAACTCTTTTATTGATCCTGTTTTACAGGAGAGAACCTTGGGGCAAACAGCTGAAGGGTTATCAACGCTCACTCAACTAGAAGGTAATAGACAATCTGGTATTTCGTGTCAGATTTATGTGAGTTTTACAATTATACCCAGAACTTAGTGTAAGAACCAAAGTATCAAAGATAATAAAACCACAAAGAGCCAAAGATTAGAAGTCTAAGAAAGAAAGGCAGCTTCAGAGGTTTTTCTTCTTTTCCCACAAACACTTAAGGGTAGCATTAAGTGGCAAGGCACCCTACTATGAACTGTTTTGAGAGGGGACTAAAACTCAGCCACAGTGCTTCTTCCCATGTGATGGTAAGGTGCCCTCAGGGTTGTGAGCCACTGCATTAGGAAGAAATGGACTCGGATCCAATGAGCCAGGCTGCACTCACAAACCACAGCCAGCCAGAGTCAGCCTGTGAAAAGGCACCCTAAAGGGCCAGCCTTCCCAGACGACGCTCGGTGTAAGTGAGAGGCAGGCTATTCATTTGGCTCTCAGTGGGTGTTACCAACTGACCGCCAAGTTCTCCGTGCTCTTACCTGTGAAGTGATGATGATAAAGCTTACCTTGCTCCCTTCACTAAGTTGCCCGTTTACTTACTCACTAAACATTCCGCCTTGAACCCACTATATGTCAAGCTCCAAAGATGGATAAGGATGGTTCTTACCCTCGCAGATCTCACTCCACGTCGTGATAAAGAAATGCATAAAGTTTCAAAGCCATGTAAATGGTATTCCCGGGCATGTGTAGAAAACCTATAGGATTGCAGCAGAAGCAGGTCCTGACTGCTGGAGTCAAGGAAAGCTTCACAGCAGGGATGGCATTTAAACTGAAATGAGCAGATTATGAGAAAGGCATTACATTCAAAGCACAGATCCACAGACAGCCTGGGCACTGATGTAATTGAAAAATGAAAGTGGTTTGGTGGGTCAGAATGGAATGTAAAGTTAAGTGCAGGACCAATCGGAAGGGAGACCAGAAAGGTGAGAAGGGTCAGATTGTGGAAGGCCATCTATATACCAAGGGTGGAGGCTTGTAGAGGTGGGGAGGTAGCTTGAACTTGATCCTCAGAGTTAATTTGCCATCTAAGTATGTTAGATAAAGAGAGACCATGATTGAATGTGAATTTTAGAAATACGATTATAGTGGATCGTGTCTATTATAATATGCATTAACTTAAATGCTAATAAGTCAACATGTATGACTTCCATCATTGGAGACCACAGAGATCAGTGGGCCAACAGTAAAACATACACAGCGATTGTTGCTTTTCTGAAGATCACTATGCCGCCTCTCTTCCATACAAAATTTCTCTTCCTTTAGCTTAAACTTTTCCGTCACTTACTATCATTCATCATTAGAGTGATGCTTCTGAGGCTCATTAAATAATGAAAAACAACTAGTCAATTCAGCAATAATTCCCATCTATTAGGTACTTACGTATCTGGTACTATGCTGGAGATTTCGACATGTATTATTTCTCCAGTAATACTGCACAAGGGGTATTGGTAATGGTAGCAGTTGTGAGAATCAGCTCATAAAACACGGTATGTCAGGTGCTGTTCGAAGTACTTCTCACTTAATCCTTAAAATAATCCTACAAGAGATGGTCTGTTGTTATCCCTATTTTACAGATGAGAAAACTGAGGCGCAAAATGGTTAACATTTGCTCAAGTTTACACAGCTAATAAGTGGCAAGTGGCAGGGCTCAGAACCAGGCAGCCTAATCGCTGTACCTGCTCTTAGCCTCGGCTAAGCACGGCCTCAGAATGGTATTCACATTAAAACACAAAAAGCAGGCAGACAGAAAGCAGGAGTTTAAACAACCTTCCTCAGCTCCTTTAGTTCACGAATGTAGCAGCAGGACACTACCTGGGTTTGCTGCATTCAGTGCTGTGCATGACAAGTGCTTCCAATTGTGTGTTTCACACACACACACACACACACGCACGCACGCACAGAGTAAACCTGCATGACTTGCACATTTCCAGCACAGTCAGGAAAAGACAAAGACTGTTGGAAAAGAGCTTTTGAGTGGAAAACCTTGTGGCATGTTGTATTAGAAATTCAAGCTCAGTCTGTTCACTGCTACATTCATAAAACCTAGCATAGAGCCTGAACACAGTTGGTACTCAATAAATACTTGATAAACGGCTGCCCCAGAGGGAGTCTAGAATCTGTCCCCTGGGAATAAGGAAGCTCTATTACATCCATTCAGTGAGAACCTGCCCATGCAGGCAAGTACAGGCAGTATACATGGTAAAGTGGGAGGCAGAAGGTGGCAAAAAGCAGAGTCCTTCCCATGAGCAATGTTTAGGGAGGAGAGCCATTTACATCATTTACAGACACATATTTTGTATCTTTACTTCAGCCAAGACTCTAGGACCTGTATCTGACGTGGAAAGGCATTTCTAGGTACTTTAGAGTAAAAGTCATCATTCACGGTTATAACAGTAAAATAAGTTCAAGGTGGGCGTAATTAGCACAAATGCCATTTTGCTGACCCAACATTCCTGTTGTGAGCACCAGACTCTGCGGTTTCCAACATCCTCTATAAATTATGCTTTTAATACCATATCGCTGGGTCCTAAGCATCAACTTTCAATATGATGTTAACAGCCTTATTGCTTTCCTTTCCCCCAGTCATGACAGAATTCACCTGATTCTGACGGTTACAGTGGAAAGTCCGTCACATCTTTGTGACCCGTACAGATGGAGAACGCCTCTGTTTGGGATGATAACTCCTTCCCCAGGTGAAAGGAGATCACTGCCACTTTGGTATCTGGCCCTCAGACACAACTCTAACACTTTCAGCCTTGCAAGAAATTGGTATTGGTTTGATGGGAATTCAGAGAAGTTACAGAATAATTCCTTCACCTAATAACCTACATCACAACCGAGAGATAATCTGCATTCACAGTTCCCCAAGGCTATAATTCCATTGATCAATTTTATTTTCCTTGCAGCCTTGAAGAGTCCCTGTTAATAGAAATCACTAGGACCTCACTCTTCATCTTGGATCACCAATAGGACATTTGTCAGTTTACCAGTACCCACACCTGGCCTGCGTATCTTCTGATTTACATGTCTTCTCCAGAACATATAGTGAGAAAAATGAAGAGGTTAATTTGGCACCATTGGATCAAAAAGGGAGTAGTGAGGAAAGTGAGCAGCCAGAAACAAAACAGCACAATCTATGGGTGTCAGCCGAAGGCATTTGAATTTATTCCATATGTAATGAGAGTCACTGTTGCCATTTGAGAAGGTGTATGACTTGAAAAAAATCTTGTGCACAGAAGGATTTATATGAAAGTGTCATACTTTTTTGTAGTTGGAGAAATTAGAGGATTTTTTATTGGCAAGATTAGAGGCAAGGGCGCCCATACTCAGGGGTGGTTAAATATCTAGAGCCAATATTAAAAATGTAAGAAAAATCTAAGGCAATGTCTGTAAATGAAACAAACAACAAAGAAGGTCACAATTGTTTGAACACCGGGGCTGCCATCTGGCAGAAGGGAAATTTCAGTATGAGCTCAAATGCTTCTTTTCAATGAACAGCAAATATTCCATGCATGCCTACGAATATTTATGATGTTGTACAATTACAGAAACATATGGAGCACAAATACATGAATAATTTATGAAGTAATAATACTAATATCATTAGACATTTAGATGACGAAAAAAATTAATGTGCTCAAGTCTAGCTTAATGAACAAAGAAGATAATGCAAAACATCCTTCAGAAAGGTAACTCACCTGGAGCCGACAACCTGACATCTTAACCGCACACATGATTCTGACTGTTGGAAAGAGCTCAGAAAAGGTAGGTCAAGGGCTGAAAAGGAGATTATTTGCTGTGTGATTTTCTCTAAAATAGTAGTTTATAGACCCACCTACTCACTTTTTTTTCCTGTAGCCAAAATCTTCATCTACGAATATTTCCAAACCTCTTTCCTTCACTACCCTTCTAGTTTTCTATTCCATTTGGGAAAATTTGACAAATGTATTTCTAACAAAGGTCAATAATCTGAATGTCACTCAATCTGGTGTCAAAAATAGAAACTGCCACGTTAGACAAAGGAGAAAGCTACTGGATCTTGGACCTTCGCTGTGGGGAAGGAGCCAACACAAAGAAAACCACCCCTGTCTTCTGCACCCAGCAGTGACCTACAGAAAGGTCCGATATCAGTGAAACCAGCTTCTGAAAACAACGGATAAAAGCATGTAAAAGACCAAAGCAGCAAACATGAGCAATCTCAGGAAGAGTCAGGAATATAAACCAAAGGGTCTATGACGGCAAAAATTAAGGAATCTCTATATATGTTCCAAGTTATCAATTATTACCTACTTTCCCCAAGTGATTAGTAGAAACTTCATGAAATGAGAAGGACTTTTTTAGGGAGCATCAAGGGAAACAGAAGCTATGGAGACACGTTCTACTCCTCAGCCGAGTGGCAGAGAGAGAGGCATTCTGTGGGATGGAATGAGCATGGTCACCATATTTGCAGACTCTTCTGTGGGCCCCCAGTTGACAAGCCGTCTCTTCTTCTCAAAGGTCAGAAAAATAAACTTCCTGTTTGAAGCCTTTCCTCCAACCACTTACATGCTTCTCAGCCACGAGGGTTGGTAATTCCATTATATAGCCTCGTGTCCCTGAGTTCATATGATTTTCTTGTTTCCTTTTAAATTGAACTTGAACTTGCCTGTGTAGGTGAGGGTTTATCATTTTCCCTCTGTGCCCCCAAATATTTGAGAATCTCTAGCCATTAAGAAAATATTGCTAGATATAATCATTCAAAAATAAAATTTCTCAGAGACCTGATTACCTAATGGGTCTGGACTCAAAACTAAATAGAAGGATCAATGAAGGTTGAAAAAAAATTAAACATACATAGATATTTACTGAAGACTCATATGAATGAGAAGGGAAGAAAAATGTATTTAATTGATTTCTTGAAGCAGTGCAAATAAAACAGCACTTAGGAAAAGCGACTTCCATTAGAAAGGAGAGAGAAGGGTTCATAAATGTAGAAATCACGTAATACACCCATGTTAATACAAATACATACTGGGACTTGAAAGAATGCTGTGATCTAACCCAAGAGTTAATAAATGAGTAGCTTAGAGTCACTGCAGTGTTTGAAGCCTTGCCATCCAAACAGGCTCAATCAAAATTAGACCAGTTTATACCTGTTTTACATATTGAAATGCCTTAGTTTAATTTTTTAAGGGTTCTTGATTTCTGCTTCTAGAATCACAGTAGGAGAAGTTCTTCAGTCCTGCTCCCCAGAAAAATAAACAATTGGTGAAGATTATGAAAAACAACCCCAACTATTTAAAGTTTCTGGAAATTTTTCTAAGAGCAGACCACTAACAGAGAAACACACGAGAAAATCTTCTAAAATGATAAGAACAGTGAGAGTGTGTGACATTTGAATCATGACCCTCTCACTTCTCACTCAACAGAGATTGTTTTGAACCTATAGATAAATTTGGAGAGTGTTGACATTTTAACAATAAGCCTTCCAATTCATAAACAAGGGATGTCTTTCCATATATACAGATCTTTAATTTCATTCAACAATGTCTTGCACTTTTCAATATACAAGTCTTAAACTTTTTTTGGTTAAATTAATTTCTAAGTATCATATTCTTTCTGTTTCTAGTGCAAATGGAATTATTTTCTTAATTTCATTATTTCATTTTCAAATCATTTATTACTAGTGTATAGAAATACAACTAATTTTTATATATTGGTTTTGTATCCTGCAATTTTGCCAGACTCCTTCATTGGCTCTATTTTTTTTTTTAACTTAGAATTTTATTTTAGAATTTTCTATGTATAAGATCATGCTATTTATACATAGAGATGGTTTTACTTCTTCCTTTCCAGTTTGGACAATTTTCGTTCTTTTTCTTGCCTGAGCACCCTGAATAAAACCTCCAGTACAGTGTTGAAAAGGAGCAGCAAGAACAAACAGATTTGTCTTATTCTTGAACTTAGGGAAAATAATTTCAATTTTTAGCCATTAAGTGTGATGTTACCTGTGACTTTTTCATAGATGTTCTTCATCAAATTGAGAAAATTCCCTTTTGTTCCTAGTTTCCTAAGTGTTTTTATTTTTAATTATTGGAGAATATGGCTTTTTCCACATCTACTGAGGTGATCATGGAGCTTTTTCTCCTTTCATTTTATTAATAGCATATACTACATTGATTTTAATATGTTGAACCAACCTTGCATTTTTGAAATAAATCCCACTTGGTCATGGTGTAAATCTTTTCATAAATTGTTAGACTCTAACTTCTAGCATTTTGTTGAGAATTTTTTTCATTTATATTTATGTGGGATATTATTCTATAGTTTTCTCTTCTTGTGATTGCTTTGTCTGGCTTTGCTATCAGCGTAATACTAGCCTTACAGAATTAATTAGGAAATGTTGCCTCCTTTCTATTTATTGAAAGGCTTTGATTGGTGTTAGTTTTTCTTTAAATGATTGGTAGAAGTCATCAGTTAAGCCATTTGGCTCTGGGATTTTCTTTGCTTGGATGTTTTTGGATTACTAGCTCAGTATCTTTATCTGCTATAGCAAACGAAGAGACCTATAGGTTTGTTCACACTTTCTGTTTCTTCTTGGGTCAGTTATGGTAATATGTGTGTTTCTAGGAATTTGCCCATTTCATCTAAGTTTCTAATTTGTTGCTATACAATTGTTTATAGTACTCCCTTATAATCTGTTTTTCACCCTGTAAAGTTAGTAGTAATGTCCTTTTTCATTCCTGGTTTTGATAATTTGAGTCTTCTTTCTTTTCTTTACTTGGCCGATCTAGCTTAAGGATTGTCACTTTTGTTGATTTTTCAGAGAATCAATTTTTGGTTTTATTAATTTTCTCTATTATTTTCCCATTTTCTATTTTATTTCTACTCTAAGCTTTATTATTGTTTCCTTCTTAACTGGGTTTAGATTGCTCTTCCTTTTCTAATTTCTAATGCTGGTGGTTAGGTTATGAATTTGAAATATTTATCCTTTTTTAATGTGGCCATTTGTAACTATAAATCTCCCTTTAAGCATGGCATCCCATAAGATTTGTGTGTCTTGTTTTGTTTTTTTCCTGTTTATCACAAAGTATTTTCCAATTTTCTTGGTAATTTCTTCTTTGACCCAGTGGTTATTTACAAGTGTGTTGCTTAATCTCCCCATATTTATAGATTTTCCACATTTCTGTTACTATCTTCTTATTTCTTTCTATTGTGGTCTGATGACATAAGTTTATTATTTCAATCTTTTAAAAGTTTTGAGACTTCTTTTGTGGTCTAACATATGGCTGATGCTGGGGAACATTCCATGTGCACTTGAGAAGAATGTTCATTTTCTACGATTGGATGGAACGAGGTATATCTCTGTTAGCTCTCATTGGTAATACAGTACTGTTCAAATCTTCTTTTCCTTGCTAATATTTGTTCTAGTTATTCTACCATTATTCTTCAATAATGAGTAAGTACCATTATAGTTGAATTGTGAATTTCTCCCTTCTATTAGGTCTGTTTTTGCTTCATGTATTTTGTTACTGCTGTTAGATGCATATATGCTTAAGAATCTTATCTTTTGATTGATTAATTCTCTTATCGTTATATTACAGATATTTCTCAACTTACATAAGGTTATGTCCTGATAAATCCTTTCAAGTTGAAAATATTCCTAAGTTGAAAATGCCTTTACTACATATAAGTTATTGAATATCATAGCTTAGCCTAGCTTAACTTAAACATGCTCAAACATGCACATTAGCTTATAGCTGGACAAATCATCTAACACAAAGTCTATTTCACTATAAAGTGTTGAATAGCTTATGCAATTTATTGAATATTGTACTGAATGTGAAAAATAGAATGGTTTTATGGGTACAGAATGGTTGTAAGTACGTCATTTTTTACCCTTGTGACTGTGTGGCTGCATGGGCGCTGTGGCTCACTGCTGCTGCCTCGCATCACAAGAGAGTATCACACTACATGTCGCTAGCCGGGGACAGGATCAAAATTCAAAGTACAGCTCCTACTGAATGCATATTGCTTTTGCATCATTGTAAACCTGAAAAATCATAAGTCAAACCACCATAAATTGGGAGATGGGGATGATTGTAAATTAACATTAGGAGAGATTCAGTATAACAAGAGTAGAATATATTTCAAGAAGTTCTAAATGTTTCTATCATTACTCATTGAGGTTGGATCAGCAGATATGTTGGGAAATTGGTAGAATTATACTTTGGAAGAAAAAAGAATGCAGACTCACAAGCAAAACAAGTTTGGACATCGTCCTGGCTTTGGGTGGGTAAAGCCCTGAACAGAGACTCCAGGGATTTAAACATGAGCATTTGAATAGATGCGGTAGACTCTGGCTTGACTTTGACTTACCCAGATTCACAGGTCTTAAAAATTCATTCTTTGGTCCTATTTCTTCCAACCTTTCACATGAATGACATTTTCCCCCAAACCTAGCTACATTAGGTACTTCAGTATGGTCCAGTTGGTACAATTTGTAATTCTTATTTTTGCAGAAGGAACTGATTTAGTGGGAGATCTGTGGTTCAGGGACAGATAGGTGGTAAGTTTATCGTTTTAGGTAGTCTGCTTGGTATTTCTTTATCAGTGCTAGAAGTTTAAATAGTGCCAACCTTCTTGGGAAAAGAGGCTATGAAGAGTTAGGCGAGGTA
This sequence comes from Vicugna pacos, assembly GCF_048564905.1. NCBI lineage: Eukaryota > Metazoa > Chordata > Mammalia > Artiodactyla > Camelidae > Vicugna > Vicugna pacos. Next base: position 14,845,017 of record NC_132996.1, read on the forward strand.
CTAGGCACAACAGGACAGTTTGATTCTCAATACGAAGAGTGCTAAGCTTCAAGGAAAAAAATCCAGCTGTGCAGAGAAGAGGTTAATAGAATGCTGTATGCTGGTGAATATCTGTGTTCTTAAAATTCACTTTTGGCATGTCTGTGTTATGTAAATGTTGCTAATTCTAACCCACTCATTATGGGCCTGAATACAGTGGTCTGCAACCCATTAAAATGCTGATGCCCAGGCCTCCATATTTATTATTATAAGAAGTTCTGCGTCTGGGACCTGCACCCAGGCATTTTAAAAAATGCATCCCATGGGTTTAGGCAGCAAGAATTGAGAACCACTTTCATAGTAGATTACCTATTCTTTCATGTCTGATTTAGAAAATGATTGAGACAGACATTGAGCAGGATGTATTAAGTATCTCAAGCTGAGTGCAGTCAGCAAAGCTACTGGCTAATTGATTGTTTAAAAAAAATCCATTCATGTTTCTCATAAAATTAACAATATTTTAACTGTTTTTTTGTGAAAACAAAATCCCCAAGAGATTGCTCTAATTGTTTCCACAGTATTTATTTTTATGTAATTTAATTTATTTTGAGGGTGTGGCATTGTGGCAATGGGGTATATACTGATGCTATGGTGAAAGGTGAAAAAATCTCAGTTGGGCTCTACCTGAACATAGATAAGAAAAGTTGGTTTTTTGTCTTTGTTTACTTTACTATTTATAATTTGAAGAATTATGACATCTGATATCTTGAAAGCGATGAAGAGGAAAAATTGTGTTTTCATATTAGCTGTCTGCATCATACCAAGCAAGAATAAAAAGAAAATTGATTTCTTTGCTAGCAGTCTCACGGATACAGTAACCTGTTTTAAAGAAGAAAATAAGGAAAAATTTCCATCACCTATATGCCAATATCTGACCAAAGGAAACTGTGCGAAATGGAAAACCAGTAAAATAAGTTGGGGATGCTGCTTAATTAGTGTGAAAAATGAAAAGATTTTAAACTTAGATATTAGACTAGAAAAAAATGAGGATTTAAGTGTCACCTCTTTGACACCTTTGATGATGAGCATCACAGACTATATTGGGGGAAAAATCTCATGAAATTATAATTGGGATAGCATATACATGAATGAATAAATAAACCAATAAAACAAAACATAAGTGGATGGATGCTGGATGGATTTAAGAATAAACAAATTGTTTTTATTGTGCACAAACTATATGTTACAAAGTTAATTGTATACAAAGTAAACATGCATGGACCTACTTTTCCAGCCTCTACAAGCCCCTTTCACCCACATCTTGCTTACTGTCCACCCTAGGTTCAGCCTCGTCCCAGTTTTGAGGACTGATCTTGATCTCAGTAGGAAGGACTGGTGGATCACCACAACAGTACTTAAATCTTTCCTGATCATGGACTGACCCTGACCACTCATGGCCATTCTAATAACTGTGCTTCGTCTTCTCTGCCATGTTTCTTTGATCTTTGATCTTACTAACCTTTTTGTGAAGTTCTTCTAGAAATGAGTTTCTATTTATCAAAATAAAACTTCTCTTGACAGTTGAGTGTCTTGCCCCAAACTGAACCTATTTGAGTAAGCAATGTTACTTTCCAAACAGACCGTCCCTTTCAACTGCAGCTAACAGTTTGGTATCTGGCCATCCTCTGCATAGAACAGAAGTCTTATATTCAGCACATTCTCCTTCTGAAATCAAGCATTAGTGTTTGGTAATCCCCACAATCAAAGTCCTCACTCAAAATTCAGCAAATATTTCTGAATGGCTACTATGATTCTTGCACACAAAGACCTCAGAAATATTGTCCCTGCACTTAAAAGCACCACAGCTGAAGAGGAAGACAGATACATGGACATGCAATTTTAGTATACACTTGGATAGACATACGTAAGAGACAGTAAAAAGGAGAGAGTGATCAGCTTTGATTGAAGGTAAGGAAAAGGTAAGACGCGATGTTTGAGCTGGAGTTCAAAGGGTAGCCAAAAGCCCCGGAGGTAAATGAAGAGGGAGAGAGAAGCCAGTAGAGAACTTCAAGGAAGAGAAAACACTTTGCACAAAGGCCCCTAGGAGCGGGGCACATCTGAGATGATTCCACTTAGGGGTATCTTGATTCCCCATAATTGAGGGGTAGGTGGGCAGACTTTGCCTTCAATTCTCAGTGCCTTGAGTTAAAGTGTCTACTTTTCATTCTCTCTTCAAGGGATGTATACTGTCCTTCTCTGCGCTTAGAGGTCTATATGCAAATAGGAAGGGGCCTCATGATTCATCATGGCATACCCAACATCTCTGGGGTCTGTCCGTCTGAGAGTAAAAGACACTTTGAAAAATACTTTACTTGCCTTTCTCTAAAGAAGGAATTCTTAAGGGAAGAGTTTCTGAGGGGGAAACAGTTATATTTGTTGGGGAAAACACATGCTGTAGAATAATAAAATTTTATATTTAGAACCTTTAATAGTTACTAAGCTATTGTTTTACAGACTCAAATACACCCTACCATTACCAATAATAAGATGGATACATTGATACATTCTGTTAATGTCACTCAGCCTCTTTCCCCAGTTCAACAATATTTGCTTAATAAGTCCATGTACAAAGTAGCCACAGTGACAAAGAGATGGAGGTCAAGCATGGGTTCAGTAGCATTGCTTTCCTTCTCACAAAGGCTGATCTAGCTACCACCATCAAGGAGTGCCAAACCTGCTAACACCAGAGATCAGCTACGAGATTCTGGTAAAACAACAGCCTTTTGTAGCAAAGGATAATTTACTCACTTTGTACATTGATTATATTAAGCTTCTATCATCATAAAATATACCACCACTGCTTTCATCAGAATAGATGAATATCTGTATATGAATTTACATTCTCTGTGGGTACTACTTCTGCCAGCACCACCAAGCACGGACCCAGGAAATGTTTCTTCATTGTCACATTATCCCACGCAACATTGTTTCTGACTACAGAATCCATTTCACAACAAAAAGCAATGCAACACAGTTATTTCCTATGGAATTCACTAGTTTTACTATGTACTCCATTACCTAAAAGCAACTAGCCTAATAAAATAATGGATTGACCACTGAAGATTCAGTTAGGGCAACAGCTGGGGGAAAACACCCTAAAGAGTTGTGATCTTGTCTTACAAAGACACTATATGCTTTGAATTACTGACCAATATTTCCCCCATGGGCATTCTCTACAGGTGCTAGAAATAAGTGGAAATGGGAATGTTCCTTTCATAATAACATCTTTTAATCCACTTCTATATTTTTTTCCTGTCACCACAATTTTGAAATTATCTGATTTGTAGATACGATTTTCCAGAATAGAAGAACTGCCTCCACTTGGGTACATAGAAACATTGCATAGAATTGGAAATTTAACTGGAGGATATTTTAGATCTTCATTCCTGAACATATGCATACAAAAGGGGAAAATGGTATTGGTTGCTGACACTATGCTGAATGATCCTAATTATCAAGTTATGTCTGGGTTCCTGCCACACGGTAGTATAGGAAACACTCTGTAAGAAATTCAGAGTATTCTCTGGGGAGTTTTTAGTGTTTCTATATTCAACAGTAAAATTTAATGGAAGACTACAGCAACCAAAGAAAGGCCAAATAACTCAGAATTCAGATCCTCTAGGAATACACGTTGGAGGCTAAATAGCCAGTGGGTGGACTCTGCTAGTTATTAACTGGTGTTTCTCAGTCCCTACTCTGCTCCTCTGTGTGATCCTCGGGCTGAAGCTCTGTTAGCCGCTTACCTCCTTTGCTAGCTGGACCCCGGACAGACCCCGGCAGTAGACTAGAAGTTCAAGGGACTTGCTTCCTTTTGTTTCTTTTACCAACTGCTCTTTACTCTCAGAAGGGCAGCAGAGCCCAGTCTTCAGCTTTCTTATCAGCACTCTCAGAATCGTCATCATTTCCTCTCAGAAGTTTCAACATAAATTGGGCTATGTCCTCCCAAAGGAGTCTGAGAGCGAGTTCTTTAAAATGCTGCAGGACATCTGAAGTGTCAGTACCAGCCGATGAGAGCCTCCAACTCAAGAGGTTTGAATTCCTGCTCCACGAAACCGCTCTTCTGATATCAAAGTAGCACGAGGCACCTGTACTGACTGAACAATGTCCCCTCACTCTTCTCATCTTTCCCCAGCCCTAGAGGGGCTACTGCTTTCTCCAGTTCCTCTCTCTGTATTCTCTCAGTTTCCTTTTTCACTTTTTAATTCTCTAATCTATTTAACCTATTATTTGGATTAAATTATTTCTGTTCAGGTAACTGGCACTGTTTCCATTTTCTCTCATGGAATCCTCACAGCTGATACGAAACACACAAACACACACACGCACGTGTGCACGCACACACACAAATCCCTGTCATTTTCTATAATAAACTACAGAAAATAAAGTTCTTCGCCATGAGTTAATTTTTTTGGTACAATGTTAAGAAAAACCTAGTCAGTAATTATAGAGCATACTTTGAAGCATAAGATAGTACCAGAAATACTTGAGATGTATTTGGTTTCATACATTTTACAGAAGAAAATGTATAGTCACATACTCAAATTGTTCCAAACATACTTATAAGTTTTTCAATAAGAGAAGCACATATCTGCTTTAAATTAAATTAAACTTAAAAGTTGAATTAAAATTAAAAATTACATCCCTGAGTTGCACTAGTAAAGTTCCAAGTGCTCACCAGTCACATTTGCAGACCTAGATCATCAGCTTTCTCACTCGTATTATTAGACTGTGATGACGTCATAGCCTATGGATGTAATTTTTGAGTCATTTGTGGCAGTTGCATGATGCCAAAGATCAGAATACAAATAAAATACCACTATTCGATGATATTTCCATTTTGGTCTTTGTTCTGACTTAACACGTGCCCACAGGACTGACCAGGAAGGGCTGTACGGCTTTCCCACATCAAACCCAGAGTAGTAACGGTGCACCACAAGAATGATTCTGGATGGAAAATGGGACTCCAGCAGCACTTGAGCCTTTTTTAAAAATTTCTTTATTTCTGAGCCCTGATACTTACTTATGAATTTTGATTCTTAGGTTTATACCACTCTGCTTCAGCAGTTCCTCTGACATCAGTTCTGTCTCTGTATCTGAACACACATTTACGTCTTAGTTATTATCCGCTGCTCTCTCAGAATCTGTTCCTCACTCCCTATTCTTTGCCCCAAGATTTTAACTTGACTACTTCTATCTTGACACTTACCACTGACACTAGTATTGCCTTCACTTGGTGACTGAGAAGAGAAGATTATTCCTTGTCAGCAGTCAGGTTTGTTTTCGCTTAAGAGGCAAAAATGTTGCATGAGAATGTCATTCCCAATCGAATGATAAGAAAAAGTCATAATTAAAAAAGCAACATATTTCTGCCTCATCCAAGAGCTACAGTCAATATGAAACCAGGCAAACTGATTCCAGTGGGTGACAAAACATTTTGAGGAGAGACAGGATACATGAAGTGTTTCAACGTTGGCAGAATATGAGAAGAAAGGGTAAAAGTCATAATACTGGGGAAGAAGAAAACAGCTGAAATATTAACAAATCGGTTAAGCTACATGTGGGCTATGGAACAGTTTAGGATTCTTGAGAATCCAAGACACAGAGAAATACACAACCACTTCTGGATTCTTTTCCCCAGGCTCAGCTGCACACCCATGGAAAGATGGGGAGGCCTGCCTCGGTCAGAAGGGAAACAGCTGGACCCAGAGAGGCTCCCCTGTGCTCCTGAGCACAGGGTGTTAACTGGCTGCTGGCTCAGGATGGGCTGGAAACCTGCTCAGACCACAGATCTTTCTTTCACACTAAGACAAGACATCAGCTTCTGGGAAGTGCAAAGTGTGTAATCCTGGGAGCTTCCTGGGTGTAATCTGAGATCATTCCCCAAGCTGAGGGCAGGGAGAGACAGCAGAGAGTGGCAGACCACTCCAGATGGGTAGGTGGCAGTTTTAATGAGCAAGGGAACTTACATCTGAGCCTCATCTTGGGTAGCTGTAAGACCAGTAGATCCTGGCACCTACCCACCAGAGTGTTAAAGGTTGGTAGAGAGGTCTTAACTGGGTTTAGTAACACACACTGTCCATATGGTCTCAACGGTACCTCTCTCTCTCAAGGCTAGATTTTTGGTACGACTCCCTGTGGGAATGAGTGGTAGGCAGACTGCACATTCCAAGGATGGGGAGGAGGTTAGGAGCCTCTGATGGGCCGGGTTCATCTATAGACTAAAGATTACCATAGATATCTCCAGCTGTGTTCTTTCTTTTGAGTTCCCTACTCCAAGATCCAACTACTTGGCAACCTCTCTTGGATATCTAATCACCAGATCAAAAAAGGACCATAATGTATCCAAAAAATATCTCTTGACTTAGTTTTCTTAACTCAGTGTATTCTTGCCTAGTCTTTTCTGCTTCTGTAAACAGCCCCATTGTCTTCCCTAATGCTCCTAATTCTTTGATTCCACCTTTTTTTTTTCAGCCTCAGCTGTATCTATATCATCACCTAGCCCATTGACATGTTTCCTTTTGGTTTTCCCTCTGAAATACGCGTGGACTCAGTCTTATTTCCGACAGCTCCAGTGTCACCCATGCGTGGTTGAAATCACTGTCTCCCATTGGACCAGTGCAATAGAGTAATCCAATTTTCCTGCTCAATTCTCATCCCTATATTCCATTTATCTCCACAGTCAGGAAAAGTTTCAAAAATGTCAGTCTTCTTAAAATTATTTCAGTACCCTGATAAAATCATTTAAAGTCTGTCCACTGTACTTCGTCCTCTGCTGATCTCTGCTCGTCTCTTCAACCTCATCTTGCACCAGATTCCCTTGCATTTTTCCCTCTAGCTTTCTGAAATACTTTCTTGAAAGTTTTCCTGTGACTCACCTACTAGGTTCATGAGCCCAGTGTCAAGTTATAGCTCACTTTCTTGGAGAAGCCAGCTATGAGTAGTCTATCTAAATTGGGACCTTTCCAACCAACTTTTTAATAAAATGAATATTTAATATCACACTATAATGCTTAATTAAATGTTATGTTTATTTCTTTACTTCCTGGTTTACCTGCTTTTCCCGACTAGAATGTAGGCATCTTAGTGGCAAGGAGCTTGTCTATCTTGTAATTGTGTGCTAAGAACTTTAAAATGTATTTATAAAAATATCATATAATTATCAAAGCTACAACTTCAGATACTACTAATATTAGCAGAATTTTATGGCTGAGAAAAGGAAGGCTTAGGGGAGAATAAGCAGCTTGCCAGAGATCACGTAGCTAGATGTTGCAGCCTTGAGATTCAAAAGGTGGTTTGTCTGATGCTGAATTCTGTGATTCCAATCACATGGTTTACTGCTTCCTGGTCTCCTGATTTCTGGCCTTGTGATTAATTGTACAGTCATGTTCATCCCGTGAACCTGATATTTGGTACTATCTCAGCAGGCCTGAACTTTGGATCTCTAAGTAATTGTGGTGACTTCCCATAGTCACACTGCTTCTGCCTTCCTTGGTTAAATACCCGCTGTTACTTACGTATTCCATTCTGCCTTTAGAAGCCCCTACCCTGCCCCACGAGGCTTTGAAACACTCCTCCCTCTACTTTGTGGAAAACTGTGTCCTTGGGCAGATTACCCTCTCTAAGCCATAATTTCCTTATTTGTTAAATGAGTTTGATTATAATCTTAAAATTCTATTTCAGATTTAAAAGTTCAGCAAAAATGATGACAACTCATGTTTCTTTATCCTCTTTCATTTGGGATTTTTAAGTTATAAAGATTTTAATTTAAGCAATTTAATTTCCCTAGGACTGAGACACATTAATCCTGCAGAGCCGGGAGATCTCCACATCGTAGCAGGATATTCATTAGGTTATTAGCGACAGTACATGGCCTCTTCACCAACTAACCAAGTGCAACAGCACTTCAGTCTCAGGTATTTAATGACAGTTTCCTGTGTGCCAGCATCTCTGTTAGGTGCCTGAGTCCGTGTTTAGATGCCACAGATGATCAATACACAGACACTGCCTTAAAGGAGCTCAAGATCGAGTGGGAGAGACAGACAAACCTACAAGTTAGCCTGGCCGAAGCAGACTGGTGTCAGAGCTGAACCCGATGACAACAGCAACAGGATCGGGAGTGACAACATGCGTAAGTACGACTATACTGGTGTAACTGCTACTTGCTCTAGGGAATTAGTTAAAGGGGCCATTTTTAAAGGTGGTCAGACTCTAACAGTGAAGAAAGCCCAAGAAACGGAGAGGTCCCCCTCTTCCATTCCCGTCTGATTCCAAGTGGAGACTTTAAGACATTTCTCTGGTTTTTGAGTTCACCTCCTTTCCTAACCCTGGGATTTCTGGTTTTCCGAGCAAGCTTCAGCCTTGCAGTCACCAGCAGGCAGGCAATCTGCTGCTCACTCCTGAAGCTCCAGGGACCTGCCTGGACTATCTCTGAGCTGCCAAGTTGGCAAGGCATCTGGCTTGCAGGCATGTGTGTTGGGGCAGCCTTCTCAGCAGGATGGCCCAGGGGAGGCGTGGGGAGTAGAATGGAGGGGAAGCCTCATCGGCAAATACAGCCAAGCAGTCGTGCCCAAAGATGTAATTAACCTGCAGCTGAGGAGTGAGGCAGGCCAGCCATGCCTGGACCAGTGTGCTTCAGGTTTGTCCCTAGCTGGGATTCCCATGCACTCAGTGGCAGGCTACAGGGACACCGAGGAAGTGTTGTTGATCCTGGGGAATGAACAACACTCCAACCTATTCTTTCTTTTAGGGTGATTACTCTTCAACCCTCTCTGCTTGCCAGAAAGGTTTTTTACCCACACTCCCAACAAATCCAACAACAGCTGAGTCCCTTGTCAGACCTTAATCTGAATAGCAGAGAAAAATAATTTTAAACTATGAATTGGACTTATGTGTTTGTCAGTTACCCATTAATCATAACTAAAAGCGTGATTAAGCTGTCACTAAGAAACCCGCTAAAGCCCTGTAATTGTACTAATGCATTCTACTGTCTTTTCTCCAAAAACACATTACCCAGAGGATTGTAAAGTCCAGAAAGAATCACGGAGCTTAAGATCAATCCATTCTTTTTACAGATAAGAATACTGAGGAACGAAGAGTTAAAGACTCTGAAGCTGTAAATAGACAACTTAATATAAAAGATCATATAAAAACAAGTAACTTCTGGAAACCAAGAAACATACCATTAATATTTAAGTGATAATCAACAACTATAGAAAATATTTGCAATGTTTGACAAAAGAGGCCAAATAAAAATTATATCAAACCTATACAATTGAGCAATAAAAAGGCAAATAAACCTAATATAAAATAGCAAAAAATGTAAAAAGACATTTTAGAAAAAAATATAATTAATCTATAACATGCATAGGAAATAGAAAAATTCAACTGAATATTTTTTCTACTTTTCAGAGTAGAAAAAATAATAAGTTTGAAGACATCTGGCATAGATGAGGGTACAGGGTGGCAGACATACTTCCTTCTCTATTTGTGGGAATGTAGCTGGCACAGTCATTTTGGAAGGCAGTCTGGAAATATCAACAAATTTTAAATGTGCTTAACCTCTCACCTTTCAATTCCAATGTGAAAATTTTTTTCTTTAGCTATATTCACAAATGTTCACAATTATATATATAAACTTTGTGTAATAAAAAAGAGAGAAAATAAACAATCAAAACGCTTGTTAATAGTGATTAAGTGATTACTAAATAATGGTGCATTGATACAAGGGAATTCTTTCTTTTAATTGATTCTTTTAAAGATAAACAATGATAATTTTTACTATCATTGCATGTTAATAACACCTTAATATTATAATAAAATTAGTGATGACCTGGCGGAGCCCTTAAAATCTGTCTTAAGGTGCTAGCATGTTCCAGGATATGAAGGTACTAATGAAGGCCAAAATTTGGAAAGTGAATTCTGTTTGACCTGGTTTATAATAAGTTTGAAAAACAAGTTATAAAATTTGTTTAAAAATCCTGAAGTGCCCTCAATTTTGAGGGCCTTATTGACTAGGTTTATTGCTTACATCCTTTGCCTATAATAGAAAGGACTGTTATTATTTGTTTCTTTCTAGATAGCAAAGATTTTGTGTTTAACCAGAATAATTTCCTGAGCTTTCTGTTGACTTTATTATACCCTTGACAATTTAAGAAAGAAAAAAAGATCAAAGCATTCTTGTTCCTCACTTAAAAGAATTAAGATTCTTTATAATCCTGTTACCTTATTTTTTTATTTTAAAATGTTTTGTTGACATCTTTGATTAAAAATGTAATGAAATATTGTTTCTCAGGTAGTCATAATCCTATCTTAATCGTGTTCAAGTTTCCTCTGACAAATACTTTGATTTTTGCCTTGCTCCAATCAGATCCTAAGTATAGAAAAGGTTAAATAAATCTTGAAGAATATCTTTGTGATTTCTTGGAAGGTTCCTGGAAAATCACAAAGATTTGTTGTCTCACCTTACAAAAAGAGACATGCTAGAAATAATTAGGTTCATTGATGAGTTACTATGATGAGTTACATGAGAAGAGTACTCAAATGAGAAGAGCTACTCAGCCTTCCTAGGTGAAACTTGTATAAGTAAATGTCATTAATAAATATAAGTATTTTCTAACTTACATGCTTTATGACAAGTTCCTAAGATTCACCAGTGCCCTCACTGTCCGTGATACATTTCTATTTATCAGAGGCCCGAAGATGCCTGATACTAGGCAACAGCAGTAGAGTGTCATCAGTCATAATTTCAGTTATTTAAAATGTTAAGTAGGCCACAGCCGTATTTATCTCTTTTTTTAAAAGACTTTTTAATGAGATGCTTTAGACTCACGACCAACTTGAAAGGAAGATACAGAAATTGCTCACTTACTCCCTGCCCTGACACATGCATAACCTCCCCCGTTATCAAGACTCCCACCAAAGTGGTACACCTGTTAGAGCTGATGAATCTACAATGTCCATCACAGTCACCCAAAGTCCACAGGCTACCTTAGGGCTCACTCTTGGTGGTGTACATTCTATGGGTTTGGACAAAAGTATAAAGACATATCCATCATTATAACGTCATACAGAGTTTTTTCACTGCCCTAAAAATCCTCAGTGTTCTACCTATTCATTCCTCCTGCCCTCAACCCTACAACCACTGATCATTTTAGAGTTTCCATAGTTTTGCTTTATCCAGAATGTTCCATAGTTGGAAACCTACAATATATAGCCTTTTCAGATTGGTTTCTTTTGCTTAGCAATGTATACTTAAGTTTCCTCCATGTCTTTACGTGGCTTGATAGCTCATTTCTTTTTAGCACATAAAAGTATTCCACTGTCTGGAGGTACCACCATTTATTTATCCATTTATCTACTGAAGGACATTTTACTTGCCTCTAGGTTTTGGAAATTATAAATTAAGTTGCTATAAACATCCATCTGCAGGGTTTTGTGTGAACATAAGTTTTCAGCTCCTTTGGGTAAATACCAAGGAGCACAACTGTTGGACTGTATGCTAAGAGTTTGTTTAGTTTCATAAGAAGCCACCATACTATTTTCCAAAGTGGTCGTACCATTTTGCATTCTTACCGGAAATGAATGAGAATTCTTGTAGCTCCATGTCTTCACCAGCATTTGGTGTTGTCAGGTGTTCCCAATTTTGGCCTTTCTTTTGAGTGTAGAGCAGTATCTCTGTGTTATAATTTGCACTTCCCTGATGACGTATGACATGGAACACCTTTGCATATGCTTATTTGCCATTGTGTGTCTTCTTTGGTAAGTTGTCTGTTAAGACTTTGACCTATTTTTTAATCAGGTCCATTTTCTTATTGTTGCCTTTTAAGAGTTCTTTCTACATTTTGGATAACAGTTCTTTATCAGATGTGTGTTTTACAAATATTTTCTCCCAATCTGTGGTTTGCCTACTCATTCTGTTGTCATACAATGGAATTCTATAAAGCTTTTAAAAGGAAAGGGATAGATCTGCATGTATTGATGTAGAAACATACCTAATACAGATTATTAAGTAGGGGGAATAGTACAGAATCATGTGCAAATGCAATTTTGTGTATATAAGACAAATATTTGTTTTTCTGGAAATACAAGAGCAGAATGGTGATATGAGATTTCTCTTATTTTGTTAGTTTGTTCCTTTCTCTACTTTTCTAAATTTTCTAAGCCTTTTTTAGATGGTAGAATAATAGGTTTTAGGTAATTCTCCTCAAGTTTTTAGTATGTCTATGTTTTTAAAAATATTTTATATCTAAAAGAAAACACAAACTAAAAATTTTTAATATCATTTTTTTAAAGGGAATATTTCAAAGAAACCAAGAACATATCAGTTCCATTAAATCTGATCCTAGTTTCTCACTATTTGCTTATGGGAACTTGTTCTCCAGACTGGTTAAATATTTTAGAATTTCTTCAGTTTACTTTCCTCTGTCTTACGATTTGCCTATTTTGTTCCCTAAGTATGACATCCACTTCCTTAACTTCCTGTCATGTCTGTAATTTCTCCTCATCTTTAAGAACCAATCTAAGCATAGCCTTCTCTAGAAAGCATTTAATTTTCAGGACAGAGTTAAGCTCTTCCCTCTGGAGTCATACGCCTCTTCTTTTACAGACAGTGCTACATTGCTACCTTTTTTTTCCCCTGTCTTTTTTTGAAGGACGGTAGGCATTGGGAGGTCAGGCTTTTTTATTCATTTCAATAAATCAAAAGGCATGGTACCCAGCACGGTATCTAGAACGTAGTAAGAACTTAATATGTTTGATGAATGAATGAATTTTTAATGAAAACGCTTTATTCTCAATCTAAGAGCAGTCAGAAGGAAAACTCATCTTTGGACATCCAAGGAATCCTCCATTGTGGTTAAGAACGTGGCTCTGTAGTAAGACTGCACTGTTCGACTCTCAACCCTGCCCTTTACCAGCTGTGTGACCTTGGTACCATCACGGGACTTCTCCATCTCTCTGTTTAAATCTATAAAGTAGAGATAATACTAGAACATTACAGACTTGTGGTATGTGGATTAAATGAAATAAACCCTGTAAAGAGTTTAGAACAGTGCCTATTGCATAGTAACTCTAAATACATATTATCTTTTAAAATTGTTATATTAGATCCATTCTCTGATATTTCTTTTTTCCTTTTTTTAAAGTTAAAGTTATTAGAGAGAATTTTGATTAGCTTGTGTCTTTATTTGCCCAACAATGGCATGTTCTGGCTGCAGACTGACTTGGCCATCGGAATCTCTCATCACTGTCTCTGCATGTGAGCACTGAGGCTTCCTTCCTTGTTGGACACCAAGCTTCCATTTTCTTCTTCACTTCGTATTTCCAGTTTGTGCTGGGTTTCAATGAGGTAGGAGTTATGCTCCTGTCTTGTAGGCCTGCTGTTCTTCAGGGCTCCATTCATATATCATCCTTTTTATGTAGCTTTCCAAAAATGTCTCCTATCAGTGGGCATGAATTATAATGTACTATGCTTGTTTGCTTGTTTACATTTCCCACTAGACAAAGCTTTCTCAGGCCAGTGATCTTGCCTCATTATTCTGTGTCCTTAGTGCCTAGAACAAGGTCTAATGGTCTAGAAACACACTAAACATCTTAAAACCTGTTTACTGCATTAAATGACTTGTGTTTCACAACACTTGAAAAAACAATTTTTTTAAGTTAAAATGGCTTCTCTGTAGCTGTGATAAATGTAACTTGCTAAGGGTTTTTTGAGTCATTTGTTTATTTGATAGAAATTTATTATACATCTACTAATTACATGTTAGACAAAGCACAGAGAAAAGCAAATACAATCCAAGCCACGGGTCTTGCCACCGAGCAGCTCACTGATTAGCAGTAGAGACAGAACACAAACGAGTGACATAGGAAATAAGAACAATGTAAACGATGTATCCAAAACAAGAAGCAGAGAGAGAATGTGCTGTGAGTTAACGGGTGGGAGCAGCAGTGTGCTGGCCATTATTTCAACAACCACCTCTCTCAGAAGAAAAGCCTCGATTTGTAGCACTTGCTAGTTTCCTGCTGTAAGTACCGTCTCCAATGCTAGTTCCAAGCTACACCTTGAGGTCACTGAATGCAAAGTTGGGAAAAGATGTATATAATTTGATCTCATTTGCCAGTTTGGGCTGGTTCCAACACAGCCTTGGATGGAAAAGACGGTTTTAGATAGGCATGGTCTGGTCATTCCGCATGGAGGAGCTAAAAATTGAAACTAGTCTTGACGACACAGAAATTAGGTAAGTCAAGGAAAATATGTTCCTGATTTGGAAAGTGGTAAATCAATGCACAGCAGCAGTAATGGATGCGGAATATTCAGGCAAGTGAACTCAGCACACAGTATGTGCTCAATAAATATATTTGTGAATAATTGAAATAGACCATCTGATTGGAGAAATGAGTCTCTGTAGGAAAAGACTTGAGAGGAAGGCTCAGGTGCCTCGTATTTTGTGGCAATCCACAAGTCTCCCTCCTCCCTTCCAATGATGCTTCTTCCTCCACCTCCATCCCCAGCATTTTTATCAGCTTGGCTGCGCAGGCTAAATGAGAAACTACTTTGACATTTGCTTATTATTCTGGAGTCACTTTAATAATCATACAGATATCTAATAGTACAGGACTAACGGAGAATTCTAAGACAGGAGAAAATCTTAATTTTCAAAGGTGGGAGAGTGGCTTCTGAAAGCTGTATATCTTCATAATAGCTTTATCTCTGCTAAAATAAACAAAGGCCTCCAAATCACTGAATCAAACTATAGCATCTTCCATAAACATAGATCTAGGCGGACTAGACAAAGAATAACCTTTTTCTCCTACCTGATATATAAATATGAAACACTGCGGTTTGCCAGGAGTCAGCAAACATTTCTATACAGGGCCAGAAACTAAATATTTTCTAGTTTGTGGGCCACACGGTCTCGGTTCAACTTTGCCATTGCAGCGTGAAAGCAGCCAGGACAGTACGTAAATGAATGATTGTGGCTGTGTTCCAAAAAAAAACTTTATTTACGAGTAAGGTGATTTGGCCTGCAAGCCACAGCTTGCACATTCCTTGCTTGGAGCACTAAGGTATGGAGAAGACCAAGATTCTTAAAAGTTCTGAGGATCGCACTAAAGATCACAAAACTTCACAAGGACAATATGAAATAAAAGTGACTCACTAAAAAGAGTTTAACCTTTCTGTTCTGGCAAGATGTTTCTTCCAGCATCCTTCCCTCCCATCTTTATGTACAGGTATAGGTGGTTGTGATGTTACACTGCTATCATAATTTTGGTACTTATGTACTTTCTTAAAAACTCATTTCTAAATAAACCTGACTTGGTATATTACATAATTTTTATAATATTAGAGTCACCAGGAAGGCAAGAAAAATCTGCCTAATAATCTTCCAGGCTAGTGGTCACTTATTATGTGATATTATGTCCATGTTCCTCGGAATATAAGTGAGGTGGAAATGATGACAGCTTCATCCTTGCATCCATGGATGGACACTTAGGTTGTTTCCATGTCTTGGTTATCCTGACTAATGCTGTTGTGAACATGAGGGTGTCCACAAGTTAATGTTTTTGTTTCCCTTCGATGTACTCCCATAATTGGAATTTCTGGTTCATATGGCACTTATAGAGGTTATAGAAGTCATAATAGAATTATAGAATTATATAAGAATTATAATAGTATAAATTTTTGAGAATCTTCCATATTGTTTTCCACAGTGGCTGTACCAGTTTACAATCTCACAGCAATGCACAAGGATTCCCTTAGGAAAAAGGAGAACCACATCCAGGCCAGCATTTAGCGCTTGTCTTTTTGATGATGGCCATTCTAACAGATAGGAGCTAGCATCTCAGTTTGGTTTTAATTTACATTGCCCTAACGACTGGCAATGTTGAGCATCTTTTACGAACCAGTTGGCCTTTCCTATATCTTCTTGACATCTACTGCATTTAAAACCAACAAACACATAATTTATGAAGAAGTGCCAACCGACCTGTCAACAAATGCATGATGAAGAAGGAAAATGGGATCGTTGGCAGATCCCTGCACCTGGGACATCGTTCCATTCATGAAGATGTGCAAGGCATTGTGCATGCTGCTTTGAGAGGCATCTGCTATCCCAGTAAGTGGACTAGCAAATCCTGTTGGCAAAAAGAAAATTGAAAAAAAAATTAGTTTGTCTTCATGATGGAAAATCTAGTGATTTTCTCATTTGGTTTACGACTACAATTGAAAGCCTGACTCAAAGTAGTAAAATCAATCATGAAATTCATTCTGTCTTGGGATTCTTCACATTCTGGGTGCCCAGTGAGTATTTAACAAATCTTTGTGGAACTGAATGGTATTTATCTGGTCACAATGGACTGATTCACCAGCTGGAATAGGCAAGCCAATCTGTGCTTCCATCCCGTTGCTTCTGCCTGTTTTTCCTCCTTTAGGTCCTGAAAAGTAGTAAGGCCCTTTTATAATAACCAGCACCGTCATTCTCAGTTCAGTGTGTAACATCACTTAGAAGTAGATCTTTCCAGCCTGTCATGCATCCCCTTGCTTTCCAATTCTGGTGATTACTTTAATTCTTGTTTCTGGTTCCAGAGAAAGCATAACATTTGTGACCTTTGACATTACAATTCATCTGCAACAGTCTGGAGGACATCAGGTAATGTGTTTGATCTTGCAAAATATTCATTTCAAAATTAAACAGGCCTCCATTAAATGGCTCCATTCACTGCTGGGAGTAATAATTATAGTTACAATTTTCATAACATTAATTGGGCTGAATGCTTTTTGTGACATAAGACCTTCAGCCTTTATAGCAACTCTGTTGATCAGAAATTATCCCCATTGGAAAGAAGAGAAAACTGAGGCTCAAAGAAGTTCTGAGTTTCCCAAGCCTACACAGGTAGTGGAAGCGTTAGGATATTAACCCACAGCATTTAGATTTCAACATCTGAGCTCTTAATAATTTGTCTTCTCTCTCACACACTCCTGGGGAAGAGGCAGAGTAAGATACCACTTCAGAGTCCATTCAGGGAAAGCACAAAACATAAGCAGATCTCAGATTCAGAACCAAAGTGAATAGAGTTAAACTGTAAGTGGGCACAAAATTGAGGAAATATGGTCAAAGACATATTACTAAGTTTCAAAATTCAGAAATATCAAGAAAGCAGGAACTATAAGATGATGATGATGACAATGATAATAATAATGATAATAATAAGCTAGAAACAGTGAGGCAGTAGGACCCTGCAGGGGAAGTCTAGCTTCTTTTCACTCCGTTAGGATTATTTTGTTGTCAAGCTCTTCATTTTTAAAGGTGCAGCTCTTGACTTTTGTATTTGAAGCTTTGTTCTCTCCCACCATTGTGGCTCACGGCATTTCTGCCCCCTCAGGTGTGATTTTTTTCCCCTCCTTTTGATTTTTTTGTACTCATTCTCAGAGATTATACTGAATTTGAGTCTCTCTGGAAACTTAGCCCAAGAACACACACTGCTCTCCCCTCTGAACTCTCCTGTCTATGACAGCTTTTGTGATTATATATATACATGGCACTTACTATGTGCAGGATTTTTTTCTAAAGGCTTAACGTGATGAATTTCATATAACCTTTAGAGTAATTCAACAAATAAGGTACCTTTAAAATCTCCATTGTATAGGCTTGGATAAAGGGGTTTAGAGAGGTTAAGTAACCTGTCTAAGATTAAAAAGCAAATTAGAGAAGTTAAGTTTGGAATACAAGCCTGTTTTATTTCAGAGTTTAAGCTCTTAAATGCAATGGTTCACTGTCTTTTCTATGTAGCAATAAATCACATATCATGGAGGCAAAAGTTCTGTACAGCAATGGTCTTCAAGCTTTTATCTTTGAGTGCCACCAAATGAAAGTTTTAAAACCACGTTTCATGTACACTCATATATTTTTAAATAGATTCTAAAATGCTTTAATCATAATTGTAAATTGTTTCAGAGGATAAAAGTTCAGGTATAGCTATTGCAAATAGTATAAATTTTTAAATAAAAATTTAGTATCACTTTATAAAAATGTACCCACCTTAATGATTTGATATCAAAATACCTAAACAAACTCTTTGATTATGGTCTAAAATTTTATAGGATTTCCTTTTTTCACTTGATCTCATGTTTTTATTCTATTTTCTCATGGAAATATACCCAAATGTTATGTAAGTTATGCTTGAAATACATTTTTAAAAACTCTTTAGCCTGTCATACTTTCCTTCAGCAAAAGTATGTGTAAAAGTTAAAATTACCTTTGAAAAATTTCATGTGACCATTACTGTAATCTTCTGAATTGCTATCAGTGAAAATTTTAGTAATACAAAACTTATTAGAATGTCATAAACATATTAAATATCTTACAAGGTACATTGTTAAATATAAAATGTAAAATTTCATTGGAAATTTATTTAATAACATTCATGAAAGATTGTTAATTTAAAATTATTTCATGTACCCATGGATGGATATTATGCATTGCTAGAAAGGATGAGGTTCAGCATGAATTCTATCCTACATTTTTAAAGGTAAATCAGAGTCCTGAGAAACTTTATTCTCATAAAAAAACAAGATGGTAATGAAAAGATTTTTTATGGGAATTTTACTTAATTACTTGGACTCCTTTTCAGTTATGTATGCTAAAAATGATGTAACTGATTCAGCATCAGAATAATTT
This sequence comes from Vicugna pacos, assembly GCF_048564905.1. Classification (NCBI taxonomy): domain Eukaryota; kingdom Metazoa; phylum Chordata; class Mammalia; order Artiodactyla; family Camelidae; genus Vicugna; species Vicugna pacos. The sequence continues at coordinate 14,863,730 of NC_132996.1, forward strand.
GGTCCATCAGTGACAACTCAATCAAGAATTCTTTGATGAAAACAATCTTACAAATTATGAATTTATTTACAAAGCACCCGACTTTCAGGAAGTTTGCTACCTGGTCATTAAAATCATTTACGTTAGCGACACTGGCACCAGTATCTTGACTTCTCTGCTTGTTTGGTACCTTGTGAGTTTTACCCCGTCTGGAAATGCACTGTGATGAGAATGGATTCAGAGGTATATGCCTGTCTTCTGAAAATTCAAAGGGAGATTGTAAAAGGGGAGGTGGCAAAAGAGAACCTTCAGGAAACTTTTCACTCAGATTTTAGAGAAGTACAGAAGTATACACTGCAGAAAAGTACAGTTGGGAGGAGAATCCAGAGATAAACTTCTTTAAAACTCTCTGTGCCATGTACCCTTTCGAGGGTCTTAGTGAAGCTGTAGTTTTGTGTCTGTCCTAGTTTGACGACACTGCTAGAGAGAACAAGATTTACAGAACTAAGGAACCTGGGTTGAAATTCTGTGTTACTTACTGAAAGTATTACCTTTGTCAAGTTATATTTTGTGAGAACCGATGTCTTCATTGGTAAGAGAAGGGATAATTAACGTCCATCTCAAGTACTCTGGCAACGATTAATTTTGATTGCAGGTGTGATGCACCTCGTATAGAATCCGGCACAGAATGAATGTTTCCTGAGTAGCAGCTATAACTTCTATAAGTTCATTGCATTTGATAAATGAGTGCCTATCATGAGAGCAGATAATCAAGAATATGGGACGTGCCCACTGCTGAAGAGCTTCTTTTGCCACAAATGTCCACCGTCAGGGTTCATCCCAGCACCTCCTCAACCCCATTTCCCTGCAGAAACCTGCCAGCTGCTCGCCCCATCCAACATGAATGAGATGCTTCGGGGTGATGCTGGGATTGCCATTCTAAGAGTGATTCCAGCAAGGCCAGGTCTCTTTACTCACTTCTTTCACTAGCTTGCCAGATGTTGCACCTAGGAAAGTCTCCAGTGTTGTTACGAAGGACGTCTGATTATAAGAAGCACTTGGGGTTTGTCAGGAAACCTTGTGTTATGTTCTCAGAAATAGCCCAAAGGTACAGGTGGAACAAGTACCCAGCTTCTTTGTGACAGATACCAGATAGTTGATATAGACAGTATGATTACATTAACAATTTTACATGAACTCTGTGTATCTTGTCTTTAAAAGAGACTGGAAATGCCTCAGAAATAGGGACCAAAACCTTGGCTTTGATTTTCCATAGTTAAAAATAGAGCCTTGCCCAACTTTGTGTTCTTTCAAATACAAACAGTAGAAAGCGGGTGGGAAGGCATAAAGTTAGGAGTCTGAGATTTGCAAATGTTAACCACTATATATAAAAATGGGTAAAAAGAATTTTTTTTCTGTATAGCACAGGGAACTATATTCAACATCTTGTAATAACCTTTAATGAAAAAGAATATGAAAACAAATATATGTATATGTATGCATGACTGGGGCATTACACTGTACATCAGAAATTGACACACTGTGACTGACTATACTCAAAAATAATGAAATAATAAAATAAAAGAATAGGAAATATAAAATATTTATCAATCCTTCACTTACACCATCCTATAAAGACTGGGAGTAGAAAAGGTAACACTTCTTTCCATTAAATCTATAAAGGACCTTGAAAGAGCTCTACTCTATTACTTGTTAAGTGACAAAACAGAGAAAATGTCATGGACGTGAATAACATTACAATGTGAATAGATTATTTTCTATTTTACTTCTTCGCGCAAGTCCTTTTTTGGCTGGTAGGTTACCTTGGAAAAAAAATAGAAATGGTCACAGCCACAGCAGTAGTTTCTCTCGCTGAGATTTGATTCTCTTTTGGAAAAGCAAGTCAAAGAGGAAATTCTAGGCACAAATAATAATTTATACATCAAACTTATCAAATGCCTCTCATGTATATCATCTCATTTAAACCCCAGAGCTACTTGTGATATGAATAATATCATTGTCCTCATTTTACAGATGAGAAGACATAAGTTTACAGAAGTTAAAAAACACCTAAATTCAAGCCAAAAATTGAGACAATCAAGGAACTGAACATGGCTCTATTGATTTCAAACCCATGCTCTTTTCTGTACACACTGTAACTGACTATACTCAAAAATAATGAAATAATAAAAAATAAAACATAAAAAATAAAACACTAGAGTTGGGTTGTGCTTACACTGACTTGCTGACACCCCCTTGAAAATCTCTTTCAATTAAGCAACAAATGAAATGAATTTAGTGACCTGCTCTTTTCATCCACTGAATATCAGTAAGGAACAGAACGTATTACTGCCTCTCTCCTGTCCAAGGATTCCCCATGGAGGGGAAGTCTAATAAGCCATCAGGGAGCTTGTTAGCAGTTACAGATGCCAAAACGGCTCAAAGTTCTTCGTGAAGGGCAGTGACAGTTGCCCGAATTACTCTGTGTTACACCTTCAAGTCTCCATGCTACATTCCTATGGGAAATTAATAAACACAGTTCCAGGCTGATGATAACAATAGGAAACGTCAACTTGTCAATCCATGCCTTTTTCTCCTTTGTTTCTTCCCCAATAGCACTCTGGAGAGTTTTCGTGTTTGTTTGTTTGTTTTTAATATTGATGCCTAGCTCCGACCCCTGGAGATTCAGATTTAATTGGTACAGAGTGAGGCTCAGGCACATGGAGTTTTAAAAACACTCCAGGTGATTCTAAAGTGCAGCCAGGGTTAAAATTCCCTGATTTAGGCAAAATTGCTCTCTATCCTCTAAACTTGAACTCACACTTTAAACACTTTACCTCTGAATATATTATTTCCTTCAACTGAAATGTTCTCTTCCTGTATTCTGACAGTCCAAAAATGCTTCTGCCTTGAAAATTCCACATCATGAACTTCTGCCTTGAAATATTGTCATGTTGATAACTGCTCCAATGTGCACCCTTGAAAATGATGTTTTAAAAAATTGAGCAACTACTACTGTGTGGCAGGCACTAGGGAGGCATTTTCACACATATCGTCTTACTTAATTCGGTGTGCTTCTTGCTAGGAAGCTGAGCAGTAGATGTTGCACTTTATCAAGCCTGTTGGAGTTTAAAATGTGAACAAGTACATGGTTAAATCTTCAGAACAGAGTACGTTTAATTTATTTGATTAATTTTAAGAGCATCTCTAACCTATTTTAACAATTCATAGAGTTCCAGAGATTTAATTGGAGAAAAGAAGTCTAAAAGAAGATTAAAAAAAATGTATATCAGCGCATCTAAAGGTTGAAGAGAAGGAACTGTTAGGCCCTAGGCCCCCTGGCTATGTTCCCTCTAATTCACTCTCTAATGTACAACTTTATTCTGGAACTATGAAGTGCATAGTTTCACAAGGTTACACACAATGATTTTATGAGGTTGTATTTAATGGCTGAGTACTTCTAAAAAGCTTGTAATTTAAACTACTTGCGGCAGAAATATAATATTGTACATTAAAAATAAAAAGATTTTGGATATAAGCAAGTCCCTTGGTAAAAGGGAAGCATTAATTTCTACTCCAATTTCAAGTTTTCTCAAATAAAATGCTAGCTAGCTCCACAGACAAAGATGTAATTAATTAGCGTTTATGTTTATTAGAAAATAGTTTCAAGAAAATTCCTTCAACTACACGGAGAGCAGAGCAATGAAGCAAATAGAGTGGCAAGAAATTGTTTCTTACCATATAATTATCAGATGACAGTTAAGGTCACAAATGCTCCACAAATTCTGTGGTTTTCAAAAGCGTGGTCTCAGAGCCGGCAGCATCTGTAAATTCGTGAGAAGTGCAAATACTCTAGCCCTACCAAAGAGCTACTGGATCAGAAAGTAAGACGGATTGACCACTGGTGTTAACAGGACTGTGAGGTGGTTCTAATGGATACTAAAGTTTGCATTAGAGAACCACTGCTCTAATTGTCTTCATTGTGGGCACAAAGACAACGATGAATCAGTGGTAATTAGTTGTGGTCATCCATACACTCAATAAAAAAGAGCAACAGAATTATCTCACGTTTCATCACTTTAAATTGTTTGTTATTTTAAACATCAGACCAATTTCTCCTCTTGGTGACATCAATGTTTATGTGTGTGTGTGTGTGTGTAAAGAAAATGATGTGTAATCATATTCTCTACATACATGTTATAAATACACAGAATATGCATGACTTACATCATCCAGTGATTTTTTTCAACATTTCATAAATCTTATCTCCACTTTATAAACACATCTATAAAGTAATCTTACACATTAAGAATAATGGTCCAAAAAAACAGAAAAAAAGGATAATCGTCCATTCTTCATTTAAAATTTGTCTGAAAGTTGTTTTAAGGTGAAATTGTATAATGGCTTTCTGTATTCTAATATTAGATTTGTGCGTTTGGGAAGACTTGGGAGTCACAGCAGAGTCACTTACTTCACCAAACCACACAGACTGAAACAAGCAAACATCTTTATAGACAAAGTGTTACTCAACCTATATTCTCTTCCCTGCTCTTCATTCACTTATGACTGAACTGACAGTACTTGTTACAGTTGGTATATTGCACTGGGTGGGCTAAAAACTTTGACAATATATTAATATTAATGCTAATTATTTTTGAAGCAAAGGTGGGGTCACCAACCAACTTAGTCCCTATTTGCCCCAGACTATTCTGATTTTAGCACTGAAAGTTTTGGGTCCTGGCTAGAACTGAGATAGGAGGGAAGGGGTCAGGGCACAGCTATTCAAGAAATGACTGCAATTAACACCATAATGGTGGATGATTCAACTCCCAGTAGGCCTTGAGGATTGAGATGGCCGGAGGTTTGATTTCTAGTAGACCTTGAGCTTCATCATATGCTCACTGTAACATATTAGCATGATAAGTAACATGCCCACAGGCACCATGACAGTGCCAAGGCTAATCACAAAAGGTTGAAAAGTGGGCAATGGCCCAATTCCTGGGAATCCCAGCCCCTCCCCCAGGGCAGCTGGAATAGTCCTCCCACTTGTAGGCATGTGAAGCTATCAAGCCCATAAAAACTGGCAGCACCATGCTGTGGCCGTCTCTCTCACTCCCTCCTCTTTGGAGACAGCCTGCACTCTGTCTGTAGCGTGTGCCTATTTTTATTTAAACCTGAGCACCCAATCCCCACACCTCATGGCCTTCCTCTCACCTTCTGAAATAGCCTACAGTCTATGGAGTATGTATCTCTCCAAATAAATCTACCTTTTACTCAGTTGTGGCTCCCTCTTGAATTCTTTCCTGCGCGAAGCCAAGGAAGCATATTTGGTGGGGCATGACGTCCCAGGGGCTCAACTGAGACCTGGGACATGGCCGTCCTCATGCCCCACATCCATTTTCCTGCATCAGAACCAGCTTCATAAGCATGCAGCTGAGTGTTCCCCACCCAAACCTGCACATACTTGGTTTAATGCTCTGCTATTGCTACTTAAAATTTTTAATAATTTTTGAACAAAGTGTTCCATGTTTTCAATTTGTGCTGGACCTTGAAAATTATATAGCTCATCCTAGTCCTGGGAAACCCCATAGTGCAGGGCAAACAAGAATGATTAGTCACCCAATTACAGTTCTGTATAACATCCCCTCATTGGCTTGATTTGATAGGGCATTTCTAAAATACACAAGTCAATTGAATCATTTAAATGTGTCCTACAAGCTCATTTACATTTTGCTTTTTAATTAGACAAGATCATTTAATGATATTTTCATAAGCAAGTCACAGATGCTCTATATATCAGTAATTTTCCATAATGAATATTATAACATATTTGCATTGCATGTTATAGTTCACGAAACACTTTCTGGCACATTTTCTCATTTTGACATTCCCAGTAGTATACTAGCAAAAGATTAATAACCAGATCTCAGAGGGAAATAGGGGTGGTGATGGAGAGAACGTTGATTTGTAGCATCTGTCAATTTCCATGGTGTAGCTATTCCCATGATTGTTAATTTCAAGGTACCAACTTGATGTCATTGAGTAAAGAGCTGGGAAAAGATACTGTCAGCTCTCACATTAGATATGAGTCAGCATACCTTTGGATGTTCCTCATATAAGAAAGAGAGTAAATTTCAACATGATTATACTACAAATGAAGATACTGAGATTGGGGAAATCTAAATGACATATTAAAGGTCATATGTCTTCTGAGAGGCTAATACCAAAACTGTATCAATCACCTCACTCAAATCCCATGTTTTTCTCCTTATTATCATTCTGCTTTTCTTATCTCTCATATGTATAAGTTTGTACATGGGGTTATTGCTATAAATGTACAATTGCTATAAATTGTAAATGTACAAATACATATGCATGAATAAAAAAACTAACTTCAAATAAAGCATAATTAATAAAGATTCTACTTAAATTAAGGGTAATTATTTTTAAGATGCTTTGATTAAAATCACTTGAAAATATGTTTGAATTCTTCATTTATGTGTTTGCCTTCATCCACCTTCAATTTCAAATAGGGACTTCCCCTATGTGTATAGATCACAAAGCTCATCATCAGAGTTGAATTATAAGTGGAAATATGATTCATACACTTTCTTATTTCTCTTTGTTACTACTTAATTACCACCTGGCAATAAAGATTACTGCTATTATTATGCTATCAACTCCTCGGTGGTAGACATTAGACTGTTTCATTATATTCTTATAGAACTTAATCCTCATAGTAACTTTGTAAAGAAGACACCATTAGAGCAACTTCCAGGTGGCGAAATGAAAGCTCAAAAGGGTTAGGTGGTTTACCCAAGGTCCTTCAACTGGTAAGTGGTGGAGCCACCATCTGGGCTAATTATCTACGAGATTTCTGCTCTTAATCATTCTGTTACACTCTCTTAGTTGGCATAGCACTATTAGTTGTACTAAAACATTAAACCATTGAGATGACAATAGATCTTTTCTAATTGTAACAGTACCCTTGCTTCCCTTAATCCTTTTCATGAAAAAAGCTAAAAAAAAAAAAAACCCTGAGGCATCTTACACAGCCCACTTTTATGTAATGTACCATTTTAGGGTAGAGAAGGCCCTATTATGGTGGTTCCCACTCTCCCTCTCCTTTTGGATGAGTACCTTACAAGCTTCCTATCACAGGGCTTCAAAGACACTCAGTCAGCTGGATCAGTCGGATTCCTCTCATAAAACACAGCAACAGTTGGAATTCTTCGGCAGTGCCACCAATATATAAGGTTAGCTGCCTACCTCCTTAAGTCCAATGTTTGTTTCTGCCAAATTTAATCCCCTTACTGAGCTTCAGAAGTTTGTAGAATACAGATACAATTGCATCTCAAAGGCTGTTTTTGAGAGTCATTCTAAGTCGGAAGTACTATCATTTTGTTACACTTTGGATATTGGCTTAATTTAGGACTAATGCTTTTCTGAAACATTTTTGTCCACTGGAGGTCTCAAATACTGGTCTACTCTATTCTTTAGAATCTGGTTTCTATATGGAGCTAGAAAATTAGACTATGCATCAACATGAACGGCAGTGACTTTATAATTTAACGAAATTTTTCCATTACAGAGACAGTTGTACGTCATTTACAAATATTTGTAAAGATCATGCAATCTTTAATAATAACACATAAGGCAGGCTCTGTGATTATCCCCACTTTGTAAATGAAGGATTTCAAGTAAAGACAGGTTCACCTGACCAAAAGGCATCTGGTTAGTTAAGTGACAGCATCAGGACTTCAACCCAGGCAATCTGAGTGTTGACCACTACTGTCTGGTTCCTCTAAAACTTCCTCTGTTTATAAGACTTCGGGACATGACCTCCCCCGTTGATGATCTAATTTTGCTACCTGTTAGCTATGTGATCTTGTCAAGTTATTTAAATTCTCTGAATCTCGGTTCGTTCATCTAGGAATATAATAACACATATGAATCAGGACTTTTGATTGGAGTAATTAAGATAAAGGGTGTGGAAGGTTTTTAGGAACTGAGAAAGTAGGGCTGTATTGATGTCAGCAGTTGTTATTAACTACCAGGACTCTGGGAATTTGTAAGACGATTTTGTTAGGATATTGGAAAAAAATTTATGTTTTCCCCCTTTTTCCTTTCGTACTTTACCTGACCTATTTCAATTCATCCTTGAAGATATCAGATCCTCAGAGTTTCTTTAACAATAAACACTTGATTAGGTCCCTCTATTTAGTAATACTTATAATTCCCTCTTTTTAATCATTTATTTCCTTTGGATTATAGTTATTCATGGCCCAGTTCTTAATTAGGCTGTAAATTCCAAGCAAGAAGGATCTGCATTGTATTCACTAGTTATTCCTAGTGTATTGCAAAGTGCCTGCACACAGTAGATGCTTTATAAATGTTTGTTGAATAAATAAATATGGGATATTTATTTCTCTTTCTAAAACATGTAACTTCACTTGCTAGCATAATATTAAAATCATTTAAGCTAAAATTATTTGGAACATGCCCATCATATTCCAAGGATCATGACTGAGTGAAATGGATCATGGCCCTGAAACTGGGTCTTATGTTTTCATTTAGCAGGTGACTCTCTCAATATTCTTCTGATGGAAGGATTAATTATATATAAAGACCTGTGCAGCTTGTATGAAAAATAGTTACAGTGTTGATTAGCATGGAGGAGATGACAATAGATGGGAGGAGAGAAGGGAGAGGCAATTCTTCATTCGAACAAAGCATATTAATAGAAATAATTGTTCATCCCTAAAACATGAAATATATTTTGAGAGGTGCCATTGGGAAAGAAATATATGGAATGGCTAGGGAAAACGGAATTTCACAGCCTTTTCATACTTGGTGGAAAATGAGATAAGGTAAAAAAGTATTGTAGAAAATGGGGAAAATAAAACAATGGCAAGTGAGAGAAAATAAATTCTTTTCTCAGCCAAGAATTGGGGCTTCAGTATAAGTGAGGCATCCTATCTCAAAACTAAAAGTCCCCAGTGAGTATGGATCCTAGAAGGGGAAAAAAAAATTGAAAAGCCTCAAACAGAAAGACCCAACATACATCCATTTAATATGATCACAACCCATTTTCTCAAACTCCTCTGTGCACAACCAAGCTCATATTTAGTATGGCCTGCTGAATGAATCATGGTCAGTGAAATGTGGGCAGAAGGTGGATAGACCACTTCCAGGCTTGACCCGTATTTTTCTCCTGTAGGACCCTCCAAACCCTCTCTTCCCTTGTCTCCCAGGAAGATGCAGAAGATGCATCAGAGAGTGGGGGAACAGCAGAGTCACTAAAATGATCATGAGAAAGGCCACTCACCAACCATTAACATCCAAACTAGACCCAGCATGAGTAAGCAATCAACCAGTGTTTATTGGGTTAGGCCACTAGATTTGGGGGTTCATTTGTTACAGCTTCTATGTCCTAGTCAGTGTGGGCTACTGTAACAAAGTCCCATGGTGTGAATGGCTTATAAACTACAGAAATTTATTTCTCACTGTTCTGGAGGCTTGACATCTGAAATTAAGGTGCCAGCATGGTCAAGTTCTGGTGAGAGCCCTCCTCCAGGTTGCAAATTACTGATTTCTAGTTGAATCCTCCCAAGGCAGAGAGCAGACACAGGGAGCAAGCTCTGTTGTGACTCTTGTAAGGGCACTAATCCTGCTTGTGAGGGCTCCACCCTTATGACCTCATCTAATCCTAATTAAATCCCAAAGGCCCATTTTCTAATATCCATCACATGGGTAGGGGGAGGGAGAGGGTTTCAACATATGAATCTGGAAGGAACTCAAAACATTCAGTCCATAACATCCTAGCATGTTACTCTGACACATGTTATAAAATACTTTCTCAAGTTATAAAATAAATGCTCGTAAGTTTAATAACTAAAAGGTCTGGAATAAAAGAATATTTTGACACTTCATTTACCACTGCAGAATTACTGTTTTATATGAAACTCAGTAAACTGAACACTGTGGTAAAGATATGTGATTTTAATTTCACACATTTCAATGAATACTAGAAAAAGGGACTGTAACAGAGAATGCTACTTCTTTTCTAACCAATACTAATTTTCTTCTTTTCCTAATAATGAAGACAGTAAATGGGGGGGGGGGCACATGGCCACTAGCTGGAGGTTGCATTTTGCAGTTTTCCTTTAGAGCTAAGGACGGCAATGTCTGTTTGATCATAGAGATAAAATATAATTACTGAGAGACACTTCTGACCTGTCTTTAAAGAATGGGCACATACTCCTTTTCTCACTTTGTGTTTTTCCTGCTGATTAGAATGAAGACATTAGAATGAAGATGAAGAGATGCAAGCTGAGAATTGAGGACCACAGAATTGCACTAACAGTTCTGGATCATCTAACTGAACTGTTTCATAGACCAAAATAAACATCTACCTTTTTAAAGCCACATTATTTGGGTTTTCTCTCTTACAATATTTTAACAGAAGAACAAATAGATTACTTCAGTAATATCCTATGAAACTAATAGTACGTGGAATCTTGGAAGGACTTCTTAGAACCACAGTTGCCTTTGGTGTATATACAAGTGGTGCTTCTTATCCTGATTAATTACCATAGCTCAGGATTTATTAAAACTGATCCTTTTTATCAGTACATTCTTTTCTACTTATTTAATCACTAAATTCATAAGTCCAAGTTCACAAGCTTTCAAAACTTCTACTGTTAAGTTAGCTACTGTGCGGTCACTATCACAAGATTCTTAATTAACTCCAGGACAAAAGAGAAAAATATAGTTTGGGTTAAAATTATTGACAAAAGATGACAAAATGCTAATACTTTGAATACATTCTAAAAAAAATCTTCACTCATTATAATATAACAGACATTTCCCACAACTAACAAACATTATCTTATTTGATACATACATGAACATTCAGAGATAAATAGTACAGAAATATTATCTCCACTTTATGGATGAAAAAAATGTGCTATGTGAAGTTAAATGACTTACATAGGGTCTCATGTCTTGAGTTCAAGTGATCTCTCTTTAAGGACCATAGTGTCCTTATCATATTTCTAAACATTTTCCATTGAGATTATGAGCTCAGAATTTGGTATTGATTTTGGATTCCAGCTTTTATGATCTATGTTTAGATTTCAACTCTTATGATCTCTGTTGCTATAAGCAGATGACTTCACCTTTCTGACATATTTTTTTAATCTATATAATGGGGATAATAAATAGAACTTACCACTTAGGATAAGGTTGATTAAAGGTAGATGAATTGTGTACTGAGATACCCAACATTAAGTAACTACTCAATAAGTGCTAGCTATTCATTTTTTAAGTGTTAATTTTTAGAGGAGGAAAGATTTATAGTACAGTAAAAATATACAACTCTAGGGACTACCATTTAGATTACACTTTATGATAATTTCGTTCGCTGGAGCACAATACAATAAAAGCTGGTTGATGTCCCTAGAGTTATACAATGCAGTGACCTTAATGAATTTTTTTAAACAACTGAATGGCTTTTATCTTGAGGAAAGTGGTATCTCACCATGTACTCAATCTTGGACACAAGCTTCTATTTCATAAGTATTCACTTGGGGCCAGCTAAACTGTAGTTGAAACTTCTGCTGAAATTGATACTTACATAAATAATGACTTTGATCCTCCTAGATTAAACTGTGAAGAAGGGAAAGATAAGTAGTCACAGTCCCTGGTATGAAGCTGACTGGCTCGAAAAAGATGAAGGCTAGAGTTACCTCCTGGATTTGTAGCTGTGACGTTTTAATTTAAGACAAGATTTTCCTGAGTAAGTTTCTTGAAATTTATAAATCGAAAGTTTATTCTATTTTTTAATTCATTGAGGTAACATTGGTTTATAATGTTATATAACTTTCAATTGTACATTATGTTTCAACTTCTGTACACACTATAGCCAAAGTTTAGTTCCATCTGTCACCATACAGTTAACTCCTTTTACCCATTTTGTCCTCCTCCAACCGCTTCCCTCTGTTCTCTGTATCTACCTGTTTTTATTCTTAGAATAAAACCTATATTATGTTTTCCCTGAGCCTGCTTTCCTGCATATTAATAACTGTAATGTTATTTTGGATGGTGCTACACATTGTATCTCTTGATGTTTATGAATCAATAAATGTTAATGCACAAAAGGATTACCAACTGCTCGACCAAAAGAAGGTTCTTAGTATTGTGCTCTTTTATTTCATCCGTCAATTTAAAAATAAACGTCAAATGTTAGTCTTAAAAGTTTGGTTTGTGTCTTTGTTTTGTACAAAGCAGTCTTACATATGCATGCAGCATAGCCAATTTGTCTTTGCTTTCTGAAGTCTCTTAACTCATATTTGCTAAATGAATGAATGCATAAAAATAGAATTCTGCTTTTTCTTTGCAGTGATTATTACTAATGAGTGGTGGCATTTTCCCCAAGATTTGTCCCAAGGAAGTGAAATCTCCATATACCTAATGCCTGACCCTACACTTGGCAGAGATGCATTATTAATTTGCTCCTTAAAGATCTTCTAGGACCTTAAGTTGAATGATTGGAAAATGACATTATCCTTTAGCAAACAGCCATTTTCCACAGCAGTGAATTCAAATGATAAAAAACTAAATGAAAAGCTATCTATTATGAATAAATACATATCATGAAGACTAATAACCCATGCTAAATTATAAGGGAAATCGGGATGACTACTGAAGATTGCAGAGAAGACAGGAGCGGGGGAAAAGAAAATACTTCTTGTATATGTAATAGGAGCCAGGTATGTGGACATCTTCACAATAGCCTAAATATATAATTACTAAATACATTTTTTTTAAAGGAGTAAGAAGATACATTGTTAGAACTGATGCTCAAATATAGTGCTATATGCCTTCAAAATTAGTATTTCAATCCACTTTAAAGGGCCCTGCCCCAACATGGGATGTTTCGCTCTCTGTTTCTCCAGTGTAGCCTTCAAAAATGGTGTTTGCCGGTACATGATGCCGGCACCATTTAATTCATAGCTCAGGCAACACATGCCTTAAATAAATTACTTCCTCAGCATTCACATTTGGGAAGAACAATTTGCATGCCAGAACAACTGGTAGAAGAGGGAACAAGCAGAAGAGTCGTTTAAAAATGTATAAATTCATGGGGACTGACACTCCATTTTTTTTTAACAGAGAGAGCTCCAGGTTATATCATGATCACATTTGTTGCTAAGAGTTTACTGAGTATCAAGCAGTAATATCCCCAAACTTTAAAGTACTTATACTGTTTTTAAGAGGTTTTTTTTTTTTTCTGGAAAAAAAAAGAAAACTGTGAGCTTCTACCACCGAGATGTCTGCACAAGGCCAGTCAGTCTAAAAAAGATTGTCTTTGCAAAATTAAAGTGCTCCCTAATGCTCCAACATCCATAGTTTCTAGCAGATTCTCACCACATCCTGACTAGAGAATTTCTAGTGGCCAGATAAGATGAATATAGTCTGGTCTTGCCATCCTTCTTCAGCTTTGGAAAGCAAAGCACTGATTAAGGATTTAAAAGGCATACATTTGTATGGATAGGAATTATGCTTGACTTGTTTCTTGTGAACATAATATATAAGTATTAACTCTTCCCTGAGAGCAGCCTCTGCCTTAGAATTCTTAAAAACAAGCTTACATGTCCACAAAGCCCTCTCCATAATCCAGCACTCCCTATTACTTCAGACTTTTTAAAAAGGTAACATTATCTCCTGATAAAAGAATCATAATTCAAAGCAAACCCACTTGGAAAGTAACAGGCAGGACGCTTGTCTGAATTTCTTACATGTAAAAGGTAGGGTCCTATTTGCCCTGAGAACTCGGAGCAAAGAGCAAAAAGGGTATTCTTCAAGTCAGATAAGCTGAACCAGCTCCTTTAAGTAGAAGGAGAAAGACTGTCTCCTAAACTCTTTGGAATAACTACGTAACTGAAGATGGTGCCTTCGCTTAATCGGTGAATGTTAAACATCACAGGATTGTTAAACATCACAGGATTGTTGTGAGGATTAAATAATAGAACATGCGGGAAATGAGAATGTTTGAAACATAGGGATTTTTATTGTTATTTTTACGGTCAGGATCATTGCGTGTTCAGACTACCAACAAGGCTGGCAAGGGGGTAATTCCGGGGGGTTCAGTAACCCAGGCTCACAAAGGTTTTCCTGGGCTGGCTGAACCCTTTCTCAGAACCCTCCACCTCACTTTGAGTCAGTGTACCCCAATCTGTACCAGGCTACTCAGCTTTCTGATTCCCTAAGAATTGCTAAAGAAGATGCGTGGGGGAAGGCCTGAGCCTTCCCAATCATTAGAATGTCTCACCCCACTTAAATAACTTCCTTGGCATTCTGGTTTACACAAGTCTTAATTTAATTTAGTTCTTCAGTTTGTGTGATCATTTCTGGATATGCTAAGAAAGTCCACTGCACAGGCAGCGAGATTGGAAACTAAATCATCCTTTGAGACTTCACGGTGACTGGCCACTGGCCTTTCTCTTCCAGTATGCACATTATCATCTTAAGACTTCATGCAAAATTCCAAAACCTTCATTACCTTTCATTAAAGCCTAGAGCTCCTTTACCATTTCCTAGACAGCTCCTCGAGAAATTCTAGCAAATAAAGAGGTAAGATACTTCCCAGTGAAGTTGTAGGTAGTCACAATAAAATAGAAAGGGTGGAAGTGCAGCAGGAAAAAAGGTTCTAGAGAATCATACTAGGAGGATAAGGATAAACTAGATTTTTTAGTGGTGTATAGTTTGAGAACAAAATAAGGACCAATTACTAAATGTCAGTGGTAGATGTTTCATAATCATCTTCAATGTTACCCTTCTGTCTCATATTTAGTCACCAAGTATTTCTGATACTCCATACTGTAGAATACACAAGAGTTTCTGTTCTCTAACCAACTCATTTCATCTCATTCTCCCTGCCTCGGATGAAGCCCTCCCCATTCAGCATCCTCCCAGCAGCTCACTGGTTAGTCTTTCTGCATTCTGCTGAGGGCACTAGTTTTACATCTTTCTGAAATACAGATAGAATCATGTCAATTTCCTGCTTAAAAAACCCTCTCTTGACTCCCAGTGTCTACAGCAGTGTTTCACCAAAGGTATTTCAACATGTTCTTGAAGATATGAACATTATATCATGATTTTTAAACAACGGGTCTTCAAACTTATCTCTTTTACGGGGAAGATATGAATGACATTTACAAAGAGTAAACTTCAGTTTCTTAATTTCCTAGGGCTCTATGAACATATTCCTAGGAGCCTACGCTTTTTTTTTATTTACTCCAGAGAAGACGCAGAAACACTGGCATTCATGGTATAATCTAAACTCTCTATACCTCTGTTATTTACCACTACAAACTTAATATTCTAGCCATATACAACTTCTCATTTCTTTTTGTAATTTCTTTTATCTAAACTTACACTTTCATACTTCTATTCCACTGCACATGTTGTTCTCTGCTGGAGATGCCTTTCCTTCTCTGCTCTTCTTGGTGAGAGATTATTGATGTTTCGAGATGCAGTTCCATTTTTACCACCTTGGGAGATACGTCTGGTTTAGATCTTGGTTCTTATCTCATTTTATTCTGACCTTCATACTGTGTTTTCCTTATGTGTTTGTGTGATGTTTTTTCTGGATGAATGATGCTCCCCTAAATGGTGAGCTCCTTGAGGTCAGAAACTGTGTACAGTCATCTTTGTATGTCTTTGTACTTCCATAATTTCTCAGAGTACCAGGTTCACGGAGAGCTCTCTAAGTTGAATGCAATTAGATTTCATCTTAACCTAAAGAACTTCCTGTCTCCCTTGTGAAGCAGGTTGATCTCTGTCTTTGGGTGACTACATAGAGACACTACCATAGCAGGCACTTCAGCAAAGTGTGGGATGTTGAACTGAGGACACTGAGAAGTGTCTTCCAACTATGAGTTCCACGGTCCTAAGCTGCACTGTGCTTGGGACTGGGAGCATTCCATTAAGTTAGAGATGCTCTTTGTTCCTGCACCTTCTTCCATTTAGGGTAACAGGAGCTGTCTCTGCTCTTGTCTCCTTGCTTTTGGGAATTCTCCCTGAAAAGCAGTAGCTTTTATCTCCAGAAATGTTCTCCCTCTAGGTCTACCTTAAGAAATTTTCCTTTTCTATTCTTCCTCCTTCCTATATTTTTCTCTAAACCTTAGTACCTCACAATCTATTTTCTCAGGACTCAGTCTATACTTAGTTCCTAAGCTAATTGTCAGAAAAATTAATGACTGATAACTGAGTTGTCAAAAACTAATTCCAGTTTAACATAGTAATAGCTGCCACTTACTGAAAAATGTTACATGTTTCTTATAAGTATTATATTATTTAATCCTTACATGAGCCCTATAAGTTATTACTCTTATCTACGTTTCACAGAGGACGAAATTAAGGCCCAAAGAAGTTAAATAGCTTACCCGAGGTAACAGATTAAGAAATGGTAGCGTTTAGATCAAATCCCAGTCTGGTTGACTGCCTTTAACCACTTCACTAAACCTCTAGCCCACCCCCATCCCCCAATATACATATCATTACTAATTTTGCATTAGCACTATCATACACTGTGAAATACAGGACACCATGGGTAGTCAGAGATTTACACAGGAGAAGATTCTTCACTGAGTCTAACAGTCCGTACTCCACAGGGACCACCTATTTAGCCCCATCAGAAGACTACCTTTTACAATGTCTACTAAATTTTCTTTGCTTTATCTGAGAATACGAGTCTCTTTCAGGTAACCCACAAATCGCACAAGTCTTTACTTCAGCATTTGAGTCTAAGAGGAAAGCTGAGGTTACATAAATGACTTCAGTAGACAAAAATGCAACAGTTCTTCCATCCCAGGACTGGCTGTGGGAGTTCGTTCTATGGGAAGTACATTTACATAACTCTCACAAGACCCAAAAGAAAAAAAGGGCAGCGATAACTGTGAGGTTCAATCACAACCAACAATTCACATAATTTATTTATTGATTTTTAATGGAGGTCCTAGGGATTGAACCCAGGACCTCATGCATGCTAGGCACATGCTCTATCACTGAGCTATAAAACAGATAAACAGCAAGGTCCTGCTGTATAGGGGAACTATATTCAGTATCTTATGATAGCTTATAATGAAAAAGAATATGAAAAGGAATATATATATATGTACAAATAAATCACTATGCTGTACCGCAGAAACTAACACATTGTAAACCAACTATACTTCAATTTAAATGAATGAATGAATGAATAAATAAATAAATAAACAAACAAACAAATAAATAAATAAAATAGGGGAAAAAACCCAGCAATTCAATCCACCTGCATTTACTGAGACAGCAGAGCACAGTGCTTGCCTGCGCTCCTGATTCTCCAGTCCTGCCCTCCGGTGGCTGTATTCACCTGAGCGTCCCTTGTATGCCAAGACATTCCATAGCTCCACCCCATCCTAGTTTTGAGATAAAACGTGTCTCTCCAGGGAGCGAAACATGCTCTCGATCTTTGTCTTTGGACAAAGAAGTCTGCCGAAGCACAGACATTCTGAGGGATAACAAATGGGGCCTCAACCTGACATATGGCGTTTATCCTGAATAATAATGGACTTGTCTCAAAGAGGCTAGCGTCCAGAATATTTTAAACTAGACAAATACTAAAACGTAGAAAAGTATGCTAGGTCCACAGTCCTAAATCTATAATTCCCAAATAGAAAAAGGTCTGAAAATGTATTATTTTGTTTGGCACCAATACATTTTTAGTGGAAAAACCCGACTTTATTCTCCACTCGGCCGCTTACCGTTTCTGTTCTTTGCCGTGGTGGGTACCCTCATCCGCTCCGCGGCGGAGCTAGCCATGCTTTGCGTTACGCGTGCCGCCCACACCCCGCTAGGGTTATTGGCTGTAGATGTATCTATGCCACCTGCCCAGGGTTTTGGATAAGAGATTATAAGCGTGAATTCAAGAGAAAGGAAAGGAAAGGAAAGGAAAGGAAAGGAAAGGAAAGGAAAGGAAAGGAAAGGAAAGGAAAGGAAAGGAAAGGAGAGGAGAGGAGAGGAAAGGAGAGGAAAGGAGAGGAAAGGAGAGGAAAGGAGAGGAAAGGAAAGAAAATTTAAATGAATGAAGAAAGAGATTACCTTCCAGGGTGTTTCTAAAGCTGAAATTGGCGGCTTTATCCATGGCGCCCGAATCATACTGGGTCAGACTCAGGCAGAACTCCACGTCAGCCGAGGAGGGGAGCCGCGGGGTCCGCGCTCGGTCGTGGTTCCCGGGATTGCGCAGTAAGGGCCCCTCGGACGCGCCGTCGCACAGAGACTGCCGGCGGTTGTACTCCTCCAGCCGGCTGCAGATGATCTGCGCGAAAACACCTCTGTGTTAAAGCAGTGCTGTCTCCTCCTCCAGGTCAGGGGGGAAGGTAAGGAGGTGGGCATTCCTGATGACCGTATTTGGGTCTCTAATCACCAGGAGATTAACGTTTTAAAGTAAATTGTTGGAGGAAGCAGCTTTCTGAGAGTTGCAGAATAAGCCATGAAAGTTAAAATCCAGAACGGAGTCCGAGTCTTGCATCTACCACTTAGGAAAGTAAACTAAATTCCATAGGCCTTGTCGAGTCAGGGGTGGACCATTACTTCTCAGTCCTCCTGATTCCGAAGCTACATGCAGTACATTTATGACTGCCTGTGCATGGCTTAGGAATGGCTGAATAAAGCTAACCGAACTTTTTTGCATCGAACGTAATATATTGGACTCCTTTATGATGTCGATTAACTAGACATCACAGCGGGTACATAGACGAAGTCACTTTCATTCCTGTTTGAATAATAAACCATCTCAGGATGTTTTCAAAAGAGCCTACTGTCTAAAAGACTCCTACAGCAGACTCGGCTTAATTAGAGAGGTCTGAATGGAACTATTTTTGCTGAAATGAGAACTGCCAAGTGACTACGTGTTCAGATGACTGCACGTATTAGCAACAAGGAGGAAGTCTACCCCACTTCCAGAAGTAATATGGAACACTTAATCTCAAATCATTGTCTTTATATTTGATACAGGAGGGGAGGCAGGGTAGGAGAAATGGTTAGCACTGTGGTTATGATCACGGCGATGGCAGTCAGACGTGGTTTCCAATAATGACTCTTTATTAGCTACGTGACCTTGGGCAAATTACTTAAGCTCTCTGAGGATCAAGGTTTGTCATCTGTAAATGGGGACTATAACAACTTTTTGTGAAGGACTGAATAATTTTGCCTATGTAAAGCACTTAGTCTGTAGTGCCAAGTATGGATGTTTAATAGTGACAGCTGTTATATTATTATTGAATATGAGACTATTGGGCAAGCCACCAAATTGTTAACTGTGGCTCTGTAGCACTGCGTTAATCATCATTATTATAATAACTAACATCGGTATATCAAGATCTATTATGATAATAGTTTCCATACAGGAAACTCAAAGAATATGTCAGATACTAAATTAGTCATGTTGTATTAACAGATTTCATTGAAGCCCTTCATAATAGTGCTTTAAGATATATTACCCTAATTTTAAAGAAAAAGGGTCTCGAAATATTTAAGTAACTTGTCCAGGATCTTATATGTAAGTTACAAAAGTCCACTTTAACTCATGTTTTCATGACTCAAAAGACTTTACCCTTTCCACTGCACTATTCTGCTTTCCATTCCATTTAGTATTTTCATGGATACAGAAAATGCATACATATGATAACTGGATAATTTCTGTTAAGGAAAAAAGCAAAGGTTTTTAGATTTTAAATAGCATATCCATTATCATCTGGTTAAGTGACAGAGGTAGAATCCATTAAGTGGCAGAAGTTTTCTAATGAGAAGTTTGTTCTTTTTCTGTTTCAACACAGGTGATTTATAAAGCACGATGTGGGGGTGTGGAAATCAAGTGTCCCAAGTCAAATGAAAAAAAAAAAGGAGACAGAAAGAAGAAACAGAAGTGTTCATGGAGAAGGTGAACGTAGATAGTTGTTCTCTTAAATTTAAAGAAATGCAACAAATGACCAGTTATTAAAAGCTTCAGGAGCTAGGTTCTATTATGGTATTAGAAGTTCATCTGGGGAAAAAATGTAAACCATATGACATTCCACAGAATCTTTTTCATGAAGAAAAAAAAGAAGCTGTTATTTCACTGAGCTGTTGCCATGGTTACCTAAAACCCATGACTCTCTGCTGAAATGTTACTTTTTTTTCTTCCCACAGTTTGCCTCCATGTGATGTGCTTTTCACCTGATGAGTGAATTCCCTGACCACACTGCACTCATGTCTATCATCTAGGAAATGTTTTTTCCTCTTTATTTTGATCTGTCATGACAGCTTCCCTTGATACACCTTTTCTTTTATGGCTAGCTTATCTGCTGCTTGCACAGCACTGGATCTAACCGTGTTGAGCATAGGTATTTGTACTTTAATGTTATGAAGCACCCCCCACCTCCAAAAATAATGGGCTGTTTTAACTGATGACAAACATGCTTCCATTAAGAGCTCTTGGCAGTAAACAAACCAACAAATAAATGAACAAATAAACAAAAAAGGATGTGAATTCTGAATATATGCTTTCTAAGAAAACGGACATTAATTAAGCATGTAACTTTTAATATATTATTTTGTTTAATTAAAAAATTTACCAACAGGTAATATTAATCTCACTTAAATGACACTCGGGTTGTAACTTGCTTGATCTTCTATATTGTTTGTTCTCTTTTTTGCACGGACACACACACACACAAACATATACACACACAAGCATAGAGAGAATACACAAAATGTTTTATTTGAGACTTTGAGTAAGTTGCTGCTTATTTTGGCATCATTGTGTCTTTGGCCTCGAGGATCCAGTGCTATAAAGTATGGTCTAATTTTCTACTTAGCCATGCAGAGTCTCATTTTTTTGTATGTTAGCACCGGAGCTAACATGTCTATGATTTTCAATTTTGTTCAATTCAGCATGCACTGATAAAGCCCATTCCATGTATATAATATGTTCCTGGGCTCTGTGGACATAAAGATAAAGTAGAAACGGTTTCTACGTTGGAGCAGCTGGCAGTCTGGTAGACAAAGACAGGTTTGAAAACAATTGTGTATATTGGAGAGTTAGAAGTGCTATCTTATAAATCTGGACAAAGGGTAATGACTGTGCAAAATGATGAGGGTCAATTCTACCTGAGTAAGAGATGTAGACCAATAAATGCCAATGGAATATTTTCATTGCAACTTGAATGGAAAGGACCACATCAGAATATCTACCCCCGTTGTCTGTGCAAGTGAATTTTAAGAGAATTAAAGTGACTATGAGTCAGAATTTACATCCATCAATTAGTGGCTTATTTGATCCCTTCTGAGTGTAAAGGCCTCCTTATGAATAGGGAACAACCTGGTTGACCTGAGATAGCATTGGAATCAGAGGCACTGGGTTTTAGTCCTCAGCTGTGTGACCTTGGACAAATCATGCTACCTTGTAGAAGCATCCTCTTTCACAAAATGTGGGCACTACACCGTACACCACTAAGGGTCTGTTGGCTCAGAGTTAATAAGTGCTATAGAGTTCTAAAACCTCTATTTTTTGTGTCAAGTAAAATATATCTGAAATCAAGGGGGGGAGACTTTGTATCAAAGGGGCTAATGAGTCTAACTAATTTGGAAGATATGAACACACTCACCAAGTCTGGAAGCTGTTTGATCTCATCAGTGCACACAAAATAGTCTAGTTCTTGATTGGAGTGTTCAATTCAGGCAAAAGCATTTGAACTAGTGGCCTGTTTACTATAGAACCTGAGTTTGTAAAGTGAAAGAGATACCAAGGCAATTTCCCTGCTAATTAAATCAGTGATTCCCACTGCTGGCCGTGCATTAGAGCCATGCTAGAATGTTCTAAAAATAGAGATTCCTGGACTTCACAGTGGACCCCCGAATATGATTTTCTGGCAGAGGGTAGTTGGGTAGAACACATGTAATATTTTTAAGTTCCCTAACTGATTTAGATACTGGGAACTGCTGAATTAAATCAATATAAACAACTGATCTTCATTATTAAAGGACTGTCACCAGAGAGGCTGTGTAAAGGAGTGGAAAGAGCCAGCTAGACCTGGCACAATGAGTCCACTCACTCCACTCCTGGGAGGTGTGCACAGATGCCGATTCATTTCACCTTCCTTTTTTAAACTCTTGTTTGCTCATTTTTCTTCAGTGGTCTTTGTCCACTCTGTTTCTTAGTTTTATCTTTAATGCCAGTTACTACATAACAGTTTAATCATGGAACAGTTTTGAACCTAATGCAACAATTTCAATCCAGTGTTTACCTTCTAGACCCCCCAAATTTTTAGTTAGAAATAAAATTGAACACAATCATAAAGAAAAACAATTCATTCAACAATCAATACATGATTAGAAAAAAAGTACAGACATGGGGGGTGGATATAGCTCAGTGGGAGAGTTCATGCTTAGCATGAATTTTTGTAAAAAATATTACAAACTTAAAGTTTTGTACTTTCTCGATTAAGGTAGGAAGTCTGAAGTCTATGGAAATGATCTTTTTTTTCAAGCATATTTTTTCCCAGCCTTTCTTGCACAAATATAGTCTTTACTCTTGGTAAATAGCTGACATTAGTGACACCAGCTATTACAGTGGCTATTTTTCAATGAGCTGCAATAGGGTCCATTTGGATGGTGTGTGAACTTAGTGGAGGGGTGAGCTGGAAGCCACTCACATTTCAAACTTGCAGAGTGCCAGGTGAAAATGCCACATTCCTCCCATCTCACTTAAATATTGAGCTTAGGTCCATTAAGCACTGCTAGACAGCAGTGATGCATTAGAAATGTTTGGAAAACAGGCAGAAAAGCATTTCTTCCACCTTAGGGTTTTAAAATGACAATTGAAAGTGTATGTCTTTGGTTACCTTTTGCCCCAAATCCAGTGTGAAAAAATCAGAATAGGACAAATAGAAATTAAATTTCAAAATAATAATCCCTTACCTTGTATGTCTAAAGTTTGCACATATTTAGGAAAAATGCTCATTTCTTCTGCAGCCTGATGAAAAAAATGAGACAGAATGGAACAGATCCTTTGGCTAAAGACATCATAGCAGTCATGTCCCTGGAAATAGTATAGGGTGGTCATGCAGCCAGGCCATCTGAGAACAAATCTTGTCTCTGCTACATACTAGCTCTGTGATTTTGCAGAAGTTACCTGATACCTTTATATTGCAGGTTGTTTTTTCCTTTTTTTTTTTAATCTTTAAGATGGGGAAAGGTTAATAAGAGTGATAAATGTGTTAATGTACAAAAACACAACAGGACTACACACTTGCTAATTGCTCAAATGAGTATTAGCTATTTTAATTATTTACCTGTTTGAACTTCAGAGTCCTCATATTTGTTGTTGTTGCTGTTTAACTATTTTATATATAATAGTCAGTGTCTGCAAATTTCAAACCCCCAGTTTATCACTTTCCACACACTTCACCCCCTGGCAACCATAAGTTTGCTCTCTATGTCTGTTTTGTAAATAAGTTCATTTGTGTCTCTTTTTTTCAGATTCCACAGATAAGCGATGTCATGTGGTATTTTTCTTAAAATTTTAAAAGAAGATTTAATCTAAGTAATATTCCCCAGACTTCCCTGATGATAATAATCACCAGAGATATTTAGTAAATAATGTCTTCCCAGGACCTTCTTTTGAAGATTCTGAAGAACAATGACTCTGTGATAGGACCAGGAATTTGTGTTTTTAATTGGTACACTGCATAAATTTCATGGCGAAGAAAATTTCAGAAACATTGACCTAAATCATCTATGTATTGAATCATCTAAATAGTCATTCATTCATTCATTCATTCAACAAGTACTTAATCAGCTCTTACCATTTGCCAGGCACCATCCTGTGTGCCGAGAGGCACGGTGATAAACCAGGTACTTTTTATTCATTAAAGTTGAGGGACTTAGTGAAGGAGGGTAGACAAATAACCACACACATGCCTATGTAACTATAGTTGTGAAGTGTGCTATAAAGGAAAAATGGAAGGCTTGTTGAGAGCTCTTGACAGGGGACATTTTCTATACTGGGCGGGAGATGGAGAGATGAGAAAGGAGGTTTATGAAGACCTGCCAGAAGAGGCGATTGCTAAGGTTCTTTCATGCTGGAGACAGTATGTCCCGCCCACCTTACCTGCCAAGAGGAGAAGAAGGATGCTGGGCTGAGTAGATTAGGGTTTGCTGGGTCGCGCCCTCCCATATACTCATCTGTACAAATTTCACAATTGTCTGCATCTCGCCAGTCCCAGTATGGAATAGTGAAGTTCTCATCCCCTGTCAGCTTCTGGATTTCCTGTTCCCACAGCAACAAGAAGAGTCTATGCCAAGGCAGGAAGCCTGGTGCTTCATGAGCAAAATCAATGTCTTTCCAGATTTCAGACCCCCCAAGCAGCGTGTCCCTTGACACATAATAATGCATCCATACAAAGAGGTCATAAACGTTGATGTCACTGAACATGGGTGTTGATCCATTGTTCATTTGGCCATAGGTGCCCGTGGGGATGACGTAGTCTGGGCTGGTGGTATGTTTGGCTAACGTGAGGTAGGCAAGAAATTTGTTCTTCTCTGGGACACTCAAATCAAAGATGTTTCTTCTCACCAAAAGTCGCCTCTCTCTGCAGTTGGGTCCCCGGAAGCCAAACTTGCAATTTCCACAGTTGAATCCCATGAAGTTGTCAAAGCACTGGCAGGTCCTGTTATAAAAGACAGAGGGCCAAGATTCCCGGTCATCCACCCCTGTGAAGGGGAACTGAGGTCCAGGTGGTGCCTTGGACAGATTGATGTCCTGACAGGAGCCCCTGCCTGAGAGCTGGCCACAGGGACTCCCGTCACCCTCCCACGGCGGGCAGCATTCCTTCTCCATCAGGTTCTTGGAGGAGGCACAGGCTCGAGGGAAGTGGCCAGCGGAGGTCTGGAAACTCCACAGCAGGCAGCACAAAGCCGCCAGGAGCATGCTTCCTCTGGTTCTCACGAGGTCTGCTGGAGCTGATTAATTGAGCCACACACTTCACTTTTCAGCTACCCCTTCGGTGACTATCACATGTTTTGGCTAAGACCTATATAATACCACTCCCCGCTCCAGCATCAAACACTCTCAGTCTTTATCTTAAGCTTTCATCTTCTGAAAACCACATGACTAACTTTTCTCTGGAGTTGGCATGAATCCCACCAGTGGGATAGGCCTATGATAAAGTGAGAAACACTATTCACCATTAACAGTTTAATTCTTATGGTAGTAAGTAATAATAATGATAATAATAATAATGGTACTTGATCTAAATAAACCCAGTTAATTGACTATAAAATTACTGACAATTTGAATTTGAAAATGAGATGTTGTGCCAGGAATAGAGCTTCTTTTATTAAGAAAAGTCAAGAAGTAATAGAGATTTTGGGCACAAGGTAGGTTGTTTCCCAGAGACCGTAAGTAAATAGGTCACAGCGTCTATAGAATTCAGCTTTGCAGAGAGAGATACTTTTCAGAGCTTAGAGATTATTTCTTATATCTGCAGCTTATTCATCAAGTACAATGTATCAGAAGGAAAAAAAAACCTTTCTGATGCTCTTCCTGATTATCTTGATGCTAGCAGTTTGCCAGCTGTCTGATAACTCACTTTCTGACGTTACTAAGCTGGGTGGTCTGCTTTATTTGGGGAACTTTTATTAGTTAATATTCCAAAGGAAACTCTTTTTTTTAAATTGAAGTATAGTTGATTTTTAGTATTATATTAGTTTCAGGTGTATAATATATTAATCCAGTGTTTTTATAAATTATACTCCACTTGAATTTATTATAAAATATTGGCTACATTCCCTGTGCTGTATAATATATCTTTGTAGCTTATTTATTTTGTATTTAGTAGTTTGTACTTTTTTTTAAAATGCTGTAGTCATCTTGTTTCACCCATAATTTCTGGAAATCAGGAATTCATTTGAAATTTTGTTTTCATTATGATCTTGCAAAGGAGTTCTCAATTTAGTGAGTGAGTGAATAAGGATTAATATTTTTATTCAACAAATTATAATTGATAACCTAAATTTTTTAGGATTTTTTTTCTGTGTCTGTAGTGAGCTAGAAAATTTGGAATGCATGATAAAAATATACTTTTACCACAATGCTAGTTTTCAAATGAGTAGTAGAGGTAATAAGAGCATCAGATTTTTACTGTAGGGGCATCTTTGTGAACTGAGGATGCTGGAAAGGATTGCATAGTTTTGGGCAATGGTATGCAAATTTTATTAAAGGAGTGCCCCTTGAGTCAAACCTTAAAGGGTGCACATAAGTTGGAAAGACAAATGAGAATGGAGACACTACTTCAGGTAGGGGAAACCGCAGAGGTGAGAGCTGTTTCACCTGCTGAGCTGGAGCACTAGCTTTAGATACACCCCCACACTCTAGGGAATTAAACCTGGGACCAATCCATGCAGGGGCTTAACCACTAAGTGGCCTGAACTAAGGTGAGCAGAGGAGTTAGAGGATGAGGGTAATCAAGTCAACGTTGCATCTGTGAGACACCCTTCCTTATCCTGCTGCTCTGTACTTAAAGCTGACGGTCCCCTGAATTTGAAGAACAAATGAGGGAAAGCAAAAGCTCCGAGGGAAGCAGCAGTGTCTGGACTCTCTGCTGCTGGGATCTAGGGAGGGTCATGCTGTATGTGATGCTGGAATGTCAGCCTTTCTACTCTCTTCCTATCTGTTGGAATTTGTCCCGTTGTTTAAAAAAAAAATTCAAGGCTCCTCCATTCAACCTCCTTGACACTCAAAGCAGCCTTTTTAGGTGGAAGGAGCAGTGTGTGGGTGCAGAGGAAGAGAAGAGAAGTTTCCATGGAAATGCCTCTGGCTGGGATCAGGGAGTCATCACATGATCTCCACAAGGAGGGTTAATCTTTTTTCTTCTTTCTTTCAGAGCCACAGAGAGATTAACAGGGCTTCTTGTCCCTGAGGAGTCTTGGTTCTGTATTACTGACAACCACATGTGGTCTTCTGTAATTCTGTTCTGTCTACTTGCAGAGGAAATTTAACTTCTCATGTTCAATTTAATTAAGAATTTTGTTTAATGTTTTCCCCCCATCATATTTCCCAGTTAATAACCTAGAAAGTCTCCATGATACCACTGGGCTACTGTGTCTGCTCTCCCAGGTCTGTTTTTCATAATCTTCAGAGCATGCTTAGAGGAATGCCTAAAATGTACTTTGTCCTCTTAATTTCCTTCACAACGTTAAATTTCTTAAATTGACAGACCTCTTTATTACTCTCAAATATAAGACACGACTTGCTCTGGCCCATTTGTATTAAAGTCTTTTTGTTAATACAAACTTCCTAAATGTCAAACCCCATTTAGATCGGTTCATCCTTAAACTCTAGATATCCATTCTCTACGTGTCTCTAGTTTACAGAATTTGCAAATATTCTGTCCTACCTTGGGAGATCACTGTATGTGTTACCACCTGAGCTAATGTAATACATGATCAACCAGATCAGGGCCTCTGTAAGTATCCTGCAAGTATTTACTGAGCATCAGTTATCAGGCGTATGCCAAGAGATGGGGATGCTCTGGTAAGGACAACAGAGAGGTTTCTACCCTCATGAATCATATTGCCTATTAAAATAATATTTTAATTTTAGTAACTGTAATAATGTTTATAACTACATATTTAAAATAACTTGTTTGCTTAATTAAATTTACCATATATTGTTGATTTGTTAGCATTGAACTCACGGCCAACAGCTTATGACTCATGTCAATGCTTGCCCAACATGTGTTTTCTTTAAGGCACCTTCCTTGCGCTTAGAAACACTAGACGGCACATAAGCACCATGCTTGGAGGCAATTTTGGACCACAGAATCGCCAACCAAAAGCACCAAAATGGCACTAAATAGACCATGGGAAGGACATTTGTTTACACTATGAGAGCTGAAGTGAGAAGGCAGAGTATCACTTTGTAGACATGTTCCCTGAGGGACTCAAAATTCTTTGCAGCCTGTGTATGTCTATGAATGAGTGTGAAAATGTTGAAAGTATTGATGTAAGGGTTTCCAGTTTTAGCAAGTAGGCAAATCTACTTAAGCTGATACAGAAGAAAATTTAAAAACCTATTAGGAAAGATGACAGATGGACCTATTTAGGCTTACGAAGTGTAGTCAAGGAATGCTCCCTGGCAGAAGTTATCTTTCAAGTGACAGCTGAAAGATTAGTAGAAGTCTGCTTGGTGAAGAGAACAGTGGGAGTGTGAGTATGCTGGGTGCAGGGAATGCAACATGCAGAGGTTCCACGGTAGAAGCAGCGTGGCATGTGCAACGATCCTGAGGTGTCAAGGTGGCTGTCACTCCCAAAGCTGTGGAGATGTAGTACATAGAAGTGTGTGTGTGGATGGGATTGCAGTCTTTGAAGCATTTGAAGCAGAGTTTTGAAGTAATCGTATACACATTTTAAAACATTTCACTCAAGCTGCTGAGATGAGAACAAATGTGGAGGTGGGAGCAAGAGTAAATGTAGAAATAATACTTAGGATATTATTGGAGTAACTCAGGCAATAAATTATGTGGCTTGGACCAGAGTGATGATCTGTGAGATAAACAGAAGTGAATGGATTTAAGAGCTGTATGACTGATGCATTCAAGAGGAGGGAGAGGTGAAGAGAAAGACAATTGGGGTTGATATCTAGGTTTCTGGTTTGTGCCAATCACTAAAATAAGAAACAATAGAGGCTACAGTGTTCGTGGGAATTGAAAATGGGTTCAATTTTAGACATGTTGATTTTGAGAGTTTATGTCACGGTCTAGCCACAAACAATTGTCCTCTATTTCCACTGTTTGCACTGATCATTCACCTATTCATTGGTTTTGGTCTAGCCAACCTTGCTCTTTTCCCTTAATCTGTTCATTTGTCTTTGCTCCTTTATTTATTTGTTTATTTTAAATTATTTATTTATTTACTTAAATTTTTTATTTTGAGGGGAGGTAGTTAAAGTTTAAAAAATTTTTTTTAATTTTATTTTAATGGAGGTACTGGGAATTGAACCCAGGACTTCATGCATGCTAAGCATGTACTCTGCCACTGAGCTGTATCCTCCCCCTGCTCCTTTATTTGTTGAGAGTTGGAACCTTCTTCTCCAGCTTTTTCAGCCCTACTTCTCTCGATTGTAACAGTAGCTACCATTTAGTGAGTGTAACATAATGAACTCAGTTTGAATAGCTAGCAGTTTAAAAATAAATATTACTATGGAAATAGTTAGATATACTCAAACTAGGAAAAATAATGTAAGGAATTAGCATGTACCCATCATCAGGTTTCGATAACCATCATCTTTCTCTAAGTGTTGTTTCTTCAGTTCCACCCACATAAAAAGCAAAAAATTCTTTAGTATCTTAAAACAATCTCAGGTAACATATCTTACCTGAAATATCTCAGTGTAGATAGTTAACAATTAAGGACTTTAAAATATAATGACAGTGCCAGTACGGCATCTCAGACAAAAAGAGAACAATACTTCCTTAATATCATCTGGTTTCAAGTCTATGTTCAATTTACTTTAATAATCTTAAAAGTGTTTTTTTTTCCCCCCCAAGATCCAAACAGTGCCTATATATTGCTTTTGGTTGATATATTTAAGTGGTTTTTTTTTTTAATAAATATTTCTCTTCTTTTTTTTAAAGTGTAATTTGTTAAAGAAGAAAGC
Organism: Vicugna pacos; assembly: GCF_048564905.1. Classification (NCBI taxonomy): domain Eukaryota; kingdom Metazoa; phylum Chordata; class Mammalia; order Artiodactyla; family Camelidae; genus Vicugna; species Vicugna pacos. Next base: position 14,893,452 of record NC_132996.1, read on the forward strand.
AGATTTTGTCCTCTAGAATTCCCTGATTTTCAGGGTTGACTAATTTTATCCCTGTGGCATCATTTAACATGTTTCTTTGTCCTATTTTTTTATAATTTCACAGATTTTCAATAATAATCTCATATTTTCTATAGTTAGGGAATTGGATCTAGAGACTTGATTAGTTTCAAGTTCAATTTTGATTTCATTTTTGTTAAGAAATACTTCACAGGTGTTTCTGCATACTACTCATTCAAAGACATCAGGGGAACATTTCTTCTGGTTTTTGCACTACTAGTTTTTAAATTTGATCAGTGGTTGAGATGATGTCAGACCATTTTGTCTATTACGTAGTTCTCCAACAAACTTTCACCCCATGGCTTTACCATTCACTGATAGTTGTTTCCTACATCCATCATTTTGATTAAAGATTACAAGAAGAGTGAATTTTGTCATTCTGCCATTCTATCTGCATTTATTAACTGTGATTCTTTTGTAAATAATAACTTTTCCTCATCCACCAGTTGGTTACTCTAAAGTATATTCTGTATGAGAAAAGTGGGGGAAATGTCCAGTTCTTATCCTTTATTCATCAATTTTCAGAATAATGATTTGGTGCCCTAACAATCTCTAAACAGAACCTATATATATATTTAACTATCATGAAGATGCCTTGAGTTTTATGTATTTGGTGTCAGTAAAAACTGACACATCTTTGCTCAATATTCAGCTGATTAGTGGACATTAGCCAAGCTACATTATGCTGGACAATGATTATTATGATTGTGGTTAGGTGTATGCACACGTAGAGGTAAAGGGAATACATTGTACCTACTAACCCTCTACAGTTTAAGTTTAAACTCATCCATTTATTCAGTAAGTATTGTGCATCTGGCATGCCCAAGACCCGGTACTAAATACCTGAGGGCTGCAAAGTTGTACGAGTCACAGGTCTCAGCTGCCCCTGGATTTGATGCTCTGGAGTCAGACTCTAAATTTTTATCTAAAGTCTATGAACTCTTAGTTCTTAGACTCCGTGGGAAGACAAAAGGCAGAAAAGAATACGCATATACTTGGGACATGTTCAAGAATTTCACTTTCCATAGCCTTGTTGTACTCAGCCACACCACATAGAGCTCTTTTGAGTTTTAAATGACATAATACATGTTAAACACTCAATACAAGGTCTGACACCTGTTAACTCAATAAATGTTAAAACTGTTATTATTAAAAACCACAAACTGAGCACTGGTTGTGTTCATCCCTACGGGGTTCTCATTACTTCTAGGTCTTTTCAGTGCAAAGAGCTAGGAAATAGCTGTTTTATTAGACATAATTAAATATCATTATTATAAATTGGCCCCGTCTTCTCTACCCAGCATCCTCACTTGCCCTTTTCCTCCAATTAAAACCTTTTTCTCCAAGATACTGAACTTTTGCCATCATACTGAGATGTCATGCTTCCTTGGGGTTCTGAGCTTAGCACATGCTCTTTCTGTCCTAAGAAGGCTTCCCTTTTTTATTCACTTCCAGAATCTGTAAGATTCAGCTCAGATGCCAAGGAAACCTTTGCAAACCTACACGCCTCCTTCAGCAATGGGCTGTGGGACTTTCCTCTCTTCTCTCATTGTACCCTGGGTCCACCTTTGTCACTGCCCTCATCACAATGCACTGGAATAAGCTATTAGTTTTCCTTCTGATCTTTTCAGACTAAGAGTCCTTTGAGGGTAAAAATGTGCTTTTATACCGTGAGTACCTGGTCCAGTGCCTGGCACTTTATGTGTATCTCTGTTAGATGTAGAGTGGAGGTCAGCTTCGGGTGTTCAGCCATATGCTTGATGGGCTTCTAGAGTCTTAAGGTGGCCTTTTGTGACAGATCCCCTCCATTATGTACTAAAGCCACCCCCAAAACTGGTCCTCATAGCCTTTGTAAATGAAAAGAAATTTGTTTTAATGTCAGTAAATTGTGTAGATCTTCTAGGAGAAAGTATTTTTTTTTTTTAGTATTTATTGAATATAAATAACACAAACTGTTGGTTTAAGAATTCTTTTATGTTAATGTGTGTTTTCTTTTTCATAGCAGTGTGCGCATGCATTTGTAAAATACCAAGCATATATGTTCAAGTAACAGAAATTGCTCAGTCTACACATAACACAGGTTATTTTTGAACATTCAGGACTCCATACATTAAGTAGCTTCTCAAAGGGCTCTATGGCTTATGGGCTGGGAATCACTGACACAGGTAATATTATCCAGCAGGTGTGTGTGTGTTTTCAAGGCCAACGTCCAGGAGGATACTGAAACAAACCAAAATGAAGGTTCATATGATCAATCTCTAAGTGTTTTATCAAGAAACATATAGTCTCTAATTGTCAAAAAGGTCTCCTAAAAGTGTCAAAATTATTTAAATAAATTAAATTCATTATAATGAAAAATTAACATATAGAACTCTTAGAAAAAAGAAAGGCTTTGGAAAATGAGTCTATGATAAAGTCAGATAAACAACTGGTCAACTCTGGATTAGAAGAGTCATCCTAGGAAGGTGGAAAGCAGTGGGCCACAGATTAGCTCACACTAATTCTGGTGCTGCCATGTTCTGTGTGACTTTGGGGAAAGCACCCAACCTCTCTGATTTTAACCTTTCACAATTATAAAATGAAAGTGGTAATGCCTGCCTTATTTACTACAAAAGGTTGTTAATACACTACTGCTTTTCTTTTTTTAATAGCTTTAGATAATAAAGGGCATCCACAAACTCAATCTTCTTATCTTTTAAACTATTTCATCCAAAATCTGAGCCTTCATCACAACCCACAATTTCTGATTGGCCATTTGAAACCAGCTGTCTTTTCCCGAGCAGCTCCTGATGGCCCTGGGGATCCCAGGATCCCTGTGATAAATAAAGAGTCTAATTGCCAACATTAGATCTACCCCACCAAATTGCACAATTAGGACCTCTTGCATGGTAGTGAGAGAAAATTAACCTAGTGATTCTGCTTCAGGTGGTATCTTTCCCAGCGAATGCACCAGAATGATGTCCTATGCAAGACGATGATTAAAAAAGTTTCCATAAATGATCTATGGAACACTTTCCTTCTCAATTCACTTTTCTCTAAAAAGTTGCATAGATTTCTAAACTAAATATAGGTTTATGAACATATTCCCCTAATCTCAACTTTCGTGCCTTCTCTCTAGAGTTCACTGAGTCCTGACTATCCTTTTACACTAATTTTATATGACACTTAACCTGACAGCCTTTCGACTATATTCAAGATTAATTTGCCCAGAAACATTCTTTTTAATCATCCTTTGCGCTTATTTCTGGACAAATTCACATTCATTGCAGCAAACTATTACCCAGTGTGAAGCCTCGTACCCAGAAGAAAAAAGGTCAGTGCCTACTTTTAAAGGGTCAGAATAGTATGCCTTTTTCACTTTTTACATTTAATCAGCCAACAAATATTTACTGAGCTTTTATATTTTGCCGAGCCATGTGTATGACAGCAGAGGGTAACAGTGACAAATGAGCCATGGTCTCTGCTCTGAAGTAGTTGACAGTCTGGCAAGGGATTCAGAGAAATCAAGAGACAATTACAGAATGGTCTGTTAAGTGCTTATTGTTAATAACATTGAATGTGGTATCTGTCAGGGCCCTGGCAGGAAACAGCTGACGACCTCAAGTTGACTCAAGTTGACTTTTTGAGGAGGGTTTAATAAAGGCACTATTTACAGTGTTGGCAGCAATGCTAGAGGAAACGAACATGGGATAATGCACTGCCCTGGGCTTGAAGGGCAAGGGGAGGGACCACTCACTGGAACACAGAGAAGTTCACTGTATGGACTGAGCCAGCTGGCAGGGGCTGTGGCCTTGCAGAAGATGCAGGCAACCCCTGGCTACATGGCAAAGAAGGGCTAGGGGATTAAATACCCTGACCCCTGACTCCACTTTTCTTCTGCCTTCTGATTTTTCTGGCTGTGCACCTCTGCGGATGAAGCCAAGCCAGAAGAGCAAGGCACCCATCAATGCAGATCTTATAAATCAGACACCAGGGGCCCAGAACAGGGTAGAGAAGGCAAAGAATGGACCTGGGAGGTCAAAGGAATGATATCCAGCACAAATGCCTAGTCTGTGTTTTTCACAAATTGTCAATTATCTTTCCAACAAACCTTCATGAAATGGTCATCCTAATCTTGCAGACAGAAAAAAAATGAGGTTTGGAAAATATAAGTGACTTCACCAAGGGCACGCAACTAACAGGGATGGATCCAGGGTGTGAACACGCCAGGGTGCTTACACTCTGTTCTTTTCACCAGGTCTCTGTGTTGGGGTTTATGTGCAGGGAATCATGGGAACACAGCGGAGAAAAGTTACCCATCCACCTTGCAAAAAGGCCTCTGGAGACAAGATTGGCAGGAAAGGCTTCCTGGGGAAAGATGATGCCTGAACTGAGCTTTGAAGGAAGATAGGTAGAAGGAAACAAATGAAGGGAAAGGAATATAGCACAGGTAGAGGGAGTGGCAAAATGCAGGGATGACAAGATGCAATGAATTGATTATGGTTGAGACAGACAAGATAGAATTAATGAGGAAATATGACTTCTAGATTGGCAGTGTGAGTAACTCATATGATTTGGGGTTTAGGGGCTTTTTGGTGAGTTAAAGACTAGATGCTATGACCTCATTGTGTGTAGCTACTGGGGCTCATATGGACAAATGAATTAGATTATTTGCAATGAAAATAAGAGAAAAAAGAGATACATAGAAATATCATTACATTACAAAGACACAACATGCTTCCTCATTACTGAAACCCAACTCTGGCACCATACCTCAATCCATCACCCTCCAGGACTAGGGCACCATTTTCTAGAAGTTTTATCATGATAAAATTTGTTAGTTCTTTACTGCACCCAGTATAATAATTGTGTGCTATTAAAAATGTGGCTGACACAGATCTAAACCCATTAAAATATTACATATGTAAAAAATATCAATCAAGAATGCTAACTCTATAAGGAGATTGGTAAGACTTCTGGCCCTAAAATTCTATAATAGCACATTTGTTATAGCTTGATGTCCACACTACTTAGATATAAATTCTATTATTTTGGTCCAGGTCTCCCTTTTATCCAGTGGCCAATGGTATAGCCTTCTATATGGGGTCAAATCATGATGTGTAGCAAAATCCAGTAAAAACAGGCTTTGAAACAAGTGAGTCCAGAGTCCATCCATCCTACAAGATGACAGTTTTGTTTCATATGAGCCATTGACCTCATTGTGAACCTTGGTTTGTTTGTTTGTTTGTTTATTGGTAAAATAGGGGTATTAAAATAGGTTCACAGGATTACCGTGAGGATTAAATCAGATGACGTCTTTAAAATAGACTTCCAACCCCCAGCCCCTCAAAAATTCCATACCTTTTCCCTTTGTTTTTCACTCACTTTTTTTCGGGGGACATATCATTACTTGACTTTAAAAAAAAATAGGTAAAATTTTTTAAAAGTGGAATTCATATACATTCAGTTTGTTCCTTATATTAAGCAATTCTAAACACTGTCAGACAATGATATATATATAACTGAATCACTCTGCTGTACCCCAGAAACTAACACAACATTGTAAACTGACTATACTTCAATAAAAAAAATCAAATAAAAAAACTAAGAACTGTTAAGACAACAAACATGAAAGAATTATACAGAATTCTGAATTATCAGTTTCTCTTTCATCTCACATTGAATTTGTTAATAACTGAGCTTAGTAATAAACAGATCTTTGTGCTACTAAGATTATACATCATATTCTTTCTATTTTGTATGCTAGAGAATCAGACAGTCTACGGGATTAAGAAATTTTTTCCTGATCCTCTGGGTATTTCATAGTTAGACCTAATTTCCCAGGCATAGAATTCCTCATTCTTTCTGATCACTTTGCTCATCAAGGATCCGATATTTGGAAAGCCCTTTGGTAGTGTCATATGAAAATTGCTTGCTTCTATTCACAAGCATATTTATATCATATGATCAGAAGGAGTGAGTCATGGAGAAAACATGTTTCACACTATAGGCAAGTAATTCTGATGCAACCTCCACTTTTTGGCCTTAGTCTGGAAGATGCCTGAGCTCCACCACCAATTTATGCTATGAACTAGTTCTGAGGGAAGAGAATCTCTGGAAAAATCTGCTAGTTTTCCATTGAAGCAGGAACTCCCACCTACACTGTGTCATACACACTTCAAGTGTGTCTTCCAGTGCCTTGGTTGTAACACCCGTCTGATTCTTTTCTTTCATCCCTTCAAGAGATGACATAGTTCACTGTAAACTAGGAACAGACAGAGCCCTGACAGCCCTCAGACAGACTTTCATGCAAACTCTATGACTCAGTTTCACTTTGTTGAGGAATAACGATTAAATGCGAAGCCAAAAGAAGGCCATACTCTACAAAGAGTGAACTAAGGACATCAGGGCCGTGTCAGAATGACTGAAGAAAGGGTAGTTTTTCTTTGATTTGACCGTCTAGGCCCTACCTCAGTCAGGCTATTTGTCTGCTCTGCTGTTAAGTGGCTTAGAATCTTTCCAGCCAAGAGCTGGCCTAACGGACTCATCTTCTTAGTGAAAGTCACATTATTTCCCTTTATTATCTGAATTTAAAAAAATAAGAGACTATGTCAGACGTTAGGTTTTTGTTATTAGACTCCTAAGCATACATGTGATTATTTTCCTTTTTCTTTCCAGATTATAAATATAATATGTATTTATAGAAACATGAAGTATAAAAACAATGTAGACTCTGAAGCTTGCTTTAAAATAAATTAAAATTTTGAAAGAACATTTTAAAATACGTTAATTGGTAGAAGTCAGAAAAAAAAAGAAATGAAGAAAGAAGGAAGGAAGGAAAGAAAAAAGAAAGAAAGAAACATGGTGGGGGGAAAATGTGTCCCTTCTAGACTCTTAGGCTGGTCTAATAACTAAAATGAGACAGATTAGTAGGAAAAACAAATTTAATTTTGTGCATATAGAAGCTCATAAATACATGAGACTCAAAGATGTGACCAAAGTAGGCAGCTTTTATACATTTTAGACAAAGGAACAATTATTTGTGTTGATTTGACAAAACAAAGGTGTTTGGGCCGGGGGTAGCAAATTAACTAAGTAACAAATTTTGTTTATACTGTCTTCTTGGTCTTAAATTTCCTATCTCTGGTGATTAAGTCAGAACTTTCTGGCTTCTGGTAGAAGAAGCCATCTACCCTTCTGGTGTAGGGAGGGTACCTTCTCATGAGATATTTATTTTCTGCTTTCAGGGGGATAAAGGAAGGTCAGAGAGTCCTTGAATTGGCTATTTCTTAAGTAACTTTAATTTTAAAATAATCAACATGCCAAAGTGGCATATTTTGAGGTGGTGCATTTTGCTTCCCCTCAGAAAGAAAGAAAGAAAGGAAGGAAGAAAGAAAGAGAGGAAGGAAGGAAGGAAGGATGAAGAGAGAGCAGAAAAGGAAACCTGTGGTTCCAGAAATGAGTAGAGAATTAAAAGCCAGTGTGCTAATCTATCAATCTGATGACTTAGTGCCCATGAGGGCAATAATACCGATAACGGACTTAACGGAAGGAGATGAGGTGTTAACACCCGTGTAGGACAGGAAATTTGGCCTTTGGCCTCTAAAAGAAGGAGAGATGAAATGCAAAATCTCGCACGAAGTTGGCAATGTGAGAAGGCCGCACCTCTGGGAGAGGTTGAATGGGACATCACACCCACCAGCAGAGGGAAGTTGCAAAGATGACTGACAATTGCAGTGACTGAAACTTTTACAGGATTACAGAACAACATGAGTCCTCAACTTCAGAAGCACATCAAACTATAAGTAGAATAAATAAAACAGACTTCTAAAAATATAGTAAGAAAATCAAACCAAAACATAAATCCTGAAAAAGAACCTTACAGAAAAGACAGATTACTTTTAAAAAAAGACAAACAGAGACAATTATATAAAGTGCAGAAGACAATAAAAGGGTATATCCAAAGCACTGAGAGAAAATAGTCCCAAAACACGGAATTTCATAGTTTGTTATAAGAATAAACCTAAATGAAGCCATCTGGGGGGAAAGGCTGAGAATATTTACCATCACAGCTTTTCAATGAAAGAATGAGTAAACAATGAATGTGTGTCACTTGGAGGGAAATACCTAAGAATACACAATGGTGGCCAACTGAGTAAAATATATGGGTAATTATAAATATGCTGACCATAAAATCAGTCACAATCCTGAGTAATTCAAGGGGTTTAAAAATGAGGAAGAACGTTATATAACAAATATTATATAACAAACAATATGGACCTTAAGCTAAAAGCTTTATGAAGGATGAAGAGTCATTTCTTAAAGATGGAAGAATCAATTCATTTACCAGAAAGCTAAAACTTTTCTCAATTTGAATACACCTATTTGTTGCTCAAACCAAGATCCCAAAAGTGAAATTACTGAAAGGTTTAAATAATTACAGAGAGAACAAGAAAACAAGGGAAATTGTTAAGCAAAATAAATCTGTTGTAGCTTTGTCATCAGACAAAACAGACTTTAAGCCAAAATGATTTATTAAGGAAAAAGAAAGCTATCGTTGACAAAAAAGAAACAATTTCTCACCATATAAATTCAAGATTATTAATTTTCATTCAATAGCATCTTATTTATACAAATTTTAATTGTAGTGTTTTTGCTATATAATTTTAAATAGTTTATAATTTTGTACCAGCAACATACAAATTCTCTGTACTTTTATACTCCCCCAAATTTATAGAGTGAGCCCTGACCAACTTGAACATTGATATTGAAATGTCCAAAATCATAGCAGGGATCTCTCAGAGAATGTTACACCAAAGTTCATCTTTTTAGTAAAATAAAGAACATTTTAATAATTGGTTATAAATCAGACCAAATATTAAATCTCAGCAAATACTAAGTAAACAAAACTATGCAGATGTCTTTTCTGACCACATTGCAATAAAAGTAATTAGATACAAAAAGCCAAAACCACATGCCATATTTTTATAAATGTGCAAATTATAAAAGAAATCAAAATAGACATTACTGTAAGCTTTATATGACAAGATCCAGAGGATGCAAGAAAAAACATTTTTTAGAAGGCAATTTATAGTTCAAAATGCACATTACAATACACGTGATACTGAGAATTAGTGATTGAAGTGTTCAGTTGAAGAAGTTAGAGAATAAAAAGGAAGCCACAGAAAGTAGAACAAAATAAAGAAGATTAAATTAGTCATTTTTAAGACAATGGAACAAGAAAGAAGATCTTTTTTTTGAGAACTAATAAAATAGTTAAATTTCTCAAAAGATTGAAAAGAAACTCAAGTGAAAACACAAGTTGTCGCTATTAAATTATAAAGGAATTGCAACTGCAAATGCAGAGGGCATTAAACAAAATCATGACAAGAACTGAATAAAAAGTTATGATTAAAAATTTTAAGTTATTGATGAAATGAAATTCACCTATAAATTTATATGATGAGAAAATACAATAAAACTAACTGACTTTATAGGAAATAGGAAATCTGAATAAACTCTAAAATCATTAATAAATGTTGCAATAAGATATCTATGTATTTGAAAAAAGCAACATTCCCAAATGGTTTTATAATTGTTTCGTTAGAACATCCAGGAATGCATGTCCCCTATATTACATTACAGATAATAAAAATGGGAAACAATGCTAACTTATTTTATGAATCCAGTTCAGTTTATTTCAAACCAAACAAGACAATATGAGAAGGGAAGCCCATAGAGGAATGCTACTTATGGAGATCATGCAAAAAATTCCATTTTAGCAAAGAAAATTAGCCAAGTAATTTAAAAATAACATGTTATGACGAGCTAGGATTCATTTTAGTAATTAGAAGATAATTTCAAATTACAGATTCATTACTAGATTTGGTTAAAGCAGTCTTCATTTCACTTACTGCTAAAATTAAACACAAATAAATGATAAAGGGGATTCTTAAATGAATAAACTCGCAGGGACAAGACTAAAAGAAGAGACAGTGAGACGTCTGGGAAGGGGGCGTGTAAAGGATGGAAGGTAAAGGCAACAGTCTGAACTAATTGCACCCTAAGTCAGAAGAAAGGAAATCAACGCTATGAAAGAAAAAACAAACAAACAAAAAATCCCCAGAGCTATGGAATGCAGACTGGAGAAATTCAGAAAGGCTCAGGAATTGACAGCACAGTGCATCCTGGAAGTGGGCATGGAAAACCGAACACAGTCCGAGTATTTGAAGATGCAGTTTAACTGCAGGATCTCTAACAGACTGCCTCCTCTGTGCACCGCTGCCGGGCCAGCAGAAGCCTGCGATTCTTCTCTGAGAAGGGCCTCTGCAGCTTCTGCCTGGAGGCATGCGGGGTGCAGCTGGGGGTGGGCGTGCTGCGCTGAAGGCAGAGGAAGTGGGGAAAAGCCCATCTCCGTAACTGAAAGATGACCTCCCCAATGCCAACCGCAGCCTCACTTTGGCTCAGAGGTTTCCAGCAGCTCTTTTTCTGTTGTTGTTGTTCTTTTTGAGAGGAAATTGGAAATACCTCTGAGAAATCTGACCAGCCCCGGGAAACAATCCAAATGAAAGCTCCTTTAAACGCCATGTGACTAAGCCTACAGGCTACAGGCCCCTCCCAGGGCTTCCTGGCTTCCCATTAGCTCTTTAGTAATTCAGGTTGAAATGTCAGCAAAGATCACACAATACCCCAAGAAATCTTCAATATGAAAGAGACTTAAAGCAAAGAGGTGACGGTAACTGTGAACTTAACTGATGCAAGATTTTGTCTTCCAGAAACACTTAATGTGAGATTTCTCCATCAGAATATAAGGATGAATTTCCATGGACTTCAGACATTAGCTTTTGCAGAGAAGTGTGAGGCGAGCCTCATTTTTATTTCTTTACAGATAACTTATTTTGTCTGTTTAGATTCTTACAGGATTCTTTTTGCCATCATAGGAAGGATCAGAATTTTGTAAAGACTTTGTAAGAGAGAGAAAAATAGAAATATCAGTGAGCATTTGCTAGAGGGTCTCTCAGGAAATTTTTAATAAAGATTATTATAAAGTTTTGCAATGCAATTTCCTGTTTGCTGCCTCTTTAAAATACATCAACAAAGATGTACAATTTTTTTTTAGAGATGCTGACATCAAATTTTAGTTCTTTTTGATGGAATACCCACGTCTCTAAGACAGTCCACAAAGCATCCCAGTTATTTGGGTAACTGATGCAAGTGAGTGCCAACAATTTCTCTAATGTTTCATTGGAATTGTTATATCCTTATGGATATGTTCATATTTGGGGGTGTAGGGAGTGGAAATGGTAATCTTGCATTTCAGACATAGCCTCCAAGATGAGATGGTTGTCCATTGTCTTCTCTGACAAAAACCTGGGGCTCTAAAAGGGAGAATTCTTAATCAACAGGAGAGAGAGAGAGAGATTACCTCCCTAGCTTCTTTCATACAGATAGGACTCTCTACTTTGAGAGCTGATTCACGAACAGGACTGTAACTGATGTTTGTGTGTTGGTTTAATCTTACTCAGCTCTATCAGTCCTATAATTAGTGTAAATTCTTAATTCTTAAACTGTCAGTGTCCATTTAAATGATGGTGTGAATTTCCGTCTTTGTCCACGTCCTTGTAAGTACTTTGGTGGTAAGTTTAAGAGGCTGTGTCTGGGGCTTGCTAGTCAAGTACCACTCTCAGTGCGAAGTCTAAGTCAGGGTTTAATAGAATCGGCAGTTCCAAATTCAACACTCTAAGTTAAACATTAGCTTCCTGACTAAAACTCTCTAACTCTCCAGTGAGAGAAAATGATTTGAAGTGTTCATCCATAGAAAATATATATTTTTTTTCTCATTAGGTACAAGATTCTGTGTTTGGCCCTAGGGAAGTAATTATTAATGTAGTATTACTTCACCTCCCAAAGGAATAACAATATAATGTGAAGACGGCCATGAAGCAGATTAAATCCGAGTGGAAAGAAACATGCTAGTGGTCCGCACAGAGGAGCCTCACACACACCAGTGCCGGGAATCAGGGAGGGTTTCTTGGAAGGAATAGCCAGGGTCAGCATGGATAGAGGGCTTTGAGTAGGACAAAAGGCTCTCACATACTTCTTTCTTTCCTTTTTTTCCCTTTTGTTTGATGAAAATATGTTTTCCCATTAATTTTTAACACATTGTATTGAGATAGAGTTCGTATACCATACAATTCACCCGAAGTGTACATTTTTTGGTTTTTAACATATTCAAAGATTTGTGCAACCATCATCACCCTCAATTTTAGAACTTTTTATCACTTCAGAAAGAAACCGCATACTTTTTAGCCATTCCCCCCCTCACTCTCAGTTTTTGACATTTATTGATATACTTTCTGTCTATAGATTTCTTTGTTTTGTATTTTCAAATGAGTGGAACTATATAGTATGTAGTCTTTTGTGACTAGCTTCTTCCACTTAGCATAGTGTTCTCATTAACATAGAGTTCTTATATGACCTAGCAATTTTAATCCTAGGTATATAATCAAGAGAAAAAAACATGTTCACACAGAAACGTGTACATGAATGTTTATAGCAGACTTATCCATAATAGCCAAAAAGGGGAAACAATCCAAATATCTTTTAACAGACAAATAGGTAAGCAAAATATGGTGCATTCTTACATTGGAATATTATCCAGTCATAAAAAGGAATGATGTACTGATACATGGATACACGTCCATGCTTTTTTCACCTGTGTTCTGAGACTGTGAGGATGTGGGATTTAAGACAGATTAGGACTGCAATGATCACCAGTGCCCATTGACCTGAATTGCATTGTCCACAAGGCATACAGTCCCTCATTCTCCTTCCAAACTCCTCACCCACATGTTTCAGATTATAGGCCTTCTGAGAAAATATAAGGCTATGCAACTGGCTTTGATTCAGATTATTTTGTCATTCAGAAGTTTACCAGACTGAAGAGAAATGTAAGAAAAAGGTGGAAAAAAAAAAAGAAGCAAATCCAGAAGACAACATTTGGTTTAATAGGGGGAAATGAAGATGTCTCTTTATTAAAAAAAAAAAAATAGAGCATCATTGAATACTAGGACCTTCCAAATACTCTCTTCTGTCTTAGTTCCTTCCCTTCACTGCTGCTTACTGTGAAAACATTCTATTCAAATCAACAGTTATCTATTGATAAAGGTATCTGCTAAATGCTTTGGGGAGTAAGAAACATACTGAACAGGTGCTTGTCAGGAAAAGAAAGAATAAGAGACTCTTTCCAAACTTACAGAAAAAAATAACCCCACTTTAGTCCAGTGATGTACAACACTTATGCCTAAATACACATGTGATTGCAGGAGAATCCCCTGCAAACTGCGGTGACATGCAGGCTCCCAGGCTCCACTGTTAAACGTTCTCATTCGGGAGAAGCAGGGAGAAGTCAGGAAACTTTATTTTTGAAAAGTTCCTCAGAGGATGCTGATACAAAATCAGATTTGATTTCTCTCAGCAATGCTTTGTAGTTTGGGGCATACAAATTTTGGACATCCTTCTCGCACATATTCTGTTAGATTGAGCCATAAGAATTTCACACATTTTGATACAGCTGTAAATGGTGCAGTTTATTTAATTTCATTTTTTCAAATGCTCATTGCTATTGTATAAATATTCAATTAATAGTTTTGTGCCTTTGCGGGGTTTTCTGTATATTCGATCATGTCATGTGGAAAAATACAACAGTTTTGATGCCTTCCTTCCCAATCTGTATGTTTTTTCCTCTTTACCAGCTGTACTGTACTGGCTGTGAGATACAGCACAATCTTGAACCTGAGTGATGAGTACTGATGTCATTGCTTTGTCCCTGACCTTAGGGGGGAAAAAAGTTGTCTTTAATAATAAATTGGCTTTAGCTGTAGGGTTTTTGTAGATATGTTTTATCAGTTTGTAAAAGTTCCTTCTTTTTCTAATTATTTGAAAGGTTTTTGAATGAATGTTTAATCTTGTCAAGTATTTACTTCTCACCTATAGAGATGATCATATAATTTTTTAATCAATATGTATGATGAATTATAATATTTGATTTTTGAAGTTTGATTAAATCGTGTATTCCTGGGATAAACTCCACTTCATTATGATGTATTTTACTATCTACAAGGCACTGTATTTGATATGGTTATATTTATTTTAGAAATTTTTACATCCCTCTGATAGAAGTATGGTAAGAGTTCATAGGAAATGCTTTAGAATAAGGAAAATATTGAGTTCTGGTCTTAATTCTGGCCCAGAATATGAAATATGCTTCATTCTAAGCCATCATTGTTTTTCTTCACAAGATTAATAAAAAAATCCCTTGCATGTGTCATCCATTTATACTTTAAAATTTCTTCCACAAGCATTATGTCATGAGATTGTCACAATAACTCTGTAGAGAGATATTCTTTTTCTCATTTTCCAGATAAAGCAACTGAAATTCGGAAAAATAAAATGGTTTGCTCAAGTTCTCATCATTTATTAATTTTATTAATAATTAGGGGACTGCACTTTAATAAAGCTATTATTTTGGAGTATAACATTTCTAACTCCAAATCAGTGTTTTTAACATGCTGTCTGCTTTTTCATAAACACTTTGGCTTGTAAGTTTAGGCAGAAATGTTCGTGTAGATAGTTTATTTTCAGGCTCCTAGGCATCCTACTCTGTGCCCTTCTCTTTTTCCCTGCCCACACTCAGTCCTGACACTAGATCTTCAGAGTCCCAACAATCCATTTACCAAATCCTCCTCACACACCCAGCACATCTCCACCATCACAACTGTTAGACCTTTCATGCACAGTATCTTCAAAACCTGTATTTCACTGAATCTAAGACACTACTGGCTATCAGGTGCCATATCAGTAGCACCACCAGTTTATGTACTGCTCCGGAGAAATGCAGCATTGCAAGGTACGCTATGAAATGATGCCTTTTGATCACTTCATTATGATCCCAATAGTAGAAATGTTCAACTATGTAAAAAGCTGCTTCAGTTATCTACGCTGTGTAATGATCCACTCCCAAATTTAGTGACTTAACATAAAAATTCATTATTAGCTTTTATGGTTCTGTAGGTTGACTGGGCTCAGCTGAGGCATCCTCTCTTGCGTTTTATCAAGCAATTGCAGTCAAATGAGAATTGCGACTATAGAAATTCAAGGGTATCTTGGGAATGGATGTCCCCCCGGCTCACTCACATGGATGGCAGTAATCCTGACTATAGGGTGAGGTCTTAGCTGAGGCTACTGTGTGGACTACCTGCTTAACCTGTCCACATGGTGCGTGTTTCTCACAGCCTCGAACCTGGGTTCACAGACAGCCCTTTCCAAAGTGTGTCCAAAAAAAGAAAGTAAAAGCTGCCAGTCTAAGGACTGAGCTTGTAACTGGAATAGCATTCTCTGACTTATAATTTATTGGTAAAAGAAGTCATAAGTCTTCCCTGATTTAAGTGACTAGAGAAATTGACTATCATAATGGAGAATTGGCAAGTGCAAATGTATTGCAAATACAAACATACCTCTAAAAGTTCAAGGAAGTTTGAGACTACACACTGAATTTGTTAATCGTGATTGCTGCTGGGTGTAGAGTATTGGAAGGGGTCACCTGAACGTCTCTATGGAACTAAACTTGAAATGTGGGGATTATAGTAGATCTTCACTTTTTGTGTTTTCTCCGTGTGTTTTCCAAATACATTTTAAAGAGTAGTAAAGAAACATGTTCTGAATTAATGTTGACCTACTGCCATTGCCCAGTGTTTTCATGATACCTCAAGAAATAGAAGTGAATGTGACTATTGGAACTATAATTCATCTGGGTATTTCTCAATTCTTTCTGTTTTATTTTTTCAATTAGCTTTAGAACTCCATTGTATTTTCAGCCCTTACCCTTCCACTGGAATCAACCCTCAAAGAAGTAAAACGTGGTTACTTTATTCTTTAAAGCCCAGTGCCTACATTTTTGGTACAGGGGGAAGTCTTGAAGGGGAGGCCATAGAAAAAGTTAGGATTATAAATGTTTGCTCTGAATCCTTTGCATTGTATGGATTTCCATAATAATAAGAAGATAAAAGAATTAGGGGTGGGTGGTTCTGATCCTATTATTTATCTATTTCAACATATTAACTCTTTGCGAAATCTGCTCTTTCTCAACTAGGTTTGGTCTAGGCAAGGATAATTATGAAGACAAATTCCTAAGATTTGCTAGGCAAGCGGCTTCCACTTTTTTCTGTATGATTTTTTTTTAACCTCAGGATGTCCCCCTTCTTTTAAAAGGTTCCATCTACTAAAAAGGGAAAAGATAGAGGAGGGGGGATCCTTGTAACAGAAACACACTTGGTTCCTAGTTAATGGAAACAACAAGTGATTGGTTTTGTAACCATTATAAGGTCACTAGAGGAATTAATATTATTAATAAATCAATTTTAATTCTTCACCTTATTTTAGTAAAATCTCTTCAGGTGATAAAAGCCCTGAGCATTGGAACAGAGGTTTCTGAAGACTTCAAAATAAAATCTCTGATTGTTTAAATATTGATATGCCCCAAATCTGTCGCAGAGGACTTGGTAAATTACCCAGTGTATTTTCTTTTTTCCACTTGCTATGATGTTCTCCCCTTAGGCCACACTGCTCCCCGACCTCCTATTCAAGCATGCTATCATGGTAGACACCGGAGCAATGAGAAATGAATTTTGTAGTATTTATGGCTAATGCCCCCCTCTCTGATTTTCCTCCTCCCTGGCTGTGGTACCTCAGGAGCACCACTTATCTTTTGCAGATCAGATTGACACTGAGTAAGCTGTATCCAGAGTCTGAGCCTGAATCTATTATGACAGATAATAAATCACTTGAAATTCTCCCTTTATTTGAAGAGGTGTCATAAAGTCACTTTTATAGCAAGTTGATGACAGGAATTATTTTTCCCCTCAGACGGCAAGAACTTTCATGCTCATACCACTTTTAGAATGGTTACTGAACTAATGATGCAATTCCAATCAAGTGCTTATGATGTTGCTTGATCTCTGATTTGTGGTCATGAAGAAGGTAGAGTGCTGGAGATACTGATACTGCTACCAGGGCTGCTGCCCCAAACTCATACCCCTGCCCTTCCCTTGAACAGGAACCGATGACTCTTATCTAAGTTTCAGGAGGAAGCTACAAAGGCAAAAAAACGGGAAGTGGTTAGAACCAATTTGGCGCAAGATGATGGAAGACTTGCCTTCCAGTAGACCTTGAGCCTCATTATACACTCATTGTAGTACATTAGCCTGCTAAACGACACACCTGCCAGTGCCATGACAGCTGCCAGTTGCCATGACAACAACCAGAAAAGCTCATACAAGGACTGAAAAGGAGTGCTGCATCCATTCTGGGTCCAAACCACACCCCTGTCCTCAGATATGTCATGAATACTCCTCCCACTCTTTCCAATTCCCTCCCTTTTACAGGACCCTCCCATGTATTTGGTGTCTTCTCAACCTGAACTGGGTTGAGAAGCTGATTTTCGAACTTCTCCATTCTTCTTCCATTGAATCAAGCTTGTGCTATTCCAGTCTCAGCATTGACTCTGTTATTGGCTGTGCAAATCTGATTGAAAAAAGAACTTCCCTGGCTGAGACAAGAGGTCTTGGCCTCGGCTAGGACCCTGGTGTGAGTCCAGTTGACCATTTTGGTAACAATATTGGGAATTTTTTTTTGGTGTCTTTTAATACACAGTAAGAGAAAACATTCTTATTAATCTCATAAGTACTTCCTTCCTATGCTTTTCTATCCAGAATCCAGTGAGATTCATTAATGAGATTTCTCTCCTAGATTCCTAGAGTGACAGCACTAGGAAAAAAACTCATCATAGGCCTGTGACCGCCTAGTCAAATAAAGTTAAGTCTGTTCAGCTTCAACTGGACCTTCAGTGCTCCTATTCATCTTTCCCACAAATACTCCAAACCTTTTTTTTTTTTTTAACACATTTGCTTCTTCTTGGCAGAGGACCCGATATTTTACTATAGCTGGAAAATTCCTCCTTTTTCGGAGGAAGGGAACTTTGCCCCCTTCTACCCATTCTTTGATTTCTCTTGTAGTTTGCACTTTTGCTCTTTGGTACCTCCTCCCAAGCCCTGTTCCCACCCCACTCCACACACACACATAGTACCCTACACCAATCTTTGCATTCCACCTTGAAACTCATCAAATCTTCCTTCAGTTGAAGGAGGAAAAACTTGATGAGTTTCAAAGAAAAACTCTCTTGACTCTTTCAGGATTGCTTTTCCTTGCCTCCTCTGATCATTCTGTTGCAGAAGAATGGGGGGTCAGAGGATGGTCATGTCCCATACACATTCCATAGACAGGATGTGGTCTATCTCAGAAGAGAGAGTAGCCCCAGGGGGTTGGTTAGTTTTCATGGGCTGGGTAATTTTGTATGCTGATGAGTGGGAGGGTTATTCTATTTTGAGGAAGGGACGGAGATTTCCAGAAATTGGGTCATCATCCAATATTGATTGGGCCTTTTATGGTCAGCCTCAGAACTGTCATGGCACCTGTGGGTGTGTCATTTAGCATGCTAATGTATTACAATGAGTATGTAATGAGGCTCAAGGTCTACTGGAAGTTGAATCTTCCATCATCTTGGACCTAGTTTGTTTTAACCAGCTTTTGTTATATCTTTAATGACTGTGTCATTCTTTTAAAGGTTGTGACCTTCCCCCTTCCTTACTGTTCAATTTCACCTACTCCTTCACTTGCTTTTCTTCCTCTTATTATCACTTATGTGGAGGTTTCTCAAAGGCTCTGTTCTCAGCCTTTTTCTTTAATCTACTTATTTTCTCTCCCTGGGAGGATATCTAGACTTTTATAGTTTTGATAAACTATTCTTTAAAAAATATTTCAAAATTTATATCTCTTAAATTGTTTCTCCTATGTTTTAGCCTCCTAAGCCAAAAATCTGGGAGCTGTTCGTAAAACTTTGACTTTCTTAATGTCTCTACTTAGACCAATAAACACTGAAAGGGAGCAGAATCTGCCACCGCAAAATGTGCCTCTGTGCATATTCTCTTGAGCTGGCTATTTTTTTAGAAAATAGTAGACACAGAACAGCTCTGAAGATCAAGTAAAACTTACCCTTTTGTAAAGGACATTTACGTTTTAGAAGGGAAGTCTCTGTAAAGGAGACTGCCTCTGTAACAGGAAGAGAAGGATCAACATCAAGTCAAGACTAGAGCTCAAAAATCCTCCTCCTTTATTCATTTTCTTCATCCTGAGTGCACTACTTCCTCTTTAAAGCATCATAACCTCTTGTCTGGACATGTGAAACAGTCTGCTGACTGTCCTCCACACCTTCACTTTCTTGACCCTTTGTTTCTCTAACAGATACTTTGCTAGAGTATTTGTTACCGAATTGGTGAAGACCCCAGTCCCATCCAGGGAGCTTCTTTCTCCAACTGGATTTATGCAGTCAGTGACAATAACAATGCTGAGACTAGAACAACACAAGATAGTCAATGGCCAAAGAATGGAGAAGTGGGAACCTAGTTTGCAAATCAACTTCTCAATCCAATTTGGGTGCAGACACCAAATATATGGGAGGGTCGAGGTAAAAGGGAGGGAATTGGAAAGAGTGGGAGGAGTATTCATGACATAACTGAGGACAGGGATGTGGTTTGGACCCAGAATGGATGCAGCACTCCTTTTCAGTCCTTGTATGAGCTTTTCTGGTTGTTGTCATGGCAACTGTCATGGCACTGGTGGGTGTGTCAGTTAATGTGCTAGTGTATTACAATGAATGTATAATGAGGCTCAAGACCTACTAGAAGTCAAATCCTCTGCCATCTTGGGCCTAGTTGGTTCTAACTGGTTCTTCTTTTTCTCTTTGCAGCTTCCTTCTGAATCTTACACAAGAGTAATTGGTTTTTATTCAAGGGACGGGCAGGGATAGGATTCTGGGAGAAAAGCCCTGGTAACACAGTCTTTCTGAAAACATGCCTAAACATGTGATTCTTTTGCTGTAGAGCTGTTTGCAGTGACTCTTCAAAGTGTATTGCACTAAACAAATGTAAGATCTACTTCTCTTTCAAATTATTATTAGCATGTGATAAATCAATGCCTGCTTGTTTTGTTATTGCTCCAGTGGAAAAAATAAAACTTGAGAGATAAGGCTGAGTTTGCTCTGAGATCTGGAAATAGATCTGCAAATGTAATTATAATCCAGATTTCATTTTGTTTTGTTTATCATACTGATTAGTTATACTTTTTTAAAGTCAGATGGCTTCTAAATAAGTAAATAAACAAACAAATGTCACTGACATCTGTCGTGATCAATGGATACTCATCAAATAAGAGGCAGTAATAATTCAAATCAGTTGTGCATCCTGCTAGATTTTAAAATCACCTAAGAAGTTTTTTGTTTTTTAAATGTTGATGCATAAGCTTCACCAGACTTTCCAGAGGTGGGGCTCTGACACACACAAATATATGTATATGTGTGTGTGTGTGTGTGTATATATATATATATATATATATATATATATTTTAAATTTTTTTTAATGATCCCCAGTTGAGTAGAATCACAGGCAGGATTGAGAACCAACAGTGTCCCTTGCTACTCAAAGTGTGATTTTTCTCACCAATAGTAACACTATTACTCTCAGAGCTAGTTAGAAATGCAAAACCTGGGATGTGGTCTGTGACTCTATTTCTGAAGCAATTTCAGAAAATGGTTCAGGGAATGTTACAGAGAAATATATTTAAGGAGTATTGAATTACACAGTCAAACAGAACTGTTTAGTGCTGTTAATATGCAAATGTGTTAAATGCCTTTCTAAGGAGTGGGTACTACGGTATTCAGAATTGAATAAACTCACTTATCACAGAACACTATTATTTTGGTTTTTTGCGTTGTTGTTTTGTTTTCCATGGAATTTCCTCAGATTACAATGTTGCCAGCAATCCACTTTAGCAAATACTGTTACAGCAGTATTTCTCTCCGGAGAACTTTCGGTATTTTGGGTGGTATCACTATAACAGCTGCTATTATTAAGGGTCCCTCCTATACATTTCAGGAAGTTTTACCTCCCTCGGCCCTCTTCACTAAAATCAGCCCACTCCCTAATTATTTTGGCAGTTTAAAATATCCTGATACCTTACCAAACACCCTCAGGGAGGTGTTATTACCCTGGGTTGAGAGCTACCATGCAGCTAGTTGATCATTAAGCAAAAAAAAATAGGGGAGATTAAGTTTATCAGTTGGGAATGGTTCTCACTGCAAATCTCTGAGTCTTATTAACACTGGTGTTTCTTGTTGTCTTTGGCGAATCGTGTGAAACATTGATTTCTGCTAGTGCCATATCTGGATATGTCAGGTCCTCCTTCGGAACATTTTCAGGAGTTATAGAGGTTCGAATTTCTCAGAGGGGTTTTGCCCAGTGAAAAGATCACAAAACTTGATAGGGAGCATTGCACCAACGGTATGGATGCAATTACCTAAGCCAGATCACAATTGTGTTGCAGTCACATTAACTTTAGCCCTCCTTCCTTCATTTCCACGTGTCCACCAGAGATATCTTTTCCCCTAAGTCACTCGTCAGGTTATATTATTCCTCTATTAAAAAATACTTTATTGATTTCCATTTGCCAAAGATTAAACTCTAGATCCTTAGTGTGACATTTAAAAAGGAACTATGATATGTGAAAAATTGCCTTTTTCACACACATTCATACACTTACATACACACACTATTTCTCCATTTCTCTCTGTCAATTCCAGAAACATAAACCCTTTCTGACAGAATTCTCACCATTTGCCAAACAACATATGCTTTTTATCTCTAAGTCTTTGCTATTGTTACTTGAAATGCCCTTTTAAACTTGACTGCTTAATAAAAGCACTATTTAACTTTCAAAACAGCTTACAAATATCTGCAAAAAATTCCCCAATATTTCTACCTACCAGTCACTTCTTTTTGCTCATGGCTTTAGACTCACACCACTCAGGGCAGAAACCCACCTGGAATTATAATGAATGGTGGGGGTGGTAGGGGACATCTTTTTCCCTTCCCCACATTCCCATTTGCACTCTTAGAGGAGAGCAGTTTTGTAGACCATGTGCCCGCTGGCATCATGCTGAGAAGGCAGCTTCCATCTTAGGTGAATGGCTTTACTTGTCACTGCTCAAAAGGGAAAGAGTAATTAAGCTAATTTGTGAGACGCTGGCATGTAACGAGCGACATTGTTCTATTAGCTCTAAGGATTATTTTGCCTGAATGTTAGAAGATACACTCGTCCCCTTTCCTTGCGCTGCTTGTCTCATCGATGAGAAGAAAGATCCGTGGAGGAACTCTCCTCTGTTTCCTGCCTCCACGCGGTGAGGATCCTTGGGTCAAGATCCTAAAGCTGCCTTCTAAAGGCGGTAGCCTCCATCTCTCTCTTTCTGTCTACGTGGGTGTGTGTGTGTGTTTTCTCTTTGTCTCCTCTTTCTCCTTGCCTGGTGGTGTGTGTCCTCTGTCTCCCTATCTTCCTCCCTCTTTTCCTTGTGAATAACTGGTAAGTGCGGAAGGACTGAAGTATTTGCAGTTGGTAAAGTCATCTCCTCCAAAGATGGGTGTTCCAGGCTGCAAATATGGGTGGGTTATAAAATAATTCTATTAGACGTGTACCTAAGCTACCTTCTTCAGTCTACTTTTACTTTGAGAGATTTGTTCTTTGGGGTTTTGGGGGACTTGCTTGGCTGATTAAAAGGTTTTTCACTTTGTCTCTGTTTTCTTGGTTCTTGGTTCTATTGTGTTGATAGAACTTGCAGAGAAACTTCCCACCGGGTCTCCAGCATGTCGGTATATAGGAGGGTGGTTGTCACCAGGAGTGCTGGGAAGGAAGATGGCAGTAACCCTATGGTGGTCATATTGATCCTGATTCTTTGCCAATGCAGAATAAATTAGAAAGCTTGTAAAGGAAACCACGTTCCATTTAAGGAAAACCTGCTTTGAATAAGACCAAGAAAACTAAGGTATTGATTCTGGAAGACATTTGGGCTTGATGTAGGAAGGCACCAAGGGGAAGAAGGCAGATTCAGTAAAGCCTGGGGTCTAGATGTGACATTACTGCAAATGTTTAAGTTTTGAAAGGTACAAGAGCATTTGAGATGCTTCATATGCTTTTTCTCCTTAATTTCCATCTCTCCAAATACTATTTGTGTATCTTTGCTAGGGCCTTTTGTAATGACACCCTGAACTGTACTTAGTCCTAGTTGCTAGAAGCAAAATTTTGCTTCACACAGTTTTTAAAGTACTGTATTGTTTTTGCATTTAACTTTTAAAGAGAAGAAGCATGTGCATTTGTAGAGCTGATTATGTGATATTCTTATGAGTCCTTTTGACTTTTTGGACTCTTTACAAAAAGTGGAACTTACAAGAGTCTGAAAGTAGGATTAATATAACTCTGAAGATGCTCAAGGAGTTATACTTATGCTGAGGAACCCAGACACTTTTTGAGGGAAATTCTTTGAGCTGAGACTGAGCATATTAAGATATTGAGTAGTTGAAAAGCTCTGATTTGAATTTCTTTAAAGTATAAAGAGTCATCAATTTCATTTTTTTTGGACTTAAGTTTTCTCACTGAGAGGAGAGAATTAATAAGGTTTAAACATGATGTTTTTATATTGCAAAACTGTGTCATTTTGAATAATCTTATGCTGCCTCACAGCATTCATTGTCCTAGATGACCTGTGAGACACACTTGACTACATGACAAGGAGAATTTAAGATGGAAAATTAAACTGGAATAAAATGTAATTAATATCCTTTCTTCACCCATTTTAGATTTATCTGAATATAAACACTGAAGTACGCATGATTTGTCCTGGCAGAGTAGGGAGAACCAGTGGTCATAGAGATTAGGGAGCAGCAGGATGAAGGTAAGTGCGGAACAAGGGTGATTTGTTGCTGGACTTTTTCCCTGATGGGCTTATAAATACCTTTGGCTGACCATAGATATTGGTACTGCCTATTGGGATGAAAGAACAAAATCTGAAGGATGTCAAAGGAAAACTCCTTTTTTTCTGATATTCTCACTTAACACTGACCCCCTTGGAAATGCTGTAAGGGAATTTCTGTCTCGTACCCCACCTTTTCTTCTTACTCATTCTCGCTCGTATCTGGTTAGAATTTGTCATTCAGTAAGCTGCATTTTCCTCTACAAGCTGGCGTTCTGTTCCCAGACTCGCTGCTCATGTAAGACATGGTCTCTCCCTCCGACTGTATTGGTTCTTAAACACAGTGGGTACTCATAGTCTCTTGCCTTCTCAAATATACACTGTTTCCATGCAATAAACACACCATCAGACAAGGATGAAGCCATCTCCTGACTGTGCTATCGCCTCTTACACTTAGGCCAGCCATTCTTGAGCTCTCTGTTCTGCAGGAAGTTTTGTGCAAGAGCAGAGATATCTGACAAAGTGGATAAAGCTTGTACTGCAGACCCCTGATCCCCACCACTATGCCCCAAGTTTTGGATTCAAGGAGGGAGTGACATAGCCCATTATAATACCAATTTAAATCCATACACTCGAATCCAGTACTCCAGAAATCCTACAGCTGGGGATAATTAAACATTAACTTGTCTGATAAAAAATGTATTCTTTGATCTCCAATTAGACTGCCTCTGCGTCTACTGTTTGGAACTTAGGTGAGGGGAGGGCTAAAGGCAGTTGCTTGCCATTCCCTCTGTCTAAAGTGTTTGTGATGTAGATTTCTACTGGCTTGCTCTTTTTCTTCATTCTGTTCTCTGTTCAAATGTCCCTTTTTCAGAATATTTTCATCTGAAAATCCTTTCTAAATTCATGTATTTTTCTCTCTTTGGCCTTTTCTTTTGTTCTAATTTTCTAGCCTTGATTGGTAAATTTTTTATCACTATGCTGTGGCATTTTCCTTAATTTTTGTGGCACACTTAACTCTATAAAAACATTACATATATAAAATTATATAACTATGCAATATAATACCTGAAAAAAATTGTGACATACATATATATACATAACAAATAAACACAAGCACAAACATGAACATTTAATCAATTAGGTTTGAGTTGAGAACTAGGTGCAAAGACCTTAAATAGATCATGCTTGGGGTTTAAATTATTAGTAATTATTGACAGCAGTGTCTCTAACTTGCAGATTGTGTGTGTGTGTGTGTGTGTGTGTGTATATATATATCAGATCATTAGACTATATAGTTTGTGAAATGTTTTACAATGTGTCATACCCTATTTAAGGTTTTTGTGCATAGTTCTCAAATCAAACATAATCGATTGTGTGTGTGTGTGCTCGCATGGATTTATATGTGGGTACGCATACGTATTATATTTTTCTTTTCAGCTATTGTATATAATGTAGTAGACTTTATTTCTTATGATTACATAATTATATAATAATTTACGTAATGATTTATTACATAAATTACATAATAATTTATTATGTAACATGTAATCTATAGTATACCTAATGTAAATCAACCTTCACCATAATAGCACATTTTTTTCAGAAATAATGCTAAATATTTTAAAAGTTTATGTTATCCTCGTCTATTTCCACTTTTTATTTATCATCTCACTCTGAATCTTAGGTTGGAGTCTTTTTGATTGGTTTGACTTTAACCTTTGCTTTTATGACAGCATTACAGAATTTCAGAGCTGGAAGGGTTGCTGAACATCAAAGGACCAGAGCTGCTTATCTGTGAAGCAGTCA
Source organism: Vicugna pacos (assembly GCF_048564905.1). NCBI lineage: Eukaryota > Metazoa > Chordata > Mammalia > Artiodactyla > Camelidae > Vicugna > Vicugna pacos. The sequence continues at coordinate 14,919,205 of NC_132996.1, forward strand.
GATATTCTCTGACTTGGCCACAGGCTCTGTCCACCCAGCCTGGGTTGTCCGACCTAATCACGGGGAAGGTTTTAACTCATCTTTCTGCCCCACTGCCCTCAGAGAACTGTTACTTTCTCTATATTTTGCATTAAGAAAACAGAAAGAAAAGAAAGAGAAATGGAATGAAGGCTCCTATGTGTTTAGCTGGGATACCAAGGACTCATATTACCTCTACCAACTTGTTTTTGCTTTGATAAATTTTTCCTAGCAGCAGCTCAGAATTCTTGTAACAACTTGGTCTTTGGAGAAGCAACAAGAGGAAAGAGGGACCACCATGGTGGTCTTAAATCTGCATGTGCATAGAATGCATGCAGTTTTTATTTAGATTATTTAAAACAAATAATCCAAAAGGGTAAGTACACTTTCTAAAAATGACTTTGTTTTTTTGGTTTTACATAAAGTTGATAAAATATCTGTTGTGTTTATAAATTAGTATTTGGTGTTGTGATTTGGGTGTTTTTGGAGATTATTTAGGAGTGGGTGTTAAAGCCCTCCACAAACTATTTTTTGGCCCCATCATTAACCAAGATAAAAAATACACACACACACACACACACACACATATACACACACTATTTTTAATGACATTTCTTGCAGTATCAACTATCAAGGCTTGAAAGCTAAGGATAGTCAGGATTAAATTTTTTTTAAGGAAACATTTTGTTGATGGGAAAGTCATCCATTACAACAAAATTTCTTAACCTGAGATCCAAGTGCAAGTGGATGGACTTCAGCTTATCCAGGAATACCTAAAATTTAAGCAAAATTCACATGGGTGCGCTCTTTTCTGTAGAGATGATCTATAATTCCATAGAACTGTGCTGGGTTATACTGGTTTGTAGGATATATGTAAAGCTAAATACATGAGAAACCTCAAATTTTGAAATCTTAACATGATAGAAACATTTCTTCCTCTCTCAAAATTCCAGGCTGTTATGGTGACTTTACTTTCAGAAATGGTCACAGACCCAGGATCCTTCATCTTTTGCTCCAGCATTCTATGATATTTATTTCCAGATGGCTCATAAATAGATCAGAATTTCAGCCAATAATGAGATGCCTTCCCTTTAAAGTCAAACCTGAAAATTGTTCCATGCTTTCAGTGAACACCCCATTAATTAAAAATTAGAGTTAAAGTCCTGTTTCTGGGTTGCCATGTAGCTAGTCAAAAAGCAAGCATTCTATCACCTTATAGGAAGAAGATAATAGATTGGGAGAATCAGTAGTCCCTGCCACAAATGTACATTGTAAAGTGCTTAGAATAATACCTGGTACATCATACAGACTATTTAAATAATAGCTATTTTAACCATGGCTTCTTTCTTTTATTTATTTTTTAATGAAGTATAGTCAGTTTACAGTGTTGTGTCAATTTCCAGTATACAGCATAATGTTGCAGTCATACATATACACACATATATTAATTTTCATATTCTTTTTCATTATAGGTTACTATAAGATCTTTAATACAGTTGACTGTGCTATACAGCATAAACTTGCTATTTATCTATTTCATATATAGTAGTTAGTATCTGCAAATCTCAAACTCCCAGTTTATCCCTACCCACTCCTTTCCTGCCCCTGTACAATGGAATACTACTCAGCCACAAAAATAATAAAATAATGTCATTTGCAGCAACCTGGATGGACCTGAAGATTGTCATTCTAAGTGAAGTAAGCCAGAAAGAAAAAGAAAAATGCCATATGATATCACTTCTATGTGGAACCATGGTTTCTTTTAAAGAAGTCTGTCTTATAAAGGCTAGAAATAAAGTGGCAGTAGCAGAGGAGTCATAATAATATAATTTATAAATTAATCACTCCACATAGCATTGCCTTCTTTACCTTGTAGATAATTTGTTTGATTCTGTCTTCATAAGAAGTATCCAATAGGGGATCCATTGCTGTTTCTCCCACACTGCTAGGTATGCAATGAAGGACTTACGAGTTGACACAATTCAGTTTGTGATCATTGAAAAGCATTCTGTCTGGTGGGAGACTTCAGCCTTAGATATTATTTTCCCTCTACTACATTTGAGCAGATATTCTAGATTTAAACTAAAGAAACTATTGTTCTATGGTTCTATCATTTTATAATTTATAAATTAATCACTCCACATAGCATTGCCTTCTTTACCTTGTAGATAATTTGTTTGATTCTGTCTTCATAAGAAGTATCCAATAGGGGGATCCATTGCTGTTTCTCCCACACTGCTAGGTATGCAATGAAGGACTTACGAGTTGACACAATTCAGTTTGTGATCATTGAAAAGCATTCTGTCTGGTGGGAGACTTTAGCCTTAGATATTATTTTCCCTCTACTACATTTGAGCAGATATTCTAGATTTAAACTAAAGAAACAATTGTTCTATGGTTCTATTATTTTATGCCACCCACATTGTTCTATTTAATGCAAGAGGCAGGGTTCTTAAGATTTAAAAAAAAATTTCTCAGACCAAAGAAATATATCTCAGAGCAGAGGTTTAGGGTATTATTATATGTCAATATTTCTCAACTGTCATAGGAAATTATTATTATAAAATTATTATCATCATCACCATTATTATCATTGATATTAATAGTTTCTACATTTGATAATTTGATAATTAGCCATCTAAGCAAGAAAATGGCACATCTTTGAAGATCTGAACTTCATAAAATCTATTTAAATCCTCGTAAGAAATTAGATCCATTATTTTAGAACACATCACATATTTAGCATCAAATAGCATTACTATTCCTTTATTTAGTATACTTGGAATTAAGCATGATTTATTATTCCCATTACTATGAAAAACAGTGTTACAGCAAACATGACACGCTAATTTGATATTTGTTAAGAGATATTATCAAAAGCATTCAAGTGTTATATTGGGAATTAGAATAGGTGAGTTTTACTGCTCCTTTTAGCTCCAAAAACACATTAATTTGTTATTTTATCAGTTACAAGGCCTAGACTCTAATTCTAATTCCACTCCTAACTGTGTGATCATGGGTGAGTCATCCAAATTTCCAATTCTGTGGGGCCAAATGATCCACCTCTAAAAATCCAAGATTTATAATTTACATTTAATCATTAAGAGTATTAATTTGAAGGAAAAATTTTCAAAGGAATTTATAAAGAAAACTTCATAATTTTAGTTGCAGGTAACAGAAACACAATTTTAAATAAATTAATAAAATTGCTAGAAGAGAGATTTCTTGGAAAGCATTGTGGGTGTTTGGCTGAACACATTTCATGCCCAGATGGATCATAACGGGGAGGTCTAGGTTAGGATAATATGACGGGCTGGTCTTGGGCGTATGTCCACCTTCTTGCTTGCAGTAGAGTCTTGGTCTATAACCGAAGAAGGAAGAAAGGAAGAATGGATATTAGATGCCTTGGCTGGTAGAGGACAATTTTCTTATTCACATGGAATTCTCCCTGCATACACGTCTGCGTCCAAAGCTTTCCTTTTCATAACTCTAGTTGTACTGGATAAAGTTTCAACTAAATGACCTAATTCTAACTTGATGACTTCTGTAAAGACTCTGTCTCCAAATAAGGCTCATTTTGAGGTACTAGGGGTTAGGGCTTCAACACTTGAATTTTTGAGGGTCACAATTCATCCTACAGCAACTACAATAGGTCATCATTTAAACTTTAATTACACATATATCCACTTTTCCCTTTACCTTGCCTATTCTAGTGTCAGTGGACTATCTCTTTTAGTGCAGCTTCCTCCTTGAGTTGCATAGTTTAAGAATCGTACACTTTATTGAGTCCCGGAGGCCAGTCTGCCTGAGAATATTCATAACAAGAAACCTAGTGATTTTGATCTAGTGGCTTTTTTTCTTTTCTGCTGCCATTTCTTCTTTCACTGGCACACAGTGTCGCTGCTGCAAGGACACCCCAGATAGTAAGGATGGGCTTGTTGCCCACTTCTCTGGTGGGTCCCCCACACTGGTCAGGCGGGAGTTTCTAAGGTTATAGAATGGGAAACAAAAGGTTTCTCGAAAGCATTATGTTTGACAGTCCTGGCCATATGGAAGGTTGTGGCTGTCAAGCTGGCTGTCCTTGAACAACCCATGCCGATGTAGATCCCCTCACAGTCTGCAGTGACTCTTAGTGGGAGAATAGCCAGAAGCACTCTGCCTTTGGGTCTCCAGAATTACTGTTTTTTCATTTAGTCTTATATGCTGAGCAACTATTCCCGGAGCCCTCTCTCTGGACCAGAGTAGTTGGGGTGCCGGCGGTGAGGGGCAGCAGAAGGTTTTCAGCCTTATCCACACGTGTGTGTGTGTGTGTGAGAGAGAGAGAGAGAGAGAGAGAGAGACACTCTTTTTCTCCATGAACATTCAGTCCTGGAACTGAGCCTGATTCACTCGCCTGGACAATCCAAGTGAGTAGCTCTTGGATGACCTTGATTTCCGTTCTGCCAGTATTTCTCACCTGGCTGACTTCAAGCCAGGGGACCGGAGAGATTTTAATAAAACTGAACTTTAAAAGGAGAGGGGTTGAATATAGGCTCCAGCCTTCATTTTTCTCTCTGAGGCCCCTTGCCTCCATGTAGATATTTGGACCCACTTACCAGTGATGTGAAATGGATAGATGTTATCAATTAACTGCCGCAACTTACTGAAAATGGTTGAGTCCACTTTCTTTCGCTAGAGTGATTTTTGCAAGGGCCCCCTTTCCTTTTGTGACCTGAGCTGGAGGAAATCATTCAAGAGATTCTTCCTAGAACAACCATGACATCAAAAAGGGGTACTCTGTCGAAATAAAAATTTTTAAGTGTTAAAAAATGGTGACTCTTGTACAAGTATGTGTCAAACACATTTCAAAAATTTAATTCTTTGAGAGAGCCAGCAGGGTGGTAAGGCTGGCTCAGAGAACGTTTGTTCTTCTTCGTATCTTAGAGACACAGAGAGCAGACTGGCTGCTGCCAGAGGCGGGGGGTGTGGGGTGGGGGAAATGTGTGAAGGCGATCAAATGCTACGAACTTCCAGTTGTAAAATAGCACAGGGGTACAACCCACAGCATGGCGACCACAGTTAATAAGGTACTGCGTATTTGAGCACTGCTAAGAGAATACTGCCTCAAAGTTCTCATCACAAGAAACAAATGTGTAACTATGTGTGGTGATGGATACATTATTGTGGTGAACACTTCACAATTTATACGAATATTCAATCATTATGTTGTACAGATGAAACTGATATAATGTTATATGTCAATTATTCCTCAATTTTAAAAAAAGATTCCTACAATGGATTCCTATAGAGCAATGAGAATAAACAAACTACAATTATGCACACCAACTTGGATGAATCTCACCAATTTAATGTTGAATTAAAGAAGTCAGATAAGAAAGAGCACACACTCTGACTATATACATGTATAATTTATATGTGACTATACAGAAATGGTGTGGATAAGTTTTGCATTATATATAATTTGCATTACATGTATGTGTATATATATGCATGTACACATTTATAATATGCATATAATACAAAATTGCATGATTAGCAGTTAGGTAGTGGTTACCATTCTGTGTCTAAGTCATGATTGGAGGGGTTTCTAAAATGATGGCCATGGTCTGCATCCTGATTTGAGTGCTGGTTACTTTGGACAATTTCAACTTTTGAAAATTCATTGAGCTGACACTTACTCTTAACCCTCTCAACAAAAAAAAACAAAGAACATTTGCAGAACATATTTATTTATCCAGCTAGAAGAAATATGTACATGTACATATACATTTGCAAAGTTAGATATAAAACTGACTAATATCCTACATGTCAATAATTCTCTAACCTTTGGGCTTATTTTTTCTATCAGACAATAATTATTTACTTTTTTCTAGACCCAAAATATTTTCAATTTAGGAAATTTCTAAAAGTTAACAACTATATTTTATAGAATCTACGAACAGGGCCCTAATCAATAGTAAATAGTGAGTCAAATATACATTTTTCTGGGAAATAAAATAATGCTGGGTTTTGTGTCTAATTTAGCAAACTTATTTCTGCATTACTTTCCTTTCTGGCTATACAAGTCTTCATTTCTCAAGTACACTTTGAATTCCTGGATGGGTCTGTTCAACGGTGCCTGAGTATTACATTGAAAAATATGAAATTATCTTTTGTGTTATTTCCACATTTTGAATAACCTTAGCTTAATTACTCCAAAGTTATATGCTACATAAATAATAGCCTTAAGAAGGAAATCAATCTTTAAAGTGGCAAATTCTGTCACTTAAAAATAATTTTTAAAAAGTTTACATCACCAGTCACCCAGTTATATGTTAATTACTATAATCAAACAAGCCTTAAACTTTCCCAGTATCTACATGTGTTACCACTTCTCTTTCAACAAGTTAATGAACTACAAAAAAAAAAAAAAGAAAAGAAAAGTCAGTTTCCTTTAAAACATTTGTTGAACGTCAAAAAATATGGGTATTCATAGTGATAGGAGATTAATCCTCACAACAACTTGGCAAGGTTGGTGTTAAGGCACAACTAATTCACCAAAATATTTAAGTAGTCGGCCCAAGATCACTTGACCTATAAGTAGTGGAGGTGGATCACAAGTCCTCAGTCTTTTTCCAATGTCATCTCAGAGGTGACTTCTCAACAATTTGCAAGGGGGTTTGTTGGAAGAGTGAAATTTAATGAGGTGATTATCAAGAGTTTAGACTAAAAGCTTTAATAGGATGAAAGCAGTTTTGTTTGAAATGGCTCAGTGGGCGTTAAAAGAGTGTCAACTGTTCTAATTCCACATAATGGAAAACCAATGTCTGCTTCTCTTCGGTCTTACACTGCATGTCAGATATGATAAATGTGGAAAAAGAAGGACAGAAGGTGTTGTCATTAGGGTCAGGGGTTACAACCATTGCAATTGGTTTGAACTGATGACCTTTAAAAACCCAGGAAGAGACGGCTGAAAGGAGGCCAGTGTGAAGATGCCAAAAAAGTCCGGAGTCCTAGGTTCTGATCATGCCCTTCCACCAAAGCTGTTTGGCCTGACCAGGTTCATGGTCCTCTCTGGGCTTCGGTCCTTATTGTGTAAATTAAAACAGCTGAGCTACGTGGTCTCTAAGTCCATTTTAGCTTTAATATCTCCTGAACTCGCTCAGGAATCAATAATAGAAGACAAACAATATAAACTCAATAACATCATTTTCTTGATTTTAAAAAGTTTCAGTGACTCCCCATTGCAGTATAGCATTGTAGTTCAGAAACTGTTTAATTTTTCTGTGTCCCAAATTTCTTGCTTGGGTTGTTGTGAGGATTTAAGTGAGTTTAAGTACATAAAAAAAAATACCTCAAGGCTCAGAAAATGATAAACATTCAATAAATACTGGTTATTACTGTTGACTGTAGGATTAAGTTAATTTTCACCTGACTCACCTAACACCCTTTAGTCTGGGTTTTGTCCACCTCACCAGCATTGTCTCTCACCATCCTCTGCCTTGTACATCATGCTGGAAAACACAAGAGCTTATTTTTCGGGCATTTTTGAAGGATCATTTTGCAGGGTAAAGACTTCTACATTAATAGTTTTTGTCTCAGTGCTTTAAATATTCCACTCTACTCTCTTCTTGCTTGCCTGGTTTCTGAGGAGACGTTGAATATAATTGTCTTTTTCCTCTGGCTTCTTTTAGACTTTTTTTTTTCTTTAGCTTTGATTTCCTGTGACTTAAATATGATATGCCTAGGTGAGAGCTTTTGGCATTTATCCTGCTGGATGGTCTCTGAGCTCCTGGACCTGTATTTGATGGCTGACGTTAAACTGGGGAAATTCTCAGTCATTATTGCTTCAAATATTTTTTATGTGCCTTTCCATCTTTTTTCTCCTTCTGATATTCGCATTACAAGTATGTTGCATCTTTTACAGTTGTCCCACAGTTCTCGGATATTCTGTTGTTGTTGTTTTGGGGTTTTTTTTTTTCCCAGTCTTTTTTTTTTCCTTTGCTTTTCAGTTTCGGCAGTTTCTATTTAGATGTCCTCAAGCTCAGAGATTCTTTCCTCAGGGGTCCACTGTACTAACAAGCCCTTTAAAGATGTTCTTCAGTTTTTTTTTTATCTAATTCTAGCATGTCTTTTTTAATCTTTCTTAGAATTTCCATTGCTCTGCTTGCATTGCCCCATCTATTCTTGCAGACTGTCTGTCCATTAGTGCTCTTAATATATGAATCATAGTGGTTTTAAATTCACAGTCTGCTCATTCGAACATGCCTGCTCTGTCAGAGTCTGGCTGTGTTGTTTGCTCTTAAACTGTGCTTTTTGCCTTTGTGTGTGTTTTGTAAATTTTTTCTTGGTACCCGGACTCCGTGTATTAGGTTAAGAAACTCCTGTAAGTTGAACGTTAGTAACGTGGTAGTGAGGTGTCAGGGACCGGGAAGTGGTCTCCAGTCCTGTGAGCGGGTCTTGTTTTAGGGATGATCTTTGCCTCTGGACTGTGCACAGGGGCCTCCCAGAGCCCCCGCCCTGAGGTGGGGAAGGCTGGCTGCAGCTGGCTGGAGGTGGGTACTTGGCTTTTGCTCAGCTCAGTTAGGCGCTAATAAAATCTCCAGCACATTAGGCTCTGGTTAAACAGTTTCTCTGTTCTATTAAATAGTATTCTCTATTCATTCTGAGGGCAGAATGTCTTAAGAAAAACAGAATGCACTGTCCCATTTCAAAACGGTAACATTTCCCCTTCTTCTGCCGAATGCAAGGGGGGCATTTTTCGCTGATACTTACTGTGAGAACCTGGTCTAGCTCCAGAGTTAAAACTTGTAGGGACCTCCCTTCTCCATGACGGTCCCCTGGAGTTTCTGACTGTCAAGCTTGTCCATATGGAGACTCCAATGATTCATCAATTACAATTTAGGTTTTCCTATCCCAGAGCTTGTTTTCTCAGAGGTTTCTGCTCTGGTTAGGTTGTGATTCTTTGTATCTGTCTGTCTGTCTCTTTCATTTGCAGGACAGCAGTTTTCCCTGTGAACTCGCTTTTCTTATGGCTATTAACAGAGTCATGGATTTTTCCGTTGGTTCAGCTTTTCACATGTTGTTTGGCTGAAGAGACAATTTCCAAGCTCTTTGCATGCCAGACCAGAAATTCGAAGTTGCCTTAGTGAAATTTCAGGGTTTTGCTTTGTACAGACCTGGAGCTATCCATCAGACAGCTAACACTTGGTGTTGATAGTTCACAAAATTTGAAGGCTAAATAGATCAATTTGGAAAGATGGGAGTGGAAGTAATATTGAGTGAATGAGCGTTTCAAAGTAAAGGGCAGAGATATAAAGATAAGTGATGCTAGAATCGTGGAGCTTTCTCCCCCCCATTTTTGACAAGGTAATATAACATTTTTTACCATGTTTATCCTCTCTGTTTTAAAGGTTTGATCCTGAAGTAGCTTAGGACACCTATAGTGTAAACATGAACGTGGTATTAAATAAGATACACGTGGCAATTGCACATGTCAATTTAAGACAGCATTTACACAGAACATCAGTAACTCTTAGGTAATAATTTCATCACACCAGACTGCGAAATCTTCTTGATTTCACTGACACTTTAATTATCAAGTGACATGTCTGGTCTTAAAGTAGCAAGTCTGCATTTCACTTTTTGTGCTTTTCCTAATCTTGATACCATATGCAACAATTTGAAAATCTGTCCTCTGCCACTGTGGAGTGCACAGACAAGAAGTTTAATATACTTATCATTCAACATTTTGATCAATTCTTTTCCAGTGAATTCAAAACCTAGAGCAATGTTGTTTCATGAGAAAGGTTTTTTTTTCCCCCTCCCAGTGATGTTGGCTTTTAGGTGTGTTTGACTTTGTAGTGTCAGAATAATTAATTTGCTTGATTTTACCTTTCATGGTCCATTTAATTTTCTCTTGGAAGATTTCCTTCCTAATTGGCTACTGTTCTACTCCTCTCAGTGATTACTGTTAAATAAGGAAATGTTTACCTATTTCCTGGTAACATACAAATACACATTTATTTATTTGGTTGGTTGTTTTATATCCTGCCTTCCTACTGCCCACCCTGTCAAGAAATGTTTTTTGATATAGCTTGTGAGGTGATCTATTTAGGTACAATGCATCTGGTCTTGGAAAAAGCACATTTTCTTTCCTGACGTTGAGTATTTGATTGTGTGCTTACATCACTTACATTCAATATGATTGTTGATATGGTTTGGATTAAATCTCCCATCTTGCTATTTGTTTCAGTTGGTCCTCTTTGTATTCGTCACAATTTCCTTCAATTTCTGCCTTCTTTTGGATTCGTTCAGTATTTTTGCCATCATTCTGTTTTGTCTTCTTTGTTAATGGAGTTCTGTCTATTTCTTTGTATTTTCAGGTGTTCTTTTAGGGCTGATACTGTTTCAGCCATATAAGCAGGTCCAGTGATTCCACCAGAGAGTTCCACTTCTCCTCTTCAAATTTGTTTTGGATTGTTTCTTTTTCTGGGCAGCAAATTTACTAATGTTTTCCCCCACAGTGTACACTCTTCTCTTAACAATCTAGTACAGTTTTCATCTCAGACAATATATGTATTTTTTAACCTCTAGAAATTCAGTTTTGCACATTTCTGTTCTCTGTGTCCTTAACATGGTCATGGTTTTGCCTACTTTCTTGAACATATGAGATGTACTTATAACTTGTTGTTGTGCCCTTGTTTATTAATGCTAGTAGTATCTGTGTCTTTTTCATTTTTATCAGTCAATTTTCTTCTCATTAGTGGTCATGTCTCTGCTTGTTTCATACCTGTTGATTTTTTTTTATTAGATGGTAGACAATGTGGATTTTATCTTGTTGAGTACTAAATATCAGATTCTCTAAATATTCCTGAGGTTTATTGTGTGGGGCAGTTAATTTTCGTAGGATCAGTTTCATCCTTTGAGGCTGGCTTTGTAGCTTTGTTAAGTTGGTCTAGAGCAAGGCCAAGTTTTCCATACTGTCCAGGCGATCGCCTCCTGAGCCCTCTACCTGCTGTCTCATGAAGTAGCGTATTCCCACTCTGGCTGGGGGGAGACAAACTTGTCTGGCCATTTGTGACCTCCACAGATTCTCCCACCTGCTCCTTGATGGTTTAGTCCCTTTCCAGGACCTGGGGAATTCCCCCCACCCATGCACAGCTTTGGATTTAGCCTAAGATTCAGGAGGAACCCTCTGCAGAGGGCTTTTTCAGCTCTCTTTGTGGTGTTCTCCACTCTGTGCTGCTTTCTTTGCTCTAGCACCTGCCCCCCAAATTGCAGCTTCAAGTATAAAATGAAAGATAATAGCATTACCTTACTGGGTGGTTGTGAGGACTGAATGAGATCGACCATGATATAGATAAGGTATAATGTCCCTGCCTATCAAGGGTTTGCCAGATGTTGCTTCCTGTCCTCTCTTCCCTCCCCTTACTCAAGAATACATGAGGGTAATTTGAGTATGCACTTTAGCCAGAGGGTAACATTATTTTTAGAAGGAAGGACTAGAAGACAAGTCACCTGCTTCAAAGTTTTGTCTTAAAAGTGTAGCAACAAGATATATTTTTCACTATACTTTTCTGGATTAGACTCACAGCTTCCACCCTTCTCTCAAAATTGCACATAAATTCAACAGAATGAAAGTGGTTAATTACTTTTCCACGCTTCAAACATCACACGCAAGTAGGCCTCCTTCACTGTGAAGGTACTGAAAGGCGTCTATGACTCTGCTCACATGTAGTGTGGCCAGAGGCTAAGACGGACCCCAACCATCCTCCCTCCTGAAAGTCATGACCTTACTCGCCTGCTTCCAACAATGTATCAGGGTTGACCTGCATGTCCAATAGAATAAAGCAGAAGTAAGGAAGTGACGGCCTGTGACTCTGGAGACCATGGGTCATAAAAGATACTGAAGTGCCTCGTTTGCTCACTCTCTTTCTAATCATTCACTCCTGGGGAAAGCCAGCTGCGATTGTTTGAGAAGTTCTGTGGAGAGGTGCACGTCACCAGGAACTCCTATTAATAGACACGAGTGGATTCTCCTGCCCGAATTGAGCGTTCAGATGACTGCAGCTTCGGCATTCATTTGACCACAACCTCATGAGTGCTCCTAAACCAGAATCACCCACGTAGCCTGCTCCCAGAGTCCTGATCTTCAGAAACTGTGCTAGATACTGAATGTTTACTGTTTTAAGTCATCAAGTTTGGGAATAATTTTTATACAGACTGGATAACTACTCCAGAATTTGGTATTTGGATGTGAGAGTGCTGTAGTAAATATCTAAAAAATGGGGAGTGGCGTTGGAACCAGGCAGTGGGTGGAGGCTGGAATGATATTAGGAAGAGTGTTAGTGAGGAAACTGTCTGCCAGACATGGTAGACTTCGAGAAGGCTTGTGCACGAGTCTATGATTGGTTGTAGGTGAGGTAAGAGGTTTAGGGTCCATGAAGGGTGGTGGGGTTTGACTGATAAGGTGGGCTGAGAAGAGCCAGCCAGAGCCATTGTGAGATTAGGCATTGCCTGGGGCTACTAGGTTGTGAGGGGCAGCACACCCAGTAAAGAATGTCAGTCATCTGAGAGCCCAGGAATGGGGATGTTGGACTTTGAAGAACGTCATTTGGCCCAAAACAGAAGAGACCATGTGAGCCTTTGGAAACTGCAGGTCATCAAAGACATTGAATATTCATTCTGTCTCTCTGTCTCTATCTCTGTCTCTCTTTTTCTCTCCAGGGGAAACCACCTACTATGCCATGAGCCATGCTCTGGAACTGATATTTGAGTGAGATTCTCTTGACCATGTCAAGCCTCCGGATGATCGCAGTCCTACCCGACAGCTTGACTGAAACACCTCATGACACAGCCGGAATCCAAAGCATCCAGTTAAGCTGCTCCAGGATCTCCGATCCTCAGAAACTTTGTGGGAAAAAATGTTGCTCTAAGCCGGTAAGTTTGGGAGTACTTTATTAGCCAAAGATACATAACTAGTACACCTCTTATGCAAAGTAATGGTGTGTGGCATAGCTGGTCTCAGCGTCACCCTGTCATTGTCTCACCAGGTGAAAAATAGAGCAAGCGATGGTGGAATCCATTATAAACCCCGAACAACCGTAGCACCTATACATGGCTTTTGCTGCACGATTTGCACTGTTATTGCTTACAGGACTACGGGAACCTTAGCGGGGTGAGTGAGATGTACTGTAACTTGCTGCCCTCCTGCCAAGTCCACCCTGTTTCCATCACTGTCCTGCTGCCATCCATAGAATCACTCATAATTCCCCATCCTGTCATGTTTTTGAAATGTTTGTGTCTGATTTTTCCTTTATCTTATTGTCTTCTTGTCCAGCTAACAAACTCCTCATCCTTGTTTAAAAATTTCCCCTTCTATAATGCTTTCAAGAAAATTGGCTCATTCCCTTGCCTACTAATGTACCTTGAATACAGTTCCTCCTGATACCTATCATAATACATTATCTCTGTATTCCCAGTGTTTTCTATAGTGTCATGTGTGGAATAGATGTTATTATTAAATATGCTCTGGGTTAAGGAAAGAATGAACAGATGAGACAGCATCTCAGGATACCTGATGGATGCAAAATATACAATAAAACCTTAACAAACTGAAGTTCTAGAATAAAGAGATGTAATATGCAATTAGGTCATGACAATTCTAATTATACTGTTTCTAACTGTACTGTTACCTGAAAAACACAAATATTTAACATATCACGAAGACAAGCCACTTGATTTAACATAGAACAGGATTTTTATTTTTGTAGAAAAAAATCTGCATTTTCTACTCTGGGGATTATTGGTTGGACTAGTTGAATATAATAGTTATAAAGCTGCAGTGTTCCATTTACAGGCTCAGAGATCATAAATTATGTTTCACAACTGGCATATCTAGCAAAGGCAAAAGAGAGGCCAAGCAATTGGGCTCAGCCAAATTGAATCCACACTTCATAAAATAGCAGGCAGCAGGGGCCAGGGAGAGTTCCAGCTGACTTAGCACACTTACTAAACACCTGCCACACGCTTGAGCCTAATGATGGACGTGGACTCTGTCCATTAGGTCCTTACAGCTGAATACAAGAAATAAGGCGATGTGGCAAATGACTGTTGGAATGATGGATGAGATGCCATAAGAGATGTAACAAAGAAATAGAAACCGAAAAGATGGAAAGAAGAGTTTTAAAGAATGGTGGATCATGAAGGCGTGATGGAGGACATGGCATCTGAAATAGATTCTGAAGTAAAGATACCTACCTGTATAGTCAATCATTCATTCAATGATTATAAGAATCAGTGTAGCACAGGATGAAGAACAGCTGGAAAGAGCAGGTCTGGAATTGTGCTTTTCCTTCTTACTAATTATATGACCTTGAATCTATGATGTGACCTTTCCGGGTCTCAATTTTGACATATGCAAAATTAGGATAATAATAGCTGTGTCTAGCATTGTCAGAAAGATTATGTAAGACAATCTATGAAAAAATATTATACAACCTAGCATATATGCAGCAACAAATGCATTGACGTTATTATTACTGTTATTGTAGTTTTATTATTATTATTATTATTACTCTTACAGCTACCTAGAGACCCACAAAGATGAACTTGTCCCTTTACTCCTTCATACTGCCATGAATGCCAACAGGATGCCCGAAGTTGGAGCAGCCTCCGTGGGATCAGGCAAAAAAGCTGAGAGAGTGATGCCGTGACAGAGATGCTCACCCTGTTTTCATGGAGCCCTTGAACTACACCATCAGCATCTTACTCCAAGACTGCTTATCACAAGGGAGTCATAATTCATATATAGATTTAAGTCCCTGCTTAACAAATTTTATTTACTTGCCTCCCAAAAACACTCTTGGCTCATGTATTAACCATCCAACAAAGCCCTTCTCAAATGATTAAGATTTAGGAGGCACTGCGCAGCTCGGTGATTTTGATAGCCCGCTTCCTTCTAGAAGAGAATACCACAGAGGCTCACCGGTTCCCAGATTGGGAGCAAAGTAGACTACTGCTTCCTGGATTCAGACTGCAAGCCCTTCCCCTCCCTTTCCATTAGCTCCATGCGCATGACAGAATCTGAGTCCCCTTATTAGTAAACTGGAAATGAATAATAAACACTTTGTAAAGCTATTGTGAGAAATAAGATACAATAGTGTATGGAAATTTTCTTCCATGGCGCCTGGCAATAGAAACCCCTCATTCATTGGCAGCTATTTATGTTATAATGGCATCATACGATCATCTCCTGGCAGATTTTCTTGAAAAAATCCCCCAGTTATTTAATATCTAATGAACTAATCTCCTTATGTAAAGTATAAATTCCTCCTGGAAAGGACCCAAGCACTTTTTTTTTTTTGACTCCTTTCTCTTATCCCCAGTCCCACCTGCCAACCAGTCAGAGCCCAGCTCAAAGGACAACTTATTGAAGTGCCTTTACTTATAAAACTCTCACCATCCCTTTACGTCTTTGAGGCTGCTCCCATGATACAAATGCAAAACATCTGAGAATTTTTTGTTACATAATTCTATGTAGTTAAATTTTCTAAAAGTTAAATAGCAACCTAAGCTTTTCCTTGACATATAATATACATTTACTTCCTTGGTGTAATGAAGAGAAGTTTGCAGACTGAGAGAATTTCATCAGAATAGCTCGTTTTGATTATGTTTAAAATGATGATAATAAGGAAGCAGCTTAACTAATGGCTCTATTAGCATATTTCTTGGAAGTCATGTTAATGCTGTGTGACAGAGTTGAATCTAAATTAATGAATAACTTAGTGATAAAAAGTTTCTACCATAACTGTCATTTTATTCTCAAGTTCTTGAAATTACGGAGTAGAACAGTTTTTAAGGTCACAGGCGCTGGGATCAAGTAGACCTACCTGATTCTATCCTGATTCTATTTCCCATGGGATTTTCAGAAAACATATGCAGTATCGCTAAGACCTATTGTTCATTTGTAAAATGTTGATGATCATTATATTCACTTAGTAGAATTGTTAGAATTAGATAAAACCATGTATGGAAAACCCATGTGTGGAATTAAGCGAGGCTGACATATAATAGTTGCTCAAAAAACACTGGCAAGTCATACTGTGGATTTCAAGTATAATCTAGACATGGCTTTGGTTCTCCTTTCTTCCTCATACTTGGATTGGATTCACTTGAACCCCACCCTGTTGCATTCCAAATGTCTTCTCCAGTCCCTCTGAAGTTCTGAGGGAGGCTGATTCTCATAGTCATGTTTCGTTTCGGACTTCATGTCTGTTGAATATTGTTCTCTGCTATGAATTTCAGGTTTTCCCCCCGTTGCTGTTCAGTGTTAATTTAAGCAAAACAAACCACATCCTCCTGATTTTCTTATGTAACAAATTTAGTCCTTATTAGACCCTACTGCCAAACTCAGCCCTAAATTTCACTTCCATATAACCAGATCATTAAAAATGCATTAATGCATTCCACCAAATAAAAACCGGACTGACCCACTACTTGGTTTCTCTCTCTCACCTCCTTATCTGATATCAGTCATGTCACTGCTGCCTGCCTCCCTGCCCCACTC
The DNA here is from genome assembly GCF_048564905.1 of Vicugna pacos. Classification (NCBI taxonomy): domain Eukaryota; kingdom Metazoa; phylum Chordata; class Mammalia; order Artiodactyla; family Camelidae; genus Vicugna; species Vicugna pacos. Next base: position 14,935,772 of record NC_132996.1, read on the forward strand.
CACACACATTAGAAAGCAGGAGGGACCGTGATTAATTTGTGTTTATTTTCTATGTCTTCTGAGTGTTTTTAGTAAAAAAAAAAAATGCAATTTTGTCCAAGTTTTTAATCCCCTTACATATGGGCAGGTTGGGTGGCTATTAAGCCCCCATCTAAGACTAAAAGGACAGATCTTATCTTGCAAAGACCTGTTGGCCTGTTCTTGGTTACCATCTGAGCAGCCTGGCCTGCTTTACAAAGGCAGGACGTTTGTTTAAGGAAGATAGGATTTACAGCCAAAATTCATACGCGCCCATTCTGGCTGCAGTCGCCTCATCTTTCCAAAGAGAGAACAAATATTTTATTAGTTCAATATGGTGTTTGTGATGAATAAATTAGAAAATCAATATTAACATATTTTATAAATGATAAAACATGATAAATGGGTTACACTGATTTGAAGCATGGCGGAATTGAAAAAAAATGGGCTTAATATCAATAGACCTGGTGAGTGACCTTGAACAAGTCTTTTTACCGCTTTCCTTTACTTTATCACTTCTTACAAATGAGGCAAATAGTAATGCCTTTCTACAGAGCTGCTATAAAACTCAAGAAAGAATGGTTTGAATTTTTTTTTTACAGTATGGAAAGAAAGAGCTCAAAGGATCCATACTCCTTTTCCTTTCTCATATATTTGGTGCTAGAAGTCAAGGCCATTATCTTGCTTCTTGCCCAAATCCTGTTGGTTCTGGTCCTGAAAGGCACGTAGGTAAATCCGCTGTAGCTGGCAGGTGGCGGTGTCCTGGCCACAAGGCGCATAGAGGAGAGTACCGACCTTCGGTCTTGTTTAGACCAAGGGTCGAGGGATGATCATTTTAAGAACAGTCTGCTTTCCTCTAACGCATTTTTAGCTTTGTTGTTCAGTGTCATTGTCAGGTTGCTGCCTGAAGAGATCAGTAGGTGAGAAGCTTCCTGCTTGGTGCTGCTGACAAAGGAGGCATCATGTCTGGTTTCCGCTGAGCATAAGGCAGAAATGAAATTTGTCAAAGCGCTGCTCCTGTTAGAAAGAACTGTAATAAACACACACACACACACACACACACACAAAACCTGCCATCTGGGTTAACTGCCTTCTGTAATACTGTGAAGTCTTGCAATAAAGAACAATGGGCGTCTATAAGGTACCAGGTACCATGCTAGTCGCTGAGGTTACAGAGAAGATCCCCAAACAGTAGTCTTGTTCCTGCCTTCATGTTATTCTAAAGAAACAGAGGCTTTGAGACTCCAGTTTTAATTCTGAATATGCTCAATTTAAGCCGGGGACTCAAGATGAATAAATGTTTACCACAGAGAAGGAAAATGTTTGAGTCTTGGAATCTCTCAGCACACTTAGAGGTCACTGTGTTCTTAATGGGGGGAATTTAGCGGGGGTGGAGTAAACAGGGGCCGCAGTAGGGGTAGGCACTTGTGTCACAGGATCCATGTGACCTAGCAAGAAACTGAACGTTAGTAGGTAAAATCGCTTATTAGAAAAGAGCTCTTGAATTCTCTCTTTGATACTCTAGGCTTCATTTTCTTCCAAGGCATGTGCAATTCCGTACTAGTCTAAGTCAATAAATGATATCACTGAGGCCAGTGCTTTCCCCAGGGAAGCCACCTCTTGACTCTGACTACCCTGAGGCTGTGTTTGAACAGCGCTCTGTAGGGGGAAGACCTATGCCAGCCGCAACTTTTACTCTGCAACCCTCTGCTACCCTCTTCTGGTAGGAGTCTGTCACTGCAAGTAGCCCTTCAAATCCAGGTGAGTCTATCATCTCCGGGTGTGGTTGGTGATGGCCAAATTAGGAAAAATGACATGGAGCAGATCACATAGGCAGACGCAGCTCTGGGCTTTAGGAAACTAAGTCTCATTCTAGAACTTGACATCTGAAAGCTATGGTAAGAGACTTCAGGTGGTGGGCCCAGGCAAACAGTCTATATCAGGCGGTGATCCATTAAATTAGTGGCATGCGCCCCAAAGAGGGTAAGCATGATGTTAGCAACAAAGACTACTTTTCATTAGGCCACATGAGGAAGCCAAGGCAGCAGGCAGATCAGCACCTTCTTGTGACACCTTTCCTGATCATCCTATTTAAAATGATCATCTTCCCACTTCTTTTTCCTTCCTTGTTTCATTTTTTCCCCCATAACATTTAGTCACCTAACAGGCTATATTTAATTGTTTAATTTTGTTAACTGTCTGTGTATGCTATTAGAGGAGCAGAAAAGCATGGATTTTTCTTTTCCTTCTTTTTTTCTGTTGTTACTGCTGTATCACCAACACTGAGATTAGGGCCAGACACCTACTAGCTTTTCCATAAACACTTTCAGAATAAAGAAATACCAGTAAGAATCAGACTCAGGCCACTGGGCTGTAGGTTGGCGCCAGGATCTGCTATTACAAATACAGGGAAGGCCTCCATTTCTGCTGCTTAGAAGTGAGAGCCAGGCACAGGACGGTAGCTACGAATTGAATGACCAAAACTGGGCCCAAGATTAGTCGCACCTTTGGTACGTGTGATTGGTGGGTTACAGTTCTCAACATTTATAAGAATTACCTAGGAAGCTTGTTTAAATGCAGATTCCTGAATTCCTGCCCCTAGAAATTATAATTCAGTTGGTATGGATTGTGGTTCAAATGTCTGGATTTTTAACAAGCACCCCCAAGATACTGTAATACAGGAAATCCACTGATGACAGGTTGAGGGGAAAAAACATAACAACGAATCCTTCACAATTCAAGATTAACATCATCCTCAGAGACTGAGGAAGATCATTGAGGTAGGGAGTTTGCCTGGGGAAGAGAAGGGTTGCAGAGGCTGGCAATGAGTGGAGGCTGAGGGCAACCACATATCCCTGTGAGCTCGATTTCAGCACCTGTTAAAGGTACTTTCTGCAGTCTTGTTCTCAAGGGTTACATTTTAATACACAATAGGTGATTCCGATGCTAGAAGCCCAAAGGTCATACTTTGAGAAATGCTGGCATAAAGGGAAGGGAATATATTTTTTTAAATATCTATTATATGCAGGTGCCAGGCACTGTGCCAAAAGAGCTCTACAAAGAGGTAAATATTATGACCGTTACTTTACAGGAGAGAAAAATGAGAACCATGTGCCATATAAGACCCTGAGGTCACCCTGATAAGAAAGAGGTGAGCTTTGACTCAGATGCAAGAATTCCTGAACTCACTGTCTGTAGCCCTTCTGCTGCCCTTAGGTTTATCTAGTACTCACAGTGATCGTCTTACACTTACGTAATTTGGCCAACTGTATGTACTTGTGTAAACTCTGCTACAATCAAGATGTAGAATCTTACCACCACCCCAGAATATCCCCTGGTGCCATTTTGCAATAATTCCCTTTCTCCCATCACTAGCTCTTGCCAAAAGATGCTCTGATTCTGTCTTTATAGTTTTGCCTATTCCAGAATTGATATACATAGAATCACGTTTTATGCAGTCTTTCGCGTCTTGATTACTGTAGCTTTACAGTAACACTGAAACCAGGTACTGAGTCTGAGTCCTCTAACTTTGTTCTTTTATTATTAGTGTTTGCCTATTCCAATTCTACGTTTTCCAAATAAATTTTAGCTTAAGCCTGTAAATTTCTACCAAAAAAATAAAAGGAAAGCTTACTGATAGATTGATGTAGCTTAAATTCAATCTATTGTTCAGTTTGAGGGGAATTTGGTTCTTCTAATTGTTGAACACAATTTATCTGTTCATCAGCTTAAATCTTCATCAATTTCTTTTTTAAATTTTCAGCATATACATTTTGCACCTATTGTTAAATTCATCACTATGTATTTCAGAATTTTGGTGCTACTGTAGATATTATTTTCTTATTTGAATTTCAGATTGTTTCTTGCTAGGTCCACAACCCTGAAAATGCATCCCTCCTTAAATTTTGTACCCTAAGTGACCCTTTTCCCTCACCTTAATATCCCCTGGCTAGTATATAGAAATAAAACCTAAATTTCATATATTGAATTGTGTCTTGTGATTTTGTTAAACTCATTTTTTAGTTCTATTCATTTTTGGTATATTTGGGGGGATTGTCTATGTAAGACTATAATGTCTTCTATAAATAGTCATTTCTTTCTTTCCAATTCATATCCATTATTCATCTTATCTTGTCATATTGCATTCGTTAGGATCAACCTCCAGTACAATACTCGGTAGAAGTAGTAAACAAAATGGTATTTACTTGTTTCTGATTTTTAAGGGAAAAAGTATTTAATCCTTCACTCTTAGGTGACATTATTTTCACAGATGCTTTTTTATCAGGTTGAGGAAATTCCTTTCTATTTTCACTTTGCTGGGAGTTTTTATTATGAATAAATGTTGAATTTTTATCAAATATTTGTATATATTCATTGAGATGACTATAAATTTTTCCCACTTTTGGTATTTTATTCATATACTGAATTAAATTATTTTCTAATACTAACATAATGCTGCATTTATGAGATAAAACCTATTTATTACGGTGTGTTATACTTTTTAATATATTGCTAGATTTAATTTACTATGATACACCAGGAAAATATTAGCCAAATTATACTCCAGTTGACTTCAGAATAAGTGACAAAGATGGGTATGATATAATTATAAAGAATCAATTCAACAAGAATATATATTGACCCAAAATGGGTATGTGCATAACAGATTCAAAATAGGAAATGTGAAACCAATAGAACCAAAAGGAGAAATAGACAAATTCACAATTGTAGTTGTAAGTTTTTGTATTCCTCTCATAATAATTGATAAAGCAAGTTGGCAAAAATTTCTAAGGTTATAAGGGACCTGCACTAAACTATCAACTTGCTTGGCATAATTGTTTTTATTGAATGCTATAACCCACAGAACATAAAACACATTTCTTCAAGTGTACACAGAACACTTCAAGATAGATCATATTTTGTACCCCAAAAAATCTCAAAAAATTTAAAAGTGTTGAAATCAGTATGTAGATAAAACCACAATGAAATTAAACTGAAAAAATAGGGTAAATTACCAAATACTTGGAAATTTGAGAACACACTTGTACATAAGACATGGATAAAGAAGAAATCACAAGGGAAATTAAAAAACACTGTGAAATAAGTCAAAATAAAAATGCAACATATCTAAATTTATTGGACATGCCTTAGAGAGACATTTATAGCACTAAACACACCAGAAAATAAGAAGCGTCAAATCAGAATTCTAAGCCTTTGACTTAAGAAACTATTAGAAGAAGATCAAATTAAATTGAAAAAAGCCAGAGATAAGGAAATAATAACTGTAAGGGAAAAAAATCAAGGAAGTAGAAATCAATGAAATAGAAACAGAAATCTGAAAAATAACAGAGAAAATTCAATGAAACCAAAAGCTAGTTCTTTGAAAAGATCATTAAAATTGATAAATCTAGCCAGACTGCAGAAATTCAAGTGTTCAATATTAGGAATGAAAAAGACAGTACATTTGGTAAGGAGGAAATAATTTATAAGAAAAGGCAAAAGATCTGAATAGCCAAAAATTATTTTATAATTTTTTTACTGTGGTAAAAAACATATAAAATTTACCACCTTGACCATTTTAAAGTGTACTGTATAGTAGTGTTAATCATATGCACATTGTTAATACAACAGAACTCTAGAAACTTTTCATCTTGCAAAACTAAAAATCAACACCCATTGAACAACAACTCCTCTTTCCCTCTGCCCTCAGCTTCTGGTAATCACCATTCTACTTTCTTTTTCTGAGTTTAACTACTTTCGGTACCTTGTATAAGTGGAATTGTGCAATATTTGTCTTTTTCACAACAGGCTTATTTCACTCAGCATAATGTTCTTAAGGTTTATCCATGTTGTCGTATATGACAGATTTCCTTTTTCAAGGCTGAATAATATTCTATTGTGTGTGTGTACACACACACATATATACCAATAATAATTTCAAATAATGCTGCAAGGTATATGGATATGCAAATATCTCTTTGGGAGTTTGTTTTTTTTAAATTCTTTTGGATAAGTACCCAGAAGTGAAATTGCTGGATTACATGGTAGTTCTATTTTTAATTTTTTGAGAAATCTCCATACTGCTTTCCAAAGAAACTGCACCATTTTACATTCCCATCAATAGGGCACAAGTGTTCCAAACTCTCCACATCCTTAGCAACACTTGTGATTTTATACCTTTTGTGTGTATGTGTGTTTTGATGGTAGCTATCCTAATTGGCATGAGGCGATATTACGGTTTTGACTCGATTCGCATTTCTCTGATAATTAGTGATGTCGAACACTTTAAGTATATTTAATGACCACTTTTATATCTTCTTTGGATAAATATCTACTTAAGCCGTTCTTACCTTCTCCCAGTAACTTTAAGGGTTGTTCTTCAGCTGATCTCTGACAAACTTCTTACGTAAAATTTCCTCTCTGGAGACCACAAGGTAGAAGCTCCCTTACTGTCTTGCTGGCTTCATAAATATCAGTGTTTGTGCAGTGTGTGGACTGATTCAGAGCTTTTATACACCTACAGTTCTATGCCAAAAATAAGATGAAATCATTGTTTCCTAGGCAACGATTTCATGGAAAATGCATAGTTTTCCTCTGAAGGTGTCTTAAATGGTCAAATTTACTATTCACTATTTTAATGTGTTCACTTTTTAGAGTACCAATCTATTAATCAAGTCCTTTAGCAAGCGTAGATGGTTAAATTAGGGGACTAAACTCTGACCAAGTTCTAACTTGTGTACAAAGAGGGACAGATGTTTATTGTGTAAACTCTACTTGGTAGATAAAAATAAGGCAGGGTGTGTAAGAACAGAAGGAAGGTTGGAAGAAAGGAAGGAAAAGGAGAGGAAGGGAGAAAGAATTTACTAATGAATACCTGTGGGATTGTTATGCAGATTAAAGCAAAAGGAGATTCATGATGCTGAGCACTTAGTGTATGCTCAATAAATGGTTACATTCTTATTATTTATTTTGTTAAACTAAACAATTATTTCTGTGTTAAAACCTTAGACAATCACTCAAGTGTTAAATGTATCAGAAAACATGGTCTGCAGTGTATCTAAAATGGTATATTTTGATATATGACATCTGTGAAGATAAGGCATTGATGAAATATCCTTTGTTGACTTAAGTTGACGTTGAGATGTAGAGATGTGCAGTCTGAGTTAATGTCACAGAATTCTTCCAACTATTTATCAACTTCTGTTTAGAATGTTTTATATGATGAACTTTATATGCACCAACTCTTTAAATTCTGACATTCTTAGAGAAGGAAGATATCATTGTTAATACTTTAAAGATATGAAACACATGTTCAGAGGTTTTAAGTTTTCAGATCAAGACGGCAAAAGCTATTTAAGTTCAGGATCCACAATTCAAACTCAGGTCAGATCTTTGATGTCCAACCGTACACTAATTTGGAGGTCCTCAACTTTGCCCTTTTCCCCAGGGAACTTGGTGCAGTATTTCCATAAAAACAAAAGTAGCTAAATAATATTTGAGGAAAGGATGTTCGACAAATCAGGTGTGGCTTATCTAGTAGAGTAAGGAGTCGGTTCTACCTGATACTCCAGGTTATGAGTAGGACACAGATCAAAATTATAAATTATTTTGGTAGGACTTTCCCACCAGAGATATTTGGAGCTATGTTAATAACACAATGGTACGTACAGTTCATAGTAATTCATGGTGTTATTATTTCAAACCTAAAACCTCCTTGGGTTCAGACAGATGCCTCAGAAACACAGCTGCTATGGATAAGTTCAAGGCAAACTCTAGGACAGAACCACTCCTGTCCTCTTTTTCTTTCCTCCACCCAAAGTCACTTCAAAAATAAACCTCAGAAAGAAATTCACTGAAACAAGATATGAAATGAAGCCATTAAATGAACTGGCACCCAACTTTCAGTTAGTTTTATAAACTGCAAAATTATTATTTCACTTTGTTGGCATTACATTTTCTTACTTTGATATATTTGCATATTTTAGAGGGAATGAGTCACAACAAATTTCAGGTAAGTCTGTTTGATGTATTTTTCAAACTGTCAAAACATAAATGTTCTTGTCAATTAAAAACATATTCTCTTCCTGAATTGGGTGCAATCCTCCTACAGGCTGATGATGTCACATGTGTCTTCATTTAAGAACTGGTTTGGACAGAGACATTCAACGGGTTCAACTTTTCCAGCCCTCTCCCTTGGACAACAGAAGAAAATATCTCAGTTTCCTTTGTCGTTTTGGATCCAGACTATTAGTGCCATGTTGACAAATAAGATGCTCCAAGAGGTTTCAGTTGATTAAGCTCTGAAACAGAGTATGCTTTTGCTGCAAATGGATCAAACATTTATATACCCTTTTAACAGTGTCATAACCATATTGCCTTGGGTGAGGTATGGCGAGGCCAGCCACAGGTCAAGAGAGAGAAACCGGAAAGAGGTTTACAACTCTGTTACTCACAGTTCCCTGGGAGAACAGAGCATGCCTCGCAGTGCCACTCAGGGGAAGCACCGGAGTTGGTCACATGTCCTTACTGTGGCCTCCGTGGGTCAGCAAATTTAGGATTGGCTACTTTGAATAATTTCATCGGGCTTTAGGGCATAGGGGCTGCCCCTGGTTGGTGTATAGTGGCCTGGAACGTTAGAACCTGGTATGGGAGCTGGATGGGAGTGTGGACTTCATTGTCTTCTCAGAGGGAACTGACTGGCCTCTAGGCAGAACCTCAAAATTGGGTCAAGACAGCATTTTAAAAATTCTATTGCAACCTGACATAGGAAAGAAGTTAAGGTATGTGCCTTATTTGTTGCTGTTTGTTTTGTTATTGCCTCTCAATTGTTCACTTTTCCTGGGGGTTAGATGGTAAAGTTTCTCTGCCAGATGTTCAACAATTCATCTCATTTTCCTCCTGGGTATAGAAGAAGATTATGTTTTTCCAATCTCCCTTATAATTAAATTGGTCCATTTGACTGAATTCTGGTGAACAGAATATGGGTAGAATTGATACCACATTCAGTTCTGATCATAAAACTCTCACATTCCCCTTTCCCACTCTAGACAGTTGGGAACTACGTACTGAAATTTACAGTGTCAAAAAACGGAAGTTACTTGGGTCCTGAATTAATACACAGCAGAAAAGACTCCATTTCCTGTACCTCTGTCCCCAGCTGCCCCGCTGTCCATGCTAACCTGAGCAACCAGTAAGTCTTTCTGAGGTTTAAGTATTTATCTGTTAGAAGAGCTGGGCTTAGTCATGCTAATGATAATTAACTTGTTTACAGATTCCTGATCTTTTTCAGAGCGATGGAATTGTTAGATAGGAGAATACACAGTTCAAATCTTTTCTGAGCTTTATTTTTGAAGTGACTTAGGGTGGAGGAAGGAAGGGTAGAAATTATGATGCTGGCAACATATGACACTATCACTGTAACATTCCTACATAGTAGAGTGAAAACAATGTTTTTCTCGGTAAGTTTCGGGAGCTTGTTTTTTCTCTCTTGCTACTGTTCTCAATTGTAATTCCTTGGTTTCACAGAAGTCACTCTCAGAGAGGAATTCCTGAGACACAGGAAAGCTTTTCCTAGGTACTAGATTAGGAGCTTTTAGAAGGCAGGCACTTTTAAATCTTTCTTTCATTTTTTTCTTTTCCTTTTTTCTTTTTCATTCTCTGTCAACCCAGTCTCTCTCCAACCCACAAACACACTGGGCAGCATGGAGTCATATATGCAGTAGTTTTGTGTTATATAGTTGTGTATTTGACTTCATGGACAATTTGACACTGTTGTTTGAGCTGTTTAAAAGTCTGCTATTTTAACTAGCCGGATGAACCTACTTGTGGAAAACACCACAAAACATCACCTGCTAGATTTTAAAGCGTGAGGCTAGGAAGCCCCCGTTACATATTCTTTGCCATCTGTAGTGTCTACCATTGCTCCCCGTGGTTACCTTTTAGATTATAAAAAACTGCTTCCAGGGACTATGCTTATGGTTATAATCGACCGATCCCGGTAAAGCTAGACAAAGCGTGAAAACATCGATAATCACTTCTCAAGTCTTGTTTTCCCATTGCTTAGAGATTCTGGAAGCAAAGAATCCTTGAGAGATTATATAATACGCTCATTCCCCAGATTTTAAGACAGTTTATGTGTGTTTGCGTTATATGTGATATTGTATATGATAAAAGCAATTTTCTTTGTTTTTATTTAAATTCTCTAAAGCACCTTCTCCATTGTCGTTAGAAATAACACATACTATTGAAGGAATAAAGCTGACAAACTCCATTCCTCTTTTTCCCTACAGTGGAAACTGAGCCAGTCAAACCAAGATCCTTTCTATCTCCCTCCAAGAATTTTTTTTTTCCTCTCTTGTGCATATACCATTATCACTCTGTCCTTTCCAAGTCACATTTCACCCCTCCTTCAGATGGTAAAAATATATCCTGAAAAATATCATGTCAATCTGGTGTATTAACCAGCTCTGTAATTTATAACTCTATTCCATTTGGATGTGTCTGCGTGTTTCACAGTCGTGAGACTGGAGTCTTGCACAGAGTAAATGTGTAATGAATGTTTATTGAATGACTTCAAATCTACTTCAAAGAAATGTCCTCTGCGTCCCTGATCAATACTACAGGGTAAAAACTTGTATAACTTGTCTTCTGTCACTGCCTCAGCCCAGGGTTTTATAGATTGTGGATACTTCACTCATTTAACTTCAGTAGTAGATTCTGGAATAATAATAATATGTTAATAATAATAAAAAACTAATAAATACTATATAATAATGTATAATATATATCATCATGTATTATCCAGAGTTATACTGTAGTCCTCATGGACTCGACTCTAACAGGAGAAATATATAAATAAATAACAATACAAAAGCTTATTTAGTTTCTATTGTAAAAAGGATTTTAAAAATAATAAATAGAGTGAACAAGAGTGCTTAACAGCACGGAGACCTCACCTGGTCTGAAGAGTTATGAATGGTTCCCCTGATGAGGTAACATTTTAAGCTGAGGCCTGAAGGGTGAATTGAAGTGAGTTGTAAATATTTTTGCCTGACTTTACTATTACTCACTGAATTCTTAAATGTGATGTGAATTATTTACTGTCATTTATACTATGTTTATTAGGTAAAACTATCTGGGGCATCACATAGTTTTTAAATTAAAAGGGTGAACAGCTAAGGATATTATCAGCAAAACAAAAGACAATCTACAGAAGAAGGGAAAATATTTGGAAATGATGAGACCAATAAGGGACTAATTTCCAAAATATACAAACGGCTCATACAGCTTAATATCAAAAACAAGCAACTCAATCAAAAAGTAGGCAGAAGACCTAAGTAGATTTTTCTCCAAAGACATCCAGATGGCCAGCAGGCACATGAAAAGATGCTCAATCTCATTAATTATTAGAGAAATGCAAATCCAAACTACAATGAAGTATCACTTCAAACCAGTCAGAATAGCCATCATTAAAATGTCTACAAATAGTAAATGCTGGAGAGAGTGTGGAAAAAGGAACCCTCCCACACTGTTGGTGGGAATGTAAATTGCTAAAGCCACTATGGAAATCAGTATGGAGTTACCTTAAAAAACTAAAAATAGAGTTACCATATGATCCAGCAATCTCACTCTTGGGCATATATCTAGAGAAAACTCTAATTTGAAAAGATACACGCACCTCAATGTTCATAGCAGCACTATTTACAATAACCAAGACATGGAAACAACTTAAATGTCCATCGACAAATGCATGGATAATAAGAAGTGAGATATATATATATATATATGTATATGCATATCACATATATATAATGGAATATTACTCAGCATAAAAAGAATAAAATAATGCCATTTACAGCAACATGGATAGACTTAGAGATTATCATGTTACGTGAAGTAAATCAGACAGAGAAAGACAAATATCGTATGATGTCACTTATATGTGGAATCTTAAAAAAAAAGATATAAATTTTATTTACAAACCAGAAATAGACTCATGGCCATAGAAAACAAACTGTGGTTACCAGAGGGGAAAGTAGTTGGGGGAGGGATAGATTAGGAGTTTGGAATTAACAGATACAAACTACTGTATATAAAACAGATAAACAACAAGTACCCACTGTATAGCACAGGGAACTGTATTCAATTTCTTATAATGAGCTGTAATGGAAAAGAAACTGAAAAAAATATGTATATATGTATATGTATATGTATATGTATATGTATATGTATATGTATATGTATAACTGAATCACTTTGCTATACACCTGAAACTAACATTGTAAATCAACTAACTTCAGTAAAAAATAAGAATAAAAAAATGCTATAGTGAAAAAAAAAAAAGGTGACTCAAGGATGAAAGCTAGAATGCTATACAGGAACACAATGTAGGAATTCTAAATTCCTGATTCTTTCCAAAGAACTTTCAACCAAAGACTACATGTAATTATATATTTAGCATGTTTTCTAGTGAATACAGAGGAATTTTGGAAATGTAGCAATGTCCACTTTAGTACCACACTATGGTTGTGCTATGCTTGTCTTCAAGTTAAGGAGATAAATTCACAGTTGGCTTTCTAAAAAAATAGTTAAGAAAAGGTTTATTTTTACTGCACATTATCTAAATATGATCGTATGCATTACATTCAGTTACATCATACAAAAATGAACCATTGTTTACAACAGGCATCCTACATGTCCTATAGGGACTGTTTTGAGGTTCAATTAAGAAATAAATGTGAAAGAGGCATGAAAAGGATAAAACACCAGGCAAAGGATACATGTTAAACTTGTGACATTGAGAATTTAGGAATGGCTCATGACAATATTTTGATGAAGAATCAAAGTAACAAGAAGAAAAGAAAAAAAAGAAAAAAGAAGAAAAACCTCTACATAAAATATATTTTTAAAAGCAGCAATGAATAATTTCGAGGATTCCATTAAAATTGTAATTAATAGGATTAAAGTGACCGTACTGCATTAAAATTGGAATGTACTTAGTGCCAATGAACTTTAAAATGGTTAAAACGATAAATTTTATGTGAATTCATCATGATATAAAAATGATTGTGTGGTTGATAATGTAGGCTTTTAAAATGTTTGGTCAAATACAGTATAGTATTTTATGCAAAAATTCTAAATGATTAATAAGCAGAATCTGGCAGAATAGTAAAATTATAATAAACCATTAACAAATGAAGCTTATTCCAGAATGAAAGAATGTCCTATTATTGGGTAACCCAATACCCAATTTCACCAAGAGTGACAAATCAAAAATAATCCCCAAAAATGTTATGAAAATTGTCAGAATTCAACACATCTTTGGTAAAATAACAACAGATAGAGATGTATCATGTTTACTGGAAAACAGTATTCTCATTAAAATCAGGAATAAAGCAAGGCTACCCTTTATTGCCACTACTATGTAGCATCATTTGTGAGTTATTGGACAATGTAATTGGACAAAAGAAGGAAAAAAGGGTATACAAATTGGAAAGGGTATAAATTTCTCATTCTCTGGAGATCATATAAATTATTTACTGTGAAGTCATTTTTCATAAATTTTTAAAGTCAGATAAAAGTATTACAAAGGATAAGAGAATTTATCAAGCTGAAAGTTAATTTGCAAAAACCAATTAGCTTGAAACAAGGTACACTAAAGAAATATAATGAAAGTAAGACTTCCATTTCACATAAAAATTAAAAGAAAGTAAACTTAAGAACAAGCAGAGAAGGGCTCAATGAAAAAAATCTTGAGGACAATTAAGGGACACCAAAGAAGGTTTTTGAGGAAAGCAAGAGACTTTTTGAGACAGGAAGTCTCAAAATATTAAGACAGTGTTCTGCATAAGTTGCTTAAAATTTAAGACAATGCCAGTAAAATTGTCTTAGGATTTATTGGTGGCAGGAGAGGTTAGAGAAACAGAATTTTTTTCTGTAAAAGAATTAGGAATAATCAGTAAACTTCTGAGAAAAGATATATACTTAAGAGGGATTAATTTTATCTGATATAATATCAGAAAACTACAATAGTTGTTGATACTATATGATAGAGATTAATGAACAAACAGGTCAATGGACGAGAATATAAAGTCTAGAACAAGGTTCCTCAATCTTGGCACTAATGACCTTTTCGGGTAGACAATTGTTGGGCACATTGTAGGATGTTTAGCCACAACCATGGCCTGTAAACAATACATGCCAGCACCACTCTCAAGTTGTGACAATTGGAATATCTTTGGACAGTACCAAATGTTTCCCAAGGGTGGGAACAAAGTTGCCCTTAGCTGAAAACTACTGATATAAAACCAAATCCAAATATAATTAGTTATTTAGTATATGATAAAGGTGGCCTTTCAAATAAGTGGAGAAAAGACAGATTATTTAATTTTATGATTTGTACAACTGGATAGCCTTCTGGCATAAAAAAATTGGATACCTTACAATTTAGAACAAAATAGAACCTGATCATTCAAAACCTTAAAGTAAAAACAGAAACAGAACAGAAATCATAAAAGTACTAGAAGAAAATTAAAAGTTTGATTTTTAAAAGTAATCTCTCTAAATAGAATACAAACCCAGAAGTGATATTAGAACGTTTGATAAATTTAAGTCTCTAAAAATCTTTAAAAATCTCATTTAATCGACACAAAAAATAAAGTCAACATATAAATGAAAAACTAGAAAACAAATGCAACTCACATCACAAAAATCTACTTTTCTTGTTATGATAATTTTTACAAATCATTAAGGGAAGCATGATAAACTCAAAAGAAAATGTGGCAAATACAGGAGAGAGATGGTTGACAGAAGAAATAAAACTGAATCTTTAGCACATAAAATGATGTTTTGACTTATTCATAAGAGAAATTCAAGTCAAAATTATACTGAGATATTATTTTTCTTCTATCATACTTGCCAAGATCACGCATGTGATGGCATACTGTGTTAGTGAATGTGTAGGAGAGCAAGCTTAACTGGAAGGATGAATATATACTCATTAGGAAAAGAAGAGGATAAAGTTAAAGGCATTTAAAAAGATATTTATCTCTACTGAAGGATGAGCTCAAATAACCTTAATGAAGGGAATTTGGAGGATATCTGTCAAAATTACAACTGAATATAATCTCCGGTCATATCCTAGATACGTATTCACAGGTCTGTGAAAGTGTATATTCAGTAAGAATATTTATTATTACATTTGACAATAACAAAATTCTGTAAGCAATGTAATTGTTCATTTATGGACACTGATTAAACATTATAGTGTATTGATACAAAGAAGTATTATGCAGCAAAGAAAAGGGAAACAGCCGCAACTGTGCTTATAACAAAAAAATAAGCTACAGAACAATATGTTTAAGAGGCTATACTTCGTTCATGTAAAAATAAAAATAAAGAACACATATACATGTCAGATATATCTGAAAGAACATGAAAACTAGGAGAGCTAGTTCACTCATTGCCCTGTTATACCTTTAAATGGCACACCATGTATGTTTCAAAATACGCAAAAAGAATACATACAATTATTTTTGTTTAAAAAAAATTTGGATGCAATAAAAACAGTAGCTGAAAGCTTCCAGAGTCATCACGCAGAGTATGACCTGCGTGGCTGATCTGCTTACCCTTTGATTGGAGTTACTGTCTTAGAGTCACACCTAACCAATGGAAGGGTCATCTTACGAATCTTGCTTCACCGTAACCTCTCTAGGAAGGAATTGACTAGACAGAATGACTTTTGCTGTCTTTGACCCAGTCTTGGGCTGCTCAAATAGAAAATTAATCCTGAGCATTGCAGAGGCATGGAAAACATCAACCCTTCTTCTAAAAGGTTTTTACTTGCTATTTGAAAATAAAATATTGAAGCAGCCATCATGGGGATAAATAAGAGCACGGTAGGACTTTTTGCATTGTTTTTACAAATAATTATTGGTTTTAAGGTTTTTATTTTTTTAATGAGTATGTGCCTTAGTCATTTGATTCTTCAGAGGCCTCTTCAGGAATAAATCTGTCATAGTGTCCAATATCCCTGGATGACATTCTTTCCCTCTACCTTTATGTCCTATTAGCCATATAGTACCCACAATGAAGTTTCTTCCTAGGGTTGAATCTTATGAACCTCAGCATGATTTTCTTATAATGAAAATTACATAATGGTGGCCTGACCATTTCCACTGGAGGCACACAGGATACTTGCTTCTCTTAGAGCCCAGCAGATCAACTGAAACTTGAATGTGTCCATCTACCTGACTTTAAGGATCATCAGCCCCTTCAGTGCCCTTGTGTACCTATCAGACTGCTCCCTCTAGCTGGTGATGCACACCCAAATCCAACGCAACTTTGCTACCGTTCTTTGTTCACTATAGACAGAGATTCTAGTTGTATATACTCCTTGAGGTAAGATGTACAACATGGTCATTTTCCATAGTCTCTGTGAGTTTGCATCTCAGCTAAGAGAATCCCATTTAACATTAAAACGGAACCAAGAAATAGATAAAGCAGAGAGGATAAGCAGAATAACTAGGGGAGTCAGGAAGTATTCATTCATTTGTTCTAAAAATATTTTTTGATTGCTAGCTCAGTGCAAGGCACTGCGCTATGTTAGAAACACCGAGATGAGTAAAGCCTGGTTGCTGTTCTCAGGCACTCAGATATTATTAAAGTTCCTTTCATCAAACTTACTTCCAAATTCTCATAGAAACAGCCAGAGGCTTCGTAACTGATGCTTTCATGCATTTTTAAAAAATCATCAATGGCTGTGCCGTATTAGTCTAGGTGTTGCTTTTTGATGATGTTTCTTTGATATACTGTAAGTAATTTTTGCAGGATCCCTTTGATACTATGAACCGCAGGTCCATGAGGCCCCGTAAAGGAGGGAAGGGGCTGTTTCAAAATACCTGAAAGGATTTTGTCATGGCCCATCTTTGTGATCCTGCTCTTACTTCCCAGTTTTATGTATTTGACTTTTAGTATACATAATTATGTGTAACTGTATCTTCCTGACATTTGATCACACACTCTTAAATTAGTTTCTCCTGGATGCTCTCAAAGTGCCTGTAATCTGCCTTCAGGTAGCAGTTTTACATTGCTCTATCCTGGCCCTCATCTGACTGCATTGTCACCGTTCTCTCTCTCATGTTGCCTTACTAGACTGTGAGATGTGAGATTCCCAGAACAGAGGGCAGTTGAATAGATGGCTTAAAAACAGAATCACCAGGCCTGTTAAATAAAAATACAAGACACCTGGTTAAATTCGAATTTCAGAAAAAAAAAATTGAGTGTAAGTATATCCCATGAAATATTTGGAACCAACTTATGTTAGAAAAATGATTCATTAATCTGAAACTCAAATTCAACATGGCTTCCTGTATTTTGTCTGGCAATACTACTTTAAAAAATTTCTTGAAGCCTAAAGATCTTGTAATTCTGTCTTTAAATATTGTTCAATAATAAAGGACATGATTTAACCACTAGCAATGAGAATTTAAAAAATTTACATTACATTGGTCCTATTATCAAATACTGTATTCTGGGTAACCTATACACACACACACACACATATGTTTATAGGTATATACACACACTGTATGTATATATATAAAACATGGGAACAAGTCTTTACATGCGGACAGAAAAGCTTTTACACACATTGGCTTTTAAACCACTAGGCTTAGCGTAGCGTAAAGTAATCTGTAGAAACACTGTTACATGTCTGTTAAAATTCAAGATGTATCAACATTGAGTATAAGTCCTTTCACTGAAAGAACACTGTGCCAAAAATTTCTTTCATATAGCTACAGATTTTATAGTTTAAAATCTGTGTTTTTTCACCATAGTCTGAATAGGTTTTGATTTCAGTTTCTTCATGAACTCATGATTTATCAGAGTAAATGAAAG
Organism: Vicugna pacos; assembly: GCF_048564905.1. Classification (NCBI taxonomy): domain Eukaryota; kingdom Metazoa; phylum Chordata; class Mammalia; order Artiodactyla; family Camelidae; genus Vicugna; species Vicugna pacos. The sequence continues at coordinate 14,953,688 of NC_132996.1, forward strand.
TCGCTCCACGTATTCATCCAGTAAAGATTTGTTAAGCTGCTAAAATGTGACAGATGAGTCCTAACTTAAGATGGTGGCATGATAATGAGAAGAAAAGGGGCATTCACAGAAATAAAATTGGCGATGTGTTTATAGAAATAATATTGGATGATCCAAATAAACAGTAACTATATTGTGGAATTCAGTGATTATAAATATTTGTGGAACCCTGGGAACAAAATTAGAAGTCTGCTAAACACTTTGGCTTAGGAAAGTGGGTAAGTGATATGAGTGAAGTGGAGAAACCAAGGTTGTAGAAGACACACTTTGGTTTTTCCCATTATTCGTGTCTAAATTCAATGTATATTTACCTGCTTTCAATTGGTAATTGATTCTTTATAATAAAATACATAGAATTATCAAGCAAAAAAAGGATCGGTTTAAACTTTTAAACTAACAATTATGGACCCCCAAAATTGAGAGCTTAAATTTAGATCGAACATGTTTATAGTAGAAGATGCCAAGGTTTCTAGGGAACTTTCTTAATTGTATTTTGCATATTATTTGATGCAGGAGAGCCATAGTCCGAGTGTTTTAAATTAAAAAATCAGTTATAGCTTATTAACTGAATCCCCCTGAAGCACAGCTTATGCCCTCAATGCACTTCTCTTTCCTCACTAGCTCTTTACTGGTGTTACAGTTCCCATGTTTCGATGAAAGAAAGAAATCTAAGCTTATATGCATTTCACCAGAGAAATAAACACAGGGCTATTCTACTAATCTATCTATCTATCTATCTATCTATCTATCTATCTATCTATCTATCTATCTACCTACCTACCTACCTATCTAAACATTTAGCTATTTAGCTATTTATATCTATCTAAAAATTTAACCTGTAGTGCTCCATATCTTTTGTTTACTTCTCTTTCTCATACTTTTTAAATTGGAATGATAATTTATTACCTAAGTTAAGGGCATTTAAGTTAAAGACAATCTTCCTTGGGATGCCAGGAAGAGAGGAAAAGATTTTAATTCCCAGATTCTGCAAATAAGTGATGAGAGAAGATAATTCTTTCTTATTATTTAAAAGACTCATGAAAATGGTCACCATGGAAACCAGACATGAGTACATGGAACATCAAGAGATCAGAAGAGAGGTCTTGAGCTAAGACTCTGAGTCTTACATTTGGAATGCTGACATAGATTTTAACCCTCATTCGAGGATAACTTCTTCATAAATTGTGTGATTTATTTTTGATAACAGTCTTGGGACTTGACATTTTTTGTAAAATTCTACTCATGCTATTTTCTTTCTCCTTTTCTTTCTCCTTCCCTCCCTCTCTTTTCATCCCTTCCCTTCTTTCTATCTCCTTTTCTTTTTTGTTTGTTTATTTATTCTTTCTTCTGTTCTTTCCCCTCCTCCTCCTTTATCGCTTTTTGATTAATGATCTGTGGTGGGACGTGAAAAGAAAGAAGGCGGGAGAAAATTCCCTTGGCTTTTCTGCACTTAGAATATTATTAAGAATTGCAGAAAATAGTACAGCATATTAAAATATAAAATGAGAGCAATACTTGAAAAATACAGCATCTAAATTTTCTGAATATTCTAGCTAGTTCAGAGTGAACTCGTAATTTCTAAAAAATATTGATCTTTCTTGAGGGTTTCCTTATATAATTACATATGAATAAAATAAAATGCTATGTAGTGAAAAATCATCATCAGTCAGTATATTTATAAATACAGGAAATTGTTTAGAAAACAATCTCAAGTAAAACAATCAAAGTACAATTTATTTTCATGTGCGATATAAATGTAACTAGACTTTCAGAACGTTGAGGTGATTGAACTTTGTAACCTCTGTACTGAATGTAAGGACTGACATGTAACAATTGCTCAAACAGTATTTGCTTAAGAAGTCTACAGAGACATCAGAGTGCACATATATAGATACACACGCACACAAACGCACACAAAAATAATTTTAGGGAGTTGAAAATAAAATGTCAAAAACATTTTGAAGCCACATTATTTCAAAGTTACTGGACAATTAAAATGTTTTTCTTCATTTCTTTGTTTTTACCTAGAACATTGAATTAGTGATATTGCACTATTTTGAACACTGTTATTCCTGAATATGTCTTCACAAAATGAATTGCTTGAATGACTTTATTTTGTTTCCTTTCACTTTCTTAGAAATGAAGTGGCACTTATTTAGTTGAGATTTCATGGTAAAAGTATTTTATTCTAGAATATAGGAACCAAGTGTGTCAATGTTTAAATTTAAACAACTTACGTGTCAAAGGGTAGAGTGTTTACAGGGATAAGAGGCAGCCTAAGATCCTGAAAATAGCACGTTTTGGGTCTCAGGATGTTATTTGACTTTTTGGAGTTGCTATTTTAAACTTGTGTGATAAGAGCAAACTACTTCACTTTGCGGGGTTTTACCATTTACTTCCCGCGATTGATATGAAGAATATTTGGTGATGATATGTGTGTCTGTGATTTAAAGTATGCCTTTAAAGTGTTTACACATGTGAAATGCAGGAGTTCACCTTAAAAGATTCCCATACTCAGAAGAAGCTGAAAGGACATTAATCTCCTAACAGTTATTTTATTTTCTTGTGGTCTAATTTTGCTTTGCTATAGAACGTGGTACTTATACTGTTATTTGATGTCATTTATGCCAAGTTAGTTTAAAATAACCCCAAAGGGTTTAAATGGACTGGCATTTGTTCTGACTATTGGCTGCATATTAGAATCATCTTTGATGCTTTCTAGGAAAACGAATTCCCTAGGTCTCCACCTGATCCAATTAAGTCAGTGATGTTTTGAAAGATCTAGATGATTCTAATGTGCATCCAAAGTTCAGAAGCCCTCAGCTAGAAAGTCTAGGGATCTGAACTCATTTTAGCTTGCTTTAGAATCTAGCTTATGATAATCTGGATTGATGGATAGAATGTATTCATTAACTTATTCATTAAACATATGTCTGGTAACCACTGCATGTCAGGCACAATGCTACGTATGGGGAATGTTTAAATATACAGTGTCCATCCCCAAAATGTTTGCATCATATCAGAGAAGGTGGGAACCTAAATAAGTAACTATGATTTAATACTATATATCTCATGCTAGGGCTTTTAAGCAAAATTCTATGACAGCACAAAGAAATGATGGGTAGTTCTTCAAGAAGGTTAGGCAGCATTTCATTGGAGCTGATTTTGAAGGATTAGGACGCACTTCTTAGGAAAAAAGGAGGGTGAAAAACAAGTGCCTTTTAAAAAGATTTTTCACAAAGTCACGATAAAAATACATACTGTGCTAGGGAAAGGCAAGCCAGTGAGAAGAGATTAAAAGAGAAGATGGGACCAAACAAGGAGGAAACCCAGGTCTTGTGCCTGAGAGTTTGAACTCTATGCACTGTAGAAATGAGAGTACCCAGCAGTTTAAAAAAAAATCAGACTAGTAAGACCTATTCTTTCTGGGTGCCCTGAAGATATCCAATCCAATGTAAAATTTAGAAAGCCCAATGTTTCATAGGTCCTTGGATTATAACGTTTAATATAAGATGACAGGAGGATTTTTAAGTTGAATGATGACTGGATCTAAAATGCTTATTAAATTATTGTATGCTAATAATAGCTAATATTGCAGATAACTGTGCAAAGCACTGTTCTAAAGACTTAACAGTGGTTAACTCTTTTAATACTAACAACGACCTTATGAAGTAGTTATCACTGCCCTCTGTCTACTTATAAATAAGGAAACTAAAGCACAAAAAGGTTAAATAATTGTTAAGCAACACAACCAAGTGTCAAATCCATGCAGACTGGCTTCAGAGACGGGCTCTTACTCATGTGGTGTATAGTTTCTCATTCACAATAATTATAACTAACAATGTGTCAAACGCTTACCATGTCCCAAGCACTGTGCTTTACAAATATAACTCATTTAGTCTTCACATTTAACTTATGGAACCAGTGTTATCCCCATTTTGCAGATAAGGAGGTTAAGGGACAGAACTGAATGCTTTATTACTTCAACTATAACACATGGGCTTTTGGTCCATTAGTCAGAGATCTTGATAGATTCATGTGTCTAGCGCAGCTCAACATCCTTGCTATATCTTAAAGAAATGCAAAAACCAAGTATTTGGTAACATAAAAGAAGGTATCAGTTAATCAATTTTCAAGTTTCTGGCATTGTGCTGATTACTACATAACTGTAAGTTATTTACTTCAGCTCAAAAAGCTACTTCTAAGAATATGAAACATTGAAAAACTACAGAAATCTCCAGCATCACTACAGTGAAAGTTAGGTATAGTGTTGGATTTCAGGTGATTGTGTTAGGATTCCTTATAATTAAATGTATTATGAATTGTTGCAACAACTGTGTGTATACCATTGAGAGCATGACTTATATATACAGGGCAACCTTTCCAAGGATTCTATTAAACAATGATTCCAAGGCTCTGTATTGAAGAATAAAATCCTCTGCATAACCTTACTTGGTCATTTAAATGCAAAACAGAATGCTGCTGCCATTATATTTAATCTATTTTTGATTTTAGATGATAAAAATCATGGCCGTTGCCAAAAGTACTGACTAAGAATACCACAAGACTTTGCTCTGCAATTTAAATACAAAGAGATGAACTCTACCAGTCTAGAAAATTTTTTTCCCAATTTCCAATTGTCTACAAGAGTAGACCTCCAGTCTCAAGCTATATGTCTAGTGCCTTGTCCGTTCTAATGTGCAGGATGTAAATAACTGGAAATTAAAATAACATAACCCTCATTTCCATCATCACCAAATATCACACACTTACCACGTGTCAGGCAGGGACTGTATATAGCTGCTTCACACCCATCATTGCTCATCTTAGCAGCAACCCCACTAGGTAGGTACTATTATTTATGTTCTAGAGATGGAAAATAAATTTCTAGCAAACATGAAAACAAAATTCAGAAGAGCTTTCTTTTGTTATTTGTGGTCCTAATAACCCAACATCATTATCAAAATTCTTGCCTCCACATAGTACTGTACTGGAACAAGACAGCCAGATTGGGAGGGAATGTTAAGAAAAAAAGAAAAATATGATTCTCTGAGATCACAACAACACTTTTTTATGTTGCAAAATGACTTTATATAGAATGAAAAGAATTGGGCATTTAAAAAATTGTATTTTCCACTTTCCCATTTCCAGATAAAGAAATGAGGTTTTGAGATTCAACAGCTTGTTAAAGTTCCCTAGACAAGTAAGAACCAGAACTAGTTTTCACATGCCAATCTGCCAGGTTTGAAATTCAGCAGGCGTTATGATACATCCTTGGGATGGGGCTCAAAGTCTAAGTGGATCTGGGTATTCACTGTGGGCTATCAGGGAAGTGCTTTGCCTATTGTAATGACTGTTAGGCATGGCCAAGGATCACAGAGTGGGGATAATGATCTGTGTTTGCCACAGGTGCGCTGGTTGGACACGGGCTCCATCCTGGAAAACGCTGATTGAAGTATCTGTAGTTTCCCAAGGACTGAGAGACTAAAGCTCTTTTATTATTGTATTTTTACCTCATATAAAGACAAATAAAAAAATTCCCAGGGCAATATTCTAAATTTGTCCAGCCTGGAGAATAGGGAGACAAGTGACATTAGACCCATAAGTAACAACCTCCTTGAATTAGATTTCCATGTTATGCCTGGAACTTAGATTGAAGTTTTATGTAAGACCATGTAATATGAAAAAGGATTCTATTTTTGCAGTAAAATCCCCGCTGAAGACATTGAGTTTTTAAGGGTCATTTATATAAGGGTCTATGTCGTAATATTAGCATTTAGAAACAGTAGCAAGAACAACAAAATTCTTTTTCTAAGAACAGACTCTTTTCCTTATATTAGATAATTAGGTAAGACATTTTCCCTTTTCTTTTTATTTGCTAGTGAACTCATAACTAAATATCTTCTGGTAGACCACAGATACTACATTAGTCAATACCACTCCTTCTGTATGGTTTTCACTTTATATTTCTAATGACTTTTATATATAATTGCCTCACTCGCATTTAGAAAATAGGCAGATTAAATGTATTGAATAAAAGCAGATAAAATGACAACCTCCATTTTGCAGTTGAACAGACTGAGATAGACTGAGATTCTCCAAGCTCTGCTCTATCCACCCCAATGTCTTTTCAGTTTCTAAAACATGGCAAGTGTTCTACTGCCTCAGAAGCTCCAGCTGTTGCTCCCTATGTCTGTAAACACTTTCCTTTCCTTCCTCCCTCTGATTAAATATATGTCCCCACCACCCACCCACACAAGCACAAGCACACATACGGCATTCTTGGCAGAGTCGATTCTGTTGGGTCTTTACCTATTATTACTGTCTCAGAGAGAACTTTTTTTTAACGTCTTATATGAACCAGACACCCAGGCCTCTCCTCACGCCATTCTATTCTTTATAACTTACCTTGTTCAAATCTTCATTGCACCTCCCACCCACAAGTTGCAAGACAAATTATTTAGTCTGTGTGCCCCTTACTTGACTTTAAGCTGCATGAGGACAGAGACTAATTCTATTTCATTCACCATTGTATCCCTGCTATCTAGCCATGCCTGGCACATAATAGTTCAGTAAATACCTAATAAATGGCATGAACAGATCTATCATCCATCTATCTATCTATCTATCTATCTATCTATCTATCTATACACACGCGCACACTCCTATGCACATACCTAATAACTATAGGTTTTCTAAAGTTAATATCTAATATTTATTTATTTTGTTCTTCATTTGATTGCAGTTCCTTGTAGTAATCAGAAAAAAAGCCTTAATAATCATTAAATGAATGAAAACAAAATTCTCTCAAATGAATTGTTTGAGGAAGCCACTTATGATATGTTATTTGATAGATTCAGATAAACATATATTTGTAAATCCTTTAGAATTTCAATAACCACTTTGGAGTCTAGAACATGAGCTGGTTAAGTCTAGGAAGCACAAATGCAAAAACAGAATGCAAGAGGAGGTCAGTGTGCCCAAGCTGGAAAAAAGTCCTGCCACTTGGAAGTCTTGAAGATCTCCGACAGACATTCACATGATTTGCTGCCAGTGATGCCAGCTAGAAAAATGTAGTGCGGAATGTAACTTGCATACCTCTATTGTCGTAAATATTCAGTTAAATATTCGAATGTACTTACTGAGTGGCTTCTAGGTGCTAGAATTTTCTTCTGAGCATTTGGAATATATCAGTCTGACAAAGAAAGATTCCTTCCTTGAGGAGTATACATTCTAATGGAAGAGAAGGGAAGAGACAGACAATAAACAATAATCAGAACAAATGAGTATATTACGTTGTATATTGGATCATATTAAGAGAAGGGGGAAAAAGAGTTGGGTAAGGGGGTGAGGAGCACTGAGATCATGAGGGAGAATAGTTTGCAGTACTGAATATGGTAATCTGGGGAGGCTTCACTAGGGAGGCAGGATTTTAGCAAAGATTTGAAGGAGAGGGGTTAGCCCAGTGATTACTTGAGAAGGAGCATTCCATGCAGAAGAGACCGCTAATGCAAAGACCATTATGTTGGAGCATATCAAGCATGCTTTAAGAAATAGCAAGGGAGTCCTGATGGCTGGAGGAGAATGAGCAAAGAGGAAGAGTACTAGGAAATGAGGTCAGAAAGGTAATGGAGTGGAGACTGATTATGTAGAGTAATGGCAAAGACGTGGGCTTTGACTCTGAGTGAAATGGAAAGTTACTGGAGGATGTTGATTTAAGCTAACTTCTTAAAAAGAACATTCTGACTGCTGTGCTGAATATTAGCCTGTAGTCAAAAAGTAAAGAAGCTGAGAGATCAGTTTGGAAGCTCCTGCTGTAACCAAGTAAAAGGATGGTGGCTTGATTCAACATGGTATCCATGGAGGTAGTTAGAAATGTTAAGATTCTGGATATATTTTGAGGGTAAAGCTAATAGAATTTCCTGACAAATTGTGATGTGTGAGAGAAAGAAAGGAATCAATAGAGATCCCAAGTTTTAAACTCAATTATCCATATTAATAGCTTTTTTATTTTTTTTACTATTCTTTTACACAAGAATTTTTTACTATTCTATTACACAAGAATTACAATATTTTGATTATTAATAACCCATCCTAAGGTGAAAGTCATACTCTTGAGCAATTTACAATCAGAATTTACCTTAGGGATTTAAAGCATTGTTTCTATGCCCCTTTTAATTTTAATTTTTACCTAATTCAGCACTTAAGAATTACGAGGTAGAGCTGTATTGTAAAATGTCACTGAGAAATGTAAGATTATATAATACTGTTTTCCTCCTCATCTGAAAACATCACTGCTGTTCAACATGGGAAATGTCCTTTGCATTTTAACTTTTAGAGAATAAGAAGTGGATATGTCTTGATAAACTATATAATACTTTTATGGAGTGCTTTATCATTTCTGACATGGTTTGAAATATTGCATTCCATCCTCTCCATAACCCTGGGAGACAGCAGGACAGGAAATATATGTAGGAAATTGAAGAGTTTAAGGGACAGAGTAGCCACCATGAGAACCTTTTTACAGTCTCAGCTCGCTCACTTGTGTTCTTTGGGCTAGTTCCAAGTGATAAAGGAAGACGGGGAATTTACTGTGTCCTATGCTCATTCAAAGCTAAGTGGCCACACAAGGATCAAATCTATGACTTTGTTTTCATCACCAATGCCTCAGCCAATTGGGCTAACAAATCATTTCAGACATCAGATTTAATCACAAATCACATTACCAGAATCATTTAATCATTAGTTCCCCTTTATTTTTCTCACTATTTTTGTATTTTTTCATCTATACCATCTTTCTCATCTGTCTTATCCAGAAAGATCAACCAGGGCTTTGCTGACCTCTCTTCAAAGTACTAAAGCTTGCTTTGTGGATTGCAATCAAAGAATCTCAAAAATGAACAATGTCACCATCAGAGTACACATGAAAATGGGGAGAAGAAAGGTGCCATTGTAAAGATCAACAAGGTGTGATACATAGCTTTTTCCTGTTGAATCCTGAAGCTATCAAAGAACAACGTGCCTTGCTTTCAAAAGCCCTGTGGGAAATCTACACCAGCAATGTATACATTATAACCAACCTCCTGACCTCAGTGTCCTCAACTTTTAACCTTTTACCCAAGTGCTGCAAGCACATGGCTAGGGAAATATAATGGGTGTAATAATAATCAAATTGCTGCAATGTCTTTCTTTAAATTAAGCCATGCAATTAACTTATACTAGTCTCATTTTCAGATGCAGAAATGAAGTCTAGTATTAGAATTAGAAGATAACCTTAGGATTTTTTACAATCACGGTCAGTTATGGGGGCAGTGGAAGGGAAGCAAAGTCATTTAAGGAAGTAAAAGACACTTAATTGCTACGGGGGGAAAATTTTAAAGGACGTAGAAAGACTCATTTGTAAGAAGTGCAGACAAATGCAAAATGGCATTAATAATAAGTAATGCCATTAAAGAGACCGTTCTTTCTAACCACCCACACCTCCGAACCATCGTGGGGCCCCCTGACTTCCTGGTTCTCTCTACCCTCCAGCAGCGACGCCCCTTCACCCCGTCACCGTCAGGGGCTCAAGTGCCATCCTCACCGGGAAGCTCATTATCTACCTGCTCCCCCAGCTTCTCTGAGTGACACGCCACCCACGCCTCCCCGCACAGCTCTTCTCCTTCCGCGGCTCCCGGAGGGAAGCTGAGGAGCTGCAGAGGGAGCCCGAGGCTACCCTCGCCCGAAGCCCAAGACGACGAGGCTTCAAGACCCCTGTCACCCACTGTGCGCGCGCCCTGGCCGTTCTCCCGCCCCCGCCGCGCCCCGCAGGAGCCGGAGCCCGCCCGGCGCGGCGCTGCCAGCTGCGTCTGCCCGAGCGCGGCACGTGCTCCCGGCGCTGGCTCGAGAGAGCGGGCGCCACCGCCGCGGGCCCGGGAGCCGCTCCGCCTGCCGCCGCCGCCGCCGCCGCCGCCGCTAGCGCCCCGGCTGCAGCCAAGGCCGCTCCGCGAGCGCGAGGAGCCCGCGAGCAGCGGCTGGCCGGGGGCGCCAGGCTCCCGCCGCGCACCTGGAAAGCACCGCGCGCGTTTCTTTCTTTCGGCTCCCGAGTCGCCGCCGAGGTAGGAGACCTCCCGGGCCCCTCCCCCCGCGCAGGGATGGAGAGCGACAGGCAACGGGCGGGAGCTTGGGCGAAGGGACCCAGGAGGGCAGGTGGTGGGCAGGTTGGAGAAGTGGTGGGGCCAGGGACGCTGCGAGGTCCTGCAAGTTTAGAAAAGTCACCCTCCAAGGACGTGTGCTGTGTGAATCAGACATCAATCTCCAGTCGGGAGCCCAGGCTACCGCGGCGTCGCTCCAATGAGGTTTATGAAGATCATTTTGCTTTTATTTGCATAAGTGAGGAATTTAAGTGGGCTCGTTTCCATAGAAAACGAACTAAAAAAAAATCAGAGGAGAAAAAAAGACAGAGATCTGAGCCAAAGGGAGCGTTTGGACACCTCTCTTTCAATCTCTTTCTTGCATACCGATACATGTGCACAAAGGGGTGCATTTAGCAAACGAGGAGGGCTTCTCTATCTTTGAAGTCATTAGGTGTTTGCGGGGCTAATAAGAGCATTTGCTGGTGCTTCACCCTGCAACGAGGCAGCAAAAGAGGGACCTGGGGTTGGGTGTAAATGCCAGTGTTCCATTTCTAAAATGCCACTTCCATGACTACATTACTGGGAAGGAGAGGTTTTCTAGAACAGGGGCCATTTTAAGGGGGTACACCTACCACTCTGAACCTTTAAGCTCAAGTTCATGTACTCGCAGTGGGTCTAGGGAGACATCCTTACCCTAGGTTCCTTTATGGGACTTCGGCAAAGAATGGGGTTGGAGGGAGGGATACGGAGAGACAGAGAAGAGAAGGGAGCGGAATATGACTGAATGGGCTGTGCGGGGGTGGTGGAAGGAGCAGGAGCCTGGAAGTCAGGTTTGGCATCACCGTGTTCATTTAGTCCCACCCCTGCTAGTCGCTGGACTGGTCTCTAGGAAAATGTGTGACCTTGAACAAGTCCCTTAAGCTTTGTGTACTCAGTTTCTCCACCTGCAAAATGTGGAGGCTATTCTGTGTTTTGGGTCACTAAGGTCCCGTGCAGTTGCAGGGTCTGTCTATGATTGTATGGGTCTAAGGATCTACATACAAGAATGGAAGAGCGCCCAGAATATTTGGATAGAGAAAGCTTCAGGGCGTTCTACCTCAGAGTGTCAAATGCATTTGCAAGCTCCTGGCCATGCTGTTGGTGTAACGCATGCTGAGAGGTCTGTAGAAATGGGTGAGAAGGACAACCAGACACCTAGCCGAGATCCAAGAGAACCCGGACTTCTGAGTGCTGTTTGGAGAGGTTCGGATCCACAGAACCTAAAGTCACATTTTTTTTTAAAAGTAGCAATTTAAAAAGGAGGCTTGGTGGCAGGCTGTGATATTCTTTGAATAAGGGTTTGGGAAATAATTGGGAATTGATTTTAGCACAAGGAAAATGAACGGCATCACACTTTAAAGGTTGGGCACTCAGGATGGCAGGACGGTTTAAGAGTGAGATTTGAGAATAGTGTAGTCTGGGCAGAAGGGTTAGGAGAGAGAAGGGAACAGATAGTCTTCCTCAGACAAGGGTTTCTAGACTCCTCAAAGGCTACTGGCATCTGCCCAGTGTCCTTGACACCTCTGCCACTTGTCTGAAGAGGGCACAGGTGCACATTCCCCCTCAATACAAGCCCATTCTTAGAATTTAAGGATCTGCATCCCAGGCACTGAGATATGAAAGTGCACATGAGAAAACTCAAGTCCTAGGGTTGCCCCCCAGCGCCCCCACCATGTGAGCATCTGGCTGTGGAGCTGGTTTACCCATCCAGATTCGACCTGAAGTCTGTGTTCCTAAAGGAACTCACTGTGCCACTTGGTGGCACCAAAAAGTTGCGCTGAGAACTCTGTTCTCTATAAATACAAACTACCACCCCTCCCTCCTCCGCGCTCTCCCCTTCCCCCCTTTCTCAGTAGCAGGGAGATTGCTGCACACGCCGCCCTCAGCTCTGCTGTTCTTCACGCACTGAGCGCAGGAGATGAGCTTAAGATCATCTTTGAGGGGAGCCCGGGACTGGAGAGGCCGGCTCTGCCCCACTGATCGGCGCGGCCCAACTTTATGGGGGGCTAGCTAGACTGCGTCTCACTGCCCGGTGCACGGCCAACAGGGTGGTAAGCTTGCTAAGTGTCTGCGTGCCCAAGTGTCCCTGTGCCCGGGGAAGGCTGTATCAGCTTGCTGGGTAGCTGACAGTTTGGTTTGGGGGAGGCAGACGAGGGTGGAGCGGGGATGGCCAGAACCTCAAGGTTGAAGTCTGCTCCATTTGGCGATGGCTTCAGTTAAACCTGTTGGGGAGAAAGGGGGAGAGCAACGGAGCAATGGAGCAATGGGGCAAAGGAAGGAATGGCTGCAAGGGTTAAGAAAGGGATTCTGCATGCCTTCGGATACTAGTTCCCGCTCCCTAAGGCCAGGTGCGTGTGTTAAGAATGCAGACTGGGCTCCCCAGAACCACCGGAGGGCTCGGAATTCAGCGATGCGAAGATGGAGAGGAACAGGAAGGCGAATCGCTCCCTAATAGATCGGTTAGCTGCCGAGACCCAGGCGCCTGCTGCAGGAAGAGGGGGGACAGCGGGTGGTGCTGAAAGCAAGCGCTTTCACTCAGGCTAGCGTGCCTCTTTCTGAACCCGTCTGCGCCCGGCCGCTCTTTCCTCTCCCATGGATGTAGCTTTCCCTTCGGACACAAAGCCTGCTAGTTACCCCGGAGCGGCAGCGCGAGCGGCATGCCGAGGTGGGAGCCCAGGTCTAGCGACTTGGGGAAAGAACCCGGGGCAGGCCCACGAGCTAGCCGGTGACCAGAGCCCATCCTGCACTTGGGACCTCGCAGAGGGAAATGAAGAGTCTGCCCGGAGGGCTCTGGAACTGATGCTGGATTCCCAAGTGCCCCCGCTTCCCTCAGGAGCAGGTGCTGTGGGGAAGGGAAATCGAGGAGAGGTTAACAAGCGCTTGTGCTTTTTTAGGCACTATCTTTGTGCTGCCTCAGCTGAATTGAGAGCTTGAGTAGCCAGGCAGATAGATTCTCCCACACTTTACTTTCCGCTAAGAAACTGACACAGACCAGTGGGAAGGCAGCGGCTTCCTTCCACCTTCTTCGTTCCCTACATATTGTTCCACTGTTCTAAGTCCCTAGAGACTGAGCTAGAGCTAATCTGTATCCTTAATGCTGACCAATGGACTTTCGAGGTAGCCAAGGGAGCATTGCCTTGTGCTGTGTGCAGCCCCTTCCCTTCCACCCACCCGCTGCGGGGCTAAGCTGAGGTTTTCTGTAGAATCCTCTTAGTTATACAACATTCTAGACTCTGGAGTTTTGGAGTGTTCAGATATGCTACCTCTTGTTAGGTGTGCTCCATGCTCCTCATTTCCTTCATGGAGCCCAGGGCATTTTCTCCTTGAATTTCTCTCTTATATCTGTGCAATTATACATTTAAGAATCAGTTGTGACTGTTTTTGTCCTTTATGGACATCGATTTCCGATTTCTGTTTAAAAGGATCTTTGGTTGGGACTTGAAAATACTGCTTCCTGAACTCATCAGGTTAGTTCACATCCCACAAAGCCTTCTCCAAGGAAATCTTTTCAGCACTCCGGACAGATCCTACAAGGTTTGGGTTTTTTTTTTTTTTTTTTTTTTTTTTTTTTTTTTGAGGAATGTAGGTAGAATATAGTACGTTCTCCATAACTGCTTAACTGCTTCTTTAAGAGCTTTCCCTGGTCATTTAGATTCTGCTTGACAAAATATGTAATCTAAGTTATTTTTCGTTTTGTTCCCTTTTTCAGTTTTATTTTGTAGAATTATTACAGTTCGACTGCACATACAGATTATATTGCATGTAAATACATATATTTTTATTGCACCCCTAGGTCTCTGCTATCCCATGGTAATACTTTGGCTGTAGGCTGTTCTCAGAAAGAAGTCAAACTCCTTAGTGTTTATTTATTAAATGACATATTGATATTATTTGAGGGAGAGGTGTGGTATTTGACTATCCAAGTACTTTCCCAGTTCTTCAGTTTATTTTTGTGGATAGACACAAGCCTCTACCATCACATCATAGTACACGTTAAGGACATGATAACATATGCCAAGGTGAAAACTGAAAAATTCACTCCTAGGTGGTGTGTTCAACCAGTACAAAATGTACAGACTTTGGGGATGTTTGAGTAAGTACATAATATTTTCAGTTTTCTCTCTGCTTGTTGACATTCTTATGTTCCCTAATTCAATAATTTATCTTTTTAAACATGTTTACTTTCATGACTAAAGGATTTTACTAATTCTGATTTCCTTACGTTTCTTCCAAATATGTTGACGATTTTATAGGAGTTGTATTAGATTGTCTTTTATGGAATTGTCAGAACATTTTGTATAGAAAAACTAAATAAAATGTCGATGAAAGGTAGGTGAAATTACAGGTTGAAAAATATGAGGTAAAGTTAATCATGAAAAATATTGCTCTTTTTTGGGTACTGTTTTCTCCTGGGCTTTCTAGCCTCATGGGATGAAGACATATCCAAATATTCCTCCCTTTAGTTTTTGCTGTGTTACTTTAGTAGATAGATGAGCTTAAGCTAACTTCATAAAATAGTGAAGACTACATTTTGGTATGTGTTGATATATGCTAAAGCTGATCAGTTTGAAGTTTGGATAAACTGGAGGTGTATTGCTACAAAGCAGGAACATCCTACAATTGAGAAATATATATATTTTTTTAATATTCAGAGAAATGTTAATACTTGTGCTGAGGCATCATTTAGTCACCATTTTTGTTGTGTGGAGTTTGGAGCATAGAAGAATATAGGAGTATCCAAATTATTTTTTTAAGTTTACAATGTGCTTGTGTAACCAAGAAAATAAATTTTAAATTTTGATTTGTCATGTTTAACTATTTCTAACCAAGAACACATTTTCTTTTTTTTCTTTTTTTTTTTTGAGAACACATTTTCTTGATATTTCTTTATCTTGGTTGATTAAAAATGTACTTTTAAAGCATAGTTATAAAAAAAAAGTTATGCCACAAGCTTGCTTTCATTTTCTTTAAATTCTCAAACAGGAGAAAAATACCTAGATTTTACTAGTTCCAGTCTTGTTCAAATTGTATGTACCTTCAGTGAGGAGGGAAGCCAAGCCAAAGTCCTGATGCAGGCTCATCTCTGCCCTAATAACTATCATTTATTGAGCACATCAGGCACAATGCCAAGCACTAGATTTGTTATTTAATCTTCATAACAGTCACACAAGGCAATGATTTTTCTGTTGTTAAAATTGAGGGTTTTTTCTTTCATTGTCATGTAACAAGGAAATGGAAACATTATACACACACACAAACACATGTCTGATTTGTCTGGAACTCACACTTACCCTTTTTTCATTATATTAGGTAACTTTAATTTATGGTGTGGCTGAACACCATGGAATTGTTTCACTGTGTTTTCCAGGGAGTGGTGATGTGGTTGAGGGTACAGACCCTAGCCCAGGATTTCCTGAGTTTGAACCCCAGCTCTGTGGCTTATTAGCTATGTGACCTTGGGCAAATTACTTAACATTGCTCTGCCTCTCTTCATTTTTAAAGTTGGAAACAGGTTGTAACACTATTAGCCTCACTGAGTAATTATGGGGAATTAATTACACAAGTATAAGTAAAGTGCCAGACTCTGAGTGAACAGTACAGAACTGGTCTTTATGACTATGAATCACATCCAGGCCTTTGTTATTGAATTTAATCTTCTCCACAACTTTATGGTTGGTATATAATTACTGTTTCAAATATCTTCTCTTATTTTAGTCAAACTATTCAGGAAGTTTAAAAGAAAGAGTTAGATGCAAAAAAATGTATTTTATATTGATGTGATTCTGTTGGTCTTGTAAAGCGACCAGACCTAAGAATAATTCTCCAGTGATTGGTTTTCACAACTCTAGGTAGAGGCCACTGACTTTAAACTTTTGATCCTAAATGTTCTAAGGAAAATTAAAAGTTCATAATCATAATGGCACTAGTGGACACTGCAATAAGAATGCAGCCCATTTACATTCATAATATCTTGCAAAAGAATAATTGAAAAATATTTTTAAAAAACCAATTTGTTCTAATACAAAGTATTATATAATGCAAGTAATGTAGAAGAACCCTTTAAAGACCTACAAGCAAGGTAAATAATAAAATACTATATTATTTTTCTAAAAATAAAAATGAGATTTTGAAAAACCAGTATATAAATTACTATATAAAATTATTATTCTTTATCTTTAAAATTATAATGAATGTTGTATTTCACAGAGCCTTTGAAGCAGTGAAGTGTAGCATGGGATACTCTTCTCACATTCATTTTTTTTTGTAATTTGTGAATACTCAGAACTCTGCTTATTTAATGTAAGGCAGTATCATCACTGACTCTCACAGTTTAATCGAATTTCTCAAGTTGAAATTGCAAGCTTCAGAACAAGATAGTGCAGCCAGAAACAAGTTACAATGTAAAGAAGGAATAAGGCAAGTCTATTCCAAACTACTCTCTTTAAAATTATCAGGACATTTCAGAAAAAGGCTTTGTGGGGCTGACACATCCAATGGCTCTTAGTTGTCTTCCTTTTTTTTGATGATTATGTACACCTTGCCAGGATGGGTTTCATATAAATCAGCAGTTTTCAACTGGGAATGACTTTGACCTGCAGGGAACATTTGACAGTGTCTGGGGACACTTTATTCATCACAACTGGAGGAGATGTGTGCTGTTGGCACCTGCAGACCAGGAAAGCTGTCGAACATCCTGCAGTGCACAGGATGGCAGTCCCCTCAAATGAAGAGCTGTCTAGTCCAAAATGTCAACAGGTCTGAGGTTGAGAAACCCTGATCCAAATGATTTTAGGAAACTGAATTACCTGTATTTATTTGGTTTATTTGTGTGGCTTCCGAATGTAGCTGATAGCCATTACGTAAGAATTTGACAAAAAAAAAAAAAAAGAATTTAATAGAAAACAGAGTCTCCGGAGTGTTTTGCAATCAATGCAGAAGGTTTAACTAACCAACTCATCTGATTATGTGGAATGTGGGTTCTGGAGCCAGAGAAAATTAGATTCATGTTCAGATGCTGCCATTTATTGTATGTATGAGACTTCTGGCAAGATTCTTCACCTCTAAACCTCAGTTTCTAGAGATTTAACATAGGCAGTAATCATACCTACCCCATAGGGTCTTGTGAGACTTACATTAAATTATGCATATCTATTATTTAGCACAAAGTAGGCAGCCAATAAATATTGGCTATTAATAAGTAACCAGAGATTGAGTAGAAATGCAAAACCACATTTTCAAGCACCTGATGGTAGGTAATATAATATGCACGATAGTACTTTACAGTCTTTAGAGGTGTCATAAATAACAAGAAAGCAGCTGAAGGCTGCAAAATGGGAAGAAGTTTAGACTCCCTGCTTGATACTTAAATTGAGACTAGTTAACAGCGGATTACATCATTTTTATTGCTTTGCTGTAGAAAGCTGTTTTAGGTCTTCATGGACTACTAAACCAGTTGTTTAATGATTTACAGTGATTTAGTGAGCTTTATTCCACTGCCAGAACCTTTTAATTAATGCATAAAATTACAGATTTCACTTTTGTTACAATGTTACTGTATGGCCCCTTTTTGCTTTAAGGGGGTTTCAGTTAAAATCTGGCATATTTTTTTGTCCTGGGCTAAACAGAGGGGGTGCCTTTCTTGTTGACAAGGTCACAGATGTGTGCTTGAGATAACGACAACAATGGGGTGTTCCTCAGGCTGTAAAGCTCTTGGTATCACTGTACCTCAGAGCCTCTCTTATCTGTGGGATGCACTTGTTTTCAGGAAAATCTATCAGAGGCATCCATGGCATGTGCCATAGTGACACCCCTATTTGTGATGAGGCTATTGCTCAGGCAGAAGGAATCATTTTAGTGTTGATGTCCTGAGCTGTATGATTTGCTTGTGCGGGGATTAAGTTATATAAGAGACATCTGTGCCAGAAAGATGGTCAGCGTTTGAGAAGATTGTTGAAAATAAAAGACAATGTGAGCTGTGAGGCTGATTACCATGTCAGTTGCCATTTATGGCAAATTCTTCCCGCCAATGTTTTTTCTTCATATTCATTAAGGATACAATATGAGATCGTATGATTACCTAAGGCAAAATACTTTTATGCATATTAAATACATGTCTATTGTTTTTTTATAATGGAATAGTGATTAATTTTATTATGCTATGAACCCAGAATATATAATATAGACTATTGAATAAAGCAGCCTAGTGCTTCTGAAAATAGGACCCTGAGCCAGAACATCATATAAGTTGTACTATTTATGTAAGCTCTATGATTTACTACTTTTGATTGCATAAAAGTACGCCATAGTTTTAGATTGTAGATCTATAATATTTTGAAAGCTTTTAAAAAAGTATTGTAATAGTTAATTCCTCCTCATTATTTATAGCAAGATATAACATATGTATATACATAGATACATGTGTATCTACCAACCTATATAACCCCTACCACCTCAGAGTTATAACCTGAAGAAAATAATTTGTTCTCTTGGAGACTCTATTTCCATGTATATGAAATGAGGATAATCAGACTTTCTTAGCAGTAATTTTGTTTTAGGTTGAAGTGGGATTAATAAGGGAAAAGGCTGTGTACACTGAAAATTATATAAAATGGTTTTACTATTTCCAGTCCTTTTTTTCCCCGCCAGACCCTTGTTGAATGAATGAATTAACCTCCTGATAAGAAAGCTAAGGAGAAAAGGCCCCACTGATGAGCTTGTATAGAAACAAGAGAGAGCAGGCCCTCATGGAAAGAACATTGTGTAGTACTCAGAATTGATAAGATAAGGAGGAAGGACTAGAGTGAAGTTAATGCCACCTTTGACAGTCTAAGTTGATAGATTGTAAAATGTGAAAGCATTTATGCCCGCAATGTCATGCATTTGTCCTATAGAAACACTTTCAAAAGTAAGTTAAGTGCAACACTCTTTATGACAGTAGAAAAATCTATAAACAATCTAAATATCAAAAAATAGAGAGTAACTAAATAAATTTTGGTGCACTCATAATTGAATACTATGCAACTGTTAGAAAAAAAATAGATGTTCTAAGTGTGAATCTTGACTCTGCCACACACTTGCTTTGGAATCTTAGCCAACACATTCGATCTGAGTCCCAGATCCTTCGTGTGCATAAAATTATCTACCTTACGGTGTTTATTTTTTACGACAGTTAAGTGACATCTCACGTGAAACACTAAACATAGTGCCTATCACCTGGTAAGCTTTCTGTGTTTTTTTTTTAATTATTGCTATCATTATCTCCATCATCAAAATGAACTAATATCAAAAGATATTTACATTATATATAGAAGAATAAAATATACTCTAATACAGATTTCATACTAACATTCCATTTAAATTTAAAAAATCTGTGTATAAAAGCTTATATAATTAGAAAATTATAGAAGAGCAGACACCAAGTTATAGAATGTGATTAAATCTGGATTTTGAAATGTTATTTTTCTGGGTTCTGGTCCCAGGTCTGCTAAAAACCATTTATTTTTTCATGCATCTCAGTTAAACTGAATCATATGTGGGGCTCTTTCTAGTTCTATGATGCTGCTTTCCTTAATATATTGAAGAGCCATGGGGAACACTAAAGTGTTCTGCCTCCTACTTTATCAGGCCCTGCTTCCCTTCTTGACGTCCTCTGTTGCTTGGACCCATTGGACAGAGGGAGTTTCATTATCCATTTTTCAATTTTCTATGGTAGGGTAGGGGGAGCACTGTCTTTCAGTGCTCAATCAGGTAGCTGACCAGAAAGCCCTATAGACGCAATTCCCTTTATTTGTTCTTTCATCCAGCAGGATTTACTGAATATCCATTTTGTGCAAGCATTATACCAGGTGTTGTGTATGGCACAGATGTAACCTTTAAAGGGTTTCAAGTCAGTTGGAAGAAAAAAACATATGTGCATGAATAGCTACAATATTAGCTTAGTAATAAATAATATAAAACAGTGTGGACCAAAATGCCACGTGAATTCAGAGAATAGAGCAAATACTGCAAGGCGAGGGATCTGGGAAGAGTTTATAAAGGGACTATTTAAAAATATTATCTCATTCAATCCTCATTAACACTTTTTGAGGTAGGTGCTATTCTTATTCCAGTTAGGCTCAGAGAGGCTGAGTGACCCAGGGCACACAGCCAACAAATGGCAGTGCCAGGATTCAGACCCAGGTCTGCTTGACTCCAAGCCCGTGCTCTTACAAACTCTGCGTTAAGGGCACGAAACAAGAGCATGTCAGAGATCAGAAGCAGCACGAACAGAACCACGGGGGCAACGGGGCGGATACCTGGAGGAGACACAAGTTTAGCTTGACCAGCAGACTCCCAAGGAGGGGCAGATTGAGGGAGACAGGACACAAGGGAGACTGGGCCAGAAATTTAGAAAGTAGATCCCTCAGTCCCACACTTTAAACAGATCACAAATAACAAATAGGTTTGATGGTTTTTCTTTCTATTTCTTTCTATCTCCACTTCCTAGGTGATTGCATCCAGTTTCATGGTTTACAAAAAATAGTATCTCGAAGCTGATGCCTCCTCCGTCCTCCATTTATGTGTCCTGTGCAGACCTCTGTCCATACACTCAGCCTCTTACATCCCAATGCTTATTAAATATCTCTTCTTGAATTTCTAACAAGTATTAAAAATTGATGTATCAAAACTGAATTTCGGCTCTCTCCACCCAGATCTGTTCTTCCACAAGTTTTCTCCACCTTAGTCATCGCGACCACATCTTTAATTTGCTTAGTGTCCTCATTGATTCTTCCCTTTCCTTCACACCCCAAGTCAGACCTGACAGCAGACTCTTCTGCTCCGAGTCCTACCGGTTCTCACCACCTGTACTCCCATCCCCCTGATCCAAGCCCCTGTCATCTCTCCCACCTGGACCATTGCGGTTGCTTCCTCACTGCTTTCTTGGTTCTGCCTTCATGCCCTTATTCTTGTAGAAACGTTGGTCAGTGTGTGTCCCTCCACTATTGAGTACACATGTATAACTGAATCATTGTGCTGGATACCAGAAACTGACATAATATTATAAATTGACTATACTTCAATAAAAACAACTCTTCCAAAAAATCACTCTCACACAGTGTTAGAGCCAAAGTCTTTTTTCTTTGCCTCCCTCCCTCCTTTTCTCTCTCTCTCTCTATTTATTTATTTACTGAAGTATAATCAGTTTACAATGTGTCTTTTAAAGTCCGAAAAGACCACTTCATACTAATTCTCAAACCTCACTTTTTCTTCTCTCCCCATTTTTATTTCTCTGCAGTCACACTAGCCTCCTTGCTTTTTCCTAACACACAAAGCATCCATCTGCCTCAGGGACTTATCATTTACTTTTTTTTTTTCCTAACCTGGAATATTCTTTCCCTAGGTATTTGTGTGACTCATTCTCTTACTTCTTTTGGGTATTTACCCAAATTTTACTTTTACAGTTTATACTTTTTGGCTGCATTGTTAAAATTTCTTCCACATCCCTGATGCTTTCCGTATTCTTTCCTTGCCTTGTTTTCCTTTAATCTTTATTACTGTGTAGCGTACGATGTTTTATTTCCCTATCTTATTTGTTGTCTGACAAACCACCTTGGATTACAGGCTCCACGAGGGTGTGAATGTGTATCTGCTTTGTGCCACATCTGAATCCTCAGGGACTAGAAGATGCTTGGTACAGAACAGTCACTTAATAAACACTCATTAGACAAATGAGTGATGCTAAGAGTTAGAGTATATCCTACCGGTCTGTTTGGAGCTTATGCTCTATTAATTTCTAGTATTCTGATAGCACATGGGATGTCTCGTTTGATCTTATAATAAGCTGAGTTGTAGCACAATTCTGTCCAATTTCTAAGCCATAACTTATTTCAAAATATACTTTCCAGGTATCTGAGTTTCATAGTATCAATAAAATACAGCCATTGTGTGTGATCAAGGCAGATTATGAAGCAGTCATTGCTTTATAATCTGGCAGGTCATAATCCAGTAGGAGATACCAGGGCAATAAAAATACATCTGTGCTAGATAATCGTACACATTTATACCTTCTCTGTGCCGAATATTCTCTTTTCCTGGAATGTTCTTCACTCTCCAGTTTTTAAGGATGCTCCGGTAAGATTCCATGTCCCTGGGAAGTTCGCATGGTGTTTGGGTGGCCCCTCTCGTTTTCCGTGGACTTTGGAAGTAACTGTCTTGAAGGAAGGGGCAGTAAGGTGGCAAGGGATGATGAAATGAGTATGTTACAGAGTCACTAGGCATAGACATGCCTTCTAGCTCCATCACTTTCTAAGTTTTTAACTTATCAAAACCCATTACGTCATCAGTAAAAGGGCGATCATAAAATAATACCTATATCTCAGGGTTGCTATAAGGATTACTGACACCCACATACCACACGTACAGAGACACACCCACGCACAGACACAGATGCACGACGCACATAGAGTGTAACATCTTCCAGGGGAGCGAGATGTGACGTCTCTGCTACATGAAAGCCTTACGTGTGTCTGTGAATATCAAGCGCCCAGGACATGGTTTTTTGGCTTCTCTGACATCCTCTGTTCTTACTTTCTGATCTGACTCTGTTTCCTAGGCTGACTTTTCGACAACCTCACCTCTCTGTGGGGCTTACTTCTCAGCTCCATCTTTTCTCTGTTTGTACTTGCTCTCCAGGTGGTTGTATTCATCCCAAAGAGCTTATACATTGGTGACCCTTAATTTACAGGTGTAACCCCCGAACGCTCCTCTCAGTCCGGCCTTACATGTCTACCTTCCTCCTTGGCAACTTTACTTGGATGCTTCCAAAGCATCTCAAATTTAACATGTTCAAAAGGAAAATCGTTAAGTTTTCTTCTTCCATCTGTTCCTGTTCCAGTCAATCCTATCTCTTTTAAGGGTACCAAAATACACTAGTTTTATTTAGCTCAAAGCCTAGGAGTAGACCCTGATTCCTCGCTAGCTTACCCACATTCTGTCCATCAGCAAGTCCAATTGATTCTACTTGCAAAATATATCTGACTGTGTTCACTTGTCACCAATCATAGCCAAGCCACTATCATCCCTTACCTCGAGTGTTATAAGGGTCTCCTTATCAGATTTCTCAAGTGCGTTATCCAGAACAGTGAGCCTCTAGAACAATCTTTTCTAAGATTGAATTGTGCCAATCATCTGTTTACGCCTAAGTGGCTTTTTATTGTACTTAAGCTCCAAATTCCTTTCAAAAGCTTACAAGATCCTACATGGTCTGGCCCTTTCTTACCTTTCCAACGTCATCTTCTACCACAGTCCCACCCATTCTTCATTCTCTGGCCACACTTTTCACATGACCGACTTCTTTTCTTTCTTCATTTTCTTGTTCTTTGCATTCATCAGGTTCCAACCAAAGGCACCTTTTAGAGTATTGATCTGTAAGCCTCATGAATATAGGGAGCCTGTACACCCTGTTCTGTCTTGAATATTTGATTCCTAGCAGAGAATCATAGCATAGGCATGCCACGAATAGATGGTTGATGATGAGCTAATGAATAAATGCCTGGTGCATGACAGGTGCTCAATGAAAGATAATGACAGTAATTACCAATGTACGTCTCTGTACTTTGCTATAGAGTCTCTCCTGCTCTATAGTTAATAGGTATTTGTTGAATGAGTTAATAATTAATTTAGCTTATAATAGGAGGACTATATATGTATATATACAAATATATTCTCAATACATAAGGCTTGCCGGAAATAACTAACAAATAAAATGCAAAAATAAAATGTGTGGTTTGATGGGCCACTTCTAGTCTCTCACCTCAGCTTTAATAGCTCTCACAAGATGAAAATGAATCCTGGTTCGTTACTGGCTTTGCTCACTAACATCCTGGATTTAATGAGAAATTGTGATTCTTTTTACTTTAGATTTTTCTTTTTGTCTGCAGTAGGATTTGTGTGATCATGAGAATAAGCATGGATCCCAAGGTCTTTGGTCTAAGTGAAGTGAGGCGAAAGCTGGGGAATATTCTGATGATTTCCCAATGAGAAAATTAATATTAACCTTTGTTTCCTTCTTCCTTGTCTCCATTGCCAACTTCCCTACCAAAACTGATTTTTCCCCCCAAATATTGCTAAATATCTAGTTATTCTGGAAAACCTAGGTATTTGATGGGGGTTTTTGTTTTTGCTTTTAATTTTAGTGTTTGGCACTATACAGAAGGAGCCTTTCTCTGTTGCTATAGGAAACAGTGGAAGGAAATGGTGAAAATGAGAGTGAGAGTGATTAGAAATGTGACTCAGGCTGTATTCATTTTGTGCCTGGACTAGAATGTTTGCAGGTCTGATGAATTTTGAAAACCATTAGCATTCCTGAAGAAGCATCATAATTGCATACATTCCTGAAGAAACATCACCTGTCTTTGAAAGGTGGTGCTTAGGGAGTTAGTCACTTTAAAACAGTTTGAGATCCTTGGCTGGCAGAGATGGTAACATACAAAATAAGTCTCTTATACTATCCTTTAAATAACCCAAATCACTAATTTGTCAGTGCTCTCTAACAAATCTTGCTAGAATTTGCTGTAGGCAACTTGGGACAAAATTTTCTTCTTCTTAGGAGCTTAAATTGAAATAAGTGACTATATTCATAGCTATACTTAGTTTCTGCTTGGAAGTATTTTTCCAAATATGCATCTGTCCAGCCTTTGAGTCTTCATGACGTGGAATTTTTTCCTGGATCAGGGGTAAAGGACTGATTACTGTGAATTTTATTACAAGACTCTATAATTACTTTGAAGACTCTGGAGAAACAAGTGGGTTGCCAGAGAATTTTCTGTCCTCACCACCTAGGCACAGAATGCCCTTGGAAATTTAATAACAGAAAAAATCATGTCTTGAATATATATAGCCCTTTTCAATACACAAAACATTTATATAGTTGATATCTCGTATTGATTCCCATAAGGGCAGCCTCGCACACATTATTCCCATTTTTCAGATGACAAAATTCTGGCACATTTTTAACAATTTACTAATAGTTCTGAATAGCAGAACTGGAATTTGAACCTGAATGTTCTTTTCTGCAACAATTAGTATGCATTTCACTATGCTTATGTATTGGGATTGGGCATCTTACTTTGTAATCTTCCAACCCCCTTCCTTCTATCCTACCGTTCATTTAATGTGGAAATGCCCAGTTGGCTTGGTTTATCTCTGTTCTCTCTTATATGGAAACTAGACGTAATTCTTATTCACTGGAGAGATTATTCAACTTGCTTTACATTGCAACTGAAGAAAGGCCAAGTGGGCTTTTTTAAAAAGTAACTTTATTTTTTAATTGCATCATCAGTACATGCCCAATGCTGAAAATTTGGAAAGAAACAAAAATCATTCCTTAAACAAACAAAAAATACCACCATTATTATTGGAGATCACCAATATTGAATATTTTGGAGGTTTTTGAAGATTTTTGTTCCTGGCATACTTCTTTTAGGATGCTTCTCCTCACCTCCACATCAGAGTATAGTTTGACCAGCCACACATAAGATTCATTTTTGGGTACTTCATATGAACAAATGAAAAAAATATTAACCTAAACAAAGTAGGGTCAAAAAGCTGTATCAGCTGCTTTTATCAAATCACAAAATCACAATGGAGACAAAGAAGAGTCAGAAAGATTTCTGAATTCTTTTTTTCAAGTTATCTACATCATCAAAAACCTCTCTTTCCCCACTAGCATAGACTGTTAGAGCTTTGGAAACCAGCTGTACTTCTGTTGTTAAATACCCACTCTGTTTTTTTCTTCCCCTTCAGGTTTTGAAGATCATGATCACATGGATGCATCTAACTACATGGTACCTGGGGACATGGTGGTCCTTTAGAGAGCACATCTAAATTGCTGGCTAAGGCTTTGGTTTGCCACTCAACATAGGACATCTCTTGATCCTGTCTGTCAGAACTCTCCTAAAGTCTCCCCACCATGCTGTCTTTATTAGCTTGAACTCCTTTCCTAAAATGGTCCTTCTGTTGATCCTGTCAGTCCTGCTTTTGAAAGAAGATGTCCGTGGGAGTGCACAGTCCAGTGAGAGGAGGGTGGTGGCTCACATGCCAGGTGACATCATTATTGGAGCTCTCTTTTCTGTCCACCACCAACCCACTGTGGACAAAGTTCATGAGCGGAAGTGTGGGGCGGTTCGTGAACAGTATGGCATTCAGAGAGTGGAGGCCATGCTGCACACCCTGGAAAGGATCAACTCAGACCCCACGCTCCTGCCCAACATCACCCTGGGCTGTGAGATACGGGATTCCTGCTGGCATTCGGCTGTGGCCCTAGAGCAGAGCATTGAGTTTATAAGGGACTCGCTTATTTCTTCAGAAGAAGAAGAAGGTCTGGTGCGCTGTGTGGATGGCTCCTCCTCTTCCTTCCGCTCCAAGAAGCCCATAGTGGGAGTCATTGGGCCCGGCTCCAGCTCTGTGGCCATTCAGGTCCAGAACTTGCTCCAGCTTTTCAACATACCTCAAATTGCTTACTCGGCAACAAGCATGGATCTGAGCGACAAAACTCTGTTCAAGTACTTCATGAGGGTTGTGCCTTCAGATGCCCAGCAGGCACGGGCCATGGTGGACATAGTGAAGAGATACAACTGGACCTATGTGTCAGCTGTGCACACGGAGGGTAAGTTTTCTTCACACCGAGTCTGTCTCATGCACCTGACAGCTTGCCAGTTACAATTTCAGGTTCTGGAGGGCTGAAATTGTCCTAATTATTTGGGATCTTTTGAACTGCTTAGTTATACCAGCTCTATAAGAAGGGACTGGATGGCCGATGTCAAGAGTAACAGATTTAAGCTAATACGAGTGATGCTGTGGCCATCATTTGGCAAAACAGGAATTTTTTTTTTCTGGTTAATGTATTATGTTATCCATACACCTGCTGTAATGATGCTGGAGATTTTTAAGTTTTCTAGATCTTCATTGAACTCCTCATATTTTTAACACTTTACGGTTGCTCCAAGTGCCTCTTGTTTCTTTTTTTTTTTTCCAGTTGCTTCTTCATTTATTGTAGGATACATGCCTCAGTAATGTAAGAGGTGGTCTTGTCTGGGTCATAATCATCATAATACCTTCTTATAAAAAGCATCCATTTGGATTTCTTTGTGCTCTGCAATTATCATTTTTTAAACTTACATTCTTTTTTATTGAAGTATAGTCAGTTTACAAAGTTGTATCGATTTCTGGGCATCATGTTTCAGTCATACACCTAATGTTTCTGAGAGTTAAAGGGAGGTATACATAAAAACATGTAAGGACTGAAGGCACCCGGTCCTGGCTCAAGTATGCTGTGATAGAAAATTACGAAACAGTTTAGTCTTACGAGAATTTTTCAAAAGAGTGTATAGTTAAAGCTGAAATGGAGATATGTATGAATTAGGTCTATCTTTGGAGAGGACATGCTCAGGAAATATAATTTTTAATAATTCAACATTAGTTTGCTTTGAAATTTATTGCTTCTTTATGCTCAGAGCATAGTGAGGAAGAAAGACATGCCTGAGGTTCTGTAACAGATAATAATAATATTAGCTCTTATTACTGTTAAAAGTGCTTTTAAAATGCTTTTTATACATTGTTAGTCCTCAACCAAGGTTTGGTATAGGTTTGGTTTGACCTACAGAAGTTAAGGTGCCCAGATTATGAGGCTCACTCATTGTGCAGCACTCCTTCTGGGACAACACACTGCATGTACTAAGCATGATAATATGCCAAGGAAGGCACCAGATACTTTGTATAGCTCATTAAATCATTGTTAGGATTAGCTGAGGTTTTGAAATTCTGCAATAACACTCTCAGTGTGTTCTAAACAATCTTATAAAATGTTGGAGTTGAGTTACTGGGAAATTAATGGCCAGAGTAAAATGACTTCAGAGAGTGGAAGCCCATCACCAATAAGATATTGCAAACTTTTCATCAGCAAGTGCTCTCAGATGGATTTCACTGCATAGACACTCAATAATAGCCAAAGCTGCGCCAGTATAAAATGGGTTTCTACACTGGTTTGAGATGTCTATGCCTTTGGAGATGTTCATGCATGGTTTATAGTTTACTTACAGAGTTGTTGATTTATAGAGATTTTGAGCAATGGTGATTGGACTAGGAAACCTTTGATTTTTTTTTCTTATCCTGAGATTTTTCTTAAAACCACCATTTCATTTGATTCTCACAGCAAGCAGTAATATAGATAATCCAGATATTTTAGTCCCTTTTAAAATACAAATTTTTGAGGAGTTCAAATAGTTCACCCAAGAATTACCTGATAGCAATTTCAGAGACAGGAGTAGGGTTCATAGCTACTAACTTCTAGTTCAGAGTCCTATTATAATTTAGCAGAATTCGATAGAATCACACCTGGAGGATACATTTATGTAACACATGTTTAATAAGCCCAAATATACAAAAGGCCCTCTGGTAGTCTATGAAGGACAGTCCAATGTTTTATACATCACTACCCTCAATGGGCATGTAATCGGAAATTGAAGGAGAAAAAAAATGAACATCCTGCTCCCTGGGGATGGAAGCCATGGTAGAAATCTTAGAGAAGGAAATGCATTTGACAGTGGAATTTTAACAGGAAGAATACTGACACTTGGTGAAAATTAGAAGGCATGGATTTCCAGTAAAGGGCACGAGGAAATATGAGAAGGTGAGAAACTTAAAAAATATGTTCACAGAAGGCCAAGGATGAAGACATGTTTTGGTAAGCCTCAAAGCAATCATAAAATGTATTAAGGACTTCCTTCTGACTTCAGAAGGGTAGATCTTGGTCACTACGTAGGAGATGCTAATCCAAGATTGTGTTCAAAGAGAAACTCATCATCATTACCTTTGACTTTTACTAATTTGAATTGTCTTTTTCAACCTAAATGTACACCAGTAGTGAGTGATTTTAATAAAATTAATTATGATGCATTCATACAATACATTATTAAAATGACTGAGGCACTCCGCAGGTAATGAGATCAGAATGATCCCCAGGATCATTTTAAGTGAAAAAAGCAAGGCACAGTCCTGTGCATCTGCCATGTTATTTGTATAAAATGGAGGTTGTAAAAACCATTTGATTGAGTATTTACAGAATTGTTTTCAGAGAAGAGCAAGATATAACAGTTGCTCCTTCTAGGGAGGAATTCTAAGGAATTAAGGAATAGGGTGGAATGGAAGTGACTTTTCTTACAGAATTTTTACATGCAAACTTTTGAAGTGTATTACAAGCACAGGCTACCTATTGCAACATAGCAGTTAAAAGAAATTATTCTATTTGTGGGCAAGAAATAAGTCAATAAAAATTTGATTGCCAAATTCAAGCAAATTTAGTGATTTTTCCAAATATAGGCCAATAAAAATTTTGTTGCTCGATTTTGGCAAAATATTTGGAAGATAACATGGAGATGCAGGAGAGAACAAATTGAATACGGACATTAAAGACTGGGGGAAATACTTCTTGGCCTATTGTTTTATATTGTTAATGAAGAGGTATTTAAATTGCTTTGATCGTAAGCAAGTATGTGGCTAATGAAGTTACATGGGGTTACATCTTACAATTTACCAATATAGGAGAGGTCTGATGGGAAGTTCTACAAGTTAAAGTTCCCTTCTAGGATCAGGAAAGTGCTTGAGTGTAGCAAGACACAGCTCTGTTGGGTACTGCGGAAGGCCCCAAGGTGAGCCTGGGTGTCTGCTGCCTAGCCCTTCAGGGAGTCCCTGTGGGATTTTCCATGAAATGACGGTACCGGTTCTTCCTTGGGCCTCTCTCTGTGGCTGGTTTGGGGCAGTTCTCTCTAGCCCTGGTTCACACATCCCCAGTATCTCAAACGTATTCCCATGTCCTTATAATTACCTTCTTCTGCTCAGTTGTTATTCCTCTGTCTTGAAGAGTATGGAAATTTCCAAATGCTTTCACACACAGCATTGAAGTCTATAAAAAGCTGTTGTCTTATTTTCACAAAACCCATTTGCCCCCCCCCCATGTTGCCCATTCATTGTATACTTCAATGTGGCAGTACTGTCACTCAGTCCTCGTGGCAGCTATCACAAGACGTCCCTTTGAGAATGTGTGTGCTGTCACAGAATTTCAGAGGAGAGCACGAGGAGATGTGGGTTTCAGCTTCAAGGTTAATCTCCTACACTCGCATTTCCTTGGTTTGTTTTTTGTAGGCTACAGGACTGTATACTTACTGTGGCTTGTTATGTTATGCAGAAGTATTGCCTAGGCCTTCAAGGCAAAGAGATTAAATGTCTGAAAACAAAAACAAGAAAAAAATGTGTTAAAAGGCAGACCACACTAGCTCTTCAACCATGTGGAGGAAAGGAACATGCAAGGACTGGGAAGAAAAGCCTGTTTGTACTCCTTTCAAAGGAGTCAGCCCCATTGCAAGCCACTCTCCCTGCTCTGAGAAAATTTAAGGGGTCCTTTTGTCTCAGTGCATTTGGAAACGTTGGTACCTGTGCCCATTACGGTGCAGAAGCAACGGTGCTTGTCTGTTTAAGGGTGTGGCCGATCCACTGCTTTGGCTCTGCTGACGTCCGTGAATGACCCCTTTGCTTTGTAACCTCGTGGTTCCCTTCCGCTCTCATGCAGCACTAGCCTTGCGACTGCTTTGGCCAATAGAATTTGGTGAGAATGAGAACTTTCTTCCTAATGTGTCTGTCTTGGAACCCTGTCATCACTCTGAGAAGGATGAGAGCAGCCAGGTTCCCCAGATGAGGGCCATCTTTGACCACTTGACCTCATCTAAGCGAGAGCTCCCAGTGAAGGTCCACACAATTGCTGTCGTGACCCACAGTCAATTTCCATCAGGTAATAGCACCCAACTGAAGCTATAAACATTACCCATCTAACCATAAATTTATGTGCAGTAACAGATACCTTCAAGGTGGAGCCCAGTGTAAGCATTTTCATTCCAATGACTTTAAACTCAAACCCCACTGCACTCCAGTGGGGTACTATACAGTGTCTAAACTTCGAAATCAAAACAAAATAAATTTATTAACACACATTAATATCTTGTGATTTCAATGGAATAAATGCCATGGGCAAGAAAGACAACTTTAAATGCTTCCCCCCATACTTTTGGTTCAAAGTTAGAGCTCTGATAATTCCCTTGAAGTCTGAATGCTACATATTCCATTACTCCATGCTTCCCCTTCATATAGCTCCATTTCATTGAGAAGAGTAATTACGAATTGGCTTTTATACACAAACCATACGTACGGTACTTTACAGATGACTTATAGGATTTTCACACTTGGAAATTTTTGCTGACTTTAGTTGAAACTCCGCTGTACCTCCCCAGGGTCTGTCTGAGTGCGTAGCACATAATAGATGCTCGAAGGCTATTTGGTGAATGGATGTATCTGTGTTAAAATAGTACCCAGCTCACTATTATATCGTGTGTGGATAAATAGCAGGCACTTGTAATTTTTCACAGTTTTGCTTCTCTATAAAAATGACGTACCAAAATACCTCCTTTGATTAATTGTTAAATGCTGTTCACACCTCACTCCCTTTTTTGTTTGCACTGGTTCCCGAATTTGTTATTTCCACCTAATGATAAAGGAATGCTAATTTGTTCTAGCCAAATAATACATCTCAGTGATGCTCTGGGAGAAAAATTGTACCAGTAAGTTGTATTGGTAATGTGACATCATTAAACATTGTCTTCAGGCTACCTTTCAGGTTATAATATGGTTTTCTATCAGTTATTTAAAAATTTGATAACAATCAAGCTTTGGTTGAAAGGCCTTCAGTGTGATTCATAGTCTGTACATTTAGTTTAACTTCTAAAAAGTGGGGAACACGGTTTTCTCATTACACCTTTTCTATTAATTGTGATTGTGTCAAGACAATTTAGTTTGGGAAGATGAGAGATGTCACCATGAGCCCTACTGAGTTCTCCTTAAAGAAATTTAATTTTGTTTCTCTGGGGATTGAACAGTGTTGAGAGTTGAGATGAACTTTGAGATGGTCATAGTGATAATTCAGACAAAGGCTACTGTCAGCTTTGTAGAATGTTAACACTGGGAGGGTCTTAGGCAAGCGTTTAATAACCCCTTTATCTCACATTTGAGGAAACAGGAAAGGAAGGACAAGTAATTTGGACTTAACCATTAACAAAGCTGGGTCTTGAAACTCGAGATTCCTGTCCAGAATTTTGTTTCCACATCATCCAAGTTTTTTTTTTTTTGCTATTTTATTAACTCTCCATTTCAATGCTTTATTCCTTTTCCCTTTGCCTCAGTGATGCCAATCTGCTGAAAGTTTTAATGCCTATTTTAAATAATAGCAGGGACCACGAATGAAATCATTTATGTAAAAAATTAGCCTTGAGACATAGCATGATCTCTTTGCTCTTGACCTGTAAATTAAATGAACTGCTTCTTTGCCTGGGTCATACTGATGCTTTGCAGAAAATCTGAACATTTTTTCCTTTGCTTCACAAGAATTCTGAAAACATCAGACCTTCTGCCAACATCTTATAAGTATGAATTGATTGGATAATAATGTTGGTTGCTGTTAGCATGACGATAAATGAAAAATCAGATGCAGAGACTTTTAAGTGGCTTCTTCATTAAGTTATATCATGGAGCCACAGTCTGGGAGCTAGTGCAACTCTAATAGTTAAAGAAGCAGTTTTTCATAGTCATATATCACTGTAAGCAACTTCATTGTTAGTAGAGAAAGAAACACAGGTAGCACTGGGAAGTGTGTTTGGGGTCGGGGGCTTTCCTCTTATCTTCCCTTCCAGGTGGAACAGTCTATGGACTTTTAGCTGGTAGCCTCTAATCTGTCTTAGGGAAAAATTTGGGATCCACTGACCTATCTAGCTGTGGCCAGGACAAGATCTTCCCTAATTTCAGGGGAATATTTTTATTATTATTATCACCATAATAATAATAATATATTATAACAAATATTATTATTATATTTAATATATATTTAATATATTATTATAATATATAATAATATATTATAAATAAATATTATTATTATTTAATATATATTTAATATATTATTATAATATATTATAAATAAATATTATTATTATTATTATCACCATCATTATTTTTAGACAAGTTCTGGCTTGGGCTCTGATTCACCTATAAAAGACGCATGCCTGAGATAACATTCCTGTTTCCACTTTCTCAGACACTATTGCTGTTCATCCACTGCTGAAAATACCAGAATGTCCCCCTAAATACTCCATGCCTAGGGCGACTAAGTTAGAAGAAACTTGGTTTTCGGAGGATGCCACCGCACTGCCATCCCAGCACACACAGATAGTTACCTGGGGTGCTGTGCAAACGTGGACACTACAGTTCCAACCAATCGGACGCTTCTTGCAATGCAAGGATAGTCTGTGAGTGAGTGTGCCTGTTAGGTATTCGGGTATTATCCATTTTATGGATGGGAGCTGCACAAATTGTGTGTCTTTCCTTGGTGTCCCTGATTCAGGATCTCGCAGAGACAACATTATTGTCTGAGCTTTAGAATGTCAATACTCAAAGGCCCGTTCCTTCTGTTTACTGAACTGGTCTTGTGACTCAGTTCCTCATGATAATCTTACTAGCTTCTAGGTTTTTTGAAGTTTCATAATGAGCAACAGGCATTGCTTCTGACTGAGGAAAGCTGGGGAATGGGGGGCCGTGGTGTGAGGTGTTTATGTCCCAACGCAAAACAGTTTCTGCACAGCAAACTCTACCCACCACGCATGAAGCAAACCCATAAGAGAAAACAAGGGAGGAGGGGCACAGAACTCCAGAGAGAGGCTGCTTTGCCCTTCTTTGTTCTCTTTCTCTCCCTTTCTTAATTATCGAATTTTCCCGACCTCTTCTTTAGCTACTGAAAATTTTTAGATTTTGTAGGCAGTTTGGTAAATCTAGATCAAGAGTGATAAACTCATGACCCCATGAACTTGAAGGTGAATATATGAAAGATGAAGATTACATTAATGTATCCCGGGAGTGGAAAAAATAAAAGGCCTAGTTTTACTGAAAGAAATACCGCTGACGTCAGAGATAAGAATGTTCACTGTGACTCTGAGAAAGTCACTTCAACTCCTTCATCCACTTGTCCCATTGAAGGGGGCTGGAAAGGATGTTCTTGGCGACTCCTTGCAGGTTTCACCTTCTGTGACTTGCTCTTCTCATGCTTCCACAGACACGCCCGGGCTGGATAAAGGGGGGCATCACATTTCAAGTCAACGCAAAGGACAGTGGCCAAAGTGGTTGTGGGATATGAAATCCTGTCTTCAGAGAATAAACTGAACAGAGAGACTGGCAGGGCCTGAGTGCTATTCTTAGGTACTTGGAAAATTCAGGTGGAGAGAAGCTGGACTCTATATGGCCAGGAACATTACAAAGAGAGCTAATTACTGAAACACCAGAATAACAAATTATGGGTCAATTTTAGAAGGATATTTTTTGTTCCTTAACAGAACCATTCATTGAAAGACTGGCCTCTTTTAGGAGTTAGCTCTCTGTTCTGCATGACTCCTGTGCAAAAGCTTGGAATAAACAGCCATGTGGAGGGGCTCCGGAAAAATGAACGTAAACCTCAGTTGGGGAGTGAGGGAGCTGGATTATTTGCCCTCTTTGATAACCCCGTTCTTGACAACCAAATGCTGCTTAATTGAGATTCTATTTTTTTTGTGAGTTAAAACACAGTCATGTATACTATAATACGTCATTCATTTTCTAGTTGATTCATTTATCCCATAACAAGTTACCATTTATGGGTTAGAAAATAGGGCTGGAAAGAGAAAGTGATTTTTCCCAAAACACTGCAGCTCCTTAGTGGCAGAGCAAGGATGTGGACCCAAGGCCAGCTCTTTTTAATTATGTCTGAACTCCCTCCCTTTATACTGGGGTGGTTGTGGCTTCAAGGAACAGTAGGATGCACAGCTATTGATCCTCTTCCCTCCATAGGAAACATGAAAACACTATTCGTTTCCCTACTGAGAGAATCTTTTGAGTATATTTCGTGTGTCTTTGTATCTGGCTTTGAAAGCAGCACCTTTCCTTGTTCCCGTGGAAGGATTTAATTACAGTAAAAAGAAAATGAATTAAGGAGGAAGCATGTGGCAACAAGGTGACCTCCTAGAAGACCTTCCTGTGACTCTGATGACAGGTGCAGACTGTACCTGGTGGTTTCTATCTGCATCTCCACTGCAGATGCCACAGCTCGTCCTTCAGATGCCAATTATGGGAGGAAGCCGTATGGTACGAATTTTTTAAGGGCAGGAAGACATATTGTTAAATGCTGGGGCCTTATGTATGGAAAACTTCTCCAGAATACATTAGGA
Source organism: Vicugna pacos (assembly GCF_048564905.1). NCBI lineage: Eukaryota > Metazoa > Chordata > Mammalia > Artiodactyla > Camelidae > Vicugna > Vicugna pacos. The sequence continues at coordinate 14,989,206 of NC_132996.1, forward strand.
CTAGGAGTTATGAAATCTCATTTTGGCGCATACTCCAGAAAGACTTCTCAACTTGTTTGTGTATGTAGGGTTGGGGGTGTGGAAACAGGAGACTGAAGATGTATGGAGAGTTATTGCTGTACTTTAAGCACTTCTGAATTGTTTTCACTTTTATAAGAAGCATGAATATCTTTTCTAGTAAAAACAATCAACACAATGGTTTTATAACATCTTTTTAAATTTCAAATTGGATGTGCTCCAGCACTTGCAATAGTCAGTAACTGCAACCTTGCTAATGAAAGCTAAAGTGTAGCACATTGAAGCATCCCATAGACTTGAGTATAAAGCCAAAGGAAATAATACGGACCCTAGGAAATAAAACAGACTACATTTAATAGCTATGCTAGTTTGAAAACGAACCAGATGCTCCTCTTACACATCATTACAACTCAAATATAACAATGCCAATAAGAGCTATTATTTATCAAGTATTTGTGTTATCAGAAATTATCTATTTTTCTATACTGTATGAAGTGATATTAAGATATAAAGTTTATGCTATTATTAGTGTATTATTACTAATATTATCTGAAAGTAAGTTCTACCCATAGCTACAATGAAAAGTAGACCATAAATAGAATAAAAAGGATATGTCTCTATTACTTTCCTCAAGGACTCTAAAAATTGAAGTGTTTGTATCTTTGACAATTTCTTCATAAGCCTTCTTAATATTCCCTTGGTTACATAATTTCTTTTCAAAAACTCTGTATCTGCTTTTCACCAGATTTGGGTTAGGATTTCAAGCCTTGACTCTCCCTAATGAGAGTAGAGCCATTTATTATTAAGGAAAACTGAATTACTGCATTGCCTTATGCTGGCTTTTTATCTTTTAGAGAAGCGTGTTATGTTAGTTTTTTTTTAAGATTTTTTTTATTGAGTAATAGTCATTTTACAACGTTGTGTCAAATTCTAGTGTAGAGCACACTTTTTCAGTTATACAAGAACATATATATATATTCATTGTCTCATTTTTTTCTCTGTGAGCTACCATAAGATCTTGTGTATATTTCCCTGTGCTATACAGTATAATCTTGTTTATCTATTCTACATTTTGAAATCCCATCTATCCCTTCCCACCCTCTGCCCCCTTGGCAACCACAAGTTTGTATTCTATGTCTATGAGTCTATTTCTGTTTTGTATTTATGTTTTGTTTGTTTGTTTGTTTGTTTTAGATTCCACATATAAGCGATCTCATATGGTATTTTTCTTTCTCTTTCTGGCTTACTTCACTTAGAATGACATTCTCCAGGAGCATCCATGTTGCTGCAAATGGCGTTATGTTGTCGGTTTTTGTGGCTGAATAGTATTCCATCATATAAATATACCACTTCTTCTTTATTCAGTCATCTGTTGATGGACATTTAGGCTGTTTCCATGTTTTGGCTATTGTAAATAGTGCTGCTATGAACATTGGGGTGCAGGTGTCATCCTGAAGTAGGATTCCTTCTGGATATATGCCCAGGAGCAGGATTCCTGAGTCATATGGTTAGTCTATTCCTAGTCTTTTGAGGAATCTCCATACTGCTTTCCACAGTGGCTTTCCTTGCTTCCCTCTCCCCACTCTTAATGATTTAGATGTCTTCTTTTACAATTTTGTGTTTATTCTTTTTGTAATTCATGGCAGTTATCTCCTTTCCAGTTACGAGTTTCTCATTTTGTAGTATCCTGCTTCTCTTCTAGTCAGAGTAGACCTGTCAGTATTTCTTTTAGCATGGGTTTAGTGTTGCTAAACTCTTTTAGTTTTTGCTTGTCTGTGAAGATCTTTATCTCTCCTTCTATTCTAAAGGATAGCCTTGCTGGATAGAGTATCCTGGGCTGCATCTTCTTTTCATTCAGGACCTTGAATATATCTTGCCACTCCCTTCTGGCCTGTAGTGTTTGTGTAGAGAAATCAGCTGAGAGCCTTATGGGGGTTCCCTTGTAACTCACTCTTTGCTTTTCTCTTGCCGCCCTTAGGATCATTTCTTTATCCTTGACTCTGGCCATCTTGATGATGATATGTCATGGTGTGGGTCTGTTTGGGTTCTTCCTGTTTGGGACCCTCTGAGCTTCCTGGACTTGGATATCTGATTCCTTTAGGTTTGGGAAGTTTTCAGTCATGATTTCTTCCAATACCTTTTCAATCCCCTTTGTTCTTTCTTCCCCTTCTGGAACCCCTATTATGCATAGATTGACACGCTTTATATTATCCCATAGGTCCCTTATGTTGTTTTCATTGTTTTTTATTTGTTTTTCTCTCAGCTGTTCTGATTGGGTGCTTTCTGTTGTCCTGTCTTCTAGGTCACTTATTCATTCCTCTGCATTATCTAGCTTGCTTTGTACAGCCTTTAGATCAGCTCTCATCTCAGCAAATGAGTTTACTAATTCTACTTGGTTCTTCTTTATAGCTTCTATTTCATTTTTGACATATTTTATATCTCTAAACACTATTTCTTTTAGCTCCTTCAGTACTTTGATCACTCCTTTTTTGAAATCTTGATCTAATAGGCCATCAATGTCTATTTCTTGATCATGCTTTCAGAGGATTTCTCTTGTTCTTTTAATTGGGAGTGGTTCCTCTGCTTCTTCATACTGCTCATATCTCTGGCACTGTGGCTTAAGGAGTATCAATTATCTAGTTCTCCTGGAGACGGCATGCTCTTAATGATTTTATCGAGAGGTCTTTGTGTCTTAGCCCTGTTTTGCAAACTCAGCTTGTTTCCAGAGGCTCTCTGTTGGCGCCCTCGTCTGTGCTGCTCCCAGTGGCTGTCGGCTAACAGATTGCGCTCCCTCCCCACACTGGGTCAGGTGCTGAGCAGTGGGCAGGTGGGTCACTCCCCCTCGCTATGCTGCAGTCAGATGCCGTGCTCGGGCAAGGCAGGTGGGTGGATCGCACCCCCTCTCAGCACCGTGGTCAGGTGCTGTGTTCCTGCCAGGAAGGGGGGTGGCCGCCTGCCCTCTCCTGGCGCCGGGCGCTCCTCTGCTCTGTGCAGCTGCCCACTCTGCTCTGCCTCAGGTTGGCACTCCGAAGACAGCTCGGGGAAGACCATGGAACGGCCCCACCCCTGCTCTGTGCCAAATCTCAGCTCCTTGTTTGTCTTGGCGGCATGAGTTCTCTGAGGTGCCAGAGCAGAAAGATCTTATCTGCCTTGGGCTGTAAACAAGTCTCAGTCCTGCCTAGGAGGTTGCAGAGCCCCCAGGTGCGGATTCAGGGCTCAGCCCCGCCCCCGCCCTGGCCCTGCACACAGGAGGAGATGGCGGCTGTGGCTGTGCCCCACCTCTCTTCTTGAGAGAAGTGCCAGTAATGGCACCGCCGGTCTGAGGAGACACAGGTTATGGCGCCCCTCCCCGCAGGGTACACCAGCCACGTTGCTTTGCTTTTTTCACAATTTATGGGGGACCGAGGTTGTTCTGCTCCATATCCCCTCCCAGCCACAGCGTGCAGCACCCTGCAATCCCCCGGGGCTGCCTCAGTGCAGCTGCCCCAGTCCTCTGCCTGGCTCGGGCCACCTGCCCCAGCCCCCAGCTGCTGGCTCCCATCTCGGGCTGGGTCCCTTTGTGCCCATTTAACTCAGTTCTGTTGGTCAAGGGGTGCTTGGGGCAGATCTGAGCCTCAGAGGCTCCCCCTCCGTCCCGCTGGCCTCTGCATTGGAGAGGGGAGACCCAGCGAACGAGCACTAGTCCTCCTTTGCTGCTTCCTCCCTGTGGGACCGGTCCTGCACTGTTTTGCTTTTTCTTCTTTCTTTTTTCCTTTCCTCCTACCAGATTTTTGGCGTCTTTATTTTTTGAAGAGGGTGGTTCTGTCGGAGTTCAGCAGGTGCTCTGGTTGGCTGAGTGAGTCCGTAGTTGTGCGTTTTGGTGTATTTGTGGGAGAGGGTGAGCTACGAGCATCCTTCTACTCCACCATCTTGTTTCTCTCTCTGTGTTATGTTAGTTTAATTTCAATTTCATGGAATTTGAAAAAAATTAAATTAAAAATGCAGTTGATACTATGTTTCATTGAAGTAAATTGAGAAAACAGAAAAATGGTATCAAGACACTGAAAAAAAATAAGCTATCTGGCGATATTATTTGTAATCAAACTTAATTTGCTAGTTTTCATTTCCCAAGTTAGTCAACTCATCCCTTGTTACATGAGCATAATTAATTCTCATTTTTTTGTTCAGAGGATATAAAAAATATATAAACAATCATTAATTTTCCTTACATTTAATGTTGAAATTCTAGGCTTTGTGAAAAATATGTGCTGAAGAATCAAGCTGAAAATATTAATTATATAAATTTGTATTTATATATAGTTGATAACAGTAAACCCTCACATAACTAATAAAATGAGAAAAAAACCTCCAAATTGTTTGGGAATCTGGAAGTACTTTCATTTGCTGAGTTGTATGAAGTTATAAAAATAATTTTAAAAGGGTGGCAACATTTTTGATGGTTTGAGAGAAAGTTTTACAGAAAATGTTATAAATTTTTGACATAGTGTAATATATTTCAATGTGACTATACAGTGCATAGAAGCATACATAACAGACCTTGAGTCCATGTGATGCTACAGAAAATGAATTTATTTACTCACTAATTTGAAAAGATTTAGTGGGAAACTATTATGTGGGTATTTTTTTTTGACTTTTTCTTTTTAAATGATACACTGAAAGTATAAAAGTTGCCTAGATACAGAAAAGTCAGAATAATGCATACAAAGCACTATGGGATGCATGCGACAATTCTGTTTAGCTTCTATTTTGATGATTTTATATCAGTATCCAAAATGATAAACTCTGGCGTTTTTTTTTTCTTAATCTAGTCCTGCATGATCGCAATTTCTGAGTTAAACTTAGCATTCACTGCCAACATCTTTGGATATAAACCAAATTCTCTGAGAAGAATTCAGATATCTTCTCAGAGACAGACTCTGTGGAGCACACTTTGAAAAGGTGAGACAGAAGCACCTGTCAGCACATGACTTTTCTCAGGTGCCCACCAAGCCATGGTCTCTTACTAATGTAAAATTGACCCTCATGGAAAGAATATGGTTTTGTGCCAGCAGGAACTCATAAAGTGACAGCTACGTGGCAAAGGATGAGTGTACTAAGCAACTGGATCGAAAGAAAGAAGTATTTTTAAGTGTGACTTAGAAAATTATGGAGAGTATAAAGATTTTTTTCTAAGGAAACATCTCCACTTACCAGACCTTACCAAATAGAACAAGTGGGACGTGTGAGCCTAGAAGCAGGATATTTACCTAACTAAGGTGACTAAGGGTGGATATCTCTGTTGGAAGTAAAGAAAATAAGAAAAAGCAAAAAACAATGTGTCCTCATTTCGTTTAATACAATGTGATTTTATACTTGTTTTGTGCTTAATATTCTGGGATTGAAGGGAGCCGTGTGCAGAACCACAGGTGACCTAGTTAAGCTTTTGATTATACTTTCCAGTGCCCCCTGATCTAGCATGAAGTTAATTAGTATTGTTCCACTCAAGATAGGAAATCTGATTTAGGTGCCATTAATGCATTTTTTATTGAAAGGTAAGATTTTAATCTCCTTCACTAACAGATACAGCAGACAACCTCAAACAATAAATTATAAAATACATTATCACTAGTAATTAAGACATTCTATGGCTTGTGTAACAAAATTGGGATGATTTCTTTTTCATGAATTTTAGACTTCTGATACTTATCTAATTATCTGTGTGGAGCCCTAGGAAAATTTAAATAAACTCTTTTTATCCCTTTTAGTCATACTGCATTTTTCCTAGTATACATGTAACATTCTTTGAGTGAAATTGTTCATAATCTCCAACCTATCTCTGATTTTGATGTTTCTTGGTGTCTGATTTTTTCTTGAAATTTTCAGACCTCTCCCTCTTCTTGGGGTCTTTCCTGAGTCTTAAACTCTCTAAAATGTGTCTGAAGTTGAAGTAACCAGTGGAATTAGTGGTTGTACTGCATTGGTTTCATTTACTTGAAAAACACCTTCCTTGAAGGAGGCTGTGCTGTTTTGTGACTATAGAGAATAGTAATTTGGGTTTTTTTGTCAGGAAATTTCTCTTCTGGCCTCAAAGCCTGTGGCATGCCTTAGCTTTACCTTCACTCTGTCAGAAGATGGCAAATTATTACTTATGACTAGGAGGTTTACAGAGACTGAGGAAAGCATAACACTTGTGTCATCACTAGAAAGAACGAATATCATTTCTGGAAACATGAAGAAGGAAAATAAGCTCTCAAGCTTTTAAATATATAATGCACTAGCGTGGCCATGAGAGGACTGTCAGAAATTGTACACAATTTCTGCTGAAAGGTGACTGAAATAAGTCTTAACCATTCCTGAAGAAGAGCAGCAACTTATGCTGAAGGGATTGGATTTGAATATCTAAAACTTGACTTCTGGTGCAGGAAGCGAGTCAAAGAATTTGGGTTTGAGCTCAGTGGAAAGAGCATTAGTCTTGGAATTATTCCGGAGATCACATTTGATTTCCCACTTTGGGATGACCTTGGGCAGTTAATTGAACCTTTCTGAATACACAGATCCTCATTTGCCAGATGACAGATGGCTTTATCTGCACTCCGTGTACTAATATTTTGTTATGGATGGTCAATTGAATAATCAGTTAATGCACTTTGTAAATCTAAAGCTGCCTGATGTTGTTAATTAATTAAATATTAAATGAACACTCAGTGTGCGCCAAGATCTGTATGCGTGCACTACACTTTTGCAAAATACTTAGTACAGTACTGTGAAAATTAGATGCTCATCAAAGACTTCATTAATGAAGTCTCCACCACAATAAACACAGTGACAATAAGAGTTCAAAAACTCTTGGCTGTTGGTATTTTATGTTCTTTTTTCAACCTCCTGATTTTTAGAAAAGAGAAACTTAGATTTAGACACTTAGGCAACTTGTCTAAGGTCACAGTGCCTGGAAACTGATTGGAAAGTAAGTTTAATAGTCAGGGAACTTTTATTTTAAGAACACTCAGTTTTATAAGCAAGTTATCTTTTACTAATAGTTGAAAGATTTATTTACTGATTTTATTGTTGAATTCAAGGGCTTAGACTGTGGTTAAACAGACCAGAATCTGAGCAAGTTATTTAACCTCAATAAATCTCAGCCTTGTCTGTGGTTGAATAACTGAGGATGTTGAGGGTGATGAGATGATGACGGAGAACAGTCATAGGGCATTCACTGGGTGTCCAGGCATTTTTCTGAGTATTTGTATGTGCACAAATTCATTTAATACTCACATCAGTCCTATGGGATGATACTACTATTATCTCAGTTTATAGATGAGGGAACTGAGTCATAGAAATGAGAATAACAGTAGACCTACATCAAATATTTGTTTTGCGAAGTAAACGAGTATTTAAAATATAGAAAACACTTTTTATGGTGTGCAGCTCACAGTAGGCAGTGAATGAATATCATCTGTTAATATTCATTTGGTTATTATTATTTTTTTGGCCTAAGCGTGGGTTTGATTGTAACTTCTTGAGTTACATTTGACTTTGAGTTAGTTACATTTGTCATTCTGGTGTCTAAAAACAACTTACATGATATGAAGTGAAAATAGGGAGGGCACAAATGATATATTTAAAAAATATGTTATTTCCAAATGCAAAAATAATACATAGGTATTGTTTAACATTTGGAGAAGAAAAAATTTTTAAATCATTAATATTATAACAGAAATAAAACAGCTTTGATATATTTCCTTTTTATCTTTCTTATGCATAATTTTAACAACCATGTATAACTAATTTCAAAACTAGTCATACTTGATTTTGTATTTTTGTTCACATTTTTAAACTCAGCATCATAAAGAATATTTTCCCATATTTTTCATACCCTTTGTGAACATTGTTAACCATGGTTATATAATATCCTATCATTTTCCCACAACATTGCAGATTTGGGAACCCTTAGAATATTGTTATTTTTCACAATTCTGAAAAGCATATCAATGAACATATTTTACGTGGTGTTTACTTATATATTTAAACATCTTTATCTTAGCTAAATTAACAAGAACAAAAACCACAAGCAAGCAAGAAGGTTAAATTCTTGTATGAACTTGACAGGTATGAACAATTTTTAGGACTTAACATTTATAAGACACTATATTTACATCAAAGTTGTAAATTTTTTAAATAAATAATTGCTGGCTTAAAAAGTTAAGATAATATAAGTATATTTAACACTAGCTTGCTTGAGAAGCAAAACAGTGAATTTCTCCCTGCTCATGGATAACTCTATCAAAGTTGCTTTCAAGACAAAGTTTTTGTACTATAAAATACAATTTTGAAGATTTAAATATAGAATGTTCATGCATCAAGTATGAGGTTGTTATTAAACTTTTGTTAGGCCTCATCTGTAGGGTAAATCATCCTTTAATCTTCCTTCATAAGTCCCATTCTTAACCATAGATTTACATTTTATTGTAATTCTTGTGACAGTCTTTTTTTTTTTTTAAGAAAAGCAGCTATATTGAGGTATAGCTGATCTATAAAAGCCTGCATATATTTGATATTTACAATTTGATGGATTTGGAGATAGGCACACAGCTGTGAGACCATCTTTTTGGTACATCTACATTGAATGACCTTCTTTCTCCTAACCGTCTTTGAAGCTGTGTTTGGTCTTGCTTCCCCTATGGGCTACTTAATCAAACCCACATATATCATTTTTCTCTATTTTCTCCCTTAAACTTTACAGTGTTTGTCCATATTATTATAATACTTCACTTGCAATTTTGTGTCTGTGTCCTATTGTCTTGCTGAAAGGTAGTAAGACAAAAGAGCACAGAACGAGGAGTCAGATCATCTCAATTTAGGATTCTCAATTTTATACTAACTTGGGAACATCACATAACCCATCTTGAGGACTTTGTTTACATACTTTAAAGATCTGTTCTTCAAGTATAAGATTACTGGTGTGGTGGTAGTTGTTATCTCATTACTGTAACTAATACTGATTACTTACTATGTTCCAGGAACTGTGGATTTTTTTTTAATCCTTGCAATGATGCTATGTGTTAGGTATTATCATTATTACCATTTAAGAGATGAGGAAATGGAGGCATGGAGAGGCTGAGTGAAACAACACATTTGCCAAGCTGCTCCCTGAAGTTGTCAACGGCATGATCTTGTGACTATAGCTGTCTAGCTTTTTCTCCTGTTGCTTGAGAAAACCTGCCCAGTATGGAAGCATGTTGAGACTCTGGTATTGCCGCAAAGCTTTGTAGGCACTGATGGAGCCAAAGATACAATAAATTGTACAAAAAATTCATTTGGGCACTCTTATGAGATGCAGCTATTCTGGAGACACGTCTATTAAAAAAGTAACTGACTAGAATAATTAGGAATAAGCCCAAATATCCAAATTTTGCCATTCAGAAAATATATCAGGGTCAGCAGTTAAAACCAGTAGGAAGTCCCATGCTTACCCACTGTAGTAGCATTATTTGGAAAAAGGGTAAATCCTGATTGCTGGATTTTTGTGGTAAATGTCATGCTCTCTGTGTCATTACTGATATCTGTTTTAGAATTTTTAAAGAAGAAAGAAGAAAGAAGAAAAAAATAAAAAGTCAATTTATTTTTATAAATAAATAATCTATAATAACAATTTAATGGGAGGAAAACTGTCATATATGTAATAAATATGGCTTTTGTTGTCTCCTTTGTTGTTGCCACTAACCCCCCTTTTATACTCCTTGGAAAGTAAGCATTTGCTGATGTTTGTACCCAGCTTACCATTTTACTGTTATTCAGTAAGGAAATTTTGTAGGAAATTCTGTAGGACATTTTGACTAAGTGATGTAAGGACTCCTTAAATACATGCATTTAAGAAATAAGAAATTTCTGCATGCCCCATCCTCACTGTATACCGCCACAATGACTTCTAAAAAATCTGATCAGAGATGCATCTGGAATAACCAAGTATACATTATTCTGGTGATAAGAAAAATTAAAAAAAACCTCAAAGAACTAAATATTTAAATGTTAACAGGAGTAATTTTTATGTCAAGGTGTTTGCAACAGAAGATGAGAAAATTATTGTATATATTTATGGAAATATTTACTTTAAATATGTATGTCCAGGAAAAAAGCAGGTACCATTCAAAATGAATGTAACCTCTGGCACAAAAACAGACACATAAATCAATGGAACAGGATAAAGAGCCCAGAAATAAACCCACATACCTATGGTCAATTAATCTATGACAAAGGAGGCAAAAATATACAATGGAGAAGAGACAGTCTCTTCAATACATGGTGCTGGGAAAACTGGACAGCTACATGTAAAACAATGAGATTAGAACATTTTCTCACACCACATATGGAAATAAACTCAAAATTAATTAAAGACCTAGATGTAAGACCTGAAACCATAAAACTCCTAGAAGAAAACATAGGCAGAACACTCTTTGATGTAAATCATAGCAACAATTTTTTGGCTCTGTATCCTAAGGCAAAAGAAAGAAAAGCAAAAACAAACAAATGGGACCTAATTTAACTTTAAAGCTTTTGCACAGCAAAGAAAACCACTGACAAAATGAAAAGGCAACCTATGAATGGGAGAAAATATTTGCAAATGATATGACTGATAAGGGATAAATATTCAAAATATGTAAATAGCTCATATAACTAATTATCAAAAGACAAACACCTGAATTTTAAAACTGGACAGAAGAACTGAATAGAGATTTTTCCAAATAAGACATATAGATTGCCAACAGGCACATGAAAAGATGCTCAAAATTGCTAATCATCA